>NC_140779.1:64692039-65942039 GCF_044657685.1 Stegodyphus dumicola
GCATTAATGATAAGAAGTCGTAGGAATGTAGAGAATTCCTTACGGGTAAATACAGAATTTACATTGCATAATATTAATAATCGCGCGCATGACAGCCAACATGAAAAACACGGAAACATACACATGTAAAACACAAGATAAAAAAAATAATTATTTCCTGGATATATTCTCAATGTAGCAATAAATAATAAAACATGATGCACAACTGTACAAAAATCCCAGGCTATGGTAGAATGCATATAAGTGCAAAGCCTAACGTTACTTTCGTATTATCGCAACACCTTAGTAGAAGACGCCATATTTTCAGAAGTCGCCAAATTGTGGCAACCATGCGCATAACAATTCTTCAGTTAACCATATCAATAATTCTGAGTAAGCAACGTCGCCATTTTCATACGTACTGTTTTGAATATATAAGAAGCTGGCCACAAAGGCGGGAAGAACTAAAATTAATATATGTACCTAATAACATGCATGATATGCAATTAATAACATCCTTTGGATTCTTTGGAATGGATTCATCTGAAATTACTATTTTGTTTACTTCAAAAAGTTGCCAAATTACGCCAAGATGGTTGCAATAATACCAAAACACGAAATTAAAATTGTAAGGATTATGTTAATTTTATTAACAGTTAAATTTTAAGTTAAAGTTCCTTTCCTGTCAAATTCTTAACTTCAACTTACTACTTCCGACCAGAACGTAGTTTTGGAATCTTGCTGAATATTAAATGAGGAGGAGCGGTATTTAAACCACGAAGTTACTTACTGAGTGAGAGAGAATCAGAGTTTCTGATTTACGCGCGTCTGCCTTTTTGGCCACTCTCTCTCTCTCTCAAAGCTGTTATTACGCCCGGCCGTATTCAGGCCCTTGCTAAGCTTTGTCGTCAAATAAGTTAAGGGGCCAACTCGTTTTCAACCTTGATAGCTTCGACTATATTTCTTTAGTTAATCTTAGTTTTAGTTTAATTCTTCTTAGTTTTAGTTTAAATCTTAGTTCTTCTTAAGTTCAAGTCCAAGTGCGGGCTTTGCTTGTACACTCCCAGGCGGAGTTTTGTTAAATCTTATCGGAATAATAAAGGGTTAGAAGCGATTATTCGCTTATCAGTTCTTAGATTCTTCACTTCCAACATTAACTTAGAATTCCAAAGTGAGGAACGCTACAAAATTATATACAGTCTCTGAATAAATAGAAAAATGATGTAAAACTTTACAGTAATGAAGAGAGACATGAGATATAAGGCGAAAAATAAGGTGAAAATAAATTAGTAATATGATGTGTAAATTGTTGAAAAAAAATATAAAATACAGATAATGTAAAGACTAATGCCTGAACTCACAACCCTCTGATTTATAGACAGGTGCTGAAGCCGTTCAACTGTTAATTGAGGATCCCGAAGGCTGTAGGAGTTTCAAATTTAGCCATATTTAAAGATATGGGGGCGTACGTATGATGATTATAGTCATCTTCCAGGATTTCTTAACTGAAAACATCTTTGTATGCCATTTTCTCACATGTGATACTTTTTCATTTCGTTTGAGAATGAAATCTTTGATGCTTTCTACTTTCACGTCTTTCTGAATATCTTTATTGGGAATGAAGTAGGGAGAGTGGTAATGATCCGTAGAATTTTTTTTTTTTTTAAAGTCTGGATCTTTTAGATGTTGTTGTCATTGCTAGTATTCCAGGCAAGAGAAGCATAAGTGCAGATATTGCGGATGATGGCTTTGTGAATGTAAATTTTTTCTTAAGTGAATGGGTTGAGTTTCTGATAATTAAAAGCTTGAGGAAATTTTAATGTCGTAGGCATTGCTGAGAATTTTATTAGTATGGTTATTTCAGGTTAATTTATTATTTAATATGATACCAAGGTTTTTTGCTTTTTTGACTTTAAGAACAGTAATATCGAAAAACTTGAGATTTGAATGATATTTTCCTTCATATTTTCAGCGGTGCTGATGATGAAAAGCTGGGGTTAGTGAGACTTTTCAGTCTGCTCACCATTCTTCAATATCGCTGGAATAGTATTGCAGCTGTTTAATCGCATGATTTGCATTTAAAGACTTTGAATTTAACTGCGATAGCAGTGTCGCCCACGGAACATACAATAAGACTTATTTCTTGATCCCGCTTGGGAAAGTTTGAGGCATAAAATAAACACAGAATTGGCCCAAGGATAGATCCTCGTGGAATTACTGCTTCAATATTCCGCGTGGTGGAGAGAACACCTCTTTTTGTTTGACCGCAAAAGTCCTCTAAGATTTAAATATCCTTCCTCTTTTATTTCTTTTTTCAGTTAAACTGATAATTATACATTTCAAGTAATGTTCCCTCTTTTCTCCCAGAAGAAATGAATGAATCCTATGAAATGAATTCTTGTCATTGCTTGCTCAGGTTACGCGTGAAGTTGACAAGGAAATCCGACTGCAGAAGAATCTGATGTAATTGCTTAGCTACTTGCGTAACATTTGCTAGATATCTATGGAACTCCAGATTTAAATTAAATTAGTGTGACCTAGTCACAAATTCAAAAAGCAAAAAAGTGAAAGAAAAGTCATTTTTTATTTATAAGAATGACAAGCTTACAAGGGAAGAAAGATGTGGTGTTGCTGGCCTTGATCGTATAAAGTGTCGATACTAAGAATATCAAGTACAAATTAATTTTGCGTAAATACTTAAACTAAAATTTGGTGTTTAGTACATTGCTTAATCATTACTAAATAGATTAACAAGACTTACCCACTGATGCATGCATGAGCCGATTATTTTCTTTTTCCAATCACATATTTATTCAATACACATACTTTCTGGATTAAATAAGACACATTTATCACACACATATACATACTAAAATATCATAACTTAGATACTCGCAATGCGATAACTCAAATGGAATGTCCGTGGAGTGCCGACGCGTGACTATTCGCGCAATCCTGTTCCATCGAATAATTTTGCGGTTGAAACTTGATGAATTCTATCTTCATATTATCGCGCTGTCTGGTTACACACTTATAAGCTCTTCTTTTTTCCTTTTACATTCATATGATTTTTACACACGTCGCACGTGGTGACACATTGCTGGTCAATCACATCTTGAAGTCGAACAGTTACTTATATTCTGCTTGCGCGTTTATTTTATTCACCAATTCCACACACTTGCGCGTATATTATATTATTCACAATTCAAACTTCTACTTTAAGTACTGGATTTCTTCATTCTGCTTCTTTCTCGGCAAAATTAGACAAGAACAAAATGGCCCGAAGGCCCACACACTCGCTAACTCGACGTCAGGCAGCAAGAGGGGAAAGACGAAAAAGAGAGAGAGAGACAAACCAGTCCTTCCAGTATTTATACCTTTCGACGCACGTGCTCGCGCGTGATAACGATACAAGAATCGATGTAGCCACAATGTTCTCACATTCCCTCCGGCCGAAGAAAAAAAAAATTTGTCCCATCACTGGACAAATGAAATCCCTCTCTGCTGGACACACTTGAACCTTCGTCTGCATTTCACACCAACCTTTACATCATTTGCAAAGGCACTGCAGTTTATCATTTCGTCGGCACTCCATACATTTCACATTACACGCACACAGTTGAGCTTTCGTATGCACTATACACACATAATTGACATTAATTTTTCACATTGCTTGGGAAAAAAAACACAGCACTTTAAACACTTTGTGATACACATTTTTTTACATTCTTATATTAGTATTATTCTTTTACGTACTCATGCATGTCTACTCTTTCCTAAAATATCACCACAGATGCGATTCCAGGCAATGAAAATTTGGCACTTAAGACACATAATTTACAATTCACATATGATTAAATATCCAATCAATCACTTCAACTAAGAACATTTGCATTATCAATTTTGATGGAACTCCTCTTAACCATTGTTTACCTTATTTCATTCTTTACATTTTAGAATCACATTCACTATTTCATTACATAGCTACTTTTATCATTTGATCATATTCATTTTACATATACATTTCATATTCCAATATGTCATGATATTGTTACAAGCTACATTTGTATTAGATCCACTACTAAATTACATACCTTCAATTTGATTCAGCAGTAAGACAAGGAGATTTGAACCACACTTTTTTTTTTTTTTTTTTTTTTTTGAATCTGCTACCTAGTAATCAATGAGACCCTGCATAGTACAATTCAATTCTTCTGGTATATGGACCAGCCAACTCTACCAAAATCGTGCAATTAGCGCTTTATTACACTAAATTGACCCATACCACACATGATCATCATTCATTATCTAGCTTGTACACATACTACATTCTTATCATAATCACAACTTCTTTACACTTTTTTTTTCTTTTGATTTGCTGATCGACAATTTACATTTGTGTTACACTCCTAATCCTCATTTTGTGTTGAATCTACTCTTGAAGGCTTTTGTAAAAACAATTTACTTACGTGAACTTTAGTGGTTTTATTCTCTAATTGTATTATATAATTATCATTTCGTAGCTTTTTAATGATCTCATATGGCCCCTTGTATTTTGGATGTAGCACCCTTCGATCAGTAAATTCCTGCATAAAAACTTTATCCCCTGATTTCAATTCTGGAATTTTTCTCCCTTTCAAATATTTTTTTGCACAATTAAAGTATTCATCCTCATTTAATTTTACTTGTTGCTTATCTCTACTCAATTGTTCCTTTATTCTTCTGGAATATTCCTGGAAATCTTCTGCTAATTTAAGAGGATCATTGCTATCTATGGGAGTATTTAATGTTCTACCGAAAAATAGTTCTGCTGGTGAAAATTGAGTTACAGAATGTTTAGCATTATTATAATACAGTTTAAACATCAGTACTTTTTGTGGCCATTCAAATATTTTGTTTGATATTGCTGCAATTGATTCTTTCATTACCCTGTGCACTCTTTCAATCAACCCATTGGACTGCGGATAATAAATTGAACTTTTTCTGTGTTCTATTTTAAGCGATTTTAAAAATTGAGTAAATTCTGTGGAACAAAAATAGGAACCGTTGTCTGATAACAAAATTTTTGGAATGCCAAATCTGGCAAAATAATCATTTAAAGATTTTATGATGGATTGAGAAGTGCAGTTGTTTAACGGAACTGTTTCCAAATATCTGGAATAATGATCAATGATAGTGAGTACATAAAACTTATTATCTATGGATCTTGGCAGTTTACCAACTATGTCTATAGCTATCATCTCTCCAGGAGCAAGATCTTTCTTAGGAATTAGACGTGGCAGAGTGTTGTGAGGTCTAGACTTATTTTGTAAGCAATCTGAACAATTTTCTACAAAACTTTTCGTATCGCTGTACATACCTTTCCAATAATACTTTGCCTTTACAAACTCATATGTCTTTTGAATACCAAAGTGAGGCGCATGAACTGTCTGTAATACATCTTTAATTAATGCCTTAGGAATTAGAATTTTATTCTGGATACTTCTGTCTTTCTTTCTCATATTTACAGGTTTTAATTTTATCATTACTACATCTGTATGACTATCAATAAAATATTGTTCTACACTTTCTTTGTGGTTATCCTGTAATTTTTTTATAATTGATTTTATGTCTGGATCACTTTGCTGTTTACTAATTATGTTTTGAATAGACAAATTATCATTGGTCTTAAATATATTTACATTGTTTACCACTACATCCTCTGAAACTCTTGACAAGTAGTCTGCTGGGTTTTTTAAACCAGGAATATGCTCCATCGTGTATTGAAATTCCTGTAAATATAACAACCAACGTGCTACAATATCTGGCTGTTTGTCAAGACTAATATGGAAAGTCAGAGGTTTAGCATCCGTTAATATTATAAATTTTTTCCCATACAGATGTTCGTGAAATTGCTTTACTGATCTGAAGATTGCATAAAGTTCTCTCCTAATTGAAGGATATCTAGCCTCAGCAGGTGTTAAAATTTTTGAGTAAAATTGTACTGGGAAAAACTTTTCATCAGTTTTTTGCATTAATATGCCACAAATGGCTGATCTAGAAGCATCGGTTACTAAATATAAAGGTTTATCATTTTCTATGTTTTTTATTGTGGGTTTTTCTAAAATTAATTCTTGTATTTTATCTAATGCATTTTGGCATCTCTCGTTCCACACGAATGGTATATTCTTTCTTGTTAAATTTACTATTGGCTTGACAATTTCTGCATAATTAAAAATTAAGTGTCGAAAATAATTTACCATGCCTATGAATGTTTGAACCTCTTTCACATTTCTTGGCCTAGGAAATTTGGCTACTTTCTGAATATTCTCCTCTGAAGGAGCAAAACCATTCTTATTAACCGAAAAACCTAAATACGTAATCTCTTGTTTACATAACTGCAATTTGGCTGGGTCTAATGTTAAATTAAATTTTTTTAACTTGTCAAACACCTTTTGTAAAATAATTACTAGTTCATTTATACTGTTAGCTGCAACAATTATGTCATCTAGAAAATATTGTAAATTTGGACCCTGCAATTCACCTAAACATTTTGATAGAGTATGGAAATAAGCAGATGAATTTTTTGCACCAAAAGGTAACCGAGTTGGTTGAAAATTGCCAAGTTCCGTGCAAAAGGCTAATTTTTCTTTATCTTTCTGATCTAACTTTATTTGAAAAAATGCTGACTTAAGATCTAGCACACAATAATAACTTTTACCTGCTATATTATGCAAAATATCTGAAATCTTAGGTAGACATATTTGATATGATTCAGTTATGCAATTTAACAATCTATAATCTACTGCCATTCTAAATTTTAATTTGCTAGGATCAGTATTAGGTGGTGCTTTCTTTTTGACAAAAATTACTGGAAAACTGTAACTCGATGTCGATGGCTCTATAATACCTGCTTCTAACAATTTGGCTATCTCCTCTTGGGCATATTTTTTAGCAATGCGAGGAATAGTGTATGGTCTAGTTTGAATTGGAAAGTTATGTAATAAATTAAATTGTGGCGCGACAGCATCAGTCTCACCCAGAGTGGTGTAAGATTTTGAAAACACAGCTGAATTTTTCATGAGCATTTCAATCATCTTATTTTTTTGTTCTGCTTCTAAATGACTTAAATCAAAATCATCTGGGCTTAATTCCTCCTTTCTTAATTTTTTAATTTCTTTTAAAGTTATATGGTTAATCTGCAAATTTTGTTGCTCTCTAGGTTTTTCAAATTGTTTTTCTTCGACTTTATATACCTTACCAATCTTTTCCCCCTTTCTTAGAATAATTGCGGCATTGGAATTGTTTTCAATTATGGTGAATATATATTGCCTTTCACTTATCTCATGAATTGAATCAGTCACACCTATCTTGCCCACTTTTCGCCTGTCTGGTGAGAACATTATTTGCTTTTCTTTCTGCATGTTAATTGGAATGCTTAACTTTACCATCTCTGCTGTATTTGGCGCAATTCTGGTATTCAATACTACTCTTACAATACCCGACTCCTCTGGTCTACTATTCTTGTCTACCTTTTTTGCATTAATATTAGTACAGTTTTTTCTTTTGTCCAAAAGATCAAAATATGTGTTATCAATGATTAACTGACTTTTATCTGCATCTATAAGTATCTTATTTTTTGAATGAAATCATATCCTAAAATCATTTGATAATTTGTGTTCCAATTATGTTGTGTAACAAAAAATTGGTTGGCAAGCCATTTATTTCCTAAACGAAATTTTAAGTTTACAGCAGATACATACGGGATAGTAGCATTATTTAGCGTATGTATTCTTACAGATCTGCTTAAGTAATGAATCTTTGTGTAATTTTTTATTACTTGCAAGGTGTCTGGCTGTATTAAGCTTAAATTTTCACCTGTATCAAGTAATGCTTCTATCACAAAGTCGCCAAATTTGATTTCTATTACTGGTAATTCTGTGATACTATTAGTCTGGCAAGAAATTTTTGTTCATTACTTTCTTTAATTTTGTGTCGGAATCTTTCATGTGTATTTGGCCTATTTGAGTTCCTTATTTTTTTTATTTTGTCTTGTTTCCCCCAAATTTTTTTATGGGCACTTGAGTAATACTTTGTGTATCTGGGAGATCTGCAAGTACCCTTCATTAGTTTAAATTATTTGTACGAGTATTGTATCTTCTGTATTGTGGCCTATTTCTATTACTGTTCTGTAGTCTATTACCTTGCGTGAAAGCATACCGACTATTATATCTATTCCTTCTATTGATAAAGTTACCCCTATAAAAATTTCTTCTCTGGTTGTTTCTAGCCTGTCTATAATATTGAAAATTATTGTTTGAAGGAAAATAAGGACACTCTGTAGTCCAATGATTCTGTTGGCAAATATGACAAGACTCTCTATTACTACTACTTTGTGTAGCATTATTTTCTAGGCTAGTTACATTGTTTACACTACCATTAGGTAAAATTTCATTGAATTTTTTTGACAAATCCTCAATGGCTCTATTATTTTGCATTTGTTGCATAATTAATGTATTTAATTCAGGTGAAAAATCATGTGTCTGTGAGCTATTACCGGAATCCTCCAATGCTTTTTCTATGTTCTTTGCCTGTTTAACAGCAGTAGCAAAATCAATAGGTCCTAGTTTTTTAACCTCCAGTCTTAAATCTGGTCTGAGAGCTTCTAAGAATTTTGAAAGCATTGCTTTTTGAGTGAGGTTATGTACCTCTTCACTCGAACTAGGATAGCACCCAAAATATTTTGTGGCATAAATATTCACTTTTTCCGCTAAGTCCTCGACTGACTGATCTGGGGTCTGTCTAATTGAGTTAAAGTTATTTTGAATTGTGTCAAATGACTGAGATTTTGCAAATTTTTTACTTAGTAATGCTTTTAAATCATCAAATGACATATCTTTACACGATTCATTATCAATTACAAATTTTAATGCTTTACCCCTCAATTGAATTTTTAACACCAAACTTTTTCTGTTCTCATTCCAGTTCTCTAAATTTGCCATTTGGCATAACTGATCTAAAAAAAACGTTATATTTTCGTCATGCTCCCCTGAAAAAGTAGGCAGAGCAGTAGCCAGACTCATATTCATTACATTATTTTTCTTAGCCATTCTGAATCAATTTACTATACTTTAGTACCACTCTAAATTACTATTATTATTACTTCTAATGTATAGGACATTCATAAATACACTATTGTAACTTATCGAAATTTTTCACATGGATACAAGTTATTACATACTCCTTACCACACAATATGATATACATTCAGGAATAATTTCTTAAATACTGACCAATTTTGAATTGATATTACCATTTTCACATATCTATTTTTTATCATTAAATTATTTCACATTAGCAGGAAACAGTCATATGGAATTCTATATATATATTTTTTTTACATATGCAATTTTCAACTTTTTCTTAATGATTCATATCAGATAAACACAAAATTCAAAATTTTATCCAATCATTACTAATATTCACCTATTTGATATCAGACATCATCACAAAATTCAAAATATTTAAGCAATTATCAAACTGGAATCACATGTGTAGTTATATTTTTAGGCATAAGCATAAAATGGTTCTCTACCTGAAATCAAACAGTTAAAACTTAATTTCCCATTTTTTTTTTTTTTGTCACGGCACCATAATGTGCCTTTATTATTATAATCCTGGTCACGGCACCATAAATGTGGTGTTGCTGGCCTTGATCGTATAAAGTGTCGATACTAAGAATATCAAGTACAAATTAATTTTGCGTAAATACTTAAACTAAAATTTGGTGTTTAGTACATTGCTTAATCATTACTAAATAGATTAACAAGATTTACCCACTGATGCATGCATGAGCCGATTATTTTCTTTTTCCAATCACATATTTATTCAATACACATACTTTCTGGATTAAATAAGACACATTTATCACACACATATACATACTAAAATATCATAACTTAGATACTCGCAATGCGATAACTCAAATGGAATGTCCGTGGAGTGCCGACGCGTGACTATACGCGCAATCCTGTTCCATCGAATAATTTTGCGGTTGAAACTTGATGAATTCTATCTTCATATTATCGCGCTGTCTGGTTACACACTTATAAGCTCTTCTTTTTTCCTTTTACATTCATATGATTTTTACACACGTCGCACGTGGTGGCACATTGCTGGTCAATCACATCTTGAAGTCGAACAGTTACTTATATTCTGCTTGAGCGTTTATTTTATTCACCAATTCCACACACTTGCGCGTATATTATATTATTCACAATTCAAACTTCTACTTTAAGTACTGGATTTCTTCATTCTGCTTCTTTCTCGGCAAAATTAGACAGGAACAAAATGGCCCGAAGGCCCACACACTCGCTAACTCGACGTCAGGCAGCAAGAGGGGAAAGACGAAAAAGAGAGAGAGACAAACCAGTCCTTCCAGTATTTATACCTTTCGACGCACGTGCTCGCGCGTGATAACGATACAAGAATCGATGTAGCCACAATGTTCTCACAAAAGACAAAATGCTAAAGTTTTCCGAGAAACCTTTTGCGCTGAAATGAGATTTCTGTGTTATTAAAATGTCAAGAAAAATACATGAGTGTATCAGGTTCAATGTTCCGTCTTACTTTCTTTGGGAACATGCACAGACCTGACTCGGAACAGGGAGCTTACTAAAGCTATGTTCAATAACTGTGGGAAGTAGACAAGATACACAGGAAGGGTATAGAAAACCCTTTATTTTTCACTCTTTACAATAATTTCCGTACTTCGGAATACAGAGACCAACTACTTGTGGTCTGAACGTAAGAATATAAAAATATAACTAAACTCTAACTTAAATTTGGAATAATAAACGTGGAAGATTGGCCTTATATTAACAGGAAGCCGTATGTAGTACAGAGAACTGTTAACACTACAATACGTTTAAAATTATCACGAGGATTAAACCTCTGGCCTGGAAGGCAAACAGCAACTGAGTAAAACTTCTAAGGTAAGCGGCCTGCTTCGACTAACTCCTTCCTTTCTCTCGCTTGGCAAAAAGCCACAACTTAAGTACTTGGCGTTCGCCAGACAAATTTTGCATAAATAAGTTAACGCTTTTAATTCTGGCCGGAAGTAGAAAATAAGAAGTGATAGTAAAGATTTAAAATAAAATAAACGTTAGTAAAACTTAAGATCCTTACATACTTCCCGCCAGAGTTAATTAGTTTGAAACTGAGGTCTAAAACGACCTTGTTGAAAACTTTTAGCTCTAGAATCTAACGCGAGGCCAATCTTTTACAAACATTTCTCACTAGAAACTAGAAATTTAAAAACAAAAAATTGTTTTTACAATAGCAGCTCCATGGACACCCAATTTTTCATCTGTACTGCATCTAAACAGGAGCTTTTATTCAAATCTGGTTCCTTCCAGATCTCTGGAAGGAAAACTAGTTTAATGAAATGTTACACAATGAAATGGCAAGTAACATGCATATTTATATTTCTCTTAACATTCTTATTTCATTCATGACTATTTTAATTATCTCTCCCCGTGCTCTCTGACATGTGTTGTAAAAGAACAGCAAACACGAATGTGTTTATGTATACGTGTTCAACACTGCCTCCTACAATCAAAACACTAACGTGTTAAAATTCAACATGACAAGACCTCCTAACACACCCTATCTTCAACTCTAAACCCTGAGGTACTATTCTGAAAGTGGCTAACTCTGAAGTGTAGCGTCAGAGAGCCTAACTACATTCATTCAACCTTTAACACATATTCACAATAATTTGGTCTTTTTACAATCACCCGAAAAATGTTTTTTTGCATTACTTTCACTTTTACCATATCATAGTATTTCTTAACATTTAAAATAACAGTTCACATTGTATATAAGAACATATTAACATGCCGTTAATTTTACGCATTTTAAAACATACATTAGTAGTACATTGTTAACTTCTATTCTTCTCGAAGCAAGTGCCAATTCTTCTACATTGAAATACTACATTTCAAAAAGTCTTTCAGACTAAAACTTCTTTCTTGCCAGAATGTTTTAAATAAAATTTATACAATAACTTTTACAATATTTAAGTATTTACACATTCCTATTATACATCAACTTTAGTTTTATGCGCGAGTAATTGAAAAACATAATACCAAAATCGGTAACAACTCATTTCTCGCCTCTTTGGCGATAAAGGTAGACCTTACATGAGGTAAAACTTCTTGAAATCTGCCACTTGCAGTAAGAATGAAAGATTAACTTAAGTTTGCAAAGTAACATAAAATTTTACTTATCTTTGTGATATTCGGACATTCTTTTCTGAGCCCAGTCCTGGAAGGTAGCGCAGATTCTGGTTTGATTTATCCTCCTCCTTGTGCGGGCTCGCCCTTCAGTGCCTTCCTCTAGAAGCTTTCTTTTTCCTCCAGTTCGGTCACCCTTGAATACCTTCTTTCCAGTTTGATCACCCTTGAATACCTTCTTTTTCGCCTCTGCCTGTGGTCTTGGCCGTTTGATGGCAGCTGGTCTTGGCCGAACCGGGACACTTCTTTCGCGTTCCTGCTTGGACCTCGTTGCTGGCCGTTCAAATTTTCCTTGTAACTTTTCCTCCGCCGCTGGTGGCCCTTCCGCAGTTCGGCGACATTTGCTGCGGAGAGTCCTGTCCGATGAGTTGATCTTCCGTTTGGGAGCCGGGTTATAGTTGCCGTTATTTCTCCTGGCCTTCTTTGCATTCGTCGTACTTCTCCCTTCTTCATTCTGGGGGTGTTCGTGAGCTCTCTTTTCTGGACGGTGGAACGGCTTCTTTTTCTTGTTACCTTCAATTTTCCAACGGGGAAACTTTCTTTTCATTTGCTCCTGCCTCCTAATGGCTTGTCCTTGTGCTTGACGTTGTTCCACCTCTGGAGCTTGTGCCTGCCGTGTCTGCCGTGCCGGATCCTGCAAAAGATCTTTGAAAATTTTCATTTTATTACGATCATAGTAGGGTTTTATTTGATCAATGTTTGCGGAGCACGTTTCACCATTTCTGGCTTTTAACACTACAACAGCTTGAGTTATTTTTTCTATAACATATGGTCCTTCAAATCGTGGAAAAAATTTGGCAGTTTTATCTTCTGGTGCTGAAGAAAGTGAATGCTTAATTTTTAACACTTCATCCCCTACTTTATAAGTTACTCCCCGTCGTTTCAAATCATAATAAAGCTTCTGTTTTCTCTGTGCTACTTCGGTATTCTTTTTGCTTCTTTAATTAATTTTTCTATATCACCCATTTTAAATTCTGGGGCTCTTTGTTGCACATAAAATAATTTATCTAACGGCGTTATTTCTGCCTAAAAATAACTCAGCAGGAGTTTTGCCCGTTGTATCATGTTTTGCGGTCCTAAGGGCGAAAGCAAATTCATTGACATAGTTATCCCAGCTTTTATGAAAATTGTTAATATAACTACGGATAATTTTCACCATATTTCTATTGACCCGTTCCGCTATAGTTGATTGCGGCCGATACGGGACCATTTTTAAATGACGTATGCCCAGTTTTTGGCACATGTCTTCAAATATATTACTTACAAATTGAGGACCATTATCCGATATAACTTTTAGGGGCGCCCCGTATTTTAAACTATATTTATTTAAAATAGAATCAGTAACTAATTTCTCGGAGGCTCGTTTTAAAGGAACAATTTCGGTCCACTTACTAAAATGATCAACCATAACAAGGAGATAGCGACATTTATTTAACTGACTTTTTGGGAAAGGGCCCAATAAATCGATGCCAATTATTTCATTTGGAAATTCGGATTTAATACTATTTAGAAACCCGGCCGGGCGGAAATTAATATAATTAACTGCTTGACATGTTGGGCAGGACTGGACATACGCCCTTGTTAACTTTTGCAGTTCAGGAAAATAGACTGCCTCGCGTACGCGTTGTATAGTTTTTCGAATACCAGCATGAGAAGCTAAAGGGCTGTCATGTAACTCCTGCAGGATATTTAATCTAAGACTAGCTGGGATAACAGGTCGAAATTCGTTGTTGGAATTCGTAGTTTTTGTATAAAATAATAGACCATCTATTAGTTCGTAATGGGCCGCCCTATTTCTTATCGCCACAATATCTTGGTGGCTAAAATTTTCAGGATCCTTTAAATACTCATAAATGCTTCCAAACTCAGGATCCTTACCCAGTTCGGTTATTACAGTTTCTCGGTAATTTATTGTACATGCTGTGAGCATTGCCACCTTTACAGTATTACCTTCTTCATCTATTTTAATTATGGATAGGGCATCTGCTACGATATTTTCCTTTCCAGGGGTATGCTTGATTACCAGATTATATTCTTGTAGCTTGAGTGCCCATCTTATTAACCTTGGGGATAAGTTTTTCCCTGAGTACAATCTAGTTACCGCCGCATGATCAGAGTACACTGTTATTGGCGCCTTTCCAAAATAGACTCGGAACTTTTGCACTGCTAACAAAACTGCAAGTGCCTCTCTCTCGGTCGCGGAATAGTTTCTTTGTGTTTGATTTAAAGTTCGGCTAAAAAATGCCACGGGCTGCTGATTTTGCGAAAGTACCGCTCCTACCGCATAATCCGAAGCATCCGCTGAAATTTCTAAATTCTCATCTTTTTCAGGAAATTTCAACACAGGGGCTTGCGTTAATGCTTGTTTTAATTTTTCGAAAGTACTATTGGTTTCGGCCGTCCACGAGAATCTTGCCTTTTTCCTTTTTAATTTTAACAATGGTTCAGCAATAGCTGCAAAATCTTTTATAAAGGACCTATAATATGAACAAAGTCCTAGAAAAGAAGAGAGATTCTTCGCCGTGTTTGGAGTCGGATACTTTTGTACAGCAATTATTTTTGATTCGTCTGTCTCGATTCCTTTCTGAGATATTTTGTAACCTAAATATTTTAATTCAGGGGCTGCAAATTTGCACTTTTCGACATTAACTTTTAGACCGGCCTCATTTAATAAAGAAAACACCTGTCTTAAATCTTGTACATGTTGGTCGAGATTATCACTAGTAATAATGATATCGTCTAAATAGATAAATGTGGACTTTCCAAGAACAGGCCTTAACACAATGTCCATACATCGCTGAAATGTTGCCGGTGCCCCTGAAAGGCCAAACGGCATACGCAGAAATGCATAAGTGCCAGACTTGGTTATAAAAGCAGTCTTAGGCACGTCCTCAGGCCTAACCCCTATTTGAAAATAACCAGTCGTTAAGTCTAAAGTCGTCATATATTTCGTCGATGTTATGTTCCTTAGAATTTCTTCAATAATAGGTAACGGATATACCGGATATTTAGTTATGGAGTTTAATTTACGGTAGTCAATTGCGAATCTCCACCTTTTTGGATGTGTC
This sequence comes from Stegodyphus dumicola, assembly GCF_044657685.1. NCBI lineage: Eukaryota > Metazoa > Arthropoda > Arachnida > Araneae > Eresidae > Stegodyphus > Stegodyphus dumicola. Next base: position 64,707,362 of record NC_140779.1, read on the forward strand.
AATGGATAGTCATTATTTTTCTTACATAAAACCACCGGGCTAGCATAACTACTTGAGATGGGCGTTATGATCTTTTTACGTAGCATATCGGTGATATGCCATTCTATAATTTTTTCCTTATTCTTATCATACCGGTATGGTTTGTGGCGAACTGGCATTGAATCTCCGGTGTCAATATTATGGTTAGTAACCTGAGTAAATCCTGGAATATCACTAAATAACGAAGCAAATTCGCTTACCACTTGTCGGATTCTTCGTTGCTCTTCATTAGGCAGGTGGTCAAGGTTTAACATCGGCGGTTCAGCCTTTTCTTCTCGAACTGGTTTCATCGTCAGCTTAAGGGACGCTTCATTAAAATCCAGAGTTGCTTGTGCCTCTGAAAGAAAATCTATTCCTAAGATAATATATGCTTGCAGATTCTTTACTATGAAAAACATAACCTTTACTTGCTCGTCCTTGATACGGATGTATAGTGGTAATTTACCTATGCACTTACATCTTTCTCCTTGCGGCGCTAACACTGTCGTATTATCCGAATTATATATGCGGTATTTACGAAAATACTTCCTAAAAAAATCTTCTGCCACACAGGAACACTGCGCGCCTGTATCCAGGAGTGCGGTGGCTGGGATATTATTCACCAACACTTCAATCTTCGGAAGAGGCAAATTTTTCACCCTTACTGTATTTAACTTGAAGGAAGAGGGGTTTTCTTGGCCTTCGGATTTCCGCACCCTCCCGTCAGCAGAAATCCGTTTTAGTTTAAATCCTTTTTTGTTTCCATGCTTTCCTTCTTTTTCCACTGGCCTTGAGACTTTTTTCCTGGGCTGCTATTGAACTGTCGACGTTCGCCGGCTGTTTTTGAATGCTCGGGTTTCCTTGCCCACTGATTCGCTTTGCTTCCGTAGCCGTGTGCTTGACTTTGCTGTGGTCTTGGCGCACCAAATTGGTTTCGTTGATGATATTGGCGTCTTCTTTCAATGTCCGCCGTTCTTCTACTTTCAAACTGGATTGCTAGCTCAAATAACTTTTCCAGTGTAGTCGGATTTCTTAATTCAATAAAGTCTTGCACTTGGGGAAGTAACCTCGGCAAAATCACTTGAATTATCTCAGGATCCGGACGGTTTCCATACAAGAGTTTGAAGATGTGAATTTTTCTTAAAATAAAGCTTGAGAGATTTTCGATTCTTTGCTGATATATGCTGAAAAGTTCCGTTTCTAAGTTCGCACGATCCCTTACGACAGGGAAGGCTTTTACTAGGGCAGTCTTGAAATTCTCGTAAGTATAGGTGGGACTTCCTGCTTGACCCAAGAGACTTCTGCCTATACATTTGAACCAGTTAAGCGCTTGGACCCTCAAAGCGCTGGTAGCTAAGGTAACTTTTTGAAACTCGGCCATGGTTATTCTTCTTCGTTGGTCGCCACTATCAGGTTCAATGTTCCGTCTTACTTTCTTTGGGAACATGCACAGACCTGACTCGGAACAGGGAGCTTACTAAAGCTATGTTCAATAACTGTGGGAAGTAGACAAGATACACAGGAAGGGTATACAAAACCCTTTATTTTTCACTCTTTACAATAATTTCCGTACTTCGGAATACAGAGACCAACTACTTGTGGTCTGAACGTAAGAATATAAAAATATAACTAAACTCTAACTTAAATTTGGAATAATAAACGTGGAAGATTGGCCTTATATTAACAGGAAGCCGTATGTAGTACAGAGAACTGTTAACACTACAATACGTTTAAAATTATCACGAGGATTTAACCTCTGGCCTGGAAGGCAAACAGCAACTGAGTAAAACTTCTAAGGTAAGCGGCCTGCTTCGACTAACTCCTTCCTTTCTCTCGCTTGGCAAAAAGCCACAACTTAAGTACTTGGCGTTCGCCAGACAAATTTTGCATAAATAAGTTAACGCTTTTAATTCTGGCCGGAAGTAGAAAATAAGAAGTGATAGTAAAGATTTAAAATAAAATAAACATTAGTAAAACTTAAGATCCTTACAAGTGTAGATACAGAGTTTCAAACATTAGCTGAGAGACGTAGGCAGTAGAATCAATAATTGATAATATCATTGTTAAATCTTGTTCTTGTCACAAAGCTAAGAAAGTACCGCTAGTGTAGCGGATCCAAAAAGAAAACGATTTATTAAATATCTAGGTTTTTTAGTAATGTGTATAATAAAAGTAGCAATATCGTTCTTTCTGCTGTTTCTCATCTTGCTAGAAATATTATTTTATCCTGATTTAAAAACAGCAACTGTTTTAAAAAGCAATGAATGTCTGAAAGATCAATGAAATAAAATAATTTTTCCTTTTCAGTATATGGAAAATGAAATGATCAAATTCTGATTTCTGGGTATTATAATTTTTTTTAACTGGAACATTAAACATAATGATGATATATTGTCAAAAAGGAGCGTGGCTGAGTTACACTGAAAACAATATTCGCCATTTTACTAGCAAATTCAAATGAATATTTTATGACGTGAACATTTTTGAAGAGTTATAAAGAAAATTCGTTGATAAATATTTTTCTTATGGATATGAAGCAGATTCTAAATTACATAAACTCTAAGGATTGTAATGTCTTATGCTTTGATTACAAAAATTTATCAACACTTATTTCTGGTTTACAAAAGTCTAGTACTGTATTTAATAATATAAATAGACTGAGATGGGATAATGGGGGATTGATGGAAGTTGATTAACTTTTCTAAAAGTTAGTAGATTAATTTTTAAAAATTATTAAAGAAAAAATTTCCTCTTAAACTAACGTTAGCGTAAGACTGACATTTGCGTAACTATAATATTTTCATCTGAGACTAACTTTAGATTTACACATCAACATTTACAATAGTTAGCTTTTAAAATAAAAATTCTGTTATTGTGAAAGTTCTGTAACCTTCTTTTATTACTAAATACAGTTTCCGAAGACTTCTTGGGCAAACTTTTCTCATTTAACTTTCGAAGTATTTTCAGACAGGAAGGAAGCTGAACTGTATCATTTTTCAACATTTCTGCTTCACTTTCGAAGAATACTGCCAACCATAATATGCATTTCCAAGTGAAAGATGCTCGTTCTAGAAGAGCTCAACTCGGAATAACTCATGTCTAAAATACTTTTCTCTTCTTGGAAAGAAAGCAACTCAATTAGCCGAAGTTAACGCTGGCGGAAGGATTCTGTCCGAAGGCTGTTTCTGAAAATGAATCAAATAAGCTCCCGCAAGACTGGTTAAAAGGTTTATTCCGGCCATGTCAGCACATTTCTAGAGAGAACATTTATACTGCCACTGTAGTCTATAGTATTACGAAGTACTTTTATTTGGTGATTTTCATAATGTTTGTCCTATTGAAATAAACTATATATATATATACATCTTTTTAGTTACGTGATTTTAGTTATATACAGTTGAAATGTTTTTAGCTGTCATAACATTCTTAATCATATGTAACTAACTTTAGTTACATATGATTAACTTTAATATCAAATCGTAAAGGCTCATATACATATTATATTGGTCATTAATAGGATTTAAAAAAATAATATAAAAAATAGCAAAAGTGTGTAAAAATAGTTGTGTTCATTTCTCTTAAATTTAACTTATTCACAATTCTATTTTTAGTTATATATGTCCAAGAAAATTATAATAGCTAAAAGCATCTTCTAATTTTAGTGAATTCTCCTAAAACCGTATAACTTAAAATGCTTTTTACATATTTATTTTATATCTTTTAGCACACAGAGCGCGGAAAAATAATGAAAAAGGAAAATACTGCTTCTAAACATAGGAAAATTATTACTTCTGATTTGCATAACAACGAAGTACATGTGACGTCATCTTTATTTTAAATTTTTTCGTCTTAGCCCATTGCGTAAATTTATGTTCAGCTCTTTGAATTCCTGTTTGGTTAAGATCTCAGATCGCATCATCATCTAAAATAATGGGCCTTTTTAACAATAAAGAATTATATCTTTTGATTTAAAATTAAATCACTGATAATAATTTCCAAACTAAAACTGCCGAACGTTTTCAGAAAAACCGCTAATTTCTCCAAGTTGTCTTTGAAATCTTCCACAAACAACTTCATACAGAAAATTGTTCGATCTATTTGATTTTGTAAAATCGGAAACTATGTAATGCTTAATTTGATCGTGAAACAAAGATACGTAAATAAAATTTAATTTAAACTCTAAATCCCCAACGTATTTCGGGTAAATTCCAATGGAATACTATATTGTCATCGCAAATACACATATCCGAAAGTTTTCAAGACAAATGGGCCGGCAGAAAGCCATCAAATTTAATTTCGGAATTTGACCCAAGGAAGCAGAAAACCAAAGTTAAAACATATAAAAACTAGAGATTTCTTAATATTTCTCTTTTTAAATTATTAATAAAAGACTTATATAAAAAATAATACACAGCTGAAAAACATCCGGCCTGCAGAACGTGCAACCAGTGATAGCTTATTGACTATAGAGCACTTAATGCTTTCCCTCATATGCTTTAATCAGCACTCAAACATACAATGTTAAATTTACGAACTTAATAACACTAATGAAACCCCTACGTTTTGTGTGTTACCTTTATTTATTAAATATCATGTTTGCACTTAAAACATAAAATTCAGTTCAATAGCAATGTCTCAAAATAATTTTAAATGAGCATATCTTTAGAATTTCCGATATAAAGTTCCGCGCACTGGAGATAAAAAGGTTCTCCCCCCCCCCTCGTGGAGTGTTGCCATTGATCGCTTTTAAATCGTTGAGTTTGTTACTCAAAAATTCGTTTAAGTTTTACAAAATATGAAATCGATCATAAAACAAATTCCAAATTTCAAATTTGGTCTTCCACATGCCCATATTCGTAGGAGAATTACGTCATTCAAAATTCGATGGCTCTTTGTACCGTTGTTTTATCACAATGCGAGAAATATACATACATTTATGCAGATTTTTCATTATTTAATTTCTTCAAATATAATGCAGAACTCTAACATTTGGTGGCAACAGTTTGAAAAGTGATTCAACGCAAAATCGCAAAAAGAAAACAGTCCTTCAGGAACAAAGCCTCTTTGGACTAATAAAACAATAAAATTAATTATATCCATGTAAGCATACAATTCATATTTTTATTTCAACTGGGAACAAATTTTGATATACATAAATTCCAAAGCTAAACTCAGTGCAACTTATGTAAAATGCAATTATGTTGAATCGCATATACAAATCTATGAATCTTTTTATCCCCTAATTCTCTTTTCACTGGGTAACATGCGGTTTTTTAAAGGGCAGGAAATGTTCATATTACTTAAAAATTCAGTTTTTCTTCTGAAGATAAAACAAAAAAGCTGTCTCTTAATTTTCTGTGGAAACGTATTCCCGGATATTATTAAAGAAAACTTGAGTGATAGCCATTTTTTCCCTTTAATTATGGCAAAAGTTGTCAAGGCTAATTTTGAAAAAATGTTGCCTCTAAGATACTTTTTCAGATATTGATATGACACTACTTCTGAATGTGAACCTCCTAAGGAAGTTCCTGTCGATTTCAATTAATTCTAAGTATGGGAAAAATTAATTTTACAAGATTATACTTTTTTAACTGGCGGATGATGTTTCAGCTCGGAAGAAGATAAAAAGAAATTAGCGTAAGATGTTAAGGGGACATATATATATTCTTATGCCAACAAATGTTGGCATAAGAAGTATTTAAGCTTTCAATGGCTATGATTCATTTTGTATATTTAAAATTTAATGAGTTAGTCTAATCCTTACGAATATAGCGCTTTCCTATTATAACGCTGCATTTACAGCATTTACGTTGACGTTGACCTTGCTTAAAATTATATGCAAATAACGTGGTTAAACTAAAGCGTCTAACAAAGTAATGATGATATTTCAAATATTACGTAATGTTGCACGTACGGATATATACTTTGATTTACGAATACATATCTGCATATGAGTATGACACATCTATTTTTTTGTGTTCTATAACGCATTTTTATTTTTGTATTTTACTCAATCCACAGAATTCGCTTTAGAAATTCTTCCTTAAATATATGCCTATCTATATTTTATTTCCTAATTAAATATGCGAAATTGGCTTTGCATAGAAGTGGGCGAGAATTTTCAGAGAATACCACGGAAGATACCGCTTTGATATCTCAAGCTCACAAGCTCATATTGAAATTTATTAATTATATTGTTTAAAAAAGAAAAATATCAAAGGCTTCAGATTTTAACGTCACTTCAGAGGGTTTATTAATATTTTATGCTCTCACTGAGTTCATAGTTTACTAATCTCCTCTTGGACTCACTTCTGCTAACACAACTTTTTTTTAATCTTTTTAACTTTATTATTAAACGTCGCTTTCGTCGTACTTACGCCACATAACATTCAACAGTAAAATTCTCAAAATTTTAAAACCAGCATATTTTTAGAATTCTGGATAAAATATTGCCATCGATTTTTACACCTCTTTCAATCTTTTCTCAGCTCATCATAACAATGAAAAGTTTCCTAAAGAAGATATTTGCAGAACATTTTTTGCCTTTTTAAATTCATTATTAAACATCACTTTCTTCACACTTACGCCAAATACAATTCAAAAAAAAAAAATTACCGAATATTTAAAAACAGCATATCTTTAGAATGAATTCTCAATAGAGTGCTTAGTGTTGCCATACATGTTTTATATATTTCCTTAATTATTTCCTTAAAAATAATACATGGCGATTACATTTGGCGGCAACATTCTTTTATTTCAAAACTGATACGCACATAAAAGTAATACATGTAAAAAATTGAGAATCGAGAGCAATAGCACCTTTGTTTCTAAACGTTGAACTTTCATATTTGTTTTGCTGTAAAAATTGGTGTCGCAAAACCTTTTATTTGACCCTACTTAACTCGTTTATTTTATTTAAAAGAATCTGATGTGAACACCATGTGACTTCTTTGTACGCATGACAAATTAAACACATTTTTTACTGCATTTCATTTAAAATTATTTTATTTGAAAGTGAAATACAGTCCTTCATTTCTTTAATCAAGTGAACGGTTACATATTTGCTGAAATATTAGTTTTTATTAATATCAGTTTCAGTTATTAATTCAAGAATCTGACTTGAAATATTAGGTTACCTTTATTATTCTTTAAATAGATGAAAGTCTTTCATCTATCTAAATACTGTGTTTTTTAAATTATTGTACGTAATCATCAGCAAACCGAAACTAAAAATAAACATCGGAAGGTTACTAAAATTTAATTTACATTTTTAACGTGTTTTTACTGTGTTTAAAAACTTTGAGAAGTGTACACTTTCGGGACTCCCGATTGCAACTAAAAGGAGAGGTGTACGACTAGATATTATAAGAGTTCCAAATACAAAATTTCAACATTTTGCGAAGGACCAGTTTGGAGTTATGTAATATAAGTACGTGCAGAGGTGACAACGGAACTAGTGAAAATCAATTCGGGATGGATCAAAATGGATTCCCTTCAAATAAGAAAACGAAAAATTTTCTCCATTACAATGCTTCCTTTACTTCGTACGAAGACTTCAAAATCAGAAAGGTGTAGTACTAGACATTATAGCAGCCTCATACACAAAATTTCAATATGCTACGGGCAACCGTTTTTGAGTTATGCAAAAAATTCAAAGAACATTTCAAGCAAATGGCTGTTTTTGCATTGCCGATTGCAGTAAAAGAGAGATGTATACAAATAGATGTTGCACAGTTCCATATACAAAATTTCAAGTTTTACGGCTAATCATTTCTGAGTTATACGTGATATATATGTAGGTACATACGTACGTACAGAAGTCACGAAAAAACCCATTAATCCATTAAAAAAAAAGAATCCTTGATTCTGTCCGTACGTACAGATATCACGCAAAAAATAGTGAGACCGGATTCGAGATCAGTCAAAATGGATATTTCCGTTGAAAATATGATAACCGAAAGTTTCTCGATTACGCTACTTTTACTTCGTACAAAAAAATAATAATGAAATATATTTTATTTTCTCAGAGTTTGTTAACATTATTTGCTACTGATCTTCATAAATATCTCATACTTTTATTAAATAATATTTATAAACGTATAAAATATGTTCTCCCTTCTTACCGCGTGCCTTCGCGGTATAACTGGATAGCACGTCTGGCTGGGAATCGGGAAGTCCGGTGTTCTAAACTCGGGGAGAGCTTTACAGATTTCTACTTCCTTGCTTCGAAAAATTCTAAGAGACACTACAAGTTGCTCTCGAACTCTACACTGATGGTTTCTTCCATAACTTTTCTTCTAAAATTTCTAAAAGACTCTACAAACTGACATGCCGCAACTTCTATTTCAGTACTTTTGTTTAAAATACTCCAAAAGCCTTGAACAGAATACCTTTATTAAACAAATCCATAATCATCATCCTCTACAGTCATTTTCAAAGAGATCTACAAAAGAGCTAAATCATTTGTAAGCATACATGGTCATCTGAGGAGAAGACCCACTGTATCTGTTATATATTATATCCTGCACGATTCTAAAAAAGAATGCTTAGCACGATTTAACCAAAAACAGAAACAGGTTGTTATTGTTTAAAACCAGTCTATCAACTTTCTGGAGTCTTTCATGTGATACTGCAGTTTTCATTCTTTTTTATACCGGCTCTGAAAAGGTTAATGTGAGCATTTTTCCATGTGAGCATATTTCTATGTGAGCGTTTTTTCGTGTGAGCATATTTCTAAGTGAGCATTTTTCTATGTGAGCTTTTCCCTATGTGGGCAGATTTCCGTATGGGCTTTTTTCCTGTGAGCTTTTATACCTGTGAGCATTATTCTTTGAGCATTTTTCCTGTGGGCATTTTTCCGGTCACCAGTAAAAATGTACCAAATCCTGTTTATATCTTTCCTATTTAACAAATTTATCTGCAGAATAGATTCTTCTCTAAGCCTAAACTCAAGTTTCTCAAACATTATAAGCGTTGTTATGTTCTTTATTTTTATTTTACATGTAACTATTAATATTTTTAGCATTTTAACCAAGATAGCAATAAACTAGAGAATAAATTTGCAGTTTTCTAAGAGCTAGCGAATAACGTGTAAAAGGAACATCGTAACAACATAGAAAATTTTTGCAAAAATAATTGGAATTGTTCAGAAATACTTTGATATTTATTTGTGATTTCTTGCTGGGAATAAATTTTGTTGCCAAATATTTAAACATCAAAACATCTGCAGAGAAAGATAAACACCGAAATCCCGGTCGTTTGTTTTCGTTTACAATTCCAACAATATTTAAATTTCCACTAGGAGAAACAAAGCAGTTTAATCGATCGTCAAACTTATTTCTCTAACGGGATTAAACTGTTTATATATTTTATTCATTTGTTGAGAGAACAAATATATTACTAATTATATTTTGGTTTGAAACTCCATGAACCGTGTGGAATTCTTCATGAACTGCAAATCAATGACCCGGAACTTAATCAATATATATGCGTGCGTGGAAATTGAAATGAAAATATATTTCAGAATTAAACTAAACATAAATGCAGCAATTAGAAATAAATGAAACAACTGCTGTTTTGAAAGGACGGGTCTCTTTTATGAGTATTTCGTTTATAATGAGAGAAATAATTTATTTCTTCATTGAATAATGGCCCGTTCTGCTTCCTGTGCTCAAAACTAAGTAAAATTACATTTTAATTTTTATTCAATAATTATTTTCTCATTTAATTAATTCAGTTCTCATTTCACAGCAAGACAAAAATACATAAAAACTCAAAACATCTTCATTAAAAATTGAAAGATATAGAAAAACATATACATCAAATACAATTAAAGTAGTTTAAATAAAAACAACAATTTTTTATCTTTCAAATTAAAGTTTCTACGCAAAAACAAACAATTCGGCCATCAGGCACAAAGGCAGATTTTTTGGTGCACAAAATTGAGTGCTTACTTTTGGTCCCACTCGGCATAAAACACAGAAGTTGCAGAAACTGACTTAATTCACTTTTCTCCTAAGTTTGAAATGTAAACAAAGTGTTGCTCCGTTAGGCTTAGTCGCACTTAAATTTTTTTTAATTATTGATAATTCTACAACTATTGGAGATTAATTAAAAGTATTAAAAACTTAACCGGAACATAAGAACAACCTAAATCAATCACTTTTAAAGCAAAAAATGCATATTGTACCAACATATAGTAATAAAACAAAACTGAGCTCTTCGATCCGAGTAACAGAGTGGGTATATATTATAAAAGTGTATGTTTATTATATTTATATGCTTTTGGTATTGCAGCGATTGCAACTAAAAAGGGAGGTGCACAACTACATGTAATAGCAGTCCCGTATACAAAATTTCGACGTTCTAGAACTATACATTTTTGAGTTATGCGAGGTACATACATACATACATGCAGACGTCACGAAAAAAAAATCTCCTCTCAATCCATTTTAAATCCATTTAAATACGTTTTGGGGGAAAGTGACCTTTACTCTGTCCTTACATACAGATTTTACGCAAAAACATCGTTTAGATGTATTTAAAACCGTTAAAAATGAATCCAGTTCTAGTGTGAAAACTCACTACCACACCAACCGAAAATAATAATTTATTTTTCAGTACTATGTACTGTGCTCCCAAAATACTTATCTGGTTTTTATTTTGGTAACCGTTTGTCGTAAACATAAGCTGCCAGTTAGAAAAATCTTTTGAATGATGCAAGCATTCATGTTTTCAAATTTTTAAATTTAAGAAAAATGTTTTGTATAAAATATTAAACGTAACTTTTGAAATGGTCCTTATCCTTATTATTTAGGAAAATTTTATACTCAGTATAAAACATTTGACTTCCGATGACAAAAATTGAACGAAATATTTAATTTTCAAAATTTGCGAGTTTTGACGTTATTTTTAATTTGCCTTGAAGGATCGATTAATAAATAAATTAGAATTATTCGAAGCTGATTTTTCCTTAAATGTCATTCTGGGATATTCTTTTATCATTCATTGCTGTGTAACGTTCTCTAATTTATGATTTGTTTATAAAGGTACACCGAAAATCTTTTCACTCACATATTTTACAAGTTTTGAAACCTTCTAAATATATTTCTAATATTCTCATGCATTTTTGTTTCTTTAGAATCCTAATCTAGAAATCATGTAAAAATTTCATTAAACTAAAAATACTTTTAGTTTTTAATTTATGCAAATAACGTTGCAATTTAAAAAATATGACAGTACTGAAGTGGTTCTAGAACAAGAATTTAATGAATAAGATGTCTTCTTTGAGAAAACATATATTGATAATTACTTTTTACGAAAAATGCTTAGAAATACTGGTCACTTAATCTATTGAAATCAGAAACTATTTTTATTTCATGATGTTTTATTTTTAGTTATTTACAAATGCAAACGTTTTCCTCTTCAATCTGTGTACGGCCCAGACTATAATGCCCGACTTTAAAACTAAATATATCCGTCAGTTTTTGTAATATTAGAGTCTTCTTTTTATATGAGCACAAACGTTTCCTTAATATATGTGCTAGAGAAACGTATAAAAATATAGATTTCATAATTTTTATAAAATTGGTCATTTTCAGTTTAAATTTCCAAATTATGAATATTATCGTTATTTAAAACATTTTATAACTAGAAATATATCTTGGGACCAACGGTTTCAAAAATAAAGGACGGGTAAGGACGTTTGTGGGCATGGTGTATATAAAGTTTTTTTTTAATATTTATCTGTAAAACCATTAATAACCCAGGCCAAATTTCTGCAATTTAAAATTTTTTATGTTTTTCATAAGTAAAGAAATATATAAACAATAAATATAAAGCAAACAATCCTAATTTGGAAATACATATATACATGTGTGCGTAATGATTTTTGACAGTTGGTGGCGTGGTAGATGCATATATAAAGAAGCAGAAACTTGCAGACCTGGCCGAATTTAATTATTTTCTTTTTATTTATGGTTAACTCATATCGCTCATTAATCCAGTACAAATAGAATGAGCGCTTTAGCGCCTCGTTGTTAAATACTTTTTACATCTGTACCGATAGACATGTGAAATATATTTTTGCAGTGAACAACAGGCAGCGTAAGTCGCAGTAGCGAACCAGAAAAGCGAAAAGTGACGCGTTTAGAAGTGTGGAAAGTCAAAATGGTTCAATTTTAATTGAAATCTTCTTCAGGGACTGAATAAAGGTGTCTGCATTGCTGCTTTACATGAGGCGTTATGAGATTAATTTTGAAATGACGCAGCTTAGATTAATGTATTATTTTCTTCTACCTTCCAACAAGCTTTCGGGGTGTAACGGTAGCTCACTGGACGCGTATTCGAGGGCTCCAGGTTCGAGTACTCGTGTTTGACGTCTCCAGCATAACAAAAACCTAATGACGTTGCAGTAGCGCCCGAACAGAAAGGTATTTAATAATTCGTCACCATCAGGATTTGCCGACTAAGTCCCCTAATCCCCAGTCGCTCTTTAAAATGGGGTATATAACGAATTTTAGCCCACTTTCCAGCGTGCTTTCGTGATATAACGGTAGCACATTCGACGCTTATTCGAGAGGTCCAGGTTCGAGTCCCGGGGAGGGTATTGCTCGTTTTTCGTGTCTACAGCATCACAAAAAAACCTAATGAATTTACAAAACAATTACTACTTTTAGGACAGAAAGGGGAAGTATGCATATTAAAATGAAGAATAAATGGTCTGTTGCCAATTAAACTTAGAAGTTTGCTTTCATATTTTAATCTTACCTAAATAAAATACATTAAAGGCTAATGAAACAAAAAGTAATATATTTTAAAATAAACAAAATATTCAAATTTCTGGGCACAGGAGATAAAATGCATTCAATTGCAAACTGAGATAGATTAGCGTATTTTAAAGTAATCTTCTTTCTTTTCAATCTAACGTCTTTCAAAATTTACACAACTCCCATTTTCTTTCAGTATGCTTAAGTATCACTATTGCATATATGTTCATACACTACAGTTTCAGTGATTTAAATATGAATTATGTGAAATCATTTTCAGTGATTTAAATAGCAATCTGTCAAATTCAAATCTCAAACATAAAACTTTTCAAAAAATTCAAAGAATATTCCGTTCTATTGTACAAATATATCGATTTAGAGCTTCTTAACATAGATATGAGATAAAGTCTTCGCCAATCACCCAACCGAACGGAAAAGAGAAACATGCCAAAAATATACGAATGAAAATCCTATCAGAAACCCTAAAAATGGCTTCTTATTTTTGCAATATAAAATTTATATTCATGGAACATTTAACTTCCTTGGTTCTGTCATACGCAAAACGCAAATAACATTTATCAGCCTCATCTTTCCATTTATATACGTACCATTTCCTATCAGAGCAATTCTCTTTCAAGAAAACTGGCAAATCTCCAGGCATTGTATGCGTGTGCTTGTGGAAAATAATTTCCACCTCGTACACAATGAGTAATATGTACACATATATGGGTATATACATACTACATCCATCCCTTAGGGTACACATTCACGACGGCCTGGTTCATCTCCCCTTCTTCTGACGCCATTTCGGATGTCTCCAGCCCCCTTATATTCATCACGTGATCATGAAACCGTGAAAATTCTCCCTTCGCTTCATTTTTCCGCCTCGCTAAATTAAAAGCGCTACTAAAGATAGATATATGAAATTTGTGTTGTCTTTGTCGTGGCCCGTCTAAAATTTCTGTTGCTTACATCATTATGCAGCACTTTGCAGATATTTTGATATATGCAAGTTTGCACGCGATGTATCTCCGGTTCAGATTGAAAGTAATTAATTATTAGGGTTATTAACGGATCAGAAAACTGGGGGAAGAACTCATTCTCTCCGTGTTATCTGGATGTGAGGAATTTTGAAGAAAAGTGGGTTAAGATCCTTTTTATGAGTATTAAGGAATACGGTTGTTTAAAGAAAATCTCCATTTGATCAAACCTTTTTTTTTATTGCATTATTATCGCTCTCTGAAAAGCTATGTTCCTTAAAAATTTTGTATTTTTTTTGCATCTAAAAATATTCAGGTTTCTCTTATATCCTTCAAAATGCTCGATTTTTGAATTTGTTGCAGTTTGTAATAAAATGAACACGCTGTAAATGTTGACATAAAAGTAATAAGCAAAAGTCAATGTGATGTAGAAAAATGTGCGGGACTACGGAAACCACAAATCTGAAAATGTTTCATGTAAATGACAGGAAGCATAGTCGTTTTTCTTTTACTTACAAAATTATCAGTTTGGAACTCTTCGAGGGTCCTATAATATTCTTTGCAAGTGTAGTTTAATATACATTACTTTATATTAGAAAGGAGAGATTTGAAGTTGTGTTTTAAAAAAAGTAAACTCATAAATCCTCTATCACCCGTAATTGTTGTTCAAAATATCACATTTTCCCATTCTCTACAGTCAAACTTATTCAGAATGTTTTCACCATTGACGAATTAGATTTTCTGAAGACTTTTCTCATTCATAAAAATCTTTAGATTCTGGTTAGTGATCCTCTCTTTACCGTCAGCTTTCCAAGAATGTGTTTCTTAGTTAATTTTGGTTCCGTTTTAGTCAACAAATGGCGTCAGAATTTCGTTTTCTTCGCTTAGCTACAGCACTCCCGAATTTTTCTCTGTTGTTCTCACATAGGTACATATCTATTTTTCCGTCACTAACAATCCTACAGCTGATAAAGAAGGTTTTGTGCCAACTTCAAAATTATAGTCTGCGTTACTTCAATTTTTATTTCTTATTATTTGTTTCTTTAATGCTGATGCATGTTGTTTCGATATTCTCCATACAAATGGTTGTCAAAAATTTCCTCACATATGAAGTAGCAAGCTAGAGAATCCCAAATTTCATGGAAATTACAACTTTTAATGAAGAACAATTTTAATAAGTATTTGCATAATTTTCATTTTTGCTGAATCGGTTTTTTTCGACTTCTTCTATGATGCCTTATCATTACAGAAGGTTATCGAATTTAAATTAAATACGCAGCTTATTTGATTATATTCAAGCAGTTGAATTCTACTGATTTTACAAATTCTACTTTAAACTAATTTGAAGTTCATAGTTAAGAACACTGTAACAGAACAGAGAACGCAATAATAGCTAATATTTCTTCAATGCTTTTAATTGTTTCAATACATCTGAATATCATTAAGTTGATGTCTAGACATAGTGCAATTTTGCTAAGTTTCTGATGTCAGATCTGATTATTTTTGCTTCTATTTTTCTTAATTTTCCATTACTGTTTTGATTTAATAGCTAATTTAAACACTTCTTTTGTATTTGAGTTAATTCAAATTCTGTCTTAGATTAATTTCAAGTTAGTAGCTATTTGAGACCTTTTCCGGTACCATTCTTTATCCCCACCCTTCATGCTCTAGTGATTTGTAGTTCCCATCTGCTATTCTCCGAGCATTTTGGAATCTGCTCCAAATTATCTTGACCATTAAAGGGGGGAGAAGGATTTATGTACATTTGCAACTGATATAATTGTAGATATTTGCATCTGTAATTGAATGCCGGGTATTCTATTGCTTTTGTGGAATGTACATTCAGATTTCTCAGTTCTTTCAGGAAGTATTCTTTGTCTGCTGAAAAGAGGAAGTTTATCGATCAGTACCAACTGAATATTCCATTGTCTATTTTAAATGTTTTAGTCGAGTCTTCAGTTTTAATATTTTTTATGGATTTACAGCTGATTCTGCGCCTTTTGAAATTTTAATAGGGAAGCGTCTACTTATTAATATTTTCAGACATTTTAAAAACGTTAAATTTGCATTAGCTACTCTCGTATTTTATTCTTCTCTTCATTTAAAATTTTTCTTGATGATGTCCGGGAAAGAATTGCTTGAATAAGTAAAATCTGAGTGACCAACACGGTAATGCTGTAGAACGCGATCTTAGTTAGTAATTTATTTCTTAGATAGCACTACGAAAACACTATTTGTAAATATGAAAATTAATACAAATAATTCAGAATACATAAATCAAAAAAGATTCCATTAATTAATTTAATAACCCATTAAATTTAACTTCAGTAGGTTCATAATTCAGTAATAATACTTCATGAAATAAAAATTTAGAATATTTCAAACGTTTTAGTCCAAAGCGGTAATTTTCCCAGCAGTACTATTAATTTCGTTTTGGCATTTTGCGTTGGTTCACTATAAATGTCGGTTCACTTTTCAAATTGTTGCCATCAAATATTAGAGCCTTGTGTTATATTTAAAGAAATTAAGTAACGAAGAATCCGCATAAATGTACGTATTGTGATAAAACAACGGTACCTACAGCCAGGGCCGGGATGAGAGTGAGGCAGGTGAGGCACTTGCCTCAGGTGAACAAATAAGACTGCGTATCAGAAATTCTAAAGATATGCTCATTTTAAAATTATTTTTCGATATTGCTGTTCAACTGAATTTTATGGTTTTATTTTTACGGATTTAAGGTAGCTTTTCTCAAACATTTTTTAAGTAGGTGTCACTTGTATAACTTACAATGTTCTGCGAATCACCTTATTCTTCTCCCCTTCAAAAATATTTTTTTTAGCATATGTCACAACTAGTAGTATATTCATATTTTTAAAATATAATTAATTAACTATCTTTTGATTTTATATTAGTACTAGCCGCTACACGGCCAGCCTTCATTTGTCTTTTAAACGTACCGGAAAATTGCCCAAAGGAAACACCAAACATTAAATTTAAAAACTGCACAGGATTTTACTCTGCAGAACAATTTTATCAAAACAAATTCAATAAAAATGTATTAAAGATAAAAAAATTTACAGTGAAGTAAGCAATATCCCTTAATACAAATATTAATTATCCTAATGAATAAATTAACGAACTTCCTGTTGCCTTCTCTCGACAAACGTCCAGAATCCAAGAGAAACATTAATTTTAAAAACTGCACAGAATTATCGCCCTCATTTTAGTGCTGATATAATGAGATAGAATTATCTATTTGATGCGATTTCATTGAAAAACATAAAATTAAAAAATATCTCATTCAAATTTTGAAAAAATCGTTTCGAGGTGCACTGGCTCTTGTCTAGATTCACCCTATGTACCGAATTTCGTAGCCCTGGGTCTATTAGCTTACGCGCAGCACGAACGAAAGACACACACAGAGACTCTTCCTTTTATTATATAGATTAAATAATAAATGGCAACAGGAAAAATAGTGACCGTAGGCAGTCTCTTTTTAGTTTAGAGAGCCGCTTGTGTTTAATGCGTAGGATTACTAACGGAAGTATGAGAGTTTTCTAAAATAAATAAAACAAGGAAAAGATTTTACACACATATGTATATATTTTATTTTATTACATTTATTTGTTCAGAATGATCCTATGTAGAACTGGTGGCTGATATGAGAAATAAGAAACATAATTTAAGATGCCTGCAGTTATATTCTTAGTAAACGTTAAATATATAAATGGATTTTCAAGTGTCCTTGGATAGTTACTTCGCACCAAATTGAGATTAAAGTAATGTTTCATAAAATCAAATAATTTTTCATTCCGTTTGACGTCTACGTCGAAATCTGCCATCATAACAATAGGAACATCTGTATTTGCAGTAAGCTCACTCTTCATTGATGAATAAAAATAGTCTCAGAATATTTCATCATTGCACTAAGCAGAAATATCTTCAAAATCTCCTGATTTAAAAGTTGGATGAATATATGCGAATGGTAAAATAAATCTTGAGTGTCCATTTACAATTATATCATCCTGTTTCTGAATCATGTATTCTCTTACGCTGCTTAACAGTAAATTCTATTTGTACACAATCTACAACACTCGTCAAATTTTTGGCTTGGCGCAGTAACATAAAATGCAACAAACATCACCACAACACCAGTGTGTTGTCTACACGCAACTGTCTACCCGACGACCTTGCCACTCATACGTGGTCGCGCATGCGCACGGAGAACCAACATTTCGCTATTTTTGACGCGTTACTATACGTATACCCTTTATCCAATTTTTTAATTTTTTGTTTCCTGATGTGCTCTTTGATTTGTGTAATGATATATTTAGATTGATTGTAAAACATTTCTAGTTTCCAAGATATAAGCATTCGTGCACATCTCAAACAAATTCTACCTTTTGTTTTTCATCAGACAGTTATGGAGGAATGTAACACTAATTAAAAAATTTATATTCGTTATTAATAATTCAAGATTATTGTAGCTTCGGGAATCTTATAAATTAAAAATTAAATAAATGTTACTACTCACATTAATGACATGGATTACCGATTCTTGTCTAGCTGTTCCATGTTTGGATATATGCTGGTAACAAATATCTTTGCCATAGCACTTTAAATCACAATTTTGTTGCTAAGACCAGAGGTGGAAATCTGTCAATAGGGTAATCGATAACGAATTTTAAAATGCCAGTCTTGGAAAAAAAGTGATAGACAAATGCCGCGAGTAATTTTCAAACTCTGAGATTTGCATCTATAGTGTGGTGTATGCAGTTAATTTGAATTTCATTTTTTTCTCTTTTTTGGAAATCTAGGACGACCACGAGGGCAGCCTTCGAGGACCATAGATTGATAAAACCTGGTTTTGACACTTTAAATCTTTATAAAGTGTTTTGAATTTTTTACTTAGTCGCTTAAAATATGACTTGAAATTATTTTGGATTTTTTTTATTAAATTCTTAAAGCCCTGTTGTAAAATATTAGGAATTTTGAAATGCTTCCAAATTTGTAAAATATGCCCTGTTAATGAAATAAAAAATGAAAGCAAAATAATACTCAAATTCTAAATAAGTTCAAGGTAACATTTAAGATATTAAGCTTTGGAACATGATGCGGAACTCGTGTCTTTTTTGTAAAAAATTGTTGTAAGTTACTCAGTTTAAAATTGAAAAAATGTAAGATATTTTTTTTAAGTTTAAATATAAAAACTGACTGCATGAAAAAAGTGTTAAATATCTTGGATAATTATTTCTTGTAATCTTAATTGATTTTTTTTCTCATCCCTCATATTTTCTTCCCCCCCCATGGGAGTTACAGAGGAAATTTTAGTTTCCTTACTTAGCAGTTGTTTATATAACAAATGAAATGAATGTTAATTTTTAATGAAAACGAAAGTGAAAAATTGCTTAATACGGTAGACTAAAAATATGCAGAAGAGAAGAATTTAAAATTCCATTCATGTTTATTTATTGAAGTAATCCCTTTCCTGGCTCTGCATTTGCTTTGTTCTAAAAAAATTAAGGGAAAATATAAAAATTTTGAAAACAGTTTTTCAAAACATATTTATAATTTATATTGAGAAATCAAACCCTAAATTCGAATGTGTAAACTGTGCACTTCATTTATTAAATTAAGCTTATAAATTTTAATAAATACAGGGTTTTTTTTTCAATGTATTCGTAAATTTATTTTCCATTAAGCGAATACTTTAAATTTTGCTTTTAATAAAAATTTTCAATGGTGAGAAAAGGTTCTCCACAAGCTCCTTCTTATTATCCTTGTAGAGTCATTAAGTTTTTTGAGATAGGAGACGTGAAAAAATTTCCATTGCCTTCACCGGGACTTGAACATTGGACCTTTCGAACACGCCTCGAATATCCTTTCAATTACACGATGAAGGCATGCGGAAGGAGGAAGAAAATACCTTTATATACTCCTCTTTTCAAAGAGGACTGGGAATTAGGGAACGCAGTCGCCAAATCCTGGTGGGGAATCGTCCACCACCTTTTAGTTTGGGCGCCCTTTGTAAAGTCAATAGATTTTTTTTTGGGGGGGGGGAAACAGAAGACGTGAAATATTTGCAATGATCTCTGCGGGACTCGGACCCTGGACCTCTCGAATACGCCTCGAGTATGCTTCCAATTACACGACGAATGCATCCGGAAAAAAGGGAGAAAATATCTTATATCCTTATACGAAAAATGCGAGAATTTTGAGACAATTTAAAATGCATACCACCTCTTGAATAAAACAAAACAGATAACCTCTTTCTGCCCAACGAAATACTTAATAAAATTTTACATAAGCCAGGTTTTAAAAGCATCGGAAGTGACATCATTAGTTACATGAAAATGCCACCTTTAAAGCGTGGCGTATTATTCACATACCTTCTGTAATCTCATAAGTTAATTTCATAGTTCCTTTTTAAATACACTGTATTATTTTTTGTACTTAAATCATCATAAATATTTTTAATTAAACAAACTAACAAAAAGCTTAATGTTTCCTGCCCTTGACAGAAAAACAAAATCTGCTGTACTATAATTATACATAAAGGATAAAATAATTGGAAAATGTCAGAACGCTTATAAGAACGGGATAATTTGGAATGTAAATATTCTCATGCAAATGAGCCTTAAAATAGAAAGAATGTTATTTTAAGGATATTTTTTTGGTGGAGCTGGGGAGTTGAAGAATGTCGGCATCAAATTTCCAAGTCGGGAGAAAGGAGGAAAAGGTGAAAAAAAAAGAAAGAATTTTAAAGAGCCTGTGAAAGCGGAGAGAAATTTGGGCTCAGATGTTCTTTCGAACTGCAAACTTAAAATCAAAACATTCTACACTTCCTTTTGGACATCCCTTGCCGCTATTCTAAGCATCTCTCGTAATTCAGACGGTTAAAAAAGGATAAAAGGAGAAACTTTTTTTCAGTCGGAAACTGTCCTCCTCAGAAGAGTGAATCTGGTTTCTTACATTTCTTACATTTATACTAAGTATAAAATGCTTTGAGCTCAGAATAATCAATTTTATTGCTTATTTTAAACTATTCACCGTAACTCATAGTTGTTTCGAAATTATTCATATAATTGAAACTACTTTGAGTAACTCATAGTTGTTTCGAAATTATTCATATAATTGAAACTACTTAGTAGTTTCTTATTTATTTTTCTAAAATAATGCTTTAAAATAACAAAATAGGTTAGCCTCGATTTTAAATTTTCCAGCTTAAAAAAGAAGCTAAACTATGAAAATTACAGTGTGACTTTAATAACATCGTATTAGTTTAAAATTAGGCAAAAAAAAGGGGGGCAACCTTAATTTGCGGCATATTTTTAATGAAACGCTATACATTTTGAGGGCAATAAGAGGCAAGTCCGTCTTATTCAGGAGTAAAAACAATATTTGCAATAAGCATATTTGAACAAGCATACTTAAATAATGTGAAAAACACTCTGAAAAACTCTCATCTGAGAACTTGTATTCAAATTCTAATTATAAACAACTCGATGACTTTGCATACAGTGCGATTCATATTGTACTGTTATGAAGCGTATCGCAAGCTTATACTGAATACTTATGCTGAAATTGCTTCAGAGGATACGGTTTCTTACACATAAACAGTTACATTTGGAACCTTTATACAGTTCTCAAGTATGTCAAAAGCTTCCACCTTTATCCAGTCTGTACTATAATGTAAGTTTTAAAGTACTAAATAATAGGGTTTTTTTTAAGTTAAGCCCTATATATAGGTTTATTTTTTAAGAAATAAAAGTATATTTCATTGAAATTCGGATATCTCAAAAATATAGAATTTCGGCATGTGTACAAAAAGGTAAGAAGTCAGTTCTTTCAAAACACACAGTTCCCCCCTCCCCCAATCAGCTATTAAATTATACATGATTTAAATTTATAGAAGGTAGAATATTCATAAATATGCAAAAATTTAGTACATTACGTATATGCACTTCTGTATGTATTTATGTAAAAATATAATACATTAATATTGAATCTCCCTAAAAACCACGTTCGAATCTCTGGATTAGCAATTGATACACGACGATTATGTTGTATGCATTCAGACTGATTTCTCTTCAGTCAAAATAGATTTTTTAATTAATTTTAAATCATAAATAATATTAATTAAAAATTTTTCTTCGCGTCATTCTCTGACTGAAGAAGCAACTCATTAAAGTACTGGGGTTCCACTCGGTAATCGAAGGCTCGATGTCTCTGCTTTCCTGCAAGTATTGCAGCAAGTCCAGAAAGTGTTCCAGATTCCTTTGGAAAGATGCGATTTTTCATATGGTTTTTTCACTTAATATTTTTATTCGTTAACAAAGGAGATGGAGTAGCTTCTTTTCTTATTTCAACGTTTTATTTGCAAATCAATGAAAAGTTCTCCTGACAACAATTACTAATCCCGTTTAATTTATGCTGAATTTTGCATTATGCGTTCTCTGAATTTACATAGAAATGAAGTAAAAGCAATCCATTGCTTCCAGATGTGGTATTTTGCCAAAATAGCACGAAGGCTTGAATTTTTACACAACGAAAGTATACATGACGAGATATACACTATTGAAATATAGAGTTAATAACTGAAGGCAAAATATTAAAATAAGAATCAGAATAATTCGAAGGAAATTACTTGCCTTTTTATTTAGCAGAGTTTATTCGGAAGTATAAACCAGCAGTGAAAAATAACAATCTTTTTTATGTCAGTTTGAATACGGTTGCCAAACAATATCCGTCAGTTATTAAAAAAAAAAAACTTTTTTAGTCTATTTGCTAATGCCAAACTGCATTTTATCGCCAAATGGCGATGTCCAAAAGGTGCCAACATACTGTACGTGGTGTATCGATGGGTGCGCGTTAATAACCAAGTACTCCCTTTTGCAATACTTTTTAAATAAATCTTTAAATCGTAAACCTTAACAATACTGATCAGCAACCAAAGCATTTTCAAATTTTGAAAAAACGAAATATTAACCATCACGGGCCGAAAACCAAACATTGATTATTGATATATCAGTTTCAATTAAGTTTCAACTCGTCGGCAGCTGGGGGAGTTTAAATTCGAAAAACATGGAAGTTTGTTAAATGAACTAAAAAGCACATCTCCTAGGTTATCAGGTATTTGCCAATACTTGGTTCTAAATAGCTATCAATTGTAAATATACGTTCAAATCATATTCTACTATATTTCTCTATATTTCTCGTGTTTCCACTTTGAATTCAGGATTATACTTCGTTTTCTTTGTTCATTTACTTTATTAACCGCATTAAGATAAAATTAAGTTATGCTTTTAACAGCCATGGTCGTACCAGTTGAATATCCTCTCAGTGTATGCTAATTTAAATGAAATTGCTACATAAATGTAACTATCACGGGCATATGCAATTTTAATGTCGGTAGACTATAAGCTATCAAACCAACTGCTCATGTAAGTTGAGGGCTGAACAGTTACATTTTATTATAATATGAATTATTTAAATTTCCTCTCCAGCAAAAATTTGAATTACATAGTCTTACTCTATTTGCATGCTAGTTATGACTCGCGTGGTGGCTTCATCCACCGTCACCCATCGCCAAGATCGGGTGAGTACGTGGCAAAATGACTTTCTAGCCAATAGGCATTTCCCAAATTGCGCAACCACGCACCTAGACAGGACTCCTTTCGTCACCGCCCGGCACCCTCAGTACTGATTTCGAATTCACCCTTCCCCACCAAGCGACGGTCGCTGTGAAAAGGTAACCTGAGACCCTTATGGAAGAGCGTCGAGACGAACAAAATGTACGTGCCACCTGACACCATCCTATTTTGCATGCCCCGAACGTGGTGAACTGCTTCATTACCATTTAAATGAAGTCGTTTTTTGTGTTGCCTGCGCAAGATTGTGCTTCTGTTGCGGCAGGTTTTCAACTCGATACCAGTTGCCAAAGAATTCACCGCCGCTCCATCGGTAAAACTATTGCAGTCTGGAAAGTAATTCCCTCCCCCTTGTGTGGTGACCAAGCTACCATTCTTCCCACCCATGTAAAGATGGGAGACTTTTATTTTGCAATTTTGGGTGCATTTGGGGCTTGACATACTTTAGATTGTCAATGAAATCTATGTGCATAAAACTGTGGTAAAGATAAGCCTCTGCTTTTGTGAAGTTAATGATATATTGATTCAGAGGCGGAATATCCTATAAATTCAAATTTATTGGCATCTTGGAAAATTTAATATCACCATAGATTCATATCTTTATAAAGCTATAAACTATGAAATTTCTTATTATCAATGTTGGTATTTCTCTAAATTTTTTAAAAGGCTTGACAGTGATTCCAAATGCTTTATGAGATGTTTCAAAAAGAATTGAACATTTTTAAAAAGGTGCAAAATTTAATTCTTGAGAGTTATTTAATGTTTTGAATAATAAAAATATAAATAAATATAAGAATTTTACAACAGTTGTAGGTGAAATTACTGAAACATTGGAGATATTTTGACAGATATTTCGTCTTGCTACATACAAGATGTTTCAAAGAGATTGTGCAATTAAATTTCTTTTGAATGTTTGTCGTGAACTCATTTAAGAAATTAATGAAAATGAACCAGAATTTTTTATTATAGTAATTATGAGTCACATTGCACCATTTAGTAAAAAGCATACATTTAAATTTGTACACGGTCCCCTTGCAAAGTTCCAGTGAGCAAGTTGTGCCGAATGCTGCTGAAGATTTGTAGGAAGAGGAGAAATCGAAATTTACTCTAAACAATTTCGCGATTGAAATTTTTCTCAATCGGAGAAGCTAATTTCATCTGGATCATATTAAATCAAGTTTCCTTAAGTGCAAAATTTCGGCTTTAAGTCTCTCTTTAAGTGATATCTTGAAACTAGTGCTTCAGAATTCATGTAAAAATGTTTGCTAATACAAAAGATGTCTTTAGACGCATAAACCTTAAACTTGCATACTTAGTTTTACGTGCAAAATTACAAACACACAGTATTTATACAAATTATGCAAAATTATTCATACAATTTTTGTAGAGTTTGTAAAGTTTATATATATACTCGTAAAAATATTTCTCATGTCCCTTTTAACGTATAAAGAAGATTTTTGGGGAAGAGGGGGGAACGAGTAATTCAGCTGTGCAAAACATTTCTCTTATTTCTCTATTTTTCTAGGTAACTCGTGAAAAACTTAAGCTTTTTATAATTTTGCTCAGATATTTTACGGGAAGAAGTTCTCGAAAGGTATCCACTTTATGCAGATATCGCCTTCATTGAAAGCGAAGAATTAATTGTGTTTTCTAAATTTTTTTGAATCAAAACCCATTTTGTTTTCCAAGGTATTTCCTATTTCTAACACTAAAGTATTTTAGGTGTCACGTGATGCGATGGAATGAGACTCATTCAATAACTTCAATTCATTAATAATAGCCAGTCTATTATTAATGAATAGAAGAAATATTGCATAATTTAGTTTCCAGGTTATTTTATGCAAATACTAAAATTTCTCTATAATCAACAATTATTGTAAAATAATAAAAGAAGTGTTTTCTTACCGAGAGAAAGCCTGCAAAAATATGTCCTTACTCGCTTAAATTTGGAGTTTTTAGCAATCAGTTCTCTTTCTAGTTAACCATCAGTTAATCAGTTCTCTTTCTAGTTGCTTGCACGATTATTGTGGCAACACATTGTGAATTTTCATTTATTTATTAATGCAAAATTATATAATCAGGACAATAGTTTGCATCTTATTAAAAGGAAATTACTTAATACTATATTAAACTTAATACTACTTAAAAAAGAAATATAGACTGTCTTACCGATGAGACCAAATGAACCTTTTACTTGGAATTAGAAGTGAGGTGACATACTTGCGTAGAATAAGGTAATTCCGTTTGTGCTGAATGCTTTGATACAAGAAATTAATTCTTATGTAAGGGCAAATGAATGTTCTTTGTGTTCAATCAAATTAGCTGATAAAAAATGCAAAATTATTCATATTGGTAAAAATACTGCTCCAAAGATATTGCAGCACTAGAATGATTAAGAATAAATGTAAAAGAGGCACACAGCTTTAAAATAAATTTAAATTAAAACTTTCAATAATCTTCTTCGGATGATTAATTAGATTTCAGCATTAATCAGCTCTATTAATTTCAAAGTTAATAAAAATTAATACTAGTTCAAATGCTGTCATTATAAAAGAAGTGACCGAATGTCATCAAATTATAAACAAGAAAGGGAAAAACTTATTCATACAAATGCTAAAATAAAGTAAGATAAAATTACTACAGCGTTGATTTTAAAGTACTGGAATTATCAATAGTAAATGCAAAAGAAGCACACAACTTAAAAATTAAAATTTAGATGAAATTTAACTTTCCAAAAGTCTTCTTAAAATAGTGAATTATATTTTTGCTTTCATTAAATTCCGTCTGTTTTAAATTAAAATTATTTCTAACCCTGTCATCCCAAAAGTGTTTAAAAGCCTTATATTATAATTTTTTTGCCATTTTTCTTATTTTCAACAAAAGATGGAGCCACTTTTGTACCTTTTTCATTTATTTATTTACTTATTTTTATACCTTTTTATTAAATGACAGAGTTTCAGCAACGCAGTCAAGAATTTTTTTTCCCTGAAGGGGGAAAAACAGTGCCAGATTCTTCTTCTTTTTTTTTTTTTTTTTTTTTTTTTTTTTTTTTTTTTTTCGAATACAGGGAACTTTTTTCAGAAATAAATGCTAATGTACATTTTAATGTGAATTTTTTAATCTGTTTTCATAAAAATTAATAATACTTTTAAGATTTGATACGAAAAGTGAGACCAGAATGCGCTTTGTAGCAAAATAACTCCCAATGTATTAATATATTTCTAAATATTTTTATTAAAAGTAAAACATGAACTCAGATTTTAATGAATGGGGTCAATTCAGAGCGAAGCATTAAACTGCCAATAAAAAAAATAAATAAAAAGAAATTCTTCCCCAAAGTTGAAAGGAAGGTGGGCACCATAAATCGTCATCTAAGAACTTATTAGATAGATATCATAAATCATCATTTAAGACTTCGTGAATAAAACTTGAGGCAGTAGTTCCCGCTTCAATCTGTGTTTGTATTGATTTATTACTTCACTAGCTTTTCAGAAGAGCCTTCAGCTCCCGTGGCAGGATATCGATGATATTGATGGAGCTTAGCTGCATAAGAAAGCTTTATTTATCAGAACTTCAGTAGCGATTTTAATATTTTCATTCTCTTTCCCCTAGTCCATGATCCAAGAGTGTTTGCACTTTAGTACAGTCAACTGCAAAATTGACTTGTATGAATTAATAGTGCATTGTATGCTAACCAAGAAAATTTGTTACAATCCGTAACTCATAAGATCTTTAACTAATTAACGTTTAAGGATTAACTCATCCCCTTTTAAGAACCGAAATGATCGTTATGTCAAAGGGAAATAGCAGCATTCGCCGAAATCATCGCGGAAAAAACAACGCAAGGAGAAAGCACCGTTGTAACAAAACATCGCGAGAGAAAAGAAAGCGTGAAGAAATATCGCAGCTCTAAAACATCGTTGTGTAAAATAAAGCTATGCCAAAAATTCGCAGTTTTAAAGCATTGCAGTTAAAACAGCTTGGTAAAAAGTAAAGTACCGACAAATCACTGCGTGATGATAACATCGAAGATATGTGTTTCCAAATTTTAAAAATTTTAAATGAATGTACTCCCCGCCAACCCAGCTTATAAAAGAGATTACTATTAACTTTATAAAAGCATTAATTTTATACTCATTTTCAGTTTTTGAATGTTTAAGTTTTCTTCTTGCCTTTTAAATAAAAATTTATCATTTACTTCAAAAATAGAAAATATAGAAGTAAAAATATTACTCCTTTTTGCGCTAACAAATTAGTATGCAAACAGGAATTGAAACCTTTTTAATTTTTTTACTCTTTAAGAACATGTCTGCAAATTTATCATCATGCGAATATTTGTAAATACTTTGTATTTTATCACAATAATTGTACGACAATGTTTTAAAAGTGCTAAGTTTATGGGTCGCTTTATTTTGTATAACGGTATTTCAGAACTGTGATGTTTTCTCCTCGCTTTCTTTTCTCACATGTTCTCTTCCTCCCCCCTCTTGTCTTTCTTTGCTATGTTTTTCTCTGATATGTTTTTGATTCGATGCTTTCGCTTGCAAACAAAATACATGCAACTTAACTTTTATACATTACTATGCTTTGGTTGTGCCAATGTTTTATGAGTGATTCTTATCAGATAAGGGGATTAAAGAATCTGCTCTCGTCACTGGCCTGCCTTATTCGCAATCTAATTCCAGTGGACTGTTTTTTATGTGGTGGCTTCCAGTAGTCATCAAAACTATATTTTTTGTATTCGCTGAAATTATTCGACAGCAAAAGAGTAATGTTTTGAATCATTTAGAAACCTTTTCTGATGATAATGTCACGAAAGATGGTAATCATGTTGAATGTTAAGAATATGAGTTGCATTTCCTTCACTTTAGAAACATAGCTTCTATATGCAGTTTAAAATGAATCTACATAATGTGCATTGAAATAACAAAAGGGAGTCGAATATAGTATAAATAATAATTCTATCTATGCAGGACAGAATTTTCCTTCATCAGTGATTATATAAAGTGAGAGACATCTGTGGAGGTTTCTAGATTTGTTTCTACCCTGAGAATGGAAAATTTTTAATTTAACTGAATTTTAATACGTACTAAATAATTTAAGATATATACTATATTTGATCATTTTGATGCGTATGAATAATTGTTTGAACTCATGAGATGGGTAATGGCACTTTGGAAGCAGAAGCAAAATTTTGAGATTTTTATGTATAAACATTCCAAAACAGTCCGAATTTCCGCAAATCTTAGTATTTAAAGCAGCAGTGGGAGATTAAAAGACCCTGGATAAGCATGTCTGGCGTCATCTGACAAAAATTATATCACACGACAGGAGCATAAAACTAACTCAAGCAACATGAAAATTCAATGCTCGGGGTTCAACAAACATTGGAAAAGACTGTAAAATGCTTCCTTCATTATATGGCCTTTATGATCCACCTAAATAGGATATCCTTAATAAATACACAAAATAGACATATGCAGCTCACTTACACATGGAAATCTGATCACTAGACACTTGTTGACGGAAACTAAGTGGCCTATCCTAATCAGTCCTCTTCGCAACTACTATGGACAAGTGGGCTGATTTGTGCATAGTGAATAAATACCTCATTAATGGATGCTAGATGTTAACAGGAGATTATACTTATTCTAATGGCTCCTTAATGGTATGAGATAAATTTAGATGGCACTGAACAAATTTCAAATGTCTTTATCATGTGAATGCTATGTTAGTATCTTTTAAGATGGGTTACATCTGTTCATGCCCTGAATGTGATACTGAATGTAATACGAGAGTCTTCTAACAGGATATTGTGTAAAAGCTAAGTATGGAGACACATATTATGATTAAAGAATTAAGTATTCGACGAGTTTTGTGTTCTTTCCTGGTCGCCTAGTCACTAGATTTCATCTGGGATGCTATACAACGCACTGCGAAACTTAGAATTCCTACACATTTAAATACAACAAAATCACAGGTCGTTGCACAGAAAATATGGTTTTTATCACCTATGGAACATTGTCGCATATTGGTGAAGCTCTTGTTTTCTTCCGGCTGTAAACGCTCCCATAAATGGCCTGGCTAATATTAATGGCTAAATTAATTGTTAATAATATAATTAATATAATGGCTAAACATTAGGTTGGTACAACAGTTTTCTTGGCAGATCAGTACAGATACTGAAGATCTGTCAATATTTAAGTAATATTATAGATACTTAGTCAACGCAGTGATATTGTTGGGTGCGTACGGTTTATAATAGATTGAATGCACACAGATCAGATGATATGTTAATAAAATTTATTTTATCAAGGGAACACTCAAGAGTTCTGGAGCTTTCCACAGAAATACCCGTACAGGTGATCACTGTATCACAGAGAACAATCAGTATTTACATTTAACTAAAGAAACTACTAAGAAAGTTAAACACAGCGCAATGTAAAGCGGCGCATCAAAAAATCGAAGCTTTCACGGATATCTCAATTATTCGAAGTCGTTCTGAACTGACAACTCACAACAACAACTGAGGAACTGAAGCTGTCTCCGGTCTTATATAGCTTTTATCCGGCCACCGAGATATTTCTAGTACTTTCTGCTTCTCGAAACAACTGTAAGGCATTTGAGGGCTGGATACGGTTACAGCTAATAACGCGATTAATTACATTTATTCAATTACAATACCTATAACCATAGTACAGGGACCGGATTTTGGCGATTTCTCCCCAAATTAGCGAGTAGCCATTTACTCAGTGTTAAATAGACTTGCCCCTGTTTTTCTATTTTTCCGGCAGAGCATCAATTCTGTCAGCTTTCCGTGTTGCACGATACAGAAAAATACAGCAATTTCACATATAATTTCACCATAATTATGTATATATGTGTAAAATTTGTTACAATATTTTTCCCGACTAAGGCATCTGTATTTTTTTATAAGATATAAGGAAAGGATTTGACAATCAATCAAGCTGAAGGGTACAAAATTTCTGATTTTAATATTATCTGGGGGAAAACATTGTACGTCAGTAAACTGAGAGTATTACAAACTAAGGCGTATGTATCTCATCCCAGTCGTGCCGATAGTGAGGCAAATGGAGAAAAAAATCACGTGAAGAAATTACCTCACGTGAGAAAAGGAAAAACACGTAATGAAATATCTTAGGTGTTCAAATCTATCGACATATTTCTATATCTCATTGATATTACATGGTAATAAAGATTTGTATTCTCCTCTACAGTAAATATTACTCACATATGAGACATACATGAAATATACTAGCTTTATAAAAGTTTTTTTTAAATGCTCTTATGATGGTAATGAATTGTTACTTTTCATATTTTACAGTAAACTGAACTTTTTTAACAATAGAAATAATGCTTTTTCAACTCTGCTTTCAAATTATTTCTTTCGAAACTCTTGAATCAACTGTTTACGATATGAGTACGTAAAGGTCGGCAATTAAATTACCACTACTGAAAAATTAAATTATTTTTGATGGTAGAATTCTTACACGGAAGATTTAAATGGATGTTCGAAATTAATGTAAAATGGTGCCGCATTTTCATACATTTCATTCTTATTTATGTTATACAAGATTTAGAAAGTTTGAGAAACACTGCATAAAGGACAAATATGTTTGTTAATCGAGAATACCACAAAAAGTTTGTTAGGCTATAATTATCAAAGTTTCATTTTCAGTAGGTATCTAATATTAACTCAATTTATTGTGTTAATAATCCTTATATTAACAAACCATGGAGTAGAAAAGTCCTATCAGGATCGAGTTAGCATCCATTAAAATATAATACTATTCTTTATATGCTGCTGATTAGCAAGTATCTAAGCAGAAACCTGTATGATAGCTACTCAAAGAAAAATGACTATCACTGTGCCCTTTTTTTCACATTAATTTTTTTCCCGTATCGCTCTCATTCATGCGCAACGGGAAAAAAAGTTTGTAAACATCATTAATGTCTTAACACTAATGCATCATTCACGTCCCCAGAGTCTCGTTACGGACCTGAGAAAAAAAATTATATGCTTCCAGAACAGCCGTCTCCGTACCCACAAACTGTCCTTTATAGGCACGCACTCGTAAATACGTTTCCTATCTACTCGAAATCACGCGCATATGCGGTCCTTCCTCCTCCACCTCCTCAAACCTTGGACGCCTTCTAATCTGTCTGTCCGTCACTTTTTCCACTTTCTCCCCTGGCAGTGCCAGAATGTCCCTTTTCTGATATTTCCCCAAGGATTTAGGGATTTTCCGTCTATGGGAGGGGAAACGTTTTGTGCTGTGGTCTGCACTCAAGTGTAACTGCTCTTCTCCGTTTTGATGCTTTGGCCATCATTTCAAAAGTAACAGATTTTTGTTCTGAACTTAATAAGTAAATCCCCATTTTTCCGTTTTAACTAAGTTTGCATGCAGTGGACTCCCCATTGAACTATGTACAGGAATCGTGGATAATTATAAAATTGCGATCCGTACACTAAGGGCGGGGGGGGGGGCATTTCAGAAGTTTTAAATGAATAAAATGCAGTATACTTCTGTATAAATAAATAAATGCATATAAAATATTGAATTATAGTAATTATAGCTTCAATAAATTTTAATGTTTTACAAACATATGCAACATTTCTCTTTTTGTTCAGGCCTCTGAAATTCTTCTAGATTATTTGTTAAATATCTGTTGAAAATTGTGGTATCATTAAACTTGAATTCTTTTACTCACCCACACAGTTTAACAGTTTAGAACAACCCATTTAGATCAGAATATACTTATCGACTTTGGTCTCTGAACTTGATTGCTCTTTTAGTCTAATCACTAAGTACGACTCTGTCATCTAGTAAGACAATAATTCGTCTTCGAATGATGTAAATTCGGCGTTTTCAACAGCCAAAGTTAGATGATGCCACCGATACAATACTTCTACCATTCAACCAACAGCGTCTCACTAGAAAATTATAAGGTATTTTCTCCCTCCTTCCATCATTCCTTCGTGGTGTTACGGTAGCACATACGGCATGTATTCGAGAGGTCCAGATTCGAATCCCAATGAGGGCATTGCATATTTTCCACATCTCCTGCTTCAAAATAACCTAATAGATCTACAGTGTCCCTCGAACTAAAAGGTGAAGGACAGTAATTTGTCACTACCAGGATTTGGCGACTCGGTCCCCTAATCCCCAGTCGCCCTTTAAAAGGGGAAGTATATAAGGTATTTTCATCTTCGTTCCACCATGCCTTCGTAATGTAGCGGCAGCACACTCGGCGCGTATTCGAAAAGTCCAGAGTTCGAGTCCTGGCGAGGGCATTGCACATTTTTCAAGTTTCCTTCATCAATAATCCCGATACAGTGGCGTCTCCGAACTAAAATGTGGTGGATAAAAATTCGACACCCCCAAGATTTGGCAATTGGGTCCCCTAATTCCCAAGCTTTAAAAGGGAGAGTATATAAGGTATTTCCTCCTTCCTTCCAGCATGCCTTCGGAGTGTAAAATTAGCAGACTCGGTGCGTATTCGAGAAGTTCGGACTGGAAGCGAGGGCACTGGTCGTTTTTCGCCTCTCCTGTTTCTAAAAAATCTAATGACTTTACGAGGTGCTTACTTAGCTCCGATGCTACATACTCCATCTGTGATCGCTCTTTATTTACGGTTTACCATTGATTTTTCACTTTCATCTACTTCCCGTACTTCCATCACCTGGTATCGAATCACTGTATTTACAATGTTAATTTGTTTCTTTGCAAAGTTTCTTCCATACTTTCCTTACTTACATTTTAAAAACTAGAAAGCAAAGTTTTAATTCAAAAAATTAGGATAACTTTACTAGTTTGGAAAACTAAGAATTCAATGTAGATTTTAAAAGAACTTGTGAGATAATCGAATAAAACCTCCTATTCAAGTATAATTGATTGAATGATTGAATATTAAACTGCTATTTTATTTATCAAGATTTCTCCTTCATTGCTGCCCAGATCTGGTGGGCAGCTGAAGATTGTCTAGTTAGTTCTTAAAAGAAAATAACAGGACGCGAAAACCTTTTATGCCACCTAGTTAATTAAGCTTGAATTTAAGTTACTTTCGTAAAGCAATTTTGAATAATTGACAAGAGGGCTTATCTCTCAAGTTCATGAGTTAACTTTCTTATTTTTACTGTAAAACTCGTTTTCACAAGCAACTTTGTGTATTTAGTGCTCATGAATTTTTGCATTAAGATGTACGTTGCAATGCAGGAAAATTAGAACAATCGTCTTCTATTTTTTAGTTTATGAAATGCAACTTGACACTGAAATTAATTGACTTTATTATATACTACTCTGAATACTTTACACTTAATTTGGAATATTAACTATCCCTTCTCATGGAGATAACCCTACTTCACTTCACAATAATATTTAACAACAAACCTGCCACTCATATCGCTGATTCAGTTCCCATCTGTATTATTATTTCTTGTCTTTAGTTTGGACATTTGTATCCTTCAGACATTTATTGGAAGTTAGACTTCAACAAAATCTTGCATCTTTTTTAATTAAATTTTGTATACCGATTTAGACACGAAAAACATGAATCATCAGTGATTCCTTCGTCTGTATTCGAAATCCTGACCTTTGCACTGCTAGTCGGATGTGCCCAATTACATTACGAAAGCACGTGGTAAAGAATGATACAATGCCTTACGTGTTCTGCTGCTACCTCAGTAACTTTAAGATCTAGACACTCACCATAAAAATGCCTTTTAATTCCAGTTTTATTTGCCTGAACATCTAGACACTGTTCTCAAATTTTATATACAACTCTGCTTCTAAACTAACGCAGTCTTTTAATGTCAAGTCCATTCTTAAATAACACCTTTTGAATAACTTGAAGCTGTGACTTTCTGAGCGACAGTGCACGGATAACTTCTACTATTTCTTTATTTATCCTTTCAGCGAGGCGATCACTACAGCTATTTTCTGACTCTCTGAAGTTTTATGCAACAAGAAATATTTATTTACACTTTCAGCAAAATTAATTGCAAAAGTTGAACTGTTAAAGTACATCCTGGATTTATCAAAGCTTAAAAAGAACATTCGATAACCTTTTGACCGATCTGGCGAATTTTTTCTTTTCACATGCAGGCAAATTAGAGTTTGCTGAATAATTCAATTAACTGAGTTGCTCACATTGTGAATTGGATAGCTAATATTCCTCTGTCACTCAAGTGGTTAAAGCTGAATTTTTATTCCTTTGCTTTTTGAAATCGACAATGGCGTGACAACGCTAGTTTTCCCCAAAACTCTTGGTTCAATGCTGGCAGAATACGTGCATAGCAATATCAACAAAAAGAAGCTTTAAAATATTACAAAAAAGTCTTGATATGCATTACGTAGAGAACAATATTACTCTAAAAACAACATACAAGACAATGAAGTTGAATTTTGGTGTAGCTGACCCTTAAGTACAATAATATGATATGGTTAGAAAAGAAATTAAGATTGGCTGAGACCGAAAGAAAAGTAATTGTGGTGTAAAAGAATTAAATCACCTTTTTCTTTTGAAGCAATTTGCTAAGGCTCTTACAAAATTCCCCTTTATGTTGACTTAGTAAGGCAATTTAATTACTTCTGACTTAGTAACGGACTATTAATTAGTTAGCAAGTTACTTGTCTTCTTGAATTGCGCAGTGAGTAAACAGAGCGATTCGGTTTTAACTACTAAATTAAGCTCAGCTCAAAAGATAAAATCACGCAAACTTGAATTAACCATGCTCAGTATACAGCATGAAATAGTTGCAATTTTGCGGTCTGAACAATATGTACGAGTATTTACGGTCTGGAAGTAATCGTTTGCAACAGAACAAATTACCCCACTCTATCGAAATGAGTTAAAGAGTTATGTCAGCTGGATTTCCCTTATTAAATTTGTTTCTTCAATTTAATCGATACAATTATTTAATACAATTGTAAATCTTTTTAAGTCTATTTTTGCATACAATAGCAGAGAAGCTGCGTCTGACGAAGGAACAGAAACATGACTGTTAATGTTTTCGAAGCTGAAAATAATTTCGCAATGATTTGTAGAATTATATTCTCATTACTTTAATGTTCTTCTTCCCAGAAGAATTTATTTCGGGTCAAAAAACAGATCTGCCTAAAGGCATAATTGATAGCAAAATATGAAACGAAATGCATAACAAATGTCAAATTAGTATATTTTTTATTTTATACGTGATGCTGTACTGTTAACTAATAATTAAAGATTATTAAGTTCGCTTTAATGAAAATTGGATGAATTAATTTCCAATTAAAGCCTAGCAGAAGAATAATAGAATTGGAGAATTCATCATGGAGAAAAATTGTATCATTTAATGGCAAATTCTTAAAAATGTCTCATAAAGTAATCTTTTAGTGTATTAATGAACTGACTATTTGTGATGTTTTAACTTTAAATGACTTAAAAACTGTTATTTTTAGGATGGCAACAGCATTTCAAAAATAATTTACAGCTTAATGCTATTTAATCTTTGATTGAAAACAAGAACTTTTAGAATGAAGTATATTGAAAAATCAGTCTCTGACGTCTTACTTCCCATATTCGGACTTGAAGACTCCTTTATCAATTATTAAGATTTGAGACTTAAAGTACCTCAGTTTAACTTTTCCACAGTTTCGATTATTTATATCATGTTTGATAGAAACTTGTGTTTGCTAAGCTTTTCAGTCTTATGAAGTATATATACTAAAGTTTTGTCAATTTTCAAATTTTATATAAAACAAAACAATGTGACTTTTTGGATTTTATGAAAATTAAACTAACTTGTATCCTAAATTGTGCATTAAATTAAAATGATGATTTCTTGTTAAAAAATTTGCCTAATTTTTTTGAACAAGAACCAAATTAGTTCTAATGAAATTATAAACCATATAACAATGGTAAAATTAAAAGCAGTTGTAAAAAATCTGATGACCACCCGCCAGCACATGAACTTCCGCCAATTCCATGTTTCAAAATAACAACGAGCTCTAAGTAAAGTATCAAGTGATGTTTTACTTAAAGTTCGCTGTCATTTAAAACATGATTGATTGTTAATAAAATCTATTATTTCTACGAATTTAGTGGCTGAATGTTAATTATAAGCAATACTCGTTCTTTATTATTTTATTACCCCATACAATAGAAAATTTTAATTGTACGTGCTTAAGTACACATTCGTTTTCATGCCTTTCATTTGAAAATATTGCATAGTATATCCTCTGGTCATACAGTGTTTCGGACTCATAAAAGGATGACTTAACAATTATTAAATTTTTAACAACAGCACATCTTTAGAATTCCTGATAGAAGGTTCAATATTGATATACATTTTTTTCAGTCTTTTCTCAGTATATAATATGAATGTTCAGTTTTCTTAATAAGATGACAGCTCTTTTTTTAGCCCAAAAGACACTACTAGTCTCTAGATGGGATTTTGTGTCGGTTTCACTATAAACGGTGTATCATTTTTTTCCAACTTTTGCCACCAAATATCATCGTCCTGTATTATATTTAAAGAAATTAAATAATAAAGAATCTGCATGAATATGTGCATGTTTCTCGCATTATGAAAAAACAACGGTACGTAGAGCCATCAAATTTTTTGAATAACGTTGTCCCGAACCCGAACATGGGCACCCGGAAGCTCGAATTTTGAATCTCGAATTTGTTTTATTATCGATTTCCTATTTTGTGAAACTTAAACCAATTTTTTTGGCTAACAAACTCAACGATTATTGGAGAAGTCAAACAAGAATCAGATTAATATTTGTAAATTTTCTAGGACTAGTTTCGATGGTTTAACTACAGGACCATCTTCCTCAGTTGCCTAAGTGGCATTTGCGCTTCGAGTGACGTCCATCATAACTCTCTGATCCAAAAGCAAGTGTTAAATAATAGGACAAACACTGAAAGCAATTATGTCCCGACACTTTACATTACAAATTTTCTAATTTCCCAAATTCAAGCGATCATTAACTAATGATTCCTTACACGAAGATCCATATAGTTTACTGTTTTCCTCTGGTATTGGCTTTTGCTATGAGAAGCACAGAAGCTAAATCCAAGAAAATTTGAGGAATAAGTTTTAGAGACATTAGGTATTTTTTGAAAACAGGAGAGATGAAAAATCAGCAATGCCCTCACCGGGACTCGAACCACGGACCTCTCGCGAGGACATTCACCCACGGACGCGTCGAACGTGCTGACCACTACACCACGAAGGCATGCTAAGAAGGCGGGAGAAATACTTTATAAAGTTAGAAAAGTTGCCTCAGCTTCAGGAATTAAAAACATATCTTCCTCACTATTTCAAATCTTACAGACATTTGGAACTACGTTCATGGCATCAAAGAGCAATTTGTATGGAATTTTCTTCGTCTTTACCGCATGGCTTCGGAGTATAATTGGAAAGAACATTCGACCAGCAATAAGAAGGTTTGGAGTTCAAATCCCGGCGAGGATACAGCTGATTTGTTTTCCTGTTTTCGAGCTTCAAAGAGAAATTCTAAAATTCTGTAAAAATAGCGTTCAAGCAAAGAAAATGTAGTGGATGATAATTCGTCAGGACTTGGATTTGGCGACTGGGTTCTCTCCTTTCCTGGAGCCTTTTAAAAGGGGGTAATGTAAGGAATTTTCTCCTTCCTTACTGTGTATAGTATAATTCGAAGTGTATTCGGCTAGCATCGAATAATCCGGAATTCGAACTCTAGCGATGGAATCGCTGAATGTTTTTTATCTATTTCTCCGGCGAGTACTTTAATCGACGCTGCAAATTATCCTAATCTCTTCAAACACAGGCAAATTGAAATTGCATTGTGGTTCATGTATCTTGTCTATACTTTTTATCAATGTTAGACATACATAATTACTTTACGTATAACAGACTGTATTAAATAAATCATCTTCTACTGATGAGCGAAAACCCGCTGTATTTTATGTGCTGTTTTAGTCAAGCGCCTTAAAATGAAATATGATTAATAAATGATATTTTATTAAGAAATTTCATAGTACGCATAACTCGGGAAATGATAATGCAACCACGACAGAACGTGATATCTTAACTTAAGAAATAAACTTTGTAATTAGAAACCAAATGTAAAATAAGAATTATTTAAAAATTCCTTGTAAAATGTTAATTTTATTCCTGTTTTGTCATTTAACTGCTTCATTAAAATAAAGCTACAACTGTGAACAATATTTTAATGAATATTATATTAAATAAATTTAAAGGTTCCGCATAAAAATTCATGTCTTATTACTTACATCCGCCATCAATTAAGAAGTGTTTCCAAACTTTCGAAAAATTCTGAGGCGTTGGAAATATAAGAAGTAATCTTCCTTTCGCCACCCTGAAGATGAGAAGACGTAAAATTAGGAATATTCCTGCCTCTGTGACGAGGGAAAATTTGCCTCTCGCGTTTCCCCTTTTCCCCCAAAGGTAAGGGAATAATTAATGCACGGAAGCTTTTAAAGGCCGGGCCCGGTTCCCGTAATGAGTTGTACCTGCGCGCGGATCTATCTTCGTTCCGCATCTGTGCTGTAATTAAAATTTCCGCGCCCGTTTCCTCAGCTTCGGGAACTCGAAGCAAATCGTAAACGGTGCCGAGGCCGGCCATTTATTTCGTTAATTTATCGGCGAGGTGGCAACGCTGTCATAAACCCTGCTCCTCAACTCGAAATGCGTTTTTGGGGAACGGCGTTCTTTCGCTTTTCCCGCGTTTTGATAGAGGGAGAACTTTCTACGGAGGCGGGAGTTTCGTAAGGCAGAGGGAGCAATTAGTTTGTTTATTACTACTCGTTTCTTCTTTCGTTTTTGGAAGAAAATGTTCGAAGGCGAGAGTTTTACGTTTTATGAACTGATAAATTGAAAATTTTTGGATACGACCTTATTG
Source organism: Stegodyphus dumicola (assembly GCF_044657685.1). NCBI lineage: Eukaryota > Metazoa > Arthropoda > Arachnida > Araneae > Eresidae > Stegodyphus > Stegodyphus dumicola. The sequence continues at coordinate 64,746,691 of NC_140779.1, forward strand.
TTTGCTTTATTTGCTTGCTTGTTTTTTGGGGGCGGGCTATTTTTAAAAGTAAAGAAAGAATGTACACACTTTTTATTGAGAAATAAAAGTAGAAAACAGGCGATAATGCAGAGCTTCGTATTACAAATAGATGTTATTTAAATATGGCAAAGCGCAGAAGGAATATCTGCCTAAGAGGGAGAGATGTCTCAATGGAGGACTTTCTAAGGGAAATTGGATCCTAATGGCGTTCACATGGGGAAAGCTCTGAAACCCATTTATACAACAATCTTATTTCGCTGGGTTTAAATCCTGGTCGATCTACCAGTATTCAGCTGTGTAAACCGCTCGGCCCCTGATGCAGCCCAATTTCTGTTACAAATTCTTTAGATATGTATATGTATTTACAATTTCTATAATCTGCCTTAATAATTTTTTAAAATGATGTTTATACATACCTGTTTAAGGAATATTCTGAGGTAGATAGAAATACGGAGATAGAAAATACAATTTTGCAGAGTAAATAATTCTATTCCAATTTTAGTTTTCAATCTTCGACGGTATGATAAAAATTCGTTCTTGCAATTGTTTTCTCCAGTGCGAAGTCAGGAAAATCATAAGATTTTCCTGATTTCCAATTTTTCCGCTTATGAAACTTGCCAATCCGTTAGCCTGTTTTAGAAGTTACCTTTAATGTTGTTTGTATCAGAAAGCATCAAATGGGAAAATAAAAACTTCTCTTAATTTCTCAAACTATTTTTCCATTTGTACAAAACTTATTAAGTACTAGATGAAAATATAGTTGGTTTTCAGTAGAGATATCGGGACTTTGAATTCGTTTAAGTATTACATCTATATTTTCCGCATTTTATTTGCAGAGAGAATGAACAAACAGTAATCCATAGCAAAGAGAAACTGAAATTTTGTATCTAATTAATTACTTTGCTTAGTAAAATAAAATTAACAAAAAAATCTTAAAATGTAGTCGTGAATATTATATCCTAATAATTATCATGAGTAGGGAGGAATTTCTCTTATAAATTCCTTTTATCAAGGCATGTGATCCTTTGGGCAAATAGCCATGGCGTGTTTTATCGTAACTGTAGACATTTTATTAAATGCAAAAGATAAAAGCTTGAATTTGATCTTCTAGTTCTTTATAAACAAAAACTGATGATTGGAGACTAAAGCGATGATTTTAATTATGTTTGGCTGTAGAACGTATGCTTTGATCTTCATCTATCATTTTTTATATTTTTACATATAATGACAATATAAGGTTTATCCTAAGTTAAGGTTGCAGTTACTTTTTAAGCTAAAGCTTCTTTCCTATCTCTCCTGATTTCAGCTTAAAAATTCCTTGCCAGAATGTGTTTTTAGAATCGCGTTAAGTGCAAACGAAAAGGAGCAGTACTTAAGTCTAAGTTCCACTGATTTCGAAACAGAGAATCAGAGTTTCTGACTATCGCACGATCGCCTCTTGGCTACGTCTTTCTAAGCTGTTACTACACTTGGCCGTATTACGGGAACTTGTCAGTTTCGCTAGCTAATTCGATATTTAAGAGCCAACTAGTTTAGAATTGTGTTAGCTTTGGCTAAATCTCTTTAGTTAGTCATTAGTTAAGTTCTTTTATCTTACACTTTTAAGTTTAGGCCCAAGTGGAGGCTTTGTTGTACGTCCTGAAAAAAGGACCTTCTGCATACTTTTAGTTTGAGCAATAAAGGGTAATTTACCCTTCTTGAGTTTTACGTTTCCATTTCTGGACTTAAACGATTATTCGCTTAGTAGTTCACTAGTTTCCTTCATACTTAGTTAATAGATGAAAGAGAGAAACACTACAACCTAATGGACTGTGTTGAGTACCGCAACCTAAGATACCCATTTTCTATTTTGCTTTTCAAATAAAACACTAATGGCCTCTTCCACAATACGACATTGACAATATAATAGTGTTTCTTGTAGATTTGTAGTAGAATTTCGCAATCCCTACAAATATCACTTTGGACCATCTGTAGAAGTTCGTCATTTTATAAAAGGATTTTTTTGGAAATATATGTATCTCATTTTTAATTTGAGTAAAACTTTGATTTTCCTGATTTCGAATTTCTCCATTTATGAAACCTGCCGTTTCGTTAGCCTGTTTTATAAGTTACGTGCATTGCCATTTTTTCTCTCGTGTATCATAAAAGACCATGTTTATACTGGCCATGTTCTTTTCCATTAGAAAACACCGGTTGCTGTGTTAAAACAGCAACATATTTAAAATTTTAAAGTACATACCGTTTGATACCTTTAATACCGTTTGGCATTATCAAATACCTGTTGTTCTGTTAAAACCAGAAATAGACTTAAAATTCTAAAGTATATTTATTAATGTCTTTCATTTGAACAAATAGAAAGCACTTAATTGTATTCACTTAATAATAATGATATTCTCTCATAGTATATGTATATTTGATGTTAAATATGAAGCACTGTATTTTCGTAAGTCGTTCTGTTATATGATTTTTAGCTTATTATGATGCATATTTTTAGCATATTTAACACGAAAATATGCATATTTCTAAAAGAAAAGTAAAAAAAAAGTGTTGCACTATAAGAAAGTTCTGATAACCTGATGTTTTTAATACTTTTATCGTGAGAATATATATTCTTCGCTACTTTGTATCCTGAGGTCCATTCTAAATAAATGATCACTATCTTTTGAACGGTATTGATTGGCAAGCGAACCTACCAATCAAAGGGAAAAAAAATGTTCCTGGCGCTATTTATCTACGCTCTCTTCGTACGAACAAACAGGAACACACAAAGGCGATCGCGTGCGTGTTCCTCCGCCTTAGCAAGTAGTTCCTTCCCTCCTACTTGCATGAGAACATAACCACCTGAGTCCTTCCCTCTTCCCCCCTAGTCATTTGTCTGGAAGCTCCCTTCGCCTTATCTATTCCAGCTCCGTAGCGGCAGCTCCTCGTCCTACCCCCACCTCCTTCTATCAGTTGCGTGAGAAGGCAACGGCGGAGGAATACAAATCCGTTTATTCGAGGATGTCAAGAGGCTGGAATCTTTCTGGGAAAAGCGACACCTGGTAGTCGGAATTGTAAGTGATCGATGCCTTTATGAATCAGAGTAGGGTGGTAGGGGCTTAGAAGTTTGTAATAACTTGTCCCAGTTTTGGTGGGAATAGAAATTTGTGTTTCTCGACAATAAATATAACCAACCAGACTGTTGTCTTCATCAAAACAAATTTTTGATTGTGTTCTAATGCGCCCCAATCCATCTCTTTGTTTCTTCCTCTCTTTCTCTCTCAGTCACTGTTTGTCTGTCTCCTTATTTGAACACACACCTTCTTACTTACTCTCTTGAGCCCAAATGGAAGAGTGATGTTCAATTCACTTCACTTGAAAACGTTTGTTTCTAGTATTTAGCTACGTTATTTTCTTGCTTGTAAAATTCCTCACTATGAATCTAAGAGATCAGACTTCAGTCCTGCAATGAGTTGAAATTTGAATCTAGATCTACCTGATATGAAGACATTGGACTGTCCCCGAATATTTTTTAAACGCTTTTACTGATGTTTTTCATTGACTTCTGTTTGCTTGTAAATGATTTCTATTTGCCTTCTTTCATGTTTAATCGGTACAAAATATGAACTTTTCGAGTTTTTAAAATTTTATTTGTTCTCCTTTCTGGACAAAATTTGTGTTATAATAAGGATTTAATACGCTAACTTCTACTACATAAAACAATAACTACTTTCCGATAGTCAAACTAACACTACATTCATATATTATGCCGATCAGAAACAAAACTTAGAACTTCAAACAAATTTTTAAAAACTCACCTGATTTAAATATGGTCTTTTAAAAGCAGTTCTCTTCCGGAAGTTTCTGTGAAGATTGTTCCTGAATGTTTTTTAAATAGTTTATATTAACGCTTTCAACGACTTTGTCTAAGTAGCTTTCACAAATCCAAAAACAGCGACTTTTTATTTTTATTTTAGCATATGAAATAAAGCTGTCACAATGTGCTAAATCTGGAAAAAGCTGCAAATTTTGTTTTCATCAAAACCTACTTTCTGTTCAAGACATTGTTACTTGGTACGTTATTGTGGTGAAGGGACCACGACGGAGGACTCATCCTTCGCTGCTGAAGACTAAATATTTATTTAAAGACTGCTGATGGACTAAATATTTATTTTTCATTAATTGTCAATTCACAAAAAACTAAAAACATATGAAATTCCGAAACGTTATAAGGTTTTTGTATAGTCCATTAATTAACTTTCTTTTTAATCCGATACTCATATCAAAAATATTTGTCTGGGCACTTTTCTTGCATTTCAGTAGGGAGACATTTAATAAATTTATGCTTTCAATCGGCTTAAAATTCATTCTATTATTTCAATAGAAACCAGCTCTAAAACGTTCGAAACTGAGAAATAAAATCAGTCTTCCCAAAATACTCAAATATGTATACGCGAATGACTGCGTATGACTATAACTCTTATCAACAACATTTAGCATCAACGTTTCACAGTTTTCAAAATATTTAACTACGTGTAGGTAGTTAAATATTTTGAAAACTGAATGATTTTGAAAATGATTCGAGTGGTTGACGTCTCCATATAAACACAAATGAGTTGGACCTTTCTAACTACATTATGTATGTTTCCCATTCGTTTTCATTGTTAGTGACTGGTTAAATTTACGAAAGTAAATCTTCACTAATCAGTTTCTCATTATTACTAATTTATTATTGCTTTACTCTTAGTATTATTATTACTTATTTTAGTACTGTTTTTAATTCGCTTATTACTTTATTTATTAAATTAATTATCTTATTTACTTTATTTATTCATTTGTGCTTTACTTTTAGTAATATTATTCCTCATTTATTAGTATTTTATAATTACATATTCATAATATTAGCTACTTTGTTTACTAATTTTTACTCTTTCAGTTATCATCGCTACTACTTATTTCATTAATATTATTAATTTACTCATTATTTTATTCACCGTTTTTCATTATTACTATACTCTTGTGTTATTACTGCCTATTCATTAGTATTATTTATTTATTCATTATCTCAGCTATTTTGTTTACTTATCGTTACTTTGCCATTTTATCATTACTGCTATTTAATCTGTCAGTATTATTCACTAATTTATTCTTTGAATTCATTATTATCATCTTTATTATTACTTATTATTCATTACTACTGCTAATTTTAGTAATTTTACCGAAGTGAATTTTCAAAGTTTCGACAGACTAAATTTAAATATCTGATTTATTATAAATATAGAATTTAGTAAGCAAAATGAGTATAAATAGTTGCAGAAATCTTTTTACTTTAAATAACCATTGAAATAAAATATGTAGTTCGAGCATAACTGTGGAAATGTACACTTTATTTAAAATTAAAATCCAACTGCCACTTGAAATGAACAATAAATTATTTCAAGTTAACAAACTTTAGACGTTCAGTTCGGAAGTACTTGCTCATGCAACTTACCCACCAGACTTGGCTCCATCCAACTACTATTGCATCGATGGGGCATGCACTTGCTCAGCAGCGTTTCATTTCTTATGAAAATGTGAGAACATGGCTCGATGACTGGTTTGCCTCGAAACAGCAACAGTTGTTTTGGTGTGGCATTCATTCATAAATTGTCAGAGAGATGGAGAAAATGTATAGCTAGCGCCGAACAATATTTCAAATAAAATATTTTTTATCATTTTCATACAATAATTTGTAATTTTTTTACAAAAATTCCGGTTTCATAGTTATACACCTGGTAATGATAATCTGTGTGGAAATGTATGCTTTATTTAAAATTAGAAGCCATCTGCCATTTGAACTGTATAATAATTATTTCAAGTTATCAAACCAGTCGACTATAACGAAACGGGAAATGATCAGCATCTATCTCGTAAAATACTGGGTTTTTTTTCCCCAGAAATAGAGACATCCTCTTTAAATGGCATTTTATCATTCAGATAGCTATATTCCGTCAAATACTTTTTCACCGCTAATACATCATTTTCTGAATGTCGAGAAAGACATATAATCAGCTATAAATAATATTGTTTACTGAAGATGCGAGTCATCGAACATTTATTTTCCACTATTTCAAATTCTTTTACGATTCGTATACCTTCCTAACAAAAAGAGGAGGAGGAACATTAAAAGATGAATAGTCGCAATTCAATACCCATCCATTATTCTCGAATCCACAGGAACAAGTATTTGTTAAACCTATTGCAAACAAAATGTCCAATTATAGAAATCCTTATCTGGCAGCCATAATCGAATCGAATGACGTCACCGGCATTCGAAAGAAACAAAACTGCGGTTCTGAGAAATGATGCGTGTAAATGGCGAATCAAATAAACGAACAGTACGGACATCTTGGAATACTGAATACCAGATTCAAAAACCACTTAAAGTGGGACACAGTAACTGTAAATGTCGATATACTCTTTCTAATTAAGTGAAATGAAATACAGATCTCTTTGTCATTTTGTTCCCACTCCCCACTTCTAAAAAAAAGGAAAAAAATTAAATAATTCTCTATGGATTGAGGTTGAATGATTTTCAGTTGAATGTTTTTCCTCATGCGGATGTTCTTTGCAATTAGCAAGAGAGAGAATGAAATTTTAATGGATATTTTTATTTCGTTGGAGATTAAACTGGCTGACTTATTAATTAAAATAATATTCTAGACTGATATATGCTTCGAAGCAAATGTAAAAATGTTATTGATTACTAATATTTTGGAAATGGTAAAATAATGACTTCTAATTGGCATATTAGGATTTTGATGTTTGTAATTAAATGTTCAGCCAGACCTTATTCAGTTATAAATATTATTTAATTGGGAAAAGGGCATTCTAATCTCTCGAATTTTAAAATAGGTTAGGATTTCAAAAGTTGATTCTCTGCGCATTTCCATGATTGGAATCTTTCGAACCTAAAAACTGGTTTAATATTTTAACTCAAATCTTTCAAAAGATTTTGTTACGTTAAAAGAAAAGAAGGATGCAATTAAAAAAAAGAACGCTGTTGTTGGAATTTTAATGTGTTCATCACTTACGAGTGGTCCAAAATGAAAACCTTAATTTTCTGGAAAGATGTTTAAAGTTTTTCCAAAAGGTTAGGTTAAGTTATTTGAATACAATAAAGAAAATGAAGACAATTTTCCTAAGAGGAAGCGGGCTTTTGTAGAGGACTTTCTAAAAGATAATGTTTCGTATTTCGTGACGCATGTAGAAAACCGCGGATAACAACTATGCATCCGATTCAGTCGATTAGGTTTAAATCCAGATCGGACTATGAGTATTCTACGATCTTAACAACTCGGCTACCGGTGGAGGTTTAGTAACTTACGTTTAGTGTTTATCTTCATTAAATCTCAAAATAATTTCTCTTCCTTTACACTTAAGTTTGTTTAAAACAATTCTGGGGGTAAATTTTTATCTGTTACTCAAAGAAATTATAGTGAGAAAAAATGAACTTCAAGATTTAAAATTTTAAATCAGTACTTCTTTTATTTAATTTACTTTAATCTACTTAATAAATATGAACGTAGTTTTAATAAATACCGTTAATATTTTTTTCGATAAACGCAGATTTCAAGTTTTCCTTTAATTAAAAATTTTAATATCGAGTAAAAGTTTTTTTTCCTTTTTCTCTTTCTCTTCTTATATGAAAAATTCGAGGAATTTAAGATTCGAAATCTATAAGAGATTCAAAAACCTTTTAGAATTAGATCTAAAAAAAATCTAGGATCCATCCCAATTTTATGTTTAAAGAGTCAAGGTTTGAAACATATAAAAAATCTTTGCTCATAGATTCTAGGCGTCAGTGGAGACACTAGGACGTTTTCCTCCACTCCGTCTCAGGTTTCATCGACGATATCTTGCAACATAGAATTTAAGAGCCTCATATTCTCTCCTCTGTCACCAACTTTTCGAAAGGTCTATCGAAGCGACAGATCTGAAGTTTTCATTCGCAGCTAATACCGGAGGTTCTAAAATTATTGCCTTGTATTTTTTCTTACTTTAATCCAATTTCTATTGCAAATGTTTGTTTTTCTTTCATTTAGTTTCTTTAACTTTTTTTTTTTTTTTTTTTTTTTTTAGGTTTTGTAGTAATTGTATCGCAAAAATAGAAATAGATATAAAAAATTAACTTTCAAAACTTCATTCTCCTGTAGTTAGCATATGAATAACAATATATTAATAGTAATTTTGTCTATTACCTATTTCTTATACATTTGATAATATCTGAATACTGAAATATTTTGCTTTTCTGCTAAGCTAATAGTAATAAAGAATATTTTTAATATCTAATCTTAGCTAAATTATTATTTCTCAACGCCCAAACGGGATTCGCGAGACATTTAAATATAATATAGCCATAAATATTATATAATTATTATTCAGTAACATTTTTGTAAAAAACATCCGGTCTTTGAACGCCTGTAAACCACGTTTCACCTTTATAAAATGCTTGCAGCAGAAAAACCCGTTTTACAGTAATAGATTGTTGAGAACGGATTTGTAGATCTTTATTCCCTCTCATCTATAGTAATTGCTTAAAGACATATTGACGAACCTGTAGCTCGCTATGATTTAATTTTTTAATATACGCTGCATTTCAGTGTTCTTTCTAATTTTATTACGAGGAAATGTGAGTTCCATGCAGCTGATCTAGGGACACCATTAATCAAAATTCTAAATAGTATTTTCTGAATACCACATCAGCTGCAAAACTTAAACATCTAAAATGTTACGTTTGTTATTACTGTTAGGTAAAATATTAGAAAATCGATTTATTTTTATGAGAAAAATTCTAATGAAATAATAATTTCCTTCCCATTTCGAACGCAGAGTGCACTTAATTATATTTTTCAGTGCTTCCTTAAAATCTTTTCTCGAGAAATATTGGATTAAAAAAATTATAGTTTTATAACTTTATAACTTTAGTCTACAGTTTTAAAGGCATTTATTGTATGTAAATACTTATGTAAAAACTTTGACTTTTCCCTCATTTTTTTATATTGATTAGGAATTTACCTTCTAAAATTTTTCAGTAAAAAAACAAAATGGAGATAAATTCATTAATTTTATAGCTTTTCTTGCTATAAAATATTCGCGTGTGTAACATTAATATCAAGATCATTAGTTATTTTCTTGAATTCTAAGTAAAAATCTTAAGATTTCTGAATAAAAATGCGTCAATTTCTCTTGCTTTTGAAAATAACTTCACGTTCTTTTGGTTTATACCAACCAGTACAGTAAGAATAAAATCGTTGAACACTAATAGTTTCACCCCTTGATCGTATTCTTTGTCGAAACAGACAACTGACTGCATAGGCTGTCTCTTTGTTTTCCTCATGTATAATGTAATACAAGTGAGTTTCTTCCTAGAACAACTTTAGATGAAAATTTATTTTTCCCAAGGCAGATGTTTCGCTACGATAAATAAATTCTAATCTTCTTCGGTTTTCTTAGCGTACCTGCTTCTACCTAAGAAATACTTACGTGGTTTAAAGATAAAATACTGTATTTTATTTATCATTGCAATAAAACAGTAGTCTAAATCGCATCATGGCAAATATTTGTAAATATTTTGTATTTTCATTCTTTTCGTCACCATTGCTATCATATTAAATCTCAACCGATATTTTTTGTTTTAGAACATAAAAGAAACGAAAATTAATGAAGTAGACTTTTATAGTACTTTTACCTACAGTATTTCCAGTTCATTTAATTCTGTACGCTTTATGATAAAATAATATGTTGCCTTACATAAAATTTCAAGTTTAATATAAATCTCTTTAAATGAAATTTTAAATTTCTGTTAACATTTTATTCTTAATGCAAGATTTTTTTTAATTATTTAAAAATACTTTTTATCTAAAATTATACAACTGAGAAAGAGAAAATGTATTAATTATAATATTATTTAAACCATACTAATACGAACTCTTTTTTTCCTCGACTGAGGATGCTATAAATTATCAGTATTATTTAAAAAATATGTTTTAATCAGTTAATTTTGTGCTTGTGTGATAAATTTCAGGCAACAGCTAATAAATTATTATTAGCTGCTGCCTGAAATTTATCACACAAGAACAAATCGGGCTAAGTTGTTCATTATATTTAAAACACTAAATAAGTAAACACAGTGAAATCTCCGTTTACCGAGGTGATACAGGGAATGGTGTCCATGTTAAATTCAAAATGATGGTTAACATGAGGGCAGTTAAAAAAAAAGGTGCAGGAAAATAAATGAACAGAAAAACACTATGCACAGTTTATATGAATTTCCTGGCCTGTAATCTGCACTCTAATAAAATTACTGTAAATAAATAATTAATTGAAGCACTTTTATAAAATGCATTTAGTTACGTAAATTACATCCTTATTCAAAACAAATAGAATACAACAACAACAAAGAATGAGTAAATCAAATTACTATGAACATAAATCGATGTAATGTGAGAACATGTATAGGATTGTAGCTTCGAAAATTAAATAGAATCTTCATTCGCGGGAACAAAAATGATAATACAGAAACATGTGTCTTCACGAGAACAACTAACAAAATATTGCAGAAGATTCTAGTTAAATGATAGAAAACAAAGCCAAAAGGTGCCATCTATTGACCGAAACAACATGCAAGAATATAAATGTTTAGATCAGTTTTAACAAGCTAACGGTAAAGAGGGTTTAGAAATGAGATTAACAAAATTGAAAGATTTTTATGCAAAATTATTCAAAAAACGTCTTTTGTTTCACGAATTAGATTTCCTATTGGAGTTTCACATTCATAAAAAATATTCCAGTTCTAATTAATGATCCCAGTCGCAAATCGTCTGTTTCACAAGAATATGTTTTCAATCACTTTTTCTTCCCGTTTCTGTCAATTTATAGTGCTAATGGCTTTAATAATTTTACATATTATACAACATTTAAAGTTTCAGTGGCATTTTTTGCGCCACCCTGTACATAACGTGTGATTTTAAAACCAGTTTTATTGATTACAGTAAAGATGTTAATTTTCAAGAGTATTGCTACCATTGGAAAGAATAAAGATACTATCAGTTTAACAACTTCCTTTTTTTCTCTAAAATTTGAATTGCAAAAGCTTTCTGCTTCTCTCCTAAGGAGACAATTTTATCAACGTCTTTTTGAAGTATTAAAAAAAGAAGATTAGTATCGTTTGATACAGCATTGCTGCAAAGATTTTGCCTGGCAATTCAACTGCAGATGAAACTCTCTCTTTCTCAATTTTCTCTATTTATGGATCTCTGTCATCAATGTATGATTTAAACTCAGTATCCGTATAATAGAATAAGAAGAACTGCAAGTACCTACTACATCAACTTCTTGTCGGCAACCAACTTTTAAGTCGATAGCAATAGAGGAATGCCCTCGAGCTTGTTCGAGAACTAGGTCGAAAATGCTGATAATGCGAATGTCTTTGTTAAAAGAAATTCTTAAAATACGCACACGTTCCAAAAACATGAAAATAAAATGACACCAAAGAGAGCTAAAATTGAAATAAAAAAAAAGTAATACAGAATAAAATCACAACTCGCTGCGATCCAAGCAGACGAGAGAGACCACGTGATCACTCTAGTAATGATCACAATAGCGAATGCAGCGATATGAGTGCTTCGATGATTACGTGTCCCCCCTAGGGGAACGTAGAGGTAGAGACAAAAGAGGGACGGTGGAACACTACGGGACAAAAGATTCCCACCAAGCATCGTCTGCTCATCCAAGCGGAATTATGAGAGAGCGCGGTGTATGCAGACGATGCTGGAGTTATGTATTTGCTCGGATGCATATTGTGACAGAAATGTTTGCGTCGCGGTGGAATTATTCCATGTGCCTCGAGGTGGGTAGTTTTCGAACGGTCGCAGTTATGCAAGTTTTCTTTTTTTATGCTGAAATGAGAAGCATAATCTTCATTCAACTTATGCTTTTTTCGTGCCTGAGTGTCTTACAAAATACATAAGTAGCTTTAGTTTACAAAATATTTAAGAAGTCTTGAAAAGACTAAGCTGTCGATATGTAAGTGCAAAATAAACAATAAAAAACATAAATGTGCTAGCATAAAATTCATTCGTGTCTTTATGTAAATAATCAGTATTCTGGATAAATTGTTAAACTTCAGTGCCTGTTTGTGAAGTTTGATTCGGAAAAGGTCACGTTATTAACTGCATGAAGTTCTCAACATTCTTTTCAATGTAATTTCCATTCACAGAATGGAAGAAAACATTGCTTAAAACTCTTCTGCTACCTTACTTGGCAATGGACTGATACATTTAATAGCTCGCCGAATTCGAATTCTGGTACCACATGCATTTGCTAGATTCGAATTTTGATCCTTCATATATAGTTTGCCAAATTGAAACGCTTTATTAAATTCAACCACTAGTTTTGTACATATGTTTTGACAATATTTTGCCATTTTCAGAAGGTCGCAAATTCGAGTTGTTTACAGGATTCCAATTTTGGTATTGCATATGAGTTTGCAGACTCTACTCACATGTTCTTTACCAAATTCAAAATCGTTTTCTACATATACAGATTGCCAAATTCGAAGCCTTTCAAATCCGTAGCACCACCCATGCAGTTTGCCAAATTCCAGTTATTTTTCATTTTTATAAACCTAAGTTTAATATACAATGAAACCTCGGTTCACGAATTAATTTTTTCCTAAAGGCCTTCATCACACGAAATGTCTGTAGACCAAAATTATTTATTCCGAAAGGATTAGTGTAAAACGGCTTAACTCCGTCCTCGGTCTCAGATAATTGCTTATTTTAAACTTTTATTACAATACCTTTATAAGAAATTCATAGCATAAAATCAATAAACCTACGTTAAATATAGTATTAAATAGATTAATATGTGTTTTATTTTAATATTTTTTTTGTGTTATTTCTGTATGAAGGAGAAGACAGTTCAGATGGAAAATAATAGGAAGGGAAAGAACTGCTGATTTGATGAAGCGTCTTATTTTCTGAAAACATCAGACAGGCCCTTTCTGGGCTTCAGTTCTTCCTCTTTGGTTGTCGAAGCCATTAGACAGTGCTTGAAACTCAGTGAGTTCATTGAAAATTTATTCAATGCCATTTCCTTTATGCTACATTTCAAAACTGTCTCAAAGTTTTACGAATCAAGGACTATGATCATATCATCTGCTTTTTTCTCGTCTGAAGAACAATTTGTCCAAAATAGCTTTGTATTGTTGCTTCCGAAATTGTTCAATTTCTTTCATGCCGAGCTTTTGTAGGCCTCTAAGAGCCGTTTATCATCTTTGTTATCAACTTTCAAGCCCATTGTTTCACTAACAGACACAATGAAGCCAATAATAAAAAATATCTTAGGTATTAAAGCCCTCAAAACCTCTGACTACAACATAATCTACCTTTAATTTCTTCCAAGCCGATTTCACCACCATTCACTTTAATAAGCCATTTGCTGCCAAGCTTTGTCATTGACAGGTGCGTATTTATGAAGACTATCAGAATGGAGTTTTTAAAAGCGCCTGAGTTTTATTTCTGTGGCGGAGTTTCTTCGAAAATATTTTGTTGTCACTTTGCGTGTTCTTCTTTACTAGAGACACCTTTCGTCAACTGACACGTTTTCTGTTCGGAAACTTTGTTGTTACGTTGTTCGGAAACGTTGTTTATCCCTGATGAGAGATGCTTATGAGCCGAGGTTTGACTGTATTAAGAATATCTTTATTGATTGAAATTTTTTATTAAGTTCGTTTCTAAAAATGCAACAGAAACAGTACAAAAAAGACTATCAATCTTACAAAAATAAAGATATTAGAATACAAGCAAAATTCATTCTCTATATTTCTTAAAAAATGGCACTAATGGCATTAACCACTGACTAAGTAGATGAGACTTAACCGTGCTGAATTCTAACTAGTATGACCAATTCTGAGTTTATCTAAAGTAAGGTCATTCATGGTTTCTATGTACACATTAATCCATTAGAAGGTCTGATGAATTTAATATGAATCTAGATGCATTAATTAGTTAATTACACAAAATAGGATAAAGCCTATCCTTTTAATTTCAAATAATTAAAATCATTTGGTATTTCTAAGTGTCATCACACATCGCTGTAGGAGAAATTCAGAAAAGAGAACTGTTTCTTAAACTTAGCACACAATTAAAAATATTTATATAAGACACTAAAATGTATTCTTATATTTAAAAATTCTATTTGCTTCGTATTATGGATTATGCTTCTTCTTATTATGTATTTCTGGATTATACGTGCGTCACGCACCAAAGAAACTCTCAGATTGATTCTTGAAGAAGATGAAAACCTTTATTTAGTAGAAAAGAAGTTTCTAATTTTCAAGATCTTTTCAGTTTGAAGTTTTGGTAGAAATAAAACCTTGTTCCTACCTTGAAAATTGAATATTTGGATTGTGTGTCCAATGTATTCAATTTTCAAGATAGGGAACAAAGTTAAAGGGTTAAGTGATAACTGAACAAATATCCGCTATACCGCAAAATAAAAAGGATCTGTCGATGAAAGCACAACAGCATCGGATTCTGTTGAAACTGTTTCAAGTATTTAAAATAAATAAATAAGTAAATAAATAAACAAAGGAAATAAAGAAGTTTTGATTCTTGAGACATTGATTCCTCTGGATAGTGACTCCTTCTTAAGACATTGATTCTTCGGAATTGTTGAGATTTTGTTACTTCTGAATAGCAAATTAATTATTAGTAAGATATTTACTGCTCGTGATTTACTGGTTTATATAGCAACATCATTGTTATCTGAGAGCAAAATATTACATTTAATGTTTTACTTTATTGAGATTTATTTATTTTGACTAATAGCTAATTTTTAATTAGAGCAACGTTCATTCTTCTTTTCACCCATGTTTTCCTGCAAAAATGCTAATCAGATAGCACGAGTTTTATTCAAATTAAGGTAGTAGTAACGGAGGACGTTATTATTACCTAATTCAAATTAAGGTAGAAAGAAATGTTATATAAGCGAAGGTTTCTGAAGATGATTTTATAGCGTATTATGTATGTTTGAAGGCCATGTTGTTACTAGCAATTTTATCCTGGGGCGTTGAGTGCTATTAGCCACTAAGCTTGTTTCTGCCGGCTTCTATGAGTCAGAGCCTTTTTGTGCGTTTAAATTATCCTGTGAGCAGTTAGGCTAGTTTAATTACGTTTTTATTTTTGAGCATTATTTGTTTGAGTTAAGCCAGAAGTGTTGGCCTATGTAAGCCCAAGGAAGACCGGCTGTGCTTCTGTGTGTGATTGAATAAAGGATTCTTTATTCACCTCTGACTTTGTGTGTTGCTGTCAAGACCTGAAGATAATTCTTCATACAGTCTTTCTAGAGCTCTTCGGTTTATACTACCCCCAAAAAATAAAAGATTGAAGTCAAGTACGAGTATATATACATAGACTGAAGTCAAGTATATATACGTAGACTGAAGTCAAGTATATATACAATAGACTGAAGTCAGGTATATATACATAGATTGAAGTCAAGTATATATATATATATATATATATATATATTTAATATTATTTAGCTACTTAAAATTTTATTTCTTTAGATCATCACTGTAAGCGTCGTTTTTATTTAAAAACGGAAAAGAAATATTTGTACCGTTTCTTTCTGTTTTGCCCTGCAATTTTTCAACTTTTTTAAATAAAGTTTTAGCTAGAAGAATTCGGAATTTTTACAATTAGCTAATATACCATATCTACGAATGAATAATTTAGAGCAAATATTTCTCACTGTAAAAAATTCGATTTGCATTTTCTATGAACGTTCATGTTGACAGTTATTTTCCCTGTTTTAAACAATGTTTAGCTTGCTTTTCCGGAATTCATATTCGATTATCATAACGAAAGTTGTAATTTTATAAAATACATTTGCGTAAAATACTATGTAAGTTTTGAAAGAATTCATCAAAAACGAAAACATGAAATAAATAAGATTTAAGAATTATTTCAATTTCCTAACAGTTATTTTTAATTTTGAACCGCTTTCCTTTACTTCACCTACAACATCCGACCAGAATGAGTTTTCAATATCGCATTTTATGTAAATAAGGAAGAACCAGTATTTAAGGGAATTTTCAGTTACTTCCGTAGAAGAGCCCAGATGTCCTCATTGGAGCGTGTTTGCCTTCTAACCATGTTGTTGTTTTAAACCAATCTTATTACTTTCGGCCGTATTATTACGTGCCTGTTACTATTTGCCGGTGAGATTTAAATAATGGCCAACTCGGTTAGTGATTTTTGAACAGCTTTAGCCAAGTTTTAGTTAGTTAGAATTAGTTTTGTTTCTCATTTTCTATTCCAAGTTAAAGCCCGAGTGGAGACTTTCTTGTAAGCCCGACATATACCAACTGTAAAATATTCTCTGAGTTAAATAAAAGAGTAATTTAATGTTCCTTTGGACTTTGTTCTTGTAGTTTTCATAGTCGCTACACTCTTCTCCGAGGATTCTAGTTGCCAAGGACAATCAGTTTAACTAGAACCCTATAAAGATTGCTATGGCAAAGCATACGAGGGCTATCTGCCTAAGGTGAGAGATGCCTTCGTGCCGAACTTTCTAAGAGAACTAGTGCGTCATTATGTAAGAAAAACTACGAAAATCAATCATGCTGCCATCGCGTTTGCATGGGACTGAATTAAGGTCGAACTGCCAGTATTTAATAGCCTTAATCAATCGGCCACTGGTGGGCGTCCAAAAAAAACTTACAAACAAGCTATACAAAAATAACGGCCGTAAGAAGCTTTTAACCACACATTTACAGATATGTCTTTCCATTTTCATCGCATTACCAAAATCACTTCTTCTCTCTCTCTTTTTCATTGATACGAATTTCGGTCCTCAAGGCGAAAGTTGGGAGTTCAACGTTTTTTAACGTTTCAGCAACCACCCTCTAACAGCAATTAAAAGAGACAAATCGCCCGCTTCTGAAATGACTAATTATTATTTCCCCAATTATTGATGGAACGAGTCAGCTCCGCGGTAATTTGTGCCTAACCCATTGTTCCGGAATAAGAAATGATTCCGCAACCCGAAGAAGATTCATAATTGGTCCCCGGGGTGGCGAAGAAGGAGGAGTAGAATTATTATGGACGGAAAGGGGGTCTGGTTGAGGTAATCGCTGAATGACCCCGTTTCTTCCCTTTCTTACCTTAAAACGTTCTCAAATACTAATGAGACCTGGGTGGCCATTTTTGGTCGTGTTTCTCATAAATCTTTCAATGATTTACAAAAGCTTGAATATCTGTCACTTTATTATGGACGTGGGTTTAAAAGGTCCAACAGTTCCCTTGTGAAATCTCTACCTCGATGCCTACTTTCGAAGAATTTTTAAATTTGGTTATTTCCCTTTGTGGATTCGTTTAAAATATTCAGCGCGAATAAAGACATTGACGTTCTACGAAGACATTTAACTGAAAAAGGGTGTAATCGCAGCTTATTTTGCAGATAAAGCAGGTTTCTCCGGAGAACACTCAGAAATAATTTTCTTTCTATTCAGTTATCCTTCACAGCGAAGTATGTTTAACATTAAATTATCGATATATTTAAGAATCAATCATTTGATTAAGATATGATTTTAATATGATGAAGTCCAGAATTAGAGAAATAGTTTTAAAAAGATGGGAGGATAAAATAAGCATCCAGTCTTCACTACATTTTTATCATGATTAAGTTGGCTCATCATCTGTCTAGAAGCCAAGTTATCTGTAGGTCCGTCCCAGCGGGTAGTTGTATGTCCAAGCATAATAATCATAAACACAGAAATGGTAAGAAATATTTAAGATGTGCAACAAAAATGAATTTCTCAATGTAATGCAGAATAAGTCAAAAAACAATCATATTATTACAGCTCGTTTCGACAAACAATGTAATTGGTGTATATTTTCTTGAGATGCGTCAGATTAAACTTGGATTCTCCAAGTTCTTGTCTCACAGTACAAGTGCTCTATGTGCTATCCCTTTGACGTGTTCGTCATCTGAGCACCAAGCTCATAAAGCATAAATATTTGCGTTTTCTGGTGGGGGGGTTACTTGGTGGGGTTAATTGGGGGTTTTGGGAGGGGTTGTGTGTTAAAGATCAGTCACATGCTTCAATATATGTTGAATGAAATCTATTATATGCTTGACAAGATATAGAATATACTGGGCTGGCTAACCGTGATTACTAAATACATTGAATACTGAAGTTCTGTCCGAACGGTTTACAGAACGAACTGTTATCGCTGTCCAGGCGGACAAGGCAGTTGCAACTGAAGTTTTCATATTATAATATAACATCTCTAGAAAAGACTTCCCTTTAGTTGTAGAGACATTAGGTATTCTTTTGGAAGCAGGCAAGATGAAAAATGAGCAATCGCCTTCACCAGGAATCGAACCACGGACCTCCGGAACACCGGCCCAGCGTGCAGAACCACTGCACCACAAAGTCACGCCAAGAAGGTGGGAGAATTACCTTATATACTCCCCCTTTTAAAGAGCGACTGGGGTTTTCAGGATACCCAATCGCCAAATCCTGGGTGTGGACAATCCTCATCCAACACCCTTTTAGTTCGGGTGCCACTGTAGAGACATTAGCTATTTTGAAGCAAGAAAGATGAAAAATTAGCAATCGCCTTCGCCGGGAATCGAACCACGGTCCTCTGGAATACCGGCCCAGTGTGCTGACCACTACACCACGGAGGCACGCTAGGAAAGCGGGAAATATACCTTATATAGTAAAATGCAAGGAAACATTCATATCTAATTCTATATCGATTACATACCGCATGATACTAAGAAAATCTTTTATAAATTACATGAAAATGTTTTAAAAAATTATTAGTTTAATACGACATAGATGCATTTTGATCTAATTCACTCAGAGAACTGAAGCTATTATTTTTAATTCCTTAATTTGCCAGTCAATAACAGACGGGTTCAATTTAAAATTTAAATTAAATACTCTGCGATCTGCTGAATGGCAACACACTAGCCCGTTTAACAACAAAAAAAGCATTTTATTTTGGGCAGTAGCAACTCATTGCTTTTAAATAGCCGAGTTTGTCCAGTAAAATTTGAAGGATAAATTTCTTGCGCCTTGCTAAATGGCAGTAGAATTTCACGTAGAATATGAAAATATTTTATTCCGGGCAGTGGCAAGAACTTTAAAATCGCGAAATAAGTTTTTAAAAAAATTCCAGATTCTGGGTTCAAGGTGCGCATGTTCAGTGCAGGTGGCCACCTTTCCAGAAAGCGATGTAAAATCTTACTGATTCTTCATCACTGAACAGCTATAATGTGTGACGAAAAACTTGCATTGTCAAAGTTTAACTTTTTGGATGAATTTAATTGAAAATTAAGATACTTAAAATGGAATGTTCAAGGACATGGTTTAGTAAAAGAATTTCTTGTTCAGGAACATAACCGTGCCTCACGTTCTCCTTGCTATTGGAAAGTTAGACTAACTTTATGGTCTCGTGTACAGAGCAGCTTTGCCTAGGTGAACAAGGGTTGATTTGTTTTGGTGCTTTAGACAATGCATTTTGTAGAGACATCTTCATCCTATATGAATTCTATCATGGGAGTTTAGGCTTTAAATATGATCTTTTTTCGCTGTAATATGACATATAATAGAGCAATATTTTATTATTTATGCTCAACAACGAATCATTTTAATACGTGAATATTTGGCCTGTTTAATTGAAATATTCATTTGCTATGCCACAGGATGTTTATAAAGCCGAGTTTATTCATTCCGTATCGGTATGCATATTTACGGCTTTGAGGCACATAAAATCTGTCCATCTGAAAGTTTTCTCGAGAGGTTGGTGATAAAGAACGAGAAGATTACAAGGCTTGCAAATTTAGGCCTACAGGGCCAAGTTAAACTCCGAAAAACGTCGTGTTGTAGCCTATAAAGTGTGGTCCAAAGCTTACGTCAAAGATTCGTGAATTGGTTTGATTCATATTAGGAAGATGAACAACAATAACAATTTATTGTCACTCATTTATTTGTTGTCACACAGTAAAATTCCAAATTAAGTGGGGAAATAAATTGGTTTAAATTCGTTCCCATTTATAATAACGCTTCTACATAACTAGCAATTGATTCATTGGTTTAGTTTAATTTGCCTAGGGCAGATAACGTATAATCTGTCAAATGATTAATCTCAACCCTGCGGCTAAAATTAACGGAAACATCATTCATACATGTTACGAACTTATTACATTTTAAAGCGGCTGAATATACAAATGCACAGAGAATTTTGTCAGGCTTCACTTCAATATATTATTCCGAACCACGACAGCATAATGCAGGAAATAATGAGGAGCATTATTTGATAATCGTTGTCTCCGTATCTGTACGCAATTAATATTTGAAGATCCAATTTCTTAGTTCGAAATTGTAGTCATTGCGTTATTATGTCTAGATTACGCAAATGCGTAATGAAACGAGGAAACATACATACGCGGACACGTATACGCTATAAAATTGCTGATGTCATCAAAATGTTTATTTCTATTAGATGACTTCAGGTGAACAATTTTTCACGCATAATGTGCAAATAATAATACGTAAATTCCAAAAATTCGAATAGTAACACAAAATTAGCTTATGTTATTCTGTTAATCTTATTCTTTTTCTATAAATAGTTTGTGATAATTTCTTCCATTATGTCCTACAGCGCAACTGGTTAGAGGTATCAGAAATTAAAAAAAGGATTGTTGAAAATTATTTCGTGCATTTTTAGCACTAAGTAGGCTATTACTCTCGATAATCACTTTTGCCTGTTTCACTTTTGTGTCACATTTTAAATGAAAAATCTATATATATACATATAAACGTAGGCCACCTTTGTGCTATAGAACCGAAATTATTGTAAATTTCTATAAATACTGCAATTTTATGAAGGATGCTTAAAAAACTTATAACGCATACACCGCTTATAATTAACTTTTATAATGCCAATTAGTCATTCATGCATATAACACTCAAAAAGTATTATGTTGCTGAATGTCAGATTTTCAGACGATAACATTGTAGGGATTTATATTTATTTTAAATAACCAAGTTAATTTAATTTTACGTCTTCATTCGCCTAACTGTCAATGCCAAAATATTTAAATTTCGTAATGCAAGTGAACGAATACAAATTCTACCTTGAGAAGAAAAAGTTTAAATACTGTGTTTTAGAATGAAATTTAGAGAGTTTAGGCTATTGCCGTCATCTCTGTTGCGTGAGCTTCTATTTCCGCAGTTACTGCTGGTTTACGTGGCATATCAAGCTTTTACTTTGCTGCTACTACTTTCGACGTAGTTTTAAGTAACAGGAGTTTTTTGAACCCTGAAACGTGATTTCTACTACTTGTGAATATCTTCGAATTTTTATTTTAGTTCTTATGATTTGAGTTACTGCCCGCGTGAGGCGTAGTATGTTAGCGTCAAGTCGACGCAGTGTGAATTTTAAAGAGTTTAATAAAGGGTACTTTTAACCCTTCTCCTGTGTAGTTCCTACAAGAACTTACTACACGTGCCGTTGCCACTTGGAGGATAAGTAAGTGGTTCTTACAATGTATATACTAGCTTATAAAGCGTATAACGCTTACAATTTATCGTCTGTTTCACTCGAATCACTTCGGTATATCACTTTCAAATAATGCATAGACGCTTACTAGAACGATCAAAAGTAATTTGCTGTACAATGTTTGTTTCTTGCGCGTCTAACGAATAATGTTTTCACTTGTTATTTAATATACCCCACACACATATACACACATATATGTATGTAAAACGCAAGCTTGGTGACGCTGATGTTCTTGACTCGTAAGTCTTAGCAGATAGCAAAAATATATCACTGTCACGAGCGCACGGGAGATATAAAATACATAAGAAAAGTACTAACTTTAATTTAGCAATGATCCTTTTAATTCTTCATTTTAATTTGGTTACGACCCCTTCCTGTCTTAAAAACTACTAATATATGAATCTAAAGCGCATCATCTGAAACCTAATGAGAATTATGGCATGTTATGAATCCTGCAATGCGGTCAGCTCCTGTTCAATCATCGTTCAAAATTTAAACAAAAAATATCTACTCTATAAATAACTCTGCGCTGAAATGCGCATTCAATGAACTGAAAACTGATGCTCTCTCAAGTCTTATATAGTTTTGTCCCATTCGCCAAGAAATGTCCTGTACCTTCGATTTATGGAAATTGCTAGAAGCCGTACACAGTTACAATTACATAGAGTCAGACACAGTTAAGGTTACATAGGATAAGACCAAAATATTGGAAAATTGGCGACAGGCTTGGTGATTTTTGGTGATATCTAGTCAAATTTGGTGAAATTTAATCTCCAGCTTGGCGTATCTCGCCAACCTTAATGTTAAATTGACTTACCCCTGTAACCCTGTTTTTCGGGCGATGCTTTGCACTCTTGAACACTTTCGTGTTACATTATACAAGAGGTACTACAATTTACTTATAACTTCACTAAAACTATTTACATATATACAAAATTCGTAACAATACACGTAATTACAACAGATGATTTATGTAATGATAGTAATAATATATATGCAGGGTGATTATAGTTAAAGTTCGACTTTCAAAATGCTGTATAAAAAAAACTGGTTAGAATGACCTGAATATACGAATAAATATATGAGATAATAAGAGTTATAAGAACTTATCAAACGAAAACAAAATAATTTATCATTTTATCAAACAGGTGGCTCTCTACTGGTCATAATATACTGACTAAAAAGATGTGGCCTAGGAACGGCATATTAGACTTAATCAAACCGCGGAGTACGTGCAGTTTCCGTAATTCTGCCTCTGAGAAGCTCGTCATAACTCTATTAATGAAGGATCGGTCTCTTTTTCTGAAGCTTTTTTACAAGATCGGTGGCTGTGTTTCAGCTGCCCTGAAGAAGTTCGGGACATTAATGGGTGTAAGACATGGCTTTGGTTCTATGTCTGTTTAAAGTCATGTGGAAGACGATTCTTAAATTCGAAAAGAACGGTTCATTTGACGAGATCTGGAAGAGGGAAGAAAGCAGTTTCTTCGTCATCAGTGGAAGATTTGGCTACTGCATTGCAAGATGAGACGAGAACTCGTGTGAGATTGTACAATGCAAGGAGGAACTGACCAAACTTTAGACATTCCTATCGTTACGGTTCGTAAGAGTTGCTTCCTGCTGATCTGTAGTGCGACAAACTACTGCTCTGCAATTCTTTGCTCAGATGGAGGTGGACAATGGCCATGGAATAATTTTGTGGACAGACGAAACTTATTTCCCTCTTCAAGGTTCTGATAATACTCAAAATTACATTACCTTGCAGACATTAAACCAAAGCGGCATCTTGTACCCACTGTTGTCTACAAATTTATCAGGGCTGTTGAAGCATGGTCACAGTTCTTGTAAAAACGCCTCAAGCTCGATTTTTCATTAACAGCATCATGACGAGCTTCTCAGGCGCAGAATTAAAGACACTGCAAGTACCCTGGGTTTTTATTTTAAGCCTAATATGTGGTGCACATATCATATCTTTTAATTAACACTTTATGGAAACTATAATACTATCTATTGATATATATATATTTATAACTATTTTTCTTTCGCGAGACTCATTCTCATTGATTTGTGTATATTCAGGTCATTCTGACCAGTGGTTCTCTTTTTACATCTTATTTAAAATGGAATCACCCTGTACATATATAAGGCAAGGTTGCCATCGATGGGCCGGCTCCTTCGTTGAGCCACCGCCATTATTTTGACATTATTATCGACAGTAGGGGCTACCTTTTGACTGTTTAGTATGCTGCATGAAGATTGAAAACGTTATCTTGATTGGGAGAAGATCCACGCTCAAATAAGATTGCTTTACAAGAAAGTAAATTTTTTGTTTGTTTTGCGTTTCTTCTAATTCATCAATGCAAGCAAAATATAGAAATAAGTAGGACTTTAGTAGTGTTTTAATTGTTACTGATAATTTTTAAAACTGTGTTAAATTAGCGTTATTTGGCTATATTAACAATGGTCGTTTACTTTGTTATAACCGAAATTACGGACGTATTACATACCAACTGCTAGTTGCCTTCAATGAGCCAGCCTGAGTGGCCATGAATTGGCTGGTAACCCAACAATGGAAACCATATCGAGACTAATATTTTGTAACTTTTTCATGTTGGAGATTAACATGTCAAAAGTAAAAAGCTCTCAGAAGTAATTAAATCTGTAATTAGATAATGATCTCTCTTCCTTTTTATAAAAATACTTTATTATTAATCTAATTTTAATCTACACCAGAGTATCCTTAATTCGTGTGTAAATTAAATACTTTATTGAAATTATCGTAATTATTTTCCTTACTTCTTGCGACATTTATGTTTATTTGTAGTTCTAAAATTGTATCTGTACAATAAGTAGATTAAAAAACATTAAACAAAACGTTTCTAGGAAAATTAGAAGTTGTCACCCAGTTCCATATAGCAAGATTGTTTGGGAAAACATGTATACAAGCAGAAACAGTAGGCAAGGCAATGAATGGTTTTGCTAAAACAGGAGTTTGGATAGCGAACAGAGATGTATTTGAAGACTCTTATTTTGTTGCAGCACTGCAGTTTGAGACAAATGACGTTCTTGTTGTAGAAGTTCCCTGACTCAAGCCAAACTGCTTCTACTAGTGGACTGTCACATGACACGCAATCTCCGGGGAGAAAATCTCCGTTGCAACTAACAGTACTTTCGCTTCAGACGAAAGCACAAAAATTTCTGGGACTTGTATACATTATTTTATATTTTTACTGTACGATACTGTGTCAATTCTACGATAATGTCTGAAAGATATGCCATTGCGAAAAGGTATGCCAAAGTTATTAGTTACTATTATTGCTTATCCAACGAAGACTTCATCTGTGGTCGATATATGGGGCCACGCCTGATCAACTTCTTCACTACTGAAGACTTTGCACTTTTATTATAAGTGCACAGGATTTTTCCATTAAGGAACTTTTACGGGTCCTTAGGGGATTGATAAACATGTAGTGGTAAAGACCTTCGGGTCGAACACCACGTAACGAATGATGATCTCCGCTCTCCTGAACAGAATCAGAACCGCTTCCAGCTGGCGCATCAATATTGTTGTCAAAAGTTAAAGTTACTTTGAGTGAAATTTTTCCGATTCCATTTAAGTTGTGAGTTGGAAAAGGTTGAAACAATTCTGATAACAAGTAGCCCATAAACGCAGATCCTGGAAGAGGCATAAAAAAAGAAAAGAAGAGGCATCACTGTGGAAAGACGACTCCCAACTTCTGCGCCGGAGAAGACAGTAAAGGCTAAACGTTCAGTAAATTCCAAAGAGGATTCATGGTTCTGTGCTATCTGATGTAATGACTTCAAAGAAGATATGATTCAATGTCTATCGTGTATAGTGTGGGTTAATGAAAAATGTGTGATGGTATTAGAAAGGGGATCAAAATGTATTATTGCGAGAAATGCAACTGAACTCATCAAGAACGAATAAATGATACAGGAATTCCTGCAAGATTTATAGCCTAATATCAGTAGCAGGCTTAATAATTCTTTTATGTTATTTTATGATTATAAAGCCTAAACTAAAATCCATCTCCTAATTCCTTGAGAATAATACGAAGCTATCAATACGTTTCAATGTATTTTTAGCGGTCTTTGTTGGTTTCTAACCAGCATTTTATATACGAATGATACTCAAAATAGTTTTAAACATTTCATTGACTTGTATTAAAGTGACACTCTATTAAAAAGAAAATTCTACTGGCGCATTCACAGACACACTCTGGCTCAATGAAAGCGACCGGTTTCTTTCATTGGCCCAGTGGCACCTATTTTAATTTTCCTAATATTTACTAAACGTTTCATAGTTATAACGTCTATTCTTAGATATGTGTAGTAGGGAATGAAATATTTATATTAACATTTTAAAATCTGTAAAATTGCTAAATTTGACGATCTTAATGATCATTTTGTAAACGTGGCCCATCGATAGAAACCTTCCCCTATGTATAAAACTGTGTGTGGATACAGGGGTCTATGTACGTGCAGGTACATATATACAATATGTATACGTATATATATATATATTGTTGTATGATCTTAAATTCACTTAGTGCGAAAACGAGTTATTCTACTACTCGCGCAATTGCTGCAAAGTAAGTTAATAATAATTTATTTACTAAAGAAATATTCATGATATTATATCCTAAGATTAATTTTAGTAGAATGATCTTAAAAGAGTGAATCCATAGTTAGTAAGTTCAATTCCTAAAATTGTTTTAAAGTAACTTGAATGTAAATTGTTTAAAATGTTTAACGGGGACTTGAATTAAATCATGAAAAACAAAATTTCAATTGTAAAAATAAATTAAAAGCACGTAATCGCTGCCATTGATCGGAAATTAGTTGACTTTTCAAGGGGAACAAACCAACTCCCGTTCAATGAACAATAATTAAGAAATAAATACGAAGGTGTTTCGTCCCTTACTCAAGTAATAAGGCGATGCCAAACCGGCAATTCAAGCTAGGCCAAATATTTCCGTGAATTGAAGGGATCAAGAACCAATGCAGTGCACCAAAGAACTCATTCCGATTAAGGATTTTCGCTAATTCAATTTTGAGTTAAAATTGATAAATTACTCGAGTAATTGTCCCCCGACACCCTCGTGTTTATGCACTTTAATTCAAAACTATTTGTAAAAATTAAACATTGGAAATTGGCATTATGAAACAGAACTCAAAGTAATTGAAATAAACATTAGAAAATTACGAAATATAAGAAATATAATGCAATCTTTGCAAAAACAAATCAAAAAATAAAAATTTAAATTTAAAATATATATAATAAGAAAAGGGAACGTACATGAAGATAATTGTATATCTTCATGTACATTCCCTTTTCTTATTATAATCTCTTATTAAAATCACAGATAGTCATCTTAGAAAGGGTTAATAGTAACGAATTAGCTCAGAATATTACATGAATTCATATGAGAATTCGCATATTTTTCATTATTCATGAGCACCGGTCTGCGGACAATGCTTTTCCCATTTTTTGGGCCAAAATTATACGTTTTAAATTAGTTCAAAAATATATTTTCTTGAAATCTTTCTACACTAATCAAAATTTTCTTTGGTAAGTTAATTATTTACTTTGGCAGTTTACTGCATTTTTCTTATATATCTTCCTATAAATCTCCACAATAACCGATTGGCTAAAGCCTCGAATAGTAGCAGCTCGTCCCGGGTTTGATACATAATTTTTAAATGGGTTTTCTGTGTTTGATATTTAGGTTGTTTAAGTGCAAAGTAATATGAAAAAGCTCTTTTGAAAATGCTTTATAAAAAATCAACCTCAGTGTCTCAATGAAACAGTCTGAGGCCTTTCAGGACCTCTCAATGCATGCTTTTCCTGTCTCTATGTATGAGAAGAAACAATACTATCATATAAAAGATTATAAAATGATATTGGGGGCTTCCCAAAACCTGGGGTACTAAACCCAGGCCTCATAGGTTTAGGCTATAATCAGGCCCTGGCCTCTTAGGCAAACCGCTCGGAGATGGATTTTTATAATTAACTTACCAAACTCACCTGTATTTTCGGTGATGCGTTTTTGTGATTACCCCTCGTTGCGAAATACTTTTAAGCTATCGGCGGGGTTGTCAGTTTCTATCATTTGAAATACGTATCGCTGGTGGATCGTGCTTAGTTGCTGAATGGAGAGAAATCTTCATCAGCAACTAAGCACGAACTGCTAACGATGGAAATGAGATTCTGGAAACAAGATACATATTTTACTTTTAAAATAATGCCTTTTATTTTTAATAAACCGGAGAACAAAACTTTCCTCGACGCTTCTTCGCCATCAATTGGCAGAAAGGTTCTCAACGAGACCACGTGACCATGCATGGAGAGCGAACGAGACCTGTTTCCGGCTAGCATCTTTCCGGGGTCTTTGCCTAATTCTTCGACTACACAGCTGGAAAAGGGACCGCAGCCATTTACATCCAATTAGATAGGAATCAATGAATTCTTCGCTGCCCCCTCTCCTACCTAATTTGCATAAAGGATCGGATAGTCTTTATATTAAGCCTTTCGAAGGTCTTTTTTTCGATTCCTGTAATCAATTTCGAGAGGAGAGGAGATTTCTGGAAAAAGCCGCCCCCTCCTCTTCATTTCATTTTATTTCGAAGGGGATTACTTCTCAGCTGGGAAAAGTTTACTTAGTGTTTCTGTCGGCCCACGGTTGTTCGCTTGGAATTGTTTTTCTTTTCGAGGCTAACGAAGAGTAATCTAATTTGTTTGGGATATTGATCCCATGGGTTATTGTTTTTATATTCCTTTAATATTTCTCGCTGCTTTCTCCTGGAAAATTGTTAAAATCATTTTTAATATTTAATACATGACTTAGTCCATTGTTAGTATGATACTACTACAACCAGATTATTTTATTGCATATTGTTATGCAAAATGTAATTTTGGACTGGTCGCCATTTTGAATAAATTATCCTGTATATATAATCAGGGTTTTTAAAATTATGATACATGTTCCTATAATGGTACATTACATTATTTTTGGAAGTATAATTTTTATAATTAATATAAGATTTAAATTTACATAATATATATATGTATATATAGCTTTGTTTCTTATCTATGCGGCGCAAAATTTAAAAAATTTTGAACCCCTGAATGAAACCGTAGAGAGCTTCGCAACGTACCGTTCCTGGGAAAAAAAAGAGATGGTCTCTCAAATATGCATAGAACTTTTTATTCAAAACCAACAGAACTCTAAGGCTGAGCTTTGTCTAAATTTTTAATTAACTTGCTTCTGTTATACCTATTATTTAATACAGTGAAGAACATGCACTATTCTAGATGATTCTAATCTTCTGGGGAGCTGACCGTTTTGAATAGGTAATATTAAACGCTGAGATTTTTTTATATTCTCAGAAATAATGGCCACTTTCAGTGGTGGTCATCACGAAAGGGTTCACTGCACATTTATTTGGCAAACAACTGCCCTTTCTTCTCTTTGGTTCACCTCACATATATTTGATCAGACCAGAAGATTGTGCAAATC
This sequence comes from Stegodyphus dumicola, assembly GCF_044657685.1. Taxonomy (NCBI): domain Eukaryota; kingdom Metazoa; phylum Arthropoda; class Arachnida; order Araneae; family Eresidae; genus Stegodyphus; species Stegodyphus dumicola. The sequence goes on from NC_140779.1 coordinate 64,775,855, forward strand.
AAGAGCACCTGAAAGAGAGTTTAAAAGCTAGATAGGTTAACTGCAACGTATACCTATTGCAGCGAGTATCCGCTATGTTACATTGAAGAATTTAGCATTAGTCTTATTAGTTGCATGCCATAGTATTCACGTTATGCATTAATTTTTAAAATATTTATTAAAATAACCGTCGATAAGTTAATGGAAATTTTTGTTTGTACATTCTTGCTGTATTTAATCTTAATCCACCAGAAGTGGACAAATAAAGAGCTCAAGTGGAAGTGAAACTTGCCAGTGCGCAATTTAAAACTAAGCAAAAAAAGCAACCTTAGCATGGCATAGATTTTTATAAAAAGTCTTTTGATTTCAAGGGGTCGTTACTCTCGTGCCTCCATTGCTTTCAATAAAAGCAGTTTTCGCCCCTCCTATTTCGTAATTTTTTTTCTCCTAAAGAAGAGAGGGACCTGTGTCTGACCGTGTTCGAAATCTGCTATTCAAAACCTACGCCAAGCTAAAGCTGTTTTTTTACGCAATTTTAAATAATGTTGTTAAGTTTCAATTTGTCTGCGTATACAATCTGACTTAAGTCAATGTAATAAGTCTTCGATAACAAGGAACTAGGTCTACATTAATTATCATTAGGTAGGTTTACATGCAAGAAAATTTTAGTAGCAGCAATTGTTCAAGATAATTGCTTCCGCAAGCTTTAATTAACGTTAATGTGCCTATGGTTTATTAGTTTCTAAAGTAGCATACTTGGTTCATAAATATTTAAAAGAACTGAGTTTTATATAAAAACTTTCTCATACGTTTACAGCAAAAATTTTTCATATGATGATGCTGTGTTAAGTCTATGAAAAGTCTTACAATAGTCTTTTGGATTGTCTGCAAAATTATACTACGTATTTGCAGAATAGGATGACGTGTTTGAAGTTTCAAAATCTCCTCATTCAGAGAACAATGAAAGATACAATTTACTACAAAATTTAGTAACTAGAATATATGGGTTCTATGCAAGTTTAATCCATGGAATCCTTCTTAGATTGCAGTTCCAAATAGGAGTTGCTGTGCGCTTTGTGAAAATTAATGATTTAAAAAATATAATTTTTAAGTCCATGCTCATGCAAAAATTAAAGTTACTTTAAAAAACTAAATTCTTTAAACCAAAAAGGTTTAGGTATTATTGATTTTTTATTTTGTTATAAATTATTAATTTCTGCTTATAGCATGAAATCTAGGGCAAAATGTAGTTAAAAATAGGTTACTTGCGACACATCTCCTTATTTATATTATTGAAATTTATGATATTTTTAGACTTGCTTTTTTAGCATGAATATATATTATGTAAAACTTAATAAAGAAAACTAATGTTTGTTCAGACTTTTATTACAGTTGGAGGTCTATGCAGAAAATTTGCTTGTTATAGCATTTATTACCTTATAATAATTTGCGTGATTATTTGCATGAGTACGTTTAAAACTAATGTTTGTTCAGACTTTTATTACAATAGGTGTTCTCCATCTCTATGCAGAAACTTTGCTTGTTTTAGTATTTATTACCTTAAAATAATTTGCTAGGTTATTTGCATAACTACGTTTTATATTATTACATAATGAGAAAATTTTTCCAGAGCGTCCGTATTTTATTAGCATGCAAAGCTTTCTTGTTTTTGATATATTAGTAACAATTTTCATCATTTATTACGCCTTTATAATTCCGATTTGATAACGAAACGATGAAAAAGACTATTATTACAGTCTTCAAATTAAAATTAAAAAATGAACTGGATAAGTTTGGAAAAAAAGCGTTCAAACATTTAAAACTTCTGCTATAGGAAAATAAAAAGGGGCATACGGCATTACCAGGAAAATCTTAACGTTGCATACAGGTGTGTATTAAACGTTTTAAGCATTTTAACTAGTATTCCTGACACCTGAAGTTTTAGGTTTTAATTTTAATTGGCTTTTTATTTAATTTTAACATTAACAGCAGGTTTAATATTTTTGTATTATTTTAACAAATTTTTAAGCAATTAAATGATGTTCTTCTACATTCTTTTGTGCGATAGCTATAATCCTATCAGTTGAATAATCTGAAGACCCAGGTTCTCGATGAAGAATTACAGTGTTTTTTTAACATCTATACAGTTAATTTAGAAGTCAAACAACAAAAATCAGCGTTATATTTTCAAATCTTTACAATGAATTTTCAAAATTTCACAGTACTGTGAAAATTTGAAAATATAACGCTGATTTTTGTAGTTTGACTTCTAAATTAATACTTGTTCGGCGTGTTATTGTATCTTACCTATATAGTTGTTTTGATGGTAGTATCTTTATTTTAGTATATAATATTTCTTTAATTCACTGAGCTAATGCAAACTGCTTTCTGAACCTTGGATGCAACATATGATAAGTAGTTCGCATGTATCTACTTGTGTTCTTTTTATTGGCTTGCAGATGGAAATATGCTTGAATCAAGTTTTTTTTTTTCCAGATCTTTCAAGGAAATACGAATACCTACACGATAGTCAAGCGAATTGTGGATCCTCCAATTATTGCTAGCAAAGTACGGTTTGTTCCTTACAGTATTCACCTGCGTACCATCTGCATGAGGGTCGAACTGTATGGATGCATGTGGACAGGTATGTTTTAATGTCTCAGTACTCCGGAAAACTGCTAACTTTTATTTATTTATTTTTCATCACGTACTTTTCTTCAAGTCCTATAATATGAGATTAGAAATTTAATATTTTGACATCAGGAAGCTGAAAGAATAGAAAAAGAGAAAGAAAACAAAACTAAAATGCACGAAATATTCAACAAACAAAATGAAAGCATTTTAAAACCGTTTTTGAATATTATCATATTCCGATACAGTTTGAAATTATCTTCGGTTGTTATTAGGTTTCGGTTAGGCATTTAAATATGGCAAAGTTCACAATGGCTATTTGTCTGAACAGATGGATGACTTTTTAAGGGAAGGCTTTATTCACATAATGCATGGACAAAGCCACAAAATCTAAACAGTCAGTCAGCCCGTTCACCACAGACCGAACCCGTATCTAACTCCCAGTATTCAGCGGTCTTCACTATCGCTGGGTGTTGTAAAATTTTACCGTCAGCAAGTCAAAAAGAACTAAGCATTAAGATTCGACTCTGGTGTGCCTTTATAGCCTAAAATTGGTTAAAAGATAAATGTTGTTCCACCCACGCATAGCACCAAAAAAGAACGCGTAATATCTTTACCTGTGAAACACATATTTGTTCATAACATTAATGCTGTAGTAGAAAATTAGATATATATTTGTTCACAAAGAATTTAGATAACACCAGTCTCGTAATGAAATTCGTGAGTGTGTCGTAGAAGAACGGGGTATTGAAGGAAGTGAAACCTCGAAACATCGCAAAAGTCACTAATTCAATTTCGACATCATGCTTGCAGAATACTATAGAACTTGATAGGGATACAAAATGTCAGCTGTATTTTAACAAAATGCACTATTTGATCGATCTGATTAGCAGGTATGAAAATGAGTTATTATATGAAGAAGCATGTGGACTTGCTGAAGAAAACTGTAGCTCCAAATCGGCGTCGAGCGAAAACTTTCTAGACGTGTCTTGCTGCCTTCATTCATGTGTGCGAGCATAAGAGGAACTGCGAGCACTAAAGAGGGAACGGTCTATTTATAGTTTTTTTAGCCAACATCCATTGCCACACAGTGGCCTTTCGGCTGTTGTAATTCCTAGATAAGATTTTAGCATTATTTCTGATTATCGCATTTCTGAAATCAGTTTAGAGTTATATCTGACTAATACAACTACCATACGAAATTTGTTTTAAACTTTCATTTATATCCTTTAAATACCAGTGATTTGTGTTACATGTTCTTGAAATACTGTGCTTCCATTGTCTTGTTTTATATAATACTGACATTAAAAAGTTCTTTAGGATCCATTCGAGGGTATATGTGTTATTATATTTAATTTATAATGTTACATTAACATATAGCCTCAGATGGATATTACAGAATAATGGATAATATTATACTAATTGTTATCCCTAATTATTAATTATATAAATTAAATTAAAAACGTCTTTCCATTTGCATACAACTACATTATCACAGTTTTAATTATCCACACGGCTGACAAACTTTCATTTCTGTGTTTCTCTTTCTAATCTTAGTGCAGGATATCTTTATTTATCCTTTAAATTATAAAACTGATATGTCATTTTAACCAAATGAACAATTTAATATATAAATATATATATATAGTTCTTAATGATTTTTAATAACATATTTTGTGTAATTTATTACATACATTAAGGGCTAATTTTTGTTAATATTTACACTGGGCTAAATATCAAAAGCTAGAAATGCAGGAGGTCTATAGAAGGTCATCGGGAAAGATGAAAAAATAAATAACCAAAATAAAATAGCTAAAATAAAATAAAATGTAAGAAAATAAATAAAAAGGTGAAAAATAAATAAGTAAAAAATAATTAATAACTTAAATGAAATAAAATATAAGAAATAATTAAGTTAATGATAAATAATTGAATAACAAAAATTGGCTCATCTTATTTAAGTCTCCATCTGTAATTAGAATTTATCTCAAAACTGAGAAGTACAGGTACAAGCAGAAACTAGGCCTCTCTAGTACCATAGGTGATTGAAGTATTGCTGTACCTATATAACCGATAAGCTTCGACCCCAATTTTGAAGGATAACACTCTGGGGGGAGCGGCCCAGGGGCCTGTCATCTCTCTTCCCCTATTAATTACCTCTCGAGAGGACTTTCGGCTCGCAGTATACGCAGTATATTTTGAGTGCCTCCATTTCGACAGACACTATACACTTTCAAACATCGATGACTTCTCCTGGATTCGAATCCGGACCCATCGGTGTGGCAGTTAGCAAACTAACTCCTACATCGCATCAGCCAGGCGACAAGCTGAGAAGTAACGTAGCTATAATCTGTAGTAACGTAGTAAGTAACGAAGTAACGTAGTTATAGGCCATTTTCCCAAACCAGGCCTCGTAACCATAGTAACAACTGCTTCAGAAATAAGCTCAAACTCTCTAATTTGCTAAAATAGCCTAATTCTCTTTGTGCGGAGATTCATAAATGAGATGAGAGTAGTTTAGACTTTGAGATGTGTATTTTACTACCGTAACTTACTGTAAAGTAGGCAGACTATAAGCTGCAGTGAGCTCCAGTTGAATTTAAGGACTACATTTATACAATTAGTGTAGTTAAAAGGTTTTTAATGCCATATGTTGTAGAGACATTAGGGTTTTTTTTTTTTTTTTTTTTTTTTTTTTTTGAAAGCAGGCGAGGTGAAAAATTAGCAATCGCCTTCGCCGGGAATCGAACCACGGACCTCTGAATACCGGCTCAGTGTGTTCTGACCACTACACGACAAAGGCACACTAGGACGACAAGAGAAATACCTTATAATGTTAGAATAGAAGAGAAACACGCCAATGTGACAATCAAAATCGCAATAACAACCTTGTATTTAGCATACATATATTAAAACACTCAATCGATTTCGAGGGTTCTTATTATGTTATTAACTCAATGATAATTTATGCGCCTTCTTCTAGCAATGTTTTTTCTTCATTTTATTTTCCGTTCTTAATTGAAATATAAAAGTTATAATTACCTATCCAAAATCATTGAATGTGATTTTAAGTATCCAAATATTCTAGTAGCCACACACAGCTTTAAATTTCTCAGAATACATATGTTTGAAGCTTTAAGAAAAACCTCGAAATTTATAGAGAGTTTCGTTAAAATCAACGTCAAGCCCAATAATAAATTTTGCATTCATTTAAATTTCAAATTGGTATGCTTCCTTTCTACTTAAAAATTGAATATTGATTTAAAAAGCTATTTTTCTTTCTCTTTCTGTCTCTTTCACTAAGCCTCCCCTACTCCACACATACGCATAAACCTTGCTTGCATGACAGTTCAGCTTATTTGCGTCCTTTTCTGAAGCATAATAATACTGACGTAACGTTTCTCATTAAACTTCTGCCAATTAATTCTACAGAGATAACAAGCAGTATGTAATAACTTTCTGAAACAACAAGAGTTCTTTCTCTTACAAAAATGTTTAAAACATGAATGCAACAATTAGTCCAGATATCCTTAGACGAGCTAAAAATAATGCTCTTCGGACTTGGCTTTCAAAGATAAACGAAACTTTATCTTTAAAAGTCGGAGTGCAATTAATTCGAAAGCAATGTTTTCCAGAGAAAGATTTTCTGGACTTTTCTTTTGGGAAAAATGAACTTCTGGATGAAATATTGGCAAAGCTACGTGTCAAAACTTCAAAGTGTTTATTGTTTTCTTCAGTATGACAAAATAGCAATCAACAGAGATGTCATAATTTGCCCGCTCTGTTTCTGTTGCTCGTTTGTTGTCCGAGATATTTTCTCAATCCTAGGAACAGCAATGCTTTGTTTTGGCATTTTCCTCAACTAAATTTTAAAAATTATAGAAATGTAATTGCTGTTGGAATTATTTTTAATTAGTTCTTGGAATTCTGAATAAGCTAAAAATGTTACAATTTCCTTCACATATTTTAAGAGATTATAAATCTAAGCTTTATCTGAAAGTTTATTTATATTAAATTTTGTTATATTAAAGTTTATTTATATTAAACTATTTATATTAAATGGTAATTAAAAAATATTTTATTAAAAGTAGGAACAATTTGCAAAGCTAAATTAGAAATTTCCTTTTTTTTAAACTTTTAAATAGTCTTATTTTCTGATGCTTTATAATCATTCATCTCAGTCGAAGTACATCTACTAATCTACTTAATTTAATGTAAATTATTTTAGTGCGTAATTTAACTGAATCTCCCAAATCTAGCAGTAAATTAGTTTAACCAAGATTATTGTACCGTACTACAAGTTCCTTCCGACCCGGTATCTTTAATTTAGTGACGTCATACTCACTTTTATATCTCCGTTTCTACCACTTCCGTAAGTCAAAGAGTGTCATTAAACTCGATCGTTGGAAAGAGTATAACTATGTATGTCTAGAAACCTTGAGTTTAACTACAGTAGAACTTTTGTTAACCGTCCTCCTATCAAACTAGATCTCTGTTAATCGAGCTGGCAATCAGTTTAAAGAAAATCTATTGGTTTAGTTTTAGGTTATTTGAATATGTCAAAGCACACAAGGACTATCTAAAGGACGGTATGCTTTCGGGAAGAGCTTTCTAAGGGAAACTACTTGTATTCAAGTTACACATGGGGAAATCATCAAAGCCAAATATGCAGCTAGTCCGTTCGCCTGGGATCGAACCCAGGTCTACGAGGATTCAGTGGTCTTAACCAGGTTTCTGGTTGGGTGGGTCTTAACCAGGTGGTTAAGACCCACCCAACCAGAAACTGTATGGCGAAAAATTAATAATATTAAGAAGGATTTAATGTAAATCAGTAACATTTGCAAATTCTTTAATCAGTGGTTTTCCCTTTTCGTCTTTCTTACCAGTGATAGGTCAGTAACCTTTCTACTGGACACTTATAAAAAGTGTGGCTTAGACGTGTTCAAGATGAAAGCGGCACTAACTAATAATGACATACAAAATTTAATAGACATAATTCCAAAAGTTAAAAAAATGACGTTTTGGAGTAAATAAATAATATAAAAAATAGCGAATTTTTGTTTTCGAGTTCTAAGTGATAAACTAATCATTCTTAGCTTAAATCCACAGAACAAAAAAAAAAATTATACATAAGTCATTAGGTTTATTTCGAAGCAGAAAACATGAAAAATCAGCAATGTCCTCGCTGGGATTCGAACATCGAACCTTCCAAGTGAACCTTTTCAATTGAAGAAAGCAAATTTTACCTAGTAATGAAAGAGCTCGTTAAAATGTTTATAGTAATGTTATTGATTATGTTCTTACATATTCAAATAAAAAATTTCAGAAAATCATACCAAAAGAAAATTTGACATAATTGAAAAGTTAGTCTCTATTAACCAAATTTTTGACTATATAATGTGTTTAGGATCACACTTTTCTCGGCTAAACGAAGTTCTGCTGTAATTTTAATTCCCATAATTATACTTAATTATTAATTTTTTAATTATTATACGAATAGTATAACTAGTTGACAGAGAAAATGAGTTCTCTTCAATATACCTATAAGAAACAAAAATTACACTGCATTATATACAAAAGTAAAATTTGAGTATGTTTTTGTAAGATTACCCTCAGTAAGAACGGTGACCGGAAAAATGCCCACAAGAAAAATGCTCACAGAATAATGCTCACAGGTATAAAAGCTCACAGGATAAAAGCCCACAAGGAAATATGCCCACATAGAAAAAGCTCACATGGAAAATTGCTCACTTAGAAATATACTCACACGGAAAAAAGTTAGGGATGGAAAGTGGAATTAGATTAAGAACTGGTTTCTTTGTAGATTGAAGGAAGAAACGAATAAGAAGTTAAGGGATTGACTAAAGTAAGAAAGATGTTTATGGATATAGAAAGCCTCAAGGACATCCAATTCATCAACTAATAAAAGGTTTCCTTGAGCTGTTTTAGATCTATAATCAAATAAGGAAGAATCTATCGGCTAAGGTTTTCATTTTTATGATACTTTCACCTAATGATGATATGATACTTTCACCTTTCTATGATACTTTCACCATCTTTGGTTATAATTAGGATTCCTGACTTGGCAATCCTGTTCATATACGTAGAAGACGTAGAAGAAATCAAAACTCATTCGAACTTGAGCAATAGTAACTGTCTGCCTTAGTTAAAACCTAAGCGCGTTAATTTGGTTAATATCAAGTAGACCTATTTTTGACATAGAATTTAGTCGATTTTCTCGTTAAATTTTCAAACTCTACTATTTTTCTTCAAACCTTCAATAATATTTGATCAGCAAATCATTGTTCGGAACCTAACTGTAGATAAGCACGTGCAATGAGCAAAAGAATCTGCATATGTTGTTAAAATTTAAATAGTTATTTGAGTTACAAAGCTACATCATACTGTCGCTTTTCTTCTCGTGTGCGTTTAACAGATGCCTCATTTACATATTCTAAAGTTATTTTCTTCTTTTTTTGGGGGGGGGGGATATGTGTGTGCGTGTGCGTAAAATCAAAAAGTTAAAAAATAAGAAACCTTTAAAAGCACTGAACTAGCTCCTATCTGACGTCTTTTAACTAGTTCCATGTGGACATCCTCATATAACTCCAAGATAATTCTAGACTTCAAGAGTTCATCATGTTTCTCAACCAGAAATTAGAGAAACTGAAAACCGCGAAAGTTTCTTACGGCGGAAGAATTATTTTATAACATGAATGAAAACCATGGCCTCTTCTCCAGGTGCAAAATTAACCTGAACCATGAACTCGGACTGGCTGGTCCTCATATCTAATAGCGTTGATTAGCTGTTGAGATTTTTCAGCGCGTTTTCTTATTTTACCTTATAAGGTATTTCTCCCACTCTTCTAGCGTGCCTTCGTGGTGTAGTGGTTCTGCAAGCTAGGCCGGTATTCCAGAGGTCCGTGGTTCGATTTCCGGCGAAGGCTGTTGCTAATTTTTCATCTCTCCGGCTTTTCCAAAAAAAAAATTTAAATGTCTCTACAACCTTATCATCAAATTTCACTTTTTTTTTTTTTTTTTTAAATTTTATGCTGTTACCCGAAAAACTTTAAATGAACATGACATGTAAACATTCTTTTTCGTGACAATTTTATTTTCCGAAAATTATTCATAAATTTTCAAGTTAAATGATGTTTTTATACACGAAATCGATGATAAGACCTCCTTCAATTTTTTTTAACCCTCTTACCTCATCATAACAAAATATTAAAGTTTTCTTCAGCTGAATCACACTCTGACATTATTCCTTTGTTTGAAACTAGATGGATTGGTATCCTACGCCATGCCACAGGGAGAGCGCCGCGGGGTGGATATTAACTTATCCGATAAGATCTACGATGGCATTAAGGACGACAGTTACCTGCATGGGGGCCTCGGCCAGCTTACGGACGGACAAAGGGGCGAGGACAACTTCAGGATCGACACAAAAGGATTCGGTAAAGGTAAGTTCTAGAATATCGGCCACATTTTCTGACATATAGAATGCTGATAAATTGATTTGAAAGTTTGGGGTAATACGCTATAAATAAACTTCGTCAACTTCAATATTGTGTAATATCTCGAATCATCAAACCTTTTATAGATAAGTATGTTATGAAACAGACTATCACTAAAACTCAATATTCGATTTTACAAATTAGATAAACTTCTTGGTTTTACTATGACTGTGTTTCTGTGCAATTTCATGAGCATTATTTTATATTTGCAGAGTGACAGTTTACCTGACAGTACATTTCTGAAAGAATTTTATTCAAACTATATTAATTACGTGATGTTTAGTGGTTTCTCCCTTCATGTATATGTACAGATATCGAAACTGGACAACTTATAGCATTCATAAGTTTATTCTAAGCTACAGTTATTCTATGACTAAGTGCCTCATTAATAAAATCTTTTTTAATTCTGCTTTGAATAAAATTCTTAGAGTTCTCAGGTGGAAGTCTCTTTTGAATTAACAAAAATATTTAAACAGTAGATTCTAAATTAATCAATACGTTCTACACGCAATGAAGAACATAAAAATCGATATTCGCTACAATCGATATTCGATACATTTTCGTACAGCATTGTATTGCATGAACTATCGGATTTATAAAGTATAATCTTCAGCTAGTAAATGATTCTGTAAAATTCATGTGTCAATTTAGTGACGTTAGAATGGTTAATTAGTTAATGTGTTTAGCGAAGAATTGACTCGACTATGAGCTGCGAATTCTGCTTTAGAAATTTAGAAAATATTTTTAACATAAAGCTAGTCTTGAGAGCATCCCTTTAGAAAGACTTGGCTGTATTCCTAAAACAATGCTAGTATTGCCAGGCACGAGCAGATATATTTTGAGATAAGTTCAGTAAGACGACAATTCCTGTAATTAGTGTATGTTCTCGCGCCATATTATTCATTCTCATTTTCTGAAGATGTATATATCACGTACTAGTTTGAATAATGCCTGTTATTTGTTGATTTCAGAGATTTGCAGTTTCTTTTTTATTTAATATTCCACATTTTCTCGTTAACAACACATAAAAAAGATGTTTTCTTGCTAAGCGATAGAAGTTGCCATATTTTGTAATTTGTGAAAAAGCTATTCTTTTCAAAGCCTCATGTTCATAAACTACTGGTGCCATATCTTGAGAAAGAAGGTCTTTAATTTTTATTTGCATATCAGCTCATAAAGTGTCTTACAAAAGTGATGGGACACTTGTGCTTTACAAAAGGAAACTGTAATAAAATAAATAAAAAAAAAACATGTAAAAATTTTTTGTGGGTGTGTTTCATACTTAAATTTAGTAACAATTATTACATAACATACATTTTCTCAAAATATTAAAATATTAATTTAATAAAAATACAATTGTTTAGAACGGAGCAAAAAATGGCTCACATAAGTGATGGGACACCATTAGATGCTACTACGTACTACAATAAAAATATTTTTTGGGGATTTTATTTTTACTCAAAAGCAATTGGCAATAATTTATAAAATCGTCTGCAGTATTTCTGTCCAGTTTGTTTTGGAATTTTTGTGTTTTTTAGCTCTGTATTTTTGTTAATCTGGAATTTGTTTTTGTTTGTCTGGAATTTTTGTTACTGCAGCCATGATGCTAAACGAAAAGAAACTTTGCCTGAAATTCGAAAATTAGTTATTAATTTGCATATTGAATGTGGAAAATCTATTAGAGAAACTGCTGAAACAGTTAACTTGAGTCATTCAACAGTTTTCAATATCATTAAACGATATAAAAAGAATCATATGATTCAGGATAAAAGAAGACCTGGCCGACCATCAAAGCTATCTAATGGAATAAAGCGAATTATCGTTCGAATTAAAAAAATTAATTATTAATCGTATTAAAAAAAATCCAAGAATGAGTGCTCCTAAAGTTACTGCTGATTTACAAGCATTATATGGAGTAATTGTTAATCCTGAGACTATTAGAAGAGTAATTCGATTGGCTAGATATCACGGTAGAGTAGCCAGGAAAAAATTCTTCGTAAGTGAAAAGAATAGAAAACTCAGACTGGCTTTCGCAGAATCCAACATAAATAAGAATTCTGATTACTGGAAGGAAGTTATATTTCCTGATGAGAGTAAATTTAATATATTTGGTTCTGACAGTAGAATCTTGGTGTGAAGAAAACCCAGGGAAGAATTTCGAAAACAGAACTTGGTGCCAACAGTAAAACATGGTGGAGGAGGAGTTATTGTATGAGGGTGTATGTCGTTCGCTGGAGTTGGTACTCTTTTTTTTTATTGACAGTATAATGGATCAGTACAAGTATATTGACATTTTAAATCAAAATTTGAAATCTTCAGCGCGAAAATTGAACCTTCATAACGATTTTAAATTCTACCAGGACAATGACCCCACGCACACTGCTTTAAACGTTAGACTCTGGCTGCTGTATACCTGTCCTGAAATAATAAAAACACCACCACAATCTCCAGACTTAAATCCCATAGAGAATATTTGGCAAGAATTCGCAAACACACCATTTCTCCAAAACAACAATTAAAATCGGTGCTTCAAGAAAAATGGGGTAAAATCACGCCAGAAATCACAAAAAAATTAGTCGAATCCATCTCAAGAAGATTAAATCATGTTTTAAAAGTAAAAGGAAATCCAAAAAAATATAAAAACCTTTTAAAAAGTAAAATTTTTGGATAAATATTTGATGGAAAAGTAAGTGTCCCATCACTTATGTGAGCCATTTTTGGCTCCGTTCTAAACAATTGTATTTTTATTAAATTAATATTTTAATATTTTGAGAAAATGTATGTTATGTAATAATTGTTACAAAATTTAAGTATGAAACACACCCACAAAAAATTTTTACATGTTTTTTTAATTTATTTTACTATAGTTTCCTTTTGTAAAACACAAGTGTCCCATCACTTTTGTGAGACACTGTATATATGTACTATTAATAATTCTAACTTTAGTTAATTTTGATATTGTTTTCAATCCCACGTTTTATAATACTTTCATAAATTCTAGTGGTGAATTTATAAATTCACCACTAGTTGAATTAATAAATGGCATTTCGAACACCTTGTATTTTTAACTGAGCTAAAAAAATATAGTCTGCTGCCATTTAGAAATAAATTTGTTCTTTTTTCTATTTTAATGATTTTAACATTTGATATTATTATATGTAATATATTACAATTATATCATACCGAATATCATGTAAGTTATATATTTTAATTTGTTACAAATTAAATAATTTTAATCACTGGTGTGTTACGCTATTCTTTTGTGAATTTAATACGCCGGAACTGCTTTATCAAAACAATACGAAGAGATAATAATATATTGCATTTGTTTGTTGTTGCTTCTTCCCGAATGGCAATTATTCTTTTATTTTAGAACTAACTACGTGAGTTATATCATTTTGATTAGGCGCAAAACTAGCCAAAACATTTGGCAACTTTTCATTCTTGACGACGAAGCATAATCTGCTGTTGTATTTAATGGCAGAGTGCCGAATTTTCTTTGGAAAATAATCTTGGGCTTAACTTAGCACAACAAGATTTTGTTAGGTTACAAAGTATTTTCTCCCTCCCTTCCGCATGTCCTCGTGGTGTAATTGGAAGCATACTCGACGCTAATTCGAGAGCTCTGGCGAGGGTATTGCACATTTTTCACGTCTCCTGCATCAAAATCACCTAACGACTCTATAGGGTGCTTATTGAAATTCTTGTCTAGCTGAACTTGTTCATTGGCAATCTCTCTATTGTCCAATCCGACATGAACAGGTGGTATGCAAGATTTCTTCATTTGAATCGTGGCATTAAATAGTAGGTGTTCGATGTTCTATGAAAAATAGGGCCTGTGACAGAGCCAACACGACCTATGCAGCTCTCTGGACGACAGAATTTAGGGGCAGCAAAAATTTCAGAATTTCCAGGGACCCCGAACAGCAAAATTTAAGGATTGCACAATTTTTAGAATTTATTTAGTAGAATTTAAAGTAAATAGTACTAGGCAGCAGAATTTGGAAGCGGTAAAATTTTTATAATTTAGGGAAGCACCGGAAAGCAGAAATTAGAGCCCGAAGAGATAGAACTGGGATACAAAATGCCTAGCGCTGGCCATAATGAAATATATTTAAGCTATTCTTAATATAGTTATGGGTTTCCTTTTCTTTTACAGAGGGAGCAGTATATTTTTCCTGCCAACAATATATAGCTTTCTCAAGAATTTGCACCTGAATTCTATATTGTTCTGGCTGAAAAATGTAGAATCATTATGTAGCACCGTTGTGATTAAAAACAATTATCGACTAAAACACCCTCTTTTTTCCATTTAATCTAATAGGTTACGAATGGGTTGGATGGAAAAATGACAGCGGTGGCATCAGCACTTTGTCGGTCGATGTTCTCTCTGGATCTGAAACCCGACCTATAGAAATTATTTTTACCTTCGATGTGGTGCGAAATTTTTCTGCAGTCTATTTCTACTGTAATAATATGCATTCCAGGGATGTACAGGCAAGTTTTTAAAAAAATATTTTTTTTTTGTAAAATTTGTAAGCTATTTTATAGTAATTTAAATGGTAAGATCTGTTTAATACGCCCTTATGCACTTTCTCGTCAACCATGAATGTTAACTGCCGTTGACCGTGAAAGTTGGCTTAGATCCTGCCAAACTTGCATTAAACGTTCCGGTGGAATTTTGAAGGAACAGATGACTCTATTTAATTAAATAATCGACAGACGCACATTAATGACGCTGCATATACAGGTAAAAAAAAAGGAACTACTCTTATATACGCCCTCGCTTGGTGACACTCCATGGTGCCATATTACTATCTAAATTTCTTGTCTACATTTCAAACTTTAAGCCTAAAATGTCTCCTAAAACGCGGTTTTCGCACATGCAAAAACCACGTTTTGAGCACACAATTTAAGCTAAAAATCCGAAACAAAAACAAAAAATTTAGATAGCAAAAACGTAAAGTTTCTAACCAAAAATACTTGACAAGAATCCATGTACACAGCGATATGTTTTAACTTCAAAAAACATCTACGAATTGCACAATCTAGGCAGCGAAAGAATCTACGAACTACGCACACTTCGCTTTAATAAATTAACATAACAACAATAAATTTCAACGAATACCATGTACACAGCGTTCTGTTTAAACTTAAACAAACATCTACGAATTGCACAATCAAGGCATTGCGCACAAATCAATAAAATAAACTAAAATAAATTACAAATTATTCAAATAACAACAGAAATTCATAGTTAAAAAGCAATGAACATAACATTCTACAAAATAAAAACAATAAAATAAAATGCACTTACCATAATACATACGTGAATAAAATTTCGCCAGTCACACAAAGTCTGTGAACAAAAGTGCCACGATTTTGCTATATCACATGTCTTTCTGTGACTACACGAACACCACGATCCAAATCTTAAACTCCGCTGACAGCCACATACTTTACCAGCAACCTTTTGACTGCAAACCCACACAAGTCTATCAGAAATACAGTTAGTCCTAGTTACAATTGTAGTCAGAAATACAATTAGTCCTAGTTACAATTGTAGTCAGAAATACAGTTAGTCCTAGTTACAATTGTAGTCAGAAATACAATTAGTCCTAGTTACAATTGTAGTCAGAAATACAGTTAGTCCTAGTTACAATTGTAGTCAGAAATACAGTTAGTCCTAGTTACAATTGTAGTCAGAAATACAGTTAGTCCTAGTTACAATTGTAGTCAGAAATACAGTTAGTCCTAGTTACAATTGTAGTCAGAAATACAATTAGTCCTAGTTACAATTGTAGTCAGAAATACAGTTAGTCCTAGTTACAATTGTAGTCAGAAATACAATTAGTCCTAGTTACAATTGTAGTCAGAAATACAGTTAGTCCTAGTTACAATTGTAGTCAGAAATACAATTAGTCCTAGTTACAATTGTAGTCAGAAATACAGTTAGTCCTAGTTACAATTGTAGTCAGAAATACAGTTAGTCCTAGTTACAATTGTAGTCAGAAATACAATTAGTCCTAGTTACAATTGTAGTCAGAAATACAGTTAGTCCTAGTTACAATTGTAGTCAGAAATACAGTTAGTCCTAGTTACAATTGTAGTCAGAAATACAATTAGTCCTAGTTACAATTGTAGTCAGAAATACAGTTAGTCCTAGTTACAATTGTAGTCAGAAATACAATTAGTCCTAGTTACAATTGTAGTCAGAAATACAGTTAATCCTAGTTACAATTGTAGTCAGAAATACAATTAGTCCTAGCTTAGTCCTAGTTCTCATATCAGCTCCGCATTTTGGACACGCCAAACTCTTTTAAAAGTCCTGACTCCCACAGAAATTCCAAAAATGCACTTCTATCCACATAAACACACCCCGCATTCCACACATCGTACCTTTTAATACTAAATTTACTTTTGAATAGGCATTTTAAAATGTAAAACATTTTTATAAAACTTGTAAAATTGAACTTTTTATGTGGTCCACAGGCTTTTATAGGTATATTTCTTCATTGCTGGAGAAAAAAAAATTTTAATTGGAAAATTTGATTGCTAGCATGTCATTGAGAATAAAAGGATAAAATTAAAAATATAAAAAAAAAGTTTTTTTAAGAAATAAGTTCGTTTAAAACTTCTAAAACAGTTAATGAATTAAAAGGAAAAAAATAATGTATCATATAGTTAATACGAACAATAAATTAAGTAATTCTCTTTACTAAATTCATCTATAAATCGAAATGCATTTTCAAAAGTACAAGCCATTATCTTTATAAATTTATGAAGGGAGTTCATAAATATAGATGAATTTGTAAAGAGAATTACTCAATCTCTTGTTCCCATTAAATTGTATGATAAATTAATCCTTTATTTCCTCCTTTAATTTCAATAATGATTTTATGAGTTTTAAATAAAAGTTCATTTCTTAAAAACGTTTTCCGTGTTTTTTAAGATATATTTACTAATTTTGTTCCTTATAAATCGGTATTGCTTTTGCTTTATATCATTTTGATACCTATAATAGCTTTTGTTTGTATTTTATACTTGTGTCTAATTTTGTGTATAAGTATTTTGAACCTGCTGTCTGCTAAAATCTTGTAAAAAAATAATTTTTCAATTGCCTCCACTTATTGTGCAAAAATGTCTTACTATATTATAAATAGGTTTATAAATTCACTACGATCCTTCGTTAAAGAAGGCATTTCTTCTTCCAGACACTTTACGATTGACCCTTTCTTTTGCGAATAAAAACATAAAAAAAAGCTTAATAAAAACAAATTTTACTAAAAAAATATAAAGAAAAGCAGAAACTTCCCTCAGTTTTGCTGTATGGAAGATTTTATGCTGATGTTTGAAATTTTCTTATGTTCCAGGTTTTCTCCTCGGCCAAGATCTGGTTCAGCGTCGGGGGTCGTTACTTCCAAAACCAGGCCGTTCAGTTCTCTTATATGCCCGATTTATTTTTCGAACGCTCTCGAAACGTCACTATTTTTTTACATCATGGAATCGGCAGGGTACTCAAAGTGGAACTGCATTTTGCCGCCAGGTGGCTCCTCATTTCAGAAGTCAGTTTCGATTCGGGTATGTTTGAAACCGAGGTTATTTTTTCTTTTTTCGTTTCGGTTAATATTTAATATTTTTTTTTAAAACTTAGATGGTCTCATGCATTTTTCAAACTTTTGGTCTTGAAATGCATGCTGTATTTTGATCATACCCTGTGTACTTTTTTTTCGGGGGGGGGGGGGGTACTGCATTAAAATGTTTTTATGCTTTCCTATATGTATGCACATATCTAAATCAATCGAAGAAAATACGTTAATTTAGAATAAAATATAATTCTTACTCTTTTTTTTTTTTTTTTTTTTTTTTTTTTTTTGTTCACTAAAATGTGTAATTGTAATCAAACTTCACATAAACACTGGTCACTTATGTTAAAAGAAGCAATTGATAATGCATAAAGACAAAATGAACTTGTAAAAAAACAGTGTAATACAAAGAGGGGAGCATTGAATATGAAATGTAGTGTTAGAAAGGTTTGAAATAAAAATTAAAATGCTATAAATTATGGCTTGTGCTGTACATATCAAAATAAATGACTAACGTATGTAGTATATACAAGCAAGCTTGAACGTTAAAAAGAATTAAAATTCAGGATTTATTCCGTAATGATATCAAATGAAAAAATTCAGTAAATATAGGGTGGTAATCTACGCATTCTCTCGTTTCTTTGGAAACACATTATTCTACTTGTGCATCAGATTTGGACAAAATCTGATAACTGCAATTACAATTGCAGTTATCAGTCAAAAGTTGTAATTCAATTATGCCCAACTCTATTCTGTACCTAAGCTTGAAAATCTTTTAATTTGTAAATAAATACTTTTTAGGAAAATGAGTGTTAGAATTAAGATTATTAAATAGAGATGTTGTTACGAATGGCAGGTGATTTCAGAAATATCTTATGAAGTGACATAAGCAAATTTTATGGATATTTAAATACTTAAATTATCTAGCTTGGGCACTAAACATTTAGCACTAATGCTAGCGCCTTCAAATAACTAAAGATGTGAGGCACAAAATCTCACGAACACAAACTGGGTGAAAAAGAAGCTGTTCGATTATTTTTTAGACGATTTTAACGTGGTCTACTTGCATTCTTTTTATAAATGCAAATATTACTTTTGAAGGTATAAGTAATCGTCTGCTACTTGACAGTTTTGATTTCCTGCAAAATGGCGCTTTTAAAGAAGCAATGGATGGAAGGCTATGTTTGCGCTCCTTCCAAAGTAAATTATTCGTATCTGTTAGAAAAAACGCCCTGAAAGCAAAGGTTTTTCTATATCTAAAGCTACGATAGGTAATATTGCCAACAAGAAAGGAAAAAGATGTCAAAGTTTGGCTTCATGTGGAAGAATTGTTCCAAATACGTATCCAAGGAAAAAGAAGATATGTTTCGAATGTTGCAGACGTAGGATTTTTAATAGTAAAAGGAAATTCACCAAGTCAAAGGACAGTTGGAAAATCCTTAAAATGTTGAGTGTCAACTGTAAACGAAGTGATTAATGTTGATATGAATCTTAATAAGGCGAAAAAAACGTAATGTTCTTCGTCTTCTCTACGACATAGCGCCAACGAAAATTCTTTATATGAAACAGTTATCCGAACAAAAAAGAGGAAAATAAATGAATCTTGGGTGTATTTAAATGATTGCAATAAAAATTCTTAAAACGTGATTCAAAGAATCTAAAGAAAGTTTTTGGAGGGGATTATGATTGTTGCTGGTTTTTTATATAACGGCAAATTAAAAATAAAGAGAGTGGAGAAATATGTTAAGATGAAGTCCTCATATTATCAAGAACATATTTTATACCTGATTTCTAAACATTAAATACCGACTGTTCACACACAGAGCCATCATTCAATAGAGCTGCATTAAGACAAAGCAAGTAGCTGCAGGTCAAAACTCAGTGTTAATTTCCTGAAAAAAAATGAAACAAGAACTCATATCCCTACTAAATCTCCTGTTTTATCACGAATGTATTTTTGCACTTTTGAATTTTTAAAAAGCAGATTGACCGAACGTCAACCGATAACCCTCCTAAGACTTTGAAGAACTGCTCAAAAGGAATGGGATAAAATACTTCTTCCGATGCTACAAAAGGCTTTATTATCTTAGAAATCACAATACAGAAAGATAAGGAAGAATACAGGTTACCAAAAAAAAACTTTTAAAACACAAAAGATTTAGGTAATATATTTCTGTAACTACAATGAATATTGTCAAAAAATGTGAACTGCCTCTGTATGTTCCAATTTAACGAAACAAAAGGGGGTCTTGACGCCCTTACCTCGATGATCAGATTTGTAATAATATGGAAAAAATAAACATGTGTGAATAAGGATACAAATGTAAATAGAAGAAAATAATTCTAGGTAAAAAAATGCTAGCAAACTGGAGTAAAGCTTATGAATATGTACAATTATGTACACTGCGAAAAAAAATGACACAGATTTATATCTTCTGTTCTATATCTACCGAGCCGATTGATGAAACTCAAATTGCGTTTTTCATGGCTCCCAAAGCGCGACTTAATAGCTGTATTAAATTTATATACAGATCTGTTCTAATATAGGTATTTTGACACAAACTCGGACTTTTTTTTAAATGACATTTGTTTTCCCTATTTCGATTCTACGACTCAAATTATGCCTAAATATTAAATTTTGTAAAATTTGGTGCGAAAATTACCGAGAAATTCAAAAATTTATCATGGCGCATTTTTTTTTCAGTTTGCGCCAAGAACAATTCACTTGGCGAACTTCTTAATTTATAACAATCTATTTTCCTTTCTCTTTTTTCGTTGTACATGAGCGTAAAAAAGTTCATACTTTGAAATAATTTTAACAAAATGCGTAAACCACATTTGGCGTTATTATCGCTTTTAACAAATATGCCAAATTTCAAAACGCGCCAGTGTGTAAATTCACGTAAGGAAATTTTGAATAAAAACTCGAAATTTTTGTAGTTGTGCTTAGAAATGCATGTACTTCAAGATTATGGTAAAAATTTTATAGGTCATAATTCAAAATGTTTTTCGAAAAATTTATAAAAATTATTTAAAAATAAGAATTTAAAAAATAAATCATAAAAAATGGGTGAATTTTATTTGGAATGAACCTAAATTTCGAAATGTGAAAGGAAGAATCAAAAAGGTTTAATAAAAAGGGAAATATTAATAAATATATATAAAATTCAATTAACATGGACGAACTAAACTTTGGAGAGCTAATTTTTTTAAAAACTGCTCGTGCGATTTTTACAAAACTCGGTAGTCTGGCATAATGTGAGTCGTAGAATCGAAACATGGAAAACAATTGGCATGTTATTTCAGAAAAAGTCCAATTTTTATGTCAAAATACCTATATTAGAACAATGCTATATATAAATCTAATACATACTCTAAGTTGCGCTTTGAAAAACGCAATTTGAAGTTCGCCAATCGGCCCAGTAGAACGGGAGATATAGGGAAACCGTCCCTTTCCCCCCCCCTCGTAGTTACCGATAATGTGGATAATATAAATTTGGTATCGAAATCACTATCTATTATTTCTGACTTCAGATTTTTGGAATAATTGATGTTGTTATTTTTAATGGTTTTATCATGGAAATTGCTGTTGATATTATAAATGCAGTCCTTTTGTGTAATCAGCTTTGTAGATTTTGTGTAGTAGCTCATTTCGTACAAACCAGGGAGTACATGTAATCTTTCTCAGCATGTTATTTTGAAGTAGTTTGAAATCTGTGTCAGTTGCTATACTCCGAGCAGGAGAGACACAAGTTAATATTGACATTATGATGGAAATATATAACCTCCTTCTCACCTGATCGGAATAAGATGATTTTTCAAATAAGCGTTTGAGACGAATAGAAATTCCCATTGCTTTACCTATTACAATATTAATATTTCTCTACGTTAATCGAGTATTTATCTTATAAACATTGAGCTACCAAGAAATTTAGTTCATCTGTTGAAGAAAAGTTGTGGGTAATATTAACAAATTTGATGAATTAAATTTGCTTAAAGTCATCTGTATTTATCAGAATCCATCAGTTAATGTTTTAAATTAAACACTCCCTCAGTTACCAATGAAATTTATAATTTTTTTCCCTTTTGTTTTATTTATTTATTTTTAATTTTGTACTATTTTGCCGGTGCGTGTCATACATTTAAGTGCCTTAATTTGAATGCATATAGAAGATAATATGCTGCTTGGGATTTAAAATGATACATATCTTATTGTCTTTCGAAATAATTTACACTTTTTATTTTGAATTTAACATAATAATGAAGGCAGAATTTTGCCTGAAGTATGTGATTTTAATTTTTAAATGGACTTAATAATTAGTTAGTGATAATTAGTCGAAACTTAATAAGTAATAAACAATATTTCTTTTTTCCTTGGGCATACAGATCAAATTTTATTCCTTTGAAAATTCTTTTGAAATTAAAAAAAAGCCCTTAAAATGTACTTTTTATGGAAAATATACACAATAACCGTCATTATAAAATTGTAACCGAAACAATTCATCTTGTTAAAAATGTTGTATTTCATGTCAGGGTTTCATCATTTGTATTTACCAGATCTCAGTTGATGTGGTCGGTTAATTTTTGTGACCAATTTCACAAAAATTGTATTTAATATATTTTTCAAACGCCGATTCTTGTAGGTAGGATCAGTGCTTCGATGCCAGTCTTTTAAATTTATAACGTCGTATGTGCTTAGCTAACGTAACATGTTCGCGACGTACTGTTTCCGAATTATCACCAAGTCTTTCAAAGTACTTCAAAATCAGGAGAAAAGTATATTAACTCGACTAAAATTTTTAACAGTCGGTACCAACTCGTGCTTAGAAAAGCTAACATTGTCGGCTTTACTCAAAAGGGCATTGAATAACATAAATTGCATTCTTCACAAATTGCATAATTTGCATTCTGGCAGGGAAAGGAAATGTATTTTAACTTAAAATAACGGCTTAGAAAGTTAAACGGTACTTTACAAACTAATCAACAAAATAACCAAAAACATTCTCAGAAGTGAATAGTTTAGTAGCAGAAAATTCAGTGAATTTTCAGATTGCATCTATCATGCATTTTTCTGCATGTGTGGAAAACATTTCATTCTGTAAAAGAAAGAGAATAGGTTTTCATTTATTCTTAAGTTTTGTTCCACCGGGAAAATTTTCCCTGAAAATGTCTCACGTTTTCATAACTTGTTTATTAAGTTAAAAGTAAATTGTTTTAGCGGCTAATTCAACGTACTACAATTATTTGTAATAAATTTTAGTCCAAAAATTTGATATTTAGCTGCTAGTACATTTGAATTACGAAATTTAACTAACAGAAATTTGTTAGATTGAAAATAATCAAGATAAATTTAAGTTTTTTTGCTTTGCGTTATTATCATAATTGTTTATGTGTGTTTGGTGCTTTTCTGTTTTGCCGGTGCAAATCTCGCCAAACAGATTTTATTGGCGACAACATACAGTATACACATAAAAAATGTTAACAAATGTTAGTTAAGAATTTTTTATTTTGAAGGCGTAAGCATTATAATATCGTTTAAAATTTTGTACAAAGCCAATAAATTTGTAAAAAGACATTAATTTGAGAATTTAGTATGCTTTTATGGTTCAACATCCTGATTCGCCGGTTCATATCACGTGACCCCACGTCTCCTCTCATCTCACGTAAACTACGCTACAAAAATCTAATTTTCTCAGTAATTATCTACATTAATTCCAAGTTAAATCTTAATTTGGAATACAAGTTTAAATGAATGAATTATTTCAATTTGTACGAATAGCTTACTCAGAAATTACGTAAAACCAGTGCTTTACTTCGCTAGTGCATTCTCATTAGAATTGATGAATTTAACCCTTGACTTTGCCTTTTCTATATTTTCGCCTTCAGGTGAGCAGTGTGATTGCATCCTAATTGACTTAATTACCGCGAATGGCCTTAAAGCATAAAATTGAATTATCTGGTAAAAATTCTATGTAATTGTATGCCAGTATTGAAGGAAACAATCAATCTGATAAGAAATAGATGTGACTTGTTTTGAAAATGAGGCGTAAAAGGTTACCAGCGAGGATATTCCGTTTGGCATCAGTGTACCATTATTGGCAACTTTATCACTTGCGCCGGCAAAACGAAAAAGTCCGTGTGTTTTGATAAATATTTAGTAAGTGAAATTTGAAATGAAGTTAAAATTTAGTTAGTTATGCGGAATTTAATTTAAAATGAAGTTAAAATAATCTGGCCCATAAGCAGCTTTTAGGTCGCTCATGCGAGTTGCATGCAATTTGTGTTTGCGACCACTGTCATACTGGACCCTCTTCCCGTCACTCGTGCTCACTCGACCAAATATGTTGTATACGGAGACAGCAAAAATAAACGAGCTGTTGTTGGCTGCCGGCAATGTGTGGGTCACCCACTTACTCAATTTGCATACAGGATTCATCACAAAGGCTCAAATCTTTTCACTTAACTTCTTGAACCTATAATCAGTGATACACTAGTTCACAGCATCCTTCCCAAATGCCACACGTATAGAGTGACTTAAGGCGACTGCTGACAGACCCATTTTAAAGTCATGCAGCAAGCAACAACGAACGAACTGCTATGATGGATTTAGCTTCGATATTGGACGAGCTGTTATTTTAATGTATACGCCACATGCCTGTAATGGTGCAAGTTGATGGTCACACTTTCAAACCTTCAAAATGACTCCACATAATTCAGAACGTTTCTTTTTTTGTTAGCAAGCAATCGATAAGCTGTAACAAAATCGGTAGCGGTTCAAATAGCTGACTTTTGCTGTATGAACTAAGCTGTCTCTCTATTATAAGAAAGTGTTGCCCTAAAATTTTAAGGTATTTAGATCTCCAATATTACATCGACATCAAAGTACTGATAATGTATTAATAAAGGAATGCTGATAATAGTTTTAAAAAATTCAAAATTTATGTTAATCAAAAATATTTGCTGAAAGTTGGTTTTTTTTTTTTTTTTTTTTTTTTTTTTTAATATTGTTTAAATTCATTATTATTTTGTCCAAAAATAATAATGAACCTCAGTTTAATAACCTGTAATAAACCTCAATTCAATAAACCTCAGTTTGTCTTTAAATGTAAGGGCAAACGCACATTAAAGTTTTAAATGCTTCTGAAATGGAATTTTAAATTCTTTTATCAACTAAAAGATAAATTTATTTGTTTTCTATGCTATGGCAGTTCTCTTTGTATGAAGACTAATTATATACTTATTATATAGTGCTCAATTTAGCTGCACATATTTCAAAGAATTTATTAGAAATAGTGTAAATATTGATTCAGACTAAAGTAATGGTACTTCTAACCATTTGTTTTCAGATTAGTTTTTAAACTCCTGATCTGATTTTACGACTTTATCATTTTTATCATGTAGAAGCATTACAAGTTTAGCTAGAGAATTTTTTTTCCTTCAGAACCTAAACAGATCATCAATTTTATCTCCTTGTATAATATTTGAAATTCATAAAATTAAATTTTCTTCTTCCACTGTTTTTAAATTTAACCATAGCAAATATTGCAATCAGTGGAAATGATTGCGTTTGGAAGGTAGTGGCGCCATCTATTGATAAACTTAATCATAATAAAACACTTTTCGTTTTAGCATTTTATGTGGTAAAACTTAACAGTTTTTTGTATTCTTCTAGTACCAGCAGTTGGCAATTTCACTGAGGAAGAACCGCCTGCAGCTCCTCCAATTGGTGAGTTTCATTATTTAGACCCTTATTCATACAAAATTCCGCTTTACTGGAATGATTTTTAAGCAATCAGTAAAATCGTTAGTTCTAGAAAATCATTACACCTACACTGAATGAATTAGGCGTAAAAATTTATATCTCTTTATGAAGGCATATAACAAAACGCTTTTTATTTCATGTTGTTCTGTTTCATATGTAAATCAATGTTTTTTTAATATCATTTAGTTTTATAATGCTATTACATGTGCTATAAAACGTAGTATATTCTGACAAAGGAACATTAACCACACAATAAACTTTCATAATTAATGTTCTCCCTGATGGTCATTTTCGTGGTTTTTCCCATGTGCAACGTGGATACGAACCAGTTCCCCTCATTACGGAAACTAAATTTTCTTGTTATACTCATTTCTACTATTGTTCCAGTCTGAAAAGAAGAAGAAGGGGGGAAGCATAAACTTTTGGCTTAAATTTTTAACATTTTATTTGTGAAATAATGCAGAATTGTCTGTTTTAGCTGCAATAGAGCAGTGAGCTTTTTTTACTCAAAATGCAGTGTGCTTTAAAAATTACTTTACATTTTCTAAATGTACGGAAATTTATTTAGTTGAAATATACTCATGTCCACTTTACACATAAAAAAATATTTGTGGAAAAAACGGTTACGAAACATAAGAATCTGCTATGCAAAATCTGCTACAGAAGTTTAAAATATTTCTTGTTTTGTCATAAATCCTTTTCACATCAAGCTTACCCTTACGAAAACATTTTATAGAGTTAAAAAAAAAAAAATTATAGAGGTTTATAAGCAATCCTGCAGAGGAAAGTTTTTCAATAAAAAATCTGTCGAAATTTGATAAAGCTTTCATAGAACAGAATTCTGGAAAAATATTTCCTTGCATAATAATAAAGAAAATTTATAAAATCTGTATAGAATGGCATTCTATAGAAATCTGCAAAATTTTCAAACTTTAATTAAAGCAAATTTTTAATTTCTGTTATACTATGTTTAACATGTGCTTGTTAGAGTGCAGAACATGTGCTTGTCAGAGACCTGCCACAGTCGTATAGCCACAGTGCATTCTACAGAAATCTGCAAAATTTTCAAACTTTAATGAAAGCAAATTTTTAATTTCTGTTATACTATGTTTAACATGTGCTTGTCGGAGACCTTCCACAGTCGTGCGGGGTGAATGTTAGAGATCATTTCAAATTTTAGGTCAATTCCATTAAAAAATGAAAATTTAATTCATTCTTTTAAATCCCCAAAGCAATTTTTGTTGATTTTATAATGTTTTAAAATATTTAAAAATTTCCATAGAATCTTTTACAGGAAATTAAAACAAGGAACCTTGTTTAGAATTCTTTAGAATTATGGCGCAATCTTCTATGAATTGTATCTGATGTTTTCAGTAGAATTGCTTTAGTTGATTCTATAAACATTGTATAAGATTTTATACATGGGACTTTTACAAACTACAAATTTTATAGAATTTTTTCATTAATCTCTGTATTATATCTATAACTCTATAGAAGCTATTCTAAAATGTTATGGAATTCTATAGAAAATCTCTGATTTAGTTTATAAAAAAAATTTTCGTGATTCTAAAAAAAAGTTCTAAAGAGGTTTAACACTGGATTTTTTTATAGAATTCTATATGACATTTACGTGTAATATCTTCAAACGTTTAGCACTTGGATATGATGAAATTATTTTCTGCCTCTTTAGTTTCTGACTTCTGTGCATGTACCAGTTAACAGAGATCTGAAGCGTGTTCTCATCGAAATTATGCGAGACCATCTAAACAGGAATTTCTCAATGGATTTGACGAAATGATTTAATAACTTACTACCACTTGTCTGCTTTCTTTCTGTGGGATGGGAGTAGAAACAAAGTACATTGGAACCTCGAGATACGAGCACCCCTATATACGAGAAATTCAAGATATGAGGAAAGCATGAGCGAAAAATTCGTCTCTAAATACCAGCATTGACTTGGGTAACGAGCAATGAGCCAGGCTGTTGATATGCATGGCGCGTTTCCCGATCCGACTCGTAAAATCCTCTAGTCAGATCACTCAGTGTTCTTTGATCTACGTGTTTGTACGCTTGTGAGTTATTTTTTTTTTCTTTTAGTCTTAATGTGAAAATAATTATTTTACGATACCTCCCAAGAAAATTGCTGCCTCAGATAGTGCTGCAAAGAAAAAGAAGGAAGCCATAGCCGTTGAAATTAAGAACGAAGTCATAGATAAACAGAAGCGCGGTGTAAACGCGTATCTCGAGGTTCCACTGTATATGTGCCGTAGGTGAAAAATATTGCAAAGTTCAAAGGCGAACAAACTGGGAAAACGAACCCTGCTTGGCTGTCAGTTTTGATGCATACTTGGACTGGAACTGAGTATCGGTTGGATAGATTTGTACAACAAAATGTCACTTACTGATATTTTATAACGTTATGGTAAAAAAAAATAATTAAAAAAACCTTTTAAAGCTGTAAGACTAAGTAATATCTCGTTTTCATCCGTCTAATTTAATATTTATGGAAAAACTTCCTGATTAGCTTCTTATCTCGGTGGGCATAAGCACCTCTGCACTAGCAGTTATTCTGCAGAATAGTAGCTGAACAGCTTACTTGAACAATAGAAATAATTATTTTACAATCTTTGAGAACTAACTCATTCTTATAGTAATCATAAAGACATTACGATGAGTCAGTTAATTCTCTATCTACTTGTGAAGTCCATCCTTTGTCCGAAAAGAGATGCATTATGTCCTGCAGCTTTTGTAAGCCTTTTTTATTATGAAGGAAGTTGGAACTTTATACTTATTTATGTGTGTTTAATAGTTTCTTTAAGTATAGCGTTCCTAGAATATATAATAATCGAGACTCTCCACTGGGATGACTAGTGCTGAAGTGCGAACTGCACTTTAGTTCCTTGCATGATGATAAATAACTATGGCTTCAAGTTTCGGCCTTTTAATTCATGGCGAAAGGTTGCTTGTAAACTATTTTTGTCCTTAACTGGTTTAATGGTAGAACCATCGGTAAAGCTATCATTAACTTTGTTAAAATACATGGACTACAGTAAGACTATGGTTAAAGTTTCCCCTAACTTTTTAAATGGCCAGAGATGGCCAACCCGTGGGCCACATGCGGCATATCCTGTAAAACTTTGCAGCCCGCAGCGGAGTTCTCGAAATTCATAATTTTATCTGTTAATATAGCTAAAATTAAGAAATCCATTCCAGTCCTCTGGGTAAGAACAACATGGACGGTCGTGGTAACTGTCAATATAAGTACGCTGGGAGTTGTAATAATTGCAAAAGTAATAACAAACTGCATTTCTCTGTAAGGCTATATTCTGCAACGAAAGATATACGAGGTAGCCCCATATCGGGGTTATATGAGGTGCCTATAATAGCGAGATAAATTTCTTGCTGACACAGGCATAAAGTGCCAACGTTCGGATATAAACAGGGCTGTACATGCTCGGTATCTTCAATACAGAAAATTTTCAGTATCAATACAAAGAAAAGCAAATTTACTGATGAAAACAGACAGTAGGAAGAGAATACTCGTTTTATTACTCAAAACTCCAAATTAATGTTCATAATTTGTCACGAAACTGTCTCTGTATTTAAAGAAAACAATGCGAAAAGACATTAAGAAATAAAACCTAGTCTCGCTAGTATAACGAGATAGCCATTTTCTTCAATGTTCAATAGACTTGTCACTGTAATCTTATTTTTTCGGTAAAGTTTCGCATTTCTTGAAGTGGATGTTACATTATATAAAATTCGTAATAATATCTTTAAAAGGTAAGATAAATTAATAACCGATATTTTTAACTAGATCAAAGCATTTCAGAAGAAATTATTGTTATTTGAATCGCAATTAAAAATAATAAATTTCAACATTTTCCGCTTTAACAATTCTGTAAGAGTTTATTGAAAGACTTTAAAAATACAGAATGTGACAATAATTCCAAATATGTCAAAGAAATAAGAAAGTTTATAACTGCTTTTGATAGTCTATTCAGCAGTTTGACAAATATGATATACTACTTGAACTATGTTCAACTCTGTTTTAGTTTGACATCAAGTCGGCTCCAGAAAATCTCCAAATGGAATTAAATCATTTCCAGTGCAGTGATGAATTGGAAAGTATTTTTCAAACGTCAGAATCAAAAACTGATTTTCATAACACTTATATAGCAAAAGATTTTTTTTTCATTTGAGAAAATCTAACACAGAACATTGTGTGTGCTTTTGAATTAATTCATGTCTGTGAATCTTTTTTTTAAAATTAAATTCACTAAAAATAAATCACGGATATCTTAAACTGACGAAAATCTGCAACAACAGTTACGATAGGCAAATGCAAGTAAGGAGATCAACTTGAAAAATTAAGTGAAAGATAAAAGAAACATATATCGCACTGATTACAATAAATGTGATATTATTCGATCGTTTTAGTTATTATTATTTTTATAATTATGTATGCATAATCACAAATGTTTAATTGCTCTTTTGTTAATTTAGGAGTAGTAATAAAAACTATAAAAAAGTCTGAAAAGTTTCAAATTTTTTAACTGTCCTTCAAAAGGGTCTTTTAAGTTCTCGCTGAGTTCGAAGTCTACCACTCTGCTGTTTCCTACTATTCTTTTTTCATGTCTTTTTAGCTTTGTTATTAAGCATCATTTTCTTTCCGCTTACGCCATATGCAATTCAACAGCAAAATCATAAAAATGTTTACAGTAGCATAGAAGTATACGTTTAGAATTCTCGATGCAATTTAAGTGTTGGCACACATTTTTTTGTTTTGTTCAGTCTTTTCCCAGTTTATCATATCAGTGTTCAGTTTTCTTACTAAGATGGCTTTACAAAACTTTTTGTCTTTTAATTATTAATGTTTATATGTTTACTTTATTGATTAAATATCTTATTCTTGGGATTCACGTTCTTGTGGCTTACGCTACATAAAATTCTATTCAATAGCAATATCGCAAAATATTTAAAAGCAACAAATCTTTAGAATTTTCGATAGAGTCTCGCTCGCTGGAGTTAAAAAAGTGTAATTCCGTACACTGTTGCCATTTCTCGCTTAGACATCTTTGAGTTTGTTAATCGAAAATTCGTTATAAAGTAGTTTTAATAATAATTTAAGTTTTATAAATAAATTTTACAAAATATGAAGCAGACAGTAAAACAAATTCGAGCTTCCAGGTGCCCATATTTGGATGGAGGATTACGTTATTCACAATGTGATGGCTCTAGGTGCCGTTTTTCTTTCGCAGTCGAAAAATATGCATACATTCATGCAGATTCTTCATTATAAAATTTCTTTAAATATAATACAGGGTGATAATATTTCGTGGCAACAATTTGAAAAGTGAAACTTGCTTTAGAATGAACCAACGCAAAATGCCGTTTCGAGACTAATAGCCCTTCTGAACTAACACTCCTTTGGGCTAATAATAATGTATTCTGTTTCAAATTTTCACCTCAAAAAACTTATATATATATTATATATATATTTACATACAGAGCTGCCCGCCAGAATAAAATGCATTTCCAAAACGGCCCACAAAGTCTTTTGGATTCGATAAGGCCTATCGAACAACAAGACCACAACACAACTTGTGTTAGACAACAAGATCGGAACTATAGACATTCTGGGTATTTACTATGATAAACTTATTATCAATCTCAATTTCCGATACCAAGAGTAAAGTGTTTCAATGTCAAGTTTAATGAAGGTGCCATCTCTGCTAGAGGTTCGCAGATTTCATTTCTACAAATCACAAAACACATGACGAGTACCTTCCACACTTACAAAATTAATTCTTTTGAGATGCAGACTGCTGTAGGAGCTCGTACGTTGATGGTTTGTGGTTTTACACGAATCAAACTCCATATGTTTTTCTATAAAATAATGCATTGATTGATTCTAATCACCTTATAGAACCTCTTGCCACATTTTGGCCGAAGCTAATAACCATCACTACGAAATTATTCATATAAATTTTTTCAAAAGGAAAGCAACTAATTCATATGAAGTAATACTCGTGCATAAAATGTATTAAAAATCTAAATATGTTGGAATTTCTAATTAATCATTATGTTTTTTCTTCCTTGCAGTAAGTACTGCTCTAAACGAGGACGCCTTAGGTAATCAGTACGTAGGCTTGGTTATAGGAGTATTGGCAGCTGTTATTCTTCTGTTAGTGGTCGTTATCTTCATTATCATAGCTAGGAATAAAAGGAGGAAAAACACTTCACCGCACAACGTGCTTAGGCCCGGTGAAAACAGAGTCACCATCAATATGAAGGTTTGTTTATAAATTTAATTTATTTCTTAAATTCGGAAAACCGAGTAACTTCATAAATAAAAAAATATTATATCTATCTTATTTTTTAAATTTATTCATTTTCTTCCGATCTATCAATTATATAATGTATCACGATTGCTGACTAATATAATTATTAGCTTCAGCAGTTACTTTAATAACCGTTCTGAAATTTCATATTCTTCAACGAAGACTAATTTTAACTTTGTCATTGAGATATTATTTAAATCGTAATATTCTTAATTTCTGAGATATTTATTTCTATTATATCCTAAAAACAAAATTCCAAATTTTTTTAAATGCTAGTTTTCGTGATAAACATTTCTAATAAGTAATTTCAGTGTGATAAATATTTAAATCACATTAAAATTCATTACAATTAATTTTATGGCTATGCAATTTGCAGCTCAGTTTTAGTAACAACAAATTCAAAATATTTCAGATATAATATTAAGATAATTGAATTACTAATCTTAATCATGTTGTAGAGACATTAGGTTAATTGGAAGCAGGAAGAAATGAAAAATCACCAATGTCTTCCCCGGGAATCGAACCACAGATCTATGGAATACGCGCCCAGCGTGCAGACCACTTCACCACGAAGGTACGCTAAGAAGGCGGGAGAAATACCTTATATGCTCCCCCTTTTAAAGGGCGACTGGGAATTAGGGGACCCAATAGCCAAATCCTACCTTTTTTAGTTCGGGCGCCAGTGTAGAAACTTCAGGTATTCTGAAAGCAAGAGTGATGAAAAATGAGTAACGCCTTCGCCGGGAATAGAACCACGAACCTTCGTGGTGTGCAGACCACCACACCACGAAGGCATGCCTAGAAGGCGAGAGAAATACCTTATATACTCCATCTTTTAAAGGGTGACTGTGGTTTTTAGAGGACCCAATCGCCAAATCTCGGGTGTGGAGAATCATCTTCCACCACACTTTTAGTTCAGGCGCCACTGTAGAGACATTAGGTATTTTTTGGAAGCAGGAGAAGGGAAAAATGAGCAACGCCTTCACCTGGAATCGAACCTCGGACCTCTGAAATACGCGCCCAGCGTGCAGACCACTACACTACGAAGGCATGCTATGAAGGCAGGAGAAATACTTTATAATGTATTAAATTTTTATGGATTACTGCATTTATTTCAAAGAGGATTGATGTTTAATACACCATTTGGAATCAAATTAAATAAGAGCAGAAGGATTTCCTTTCCAAAATAAAACCACTCTCATTAAACAGTCTTGATTTAAAAACGAGTTACTGTTAAAGTTTTATTTCCTGTAACAAAATTTTAAATTAATTAGATTTTTTTTTAAAACCAAAAGTACATTATCTTAGTATATACTATTAGATGTTTTTCTGATTTTAAATGTTATTTCAAAAATCTTTCCCATAAGTGATTTTTATTTTTCTCGCATTATTTCTGCTTCTGTTTCACAAATACGGCCTGCGTTTCGTATTAATATTTTTAATGCAATAAGAAAGTTTTAATCCTTATGTTTTGAATTCTATATTGCACGTATTTCAATATCCTCTGAAAAATAAATGTAATTTTCGAGGCATATTCTTTTAGCAAGTTATAGTTAATTCATTTTTGCTTGCTCCTACTGCGTATAACTTTTAACATGAATTTTCTGCAGGATCTAGGCTTAACCTTCAGTTCTTGCCCAAGTCACCTATCCAATGGCTCAGTCTATGGGCAAGTGGCAGCAGATGATCCTGACAAATTGCTATATCAAGAACCACAGGATTTGAAGGCTAATTATAGTGGAGCCTATTGCAATGGTAAGGATATCCAGCAAATATAAATGTTATTTCGTGAAGAAAAATCTTCAACGTTACGTACCATTACACTGACTTGCGACTGCATTTGGCAAAAAAATTTTAACTAATGTTATAATGTTTGCATTAATAACAAGCTGTATTAAATAGCTTTGAACAATGAAAGCTTATTTAAAGATTATTAAGATGTCTTCAGTATCTATATATTATCAATAACTTGAATTTTAAAAAATAATTTAAAAAATGCTTAATGTTTGAAACATTTTGAGATTAGCTTAAACGTAATTTTTTTCGAATATGATAAGGAAAAACATTTTTGCTTATTTTCTTTGTGAGTCACTTAATATGATTTAATTAGAAGCATTATTTCTATGTACAACTATGCAAAAAGTTCAAACATTAAATTAGTTTAATCTTCTTCTTTGATCTTTCTTCTTTTCTTGAGTTACTCTTTGAAATAATTTAATCTTTTTTTTTTAATCTTTGATTAGCTGAAGATATTATTTTTATTTTTAATGTTATAAGTTTAGTATATCTAAACATGTGCATTCACATTATTATTATAAACGTGTAAAATAAATACTTTACGTAATAATATCTCAACACTAAATGAGAGGAAATGCGTAGCAGTTGTTGAAGCTGTGTGATCTTTTCCCTCCAAATTTATTTTAATAACATAATTTCTGGTAGTGTGTCATATCTCTTATAAAGATAACTGCACAGAGTATGCTCAAACCACAAATGAATACCCAGGGCCGTTTTCATCGGCTGAAAACATCCTAGATTAAGACAATATTGTGCTCTCTTAAAGAAATTTTAATTTTCCTGAAAAAAATCACCGGAATTCGGGCATACTAAGAAAACGTTTTTCCTTTATAAGCTGTTAATAAATTAAGGTTAATATCACTGTTGCTGCGATAAGTGACCCCATCTGAACTATCAAGTCTCAGACAAATAACCTCACTCAAGTATCTGAAATTTCAGAGCTCTGGCAAGCAATTTTTAAACGTGCCTGAATATTTAGGGTTTCGGCAATTCACCATATGATGGTATTTGAACTATTAGTGCTCTGGCACTTAACCTGTAAAAGTATCTGAACTTGCAGAGCTCTTGTAAATGACCTTATAAAAGTATAAAAATTGTCAGGATCCTTTTAAATAACTTCCTGAAGATAAATTAACGTTCAGGAATCTGACAAATGACCTCATGAAGATATCTGGAGTGTTAGTGCTCTGAATAATGATCTCATAAAAGTATTGAACTTTAGGGGTCTAGCAAGTGACTAACTACTTAAGCTCTAAGTAAGCCTAAGCCTACTACTAAACTATCTAAGCTCTGACAAATAACCTAAAAGGAATCTGAATTTCCAATGCTCTTGCAAAAAACCTTATAAAAATACTCGAAATTTCAGGGCTCTGGTAAGTGAACTTGCATATATTTTTTACAGGCTCAGCAATCTCTCGTGAATATGCAATACCGGAAATCAAGAAAACACTGCCAACTTCATCAACAAAAACCTCCTCATTTTCTCGGGCTGCAGGTCCTGAACGACATTATGCGGCTACGGCATTACTGGAGCTTCCGAATATCCAGGGTGTTAGTGGGAACACTGTCTATGCGGCTCCAAATGTTGACGAGGAACTCTTGCCACCAGTACGGGAAGTTCCCAGACATAAGCTGCACTATTTAGAAAAACTCGGAGAAGGACAATTTGGCGAGGTGGGTGACTCTTTGATGACTCCTTTTCTATATTTTTAAAACAAGTTCATTTTAAATAATATAAATAAAATTGTTTTGTTGCTTTTATTATGCAAACATTGTACGTTATAGAATTTTAAAAAAAAATTATTTCTTTTATTCGTTTGAATGAAAGACGAATACCAACTATTGCAGATGATTTTGACTTTCTGTTTACTTTAGAAAACACGACTATCGAAGGTATTCGATAGTGTTTAGTTTTACTTTCAGTAGTCGTTGTCGCAGCGGTATTCGGAAGGATCTTTCGGCGGACTGGTCTTCAGGTTTCAATGCAAACTTCAACGTCTGCCTTTCCAAAAAACTTTCAGACATTTTAATCACTGATTTCTTTTCCAATTTTTTATTATAATTTACTCTTGTTCTTTCTTGCAGGTTCATCTGTGCAGAGCAGAGGGGATACCGGAACTGGTAGATGTTCCCTGTCATGGCAACTCCTCTACTTTGGTAGCAGTAAAAAGTGTTCGACCCGGTGCCAGTGCAGGAACTCGAGCGGATTTCTTCAAGGAAGTTCGTATCCTATCACAACTCCGCGACCCCAACATCGTTTATGTACTTGGGGTATGCACGCAAGGAGATGGACCCCTTTGTATGATTGTCGAATACATGGAAAATGGTGATCTCAACCAGTATTTGCAACAGCACGCGCCGGAGACGACAGGCACACTGACTTTCAGACCAAGTGGTACAGCCACAAAAACTCTCAGGTAATGAGGAATACCAGTATTATATAATAAATGAAAAACTCTCAGGTAATGAGGAATACCAGTATTATATAATAAATGAAAAACTCTCAGGTAATGAGGAATACCAGTATTATATAATAAATGAAAAACTCTCAGGTAATGAGGAATACCAGTATTATATAATAAATGAAAAACTCTCAGGTAATGAGGAATACCAGTATTATATAATAAATGAAAAACTCTCAGGTAATGAGGAATACCAGTATTATATAATAAATGAAAAACTCTCAGGTAATGAGGAATACCAGTATTATATAATAAATGAAAAACTCTCAGGTAATGAGGAATACCAGTATTATATAATAAATGAAAAACTCTCAGGTAATGAGGAATACCAGTATTATATAATAAATGAAAAACTCTCAGGTAATGAGGAATACCAGTATTATATAATAAATGAAAAACTCTCAGGTAATGAGGAATACCAGTATTATATAATAAATGAAAAACTCTCAGGTAATGAGGAATACCAGTATTATATAATAAATGAAAAACTCTCAGGTAATGAGGAATACCAGTATTATATAATAAATGAAAAACTCTCAGGTAATGAGGAATACCAGTATTATATAATAAATGAAAAACTCTCAGGTAATGAGGAATACCAGTATTATATAATAAATGAAAAACTAAATCCTACTTCACTGAAAAGCAATTACCTTCGAAAAGGTGGTGTGGTGTATTTAATTATGACAAAGCACACTAGGGCTATCTGCCTAAGAGGAGGGATGCCTTTCGTGGAGGACTTTCTAAGGGAAACTGGCTCGTATACACGTTACACATGGGGAAAACCACGAAAACATCCATGCAGCCAGCCCGTTCGCGGGATTCGAACCTCGGACCGAACTACCAGTGTTCAGCGACTTTACCGCTCGGCCGCTTGTGGGCCCCTTCGAAAAAGAATTATTGTTAGTAGAATTTTAGTATGGTAGGAAAAGAGTAAATAACTGTATTGTTCTTGCAGAAATTTCGGATTTCTTCCAGTTTTACATTTGTTCCATTGTAGACTTATTTTTAATATATATTAATCTATCTTCAACTGCTTTAACTGGTAAACAAAAAAAATTATGTTTCTTAAATATTTACCCTATGGTCAAATTTGAAAATTTTGTCATTAAATCTTGGTCAATTGCGTAAATGTTATAACGGAAGTGTATACTCCATTAAATATTCTGCTGTGTTTCTAAAATAATAATGCATTACTTCGTAATTCTATATCTTTGAAGAACATGGTTTAATTATAATTGAATCTTTGAAATGATAACATGCAAAAAACCATAGTTTTGAAAATTTCTAGGAGGATGAAATCCTTCTCGTCAC
Organism: Stegodyphus dumicola; assembly: GCF_044657685.1. Lineage (NCBI taxonomy): Eukaryota > Metazoa > Arthropoda > Arachnida > Araneae > Eresidae > Stegodyphus > Stegodyphus dumicola. The sequence continues at coordinate 64,813,247 of NC_140779.1, forward strand.
ACCAAACTTAATTTTCATCACATTCATACATATTTCTCAAACAATTATGAGCAAAGTCATATCGTTTCTTGACATATTGTCACTGTGAAGAGGAGGATGAGTTGATCTAACCGGTGCAGGCAACTTGCATAAAGATGTTACACCGTTTTGCAAGTTATACATTGTTCGTCAAGAAGCAATTGTACCCTGGCATAAAGGCAAAAATATGGCCAGAACCCTTAATGAAATTCAGTCTGTATCATGAAGGAGCAACATTCATCAAACTGCCAATAAAATAGACTGCCATAGTAATGTCTTTATCTCAACGAACGACACCGACTTGCATAAAGGTGCCGGCATCTTTATATTTATGAAAATGTCGGGTGGCAGGACGTGATAATTTTTCCCTTTGATGCAATGGAATAAAGAGTTGAATCCAACGATCATCCACGTTAGGGTTAGTACTGTGAATTTAATACGATTACCATTAGTATATCTTTCAATTCTTTTAGGGTGTCATTACATATTTTTCCATTAATTTACAGCTTTTTACTGCATGAAGTCTACAGTTATGATTAATGTTTAACAGTTTTTTACACCATTGCAAATAGGCGCTGTGTCCAATTGCACCTCGGGCAATTTTCCGAATTCCTGATGTGTCTATCTGTCCCTTTGTGTATGTCTAACTTCGTACATCTAATTCATGCAAAAAACGCCCTAAACTCGTAAGGATAAGCTCGATAATCATAAGAAAAAATAGGTAGTCTCCCTTCCCTGAGTTCTGTTATAATTAATATAAACAGAGTTATAACTGACTGATCATATTTGAAAACTTGAACCGGAATTTCTTGATATAAATCCAAATAATATTGTATTCAGTTCTATTCCAAAACTTTACTGCTATTTTGTAATAATTTTTCCATTATTGACAAAAAAAATTGTTACCGTAATTCCTACTTGTATATTTTCTTTCAGTTACGGCTGCCTGATTTATATGGCCACTCAAATTGCATCGGGAATGAAGTACTTGGAATCGTTAAATTTTGTACACAGGGACCTAGCAACAAGAAATTGTCTAGTAGGCCGTTCCCATGTCATTAAAATTGCTGACTTCGGCATGAGTAGGAGTTTATACAGCACTGATTACTATAGAATTCAAGGTCGAGCAGTTCTGCCAATACGCTGGATGGCTTGGGAAAGCATACTTTTGGTAAGAAAGTAAAAAATATCTTTATATATATGAGTGTGTGTGTAAAATATAAAATATAAAACAAAATTATTAAGCTTAATTGGAGCTGATTAGGAACAGACTTTCAAATTCATAAATTTTAACTCATTCCCTCTTCAAATGCGCTTTAAACCAGTTTGCGTCATTCTGTATCATGGTTAGTCATTCTTTCCCTGCAGTTTCTTTTGCACCGCGAAATCCTTAGCCCAGTCGTTGCTCAGGATTTTAAAACAAAAATTTTCAGGCTTATATATACGACCGCAGTTAGTTATGCATCCTTTCTTTTTTTTTTTTTTTTTTTTTTTTTTTCCGCCTGCTGCTGCTTGAGTGTACCACATCTCTCGCTTCGTCTTCTCTTTCTGTTGTTTAAAAATGCAATATGAGTGCATACTTAAAAGTTTGGGGAAGCAAATTGTCCTCAATATGATGCTTGAACAGCATAATCATCAAATAATAAAGATATATTATGATTATCCAAAGATTTTATTGTTCTTCTAAAAGTTCACGGCGCCAAAACTACAATATCACATATATAATATTTTAGTTCGTTTAATGGTGTTTGTCGTTACGATCAGAAGATTTTTAAACTTCTTCTTAATAACCTATGGAGCTCAAATTTTGTATACACAGTGTTTGTGAATGGCATATAACGCGGTGAAGCGATTTTTTTGTTTTAAAGTCCATTTAGAATTTTTTAAACTCATGTTGAAACGATTTTTCGCACGTATCTTTCTTTAATAAAAACAAACTTAAACTCTCGGTTTTTTTTTTAAATTAAGTAAATTTGGATAAAATTTATAACATAATTTCTGATTTTTTGGCAAACTCTCGAAGATCGCTCCATATTTTTCGATTATTTGACACCAATCGATACGATTGAACTGGGCCACTATGACGTTCAAAAGAATGAAAATGTAATATTAAGAATGAAAAAATTAATGGAAATCATTTAATAAAATTAAAGTTATTCCATTATTATGTAGTCAAAGGTTTTTTTTTTTTTTTTTTTTTTTTTTTTTTTTTCAAACCTCTGAAAATAAATGAACCATCATAATAATACCTTCCATTTTCGATAATATTATACTTTCCATCTTCGGAAATCTCTTTATCCATCGTCTATATCATTAACACCTAATTTCGATATGATTGTATCACTATTTTTATGATATATTTTTATATGATATGATGTATTACTTTTTTTTTTATATATATATAAAGATTTTGTTCAAAAATCAGCTTCCTCCTGAAAGCTTCGTTTAGAAATTTTAGACTTTTTTTCTAATTTCATCATTTTTTACGGAATCGATTAACTTGTTTAATTCATGTAGGCAACTTAGAAGCTCAAAATATTTATATTTTTCATATAATAACATTAAAAGTAATTCCTAACAAATCTAGTTCTTTTACATATTATTTCATCTGTATCACTTTCAAAGTAAACTTTATGATTAAAACAAATTACATTTCTAAGCATACTGATTTTCTGCACTTATCATCTAATATTTTTATAAAAGAAATTATCTCTATAAAAACTCTTTCTTTAAATACTTGTAGTATCTTCCCAATTAATCCTACCATTTTTATTAATGTTTATTAATTTTTTAATAATTTCATGAATTGAATACTTTTTTGAAATATTACAATATTTATCTAATCTGTCTATATTTTTTTAATATTATAGATTTTTTCTTATTAATGATATTTTATTGATTTTCGGAGGTTTCAAAAGGGATAAATATTTTGGTTATATAATAATGGAATAACTTTAATTTTATTAAATGATTTCCATTTATTTTTCTCATTTCTAATCTTGTATTTTTCCTTTGGAATCCCATTCGATTTTTATCTTTCGTTTCAAAAGATTAAGTTTTTTTAATATTCATTCTGCTGGCTTTAGTCCTCTGAGCGGCGCAGGATTTTAGATCCGTCATGATTTGGTTTGGTTTATTTAATTATGGCAAAGCACTCTAGGGCTATCTACCTAAGGGCAGGGATGCCTTCGTGGAGGACTTTCAAAGGGAAACTGGCTCGTAACCACGAAAACGCCCATGCAGCCAGCCCGTTTGCGGAATTCGAACCTTGGACCGAACTACGAGTGTTCAGCGACTTTACCGCTCGGCCGCTGGTGGGCGATCCGTCATGAAGACCGGTATTTAAACAGCATTTATTAATTGAGTTTGTATAATTACTTATTTTAGTCTGTATTTTCATAAACTTACATTCATTAAGATGATATTTACATTATTAAAGAAAGTAAGAAAGCAAAATATTTTAAATTATAAACTAATATAGGCCAAGTTGCAAAACTTCTAAACCGGGTGACTGTGACCGGATAAAGCCGGTCATAATGCTGAGAGGAGCTTGTTCGCGATCATTATATTAAATTCCATTACAAAAGTAGTCATTTATTACAAGCATGGCTAAAGGAGAAAAAGGTTTTTAATAATTCTAATTTAATATTTGTATTCCCATGCAAATGTAATTAGTTTGTCACAAATATAACAGTTGTTACAAAAAACTTTGTCGATCCTCAGGTACTGGTCAGTTTTCAATATATTTTTATTTAAGAAAAAATTTCAGATATACTGTAAATGTTTTTCAAATAATACGCGCCCATAATTTCAGCTATATGAGGTTTTTTTATCATGTTTTATGATATCTTTATTCTAAATTTATTTCACTGATTTCAAAACTGAGTATTTTCAGCAATTCAATATATTTCTTCTATTGATGAATTTCATGTAGGTTTTATATACATAAAAAGCTTCTCGATCTGGTTAACGATGCCTCTTTTCGTCTTTGAGCAGCTCATTCGCCCTTGTTTTAACTATTATTCAAAAAATGGCGCTATTGTTATATTTCCCTTTCAATATATACGGCATATTACGCAGCGTTTTACAGGTATTTCTTATAATTTAATTCATTTTTTTGCCTGAAAGTTTCCTTAATCTCTTATCAGCTGCTAAACAAGTGAATGAAATTTGTCTCGAGAAACTAATTAAACAAATTATCTCATTTATTTTGCCATTAATGTATTACGAATTCACTTATTTTTTATCTTCTGGATGCTTTCTATACAAGCAGAAAATGATTAAAACTTCGAATTATGTAAATAGTTTTTTTTTCTTTTCAAATAATATATAAATTCTGTATTTCTTTTCCTTCAAGTCACAGTTTTGACAGTTTACCAGAAAAAAAATTTAACTTTATTTCGTTAATTTTTAGTTGTAACCACAGAAGTCTTACTTTATCGCCAAAAGTTGATGTAGGTGCATTTATAACAACTCTTAGAAGTTAAGAAGATAATATTTCTTTACCAATAATAAAGGCTTATAAAATTAGACAAATGCACTTTATATTATAACTGTTTGTATTAATTTTATTTATCTCTTTAAATTCAAAACTAATTTCTTCTTTCACCCCCCCCCCGTTATATTTCACTAAAACATTGAAACATATATTTCACTACTTTGTCATGTTAATAAATATTATAAAAAAATAATATAAATTATTCTTCAGATCAGTTAGCGGCATAAGTTACTTAATTATGTATTTTGCCTTTTTATTTCAGGCATCTATTAAAACTTCCATTGTAGCAGCATTTCTGTATTTTCACAAAATTTCTTTCAATTTCTTCTTACATTGCTTCCTTGTTCTTCAATAATTACCCCCCCCCCAAGATTTTTAGGAAATATCTCGATTCAAAAAATAAAATGAAATTATAAATTAACTATTTAAGTTCCTATAATTTTTAATATCCTCAAGAATGTTCCAAGAATTTTTTTTAATCATATATAGAACAATATTTGAATATGGAGTAACAATTTTGTCTCTAAATTATTATCTGCCGTCGAGGCGCAAATATTCGTGCCACTCAGACACGACTCTGGAAGCAAATGGAACGTTCTCGTGAAGTTAAATATGACTTCAGTACACCTCCTTTAAGAAATGTTTATATTAGCTAATGAAATTATATGCTGTATAATTATTCAGCTATTTTGGATTTTCTTGCATATGACAGCTGATGAAAACATTTAGACTAAGGCCAGTAATTTACGTTTAATTTTAAAGTTTTCATCTTTCTAAACATGGTATATTTACAAAGTACTTTTTTTTCCTTTTTCCTAGGGTAAATTCACAACAAAGAGCGACGTCTGGGCTTTTGCTGTCACCATGTGGGAAATACTAACCTTTGCTCGACACCAGCCTTTCTCTGAATTGACCGACGAACAAGTAATCGAGAATATTGGACACTTGTACCACGGTGATAACCAGCACAGGCCTTTACCTCAACCATCTAACTGCCCACGAGAAATTTACGATTTAATGAGAGAGTGTTGGCAACGAAACGAGGCAGACAGACCGAACTTTCGGGAAATACATTTGTTCCTTCAACGGAAGAACCTCGGCTATGCCCCTCAACTCTGACCTCCGGTGGACTTGTCAACAGCTTCAAACCTGAATGATAGATAGTCTCTGAGAAGTTTCGACATAGGAAGCGAACAGCTTTGCTTTGAAATGCTGCCCTGCTAGTTTGCACTCGTCGGCCACGTTGCACAAGAAATTGTCGTATTTAGCAGGCTTTTGTTCAGAGACTGCAATTGTCAAATTATGTGAACTGTTCTCCCGGGTAACAGGCTCATATCGGAAACACAGGGCTGTTCTGTTAGAAGTTACAACAACTTCTTAAGAGTAAATAAAGACGAGTTGAATAAAATGCTACGAATATGCAAAGAATTCCTCAGAACTTCTGTACAAATAAACGACAAAATGTAATAGGAGCTTCGGTTAACAACTTACTTGAGCAAACTTCTGCTTATATCAGCCAGTTCATAATGACTGAAAATATTGTTCACGACTGTATAATGATTCAACATGGAAAAACTGTCTGAACTTTCGAAGGATAATCTTACGGTGGTTTCTGCACTTATGACGGTGCTGTGCTGGTTCTGCATTTCTGATGGTGCCATCAATGCTCACGTTTCATTGCATCACGGGTACAGATTATGGGCACAAATGAAAGTACTTCAAACATTTAATTTCATAAACTCTTGTAGATCGTATTAAACTGTCTACACACAATCGCATTTTTAATTATCCCAAAAAATCAAAGACTCATCGCCCATTGTGTAAATGCGATAAAATCTCAAACAATGGAGTGTCAAGTATTGCTTTTAATTTTCAGTGTAAACAGTAAGAAATTATTCATTTCCAAGAAGTAAGCAAAGACCAGAACGATAACATTTGGACTGGCTTTCTATAAATATATAGCGTCAAGAGATGCCAACATTCTGAGTAAATGTTCTACCCGTGAAATGCTCTGTGTGAAAGTCAACAGTGATTTTATCTTCTGCTTCTGTGATTTTTAGGACATTTAATGGTGGCAAGTAATCTTCAGATACGAGAATGGCGACAATAGCTCGTTATGTAGTACAATGGCAACCCATGTGAGAACATGGAAATGAATTGGATGTTCATTTAAAAATGAGAGTACAATTGCGGAACTGTAATGCTTCTTTGAATGCAAGTGTAATCAATTGTTTGTGTACTAGTGTAGTCCCCTGTACTGCTCCACCTAAAATACAACATTGAGCATGGAAATGGGTGATCATTACTCATAAAGTCTGTGATTTTCTTTTTCTTTATCCTATAGAATCAAGTGACTCTTTGTCAGCTTGAAAGGCATTTTGTTTACCACTGCAGTGCTCAATACAATAGCCATTTTTTACTTCCCATCAATGAAAAAGTAAAATTTAAAAATAACAGCTTATTTTTTACTTCTCATTATCATGGGTTTTAACTTTTAAGAAAGGAATACCGGTATTTCAAAACAATAGGGCTTTTAAATTTATGTTTATGGGAAAAAATGTCTATTTAATATTAATGAGAAAATGTTTATATTCATGAAAAAAAGGTTCATCTTTTAAATATATGCTAATGAGAAGTTAATAAGAAATTAAGAAGTAAAATGTGAATTTAAGTTACGGTATGGGTATAAGCTATTTATTATTTTTTCATGTATGAGACCTTTAAAGCTATGTAACAGAATTCATATTTTATAAATTATTTTAAATAATTACATCTTTGTATTTAATTTAGCAGGAAATAAATCATCATAAACTATTACTCAAAATTCAATAAACTAATAAGGGGGAAGGTGAAATTATGTCTCTGTTAAAATAAGTCTATTAAGCATTGTAAAATTTAATTAATAACACATTCCTCTTATTTTTAGTACATATAATTAAAACTTAAGTATTTATTTACAATTTAAATTTATATGATATTTATATTATTTTAATTACATTTAACTTATAATTTAATTTTTAAAGCTAAGATTACATAATAAAACATCTGTAAATAATCATGACAATGAAAAATCTAATTTTTTCACAATTCATAATTAAAATGAAAAAATAAGATATCAAATTTTAATTTAATCTTACTGCTTCCTTGTAGAAAATTAAAACTTTGTGATTTTTCTCGAAAATAAAATTGTATTGAGGTAACAACCAAAAACAAAATGAATTTTCCTAACTCTGCCTATTTGTATATACTTAGCACTATATCACGTATTCTCAACGACAATAATTTATTTAATTGTACTGGTTTTTGATATCAGTATTCTTCTTTATTGAGAGTCTTCTTTAAATAATTAAATCTATCCGATTAAATTAAATAGTACTAAAATTCACATTTTATAACCTTCAACGTTCCTCATTTGAAATATTCAAATATTATATCATTGTGGCATTCATATCATTTCAATGTACATTTCCTTCTGTATTTTACTGTTTTGAAAATATGTTACATTTAAAATGACTTTATAACAGTAAAGGCACCAGAAAATAAATACCTATATAATGAAGAACATAAAAGTACTAAATGTAAGAAAATCATTTTTTTACGGTCTCCATATCCATACAAGAATTGTAATGCTTCCGGTATTCCTAATGTTTGTTACAATTTTAATTTTCTGTTTTATATTATAAATAAGAAAAATTTTTATAAAATGTTCTTTATAAAGTAATTTATAAAAGGAGAAGTTGTTTTATTTGTTTTTATAATAGGATGTAAAAAAATTTGCAAAATAATTTAAAATTTTCAGAGTATGTAATTTGTTTTTCATTCTGTAAAACCGCTAGTTGTTAAACTAGTGACACCCATCATGAAACGAAAATGAAGTTTTTACTGTCACTTCTAATTTGTAAACTGAATGAAATGTAAATTCATAGGAAGCCACAAATATAGGAATAAAAAATATGTAAAATTATTAAGTTCATTTTTTGCTGTTTTACACGACTATGTTATGCATTACACCAGTGATCTCAAACTCAAATTGCATGCAGGCCAAATGCACGATCTAAATACAGTTAAAGGGCCAGAATATGACCCCCTTTTTTTAAACAAAATGAAAAATTTTATTAACAAAATAAAAAATAATTTAAATCTCGCTTACTAAATATTTATCAAGGCATACATAAATAATAATAATAATAATAATATCTCAAAGGGAAAAAAATTCAAATTTATGTTTATCTTTTTATCTGAAAACCAAAGTTAAAAAACTGTAAGACATTTTTGTTGGTTAAGCTTTGCAATTCAAATAAATATATTAACAGCTAATGAAGAACATTTTACATGAGGAAAATTGTTTTGGGTGATGAACGGAGTTCGAGAACGAATTATTGGAATTACTGTATTTATTAACCTATGAGGAAACTCACGAAAACCCCCACGCAACCCGTTGTTTTTCCCGGGATTCTATAAAAAAGAATTCTTTTTCCCCGTGACCGAACTACCAGTGATCAGCGACTTTACTATTCGGCCGGTGGTAGGCCGAAAGATATACGTATGCGTATGGAGAATATATAAAGAAATTAAATGTAATCTGGTTTGTTTCGTACCAACTGTCAGCCTTGAAAGCGAATCTGCCACGGTCTAGAAAGCTTTCTCGTAGTTTTCGTTGACCTTTATTTCAAACCCTTAAAAATAAAGTGATTGTCAAAAGCTACTTCGAAACTTCCACGATGCAGATTTTGTTTCTTACAAAGGATACCATTTTTTACAATGAAGATTTTTAATAGTTGCTATGCCAATCCAATCATGGTATGAAGAACAAAAACATTAAAAAACTGTTCTCTTTTATAAACAATTAAGTCAGGTTTTCATACCCATTACCAGCATCTCTACAGAAATTTGCAAGTTTCTCAATGGACAGCTGTGTAATATTCCCTTAACCATCATTCAAAACTTGTATAATTTTACCTTGAGTCGAATTCAGGTGCTAGTACGTGCCAAAGTTTGTTATGTTAACCAGAAGTTTCATGTTACTGTTTAGCCTTTAAATTGCATTATTTTAAAAATCATCAGTAAATTAAGCTTAGTGCGATGTTATGCTTTTCACATCCGAAACATTTAAAACAAACAACTTTCTGTGTTTTAAAAACCAAAGATTGATGACTCATTTTACTGACATCTAGAGAGAATCCTCTTGTAGCAATCACCTCTTCTCGAAACATGGCCAGTATTTTCTGAAACCACAAATAAATATTGGCGCTGACAATCATAATAAATCTCAAATAATACCACTCTCGATCCCGACCAAAGACATTAAATATGTTTATTCGACAGCCGTCGAAACGTCTTAATTTTAGTACCAACTAGAAAGATTCCTCAAATGCTATAAGAATTAAGAAACGTTAAGCCCCCCCCAAAAAAAAAATCGTTTTTCCATAGAATATGGATTTTTATATATTTGTGAAATTACTCTTATCTCAGCAAAATATAAGACTCGTTTATGATACCACCCCACTATAAATGATTTATTGCATTTTTAAGCCGTAAATACTAAAATTTCAATTTGTTGACTGTCAATCGAAGACATGACAGCGGATTCCTACTTTTCAGGTTATTGCAAGCGGTCGCCTTTAATTCAAAATTGTCAGCTCAATGCATACACGCGCAATAAAATTTTGCAGATGTTAAGATATTTAAAATTTAAAGCCCAGAATCTAATAGCAATTTTTTATGTTTCAGAAATGTCAGTATGCCTATAATCAGAATGGAATAGTACACAAATCGGAAATTTTGGGCAAAAAGAGTTATTTTCGCGGACTAAAAGAAAATGATTTAATTCAAAATATAAAAAAAAGAAATGTGTTATTAATACTGCCCCATTCTATGTAAAGATACCCATTATATAGCAATGGTTTGATTTTACCTGCCCAGAACACTTAGTAAATCACAGCCTCTGGCTCATAAAAATTATCGGTACTTTTCCATTTTGCCGGCGCAGGCGATAAAGCCGCCAAAAATGGTACAACCGATGCCAAACGGAATGTCCTCGCTGGTAACTTTTTACGCCTCTTTTTCAAAATAAGTTGCAGCCATTTCTTAGCAGATTGATTGCTTCTTTCAATACTGGCATGTAATTACATAGAACTTTTACTAGATAGTTCAATTTTATACTCTAAGGCCATTCTCGGTACTTAAGTCAATTAGAATTCAATCACACTGCTCACCCGAAGGCTAAAACATAGAAAAGGCAAAGGGTTAAACTCATCAAGTCTAATGAGAATGTACTAATAAGTAAAGCACTGCGGTTTTACATAATTTCTGAGTAAGCTATCCGTACGAATTGAAATAATTCTTGCATAAACTTGTATTCCAAATTACAATTTAACAGGAAATTAATGTAGATAATTACTAACAGAATTAGATTCTTGTAGCGTAGTTTACGTAAGATGAGATCACTTAGGGTCAGGTGATATGAATCGGCGAATCGGGATGTTGTACCATGAAAGCATAGTAAATTCTTAAAATAATGTCTTTTTTAATTTATTGTCTTTATTTATTGCCTTTTTACAAAATTTTCAACGATATTAAAATGTTTATGTCTTCAAAATAAAAAATTCTTAGAATTAACATTTGTTAACATGTTTTACGTGTATACTGTGTTGTCTTTACAACCGTCGAAACACTACGCTAAATACGCTAAAACAATCAGCAACACAGCCTTCAGGCTATCAGGCTTATAAAGGTGAAGACAGCTTAGCGGTAAAACACTTCAGACTCGGTCGGTGCACATCAGAGGGCCAGCGGTAAAACCGCTGAACACTTGTAGTTCGGGCCGGCTGCGTGGGCGGTTTCGTAGTTTTCCCCATGTGTAACGTGTATACGAGCCAGTTTCCCTTAGAAAGTTCTACACGGAGGAATCTTTCCTCTTAGAGAGATAGCCCTCGAGACTTTGTCATAATCACACAAACCAAACCAAAAATAATTGACTCGGTCGATCGCTCTCAAGCTAATATCTGAACTCAAGACACTACTACTGAACTCAACATACTCTCAATACTTTCCACGTACAAGCAGGGTATGTACAGCTTTTAACCTGCCTTCGAGAACATTCTCAAGAAACCGGTAAGCATTCTTTCTAAGAAGTTCTCCTTTCGTCTATGGCATATTGCCAATTCTGTTGCCAAATAGGTAATTTCGCGGGCAAGCTATTTTTCCGCAACTAGGCATTTCGTAACCTAATATAATGAATAACCTAGTGCTACTCATTCAACTGATTCACTTGATACAGTTGAATACGGTGAAACAGTCGTGGGATAATGCAGATGAGTTTATGAATAAACAATAAAAACAAATACATCTTGAATGATTTTGAAGCTAATAACATAGAAACATTTTGCATCTTCAAAGTGCAGGATTGCATATTTCTAAAAAATAAATAAATAAATAAATTTAAGAAAGAAATGCGCTATGTGTTTATCATACTTATAAAGTAGTTAGAAACATTATAGCATTTTATCTTTCTGTTTTACAGGAACATTTGCAATTACGATTAATGCATCGTAAACGTTGCTTAAGCAGAAATATACTTAAAATAAACTTTATCAGGCATAATGCGTCAATGTTGCAGCCATGAAATTTAAATGCGATACTCTGAATTTAAAGCAAGATGGAGTAAAGTTAGATCTTGAAAACTGACTGAATGATTAAAGTAGGCTATAATAATACAGGGTGTCTCAAAAGGTCGCTGCCAAACTTAACTTTCTTGTCTCTCATACCATTTACATAGGAACTAGTGTCCTAAAGTGCGAACGGCGACTATCCCGTTTTACCTTCGATATCAGAAGCATTATGATGAAAAATGAGTATACAATCAATTATCCAATGAAAGACATCTCGTTACAACACAAAACAGTTTAATATTACGATTCTATTTACAAGTCTAATTAAGTGTTAGTTTTAGCTTTGACACCTCAAAGCAATACTCAGAACATAAATGGCATAAAATATTACTCATCAGTTTTTAAATACTCATGAAAAACATCTCAAAAAGTCATTATTCTCATTACTTAAAACGAAAAGTAAAACCATAGAACAAACTCGAAAGCGTAGGTGTCAAAACCCAACTGTTGCCAATCGCGATTTACTAAATTACATCAAAATAAAGATAATAATCAGGTAGAGGTTCAACTTCACATCCTCCCACCTAAGTTAATATTTTTACCTCAAAAATTTAACTTACAAAAGAAAATTGTAACAATTAGTTTATAAGTTACAAAAAGAAAATTATAAGTAGTTCATAAGTCCAGTCTCTTAGGTACTTTGATTGTACGACCTGCTCTAGTCTTTTGAATCTGAGGTTCAAGTCCACACACGTTATCAAAGGAAGAATTTGCACAAATTTCACCTCCCACCTTCGCGGTTGAAAATTTCTCAATAATGGGATCATCGTTGGAAACTTCTAGTGGATACAATCTTTGAACTGGTCTTAGCAAGTGCCCATTAGCTGTTTTAAGCTTGACAAGTCTTGTAATTCCATCTTTTCTTGGAAGAATGTGAATTATTTTACCTAATGGCCAATTGATTCGCTTGGTGTTATCACTTCCTATCAATACAATATCACCAATATTCACTTTCACAGATTTTTTGTTTCCTGCTTTTTGAATAAGTGCTCCTAAATATTCGGACCTAAACCTGTTTCTGAAATCCTTTGCAAGTTTTCTCTATATTTGACTCGCTTATTAAGACTTTTATGCCCAATGTCATCAAGATCTGGAACACCACTTATTTGGTTATCTTGCAGAAATAGAGATGGACTTAAAGGCATTAAAGTAGCATCGCTTTCATTTATATATGTCAATGGACGGGAATTAATTACTGCTTCACAGTCACAGAGAGTCGTGTTCATTTCTTCAGAAGTTAGCGAAGCTCTTCCTAATACTCGTCTCAGCAATTTCTTAAGAATTCCTATCAATCTCTCCCACCAGCCTTCCCACCAGGAGGCAGTTTGTGGGTTGAACTTCCACTGAATTGGTGGTATAGAAGTGTCTTCAGTGATCTTCTTCCAGTTTAAGTCTTGAAGTACATTTGAAGCACCAACAAAATTGGTTCCGTTGTCACAGTATATGATTCTGCTCCGTCCTCTACGAGCTATAAATCTTCTAAGAGCTAGTAGAAAACTCTCAGTAGACATCGATTCAACCAACTCTAAATGGACTGCCCTATAAATGGCGCAGGTGAATAAACAAACCCAAGATTTCTTGTTGCCTTTCAGGATTACTGGACCCGCAAGATCAACTCCACAGATTTCAAATACAGCTGCTTCTCGTAATCTATCTTCTGGAGGAGCCCCAGTACAAGTTTCTAGGTTCTTTGCAGAAAATCTTCTACACACTGTGCATTGATTGATGATAGATCTCACAGTTTTACGAGCATTCAGAATCCAAAATCTCTCTCGTAGAATATTTATTAAAATTTGAGTACCAGCATGTGCATTATTCTCATGATAGTATCGCACTAGTCTCTTGACAACCTCATGATTGGATGTAAGAATAGCTGGCGTTTTAGAGTCTTCTGTATCCTCACGCAAGGTAAGTTTAGTTTTTAGTCTGAGAATTCCACTTTGATCCTTGAATACTCCTAAAGTTCTTAATTTCTCATCCTTTTCATTCACAAAACAATCTTCTTGAACCATTTTGATCAATAACTTCTCAGCCTCAAAAATTTCATCAGAATCAAGGTTTCCATGCTTTCTCACTGTTTTTTCAGTTCGACAATTGGAGGTGAATCTTAGGATCCAGGCAAATAGATTAACTATCCTTTTGTATTGGAAAAAATATCTGTAATACCAGTCTCTCTTGGTAACCAAGCATGCAGAAACTAAACATTTTGTTACAGAAGAAAATATGCTCTTTTTCTTTTCTCTAACAATCTCAGTCTCATCTAAATTTAAGTCACCTTTAGGCCAATCTTCTTCAGGCAAGTAAAGCCAACTTGGACCTAACCACCACTGAGATTTCAATAAGGAGAGAGCTGAACAACCTCTACTCGGAAAATCAGCTGGATTCATGCAACCAGGAATATGTCTCCAAGAATCTTTATTTGTTAGTCTTCTTATTTTCTTCACCCTATTCTGGACAAATACACTCCATTTTTAACACAACTAACACAATTGTCAACATAAAAACTATGCATAAGTTTTTGAATGACACCTTTCATATATAAGGATTCACCGGTTTATATTTTCTCTAAAACAGTTTGTAGGTGAAGCTGAATAGTAGAGTTCAGAAGAAAAGGGCTACTTGCTACACCAAAAACTACACGACAGTGCCTGTACACTTTCAGTTGACCATCACTATCAAGCCATAAGAACCGCAAAAAGTCTCTATCAGTAGGTGAAACACTGATTTGAAGAAAGGCTCTTCGTATATCAGCAATAACACCAATCTCTTCTTTTCGAAAGCGTGTTAAAATACTCGGAAGCTGTTCTATTAGATTTGGGCCTTTTTCTAAGCAGTCATTAAGAGTAGGAAATCCCTTTACTTTGGCCGAAGCATCAAATACAGGTCGGAGTTTTGTAGTGCTATTCTCTTTGATAACTTCTCGATGAGGAAGGTAAAGAACTTGCCCTTGATAATTTTTATCAGCCTCTTCAATTACTCCCTCTTCTAGCCATTCCTTGAAAACATCTCCATAAGCTTTATAATTGGACTCGATTTTAAGACGTTTAACAGTTTTGTTCAGTCTCCTCTCGGCTAAGTCAAAATAGTCTGTTAGTGGTGGATGATATTCCAACCAGGGAAAATCAACTTCGAAACGATAATCGACTATACGAACTGTATTTAGAAAATGTAACCGAGCAGCTTCTTGCAGTTCAGTCTGGTTTTTCTTGACTGATGGGTCAGTGATCCCAAGTGTGTCCAAAGTCCATAGATCTGTTATGGTCTCCACAGTAGATAACAAGGATGTAACTAAGAACGATGATGAAAACTCACTTTTCGAAGTATTCGGCATTCGTCCCATAACTGACCATCCAGATTTGGTCTCAATAGCTACGAGACCACAAGGCAACTCACGACGACCACCTGTCATGAGTTTTCCAGCTACATCAGCCCCAATAAGAATCTCAATAGGATTTTGACAATCATCCACAATATTTATATTACAGGCTGCTAACTCTTTCAGACAAAGCTTGTTGACAGTAGGTGGCACTGACTTACAAATAATTTGTTGACTAAGAACTTTAAAGTTGCAATTATAATTCCCATGCACACTCGATAAATATAAAGTGTATACATCATGCTTGCATATCCCTGAGTCCTTCCCTCCAAATAAAGAGTGTTGTAAATATTCAAAACTCTGAGGTTCATAGTTCATTTCTTTAGCTGTACTTCTTAATAAATATGATCGCTGTGAAGCAGTATCGATAATAGCTGTTGCGACGCGTTTTTTCCCATTACTTCTAATTATAACTTATAATAATTCTAATTATAATTATAACTTAATAAATATGAATGTTTGAAGCATTACGTCCGGAGTAGAAAATAAATTGGAAAGAGCTTGATCCACTTCAGCACTAATCTCAGTTTTCTTTTGAACTTCAGGTGATTCTTCGTTTTTTGACATAGTTATTTGGTGCATCTTTCTACACAGAAGAATATGGTGTTTTTTACCACAACACAAGCAACCAGCTTTCAAGTTACAATCCTTGACTGAATGTCCAGATTTCAAACATAAAAAACACTTGAGAGATTGTTGAGCCAGTGACACCCTCTGCCTTAAAGGTATTTTTCTTACTTTTAGACAGTCTCCAGAAAAATGTGAATTAGAACAGAATATACACTGTTTTGATACTTGAGATGAAGTTAGAAGGTCTGTTGCACTAGGTATATTTGAAAACTTTCTACTCTTACATTTGTTCTCTATTACCTTTTTCTCATAGGAAAGATTATGTTTTACTTCTGCTTTTGGTTTCGATGTGTTGAAACTTTGGGAGTCTAAAAAAATGTGTTCTTCAGCTTCGACTTCGGCTTGTAAAAATTCTAAAATGCATTCTAAATCACTTTTCTCAATTATAGTTTTACTTTCGTCTGAATCATCTAAATTCACTTCTCGAATTCTACGATGAGCAGATCTATAGCGCTGCCAAGCAACAAGAGTTTCTTCGGGTAATGATGATTCAACTAGTGGAAAAAGCATTGCAGCATATTTTTCCCTAGTAACACCTAATAATTAAAGTGATCGCAGTGTACTCTCAAGTTGATCGAACAATTTTCTTAATGAATTTTTAGAAGTCTTCTGTTTTTGAAGAACTAATACTAATAAGTCTCTGACATATACCTGAATCAATAGTTCCTCTCTGCAGAAACGCATTTTCAGCTGTTTTAAAGCTTTTTCGTAACTATTACCCCCTGGGGGATAGCTCTTAATTAATTCTTCAGCAGGTCTGCCTTTTTCCATTGCTTGAGATAAATACGAAAATTTATCGTGAAAATCGATATTAATGTCCTCATCAATTTTTTGAAACTGACCCCAAAAGTATAGCCAATTTCGTACACTACCGTCAAAAGTAGGTAATTTTATTTTTGGATAACGTAATAAAGTGTTCGGCTACGAAACAATGTTCAAATTTTCATTTTTAGAAGACAATTGTTTACTCACTAGTGTTTCTAGCTTCTGTTTTAAAGATCTCCATCGATCAATATACATTTCTGACTCATCTACCGCTTTCTCTATTTCGGTATCGGAGGTATTTTCAGAATACAACAAATGTTTATATTTCTCTTCACATGCTATCATTAATAAAGCTTTCTCTTCAATTAGCTTTAATTTATTAATTTTATCAGCACGATTTAATTTGATTTCTTCCTCATCAAAAGCATTACATGCTCGAGTAAACAACCTTCTAAGTTGCTTTCTATCTTTCAAAACAATATCCATAATGCACAAATAATAAAAGAAAATATAAAAATATTTTTTCACTCACTCATAATAATGCAGCCGTTATCCTGTCGCGGACGCCAGATGTCCCGTTTTATCTTCGATATCAGAAGAATTATGATGGAAAATGAGTATACAATCAATTATCCAATGAAAGACATCTCGTCACAACACAAACAGTTTAATATTACGATTCTATTTACAAGTCTAATTAAGTGTTAGTTTTAGCTTTGACACCTCAAAGTAATACTCAGAACATAAATGGCATAAAATATTACTCATCAGTTTTTAAATACTCATGAAAAACATCTCAAAAAGTCATTATTCTCATTACTTAAAACGAAAAGTAAAAATATAGAACAAACTCGAAAGCGTAGATGTCAAAACTGTTGCCAATCGCGATTTATTAAGTTACATCAAAATAAAGATAATAATCAGGTAGAGGTTCAACTTCACAGCGACTTTTAGAGGGCAATGTTCGCAAGCGTAGAGAGGAAGAAAGAAAGGATGTCGAAAGAGGTATTAATAAATGATATTTATTAATGAACATGGTTAAATCATAGAAGATTTTCTAAATTCTCCCCATTTGCCAAATTGCATGATTCACAACTTCGAAGCATGGATTCACGGACACATTTGAAATGAGCAGGTGTGTCACGTGCGATCCTGGTGTGTCACGTGAGATCCATGTTATGGTCATCTCATACACCATGAACATCATGTATCCCCACAAGCATAAACCTGGGGAAGTCCGGGAGGGAGATCGAAGTAGCCATGTGACTGGTCCGCCTCTGCTAATCGAGCGATCAAGATATATCCCATCAAGAAATTCCCACATAGCGCTATTAAAATGTTCAGGCGCTCCATCATGCTGAAACCAGATGTTTCAGCTTGTAGCTGCTGGAAAGTCAACCATCAGATTCAGCAACACTCTTTCCACAAAATGTCCATAAAGAACTGAGCAAACCGATTCATCCTTCTCCTGCAACGTCCTGCCTGAAATGATCGCACTTCCCACTCTCCCATAGCCATGCAAACATTGACCTCTAACGGTCGCCATTCGCACTTTCGGACTCAAGCTCCTATGTAAATCTTGTTTGTCATGGTATGACAGCATGTTAAGTTTGGCAACGACCTTTTGAGACACCCTGTATATCATTTTCTTATGCTTGAGAAGGTGACGATGTGCACTTGTCCTGAAAAATTTTGGAATTTTTCTATTAAATAAACTAACTAGGATGCATATCAGACTGATCAAAGAGAAACCGAAAGAAAACCAAATTTTAAAAACTTAACAAAATTAGGGGTCTAGCCTGTCATAATGAACAACTTTAGGCTTAGAATTTGATGACCATACTATGACGTCGAGCTATGACGTATCCAAACTATGACGTCGAGCCTGTTTAGGACTGCGTAAGGATCGCCCCAAAGTGACTGTAGTTTAGGAGAAAATCCTTTCTGTCGAATTGAATTCCATAACCACACCTTGTCACCTTCGTTCAAGCGAATATGATGTAGCTCTCGTTCGTCTTCTCTGTCGTCAAGTTGACGCCTTCTCGTTCAAAACTGAGCATCCCTTCAAACTGTGACTCTGGACATCCTGAGGGCGACCAAACAACAGATCACAAGGCATACAAAGGTCACATCTGAAGAGCATCTGAAATAGGGAATAGCAGGGAATCTCGTGGACAGCACTGTGAGAGGCCAATAAGAACAGACATAACTTCTGGCAGCCCCAATCCTGTTTGGTTTCTAGAAAGTATCAGCGAGAGTTTGTACAAGATATTTCGATTAAACCTCTCTACCAAGACATCTAACTGCGGATGTAAAGGGGTCATTTGGGTTTTGTCTATGTCAAGTACTCTACAGAGTTCTTTAATTACAAACGAGATAAAATTCTTTTTGTGATCGGAATGTAACTGAAGAGGCACTTTAAACCTGGCAAATCCAATGCTGCATCATTACCTCTGTTACCGTGACAGCCTCTTGATTAGAGTTTGGATACGCTTCAGGCCACTTTGTAAAGTAATCAGTGACGAGAAGGATGTATTTGTTGCCATCAGTAAATCGCGACAGAGGTCCCAGAATGTCGAAGGGATGTCTTTTCGGATGAGGGTAACATTGCCTCCTGTATCGAAGTTCATACTGCAAGGAACTTCATTTATATGTACCAAGATAATGAGTCCATTACTGTCGTCACTCAATGCAGAAATCTGAAACGCTTTAAAATAGAGCTTTTCAGTATCTGGTAACCTCCGCCCCACAAGATGGCCATTAATTATTTCCCTCCTCCTTACTAGGAACGGTTTTTATTCCCGGTCTTAAGAATCTCTGCAGTCACCTTCGTACGTGGCCTTCCCCACTGCGATTCTAGCACTTTAGTAAGGGTTAGTTGCTACTCTTATTCCGCCTCAAGGCATTGACTTGCCTATTTAAATCGTCTAGACCAGTTTTTCTTAAACGTTTTTCAGACGCGACCCCTCTTTAATACTGAAATCTTTTCGCAACCCCCAGGTCCCAGGAATATTTACGAAAATTAGGTGATTATTGCACAAAGCATTGAGTAAGCATTGTACAAATCTGACACACGCGTGTGTGAAACTGTCAATTTTTTCACTTGCACTGTAATATACTATTGCAGTTTTAGGGTCAGTAACTTTTTATTTCTAATTTTAAGACATAGAACGATGTGAAAATTTTAAATAAGTAACAGGCAAAAGGACAGTGTCATGTGCAAAGCAAGTAAAAGGAACGTTTCTATTATAAAAAGAATCCGTCGAAACATCTTGCTTTTTTCTTTGTCTTTATTGTTTTATCTTCATCTATTTTCAGATACATCGTGTAAAAATATTTGGTAATTGTAAAAGTATTATAATAAGTTAAAGATATATCAAAACTGCTAAATTTTTGGCGACCCTCTGCTGCAGGTCCTGCGACTCCCCTGGGAGTCACGACCCACAGTTTAAGAAATGCTGGTCTAGACGAGCAGTCAGTTCATCCATTGGCTCCTGGACATGAGCAGCTCTGACTATGTGGCGGTCTCTTCGTGTCGCTTGCTGGGCTGCCTCAATTTTCATGGCGTATATTAAAGCTCTCTTTAGATCTTTAACATCCATTCTCGGATTCGCAGGGCTTTCTCTATCTCAGGATCTCGGATGCCATCGATGAAGTACTCGGAAGCCATCGTGAATGTCCGCCATTCGCAGGGCTTTCCCTATCTCAGGATCTCGGACAAGATTTCCCTTGTTCTGTTAAGCAGTCTGCAATGGCGAAAGCCTTTCAACATCTCTGGCGAATTCCTGGACTGTCTCCGTCGGCTTTTTTGGCAGGATTTCGACTAAAATCTTATTTAACTGATTTTAACAGGAAAATCAATTAATAAGTGTATTTACAAGCGGATTTTTGTTTTTGTTTCGTTAAAAATTCTGTGGTGACTAGTTTGAGAATTGTTTCAAAGTACTTGTTTCCTTTAATGATTCTGCCATAAAATGTATTCCTATAGAATGTTGACCACAGTTTCTTCCATTGCTGGCATATCTCACAAATGCATGTTTTTAAAAGGAATTTAAGACAACAAGTATCACAATTTGTTTATAAAAAGGTTTAGAATTCGGAGTACATTTAATAAAAAAACATATGTAAATGGAGACGTTGCTTGTTGAAAACTGACATTCTTACGTGTCTGATTGCCCAAAGAAATGATATGCGCATGGTAACCAGATTTGGTGCATTCAGAAAATTTGGCGACTTCTATGAATGCGATTGCGTTAATATGTATGTACCATTACTATTTTTTCCACTATTAAGTATGACTCCAGAGAATTCATTTGGAATCCAAGAATTTATTAGGAATAAAGTGATTAACTTAAAACAAATTCTTTTACCCTGCTTATATTTAAACTAAATTAGCACTGAAATGTAAATAAAAGTTTCAGAGTTTTGTGCTAACTACAAAATACAGCTTCTTGCAATTAAAAACTAGTTCGTCATCTGGCTCTTCTAGGAGCTTCCAGCGAATATCACCAAATCCATTGATCTGTAGTGCTCTCTGTATATCCGTCTCTTCCATAGGCAAACAGAAGAACCAATTATCTCCCACCTGCCAGTATGAGCATCCCGTTGCCCCCAACATCAGCAGCTTCCCCCCAGGTCGCAAAAGATGATTCACTCGTCCAAGAATTTTCGAGTATGAATCCCAGCTCACTGCGGCACATTCGAAAGTGAGTGACGTCAGTATGAGATCAAAACGTGATTTACTATATTCCTCTGGGATTACCTGATCGTCCAGCACATCACACGGAATAACGTCCTTGACGGTGGATCGAATTCGTTGCTCGATTTCTTTGCAGGCTTCCTCTACATCGCTAAAAAGTAATATACAAAAAAAATAATCAAAATTAGGTAATTAATTATATTATTAACAGCAAAAATACAAGCTATATTATTTATTTTCTTAGGTGGTAAAATTTACATCTATATAATTCTGTTAAGAAGTTTTCTTAGGGCCACGTAAGAACCTAAGTGGAAAGACGTATTAAGCGGAAAAACTTGTTAAAAGCAAAAGGATCTTACGTGGTAGATTTATAAGAATGTCTAATTATCATCGCATTCTGCATTTTAGAATAGAAAGAGGAAATACTCAAATTAATATGAAAAGCTAAAAATTGAAAAGTTAGGTTAGAATTTTGATTACCTATTTTTCGAGTATAACTTTTTTGAAATACAGAATTATTGCTTTTCACTTGTTTTCTTCTTATAAAATATTTTAGTGCAGTTCTCAGAAGGAAGTTATTTTATGTAACGAAAAGAGGCCTTTCGAGTAACATCCTAGCATCCCTTTAATCACTGAAGCAATAATGCTTCAATCAATTAATGTGGATATATACTGTTAGAGAAATGTTAATTCTAAAGTACTTCAGGCTTACCAGTTTTGAGTACGATAAAGGAATTAGAAATGAAATAAAAACAAAGAAACCATAAATTGAGTAAGAATATTATAATATTCATGATATCAAAATTTAAATTGTAAATGAGAAAATTAGTGTTATAGAATTTTGAGATTTGCTATGATTATTCAGAATAAGTAATGGGTGTATAAATTTTTATATTTGCGATACTTTGCGAAAGTGTTGAAAACTCTTCGCTGAAGAATCATGATTAACTTGTGGACTTTCCACAAACCAGAACGTTTTAAAATTGGACTGAAATGTTGATAATTAATAGGACTTTAAGAATTACTTTTAAGAATCGAGAACTTTTTCCAAATTGAACTCAAATCTTAATAGCAGTCTAAAAATTGCATTCATTTTAAAAAATATTATAACCAAATTTATATTTTGCAATTATTTAAAAAATTGCTTTGGTTCAAAATTTTATTATTTATATTTTACATATTATTAGGCGTTAGCCCAGAAAGGCTATTAATTTCGCTTTAGCATTTTGCATTTATTCACCACAAGCGTTGTTTCACTTTTCAAATTGCTGCCACCGAATATTATCGCCCTGTATTATATTTAAAGATATCAAATAATGAAGAAACTGCCTAAATACTAACTAAATAAAATGCGAGAAACATACGTGCCTAACTGCACGTATGTTTCTCGCATTCTGATAAAACAACGGTATCTAGAGCCATCAAATTTTGAATAACGTAATCTTACTGCGAATATGGGCATCTGGAAGGCCAAATTTGAAATGTGCAATTTTTTTTATTATCGATTTCATATTTTATAAAACTTTAACGAATTTTTGATTAACAAACTCAAGGATTTCAAAGCGAGCAATGGCAACGTTGTACAGAAAAAGCATTTTTGTCTTCAGCGCGCGACACTGTGTATCGGAAATTCTAAAGATATGCTCACTTTAAAATTATTTTGCGATATTGCTCTTAAATTGAATTTTATAGTTTAAGTATGGAGAACATGATATTTTATAAATAAAGGTAACACACAAAATGTTGGAAAAAACGCGCCTTTGGAAGTAATTTAAAATCTGAAGCTTTTCAGATTTTTTTTTTATTTTTTAATATTTTGTTTCTTTTATTTTGCTGCTACCATAATTCGCTTCTGCTTCTTGACCTAACTAGACTACTACTGCGCTGCTCTCTCGTTATCGCAACTACATGTAGCAATAACAATGCAAATGTTCTGGAACGAGTATGATTAGCATGCTAAGTTATTTGTGACCGTAATTGTTAAATTAAAATAAAAATTCATATTTAAATCCAAGCCGATTGTCAAACTTGTTCTCCATTATGAATCTTTTATGTATGCTTCAACATCTGTCTGCGTAATTTTCCAATTTATTACTTTTATAAAGCACAGGAAAATGCAAATTTTAGTTTACAGATAGAAAAATTGCTAAGAAATTTCTAAAGCCGAAGTACTTAACACACAACTTTAGAAATATTTTCTGTTTATTAATTTTTATTCATAAATAGTCATAATTAACTTATGTTCAGAATAAATGAATATTTTGTATGCAAATAACAATTCTGTTGCATAAAAACAGCAGTCCGAACAGCAAATATTTTGAATGATTGTACTTACCATCCAAAAGTATATTAAAATGCTTAGTTTAGTTAACAGAAAAAAAAAAATATTTTTATAACTCGAAAATAAATTAAAGATCACATCTCACTTGAACTGGCAATATGCTATTAGCAGCAGCTTAATAAATACTGATTAAATGCTGACTTATTGCAGCATACGTGACAAAAAATTTAGAAATTTTTCTAGAAAAATGGCGACGTTCTTTCTGATATCAAACGTATCTGCCAATAATTGCTCTAACTACTTGGTGACGGGATAAAAGCTTATTGTTGAAAGCCCCCATTGATATAAAACCACACTGACGTGTTATACTGACGGACCATTATATGCCTAGTAGAAGACATTAATATTCCCATTATTTATATTAGCAACAATTAAGGAAAGGAGATACTTATTTTAGTGAGCGTACCTATGTCTTCATTATATTGCTTTACATTTGAGTGAGACTTAAAAATCATTCCGTTATTACTATAAAACTAATTTATTCAGTTCTTTGAATAAATAATATCTCTCCCATTTTTTAATATTGAAACATGCATATCATTAATCTTAGCCATGCAACATTAAAAACAGTTTTTGTGGAACTGCATAGTGATATTTTTTTTATTTTCACACACACAAAATAAATTAATAAAATAAAATAAATAAGTACAATTTTCAGTTTTATCATCGATAATTAGCTACTAGCTAGCCACAAGTAGAAATGTTTGTTTAGGTCTAATAAAAGAAACAAATATGGCAGTGATAAAAAATAAAAACACGTATTTTTTATACATGAAAAATTGGACTCAGATACGCTATTTATTATAATTACGATCATGAGTTTATATTGATAAAAAAAATCATGTATCCTTTTATTCATGTGGGCTTTTATCAGTGTATGTTTATATCAATGTAAGCTTTTATCTTTTCGTGCTTTCATCCGTGTTGGCATTTCTTGGCGTGGACAATTATAACAGTGGGGACTTTTGTGGCGTGCGCTTTCGACCACTGGTTATCAACTTATTAGTAGTAAGAAATTGCCAGGACTATAACATAATCACATTTCAAGGTACCTTTTGAATATAATGCATACAAAATATATACAATACTCATACTTACTTCCGTTTTTCAGCTTTCGCAACTTTTTGCAAATAAAGTGAACAGTCGATGCAATCAGGATCATTTCTCAACCATTTTCGAAGACGTTCACAGTTGATTTCTGAGAAATCACTAAGAATAACGTTAGGAACATAGGCACATGCCGTTGCCACGTTATGGACGCTTGGTCCGCTGCCGAGATCTAGCATTCTTTCTCCGTGAAATTCTTCTGCAAAAATAAATTCAATTCTTGTATACTAAATCGTTTATTTCAGAATTTGAGTTCATATGCAGCATCCTCTTTTTTTTTTTTTTTTTTCTTTTAATTCAAGCTGCAATGAGTCAGTAAGTCCAAATGAATTTATCATCAGATAAAAATGAGAATATTGGTGGACGTTTTGAGTTATAATTTCATCTGGCTTTCATCATATATTTTTATTCTATTATGTTAATCACATTGTCTGGATCTTTAATTAAAAATAATAAGAAGAATCTAACGTAATTTGCCATTTTCTTTAAAAATAAAATGCAGAATAAGCTAATTTGGTAAAAGAATAGTGAACTCCCGCATATCAAAAGGAATTGATTTACTGAGTATTCTGCACTGAAGAACAGTGGCAGTATAGGAATTACTTGCAAATTTTGCATTGAAATCATACGAGTGGCCAACAATCGATAATCTTCTTTGCAGCATAACAACAGAAGAAAGATAATGCAATTAATTGCAAAAATACCATAGACATAAACATATAAGTACACTGCTAAACATTGAAATTATAAGTATCAAGAAAGGAAAGGAATTTGAAATTCGCAGGATGAATTAGACAAGTTATACAAATGATCAAATTTGGAAACAAAATATTCAAATCATCTCAGTTTATTCCGCATGGAATACAATAATGCGGTGTAATTTATTCCATGCCCGGAAATACAGGCAGTTAACCAGTACCCATGGTTCTGGCTGCATTTTGGTGCAGCCACAACTGTTAATCTAAACCTTCCTACATAATGTACATTACATTTCTTGGCGGGCTATCATTCATTAATCAGACATTAAACATTATTCAAATAAAAGTTCTGACGTAAAGCTCTTCCTCTGAATTGGCAGATTTCCTCTGGATTGGCAGATTCTTATGAAGTAGCCGACTAATTATTTTCCAGATGTCATCGATGGAAAACAAACAATGAGATGTGATAAGCCAAGTTAACACGTAAATACCTTTCAGACTTTTCACAACAGCATGAACAACATGAGGCCTAACGTTTATCAAGCTGGAAAACTGTCCTTGCAACACTTTGCAGAAACATCGCATCACTAGCTACACGATCAGAATGGGAGATGTCAGCCAATAAGAAGAAAGACTAGAGATGTCCGTGTACTATTTGCTGTCTTATATGTCTGTTATGCTGCACTACTTCCAGTATTCCAAAAGCAGCGCCGATATGACCTGTCATTGGCCGTGTGATCCCCAGACCAACCTTCTGAAACCGCCACTGTTTCCAAGACAGAAGCGAGACTCATCGCTGAAGAATCTCCATTATAGCCTCAATTACCACCTGTATGAATACCATGACAGCCTCTGACAGCACTTCCCAGAAGTCAATAGAAAATCTATCACTGGTCAACTGGTTTGCAACTCAGTATTGTGCAAACACGTTTTGGTGCTTTGTAGATACTGCTGAACTTCTTGAGCTTAGTACTGATATTCAAACAGTCTCTACTGTGAGTACATGCCACAAAGTCAGATCTTTACTTTTAAAGATGTCCTTTAGCGGGAAATAGCTATAACCTTGATTCATCATACCTTTTATCCGACTCCATTATTAGTCACTGAGTTTCGTGCCGATATTTGAGCGCGAGGATACAGGAAGATCGTCAGCTACATTCCAATAAAGGAAGCATGATAACGAACAGCTCTTTAGAAATGTTTTGCTTTTGGTCCACATTGAAATCTGAGAAGACTGCATGAAATGCAAACTCATCGTTATTGTTTTGAGGTAGACGAAAACTCTGCATATTAATTTCATATAACCATCTTTATTCTTGATTTACAAATAGAAATGCCATCAATCCAATGATCAACTACAAACTCTTAATAACGGGATCTCTTGCCAATAGAACTTCTGAACGATCTCCAACGCAAAAAGATCTTTCCTCTGTCTATCATGCCATATTCAAAGTAACATAACTAATATGAGTAATTATGTTGAATTAACGATTAACGTGAAATAAATTTGGAGTTCTTAAACCCCCTGGAAAGTTATGTCGCTACTAATATCCAGCATATAGGTACCATGTACAACACACTAGTTTTACTCTTCGTATGATTTTTACCTTCAAGGAAATTAAAGTAATATCAGAATACAAAAGGGAAAGCATAAAAATGACTAATCGAAAAATGAGCTAAATATTTAATAAATATTTTCATTACTTCCTTTGATGGGAAAATTGAAGCTATTGCTGTGACTATTCAATAACTGTCTATTCGTAGCCACTCTTTTGTAAAGGTAGTCATACTGTCAGATTCCAGAAGAGCGTTTCGAGCTTTTCTGAATAATCAAAATAGTTCCCAACGAATCTTAGACGTAGGCCTTTGCACACAGAATTTCTTTCCAATGGATTACAGCACACTGTGGAATTATGGGAAATGAAAACGCTGACACTTTGGCTAAGAAAGGAACTTTGATAACGCAGCGCATTAATTGACCGCTTTCTTTTCATACGGCTTAATTGTTTGTTAACCTGACTCTTAAGAAAATTCTTGAGCAGGATATGATTCAACGTGCTATAGATAAGAGTTGGAGGATTCTGGGGAAAGAGAAATTTTCATTCCCGGTTTTTCAAGAAAGACAGCGGCAGCTTTATTTAGACGTCTGATTGGAAATGACTGTTTGCGAGACCACCTCTACAAAATTGGAGTGGTGGATTCCCCAAATTTTATTTTGTATGACTCCAATCAGCCTATGATTTTTGAACATTTTAATAATTGTATTGCACTTTCTCGGTATGAGGACATTGTTAAAAAGTACTGGAGAGCCCATGAACTAATGGCTTAAGCGCTAATGCTTGGCATTTGTAAAATAAATAAATAATATTTTCATTCTCAAGCAAAGTACACTGCTTTCCAAAAGTTAAGGAACAGTATGTTTCCAAAGTTCACCATTACAAAAATGTCGGTAACATTTAAATTAGCCGTTTAGATGCGTGATAGTAACGAAATTTAAGAAAGTATATGCAAAAACAAAAGCTATCACTTCTATTTTATAGAAATAAATACATATACGGAGTTGTAAAAAAATGCAAAAATTTTAAGTTTTGTTCACGAGTGCTGATTTTCAGTTGTTATTAACAATTTCATTGACATTAACCAGAAGAGTCTATCAATCTCCAGTGGAAGTCGTTTGCCCGATTCGTTGTGGTAGCAAGCGATCATATGGATGGAAATCGGGTTGTCACTAGCTGATGCTGCTAGGCGTCTCAGTGCTTCTCTTAGCCGGTGTCTCAATATCACCGACTATGGAATCAGCTTGAATCCGAGGATTCTGCGTCTAGAAAACATGTTCCAGGCAGACTTAGAGTCACAACACCTGTGGAAGACCGTTATTTAATTCTTTCGGCCCAAAGGAAAAGCAACATTACAGTGCCTCAGCTCATGGCAGATCATTTAGTGGCAACAGGAACCAGAATCTCAGCTACTACAGTGCGCAGACGCCTCCACAATACAGGTCTGTGTGCGAGACGACCAGTTGTTTGTGTCCAGTTGACCCGAGGACATAGAGGTGCCCGTTTATGTTATATTGGGCAAGAGAACACGTCTCCTGGACCAGTCAACATTGGGCGTCTGTTCTCGTTATAGGGAAGTTCAGGTTCACGATGGAGAGTTGTTTAGGTCGTCAGCTGATCTGGAGGGAACAACGCACCAAATGCAATCAATTCTACATTGTGGAAAGTCACAGTTACAGATGTGGTGGTATAATGGTTTGGGCTGGCTCTCGGTGGTCACAATGACCTGCATATGTTTCATGCAGGAACGTTGGCTAGTATGAAATATCGAGACCAGATCATTGATCCATATTTCCGCCCATATGCCGCTGCTATTGGTTCCGGTTTTTTTCTGATGAAAACAATGCGCGAGACTGCACCAAGCTCCGCTTGCTGAAGAGACCAGCTCAATCCCACACCAGAATCTGATACAGCATCTTCCAAGGTCGTTCGCGGAGCTTGAACAAGGATTACTCCGTGTCTGGGTGTTGCTTACCATTTCACTGATCAACAACTTAACTGATAGCATGAAACGTCGCTGCTGCCAATTTATTGCAGGTAGAAATGGACACATTCCTTTTTAGAACTCATTTCCGTAATATTATCACCACATTTTCCCTCAATCTACTGTTTCTCCAAGACTGGATTCCTCTGCCAAGGGTGCAATTTCTTGTTGTAATTCATGTTTGTGTTAAACTTTAGAAACATTCTATGTCGCATTCATTAAAGAACTGTTTAGTGAACATGCCCTCTCAATTTCTTATTTCTACGTTACTTCATTCACAAATTAGACGTAAAAAACATAACTGTTCCTTAACTTTTGGAGGGCACTGTGTAAGTTAAAATAATTCATAACTTGTTACAATTCTAATTGTATTAAAATGACCAAAGGCTTTTATGCACCAGCACACGAAATATGAATTTTTTGTAATATAAAAAAGGAATATTATGCGTATATTTTCTTGAAAGTGTAAATCTGAAATTGCTTCAAAGCAAAGCCTCTTATTGTGCCCAAAAGAAAACCTATCATCACTAACATTTAACATAAGTGCTGCTAACATTAAACAACTGTCTTTCGAGCTAAACGAAGTTCTTGATTACTAGCATTCTAGATAATGTGAAGTCACAGTTATTTACAAATATTAAAATTTTTTCTACTTCAGTCAAGAATTTACCTTCAGCATAATGAAGTACACTTGATACAAATACAATCTATGCCAGTTAACATAGCCATCAATTAATATTCTCAGAATAGAAAAAAGTGGTCAAGACACCAGAATTTCACCAAGTGATTCACAGGTATAGGCATTCCAGTTTTGATGCAGCACAGTCTGGAAAACTGCTCTGATCTCTCACTCCACTTTCCTTGCAACAAAAACCTCTTCAGTAAGCTTGAACACTGGTAGTTCTGACTCGAATTCGATTCTGGCGAAACGGACTGGTTGCACACGTGTTTTCGTGGTTTTCTCCATGCGTAAGGTGTATACGAGCCAAGTTTCCTTAGAAAGCCCTCCACGAAAGGTACACTTTCTTTTATGGAAAAAAGCCCTAATGTGCTTTTCCATAATCAACTAAACCTAAACCTAACCAAACCCTGGGCTTCACAATACCGCAGCCTTCATCTTTAACCACTGCACCGATAAAGATGACGATTAATAGACACAGCCTTAATTTATATTGTAAGTTAATTGATTATGGTAGAGAACACAAAGACTATTTGGCCTTTAAATCTTGTAGATGCTTTTGTGGAGGACTTCCTAAGAGTTGCATCGTTAGCTAAGAGAGTGCTGCTGCAAAGAAGCGAGAGAAGGGTTTAGAAGCATGCGGTCTTCGTAGGGATATGTTTCGGGAAAAGTTGCTTGCGTTTTACGCCCTCGTCTGAACGGGCCCTTAGACAAGGGTAACGAGCCAATCGAATTACCGGCTCCACATCTATTTAAAGTCGCACTACCGGGCCTGGACCCCTGACCGGGCCTAGACAGTACCTCCTTCATACGGTATGTAGGAGATACTGGCCTACACCACTTACGGCGACGGATTAAAAGTTCTCTCTCCTCATGGCTGAACAGGTCAACAGTGGTCACCACTCCCTGCGAACTGAGACCACCATGAGGTGTGGTCCTATTAGCCTCGAGGTTTACTGGTCGTTGGAGCGCCCCCGCCAGTACTACGTGGACAGTTCACCGGCTGAGGGTTTTACATGGAATACCTGCGATTACACGGACCGGCCGTGGCCACCAGCACGGTGGCCTATTGCCTTTCCTCCCTTGGTCCAACTGTATAAACGGTCTTCCTTCGGGATACTGGAACCGCCAAGCTCAAAATGCTTTCCCCCCCCAGAGTACTCTGTCAGGATATAGAATCCAGCCAGTTGCACCCCAGGGGGTAGACAAGGGTAAACCACGAAAACTGAATGCAGCCAACCTGTTAGCCAAAATGAAGCATGGGGTGAACTACTATTATTCAACTGTCTTATCTAATTAGGCACTGCAGATTCTAATTTTCTAAGGTAAACTAGCTCGAATTCATGTTACGTATGGATAAAACCACGGAAATCCAGTACAGACAGTATCCTCTCGGAATCTCTAAGACTTACAGGAAAAACATAGTGCATAAAATTATTTTGATCTCCTTCAGTTATTTAGCATATTATTTAATTGGGGCATTGCATCAAAATCGAAGAAATACTCCATCGATGTTATTCGATGATTGCACAACCTAATAATACTATAACACTTAAAAATAATTTAATAATATTAATCTTATTGTTTTTAAAGATTTCGTAAAATATTTTTTTAGTTTTCCATCTTTGCAACAGGCTTTACCATTTCACCACAAAGTTAAGACGATTTATTTTAATTTCAAAACAAATGATTTCAAAGAATACCAGTACAGGCACCGATCAGTTACAAATATATTTCGTGTAGGAAATCAATAAATACTGAATCATAAGTTTATATTGATTTTGTTCACTTGCAATCATACAAAAGTGCCCAATGACTCTGTACAGACTCTTCTTACCATAATTCTTTAGATAATAGTGGCAAATACAAGAAAATATTTTGATATATGAGTTATGTGTATAAATATCAAATATTTCATTAACACTGTTATTTTGAAGTAAAAGGAAACGATTTGTAATAAAATACTACCTGAGCAAAACATACGTTAAAGGAATATCATTAAGAAAGCGACAACTGTAAAAGGAAATTGTTTAAAAATGAAAAATTAATTTTTTCATTTCTTACATACTTCACTTTTCTTTTTTGCCTAATACGCGCATTTTAAAAAAAAAATTTTCATTTTATAAAATGTTAGGTAATCTTGTTATCCCATTTCGAAATAGATGTATTGTTTCCAATTATCAAACATTCCTGTCCTAAAAAATGAAATCCGTAACAGGCATGACCTTGTGAAATTATTATGTTAGTTAGAAGTTACTATTTTGCACTTGATTAATACTTATTGCACTTGATTTTCACTTAATACGCTTGATAATTATTAATTAATAGTCTATAACTATTTATATAGATATGAAATATATCTGAAAATTTTGCTTTGAATTCAGATTTAATTATCGTTTAAAAATCATATGCAATTATTATATTTATTCTAATTACTCTAAATATAAAAATTTGGAATTCATCAATCATTTTAGAGAATAAACGATTTATAAAATTTCTTCATTTAATCATTTAGATTCAGAATTTATTTAGTCAGGTTTACCCTTTACATATACTACTTTAATCCATTGTTTCACTGATCACTTGTCATTGCAACTTACCCAAAGTAAAGAACTCGTAAAGGCATGCTAACCAAAAATCAGAGTTATTTTCCAATTTTTCATCCCTCAATCCTTGAAAACTGAATTCATTAAGCTTTTTCGAATCCAAATTCTTTTTATAATCTTCTTTAATATTAAATTCCATGTTCGCCATAGCGCCTTAGGACCACATGTGTAGTGACTAAGCTTTCTTCATTAACTTGCGGCTAGGTAAAAAATTCACAACTTTTACAATACATGACTTTGAATGTGTTATTCTTGTTGTATAACAACACCTACAATCATAACTGTAAGATAAGCGACATGTTGGGATTGTGTCAAAAAGATTCAGTCAGGCATTGTAACAGAATTCTAGAATACTTTCGCTTGCAAAGATAAGTACTTAAGATTTATAAGCGACATTCACTTATCTCAAAGTTCATTACTGCCCTGTTGTTGTTACAGCGTAAATACAAGACTGTAAATACAATAAATTTCTTCAGAAATTCCGATAAGCAATCTGGCGTGCTGGAGTTAAAAATGTATTTTTCCGTACAGTGTTGCCACTACTCGCTTTGCAATTGCTGAGCTTGTTAAATTCGTTAAAGTTTTACAAAATAATGAAATAGGCAATAAAACTAATTCCAAATTTAGGGCTTCCAGGTGCTGAATATTCGGGTGGAGGACTACGTTGTTCAAAATTTGATGGCTCTAGATTGTTACTATAGATCTCTACGTTGTTTTTTTCACAATGCGAGAAACATACTTACATTCATACAGATTCCTCATTATTTAACTTCTTTAAATATAATACATGGCGATAATATTTGACGACAAGAATTCGAAAAGTGATACAGCGCTTTCAGTGATTCAAAGCAAAATGCCGTTTCGAGATTAATAGCCCTTTTGAGCTAACGCTCCTTTAGGCTGATAATCAATAATTAAAATTAAATAAAAAATTAACAAACTATGTTAAATTAATGACAATTAATAAAAAACTGAGATAAATTCTAAATTCAGTTTCACTCAAAAATTACCGGAGCCGGATTCCGATTGAATTTAACCTGTTTAATAATATTACTCTATAATGTATTAAACCATAATTGTGGATCGAAACATTTTCTTAAAAGAAAGGAAAATTACGAAATTTTTTATTAAAATATAACAAATAAAATATAACAAAAAGAGGAAACATTGTAAAACTGTTCACCAATCAATCTAATAAACGGAATGAAAAATTTTCCGAAAAGACTTTAGCTTGTAAGGTTTACCTTAATTTATCTAACAGTTAATTTTTAGTTAAAAGTTATTTTCCTGTCTTTTAATTTCAGCTTACAATTTCCGGCCAGAATGTATTTTCAGAATCGCGGTTGAATGCAAATGAGGAGAAGAAGTATTTAACTGTGAAGTTCTGCTGACTTCGTTAAAGAGCCAGAGATTCTGATCAGCGCGTGTTAGCCTTTTGGCGATACTCTCTCACAAGCTATTATTACGCTCGGCCGTACTTTAGGCCCTTGATAACTTCGCCGTTAGTTAGCGTTAAGGGGCCAACTCTGTTAGAATCTTGATAGCTTCGGCTATATCTTTTTCGTTAAGTTTTATTTTTTAGTTTCCTGAGTTCAAGCCCGAGTGGAGGCTTCATTGTAAAACTCCAAGAAGGAGTATTCTGTGAACTTTATTTTGAATAATAAAGAGTATTTAACCCTTCTCGAGTTCTGTTCTCTGTCTACTAAACTAAAGCGATTATTCGCTTGCCTGTTTTTAAGGTTCCTTGACCTTAGCTGTAAATTAAAAGACAGAAATCTTAAAAAGCTAAATAAAAGTTTATTATAATGAGAACAAGGGCGGGGGCAAAGCCAGTGTAACCGATGTAGCCACATCAGGCGGAAGCATTTATGAGCAGCAAATTTCCCAGTATTTAGGGAGGTAACTGAACAGCAAAAAGCTTACCACCGGGCCTGAGTGAAAAATGTGATCAACATATATTGTGACCCACAAAACACCGAGTAGCATTGATAAAATATCCCCCTCTCAATAGGACACTTGTTTTTTCAGCTTCCTTCAGGAAGAACCAAATTAGTCCAGCATTTAGCCATCTCATCATCGAAAACATTGCCCAGGCTTGAAAGAGATTACACACATAAGAAGGAAGAGTAAACAGCTACAGACATTCATGCCTTCTTCCGATCTCAAATTTTGGCATACTGATATATTACCTGGCACCGCTAAGCTGCCAACTTGCTCGCCACAGAAACTGGAATATTATTCAGGAATTCTTGTACACTTCAAAAGCTCACTTAAATCCACTTCAGCTCGAAAAGCATACTCTCGTATAATGAGCTTTTGCGGAAGTGATTGTTGTTCGGAAATAAAATTTCAACAGCGTAAGACATTTTGTACATTTCTGTAAATACCTGAATACATGTAATTGCAACTGCATTGTTATTATTTATTTATTTTTTGCATTTGAGACAATACGTTTGTGGACGCTTATTTCTTGTATAGAATTGTAGCTTTTGTGATTCTGAATCCAACGGCACTTAAATTGCGAAACAGCTCAAACAGACCCGGGCAGCAGCTAGGTATTTTGCTAGCCGGTGCACTGTCTACAAGTTTCAAATTCTGTTTCCCTGTGCCGCCTTAATTTTTTAGAAAATTTGCTGCTCTTGAATTCTGTTGCTCGGTGCCTCCTCTGAATTCTAAAAATTTTTCCATCACTAAATTTTGCTGCTTTGTGTTTCTCTAAATTCTATAAATATTTTGCCGCTCCTAAATTCTGTCCGATGGCATCGACTCTTGTGTGGCTCTGAAACATATAAACCCTTACATATAAACCCTAGATATAGACAAAACTCTCTGGTGGCTAACTTTTTGTCAAAGTTTGCGACATTCTGAAAGTTTTGGGAAAACACAGCTCTAGAAGCAATTGTTCCCATGCCATTCAATAGCGCAATGGATTTCGTTGCACAGTGCAGCCATATGGGCCTTAACCCCACAGTGAAATTAATAAATAATCTGCAGACATGCCAGAGACTATTCTTATTCAGAATATGTCGCGTGTACAGAACAGCTTCAACGAGTGCTTTAGAAGTATTTAGCAAGTCTACCCCAGTTAGACTTGTGCCTGCAACTCGACGTCCAGTACATTACCACCTTGTGGCAACATACCTATGCATATAACGATTATGAACATAATGATATTGAACCTCCGCGTAACCCTGAACTCTTTGATATTAACTACAGTTTAAGGTGCAAGCCTTTTATGTGGACTCAGCTCTTTTAATAGATGACTCTAAAAATGGCAAAAGAACAGGCCCTGTTTTGTGCGCTTATATAAATGACAGACAAGTACACAACTGGGAAACGAAACTCATAGATCTTAACATTATGTATCAAGCGTTTACACGCCATAAAACAAGCCATAATTTATGTCACAAGTTTGCGAATGCGTACCACATTATTCTCTGACTCTGTTTCTAGTCACACTGCAGTTATGAATTCGAAAATCAAAAACCCAGCAGTTAAAAAATATCTACAGACTCCTTCTTTCTATGCCTAGAAAAACTAGACCACTGCTTTTTTTGGGTGCCATCACGTACTGCGATTTTCAGCAATGAAGCGGCAGATAATCTCACAAAGTAAGTCAGCACTGACTTCCATATCCTACCAGCCATACCACCATCCTTTATGAAGAAACACAGCTTTTCCTGATTTCTGTACATCAACGTGTCTTTTGAAATCCACGCTAGAAATGACGATGTGTAAGAAAAGTCGAGCTTTATGCTTTCCATCACAGCCCCGTATAGCAGTTCATCGCTTGCTCTCCGCCCATGCATTGAATGGTAAAAATTGCTTGTTTAGATGTTTTCTATCACCCCTTAAATTTTTGCTCATGAATTTTTAAACACCCTGTATTCAGCATTAAAGAGAATGGTCTCTGCTGATGCGATACTCCTGGCAACCTAGATCACTATGTTTTTAGCTGTACATACACAGTATCTACTCATTTTGAGTATGCCATCTATTGAGCATTGTGGAAGGCCATGATGGAGAATACTTTTGCGTTCTTAAGGATTCGAGGATTTGGAGTGACTGACGGCAACACTTGATGAAAAATGGGAAAATTCTAACATGCACAATCGATTTGATATTCATTGTATTTTGAACCTTCTCTGAGTATTTTGATGAGCTATCGAACGATCAGGTCTCTAAGTAAGCTTGTTCAGCCTGTGATTCCACCCTTGCACAATCTTACTGGCATTATGGATTACAACACAAGATTCTCTTTACACTGTAAAAAAAAATCTGTAAGGTTACTAAGAAAACTCATGGAAACTGGGATGCCATGGGTTATTTGAGTAACAGAAACAGGTGTTTTCTTTGTAACATTACAAGAGTTTTGCCTGTAATGGTTACAGATCTTTTTCTTGTAATATCACAGCATATAGTTATGTAAGTAGAACATATTCTTCTCATGTAAATTCCCAAACGATATATCTGTAATGGTTACAGATTATTTGCTAGTAATATTACAGCAAATAATTACGTAAAACGAACATATTTTTCTCATGTAAAATCTCAACAGATATATCTGTAACCGTTACAGGTTATTTGCTTGTATTATTTCAGCAAGTTATTATGTGAGTAGAAGATATTCTTACGTAAAATTCCAATGGTTGTATCTGTAAAGGTTTCAGATTATTTCCTTCTAATATCTCATTAAGTAATTATATGTGTGTAGAATATATTTTTCATAGATGAAATACTAAAGGATATGTCTATAAAAGTAATAGATTTTTGTCTAAAATGATGCTTATTATAATAAAATACCTTGAAATCAATATGTTTTGAGTAAAACAATGATATCTGTATGTATATATATCATTTTGATTAATAATCGATTTGAGCTTAATTTGATAATTAAGTTCAAATTGATATGCTACTCCTTACATTAAATTACATGTATATCCTTTATATAAAATAACGAAATGGCATCTGGAATTTATATTTGGCCTGTAAAATAGCTGAGGAAAAAAAAAAAATGCTTTATTTGCATGTTTTAGTGTCAATTATTAAGATATGTTCTAGAACTTTCTTTTTAGTAATTTTAGCTATAATAGACACATGTTGCTTTAGATTTAACTTATGAGTAAACAT
This sequence comes from Stegodyphus dumicola, assembly GCF_044657685.1. NCBI lineage: Eukaryota > Metazoa > Arthropoda > Arachnida > Araneae > Eresidae > Stegodyphus > Stegodyphus dumicola. Next base: position 64,851,004 of record NC_140779.1, read on the forward strand.
GTTGCATGATGATATAATCATATTATTACTGTAAAAGACATTTTGTGAAATATTTCTATGAAGAACTCAGAACAGCTGTTCTTTATGTTTCAAAAATATTATATTCTCTCCATCTAAAAAATGACATTTTCAGTAAATTAAAGAATTCAACATAGCAATGAACTTCATTTTGTTACTACAAGGAATTCAAAATTTTGTTCATAAGCTTGCATTACAACGTCCAACTAATCATTTTATTCTTATCTGCACTTAGTGTTTGTCAACAGTCTGCTATTGTTTGAAATAATAGATGGTAAATGCATAACGTTTTTAACTTACCTTCAAATAATTTCCTTTGAATTAACAGATAGAAGTCTTTCATTAAAAGCCTAATGTCATGTTTTTTGAATAAGTATAAAATTCTTAATTCTTAATCCATTAAAATTCTTAATGCTTAATACAATTATGCCTTTAACAAATTTGTTTCAAAAATTAATACTTCACTTTATCTTAAAATTTAATGCATTTTAATTTTACCAATAATTTTTTACAAACATGATATGTAATAAATTTAAGCTTAATATTTACCATTTAGAAAGTGATACTAAAAAAGTATTCCTATTTATTATAAAGTTCGAGATTTGCATACAAAATTGTGAAATATACATGTGACACCAGAAAACAAACTTTATGCCCTATATATATATATATATTACAGCATGTTAATTAAAAAGTTTATTGAATTTATAATTTTATTGTGAAATATTATGAAGCAAATAATATGCTAATTAAAATACAGAAGTAAAAATAATTTATTACTTATTCATAAACTTTACATAAAATCTGAAAAAAGAATTAATTAAAAATAACACAATATAACATTTCATAAAAATTCATTTCGACTGCTTGGAAAAAATAAATGGTTTTTCCCTCTTTGTAAACCATGTCTCCTAAATAAAGAAAAAAACATTTTTTTAAAATTATAACCATGCTCTTAAAAGCTTATAAAGAACGCAAGAACTCCGTCTCAGCGGCTATGTTAATAGGCATAGTTGTCGAATGAGGGCTGATGAACATCCAAACATTATTATACGAATCTCAGAAAGATACACCTAAAGTTAATGTACAGATTGGAATAACTAAGCTCTGTGAACCATTGATGTTTGCAGAAAGGTGCATCACTGGAGAAATTTATCTCGATATGTTGCAACAATATCTTGAGCTACAGCTAGTATCAGATGGCATTAGTGACACTGTTGTCTATCAACAGAATGGTGGACCTTCCCATTTTGCCATTATTGTGTGTAATTATCTTAATGATCGTGCCTCTCAACGGCTTTGGGCTCCACAATCACCAGACTTAGACCCTTTCGTATGGGGTTTTGTGAATTCCAAAGTGTACCAAGTAAAGACTGGTAGCACTGAACAATTAAAACAGTGAATTATGGCTGCAACAGCTGAAATTACACCAATAACTTTACGTAAGGTGTTCCGGAGTGTAGTGGGATGGTGGCAATTGTGCGCAGACACTAAGGGGGGGGGCACACTTAATTGTACTAATTTAGTGTTGCATTTTCATGTAAATAATTTATATTTCAGAATAACGCCTGATAAGCAAAAAAATTTATAGAGATTTTATAAACACCCTGTATCTATTATACATAACAACCAGTTAATTATCTTACCTAAAATATATTAAGTACAATAAATGCTTGTATTCTAACAAACATAACTTTAAAACAAATATTACTGAAATATTCTAATTTTAAAAATCATGAATTTATATAATGATTTATTTAATATAAAATGTATATTTGATATAATTCAATTAACATATTTATATATTTTAAATATAAAACTAATTTTAAAATGTACTTTTTATTACATTTTTAAATAATTATAAGACACAGAACATTTTTAAAAACAAAACACTTTATTTCATTCATATGATACGTTTTTACATTTCGGACATTCTATTTTAATGGCATCAACCCATCTAGCTCTTCCTCCCTTGCAAATCCACATTCCAGGTTTTACTTCAACACCTTTTACAGCTCCTATACGGGGGAGTAAACAAATAATTTATTCTTTAAAGAAACAAAGGTACATAGCCCCCCCCCAAAAAAAAGAGGGAGGGAACAGTTCTATATCTCCCGTTTAATTAGGCCCATTGACGAAATTCAAATTGCATTTTTCATGTTTCGAGAGCGCGACTTAGGATATGCATTAGATTCAGAGCTTAAACTGTGCCAGTACTTCTTAGTTTTGAGGATAATTCATAATTCTAGTCGGAGCCCTAAAAAAAGAAGAAGGCCGCGGCACTTCTTTTATGTAACTGAACAGCAATTTCAGAAGAAATGTCATGTTGAAAATTATATTTTTAGTAATAAAATTATGTTAAAAATTGCTTATTAAATTTTAAGTTATCTCTGTATATTATTTAATTTTAATCACGCCACCCAGTTGGTACAGTGGTCAGGAAAGCTGACTGCGATGCCAAAGGGCCTGGGTTCGAATCCCGGAGAAGGCATGGTTGTAACTGTCCATCCCTTCCTAGAATAGGCGATGGTGACCTATTAGGTGCCTCCATAATGAAGAGACCACCACATCCGGCCTTGTATGGATTAATGGACTGGGTTACATTTGTAATTGTTCACAATCTGTCATTGGGAAAAAAAATAATAATCACATTAATTATTTAATTATTTTAATAATGAATTATTTAATATTTTAATTATTAATGACTTTATTAGTCATTTTATTTATTCTTCTTTTTTCGAAGGTCTTCTATAAGGCTCCGATACTTCCAATTTTAGAAAATTAATAGGGCTCTGGTACTTTTAATTTTAGAAATTAAGCCCTGGTTAGAGTTATATATAGCATTGTTCTAATATAGGTATGTTGACACAAAATCGGACCTTTTTCTGATGTGACATGCTAATTTTTTTCCATATTTTGATTTTACGACTTAAATCATGCCAAACTGCCAAGTTTAGTAATAATCGCACAAGTAGTTTTTAAAAAATTAGCTCTCAAAATTTTAGCTCCTTAGTATTGTTTGAATTTAATGTATATATATTAATATCTCCTTTATTAAATTTATATGATTCTTCCTTTCCTATTTCGAAATTTAAGTTTATATACTTTCATGTCCATAAATTAAATTTATTTGATTCTTCCTTTCCTATTTTGAAATTTAAGTTTATATACACTCATGTCCATAAATTAAGGATAATTCGGAGTCACGGGGAAATCGAACTTTAAAATAAATATATCACCTGTAAAATCACTACACAAGTCTTCAAGAATCATATGCAAATTTCAGGAAGTAACCAGATAACACCGATGGTACGATGGTACGTCACAATGACGAGAGTGTAAGAGAGTGATATATAAGGAATACAGGCAAAGAAGTAAAATTGTTCGGTGCTTTATAAGCATTTCAGTGCAATAACCGAATAGTTATGACACAAAGGACGCATTTGGATAATTTTTTACGTGGTAAAATTATCGGCCGTCTGGAATGTGAGCGTACCCAACTGGAAGTATCAGACGAATTTGGAATTGCCCAGAGTGTCATCTCCAAGCTTTAGCAACAATTCCAAGATGATGATAGTAATGTGAGTAGACGTTACAGCACAGGTCGCCCCAGAGTTACAACATGGAATGAGGACCGGTATTTGGCAGTTACTGCCAAAAGAAACAGGCGGAGCACAGCCTCAGACCTGTCTCGTCATCTCTCTTCAACCACTGGTACGACAATTTCAAGCCAGACCGTGTACAGATGCTTAGGGCAGATTGGTCTATATGCTCATAGACCTGTCAGATGCGTTCCACTTACTGCAACTCACTGCCGCCTGCGGTTAGCCTGGAGTAGAGAGCATGCATTGTGGACACCGCAACAGTGGGCTTGTGTGATGTTTTCCGACGAGACCAGGTTTAGCTTGCAGTCTGATTCTCGCTGGACTTTCATATGGAGAGCTCCAGCTACCCGTTATCACCAAGAAAACATCATTGAATGACACCGTTACGGTGGTGCAGGAGTGCTCGTTTGGGGTGGAATTATTCTGGGTTCCAGAACTGACCTGCATGTTCAAATTGGAACCATGACAAACCAAATCTATCGGGACGTCATTCTGGAACAACATGTACGTTTGTTTCGGGGCACCATGGGCGCACAATTTGTGTTTATGGATGACAACGCCTGTCCTTACCTTGCAAACATCGTAAGCGAATGCCTTCAATCGAACGATATCACCCGTATGGACTGGCCAGCATTCTCATCGGACTTAAATCCAGTAGAGCACGTGTGGGACATGCTTGGCGACGAGTTGCAGCCCGTCAACATCCTCCTACATGTCTACCGGAACTTCGGAGAGTATTGCTTTTTGAGTGGTGTAATATCCCCCAAGATCTGATCGATAATTTGATACTCAGCATGCCTAGGTGTTGTACGGACTGTATTGCATCGTCTGGGAGACATACAATGTATTAACAATCATACCAACCATGTAATATTGGTTTTTTGTAAATAGGGTTTTTTTTTTTTTTTTTTTTTTTTTTTTTGTAATTTGCTCCAGGGAGAAAAAATCGCTAATTTTTTTAATAATATCAAACAATCAGCATCTTTTTTTGCTCTTTACCTTTTGTTTAATAAATAAGCTTTAAGTCAAATTTGTTTTGCTTCTAACTCTTCCTTTGCCTGATTTTGCATTATCCTTAATTTATGGACATGAGTGTATTTAGGTTCCAAATAAAATTCGCCATTTTTTATAAATTATTTTTAAAATTTGTATTTTTAAATAATTTTTATAAATTTTTCGAAAAGCATTTTGAATTATAACCCATAAAATTTTTGCCATCATCTTAAAGTAGATGTAATTAGCATATCAGCAAAAAATCAGAGTTTTTTCCTCAAAATTTCCTAGGATATAAGTGAATTTACATATTGGCGCACTTTGAAATTTGGCATATTTGTTATAAGCGATAATAACACCAAATGTGATTTACGCACTTTATTAAAATTATTTGAAATAATGAAATAATGAACGATGACTTCTTCCCACTCATTTACCAAAAAAAAAAAAAAAAAAAAAAAAAAAGGAAAATAGGTTGCTATAAATTCAGAAGTTCACCAAGTGAATTATTCTTGGCGCAAACTGAAGAAAATGCGCCAGGCTAAATTTTTGAATTTCTCCGTAAATTTTGCACCAAATTTTACAAAATTTAATATTTAGGCATAATTTGAGTCGTAGAATCAAAGTACGAAAATTGGTATGATTTCAAAAAAAGTCCGATTTTGTGTCAGAATAGCTATGTTAGAATAATGCTGTATATAAATGCAATATATATCCTAAGTCGCGCTTTCGAGACATAAAAACGCAAGTTGAATTTTGTCAATCGGCCCAGTAGAATGGGAGATATAGAACTGTCCCCCCCTTTTTTTCCCGCACTGCACCTGTCCTCTGTAGCAGGCTTGGCAAGAACGTCGATTTAGTGCATTTCCGCATTAATAAAAAAAAAAAAACAGCGAGAGAAATAAATATTTTTTGTTACTGATTTGCACCTGTGCATTTCTTCCGCTGTCATTTTTAAATTATAACAATTTTCTTATTCTCCTTGCAGTTCATATTTCTTCGGCTAGCAAAAGTTTTCGTTTTAAAAATGTAGCGTTTTTCATCTCAAATGTTTAATTGCTTTAATTCCCTCTTTAATTACTGTTTTTAATCTCCCATCAAATGATATTGATGCTACAGGTTTCTCCTTGAAATGTTACTCTACCGAGCAAGAGAATTTGTAAAAATTTTCCTAAATAAACAATCATATGCTGGAAAAGAAGCCATCTGGCAATGCAATATTGAAGACCAGATCAGCTGTGATAATGGGGATGAGACTATTCACCACCGCTTCACCATTTCGCTTTTGGACCAGTTCACCGCCTGGGCAATTCACCATCAAGATTATATTTTTCTTTAACATGCCTATACTATATCTTGCCATATTAAGTTTATTTAGTTTAATAATTTTTTTTACCTATTGTATACCTCTGGCTGTCTTAAATTTGAAAAGAAAAAGCTTTTGTAACTAAACACAAAATTATTAAAATGTTACCTAGAACTTCTGATTTCCCCCCTCCTCCCCGGGAAGAGTTTATTTGGAGGGTTTTTCTCAGTGTGATATGATTCTCTTAGGATTGTATGCATATAATAGGATACAGTAAAAACATAATGTCATTAATGTTTGGAAGATAATGGCCAAAAAATAGCATTTTTGTGCACGTCTCAAAAAGACGCCTATGCCTGAAATATCAGCTAAAGAAATTTTCTGCTCCTTAATCCTCAGGCTCGCGACATAATCACTGTCTGATGACCTTCCCGGCCCCTGATTTCTTACTACTCACAATAATTATTCCCTTTTTCCTTTTTAATTTTCCCCTTTTATATAAATTCAGTTTTATCTTCCCTCAACAATGGAATGTTAGCTCGGGACAAAAATTCTTTCACAGCCTTTAGCAAAATTCACTTGCTCTCTAGAATTCTACACTAATATTGCCGTCTGAAAGATGCAAAATGTAATGCAATACAATTAAATTAAATAGCTATTATCACAGAAATGCAAGAAAGAAAAATGAACAGTGATATAATTTGAAGGATGAAATATTTATAAAAGGGGAAAAAAATCAATATTTTTTTAACTAAATTGAAAATACTGAAAAGAATACTCAAATGAAAAAAAAAGCCAATATCACAAATAAGCAAAGGGATAGTTAATATACATGTATAAATCTAAAATTATGACTTGATTTTTTATAAAAAAAAATTAATGCAAACTGCTGATTTGCGCAAAAAATAATTGGTGAAACATTATTTTCTGTATTACGAGGTCTGTATTATGAAAACCTTGTGGCCGGTAGCCTTATGCCCATAAAGCTGAAAATATATACACTAGTTGATAAAAGAATTTTGTTATTACTAAATAATTTCATAAATGATAATATAACAGAATATCTCAGAGATTTAGTCCGCAATTTTAAAATGCAACAGTTTTGTTTTATTTCATACTGATATAATTTTCTAACTAACTATGTGTAATTTCTTTATATAGCGTATTTGTAAACAAGTAATTATATATATTATAAGCAACCTTTATTACATATTTTATTTCTTCTTGACGTCCAAATGGCCCCTGTCAAATCAACTGCTGATGGATTGTCCTGTCGCTGAAAGGACTAAATGGCCACAATCAAAAGTCCCAGACCCGTGATAATGCGTTTGAGGCATTATTAACAGCATTTGCTTGGACTTCAGAAAGCATTTGTAAAAAATGAATTTTTTATATGTTTATGTATGCTATTTTTTAAAGAAATTGAATACATTCAATAAAATAATAGATAGAATTTTATAATTTGTTTAGTTAACTACTATATAAATTACAAAACTATAACTTAAATAAATAAGAAATTTACCTATACAAAATTCCTGCTATATGGTATTTTACCAAATTCTTACTATATGTATATATTTAATAACTTATGTTGCATAGATATTGGGGGGATCATCGTTTACTGTAATCAATTTCTTTTTCATGTACGCTTATCAAATTCAGCAATAAATCACATTTTCTTAAGCTCAATTTATGCCAACACCATTTTCTCTAATCAATGCTGGTACAGAAGACAACAGTACCAAAATAAAAAAGAAACTTTTTTAACAAATATGAATTGATAAATATATACTAAATGGAATTTCTGATGATAAACGATGTCATACATTATAATTAAATGAGTCATAAAAGATTTTTATAAAAATTTTGTTTTAAGAAATAAATATTAAGAAGAAATACTGGCAAATAAACATTCCAATGAGTATAAAGCATCACTTATTTCAATGAATGAATCTAAGTTTCAGTGTGTAAAAATATGACTAACAGGCAAAAGCAAATTAAACTCTTTCTTTTCATAGTCAAATTTAAGCATACTGTTATTAACAAACAGTCGTCGTGACTTCAGTTCAACTTTTCGGACTCGTCGGGACTTCAGCGATTGAAGGGAAGAGGATATGGGAATGAAGGAAAAAAATGAAATGTGACACTCTTAAAGGCACTCAAAGACATGAATAAGTACAATGAGGAAAAGAAGTGTGATAAAGAAACATATGCATATATAAATTATATCATTAATACATTAATCAAACCTTTAATGTGTTGATATACACTCAAAAGTTTTACAGTACACTGATACAATTAGTAAACTATCATAAATTGATAAAAATTTTCATTAAAATCATCATAAAAAAAGGTAGTTTGAGCACAGCTACAAAAATAAAATGATTTCAATAAATATTATCAGCTCTGTAAATACCCTCAAATACAGAGTTATAGTTTCTCGCAGTTACACTACACACTACAAGATGTGAAAATCAAAAACATCATTTAAATATCTTTCATATCTTATAAATTTAGAAACATACAATACAGAATAAGGCTTCTACACAGCAGCCTTAATACAGAAGGATAAGAAATATGGGGAACTAATACACAAATAGGACTCTTCTTTTTGTAAGAAAACAGCAGACTAAAAAAACTTTAAAATGGTAATACTTAACCTAACAAATTTAAATCATTGCTAATTAAACAGACATGAATGAAATTACAACTCAACTAGAAATTGATTCATACTATTTAACACATATAAAACAAAAATAGTGAAATATGTATACAAAAAATATTTCCATCCATAATTATATTTGGTGATTCCATTGCTAAATAATGATAATACTCTGGTAACCTCCTTTTATTTTCTCCCACTCAAATCAATGGGATTGTAACGTATTTCGTTTTTGGTCACAGACTGTCAATTTTTTATCTCTCTTTGTAAAATGGAATCCCTCTTTTATTTTCATTGTGTTGGAGCATATGTTGAAGTTTCTTCATGATTATAGTTGGTGCACGATGCTAAATTTGTGCAATTATCTGACTTCTTTTAGAAGTCAGATTAACTTGGTACATGGGCAGAACCATGGAGGATGGAAGGAAAAGAGAGGCCCAAACTGGCTTTTGCAATTTCCTTCCTTGAAGCAGTAACAGTAGAAACTTGCAGCTTGAAGCAGAAATCCCTTGTTCATCAAAACATTCAGTGACTTAGCATTAAGATCTATAGGTTTTGACATTTTACGAAGCAAACATTTTGTAATTATGTTAAAAGTATACACGTATATATTTTCTTTTTCTACAACATTTCACAGTCGTATTTATGTAAAAAAAAATGCATTTTCAAATGCCATTTCATTCCGAATGGAAATAAATGTCATATTTTTCCCAGGCTCAGAACAGTTTTATTTTGAATGAAACGTTTCCGCAAGTTTTTGCTATTTACATTAGAAAGAAATTTTAACGTAATTTGATTCTATTTGGCTAACAATTACAAAAATTTAAATCAAAGTTTATTGTATTATTAATATTAAAATCACGCACTATTTCTTTTCAATTTACAACCACTTTTTGAAATACATTCTCAAATACGAGATTATTTTCAGCTTCTGAGGTATCTTTTAAATCAAAAATCATAGTCACTCTATTATAATGCTCTATTTAGTTTATTTCAAATTAGAGCAGTTTTTATTTTAATAGTTAAATATGTTAAATATTGCTGCTGATTTCTGTATATTATAAGTATATATTCTGTATATAATTTCTGTATATATTTTCTGAAATTCTTTCTAAAATCCATAAATAAAGACTATGTTCAAATAATCCAATGAAAGTCAAATATTTGTCAAAGGCAAAATGGTTCTGCTATCTTCGACGTTGCAAAGAAGAGAAAATATCTTAAAGGGAAGTGATTTGAGAACTTCTGCATTCCGTTTCTCATCGATTTATTTATTTGTGGTGTGAAAAACTGACTTCTATTGACTTTTGTGAATGAGATATTCAATCAAATCACAACATGATGGTGGACTGGAGCAATGCTTTCCAAGAGGTTTGTTGTAATTCTTTGATGTCTCATCCTAAAACTAAGATGGATGGTTCGGACAAAATCATCGGAATCGAGGAAAGTTTGTTCACAAAAAGAAAACATAATGTAGGTTGCATATTACCACCACAGTGGGTTTTCGGAGGTTCATGTCAAGAAATGGGAGAGTGCTTCATACTCTCTATTTCAGAGAGCTCTGCCAAAATTTAAATGGATGCAATAGATAATAATATAACTTATGGAACAACAATATTCTCAGACTGCTGGATATGTTACATACCATTCCATTTGAAAGTTACATGATATGATCACTTCATAGTGAATGCCTCATTTAATTTTATTGACCCAGTCATGAGTTATCATACTCAACATATCAAATGTTTTGGAGACGATGCTAAATGGTGAAATAATTGTAAAAGAGGCACTGCACCTCAATGACTCCTATTTAGTAGAATTCATGTGGCCTATCTACATCAAAATGTTTTCTGCCATACTGATATTTGCAAATTTATGTCTCCCATTTAATGTACCCATTCATTTCAGTTTCATTGCGTCAGCCATTAGGGAAGGAAGGCATCTCCGTCTATTCCTTCCTTCAGGTGTAAAACAGCAGCAAAAACAATTACAGAAGGATTTCCCAAAAGAGGTAAATATTTTATTTTTTAAAACAAAATATAATCCTCATTTAGTAATAAAAATTTGTATTTTAAATTGTTTGTGTGTTTTCTTTCGATATATTCATTTCAACTCGCAATAAATATCGATAGTTTGGTGATCTCTTTTTTTTAAAAGAAAAAATTAAAGGGTCACCAAAATTACTGTCTTGTATAAAATAAGTAACTTTACTCTATATTATCACAAAATTGTAAATATTAATATATACTGAAATGATCAGTATGTTTTTAATACTGACTCAGCAAAAGCAGTAAATTTTAAAGGTGATTATGTCAATTGTTTGCACAAATGAAAGCCTTTAAAATGGTCAATGAAGAAAGTATATTTACTACCAATTTCAAATATACTGTGACAAGCACACATACAGTGTATGATAGTGTAGGATATCAGATACACCATGATAGTGTACTAGGCCACTACACACATTGTTACACTGAAAGAGAACTATTTCACTTGATAAAATCATTAGTCATTTTCACATTAACAATTTTCATATCAATTAAAAGTAAATTACAAGAAGCATATTCTGATTATAAGAAGGAGGAGCAAAACTACACTAGTCACTGAGATATGGTTACCATTACATACATATAGTTTCTTTACAGTTAAAGCAACAGTTCTATGTGTACGAAATAATAAGTAACAGTTAAATAAACAGTTAGAAAGTAAATAATAATTCAAAAGTCTAGTTACTATTAAACTGCTACAGTAGTTTAGAGCAGGGATCCCCCAAACTTTTTGAAGTAAGCATAAGCCGCATTCAGGCAACGGTATAAAGGGCATAAGTGGTTTAAGCCGAGCTGTGTTGCCAGGCAACCAGTCTGTGCTAGGTCACAAAATCTGGTTTAGGGGTCTTGGCATAAAGTTCGAAGTTTTCAACTTTTTGAAGACTTGGGATAAGCATCGACCAATCAAAGCGAACACGCAAAACCTGAATGCGAAAACGGAGCAGGAAAGCTGTAGGCACATCCACGCATGCGCAAATTTAGCTTCTCTAAGTGGGTGTGGCTTAGACCCTGTGTCACAGGTGTGAACAGAATTCCTGCATTTTATTCCTTGTGACATTTATGTTGCCCTCAGAAAGCAGCCTTAGAGTACATTCTAGAATATTTGCGGGGATGTTGGCACATTTATTCTTTCAAGGTAATTTATAGGTTGACATAATTAATAATAAGCATAACATCTAAAAATTATCCCAAAAATATAATTTTGAGATATTATTAATAGTATTAATAGTATTCTTATGTTAATTAAATCATGTCTAAGTATAGAAGTTTACTAATTCTTCCCTTTACAAATCTTGGGTATAAAATTTCTTTGTAAAAATGCAGTTTGTCAAGTCAATGTGATATTTGGCATTGTATTTCATAGCCAAATAATGCCAAATACCGGGAGGCCATAATTAAACTGACAGTGCTCACAGTGTTCTGTAGCACGATCTATTTGCGAGAATGACACCACATTTTGTAGGAAGATTAAACAAGACGGGGGACGAAGAATTCCACGAAAAAACAAATTAGTTCCAAAAGTTACCGCTACAGGAATATTTGGCACTGTGTAATAGAAAATAGAGTGTTAACAAATGCAAATTAATACGGAATAAAATTACCTTTTATTATGCACATTTTCTGATTTAGTTCAAGTGCAATATGGCAACACTTTTAAAAAAGCATAAAATCTACATAAACACCGATAAAGTCTTGTGATCTGCAATATCATGTACGCCGAGCAGCAGAAGAAGTTCTTTAAATTTCACGTTAAATCCATTCGCACAGTGCCAGCTGCTTGGGTTTTAAAAGGCAATGTGTTACATTTCGAATCAATCCTGCTCATAAACAATTGTCAAGTTGTTCATCTTTAAGTCAAGATCTGTACTTTGAATTCAGGATATATGTTGTTGAAAACAATGATATTTGGCATTTTTAAATTTTCAACAAATAAATGGGTCAAGATGATAAACTGGCTGGGACTCCAGAACTATACTTTCAAACTGGGAAAATTCCAATCAAATCGGGCTGTCTCATAAGCCCATTTGAAATTATAAACATATAATTGTAAACAAATATACTTATAATTATTTAAGTAATCACTAATTATAAAAAATTACATACCATTTTATTGAAAACTAATTGAAAAAATTTAATTGAAATATTACTAATTCTAACTTTACTAAAAAATTTTTTATCGTGGTTGCACAGCAGCAGACATACATAAAACCATTAGCAAGTGCAGTGGTGCCATAGGGTTGGGGACCCCTGGTTTAGAGCATCAGTCAAAAATTTGAACAATATACCCAATGAAATTCTGGGAAATTTTATGAAAAGAACACAAATTTTAAAATAATGATTTTATCCTGCTTTCATATCCACATGTGCAAAAAATCTGAACATCAGGCCTGCAACATCTGCCTCCACTGCAAACATTTCAGTGACCTTTCCTAAACTTGCACCATTGGCTCACAATTTCTTCACTTCACAACAGGCTTATAAATTCACATTCAATGCAAATTTCTGTGACATTATGTTCTTTTTCATTTAAAAAAAATCTAATCATTGAGCAGATCAACTAGCCTTTTATTTATTTATATAAAAATGTCTTAGAAAAGAAAACATTAGTTTAAGTGATAAAATTAATACACTTATATGGCTAGTAGACCAGACGAAGCTACTATGCATATATTATCCAATTGGTGTCAGTCTCCTCCCTCTTTGCTGCCAACTGACACTTTTAAAATGTTATATTACCTGAATTACAGAAGTTGCATATGACTGAAAAATCAAGTAATGGGGGAAAAGTTTAGGATAGCTAAGTTTCACTTCTGATGATTTAAAAATAAAATTGAAATATGGTGTTTTTTTTTTTTTTTTTTTTTTTTTTTATGCGGTACGAGTAGTCAAAATGCCAGATGTAAAAGCCTATTCATATCTCCTCATGAATAGCTGTGCAGTTCTATGATTTTTTAAAAGTGAAAACAGATCACTGTTACATGGAGAGAACTATAGAACATGTGCAATTTTCTAATGGTTAAGTAAAAATATGCATGAGAACTGCATAAATTCAGCATAATACACATCAAACATTATACGATACACTACTGTTATTACAAGTTCATTTTTTCCCTACAAAGCTTTATGTACCATTAGGGTTGCCATCACCTAGTTAGGCATTAGGCCAACATTTATGTTTGGCACTTAGTAGTACATCTTTACAGAAAAATAACAAAAAAGGATACTATTCTGTTAGAGTGACGTCAGTTAAAATTGTGCCACTTTTTTTTTTTTGCCACCAATTCTTGACAAGTATTAAATTATAAAATAATAATAGAGCTCAAAAGAATAAAAAAAAATTAACTCTGTAAAAAGTACCGTATATACTCGCGTATAAGTCGATACCGCGTATAAGTCGACCCCCCCACTTCGACATAAAAAATTCGTAGAAAATAAGAAGCCCGCATATAAGTCGATCCCCCACTTCCTAAATCGATCAAGAAACTTTGAAGAAAAATTTTTAAGTACTACATTTATTCAAAATCATCTGAGAAAAAAAGTAAATATATGATAAAAAATACCTTGGTAAATAAACAAAATCAAAATCCTTCAACGTCTGATTCATGGTCAGATTCGCCAAACATTTCATAGAACTCTTCTGTCGTCATTGGCTCGTCATCATACATATTTTCAGTCTCAAACTCTGTATTGTTACAATCACTACTACAGCCTTCGTCGTCCTTTTCACTTTCAAAAACAGCATCATCTTCCGTGCCGTCTAGTTCGTTGCTAATACAACATTTTTTAAATGATTTTATAATCATTCAGAGGGTATTTTGCAGGCATTCGCATTTTTCAGGGGCAAAAACATAAAAATTTCCAAAAGTGTCCACAATTTTGGCCACCACTGTAGTTCGTCACATAATTTAAGTCATGAAATTACTTCAAGTAGGTGACTTATTTGATAAGTCGTCCAAGTCGAGTGCGGGAAGAAAACAACTGCATTATACAAAGAAATTTTTGAACTTCCAATTCTTTTAATTTTTTATGGCCCCGCGTATAAGTCGACCCCCCCACTTTGAAGTCTTTTTTTTTGCCCAAAATATCTCGACTTATACGCGGGTATATACGGTAACTTTTTTTAAATTTCTTAATTTTTACAGATAGTAATTTTTTTCTTTTTAATCTTGTAACTTAGAATATTTTACACATAAATAAAAAATATCAAAACAAAATGAAATACAATCCAAATAGTTGGCATAAAATTACGAATATCCTTCAATATTGCAGAAAATTTTGAGTTTATGAATATAGTCGACGCCACAAAAATTCTATTAAATACGATTCTAAACGGCGGCAAGCAGTGAGTGCCCCGCTGATATTTATTTCTTCATTTAGCAGTGCCCCACAATTGCTCCACAGTTTGGATATGGCATCCAGTTTCAGGGTCTGCAAAATTATAGCTGTGATTCACAGTGAAATGTTCATACCCAGCATTTCATAGTTCTTCTTTCTTATATCCTTTCTAGCAGTCTGAAAATATAATGCTGCCATCTGCGATGTTTTCTTGAATGACAGTCATCAATGTCTTAGCACAACAATCAGTAACGGTGACCGCAAAACATTCTTTGCTTTCCCGGCATAAACCACCGAATACCCATTGTTCTGGAAGAATACGTCTAATGTTGTTTTTCCTTCTTATAAAAAGACTTTCATCTATTTCTGTAATCTTGTTGGCTACACTAATTTTAATTCTTTTATGAGACATCACACTATTTGACCATACCTCCCGCAAGTAGTTACTTCAATCTACTGTCGTATTATGGCTCCTTTCTAATTGAAGTTCTCAAAATTCTATCGACATCAGTTCTTGACACCCCAGATAGATGAAACAAACGGAATTGAGGAAAGTAAGATGCGAGCCTTCAAACTAAGTCTTGGTTCTCAATCTTTTTTTCCACAGCAAGAACATAAGTAGCAACGGCATATAGGAGCTTTGTTTGAGTCAAAAGTTAACTTCATTGGATGATTTTTTAGAACTGTTGCTATGAATTATTCCTTTAACCTGAAAGAATCTTATGGCAGCCTCTTTGTCATTAGGTAACTGCCAAATTGTGTAATCCATCATTGTATTGAAACAAATGGCAAAATATGGCAAAAGAATAACCAGTGACGATATTTCAAACGAACACTAGAAATCTCGAGCCACAATATTTTAAACGTAAATAAAAAATATTCAAAATAACCAATGATGACATTTCAAAGGAAAACTAGAATTCTCGAGCCACGATATTTCAAACATTCAATTCTTAAGCCAAGAATTGAACCTTGGTTGTTGGTGCATTTTTAACTGATGCCACTCTAAAGGAATTGTACCCATAAAAGTCTTTTTATTAACCAGTATAATCCATAGATTCATTTTATATACATCATTTCTTACCAGGCTTTGAGAAATCTTTACCCCATGTGCCAACAAAAGAACTCCATTCTTTAAAAACTGGTTTTCCTACATTGGAAAGATAACGACCACTTTTGTCACAGACAGAAAAGGTGTATCCTTCACGACTCCTGGGAGTCTAATTGAATTAAAATTTTATATCATAAATTTATCTAAAAGATCAAATATATTAAATTAATAGAATATGCATTTAAAACAGAATAGTAAGAACTAGTTGTCTCTGACATGAAAAATGTTTTACCTAATTATAAATTTCATTGCAACAGCAAATACGATTTAAGAGCAGATTTGAAATTTCAGCATTTTTTACACTAAAAATTTTAAAAACTGTGAATTCTCTTACATATTTATTCTAAAAATACATAGATTCCAGATTTCAAAAGTATGCTATCATCATCCTCTTATGCCACTGCGGAGGACGGTATGTTTTCCCTTCCCCATATCCATGTTTTTTATCTTTTGGATATCTTGGAATTCAATGCGATACCTCTGAAGACTGTAACCTCTTCTAAGGGAATATAAACATTTTACAGGGTTTGTACACATTTCTCTATGTGGAAATTAAGGACCTTTAATGATCATTAATTGAAAAAAAAAAAAAGTAAGGCCATATAAGCAGAGAGCATTGAAAAAATAAAAGCAATTATTGATAAGCCATTTTACTGTGGCAATAACATTCTAAGAATAAAATAAATCTGTAAATAGGATACATTATTATTAAACATAATCTAATATTTAACATAATTATGCACGTAATTTATGATACTAATTCTAAAACAATATTAGGAAATTACCCACAAAAAACTACAAAACATGCGTTTCTAAAAAAAACTCACAACAAAATATTTATGCATCTTTCTAATTTGAAAATTCTTCCAATATTTTAGCTAATTTACATGAGTTTTCTTCTCTTTAGCATCTTTCCGAAGTTTATTGTTTGAACAAACAAATCAATGATTCCACTAGTTTCTTATTTATCCCCTGATTTGTTAATGCTTTAACAATCTCTATATCTTTAAGAATAATTTTCTTTATGTAATAAATTTTTCTCAACAAATTTTCTCGGTACTTTTCCATTTTGCTGGTGCAGGCGGATAAAGTCGCCAATAATGGTACAACTGATGCCAAACGGAATATCCTTGCTGGTAAACTTTTACGCCTCATTTTCAAAATAAGTTGCAACCATTTCCTATCAGATTGATTGTTTTTTTCAATACTGGCATACGATTACATAGAATTTTTACCAGATAGTTTAATTTTATGCACTAAGGCCATTTGCAGTAATTAAGTCAATTAGGATGCAATCGCTCACCCGAAGGCGAAAATATGGAAAAGGCAAAGCCAAGGGTAAAACTGCAGTGCTTTATTTCGCTAGCGCATTCTCATTAGAATTGATGAATTTAACCCTTGATTTTGCCTTCCGGTGAGCGGTGTGATTGCATCCGATATTGACTTATTTACCGCAAATGGTCTTAGGGCATAAAATTTAACTATCTTGTAAAAATTCTATGTAATTGTATGCCAGTATTGAAAGAAACAATCAATCTGATAAGAAATGGCTTCGACTTGTTTTGAAAATGAAGCGTAAAAGGTTACCAGTGAAGATATTCCCTTTGCATCAGTTGTACCATTATTGACGACTTTATCGTTTGCGCCGGCAGAATGGAAAAGTACCAAAAATTCCTTTGTACAGATGTCTGTCCAGGTGACCAGATTAGAACCATTTTCGCAATTTTCCACTTTGTGTTTAATGGAAAGATAAAAAAAAATAAAGTGAAAACAAACATGTTAAGAGAAAGACTTTTTAGGATCAAAAGTAGAAAATTCAAATAACTTTCTTTTCACTGCTCTTGCAAAAATTCTCTAAAAAATAATAAATTAATTACAGATTTCCTATAAAATTTATTCATTACATCTTAATGCCATGAAGCCATGTTTCATTTTGTCACATTTTTCTAGAAATCTTGCTTTCAAACCATTTAAACCTTCTGAAGTGTTAGGTCTAAAAATTTTCTCATTATGTCAGAGCAAAAAGCCAGATTTTTTTTTAATAAAAAATTTAGAAAAGAAAAGTGTAAAGTGAATTTTTAAGAGAAAACTGGTAATATTTGAATGAAAACAGAAGAAAAACATACCAAGTGAAAAGATCTCAATCGATTTCGAAAGCAAACAGGTACATGTCCCTCTTCGTCAGGAAGTGTTGCAAATTTCTTTGTTCCTGACAAAGAAGGACCTGTACCTATTTTACCCCCAAAATTGATATAGTTCTTGACATAAATCTCCGTCAAACTCAAGGTTGTTGTGTTACTAATTATTATCTTACTTATTTTTCAGAAACAAAATACTTTTATGATGCCAACATGGAAAGTAATATTAGATTTTAAAACCCAGCACAGAAAATTAAAAGTGTTATATTTTAATGCTATTTTTCAGTTACAATTTTAATAGATTATCATTATTTTAATGATAGTTATCACTTTTATTGTGTTTGTAAAAAAAAAAATTGCAAATCTCTGGATAAAAATTTTTGTATGCAAAATTGATCTTGAAATTGCTAAAATGCTGATAAGTAACCAAATTTAGTACCGCATAATAAAAGAAATCGTATCTCAAAAAAGGGGAAAAGTTGCGTTGATGTAATATTTTATGAACTCTTCATTCTTAAAAAGAAATAATTTCAAAATGTTTTAATAGAGCTAGGGCCTAAAGTCCAAAAATTTCTGACACTACACCATTTATATTAAGAGGTAAGAAATAATTCAAATGATAACCCATCAAATACATATTTGTCAATAAATCACCAAAACAATATTCCTCAAAAATTTTAATTAACACTCAAAATGGCAATCACAAAAAAATTATAGAAATGCCAAATTTAGGACCTTATGCCAATTTTTATCCCAATGGCTGGACACTTGTCAAAAAGCATCCATTAAAAATGACCAAGCCCGCAAGCTGTTTTAGCCACTTCATCATCAAGAATGTTGCCTACGGTACATCACAAAGAATATATTGATATTACACTTAGAAAGAGGCAGACTAATATACACACTTCAGCCTCTGCTTTATATAGAAGTTGAAGAGATTTCAGACTAGCAGCAATCAGCCTCCCTTAACCATTAGCTAGTACAACAATATGGCAAAGATAAACCACACTGGTCATGGAAGTTATACTGGTTTCATGTCAGTAATCAACCTCCACTAACTGGCATATTATATGGGATAATAATGTAACAAAGCTACTTCACATTACTTTTCAACATAATCACCCAGTCTTTGAGAACTGTTATCTGAATGCTCCACCAATCCGTTGATTCCCTGACATTGGAAACCTGCTTCTTGATCATGAAAGCATCACAAAAGCTGCTATTTGTACCAATTCATCTTTGACAAATTGTTGTCCACTCGGATACTAACTCTTGCATAACTTCCAAGGTTTTCACTCTGCATACAATGTGTTCTGTTGATGGCATCATCCAATCTGTATCAATCAATTATGTACATCTGTATTCGAACTGATGATACCATCTAATTATAGCTAGAAGTGACAATGCTTTTTCTCTACTTCCATAATTTTCAATGAATCCTTGTACACATATGATGTTTTGCCCGTGAATATTTTATCGTTCTTCATACTTTAGAATAAGTTTCTAGTTAGCATGTCATTTTGCTTTCATGCTACAAACCACCTCTTGCTGATACTATTATGAAATAGTTTTTTTATAAAAGAGTAAGCATAAGCTCTATTCAGCATATGCACTACTATTTTTGCACTAATTCAGTGAAGTCACAGCAACACTTTAAAATCACTTTTGTAATCCCAGCCGTAATTTTCTTTTCCAGTTATTATTCTAACAACTGCCTTGAATTTATGGGTATTCTTCTGTTATCAGGACCGGATTCAGAAATGTATGTATGTATGTATTGTGCATATATATATATGTATGTGTGTGTATATACATACACATGCATGTACTTACACACAAGCATACACAAATATATACATCCATACACACATGCATTCATACATGCATTTCTGAATCCGGTCTCGATAACAGAACAGTAGCAATTTATATAAAATGCGATACACAGGCTCTATCTAATATATTACTAGTGCTTTTAAATATCACTTTAGTTCTTCAAAAAACATTATTAGGCAACTGCCTATATGACCTGTCCCTTAATCTTGCACTGCACCAGACTATTCCCACAGTCATATCTACAATGATTTATACACCAACTACTTATATTGCTGCCAGAATTACACAAGCATTACAGAAGGCCACAGTCTGGGTTACAATATCAGTTATTAACGAAAGTTTCCCACCACCTCAAATATCGTGTGTGCAAATAGTTCGTGATGGCATGTTTAATCAACCAATTTTTGGCATTTGAAAGAAAGAGACTTGCTTTAGAACACTGTGTTGTTAAATTTGTAAAAAAAAATATCATTATCATTAAGTACAAAGTGTCTGAAATGGAATTATCACGCCACCAGATTAGAAACATCATTTACTTCCAGTTCTGTTGCTAAAAGTCAACTTCAAAATGTCACCAAATCATATGCACAGCTTTAGATACTAATGTTGAATCATATGACATTCTGAAAGTTTGGTTGAAAGTGCAAAAACAAGGACTATAATATTCAAGAAGCAGAGTGCTCTGGCCGGCCTACTGATGTTGATGAGACCCACCTGCAAAAACTTGTGAAAGAAGATCAGTATGCAACCACTCAAGAACTTGCTAAGGAATCACAAGTTAGTGCCATGTCCATTAGTCATGCTATGCACCACATAAACTTGATATACAAGTTCAATTGCTGGGCTTAAATGGCTTTGTTGCAAGAAAGGTTCAAATGATCACCACATAAAGCATTCCATTAGAAAGGGAACATGGTTTGAGGAAAATTTTGGATGTTGTAAGAAATTTTGTGTGACACAGACTGACGACACAGAAATTTCTAAATAAGGTAAGTGGATATTTCCTTTGTGCAGTGCGTAGATGAGATAAGATGTATTTCCTTTTTTATAATATTTCATGGTTTGATTTAAAATGCAGTTTATTGAGATTATATATTTTTTGTTTGGCTCTAGTGTAGAATTGGGTACTCCTTTGATTTTTAAGTGAAAACAGATCAATGTGTACATGTCAGTCAAGTCAGCATGTAATGCCTAGTTTGAGCAATCCTCCGATTTCTTTTTTCAAGTGAAAATAAATCAATGTGTACATGGATACAGAATTTGTACAATTCATTGACTTGTTATTTTGGTTTTGTGTAGCGCCATCTTGAAATTGTGCCTTGCTGGTGCCGATCTTGTCGTCAATAAAGAACCACAAAAAAAAACAAGGAGCACACAATTGTAATTTAATTTAAATTTTTTCCTTCTGTTTTAATTATGCTTTATTGCATTATGCAGATGCCATTTTACTGGGGAGGGCGTTTGATGTAAACAGGAATGGCACAAAAAAATCACCAATTTTCACCAAGGGGCACCCTAAAATATACAGTAGAAGTCCAGAAATCCGCAAAGCTTGGGACCAGAGGTTGTGCGGATTTTAGGACAGAAAAGATAAAACATGATATTCGGACTAAAAGTGCAAAATAATTAAGGCGTATTAGATACATTTAATTAAATTATTATATACATTATTGCAATAATTTATTATATGCATTAAATTATTATTACATATATTATTCATTGTATTATATGTACACATCATCGAGGTTTGCTGATTTCGCCTCATGCAAAGATTTCCGGTTTCGGATTCTGGTGTTAGAATCATTGTGCTGTAAAATTTCAACAGCTTTTCTTTATTTTTCCATATATCATACACAATCATTTAGCAATTCTATACCATTCTGCTATAAATCGAGGAGTAGCACCTGCTTCCATCTTTTGCAGAATTTGCACTTTTTGCATTACCGTCAATGCAACGTGTTTACGTTTTTGAATGTTGCAAAGCAGTAAAATCATGAGTGCGTTTCTTATCTGTCATTGTATTAAAAAGGGCTGAAATTTAAAATATTCTTAATTTATCCACAAAATATCAGGATAAAAAAAAAGGCAGCACTAAACAATCTTGTGAAATGAAATAACAAAGCTCAAAAAATACAACGTGAATCGTGAACTTGAATAAAGAGTTGAGTGAATCGTCTGCTTTTTTACCTCGATGCAGAGATTAGAAGGAAAAAAACTTTTATCTTAGTTTTTTAAACTTTTTGGCTAATCTTTGGAATATGGTAACAGGTAGTTTGGCAACATTTTGGTAAGGCAATAAAGGTTACTAGCTAGGACATAAATAAAGTCAAGAGCATGCACAATGCCATTTTTGTGCAATTCTGGGATGTTTTTTTAATTGAAAATAGGTCAACGTGTACATGGATGATACCGAGTATGTGCAATTCTTAAAAACGCAGCAAGCAGTGGGCGATTCTGCATTTTCTCCCAATTTTGCACCTAATCTTCGTCATGATTAAGCATTTTTGTTCAATAAAAGTTCTAGTATGAGCGTAATTCGGCTAGCAGATTGTTGGAAAAAATGTTAAGTAAAAAAAAAAAAAAAAACACGCCTTTATTTCGTGAAAACAAAATGGCGTCCAAAACAAAACTAGCAGGTTGCTGTAGCAGGGTTGGTCGCCAAAAAATCGCCAAGTTACCATATTCCAAAGATTAACCAACTTTTTTTATGTCAATAATTTGGTATTTCCTTTATGACTCATTATTATTCGGTAATTATGACGTCATTATTCGTTAAGTATTTTTTCTTTGATATTTTGTACTCAATGTTGAGGTTTCCGGAACCTATAAAGTGAATGTGTATATTTTGAGAGGCAACGCCGATTTCAGGTCGGCGGATTTTCGGTATTTGACTGTATTTTCACCACAGGTAATATTCCATTAATAATGCAAGACCACATGTGTCTGCATTCAATGGCTCTACTCTGTACGGACTCAAATGGGATCTTTTGCAACACGCTATATAATAGCCCACATCGCTCCTTTAACCTTCTACATTTTACTTTGCACCTGCAGCTACATCTTGCTGGTGCTATCTTCCATTCTGCACAGAACATCTGAAATGCGGTTGATCTGTTTTTGGACTTGCGGCCACCAGGTTTCTGGCTGAAGGCTCTGAAACACTATCAAAACATTGGCAGAAAATGATAGTTTATGATGATGATTACTACCCACACTAAAGGTACTGCTTTCATGCTTTTGTTTTTCCTAACTTTATTAACTAACTTTATTAGTTAGGAAACAAAAACATGAAAGTTAAGTTTTTTGGCAGAAAACTTTCATTATAACCAGATACAGTACAAAGTCCGTAATCTGGACATCCACTATCCGGAATGATCTATAATCCGGACCTCAAAGCCACAAACTTTACGCATGCACGTAAAGAATGCGCATATGTGTTACGCATGCGCGTGGAAAGAAATGTTTAATGAAGTAAACAAATAAATATTGGGCTTTTTTTGTGTAAAATTTGATACCCTTTAGATCATAATTGCTTTTTATTTCATAAATTATGGTTTCATATTTTAATAGTATAATTTCTGCATGCCATCTTACCAGATTTAAATTGATAATCTATAATCCGGAAAAAGCCCTAATCCAGAAGAGTCCGGATTACGAACTTTGTTCTGTACAAGTATTTAACTTATCCTTTAAATTGACCTCATATAAATTATGCCTATATAATATGCATATTTAAAAATATATTAAAACAAACTACCATTTATTTTAACACTAAAATTTTAAAAAAAAACCTTTATTGTATTTTCTAACAAAAGCAGACACTGTGGTTGTCGAAATTTACAAATTTAACTACCAGACTGAAACAAGGAAATTGCAAATACCATTAACGTCCTATGAAGTTGCAGCTTTAATAAGGAAGTACTCATTTAACAAAATTATTTCCATATCTGACAGAATTTAGGTGAATGCTGATGATATTTTGACATTATAACAATAAGATCTCTCTTTATGTATTAAAGCAAGCTTCCCCTTATTATTACTTTCTTAATTATCGCCAGATAAATATTTCATCAAATGTTAATAACCTCAACCTCAGCTGAAGATTATTTTTGTGAGGAGCACTTAAATTAAAAATTCAACATACCTGAGAAAATTTCTTCGGAATCTCCCATTGACTAAGTCGTTTTGGTACGTAAGAATCTTGATACTAAACAATAAAAATTAAATCATAACTAAAATAATTTTTACAAGCTCATTTCAATAGTTTTATAAATATGTTTTGTTTCTGTCATAGGATGCTAGCTAGGATTTCATGACGTAGATTAAAGTTCCTCTATTCGTCACGAACTCCATATTTAATAAAAATAAATTATGGAACCTAAATAAACTTTGCTCAAAGTAGAGCAGCAATTAAATAAATCTGATATTATATTCAAACCATAAAACTTAAACCAGTTATTAAACATTTGTAAAGGTCAGTTCATTTAAAGAAAATTAAAATATTTCATAAAAGAAGCACAAAGATATTCTATTTATGAACATGATAAAATTATAAAAAAAAATATTGGGTTATTTTCATTAGTAATTGCTGTAGACAGCAAGCAAAAATATAGTAGTTCTTTCTCAAAAATAAATATATAAAATAATATCAATAATAATCTATAAAATATTAGAAGTAATTAACATAATTTGGAAAACATTGACCTGTTCTGCACTAAAATTTAGGGACATTATTTACTGAAACTTAGTTTACATTATTATTACTTTACATTATTTACTGAAACCGGAAAATTGCCGTGCGATTTGAAAATTGCTGTGCGCAGCGCAGCGTATATGCGGTTGCCAACGCTTTTAAATTTTGGCATACTCTCGCTGTAAAAATTGTCTAATCGTATTCTAATCGTAAGTATATAATTTTAAATTCATGTGAAATTTAAAAAATATCAAATTTAGTTGATATAAAATAACTCCCTATTTGCATTTCACTTTCCTTCTTGTATATCTTATTTATATGAGTACAAAACGTTTAGCAGCACAACGTAATCTCAACACAACCCAAAGCGCAACTTCGGAGAAAAGCAGATGAATTGTATGATATTGTTTTTTATGAAAAGTAGAATAAGTTTTGTTTAGAAGAGTGAAATAAATCATGACTATGCTACATTTTGGAAACTGTATTGCGCTTGCCTATGCGCCTTATTTCATGACTTATAAATTTTCTGGACTGTAAGAAAAATGTATTTTTCCTTGCAAATTTGAAATACAATAATATTATTACTGTATTATAGATAAATCGTTATGCCTGAAATCATATTCAACATTAATTTCTTCTTTAGTCTCTGAGGGATTAACACATAATTCTAAAATAAAATGAAGATATAATTTTATAAAATATTTCGAGGGTGATAGTATTTCATAAGTATATGCTCTTTAAATGAGTTACGTACCTTGACACTACTAAAGCTCGCAGTCTGGTTTAAAATATTAGAACTATTGAAGCCCTTCCTTTCTTTAAAATACCCTTATATGAACTAAACCAATCTTAATACTTAATTTACCATGCAAAAAATTTTTAATGCACATTTTTGTTATAGTTAGATTATTGAATTGTTGGCAGATTTCAAATAACCGGCTCTTGGCGATTTGTTGACATATCGGAAGAGAGTGCATGTGCGCCAGATTAGTGTTCTTAGTGTAGTAAAATTTTATTGTAAATCAGTTTGTTATACATGCATTTCACTTTGCTTTGGAAATACTAGTATTAAATAGATGTAAATTATCTATACTGAGATGAAAACATTTTATGTAATTAATTATGATTATTAATGTGGTATGTGAAGCATTTCAGTGGACATAAATGTTACTTTGAATGTAGATAGGTTAAATTTTCTCTAGACTTTGAAAATTTCATGTGCAAGTTCAAATGTCAGTTTTCTCATGTTACTTATTTATGATTTTTTATGGCTAAATAACATTATTTGTAACTTCATTACTCTGTTTATAATCTTCTACCCATATATAAAACTGGAACTTTTGAAAATTCCATTATACTTACGGTCACACTTGGTGGTACAGTAAAAGTCTGACTATGTAGCATTCAACTAGACATAAAGATCATGTAATCAAAATATTATTAAATTTTAGGAACTTTAAATCTATTTTCTATGAAAAATTAAGCAAATAAGAAATTTGTAAAGGGGTCATAAAGTTTATAAAAGACTATGACTCAAAATTTATACTTTTCACTTGTTTGACACTTTTCGTGTTTTCCATATAGTTGAGTTTTATTGCACTTGCATTCTTTCCCATTAACTATAAAAGTGCTGCTATCTGCTTCCTCCTGGACTTGTGCCAGTCATTCTGTTGGAAGTTTGAAAGATATAATTGCACTTTATTTAGTTAATCCTTAGATATAGCTTTTAAATATATACCACTCATATAGCTTTGGAAATAATCTATTGAATATGTCAAAATGTGAGAGAAATAGCAGTTAGCTTACAGCATTCCTTACAAAAACTAAACTGGCTGATAAAGGTTTGATAAAACCAAGGTAGATGTAATTAAGACACAATAGCGCGTCGAACAAATACTAATTCAGAAGTCAACAATAGATGTCTTCAAGTGTGTTTCAAGATCACATGTATTTAACACTGGTTCAAATCAGATATTGCGTGACAGTAGTTTTTGTGGTAAAAGTATATGTAAGGTTACCCCTTGGCGATTTTTGGCGGTACATGGATACAGAGTTTGTGCAATTCCAATTCTTTGACTTGTTATTTTGGCTGGCATAGTGGCGATGTTTGCACCAAAAAATCAAGACAAAGAATTACGCAAACTCGGTATCCATATACGCATCGTCCTATTTTCACTTTAAAAAAAATCCCAGAATTGCACAAAAATGGCATTGCACACTCTCTTTATCCATGTTCACATCGATCTATTTTTACTTTAAAAAAAATCCCAGAATTGCAAAAAAAAATGGCATTGCACACTCCCTTGAATTTGTCCATGTACACATCGATAAATTTTCACTTAAAAAGTCAAAGGAGCACCCAATTCTACAGTAGGGGCTGACAAAAAATGCATAATCTCAATAAACTACATTTTAAACAAAACAATAAAATAATATAAAAATGGAAAAACCTGTTATGCATATAAGCATTATGCAAAGCAAATATCCACTTACCTAATTTAGAAATTCCTTCGTCTTCAGTCTGGGGCACACAAAATTCCATAACAGCATCCGAAAGCTTCCTAAAATTATCTGAACTCGAATCCGTATATCTGCATCGCCACATAAATTCACAAAAATAAGAGTCAAAAATATTATACGTAGTTCCGGACTTTCCGGAAAATGGCTACTAAGTAAACCTTTATTTACATGCCAGTCAATTAATGCACTTTTTCCCTTTTGTTCCAAATCATACAGAAACATCAAATTAATCTTACTACATTCAGCCATTCTACCGTTTAAACGATGAAACGAGCAATGTACTTCCTAACAACACACACCACAAAAGCCCTTACAAAACAACCCATGATTCAATATTTCACAGAATAATGCAAATGATTACGTCATAATAGGGTTTCTATAACATTCGAGTACTCAGATTACCATAAATGAAACAGCAACTTCACAATAATGCAAGGCATACCCTAAAGTCAACTCTAACAGTTTTTGTTTGTAGAAAAAGGCTGATGGAATAGATAGGTTTGGTCTTGTGGGAAAATTAAATTTAAGATGTATGTTAATACCATGAGGATTAAACATAATGCTCCAGCATATATATAAATTATTTATATTTCACATAGCATTTTTGCTACTAAAAGAAAATGAAAAATATTACCAAACATGAAGAGAAGATTTTATTAACTACATTAAAAACATGGTATCTAATTTTAGGAAAGCTTTATGATTTTATTCCACTATTACTTAACAGTTTATGGTACTTCCTTATTAAAAATCATAGTCTCAGTCATCTCAGACAGTCGGCAAAATCAAAAGATACTTGTAAAAATTGATAAATTGAATTGTAAAATTTTTAAAGCTTGGTAGATTTGATTTTTCAGACTGTTTTGATTATGATATTATCCACATGATAGCACTGATTCAGTATTTTTCCCCCCTCTAAAATATTTACCGTTTTTAATGTATAATTAATTAGGAAAGCAACTTTTTATGATATTTGTAAGGTGCAACATATTCGATTTTTCTTGCTTGCTTTAGACTATGTAATGTTGTTATTTGATTAATTTTTTGGCTGATCTTTAGAATATGGTAACTGGTAGTTTGGCGACATTTTGGAGGCGATAAAGGTTACTACCTAGGACTTTGGTTATAATGTGAGAAGTACTCAGTTCTGATTACGCATTATTTTGTGTGAGGGAAATGAGAGATCATGAGATGTGTCATGTGACATTAATGGTTGAATTACAGTTCTTTAATCGGAAAAAAATCTGGAAATTTTGTATTTAGCTTTATTCTGTGTTGTGTGAAACAGTGTTAATTAATTTTTGGATCCCATGGCCCTAACTAAAGTGAATTCGAAATGGGTATTTAGTGGGATTGAAAGGGGTAGTAATAAGTGTTTTTTTAAGGTTGTGCGAGATAGAAGTAAAGATGTTTTATTAAGTTATTTATTTTACCTGGTACCTTGCTGTGAACTATAAGTATGATTTTAAAGATCCTGAAACAGGTGCACATACGCTTGCTTTTTATTTAGTGGAGGATATAAGAAAAGTTTATCGGACACGTAATCAAGATTGTGAAGATTAGGTAAGTTAGTATTTTTAATTATTTGAGGATATTATTTTTATGCATTGTTCTAAATGTAAGGAGTAAATAAAATAATATGGTATTATTGGAAAATTGTTATTAGCAATGATTTTTATAATTTAAGTAGTGTTTTTGAATTTAATTATATTTTAATTAAATGATAGTTATTTTGTGAATTATATGTTTGTAGGAATTTGGTATACGTTTTAGTTGAAGTAAACGTGCATGGAAATAATTTAAATATTTGACACTAAGTATTTGAAATATTTGCGGTATGAATTCGTTGGTGACGTTTATAATATAATAGATAATTTAGAGGTAAAAGATTTCGGATATTTTATTTATTTTATACGTGGAAATGTTCATATTTGGAAAGGGTATATACTTTTTCGTTATTAGGTAATTTCATATATGTTCTTTTTAACGGGTTTAAAGATTCAGAAAATTGTCATGCATTTTCGTGAATTTTTTCTAATTTATGAGAAAAAAGCAATGTACATGGATATGGTGAAGAGTATGCGCAATGC
The DNA here is from genome assembly GCF_044657685.1 of Stegodyphus dumicola. Taxonomy (NCBI): domain Eukaryota; kingdom Metazoa; phylum Arthropoda; class Arachnida; order Araneae; family Eresidae; genus Stegodyphus; species Stegodyphus dumicola. Next base: position 64,880,356 of record NC_140779.1, read on the forward strand.
CATTTTTGTGCAATTCTGAGATTTTTTTTTTAAGTAAAAATAAGTCGACGTGTACATGGTTTAGTGATATTTTAATTAAATGATAGTTATTTTGTGAATTTTATGTTTGTAGGAATTTGGTATATGTTTTAGTTGAAGTAAACGTGCATGGAAATAATTTAAATATTTGACACTAAGTATTTGTAATGCTTGTGGTATGACTTCATTGGTGACGTTTATAATATAATAGATGATTTAGAGGTAAAAGTTTTTGGATATTTTATTTATTTTATACGGGGAAATGTTCATATTTGGAAAGGGTATATACTTTTTCGCGATCAGGTAATGTCATATATGTTCTTTTTACCGGGTTTAAAGATTCAGAAAATTGTGATGTATTTTCGTGAAATTTTTCTAATTTATGAGAAAAAAATAGTGTACATGGATATAGTGAAGAGTGTGCGCAATGCCATTTTTGTGTAATTCTGGGATGTTTTTTTAAGTAAAAATAAGTCGACGTGTACATGGTTTATGTGTATGTGTTATTTTGAAAAACGCGTAAGGAGTATGGTATTGTGCACTTTTTCCCTATTTTGCAGTGAATATTTGTCATGATTAAGTAGTTTTGTTAGATAAAATTTCTAGCATAAGTGTAATTCGGCTAGTAGATTGTTGGAAGAAGTGTTCAGTAGATAAAAAGAAAAGAAACATGTCTTTACTTCGTGAAGACAAAATGGCGGCGGGAAAAAAAAAATAGAGGGTTTCTGTAGGAGATATGGTCGCCAAATTTTTGCCAAAAAATAGCCAAGTTACCATAATGTCAAGATCAACCATTTTTTTTTTTTTTTTTCTAAAATGTTAATTATTTGTAACTTTCCATCAATTTGAAAATAAGTATAGTTTCTTCAGGATGTCATTCATTTATTCATAGATACTTACATATTACCCCATCGATCATGAAATATTATTAAACAGTGTAAATTAGCACCACTTATAAATAAGCGAAACATCACAACACACTTAAAACATCTGCATTTTCGTTTGATGTAACATGGTTGACTTTTAATAACCCACCTTTGGATTTATGAAAAAGAATGTAAATTAACTACTACTGCTGCATTTTGAAAGAAAGGAATAAAATTTGGGATGCGCCATCTGCAGATTAGAAAGTAGTGGATTATCTTCAAAGTTATGTGATCCTAATATCAAAGAAAGTGTATACAGTCAAAAGTCCATAATCTGGAATGATCTATAATTCGGACCTCAAAGCTACAAACTTTCTGTGCATGCGTGTAATACCTTTACGCATGCATGTTTAGTGTATAACGGACGGTATAAGCTAAGCTAAAATTATCTAATTATCTATTTCAGTTAATGTTGCAGATTGCGTTGTTCCTTAATCTTCGAATTGGGTCCAACTTATTATTTTTTGCAGTCTGTTAGAGCAATTTTATAAAAGTAAGTTGTAACTTTCGATTATGTCAAATAGAATTTCCGATGCTGGAGCTGCCAAAGTATCTACAAAGGGAAAGCATGTTTTGATGTCCATCAAACAAAAAGTGGAATTGCTGCAAAAAATGGATAAAGGCTCCTTTGTTTCTCTAACCATTCTGAAATCTGTTTATTAATTTCACGCTGTGCCGGGGGGGGAGGAAACGATGCGGCGCGCAATGAACTGGAAGTTGATCTGTCAGCACTATCCTTATCTTCAGGGCAGATGTTTTTATTTTATTCGGCTTATAATTCCTTACTAAATGTAATATTTCATCTCAATGTACTCTGTCTTTGATATGATTTAAATCGGATTCCTCTTCATTATAAATATCACGAATACAATTCAAATAGTTTTCTGGTTGCAATTTTCTAATTTCGACTGTGCATAATGTATGCTTTACACATGTGCGCGTTGAGAGAAATGTTTAATAAAGTAAACAAATAAATATTATGTGATATAAATAAGCTGAATGTAGTGAATAAAACAGTAACAGATTGGAAAAACTACCTGTAGGAAATCTTTACTCGTAGTGTTCTAAACAGAGCTTCCAATTAAATGAGAAGACCTAACAAATTAGTAAAAATTGAGATATATATTTTATTTTATTTATTTATTTATTTATTTATTTATTTATTTTTTAATTTTTATTTTTTTACAACAAGCAAAATTTAGCAAATCGAGGTTATTGTATAATTTAGGGTGCTCCTTGGATTATTGCCAAGTTGTTTCATTTATTGCCAAATTGTTGTTTCATTTATGGTAACCTGAGTAGTTGAATGTTATGAAAACCCTATTATGATGTAATTGGTGGAACTACTCTGATATGCGCCCTCAAGTCGCCAAATTTCTCGCCAAACATTTTTGGCGAGAAACTTCACGCTGCCATATTACTATCTAAATTTTTTGTCAACATTTCGAACTTTAAGCCTAAAATGTCTCCAAAAACACGGTTTTCGCACATGCAAAAACTACGTTTTGAACACACGATTTAAGCTAAAAATCCGAAACAAAAACAAAAAATTTAATAGCAAAAACGTAAAGTTTCTAACCAAAATTATTTGACAAGAATCCATGTACACAGCGACATGTTTTAACTTAAAAAAACATCTACGAATGGCACACTGTAGGCAACGAACGAATCTACGAATTACGCACACCTCGCTTTAATAAATTAACATAACAACAATAAATTTCAAAGAATACCATGTACACAGCATTCTGTTTCAACTTTAAAAAACATCTACGAATTGCACAATCTACACTAAAAACAAATTAAAAAAATAAACTAAAATAAATTTCAGACAATTCAAAAAACAACAATAAAAACGGAAATTCATACAAAAAACAATGAATATAACATTCTACAAAATAAAAACAATAAAATAAAATGCACTTACCATAATGAAAGCTTCTTTTAAAAGCAGAAATATCTTTCCCCCCTATCTTCTCAGATACAGAGCATACAAAGTCCAAAATACATTCGTTAATAAAATTTCGCCAGTCACACAACGTCTGTGAAGAAAACTTCCATGATTTTTCTATATCACATGCCTTCCTATGATTCAAAATTTCGAAAGTAACAATAAAAACTTCCTCCAACGTTAACTTGCTACACGAAAACCAAGATCCAAACCTTAAACTCCGCTGACACCCACATACTTTATTAGCAACAATTTCACTGGAAACCCACACAAGTCTATCAGAAACACCATTTTTCGTCCGAGTTCTCATATCAGCTCCGCATTTCGGACACGTCAAACTGTTTTAAAAGTCCCGACTCCCACAGAAATTCCAAAAATACACTATGATCCCCATAAATACATCCGTGAACAAAAGACTCGTTAACAACTCCAACATCGTACCTTTTCATACTAAATTTACTCTGCACACAATCTAAAATATGCGGCTGAAACCTTCCCACCATGTCTTTCATCGCAACATAGGCCATTTCAAAAACACGCGTGACACGAACCAACTAGCAATTAAACTACTCCACCAAAAGATTTTTCAACGTCGACATGGTTGCCATACAACATGCAATCGCGCCAAAAACCAGCGCAAAACACATATCGCCACATTTGGTGAAATTAAGGCGTTTATCAGAGTTGTACCTAATTGGTTGTGTGTTGCAGTGAATTTGACTGATTGGAAAATAAATATTTGTAAGGGCTTATTTCTGAATTGGAATTAGTTAGGAAGTACATTGCTTATTTTGTGCTGTACACCGTAAAATGGCTGTATGTGATGAGATTAATCTGAAGTTTCTGTACGATTTAGAACAAAAAGGCAAAAATGCATTAATTATCTGGTGTGTAAATAAAGGTTTACTTGGTAGCCATTATAAGTGTCCTGTTTATATGAAGGAAATGTGTATGAACGAACATAAAGAAAGGTTCATGGGAGAAATGCCATCAACAGTCCAGCAATATGGAGGATATTTTTACTCGGTGTCCGCCGATAACATCGCGGCAAAAACATCGTGGACGAAAACGTCGCGGAGAAAACAACGCAAGGCGAAAACGTCGTGCTACAAAACATCGTGGGAGAAAACATCGCAGTTCTAAAACATTGTGGTACAAAACATCGTCGTAGAAAATAAAGCGGTTCAAAAACATCGCAGTTTAAAAACATCGTCGTCGAAAATATCGTGGTAAAAAATAGTGTCTACAAATCATCGCATGACGATAACATCGCAGACATGCTTTTTTCAGGTTTTAATAATTGTAAATGGATATTCCCACAATGATTCATGAGCGCAAGGTATAAAGAAGGATAAATTTTACTTTCACATATTTTATTAACTAATAAATTTTTGCTGAAAACGTAAGAAGGAAACTTAAGCATAGAAAATTAAATGTAACTTATAGATTATACTTTTCATGAAATATTACCAGTAAAAACTTTATAAAAATGATTTATTAATGGCCTTTGTTAGTTAACTATGTCGGTTTAAAATTATATTAAGTGCTATAAGTTGCATTAATTTTTTATGCTTAAGTTTCCTTTTTATTTTCTCAGCAAAAATTTATTAATTAATATAAAATATGAAAGTAAAAATTATCCTTCTTTCCATCTTACTCTCACAAATCATTATGGGAATATCCATTTACACTTATTAAAGCATGCCTTAAAAAAAGCATGTCTGCGATGTTATCGTCATGCGATGATTTGTAGATACTTTATTTTTTACCACGATATTTTCAACGACGATGTTTTTAAACTGCGATGTTTTTTAACCGCTTTATTTTCGACGACGATGTTTTGTACCACGATGTTTTAGAACTGCGATGTTTTCTCTTTGCGATGTTTTCTCCCATGATGTTTTGTAGCACGACGTTTTCGCCTTGCGTTGTTTTCTCCGCGACATTTTCGTCTGCGATGTTTTTGCCGCGATGTTTTCGGCTGTAACCTTTTACTCTTATTTTTTGTGAATTTATGTGGTGACAGCAGTATGCATATTCTAGTTCAGATAATTTTAGAAAGTTTTTGGATGCTGTTAAGGAATTTTGTGTGCCACAGACTGAAGACACAGAAATTTCTAAATATAGTAAGTCAATATTTCCTCTTTGTAGTACATATATGTGATAACATGTATTTCCTTTCTTACGTTTTTTCATTGTGTGATTTAAAATACAGTTTATTGAGCTTTCATGGGCTACAAATTTTGTTCAGTTTTGATGATGAGTAACTTTGTTTTAACATTATGTGACGTCATCTTTCTCCGGATTTTTTTTAAAGTGAAAATAGATCAATGTGTACATGGACAAAGTCGAGGAAGTGTGCAATGCCCAATTTGTACAATTCTTTGATTTTTTTTTAACTGAAAATAGATCGATGTGTACATGGACACCGAGTTTGTGCAATTCTTTGATTTGTTATTTTGGTTTTGTGTAGTGGCCACCTTGAAATTGTGCCTTGCTGCCCGATCGCCAATTTTCACCAAGGGGCACCCTGAAGTATATTTTTACCCAAATTGAATACTGATTGTCTATTGAATAAGAAGGAATCAGTTCCTTCATTCTGCAAGCATAGTTGGCATAAGGGTGATATTATCCCTACTAACTTTCATGGTTAGGTGGTAACCAACTTTCATGGTTGACAGGAGTAACACTCAAGTATCCTTTTATATCCTTCGTTATTTTTTCCTTCTGAAATTCTCTTCCATATTTTAACTTCCCATCAACTGGAAAAGAAATAGTGTTTTCCCCCCTAAGAGCCACAAATTTTGTGTACTGAGAAAAAATGACCACCGAATGAAAAGTGGGAAACAAAATATTTAGAGATGCAGTGTGAAAAGTTACAGATAAAAAAATGTCTTAAAGTTCATAATTGGTGTCATGATTACAGGATTCCTTTCCTTGTTGTGCTTCATATGTTGTTGGGCCGAAGAACTAACTTCCATCAGATAGTGCAATAGGCAATTGCCTATTGACAATACCCAAATATGGGTGAAATGTATATAACACAAATATGAGTGAAAACACAGCAGTTGATTAACTACTATATCACAGATATTTGTTGCTTATTTTTGACAAACACTCAAAAGATAAAATTGTTGCACTTGAAAACATTATTGAGATTGATGAAAATGTATACATCTAGCAGAAGAAGACCCAAAAACAGTGGATTAGGAGGAAAATTTGCAGGGAAACAAATGCATGTTAAGTGTGCAGATATCGCACAGAGGTGCAAAAACATTAATGGAGATAATAAAAGAAGGCATACATGAAAAAAGTACAATATATTCACATTGGCAGTGTGCTTGTCAGAGTGAGGAATTAGAAAAATATAATTTTCGACATTTTACAGTGAATCACAGGTACAACTTTATAGATCCAACATCTGGCACAGAAAACCAAATGATTCTGGGATGTAGCCTAAGGGCAAAACAAAAGACAATGGCTGCCCAATACTGACTTTATATAGGAGAATTAATGTAGCAGTAGTATGTAGGTGAACAAAAATATTTGATTCTATAACAACTAAAATTATTGAACTATAGCTTCTACAGAGGTAAATAAGACACACACTCACATTGAATTTTTTTATTTTTTGAAGGTTGGTTTACTTTTTTTCAAATTTTTCGTGACAATATTTTAGTGTCGTCAAATTTTAATAAAGCATATGCAGTGGCTGCTTTAATCATTTCGGGATGGGTACCTCAGTGACCGAACCACTCTCTCGGGATGATGCACTGACAGGATGCAGCATTAGAATGGGCAATTTCCATTGCTAAGCTTAACTTTAGAAAATAATTTACATAAATTAAATTTGTGGTCAGATTGTTCTAATTTTTGGCACAGTATGAAAGGTAGTTATTAGAATTACTTTGAAAATTGTATATTCATTGCCATTAGAAGTTTTAAAAAAATGTGTCACTAAACAATACAGAAAATTCCTGCCTCAATGCTAGTCAAACTCCAAAGCGAATAAATAAAACCTCAAACAGTAGGACTTATATCTCCATATTGCCAAAAATAGAAACAAAAGTGTTTAGAAACATCGAGAACTTCCCCATGTGCTTACATCAGCTGAAGCAGTTAGTAGCCAGCTCTGTTTTTTTATATTACTCAACTCACCCTTTGATTCCAAAATAAAAAATACTGCAACAGAGTCAAGGTCAGCATTCTCCAATCTGGATAAATTCCACCATCACAGATGTAAGGCTATATCTGGTGGCAGAAGAAAAAAAAAATGCTAATTAAGTGTTCTATCTAAAAATTCATGTGTTGCACTCCCATTCTAATAGTGAATTTAAATGGAGGTTCATATATGACGTACCCATCCATAAAGCGTTAATAAAGAAATACAACCTAAAGTACTTATATTTTCACGTAGTATGTCTGCTGCTGATAGAAAGGGGGGGAATGCGAAATACAAAGAGAATATTTTATTAACTTTCGTGTGAAAACAATGCCATTAAAATTCTCCAAAAGAGGCATATAATTTCATTTTAGTGTTACATTTTAGTGCAAAGCAGTTTTCGAATGTAAATATGGTGTCTTATAAGTTTTTTTACTTTGATTACATATAATTATTTCAAATGTAGTGAAAGAATTTTCATCATTTTTGCTTTGTTAAAGATATTTGTATGTGTATGGATCCAAAGTGTTTCTAAGTGCAAATTTGCCAAAAGTTTCATTTATTCAAATTTTAAAAAATTCAAAATTTTCTTTTTGCTGCCTTTAGTTTTGATTTATTAAAGCTCTACTATATTATTTTTTCTTGCAGAACTGTCTGTCCTGTTTCATAGTGCTTGAAACATTCTTTGGTTTATAAATATAAGAAATGAGTAATAATCTAAAATACTTTTGACTCTAGGTCTGAATATGGAGTTTTTTGGAAATGTGTTCAAGCTGGAGCAATGTATTTATTCACACAGTTATGCAAAATGCTAATATTAGCTACATTTTTTCCTGCAACTGATATCAGTGGTTTGGGACGAATGGAAACATTAACGGTATGCTTTCTACTTTAAATACTGCTACATAACTTATTGCGAAAATAGCAGTATAGCTTCTTTACACTTTTTTTATATTTTGTGAAAAATAATAATATAGCTTCTTAACATTTTTTGAATATTTTGTAAAAAATTACCTAAAAGAGCAATAGAGATATTTCACGATAAAATGTATTTTTATTCTTTTTTTAAGTATTTTATAAAAGTTTTAATGTATTGTATGTGTATATGTATGTGATTTTGATTTGAGAATGATGGAAATAGATTTTAAAGCACATATAGATGATCTGTACTGAAGGATAAACTTGGAAGTCATGTAAATGCAACAAGACTCAGTTTTAGCAGATTTAAATCATTTCTTTAGTTTTAGTTGAACATTTTGAAGCCACAAAAGTCAATACACTAATCGTGACTGTTTCAGAACATTTACATTTTTTATACTATTTCCAACAAGAAGCGAGCAGAGTAAGAACAGTCTAGATAGTCCAAAGAGGGGAAGCAAGGTCTGTAGTTATTCAATATGAAAGCTGTCAGTTACTGGGTTCTTGTTTCTCTCATGTACTGGGTTCTTGCCGCAATAGGAGGCAGCTGCTAATTGGCTGATCGCAGAGAGATACATGGCACACCCCCTTCCCGGTAAGTTTGTGCTAAGCCAAAATGAAGCAGAATCTGAAAACTGAACCAGCAAATGAGTTCACAAACTTAAATTGTATACTTCATAAAACAATATTTAATAATTAATACATTTATAAATATTTGAATTTTCTCACATTGAAATAAGCATTTAAGCACTTAAATGACATATATAGATTCTTTCACAAATGTAATACCAATATTTACATAACATTTCACTACATTTTTTTAAAGCCAAATAAATTCAAAATATATGAGATGCATATATGACATAATAACATACTTTGAAATAAGTGCAATAAACATTTATTTCACAACAAATAAATAGACACCTTGATACCATATTGGAGTTCTGTAATAAAACATATATGCAATACTATTTCAATACTCAATATCATAATAAAGCATTAGATGAAAAACACTAATTTTTTTAAGCAGATGCAAAGTAGCTCTTGTACAATGCTGGAACAAAAGAAAAATAATTAAAGCAAAGTTTTAAACATACCAGTTCATACTTACTTCACACCTATTTCATTCACCAACTAGTCTTGAAAGACTATCTGCATTTTTTAATTGCGCACCAGGACAATGAGAAATATGAATATAATAACATTGAAGTGCCATTGCCCATCTGTAATTTGGCAGAATGAGTTGTCGACTTTTGCAAATATAATAATGGATTATGATCTGTGATCAGCTCAATATTCGATCCAAACACACAACACTCGAACTTTTTTAATGACCACGGCATAAGCCTCACTTTCAATAGTTGACCAGTTCTGCTGAGTTTTCGAAAATTTTTGACTGGCAAAGTTGATAGGATGCAAATTGCCTTTGCTGTCTCATTGTGACAAGCAAGCACCAACACTATATGAACTAGCATCACGTTGTGTGGTGTAAGGTTTTTTCGGGTCTGGCATGTAAAGTTTTGGTGCTTCACACAGTCGACGGTTTAGATATTGAAATGCTGATTTCTGAACATCAGTCCATGGATTTATCTCAGGAATTTTCTTTTTCGTAAGCTCCGTCAATGGGTGAGCTATTTTTGCATAATTCTTTATGTAATCACGATGATAGCCTAATGCACTCTTCAGAGCAGTCTTCGTTTTAGGACTTTCTATAATTTTGATGGCTCACAATTTTTCAGGATCAGGTTGATGTCGTCCAGCTCCTATTACATGTCCTAAATACCTTATCTCCATACGTGCAAAAACACAGTTCTTTATGTTCACCGTAAGAGATCACTTAACCCCTTCGTGCCGACTGTCACGTCTACATGCCAGCAACGAACACACTCACTTCCTGGCCGACACGCAGGCGTGCCAGAGCATTTTCCCGTTCAGCTCCGATTGTCATGTATTTGTGCCAGTGTCCTGGAAAGTTTTAAAAACTATAATTTCTGCCACAAGATGGCACTGTATGTCCATATGGTTTCAGATACATGTACATTAGACCTTCTACTCGAAATGAGAGAAGCATGACTCACATACACGTGTTTTTGATTATATAAACAAAAGGGGAAATAAATGTTTCCAAATGGCGTGATTTATGACGTCTCTTTAAATTCGCACGTGGTAGTTGTTTATTGTAAGTAGAGAAGTTTTATTTTCGCTAAAGCGTTGGGCATTTTGGTTTGCAGTTCAGTTTTTAGAAAATAGTTAGATCTTGTTAGATGTAAATTCGTTCTGTTTTTACCGTTGCAATGTCAAAGCGTCGAAAATGTTTAACAGAGCATGAAATAGCAGAAATGATGTAAATAAAATATTTCAGATATTGATTCTAAAACAGATTCTGATAGTAGTGATAGTGATACTATGATACATTCTGATCATAAAGAATCTGGCGAATCTAATGATGATGAGGACATTTCAGACATCTGTATGCCGAGTACGTAGGCATACAGATGTCCGAAATGTCCTCATCATCATTAATCTTTAATTAATTAATGTCCTCATCATCAATGTCATTATTATGAGTGCAAGGAATGTAACGTAGGACTGTGTATAGATCCCTGTTTTAAAATTTTTCATACGAAAAGAGAATTTTAAGTAATATATTTAGTTTTCAGATGTATAATGTTAAAAGTAATAAAATGGTGAGTAATGAAAATAAAATGTGTAAAATATGCATTTAAACAAGAAATAAGGTAATTAAAGTATATATAAAAATATCTATAAAGCATAAGCCATTTAAATACTCTATAGAGCATTATTAAACAATGCATTGATACTTCGGAAATTTCATGGATTTAGGCTTAATAGCAAAAAAGCCCCCGGCCCTGGACAGACGCTTGCGTAAGACACTGCCAGCCTCCGCGATAAGCGCACGTTTACGCTACCCGGCGCGAAGGGGTTAAAGTAGTTAGCACAGCCTCTAAATGTTTGAGATGTGAATATATTATTGATATAGGCTTTTCAAAAATCACTATGTTCCTTTAAGGCATCATTCATCACTCGCTGAAAAGTAGAAGCTGCATTTTTTAATCCAAAAGGCATTACTTTCCAAGAGCATTGGAAATGATGTTAAAACACGACTTTCTTCTTCTAAATGTATTTCTCAGTAACCTTTCAAAACGTCTAAACAAGTGATAATATTCACATGTCTAATTTGTCATACTCTCCATTAGAAAATCAGCAGGCTTGGTTACTTGGTTCAGCAATCTGAAGTCAATACATAAGCGCATACTTCCATCTGTCTTGGCAACATATATGACTGGATATGCTATTTCAGCTTCACTTGAGCTCATTAAGACTCAAGTTCTCTAATTCTTCAATCTGTTTATGTACCCCAGGTTTCAGATTCTGCGATCTTATAAATATATGGTTTTTTCCTTTCAGCTCCAGGTAAGAAACGAATTTTATGTTCATCAACATATTAGCGGACTATTGCCAATTGAAATTCAAGATATCCTTTATTTTAGCTTACATATCCACCCCTTCAAAGAGGGGCAAAAAAGGCTTAGTAGAAGTAAAGTCTATTTGAGAGAAAAAGCAGTAGAGAAGCAGAATAATAGAAATATAATTTTGAAAAATATGTAAAGCAAACTACTTCTATTTAAACTGAAAATATTCTTCTTATATTTTTCATTGTAATTTGGACATTTCCCCTTTCTGCCCTAAAAATACGAGTAGTAGCTATTCATAATACATCAATATAATGTGTGTCATTTCAAAATTAATATGCATCATAAGTTACATAACACAGTAATACAAATAGACTTATTTGATCGGATTAAAGATTTCTATTCAGAACCAAAACTTTTAACTCTCTCCCATGCTCTCTTCTGAATGCATCACATTTGGCTTCTGCTTTGCATCTACTGAATTGCTGCTGCTGGCTTCAAAATGCATATATTACAAGATTGTTGGTACGAACGTAAAAATTCTTTTTGAACAGGCTGCTGTAACATCCATATTACTTATGTTGGCTTGGTTAAAAATTTGTGTCAACGATGAATTTAAAAAAAAAAAAATTATTCAGTTCACCCATTTCTGCGAGTTTCTGTTTTCAGTATTCTTCTATTTCAACTATCTGCAGCTTTTTATATATATTATAATAATGTTTCATTAAAAATTAATTATTAAAGTTAAATAATTCTCTAGCGCCAATGTTGCCTCTGTTAAGTTTAAACGTGTAAATGTAGTTCAGCAGGACATTTAAGGGCTCCCTAAGCCTTCGGGCTCCTATGCGACGGCATTCCTTGCATACCCTTATTTACGCCACTGCTCTTAATGTGAAATAGAATTTATTTAAAATAACATAAGTTATGTCTACATATACATGTTTGTGTGTGAATTACTGCCAAATTTTATGAGGATGTGTTTAATCTTTTCTTCTACAAATGATATTATGTCTAAAACTACTGACAATTTTTTTAAATTATACAGGTTACAAAGAAAGCTCATGAAATAGAATTTTCGTAAACAGTTGCATTGTATTGCAACATTTAAAAGAAAACTACAGAATTGGTGCAAATAGTTCTTAAAAATGTTATGTAAACTTGCAAAATTGTAATTAATGAAGCTATAAATTGTTTCAGTTTAATTATCATAATACAGTACAAATTCTGAAATCCAGACATCCGATATCCAGAACGATTTAGTTTTTGGGATCTCTGGATTACAAACCAAAAACTAACTAAATAAAATGATTAAAAATATACTATCTCCTTTTCAAACTCTGGGAATAGAGAATTTAATACTCAACAAAAGGAAGTAGATGTATCATAAATGGTATATTTCTCCCACTAACTAAGATGCTTGCATTTCACTTTCGAACAACTGCGGTCTCGAGAGTGGTATTATAGCCAATAACAGTACATTTATTGACTTTTTATATTTATTTTGGTCAGGATCACACTTTTGGCCCTTGAGTAGTTGGGGGGGGGGCTAGGCCAGCACTATGCATTTTGCTGCTTGATGCAATTTCTGTGGGTTCTAAATTCTGCTGTCTGTACCTCCTTAATTTTAAAAATTTGTCACCCTTATGTTCTGCTCCCAGTGCCTATTAAATTCTAAAAATTTTGCCATCCCTAAATTCTGCTACCTGGAGCAACCATACCTGCCCTATTAGGGGGTTTAACTTTCTTCCTTCTGACCTAAACAATAAAAAGAATCCCCAATATTACCATGTCTAAAAGTCATCTCTGGAATTCCCAAAGTAAAGATTATTCTGTATCTTGGACTTTGTACTGTATATGCAAACAAAAATGTTATTTTTGAAATGAACATTGCATATGATGCTTTTTTTTTTTTTTTTTTTCTTGTAGGAGTTCTTGAAAAATACAGTAGATGTTGCAGATTTGATAGGCCTTCATGTAGTTATGACAAAATTTGCTGGGAAAGGCGAAACAAAATTTTTGGTCGCTGGATTAGGATGGGCATCAGCAGAACTGTTAATGACTCGTCTGGTACCTCTGTGGGTTGGAGCTCGAAGTGTGGAATTTGATTGGAAATATTTACAGATGAGTTTTGACTCTAACATTTGTTTGGTAAGACAAGTATAACATTTTGCTGACTAATTTAAGTTTATTCTAGTGATTAGAAAAACTGCTTAACTTTAGTAAAATCCTGCATTATTAGATTAAATCATTCTAAAAGCTGATTTCATTCATTAGTATTTGCAATATGTTATTCATATTAGTAACATGCCCAAGTTTATTTTTCTTTTGTATTGTATGTTAAATTCCTATTGGAGGCATTCTTTCACCTCCTACCTGAATACCAGTAAATTACATACCTTGTACTATTTGATAATAAAGTCAGAGTTGTCAACTCTCCCGATTTTCGACCGCTCTCCCGACAACCTGATTTACAATATATTTCTCCCAAATTTTTCTTATTCTTAAAATTTCTCATGATTTTTATGATCTCATGACTTGGCTTAATACTTTGTTATATAAATTTTAAAAAAATGATTTTGGACGTCTGAAAGCAATTGAATTTTCTCTAGATTATATCTAAAACAAAACCTTGCGAATCAGATGAGAATTTCTGCTTTGTGAATGAGAGCATACGTATCCAGAAACGTCGTTCTCCTGTTCTCCAATGGGCATCGAGCTCCACTGCATGTCATCTGGCATATATTAGCCAATGAGTGCAAAGCAAGCTCAAGGCTGTTCTTTAGTTATTTTGTTCATCTTGTCCTGAGTTGTGTGAGTACACGTGCCTTCGGGGAATAGTTTTAGAAATTATCATCTTTTGTCATGTATGCAAGGAAGGTGAAATACTCGTGCACCTTTCAAAAATCGTACACAGTTGACTTTCCTTCCATTATTTCCTCAAGGAAATGTAATAAATTTGCGATGTGTACCGTCCGTCGTTGCGATTTTTCGATTTTGCATGGTGGAAGGGCAGATGTTCTCAAACATATGCGTACACAAAAACACAAGGACAACATCAGTTGTTTTGAAAAAAAAAAAAAAAATTTATTTTTCTTCGGAAACAAAGGATTAAAAAATTATTAATGCAGAATGTCTGTTCTCTGCCTTTTTACTGGAGCACAACTTGCCACTGAATGCATCGGATCACACTGCAGCTTTATTTAGAAAAGTGTTTCCCAATAGTGAAATCGCTAAGAAATACTCAAGTGCAAGGACCAAAACAGGTGCAATTGTTAAAGAAATGAGTTTGAAAAATAAATCTTCAGTTATTGATCGCAGTAAAACAGCTCCGTTCTGCCTCTCTACAAATGGAAGCAATAATACCGATTCAAAACTGTATCCAATTGTTGTTTCTTTTCTTAATCCAGAGTCTTCAGAAATTCAGTGCAATTTACTTTCTGTCCCCACTTTAGAAAAACATTTGACAGGCTTTAATACAGCACAGCTAATTATTAAAACTTTAAAAGAAATTGCAATCCCTCTGGATAATTGCTTAGCACTTGGTGCCGATAATACACCAGTAATGGTAGGCTTGAAGACTGATGTTGCAGGCATCTTAAGAAAGGAAAATTCAGATTTGCAGATTATAAGGTTTACCTGTCACCTCTTAAAGTTAGCAGCTGAAAAGGGGACAGCTTCTTTACCAATAAATGTGGATGAACACATTGTTGATATTTATTATTATCTTGAAAGGAGTTCTAAAAGAAAGGAAAATTGAAACAGTTCCAACAGCTGCATAATACTGAAATGAGAAAATTTTTTAAACATGTGTGTACACGCTGGCTGTCTTTAAAGAAATGCTTATCTAGAATCCTCAATCAATGGAACCCACTTCTTGCATTTTTTAAAGAAGTAGTAAATGCTTCGAGAGTTAAGATAAAAGGCTCTATTGAAAGTTATAAAATACCTAAAGTAAATGGAGATGTAGTTACTACTTCCATTGTTAAAAATAGGTTTGAGAAAAATACAGAAATTTCTGCACCGTTCAGCAATTCAACTGGCGATTCTCAAAATAATGCTGCAAAATATAAGCATAAAGCTGATACAAGTTTCTCTCAAAATAAAAAAATTGCTCAACTCACAAAACATTTTCCAATTACTGTAAGTTTATCTTGTAAAGAACGAATATTTATGTTTTTTTTCTTCGGACCTTAACAAAGCTTTTTGCTTTTTTTTACAATTCATTTTGCCATCATTTGATGTTCTTAACACAGTTCTACAAAGTAGAATTCCATTAATTCATGTTTTGCAATCAATGATTTATGATCTGTTTAAAGACATTTTATCAAAGTTTGTAAAACCAGTCTGTGTTTTGTTTTGTAATTATATATATGATTTGATTTATGATGAAATAGAAAATCAGAAGAAAGATAAAGATTTGGTAATAGGTTCTTCCACTACAAAAGAACTTTCAGAAGAAGAGAAATATCTGAAATTTTCTGAAATATCCTCAAAGAATTTGTTAGTAAACACCAGCCAGCATTGTAATGAAATGTAATACAATAAAAGTCCAGAAATCCACAGAGCTTGGGACCAGAAATTTTGCAGATTTTAGGATTTTGCGGATTTCAGGACAGAAAAGATAAATCATAGTATTCAAATTCAAAGTGTAAAACAAATAAGGCGTATAAGTTACATTTAATTAAATTACTATATACATTATTGCAATAATTTATTATATGTGTTAAATTATTATTACATATATAAATTAATTATATTATTTATTGTATTATATGTACACAGTATTGAGGTTTGCCGATTTCGCTTCATACAAAGATTTCCAATTTTGGATTACGTTGTTAGAATCACTGTTGCTGTAAAATTTCAACAGCTTTTTCTTTATTTTTCAGTATATCATACACAGTTTGTGTCGCAATTCCATACGATTCTGCTGTAAACTGAGGAGTAGCACCTGCTTCCATCTTTTGCAGAATTTCCACTTTTTGCATTACCGTCAATGAAATGTGTTTACATTTTTCAATGTTGCAAGCAGAAAGATCATGAGTGTGTTTCTTATCTGTCATTATATTAAAAAGTGCTGAAATTTAAAATATTCTTAATTTATCCACAAAATATCTGGATTAAAAAAAAAACAGCACCACTAAACAATCTTGGGAAATAACAAGGCTCAGAAAATACAACGTGAATAGTTTACTTTTTTACCTCAATGCAGATTGCATGGGAAAAAAACTTTTATCATGTCAATAATTTGGTATTTCCGTTATAACTCATTATTATTCGGTAATTATGACTTCATTATTCAATAAGTATTTTTTCTTCAATATTTCGTACTCCACGTTGCGATTTCCGGAACATATGAACTGAATGTTTATATTTTGAGAGGCAATGCGGATTTCAGGAGTTGGCGAATTTTCGGTATTTGACTGTTTCAGGTAGAAAATAAGTATAAATTTGAATATTTTTGCTTTATATATATATATATATATATGATTTGAAAAATATATAGTAAAATTTTTTAATTCAGTTAAGAAATTTTATTTTGTTAACAAAAGAAACTTTTGGAGAGAAGGGTCTTTATTTATTTATTTATTTCCACCCCCCCTTGTGGAACATCTATTACTTTCAGATCATGCATTTGGCCTGCGTTTATTTTGAGACCACTGTGATAATGTAATAAACATTAATTATTAAGTGAAGCATAAATGAACAAACTGAAATTGAAACAGAAGGGCTTATAAAAGGCTTAATTCTACTGATATTTACATTTTGATTGTACTCTAAAAAATGAAAATTATTTAAAGATGATAAAATATAAAGATCTCCAGAATGAAATTTTTTTTTAATCAATTCTGATGCATGCATTTTGTTAAGCAATCAACACCATAAATTTCACATATCTCTTTGTGGTACTCAGCTCCTTTTCTTGCCTTTGTGAAAATAAAATAGTAAAATATGTCAAAAATGTTTATCATCTTTGCACCCCGTGTTAAAATTGGCAATAAACTAACGTTGTAAACAAAACTACATGGATGTTATTTTTGTAGCAACCTAAAAGTGTCAGCTACTAGTCTCGAAAGAATATATATATATATAAAGATTGACAGGAGAATAATAAAATGAACATAGCACTATTTATTTGTGCCAACTGAAATTATTTTCTTGCCAACCATATACAGTACAAAGTCCATAACCCGGACTCGACGGGACTTCGCCGATTCCAGATTAGGGTTTTTTCCGCATTATAGATCATCAATTTAAATCTGGTAAGATGGCATGCAGAAATTATACAATTAAAAATATGAAACCGTAATGTATGAAATAAAGAGCAATTATGATATAAAGGGTATCAAAATTTACCAAAAAAAAAGGCTTAATATTTGTTTGTTTAACTTTATTAAATATTTCTTTCAATGTAAGTTGTTTAAGTTGCTTCATTTTTTGTGCTAATACTTTCTCTTTAATTCTATAAACAGACATAATTTCTTGTTCAATTATAAAGTTCCACTGTTCAAGTCCTGTAATTGCTGTGTCAAGAATACCGACTAACTTGTCAATCGAAATTTTTTTGTTTTCAATAACCTCTTTGTCACTTTCTTCACTATCGGAAGCGGTACATTGAAACATGCTTTCGCTTTGTAGATCTTTTGGCAGCTCCAGAATTGGAAACTCTTTTTGTCATAATTGAAAGTTCAAGCTTAATTTTTATAAAAAAATTGCTCTAAGTCTGCAACAAATAATAAGCTGGATCCAATTAGAAGATTAAGGACCAGCGCAATCTGCAATATTAACTGAAATGCCTTAGAATCAGTAAAGATAATTTTAGCGTAGCTTATACCGTCCGTTATACATTAAACGCATTACACGCATGCGTAAAGCATACAAAAACAAAAGTTTGTGGCTTTGAGGTCTGGATAATGGACGTCCGGATTACAGACTTTGTACTATATAATATACAAGTCACTTAAATTAAACTTTTTATTGTAATATAATAAATACAACTTGAATAATGTGTAATATAACATACTTTTCAATTTTCATAAAGTTGCTTAATCTTTCAGCTGTAATATATAGTCAGTTTTACATACTTTGTTTTGGTATATTTCTTTAACTTTCAGTATGTTTTCATAACTGAGAAGCTTCAGTTATTTTTGGTTTCACTTTATTGCATTTTTCTGTGCCTTTGTTGTGTGGTGTTGAATAGCAACTTTCTGTATGCACTTATCTGAAACTTTATAGCTTTTCTGATTACTATCAATACTTACCCATAAGTACTCAATTGATTCTATTAGTCGGGCCCTATCTGCATCTACATATATTACTCCTAAACTACCAACTGAATGTTCAGAAGTAAAACACTTTTCCTCAGTTTTCATAAATTAATGTGTGGAAACACAATTTGGAATAAAAATACTTCTTGCTATTTGAATCTCCTCAACACTTCAATAAGCATACAACATTTCAGAAAGTAATATCTGATTGTAACGAAAGTTTTCCACCAAAAAACATTCTTAATAAAGTTTGGGGGGGGAAACACAAAAACAGTACCTTTAGTGTGAGTAGTAATCACCACCCAAATCTATGATTTTCTACGAAAGTTTTGATAGTTTTTTAAAGCCTTCGGCCCAGAAACTTGGTGGTCGCAACTTCAAAAAAAGATCAACCTCATTTTGGTCGTCCTGTGCAGAATGGAAGATAGCACCAGAAAGATGTAACTGCAGGTGTGAAAAAGGTAGTCCGAAGGAGCGATGTTGGGGCTTAATGGTGGATGTGGCTAAAGATCCCTTTCAAGTCCGTACAGAGTTCAGCCGGTGAATGCACACATGTGATCTTGCAGCATCTCACTGTACATCCTACTGTCGAGAGTTTTACCTTTTCCCAGATGCTCTTTGTGGATAATACCACAGCCATCCAACCAGATACAAAGCATGATATTTTTTAAGTCTAATTGCACTTTGCGACGCTGCCATCGGGCTCACCGGCACAGACCAACCCCTTTTGAACCTGTGTTGTTGAAATAAATCTACTTTTCATCACAAATGATGATCTGGTCCAAAATGATGATTTTGTCCTTGCATTGATATTCAAGCAGATTAGTGCAGGCCTGAATACATCTGTCCATATCTTCTTGAGTCAGCTCAAGCAGCACCCAGCAGTTGAACTTGTACGTCAAATTTATGCGATGCATAGCGAGACTAATGGGCATGGTCTAACTTAGCAAGCTCTCGAGTGGATCCGTACTGATCTTCCAAAAGTTCTCACAGGCAGGCCTCATCAAAATCAGTAAAGTGGCCAGAGCGTTTCTTGAATATCATTGTCCTTGTTTTTGAACATTCGATACCAAACCTTCACAGTGTCATATAATACAACATTAGTACCTAAAACTGTACACAAGATTTGGTGACGTTCTGTAACTGACCTTTTGCAACAGAACTGGAAGTAAATGATGGTTCTAATCTTGTAGCATGATAGTTTCATTTCAGACACCTTGTACTTAATGAATGATGATATATCTGTGGGTTGTGGAATGTATCATTGTTGAGCTGATAAAAGCTGAATTAGCAACACTTGTTTCATTCACATATTAATAATGCTTTAACCAGGGTTCGTACAGTCCTTAAGTTTTTTTAATTGATTTTTGGTCCTTAAAAGTCCTTAATTTTGGCCAAAATTGGCAGAAGGTCCTTAATTTTAATCAACTGAAATTTCTGTCTGTTTTTAGGACTGCCATTTTGGGTGTGAATTAGCATTTTGCAGAAATATTTTTGGCGATTCACTGACAAATATGGCTATTTTTTTTTAATGGGTTCATGAGTTGTAATTTGTTCCTATTTGTAATATAAAGAATGGTGGGATACTCGAGTTTCTGAGCAAGAAGTGAAACATAAGCATTTCAAAATTATTTCATTTTTTGTAATGAAGAGCTCTCAAACAACTTTCCGCTTTTGGGGATGTGAATTCTTTTATTAAACGGTTCTAAATTTGGCGATTATCAACATTTTGGCGATTTTAAGATCGGTTTCTATAGAAAATTTTTAATTCCGAGATCTGGGAATTTTTTGACGATTTTTTAGAACATTCTAACATTAATAAATGTCATTATAATAATGGTAAATATTGGAATTATATTTAAGAAATAACATTAAAATAAAGCATTTTTATTTTAATTACACATTTTATAGTTCCATTTTGGCCACATATTATACAATTTTTTGAATCTGAAAAATAAGCAAGGAATAATGCTACGTATTTAGCACAGTTTACAAAACAGTTTTTAGCAAAAGCAAAATAGCTATGTAATTAATTCAAAATGTCTTTAATTTTTTTCATGGTAAGAATTTTTCCCATTTCTCAGAATGATCAGAATTCTCAGAAAATGCATAAGTTATCCTCTATAAAATTAATTTCACACTTTTTCCCTCCGATTTTTTTTTTAAACATTTCTGGCTTTTTGCTGTTACTGAATTGGCAGGGGTAATTTTTCTTTAGGATTTTAAACATTGAAGCTTGGAAAGATTTTAAGGCAAATTTATAGAACCATGATTCTAAAAGATTCCAGAAAAATTTGATAAAATGAAAAATGTCTCCATGCTAGTAACACACAGTTTCTTACATTTTGGAGAACATGTAAGAAACTGCATGTTCTTACATGTTCTCCAAAATGTAAGAAAATAAATTAAAAATTTTGTTGAGTTTTATATTTTGTAGGTTTTAATGTGTAATTATCCTAATATTGTTTAAAAATCAATGTCATAAATTGCTTGTATTTTAAACTGTGAAATTTTATGAGATTGTGATATTAATAGGGTTTTTTAACAAATATTATTAAAAAATAAAGTTAATTTAATAGTAGCCATGTAAATCCATGACTAAGGTTATCTAATACCTAATTTAATTATAACTAAATGTATTCTCTTAAAAATTATCTCTCTATATTAAAGCAAGTTATTATCTTTCATTAACATGCTGAGCCCGGTGTCGGTCCCTGGAAACCGGCACTGGAATTTTCGTTTGGCCGACAGTATTAAAGTTAAAAAATAAGTATAGTTTCAATTAAATGTGATCAAATGTAGTTTTAATGAAATTTATTGAAACATTCTAAACAAAAATACGGCTTAGCTTTACGCATATTACAATACGAAACAACTATTTTGGTAACATTTTTGGCTATCTTGCATCCAAATAGTTTTGAATTGTTATCATAACATTTCGAACAATACTTTCGGACTTTATGTGCGTCTCCTTCCTTTTTGTATAATTTAAGTCGGCAATATTGCCGCCAGCTGAATAGAAAGGACAGCAAATTCGGCGCCAGGCTCAACGTATTAAACCTTTACCGTGGTCACAAGGTAAAACACAAAAATATAACAATTCATGTGAAACTTACTCTTTGCATCTAGTGAGACTTAATGCAAAACAACTTATCACCGCTAATGCTTTAGTGGCTTAATAGAACCTTAAAGTATATTAACTGAGTTACAACCTCTGCTACTCTACACGAAGCTACGACACTAACAGCGTCAGACGGAGGTCAGCTAACTTTCAAAACTTGCTAACTGTGCCTACATCAGGCCTTTCAGGTTTGTTCTGATCAGTAGTTCTCTCTATAGGCGAGCAGGAGCGGTGACAACAGCCAGTCTTTTGTTATGAATCGTGCTGATTATGATTTTAATGCTCATTTTAACCTATGCTGCTTGACATAAAATCTACTTACTATTTACTAAACCTCTAGACTGATCAAGTATGTGACAAAATGAGACATTAAAAAAAAAAGCTAACTGTTAGTAAAATGTAACTAAAATGTCACTTACCTTCTTTCAGATATGTCCAGTTATTATGAGAGTAAAATATTTAATGCTACTTGATAAATTTCATAAAATTAATTTTATTCTCAAAATATTAATAATTATGTTAATTAAGTTATGCTTAATAATAATGCATCCTACTCGCTTCAGGCATAGATATAATATTTTAATTGAATTTATTCAGTTCCCATTTGCTCATAGGTCCTTAATTTTTTTCATTAATTATCCTTAATTTCCTTGTGCAGAAATGTGTACGAACCCTGTTTAACAGATAAAAGAGTGAGTAATGATTATGATAAAATCAGCTGCTACTTCAAATGACCAGTGATTTGTTATGGTAGTAGTAGTGTTGGATTTTTTGTGGCACGAAACCTGGAAGGTTATATGCGGCAAGTGACTCGTAGACTGAAAGTGTTTTCACGTATTAACAATTACTGGATTCCTGTTGCTAACTATTATAGCACATCAATTGCTACACAAGTACAAATAGACAAAATGTATTCTGCAACGAAATATAATGCATAATAATTTTTTTTACTAAGTAAAAGAATTGTGGTAAAACCATGTTAATTAAGAGTATTAAATATTTCGTGTTCTCTAGTTAAGCAATATACAGTGTCATTTAGTGCCATTAATTTCACTTGTACGTTATTAAAGCTGTAGTGCTTACACTAACTTGACAGTGGATTCTTCCATCAGGCTTTATAATTTATGTGCATTGTATTTCTGCATGCTCTGTAAATATATATATAAATATCCTTAATTAAATATATAAAGAATATGGAATACATATTGCCTGTTATTTTTTAAATAGGTCCATCATATTACAACAGCAACTTTAGTTTGGCTTTGGAGTCGGCATGATCTTAGAAAGACTCATTTACCCATAGTAATGGTCCTGTTGGCTGTTGGATGCTATAGACCTTTAATAATAGAGTATGTATAAACATGTGCATTAAACTAAATCATTTTCTAAATGTTAAAAAATATTTTGTTGACAGAATTTTTCTTTTTCAGGTTACTTATGTCAGTACTTGGTTTGGGTGCATGGACTATTCTTGCTGTAAAAGCTGTTAGTGCAGTTTCCATTGCTCTTGTTTCAATGCATATATATTTTAGTTTAACGCAAGGCTTAAATTCATATTAAATCTAAATCAAGTTAAAAGGAAATTAATCACAATCTTGTTGTATACTGTATACATTTTCTGACTAATAATTTCAGTTAATTTGATATTAATAATGGATCTTTATATTAAAGATCAGGTGTACAAAATTTAAAATAAGATATGGTAAGATCCTTTCTTTCTTTTACAAGTCATGGAAACTAATAGTATGAAAATGTTTTGTTTGTAGTTCATATTGCTGTTCATTTATTTATGAATAGCTATATTTTTGGAAGTTATCATTGTTATTTTGTAAAACAATTTCATCAAAAATATATTTAATAAAAAAAAGTTTTTTGGAAAATGAAATGTCGCATAGTTAACTTTGATTGTTCAAAATTTATTTTATACTTTATCTGCTGTAAAATAATTATCTAACTAAAAAATGTGAAAAACTTGCAAGACAATCCAGTGAATTAACTGAAGAAAAATTATTAAAGTTTCTTCTGCTGGATGTAGCCTTTGATCTTTACAAAAATTTACCTTTAATGATGTTAATCCTTCCATCTTTTTCCAACATTTTATAACTGTACAGCAGACCCTTGCCGAATATGATTTTTTTTTTTCGTACACATCATCTTGTCTTCATTTTAATTTGTACATTGCAGGAATTTTTTCGTTCGAACTTCGTTGAAGAAATCAGATATTACTTAGAATAGAATAGTGAAACCTAAGCTTTAAAACTTCCTAATTCTCAATAATACTCCAAGACACATTACTGAAGCCCTCACAACTTTGCATCCAAATGTAGAAGTTTTATTCCTTCCACCGAATGAAGGTAAGCTGTTCTTTAAGAATCAATTAAATGAATCAAATCCCAATTAAAGAATCTTTTGAATTCAATTTTAATGAAGTGAAACTATATTTTTGGCACCAGAACTTATTGTGTTGAAACCAGAACTTTTGTTTTGAATTCGAAACTGAATTTTCATTTTTACTGTATTAATTTATTCACATTTGTGTTCTTCGAAATAGTTAAATTGTGACAATGTCAACTCTAAATGATATACCACATATAGCTAAATCTTTAAAATCAGCTTCTACGAAAGCAGTTAAGTTACTTTATAAATTTGTGTTTGGTCAAGAAGGCGACCGTGCAAATCGCAAACGGCTTCGTGAATTCACAGGACTAAATAGCTCTTTTCCCACTGCCGAAGTTAAGGAACGTTTATTAAATATTTTCACTCTGGCAGATATAATTTCGATTCTTAATGTTGTGAATTTAGAATGCACCATTTTCACTAATGAATGTTATACTACAATTGTGAATGCTTTAACTAATTTTAGCAACTACTATTTCCAAGGTATTTGTTTACATAAACATCGAAGAAATAATACACCTGGTATGTCATCCATGGTAAATGAACAATTCAGTATAACTTTCCATGATTTATACGACTGTATTAAATCTTTTGACGGTTCTTCCGATATAATAAAAGCAAGGAAAAGCTGAAACACTGTTGGTGCGTACATAGATCCATATTGAAAAGGAAGTACTCTTGATTATGTAGTATGCTAATGTTGACTTGGCAATATCTAAGAAACTTGCCAGTCGAGGTGGTTTTAATTCCATTTTTATTTTCCAGTTGTCGTTTGCAGGCACAGTTCACTTGGCACTCTAGTTGTGCCTATTCATGGACATTTATATTTTTGATATTGTTGCAATAGGTACAGAGCAGAATGAAACAGCGTCAAAGCAGAACAGAGGCAAAAGCTGAAGTGTGTAGTTATGCAAGATGGAAGAACACAAAGAGAAAGGATTTGGTTTGAGTTTAAAGTTTCAACTCCCAATTATTATATCATCAGCACTATGCAGGCCATACAAAATGGAAGGACCTAGAAATGACGCAATTGAGAGAAGTTATTGCGATTTTTAGAACAGAGGGGAAGAATTAGAGTTTACTGTTAGTTTAAATTATAATTTTGATTTTGATTTACATATTTTATCTTACACCCCCCTCTTAAAGAGAAAAAGGTTTGAAGACAGAAAAGCCTTTTTAAAAGAACATTACAGAATTAGCGAAATAAGGGAAATACAATAGTGGAAAAAAATCATAAAATTTGATATAAGTAATTTTTTTAATAAAAAATCCTGCAGATATCATTTTCAACAATAAATTTATATTGAAAATCCTTTTGAAATTTAAAAGTCTTCAACTGTAAAAGCACTGTAAGGAATGTCCTAGTACTGGAAAAGTTCACAGTTCTGTAAAATCTTTACTTAAATATTTTGCACTCCTTAGCTTGAAAGTCTTTCATAAAAATTGATGTTGGCAATATAAAACCCAAATTTTCTTTTACAGATTCATGAAATTTGAATTAATTATTGATAAAATAATCCACATTTTGTTAATTGTAAATCAACATAAATTAGAATTTAGAACTTAATACCTGGTAAGTTGCTTAACCAATGAATCAAAAAATTATAAAAACATTCAAAGCCTACTATGTTAGGCATGTTAACATCTCTGCAAATAAAGAACTAGATGAAGGAAAGTATGACACACTAATGGCATTTTGGAAACAATTCAACATAATACACTGCACAGAAATGATTAAACTCGCATAGCAATGTTGGATTCATCAACATTGCCTGGAAATTGTACACAATTTTAAAGGATTTTTCATCGATTAAAATTGAACCTAGGAAAATTGTAAAAATTGAGAAAGCAAAGAATTTTTCAGGTATGGAAAAAGGAAAAATTATAGATTTATTTGAAAATGATCATGAAATGACAAAGAACTGGATGTCCTACAGTACCAAATGCTGGCCTTTCATGACTGATATAGTCTTTCAGGAAACCTCACAACCAAAAGTAGCAGGTGATATCGGGTGAACGAAGAGACCATGCTGCCGGAAAACACAGGCTGTTCCATCTGTGAAATGCTGTCCTAGCAATTGCTTTACACGGCAATTAATGTAAAGAGGTCTGCCATCCTGCATGAAAATGATACTGTCCATACTGTTGAAATTGTGGTATTACAAAAATCCCTCAGCATACAACAATACCATTGTCCTGTTACAGAACAGATTTGGATTCCATCTGCAGCTATTTCTTCAAAAAATACAGTCCAGTGGTTTAAGGTAGCCATAAAACACAGGGGATGTAGGGCAGTGGTGCTCAACCTTTGGCCTATCGCGAGCACATTTCCAAAACATCAACATTTTTCCAATCTTATGTGATACATCTGAAATATTAACCCTTTGCGGCATGGTGGGTCAATATATGTCCCACCTAATTAATATTTATTTTCTCAGTTAGCAATTTCTGTTAGAAATTTTCTAATCTTTTAAAAATAATCTATTTTAGTTATTATTTTTCTCAGTAGATGTTACTACTATACCAGCGCTTAAGTTTATAAGCAAAAAATATTCAAAATAGGATCACAAGAGTGATATCCATGTATCTCGCATTTTTCAATATTTTAAAAATTTTGGTATACAATTTATGATATGTATGATTCTTTTTAATATTCAAAGGTATTTTATTTTCAAAAATCTTAATTGGATTCAATATTTTATAACATTAATTTTGCAGTTGAAATAAGTGGGTTAAAAATTGTCCCACCACACACTTGAATTTCCGCTCAATAGATGGCAGCACTCACGATTATTTTTTCTTTTCTTTTTTGCATCTACTTTTTTCGTGATTGCACGTGCTTTTACATCCGTTGTATGCTCTGATGTGCTAAAATGTCTAGAAAAAAGTTAACAACTCAGGAAGCTGTGGATCTTTTTGCTGAATTGCCATCCGATTGCTACTCAAATGCTTCAGATGTCAGTTCTGATTCAGGTGAAATTGAAATCCAAGAGAGAATAACTGAGGTTGAAGTTATTGCTGAAGAAGAAAGGGAAGTAATAATTTGTTTCGCTATTTAAAGACACAGACCCATCTATGCATGTGGCACTGTAAATATGAATCGGAAGTATCTACCCAAAAATTTAAAAGACAAATTTATGTCAAGAGAATATATAGACTTTTCAGTTAGCAATGATTCAATTTATTGCATAAAATGAAAGGATAAAAGATCCGTTTCTATCCTGTCTTGCTTGGAAAAGGCAACTGAAATGAAAGAAATTAATAGAAAAGAACGAGATGGAAAGACAAAAAAAGTACTGTGCCCAAACAGCATTATTTCATACAATAAGAATATGGGATATGTCGACTGATTGATCAACTGAAAGGACTATATGAAATAAACCGCAAAAGCAAGAAATGGTGGCACATGTATTTTTTTTTTACTTTTTAGATGCGAGTATAGTAAATGCATTTATTCTATTTAAGTTTGTTCGCGAACCCGATCATGATGTAGAAACAATGAAAGATTTTCTTCTCTCAGTTATAGAAAGTCTAATGGCACTTGCAGGCAAGAAAGAGCTGAAAAGAAAACTGAAATCCCCAGTTCAAATAAAAACTAAAAACCTGTTCGTACAACCAGAAAAAGGGACTAAAAAATGTAAGTCACACTCCAAAGAGAATTAGCAGAAGAAGATGTGCATATTGCAGCACGTCGAAAGAAGAACGACGAACATTTTGGATGTGTGGAACATGTGAAATGCCTCTATGCTTACAAAAGAATGAAACAACATGTTTTTCAAAGTTTCATGAAAAATGACTTTTTTTCAATTTTAATCGTATATAAATATTTTTGAATCAAGTGCCAATTTTAATATTTTATTTAGTACATATGTACGAGTATCAAATTTTAATCTTAAAATAATATTCAAGAAAATATTTTCTTTTGTTCCTAAAATTTAAAAATATTAAATATATATATGCAAAATTTTACAAGTCATGCATATATGCAATAAGTACAAACTGCATTTTAGTGTGTTTATTATGAATATTTTAGAATGCACGCTTTATTTTGTTTATTCATTCCACATATGATTTTTTTTTTTCCTGCTATACACCAATATGCTATAAGACATGTGCTAGTTGCATGGTGGGACAAACGGTATCCCACCTTACCCCGTAAAAAATAAAAGCGCAGAATTTTTTTCAAGCTTTAAAGGCACTTAAGTAAGTCCATCTGACTTATTCTAAGGCATTTTTTTAAAGATTAAAATATATTTTAAATATGCGTGTCGCAAAGGGTTAATTCCGGCAAATGGGTTCCAGATGAATAATAATATTGGTTGAACTTTATGGAAATCAGAGAAGCAGAGTTCAAAATTATTTTTCAGTGTATTTAGGTTTTCCGATTACTTCTCCGTTTCAGTTGCTCTGTTAAATTACTAATATAGCTTGATTAATTCTGAAAATTGGTGAAATTTCTTTCTTTCATCTGATTTATCCACAAATTTAACTTTATCTGAAAAGCAGTTACAGTCCCAGTGAATTCAAAAAGTTTTTTTCTTTTCCCTGGAGATCTTTGTTCAAATTAGCTGTTATAATTCGTGAGAAATACAAATCGGATAAACAATTATTATCGTCCAATTCTTTATTACTTTCGTTTCCGGATTCCAAAAACTGCTTTACTAGCGAAAGAAGTTCTACAAATCATTGAAGTACTTTTTCCCTGCTGAGCCATCTAACATCGGAATGAAGCAATAAGATTCTATGTTCACTATCAATTTCATCAGTCACACAATCAATTATTTTATAATATCTTGCAAGATAACTCTTATGACTATAAATGCTTACTGTATTTTAACAATTAAGAAATATAAATGAATGGTTATTTTTGAAATATTTTTTGTTCATAGTACCTAATCGGGCTGGCGAGCACGAGGTTGGGCACCGCTGATATAGGGGTTGTTCCTGGATAACGTGGGTTTTCCACTGCCCAAATTCAAAAACTGTGGGTGTTAACTTGCCCATTGAGGCAAAAGTGAGCTTCCTCAGTCCACAGAATGTTCTAAATATGTGCATAGACATTATTTTGTAGGGGTAAAAGTTCAAAATCCTCCATAACATTTTTATCTCCAGTCAGGGTTCGTATACATTTCTTCACACGGAAATTAAAGACTTTTAAGGACCATTAGTTAAAAAAAATTAAGGACCTATGAGCAAATGGGAACTGAATAAATTCAATTGAAAATATTATCTATACTTGAATTTCACTTTTGTAATACCATCCTAAAAATAAAATAGATCCCTAAGTAGAATGCATTATTACTAAACATGAATTAATTAACATAATTGTTAATGAGTTTGAGAATAAAATAAACTTTATGCAATTTATCAAATAGCATTAAATATTTTACACTTATAATAGTTGGTAATATTTGAAAGAAGATAAATGACATTTACGTTTTACTAACAGTTAGCTTTATGTTAATTTTTGTCACACACTTGATCAGTCTAGAGGTTTAGTAAATAGCAGGTAGATTTTATGTCAAACGGCATATGTTAAAATGAGAAATAAGATCATAATCAGCATCATTCATAACAAAAGACTGAATGTTGTCACCGCTGCTGCTTATCTAGAGAGAGACCTGCTGATTAGAACAAACCTGAAAGGCCTGATGTAGGCAAGTGTTGAAAGTTATTTAGGCTCTGTTTGATGCAGTTAGTGTCGTAGCTTCGTGTACAGTTCCGGGCTGTTGTAACCCAGTTAATATACTTTAAGGTTCCAATAAGCCATTAAAGCACCTGAGGTGATAAGTTGTTTTGTATTATTTTAAGTCTCAGTAGATGCAAAGAATAAGTTTAACTTGAATTTTTACATTTTTATATTTTATCTTGTGACCACAGTGAGTATTAATGAAAGGCAATAAGACTGAATGTCTTATTGCCTTTCATTAATACTCATATGTAGAGTTAATACTCTAATATGTACAGATAATTTTTAAGGGTAAGCAGTTAGTTATAAATAATTACATTAGGTAGTTTGATAACCTTAGTCATTACAGATTTACATGATCACTATTAAATTTTATTTTTTAACAATATTTGTTAAAAAAAAAGCCCTATTACAGGCATGAAAGTGCAAGTTGGCAAAAAAAACTGAACAACGCTCGGACACAAAATTACACAAAAACTAATTGTGCACGTGCGACCTCAAAAAAACACATTTTAATAAAATATCAACCTTTTAATATAAAAAGTATTAAACATATACATATAATTAAACTAAATAATACTTGTACTTACTATTTTGCTATTAATCTTATCTTCCATTTGTAAAAAAAAAAAAAAAATCAATAAATCACCAAGAGATTGTAATGAATTAACCTTCTTTAAGATGCTCTTTATGTAACTTAACAGTTGATACATGAATACTATACACAACATTACAACACACTATAATATACATATTTATGTTATATATTACTGCCCATTTTCAGGCAATGACAAGTTTTAGAGATAAATATATATATATATATATATAACTATTACTATAGCTTTCAATTATGCAAGTGGTTATCCGTATGTCCGACAGATGGCGCCAGCACCGATCGCTGAAGTGATTGAAGTCAGCTCTCGTTTGACGGTTGCTTGCAGATGCTTTTAAATTCATGATGTAACCCCTCCAAATTGATTCTGGCTCTTATTTGACACCAAAATTACTAAATTAAGTCCTTCAGTGTTTTTACCTTTTTTCACTGTGGAAGGCAGTTACTCTTTTTGTTAAATTAACATTTTGGCACTAAATTTACCTCTTTGCAGAACCCTCTTTTTGGCGATAAAGATAATTCTTTGACAATGTTGTGGGGATAAAGGCTACATGCCTAAGAGCCCCGTAATAGAACCCTTCCTTGATTCTTTAATTCGATATTCGTACGCATCTAGTTCCGCCTTTCCACATAAGCCCCACCTACTTCGCCTTGATGTGAAACAACGTATTTCACGATCTCGGCTCAGGCAAACTCGAAAAGTTCGCAACAAGCGGTGCCCACGTTTGATCGCTAACCTGGCGTAATATTATACGATTGCTTGATGTAAAGTTTTTTTACAAAGAAAAGAGGAAACTAAAGAGCATGTCCTCCATTTACCCCCACACACACACATTTGCCGGTTGCGATTTCTCAACGGTTCTGCATCGATCTTAGAAACAGCTCGGGTGACGTTCAAAAAAGCGGAATTTCACGAAAACATTCATGCCTGCTATTAAAATCAAAATCTAATAAAATTTCACAGTTTAAAATATATGTAATTTACGACACAGATTCTTAAACGACATTTTGGCTAGTTTATATCTATTTCCTTCTCTTTAAGCATCTTTTCTAACAATTAGAGATTTGTCTCAGTATGCAAACCAATGCTCTCGCTAGTTTCTGCGTGCTTTATCTCCTAACTTGTCAACCTCTCCACAATGTACCTATGAGGGTTTAATTGATCTGGTAAAAGTTAAATTGTTCACCCCCCCCCGACAGACATGAAGCTCATTATCGCTATGTCTGAAATTAACTACAATATCAGACAAAGGTTTAAATCAGCCTCTTATTTAAAAAGAACTTAGAACATAAATGTATGTTCTGATGCTAACAAAATCGATTACAGCTCACGGTGACATAATTAAACAAGAACAGTCAAATTCAAACTAATAATGTGGACTAGTGGTCAAAGATTATACAATTTAATTTTAATTTAATCTAGCTCAGTAACACTATCACATGAGGAAATAGAAATGGAAAATTATAGTAAAGGCTGAAATCATAAATAATTGGGTAATTTACAAGGGGTCATCAAGTGAAAAGGTACGAAACGACGTAAAAACGTAACAGTTAAATATTTGCATATTCTGCCATAGGAGAACGTAGAGACATCTTGGGATGCGATTGGAATCTCTGACTGGGATTGGAGCATGTGCGGGCGCCCAAATGCGCAGGAGAAAGCAGAATTCTTATCAAAAGCGGCATCCAAATGATGCGGCAGTCCGTATGATGCCATGATGGCGTTCGCGTTGCAGAATTCGACGACTGAGGAGCAGCGAGGTGCTATCCGATTTCTGACAGCCGAAGGTGAGAAACTGGCAGCTATTCATCGCCGGATGGTGACAGTTTACAGGGAGCAATGAGTCTCTGACAAGTCTGTCAGAAAATGGAGTGCCCGTTTTCGTACAAGTGGGTGATGACCCGAGACGAGACCAGGCAAACACTCTCATCACGAGTGATCCCGACAAAGTGGACGACCTAGTGAAAAGTGATCGGCCTGTCACATTGCGAATGGTGAAGGTGGATGTCAGCTATGGAACCATGTGGACAATTGTTCATGAAGGTTGCGATATCGGAAGGTGTGCGCCGCTTGGGTTCCGAAGCAGCTCACCGACCAGCAAAAGGAACTGCGTATGGGAAACACTGCAACATTTGTTTCGGTATCAGGAAGACCCCGCTTTCAGGGAGCGGATCGTCACAGGTGATGAGACCTGGTGCCATCACTACAAGCCAGAGGCAAAGCAGGACAGCATGCAGTGGAAGCATGCGTCGTCACCTCCCCCTAAAAAGTTCAAAGCCGTGCCGTCAACATGTAAGGTGTTGCTCACTGTCTGTTTCGACGTTCAAGGTCCACTACTTGTGAAATTCCTTAATCACAGACCACTAACTCCGATGTGTACTGTGAGACACTTCGATGCCTGCGTAGATCCACCAAGAACAAAAGACCGGGGCTGCTCACGGAGGGTGTGGTTCTGCTCCGTGATAACGTGCGGCTACACGTCTCCAGTCACACACATGGAACTGGCCAAGTTCAAGTGGGAGACTTTGGACCATCCGCCCTACAGTCCAGACATGTCGCCCTGCAATTTCCATGAGTTTGGTTCACTGAAGAAACACCTGAAAGGGAAATACTTCAACTCAGACGACGTACTCAAGGACGCTGTGAAAGACTGGGTCTCGTCACAGCCACAGGAATTTTGGGAACAAGGAATCCTGCAGCTTGTTCATCAGTGGTATCGTTGTGCTCAGGCCTATGGTGTATATTTTGAATAAAGTCTACATTTGTACCCACCGTGTCATTTCGTACCTTTTCATTTGATCACCCCTTGTACATAATAATAGCTGCACATTTCTTTGAAGAATAATTTTATGTATTCACTTTCTTCAACACATTTCCTTTTCATTTTAGAATTTAATTAAAGATTTCTATTATTCTAAAAAACACTAAATGCATTTAGAATGTACAGAAAAAGTGGCTAATTTTATTTTAGTAATATGAATATTCAGAAGAAATATGAAATATATATGGTAAAGGCCAGTTACAGAGCTGATGTGGTAGAACTTTTAGAATTTAGAGCTGGCATTGGAAGCATTTAGAAAGGCACTAGGCAACAGAATTTAGGATCCACAGAGATTGCATCAAGTGGGAAAATGCCTAGCGCCAGCTATGTGTATGGTACATTAAGACATATTAGACGAATCTTTTAAATTGTAAGTTTTCAATTTCTTTATTAATAAAAAAATCGCTTTCCATAATGGCTGCCCACGTGATAAGATTAGAAGCATTTTTGATATTTTGCATGCTTGTGTTTAGTGAAAAAGAGAGAAAATAAAGGGAAGATAAACATGCTAAGATTCTAGTATCAGAAGTAAAACATTCAAAAACTTTATTCATTACTTCTCCAAAAATAAGAAATTCATTGCAAACTTTCTTTAAAATACATCCATTACTTGATGACATTTTTCATTTTGTCACATATTTCTCGAATCTTCTAGATTCGTGGGTCTATAAATCTTACCTTCAAATCCTTCTAAACTTCCCAAGCTGCAATGTCTAAAATCCTAAAAAAAAATTATCCCTACTATTTCTGTAACAGCAAAAAGTCAGAAATAATTTTGGAAAAAAAAAAAAAGGAGGGAAAAAGTATAAAATTCATTTTATAGAGAAAACTGATGCACATTCTGTGAATTTTGAATATTCTGAGACAATTACATGGGGAAAACTCTTACTAAGAAAAAATTAAAAACAAGACATTTTTAATTAATTACATAGCTAATTTTGCATTTGCTAAGAGCTGTTTCATAAATTGTGCTTTATAGCATTATACCTGGTTTATTTTTCGGATTCAAAATATTGTATACTAAGTTGCCAAAACGAAACTTTATAATATGACACCGAAAAATAAAAATGTTTTATTTTAATGTTATTTTTTAAATATAATTTCAGTATATTACCATTATTTTAATGAACGATGAATGTTACGATGTTTTAAAAAAAATCGTCGAAAAATCCTCAGATCTCGGAATTAAAAATTTTCTATAGAAACTAAGCTTAAAATCGCCAAAATGTTGAAAAGTCGCCAAATTTAGAACCGTTTAATAAAAGAATTCACATCCCCAAAAGCAAAAAGTTGTTTTAAGAGCTCTTTATTAGAAAAAATGAATTTCGAAATTCTTATATTTCACTTCTTGCTTAGAAACGAGTATCCCATCATTTATATTAGAAATAGAAATAAATGAGCCCATTCCAAAGATAACTATATATGGCAGTGAATCACCAAAAATATTCCTCCAAAAGGCTAATTTGCACTCAAAATGGCAGTCGTAAAAATAAACAGAAATTTCAGATGATGAAAATTAAGGACCTTCTGCTGATTTTGGCCAAAATTAAGGACCAAAAATCGATTCCAAAAAATCTAAGGACTTAAGGACCGTACGAACCCTGTCCAGTGTGCGAGACTACAGAATTCAAGATCAGAAATTCTAAAAGAGCTCTTAAATATTTTGTGATATTGCTGTTGAATTGAATTTTATGGTTTAAGTGTGAAGAATATGATATTTAATAAATAAAGGTAACACACAAAATGTTAAAAAGTGCACCTTTGGGCATAATATAAAATACAAAAGCTTTCAGATTTTTATTTTTTTAATCTTGAACAATTCTTCTCAACTTTTTTTTCTGCACTTCCAACTCGCATAACTCAAAAACAAGTAGCCTCAGAGCATTGAAATTTTGTATATGGGATTGCTATAGCATGTAGATGTGCACCTTGTATTTTGGTTGCAATCGGCCTTACCAAAAGTATATAAATATATGTATATATATAACTACTGTTACTCGACCACTCTTTGGTTTAAAAATGATTGAATAATGTTGTTCTTATCTTCCAGTTAAGGTTTTTATGCCTTAGTTAATCTGCATGCAATATTTTTAGAATTATTAACAATTTAAAAGTTGTTTAAGTGCTGCTAAGCCTTTTGCAGTGGCGTCAATGTTTGTTTACATTTAACACAGCAGAATAGATTTGTTGCCAATCCGAAGAAAGTAAATGTAATCAATACTATGAATGAACTGATGAAATTGCCATTCTCATCTCTTCCACAGTTGATACATTGTGAATCCCATCAGCATGTTTCACATAATCACAAACTGTGCTGGGCAATGTATGGATTTTCCTCCAGATTTTCAGTTTCGATATTTTTATTGATACTAAATCCTCATTCTACAGAGGCTTTTCATGGAAAAGAAAAAAAATCATTTTAAATGTTTCCCCATCACTTATATTTTTGAAGTATATAAGTATTTTTCATTAATGAACGTGTGCAAAATATTATCTAATTTCATTTTTTCAAATCACAGGTCTTAAATTTTGTATGGTATGGCTGGACATTTTTGAAGATATTGGAATATTCCAAAAGGATGTTATCACATTCTTGTGCAGTGTGACTTTTTTGGGATCCCTTATGCATTAATGCTGTTTTGCACCAGTTTGGATGCATAAAAAAGCATTTTGAATTAGTAAATAATTAACTGGACATTTCTCCATCAGCTTTTCAAGTAATTGTAAAATAAAAGTTTGTGCATTGTGTTTAAAAGAAAGGTAATCATTATCCTGATTTCTTTTTTAACATATTGTTCTAGCAAGAGCTTATCAGCCCTAAACTAATTTTGCTTATTTCGGTAACAATACCTTTCTCAGAATAATCAGTTACACAAATATTTCAATCATGGACTGATTGAACTTTTTTATCATTTCGAAATGTTGCTTTACTTATTTGTGTAAATCAAAAGCATTCCAGTTTCATACAAACACACTACTTCTACATAATTCCTATGATTAAAAAATCATGTTTACACAGGCTGCTAAAAAAATGAAATCATACAATGAAGCTGAGAATCCATATCTTTCAACTTCCATTTGCAACTGACTAGCAAGGATACCTTAAAAAATCAGAAAAATTCTGTATTTAAAAAGGCATACCAGCTGGTACACTAAACTATAAAATCAAGGGATGTACATAAAACACTTATTTTTATATACACTATTCTTATACATTTATCATAAAAACAAAATAATACACCTGTACAACAAATTTTAGTTTAAAAAATCACTCGCAAAACCTTGATTATTAACTCCTGAATCCCAAAGTATCATGAATTCCAGTTTTAAAAATAGCTGCATTTTAGTGTAAAATGAACAGATTTTTTCCAAAGTCAATGCTGGGTAAAAAAAAAAAATTAAAAAGGAAAAATAATCAGCATTAGAAGTATTTTAATCACATTGATTTTGCAAATGTTCATCAAAAGTATCAAATGGCCATATAAAATAATTTTAAGCTATATAAAATAAGACATTAAAATTAATATGGCACCCAGAAGGGATTTCAGAGATTTTATATCAGGTACAGGCCAGCTGCCTCATTAGCACAGAAATTGATGTATCAAGGTACAGAAACATTAAAATACTGCATAAATTAATAAAAATTATCTATTAGATAAATTAGAAGCATTTAAAATTATCTTAGTATTATCAAAGAAAACTTGGTGATCAAAGGTACTGGTTACATGTTTGCAGTAAATTTTGGGGGAAATAAATGAGAACAAAGCCAGCTGTATGTCACTTAGAATCAACTCGGTGTCATTATGAACCAGTGTTACGCACAATGGCACCTGTCATTTGTTTTTGTTGTTAATTTTAAAAACAAAAATTTGTTTTTAAAATTAAATAATTTAGAATATTGAGAATATATTTATTGAGAATTTTTTTCAGAAAGTCTTAAACAATAAAATGGGAAAAATGTCATTTTAATAATGAATATCTGAATATGCAGACAATGCATTCTTGAATGCAAATTGTGCAAATTATTTTTATATTAAAACAATTTTTTTATATTTTTATCTATACTGGACTTGGGTATATTGGGCCTGTGACCATCACAGTTGGATAGCAGACCAGTGGAGGCATGAGGCATATACTCTTTACAGGAGCAAGTCTCGATTTAACATCCAGAAAAATTCTTGAAAGGAAATGAATATGGCGAGAGCCAGGGACACGCTATCCAGTGCCAGAAATATTTATGGACAATAATGCCTACCTGCACAGACCTTGAATGGCACTGAGTTATCTGTAAAGTGAAACCAATCCACATCTGCTGTGGCCTGCTACCACATCTAAATCTCAGATTCCATTCTGACATTCACACCCAAAATCTTATAGGGGAGAGTAGCCTAATTTGAACCGATTTTGTATTTTTCACTATATAGAGAGACTGAAGAAAAGCCAATAAAAATTAAGTAGTAGAAAATACACTCACTAAGTGTACCTTCAAAATAGAACCATTTATTAAAATTTTAAAATTATTTATAAAGGTGAAAAATGAATTGAAAAAAATCATATTGGTTCAATTTAGGAAAACGGTTTCCTTATTTGGACCATGAGCTTTCTTAACGGCAATTACAACAAAAGAACCTTTTAATTGCAGCACTAACTCCAGCACACCGAGTATGTATCCAAGCATAACATTTCATGCATTGTATCATTTCTTCTTTCTTAGTTTCTTCACATAATATACAAAACAATGAATCACCAGTTTCTTTTTTACGTTTCTGCATTTTGTTAAACTTTGGGTGAACTGACACTTTGGTTAAACCTTGGCTACTTACAGATAAGAATTTTTCTTATTGCAGAAATATTTCTGCAATTAGCTTTTAAAATAAGTTTTAAGCACGCTTACGCATACTTCATCTCAGTGATCAATGGCTGCCATTCCCGTAAGTTTTTTGAAGGGTAGCACTCTAGGGTTAATTATAATTTATCCATGAAAAAAAAGTTGTTGCTGAAATTGGACCGGTTCAATTTCGGCAACTGCTTTCGGTCCAACTTGGGAAACTTTAATATTTAAGGCTTGATATTGTACAGAAACATCAAACTAACATAACCTCGCAAAATTATAATTGCAAATTGTAGATAAATAAGCAAGTTTTGTGATGGTATAAGACATGTAATTACTTATTTTCAGACAAATTAACTGCTTTCACACTTATGTCTAAATAAGAGATTTTCTTCTTAGCCAAACAAAAACACTTTTCTCAATGTAACCACAAGGCATTTCTTTACAAACACAATTGCATTAACCTCTTCTACATCTACGTATAACAAAATGCCTATCTCAAATCTCGCAGATATCATCAGTCTTTGTATATCATAACAGTCCAAATCAGGCTGGCTACCTTTCCCTAGAAACAGTCTGACCACCCACTGGTTCAGTCCAGACAGTGACTAACTAAAGGAGTACTTCGCCATAGATGACGAGATAAAAGGAGCATTTCAGTGGTTATTGTAACAGGTGACAGACATCTATACGACTTAGGCATACAAAAGCTTATAGAAGTTATGAAAAAAATGTAAACAAATATGGAAATTATGTAGAAAAATAGAGGAATAGGCAAGGCAAAAAATCTACAATGGTTTATGTTTTTATAAAATTGGACCTTACTTTCTGAATAAACCTACATATTTTTAACAGAGGAAGTAACAACTACATGTTCATTAAGTATAGAAACATTTACCAGGATTCATTTAAGGGCCATGAGTGAAAAAATTCAAGAACCTCAGCAAATAGAAACCGAATAAATTAAAGCAATTATCTACAACTAAACTTCACTTTTGTAATTTGTACGAATAAAATCCAAAAGTTGGATACATTATGAAACAATCAAATATTTAATTATACAATTATAAAATTCAAGACTAAAGTCAACTTTATTTTTCAAGTAATTATCACTGTTACAAAATATGAAACATTTATAACTGTTCCTGTTGCTGCTAGGTAACAAGCGTTCAAAAATACTAATTTTTATGTTTTAGAAAGAAATTTCATCATTTGACACAAGCTTAGTTTAGAAGACTGACATTTCCATGCTTGAGAACAATATTTTTAAGAAATCAAACTACTGCTCAGATCTTCTTAGAGGATAATACATCAAATCATTTTTATCTTTAAGATTTCAGATCATCATTGCATATCACATTTTCAGAAGATAAAGTAAACCATTTGAATACAACACTTTTAAGAAATCAAACTTCTGCTCAGATCTTCTTAGAGGATATCAAATCATTTTTATCATTATGATTTTAGATCATCATTGCATTATCACATTTTCAGAAAAAAGTAAATTATTAAAATTTTTAGCACAATTTAATACTGTGCGTGAAACCATATTATTGCTCAGATCTTCTTAGAGGGCTTAACTTGCTGTAATCATTTTTATCATTTTGATTTCAAATCATCATAGCACATAATAAATACTTTTTAAAGCTACTAATTTAATCTATTACATAAAATTGATTTCGTTATTAAGACTACATGCCTAAGAGAATCTTATTTTAATCCTCCAACTGGCCGTCATGTCAAATATTGTCTTTTTAGAATACAATTTAAATGTTATTTATAACCAGCTTACTGACTGCATGCTCTAAACCAGGGGTACGCAAAGAAGCAAAATATTTTTTACTTTTAAATTCAAAGATTAAAACCCCAACATCGTGATTGAGTTTTTTTCTCTAACACTCATAAATGTATGCGATCTCAGCTTTGTTCAAGAGTGGTGGTACTAAAGGTTTTCAATTTTTGTTTAGGTGGTATGTGTTGGTCAAAAGGTCAAGAACCACTGTTCTAAACCTTTTACTATTTGTTGTTCTTTTAATTCTGTAACGCTATTAACATATCTTCATAGGGAAATAACTAAACTTGATTCACGCACTTCATTAGAGTCAAAAGTCGTTAATCCGGACTTGTCGGGACTTCGGCGATTCCGGATTATAGATCATCAGTTTAAATCTGGTAAGATGACATGCAGAAATTATAAAATTAAAAATATGAAACCGTAATTTATGAAATAAAGAACAATTATGATCTAAAGGGTATCAAAAATTACAAAAAAAAAGCTTAATATTTATTTGTTTACTTTATTAAACATTTCTTTCAATGTAAGTTGTTTAAAAGTTGCTTCGTTTTTTATGTGATAATACATTCTCTTTAATTCTATAAACGGACATAATTTCTTGTTCAGTTACAAAGTTCCGCTGTTCGTCTTATAATTGCTGTGTCTACCGACTAATTTGTCAATCGAAATTTTTTCATTTTCAATAACCTCTGTCACTTTCTTCGCTTAAGCGAATTATAACAACGAGGCATTTGATTTAAATCATATCAAAGATGGAGGAGTACATCGAGATGAAATACTACATTTAGTAAGGAATTATAAGTCAAATAAAATAAAAACATATGTTCTGAAGATAAGGTTAGTGCTGACAGATCAACTTCCAATTCATTGCTCCCCACTGCTGCGTTAAAGATAAACAAAGTTTAGATAAACGTTAAAGTTTAAATAAACAAAGGATATGCCTTTATCCATTTTTTGCAGCAATTCCACTTTTTGTTTAATGAACTTCAAAACATACTTTTGCTTTGTAGATCCTTTACATATTAGTAAATATATATCAGAAATTCTATTTGACATAATTGAAAGTTCAAGCTTACTTTTATAAAATTGCTCTAACAGTTTGCAAAAAATAATAAGCCAGATCCAATTTGACGATTAAGGAACAACGCAATCTGCAAGATTAACTGAAATAGATAATTAGATAATTTTAGCTTAGCTTATACCGTCCGTTATACATTAAACGCACACACGCAAATATATTTTGCGCACGCGCACAAGCATATTCGCAGCCGTAAAGCGCAGCATGCGCAGAAAGTTTGTAGCTTTAAGGTCCGAATTATAGATCATTCTGGATTATGAGTGTCCGAATTAACAACTTTTGACTGTATTAAAGCACAAGACGGTCATTTTGTGAAGATTGTTGTTAAAGCATGGGAGAAGTCCTAAAAACAGACCGCAATAGAACAGACTTTGATGTTGAATTGTGTACAGATAGTATGTCGAATTATTTTGACAAAAACAGATTTACCGATGACAATTCTAGTGAGGACGAAATTATGCTATATCCTAGGACTTTTTTCAAACCAAGAATGAATTTCCAGCAGTTCTGATTCAGATGATTCCGAAGAAGGATCAACAGTAAACAAACAATCCAGCAATCTTTGAAGTTTTTAGGCCACTCAAGAATACAGAAAAAGTTCTGGATAATATTTCATGTGGTGCTTACAATAAAATATCAAACAGCACAAAGGAAAAGGCAAACATGAGGCAATAAAACTGCATCAATGTATTGTTGGTAATGCCGTAGTTCCAGTTGCAAACACACACCCAGGATGTAGTCATTGATCATGATGCCAGCCCATACCACGATATTGCAACTCTGATTTCAGGCCCTTTTCTGGACAATTAGCAATACCACTCTCATGCCAGACCAGGTGGCATCTACAAGCCGATGACAGATTGAAGTTGCTTTCATCTGAGAATGCTACACAAGCAGTTTTGTTTAGTCCAACTGCAATGCTTACAAACACCACAGCACACAGGCGGTGGGCAGTTGTTTGAACAATGGATCTACAGCCTTATAGACCTCCTTCTCCCAAATGTCAGGCTAGACTTTCAAGAGATCAGATGTCCTGTAGCAGCAAGAAACTTATTCACCACCAACTGAGCTGATTCACTGGGTTTCAAATTTTGCAGTGTATACTTGCACAAAGGAAAGTGCTTTGAAAGATATCACACTTTAACCTCTTTGTCATCCATAACACGTCTAGCACATTTCAAGTAAAACTTCTGCATGGCAGTCGCAATGCGCTTTAAGCGTTCTTCTATATTGTAAAACTATTAAACATTTCAGGGCAGTACTAATCAGGCATTCTGTTTCTAATTGAATCACCCCCAGGTTTTATGAATATTTGCACCATTTTACATAAGGTACAAGACAGTGAGAAATCTCCAACACCTACTCAGCAGAAGAGAAAAAAATGAGGTTGTGAATTGGAAAGACAAGATCCATAATAACTATGATTGATGTTGAAATACAGAAAAGAACTCTAAAAAAAAACAATAACTAACAGATTACAACAAAATGGGAGGAGAAGGCTGCCTGGATCAGATGTCATAAAATTAATCCTGCTGTTAGAAATAAGAAGAGATTACTTTTCCATTATGCTTCATTTCCTTATAATTTTACTTAATATTCATTTAAATTCATCCACTACGAAAGTTGTATATACAAAAAAAGAAAAAAAACAAACATTATACACTGCAAAAAACAAAGGGCCGCTGAGGAGAAATTTTTGCGGACAGGAGAGGACGGTGAAAGGATTAAAACATTACAGATTTTGGAGAAAATGCTTTTTTGAGCCCTTTAACAGATAACGGTCTCTCCATAAAAATATTTTACAAACTGCAAAACATAACCTGATATATGGCGATATACTATATCAATTCCTACTTTTGTTAAGATTCGCAGATCTGAAAAAAACAGCCACGATTTCAGTTTTCTTGCTTCATAAAGAATGCCTAAAATAACAAACATCTCCCATTCAAAAGTCCATTTAGGAAACATACTGCAGTTTCATATAACACTGACTCATCAAGCTATAACTTAGACAAAAGGTTAAAAGTCAAAACTCACCAGCAACTAAGATAGTAGGCATTCTTAAAAACATTCTATTATTACTATAAGCAACTGCTATGTGAAATTAATAAAAAAATGTAACCAGCCATATTCCAAGCCAGTAAAGTTTCAAAAAGACATGCTTTGTCAATCAAGTCATAAGTGATGAAATTTACGAAGTATATGATCTCGTGTATGCATACAATCACTTAATGGAACCCTACGACAGATCTAACAAAATAACCAGGGAGTATAAAAATATGTCTATATGTAGGATGGAGAAACATTTTTAAATACTTTTTAATTTATTTTTGCAAAATACGAAATCTATGTAACGAATAATTCCCAAATAAATCTTGTAGGGAAACTGCATTAGAGCTTAAGGATATATCTAATGAGACACAACTTGAGCTGTAAAATGCACATGGTTGATCAGGAGTATCAAGGACTTACTTATAATCTCACAGATGA
The DNA here is from genome assembly GCF_044657685.1 of Stegodyphus dumicola. Lineage (NCBI taxonomy): Eukaryota > Metazoa > Arthropoda > Arachnida > Araneae > Eresidae > Stegodyphus > Stegodyphus dumicola. The sequence goes on from NC_140779.1 coordinate 64,923,869, forward strand.
ATCAATTTTTCATTTGGAGAGTTAACTCCAGATATGCTACAGTCTGAAAGGAGCAAAATAAATACAATTATGATTAAAGCAGCCGTGAGAAGCAAAGTTAGAAAAGTGGTGGAATCATGGCAGACATTTTCAACGGCCCATACTGACCTAAATTTTTACCAGTGCAATTATAAAAGCTCAAATATACCTAACTGTTCTAGTTGATCTCTGTCAAGTTAAAAGATGCAATGGGTTATACATTTCTTTTAATGGATTAATAATGCTTATTGTTTATTAAGAGAAAGTACATTAGTGTAATAATCTCCTGCAGAGCATGAAAATTGTAAAAGCTTACACTCTGGTAAGGGCTGACCTTGTCAATTTTCTCCATGTAGTTTTACAAAGTTTTTAATACTTACTTTTCTCTCTGTGTTCTCATTCTTCTTTCAGAAATAGGCACTTTAAACACTTTGATGAAGATATGTAAGGCATGACAAAATAATGAAAGTTCTCTGTTCTTAACTACATTTTTTAAAATTATTTTCCTTTTCGGTATACATACTAGACAAGAGGTAATATATACGAGGCAAATATATGTTACTGCAATATTAAAATTCTCGAATACAAATGAAAACTTTTAAAAATAAAAATATTTTACTCATGGTGTTTACTGGACCTCTCTTTAAGCTACAAATCAATTACATATATTCTGATCACTGGACATATTCTGTATTTCACTGCCTCTCATAATATACAAGTCATCAATTTTAATCAGATCGCCTGTCGCTACTTACATACTTTTTAATCATTGAGGCATTTTTATGATTTATCTTTCATTCCATAATATGGCATTCACACTATTGAATGTCAAATAAATATGGAAGTTAAAATAAGACACATATAACATTAAAACAAACATACCACAAATTATATGTATACGTGTGTGTAATAGGATGATCTAGGAATAGCTGTAATGGACTACTGCAGATCTGAATGGATAAAAAATATGTACATCAAAATTCTAACAAATTAGCAATAAATATTACTTCATTTTAATTTGTAAATTCCCTCTTTGTTTTAAAAGTAGAAACCGTTTATAACTTTTTAAACTGTCTCTCTCCAAATTTATCCAATCCACTTCATGCTTTCTTGCAATCATGTTGCAATGCTGATGGCTGTTATTCAATCAGATTAAAGTGGGAGTTATGGTATGGCTACACTGATAACACAACTCTGTAGTAACTGGTGTTGGTTGCATTTGCTCAGGTTTAATATTACTTATATTGAACTAAAATAGATTTGATATTAATTTACAAGTTCTATTAACAATACCATAATGCAGAAACAATTACTGTCCTCATTACATGAAGATCTTGCAGGTGGCAAGTCCTTCTAGTTGGGATTTTGAGTGCATTCCGAACTTTGACGTCTAAAGCATTCCTGCAGATTGAACTGGTTACACCTTCATTTTTAAATTGTTTACATTTTCTGATTTCTAGCCTCTCTGAAATCAAGAGGCTTTGGTGACAGACACAGCACAGATCACTACAATCACTTGATTCTGGTAGTGAAATAATTCCTGTAATGCCAAACAGCGCCATAAATGCTTTTTGCAATGTTACAGCTTGTCCTCTCACATCTCACAACAGCTCAAAACATTGCGACCTGTGGGAGACTGCTTACATGAACTTAAGTGGTCTGATGCAAAACTTTTGACTATACAGTACAATGTCCATAATCTGGACTCGTTGGGACTTCAGCAATTCCAGATTTATAGATCATCAATTTAAATCTGGTAAAATGCATGCAGAAATTATACAATTAAAAATATGAAAATGTAATTTATGAAATAAAGAGCAATTATGATGTAAAGGGTATCAAAATTTACAAAAAAAATATTTACTTGTTCACTTAAACATTTCTTTCAATTTAAGCTGTTGCTTCGTTTTTTGTGCTAAACGCACATGAGTAAAGCATACAAAATAAAGTTTGTGGCTTTGAGGTCCAGATTATAGATCATTCCGGATAATGGAAGTCCCGAATTAGACTTTGTACTGTATATCTAAAGCTTTGCTAAATGCATTTTCCTGCTATCCTCTTGGGCTACTCTCTGCTGTCTTCTTCATTATCTAAAGTTGTAATAAGTTACATAAAACTGTGGGGGAAGGTGCATAGCACATCCATAATGATGAATGTGTCCTAACCATTAGTTATCAAGGAATAAAATTATGTATAATTTACAGCCATGCCTGTCTTCAAGAGCAATCTAATTGGATTACACGGTAAAGTTTCTCCAAGTTATTACAATGTGGAAAAAAAATCATTAAACCACTGCAGCTATTTCCAAATCAAGTATACATATCAGATTTATATTTAACATAAAATTTATAATTTTTCTTAACATACCACCACTATTATCAACAAAAATATTCCCTTATTCATTACATTCTTCACTAAGCCATCCAATATTGCTTCGGACCAAAATCAAGTGACTATATCTTCACTACAAAAAGCTACAACTCCCATAAATCAAAATACAGTAATACAAGTACACATACCAAAAACTTAGGAAGTACATAAAAACAGAATGTGTGTGTAAACAAAGATAATCAAAGAAAAGGCCAAATAAACATCATTTCTTAATAGATTTAACACCACTTATTTTTAAGAGGACAGAGAGAAACTTTTTGCGAATACAAAGATCTATGCTAGTTACAACTATCAGGGACTTTGGGATCTGGAATATATCACAGACATAAATGGAAAACTGGGACCATGTACATACATAGTACATATAAAATTTCTTACAGCTACTGATGTTCAACTACCTTACTGATCAAGCAAGGTTTTCATTTTTTTTTTTTTTTTTTTTTTTTTTTTTTTTTTTTTTTTTACATTTTACAATTTTGGCTTATGCTTGGAAGTTTATTTTGGTACTTGGTTATCCAAAACTTGATAAAGCACGGCAAAGGATCTGCTGCTGATGAAATCCAGTTTTTTTTTTGGTTTCTGATTGGCAAAAAGACTTATTCTCTGCAACCATACAAACAGTGATATAAGCAAGAAGACAAGTGATAAACTCTACCATACTAACACTTATTTTTCCATTCTGTTTCCCCCACACACGTGTTCTGTGTACGGACGAGTTTCAGATTGACTGTCATTGCAATCTTTTTTAACCCATTGAAGAACCAGTTCTTCAGAACGAAATGCTTCGAAAACGGCTGTATTGTTGCCTAACAATTCTCTCCAAAAACGTCTGCTTCGCCTTTCAGGAAACGCTCTAAGATGGGCCATTGCCTAGAGCGTTATGTTCGCCTCCCCTTTGGAGTGATGGAGAGGTCATAAAATGACGTCCCCCACTAATGAATGCCAATTTGTTCACTACTTGTTAGTTTTTGAATCTCGAAACTTTCTGATGCATTATAGCTCGCATTCTTGTAAATTCTTCATTATTCAACATGTTTTATGTGTTTACTTTTTTCACTATTTAGTTTTATTTCTCTGTTTGGTTACTGGTAGACCAGTTTATTTTGGGAAATTAAATGTTAAACCCCTTTTTCACTGAACATGTTTTCTTGACATTTTCAGTCTATATATATTTGGAATAATAGTACAATATTCCTCAGGAATGTTTCCAAAATTTGGTATACATACTTATATTTAGAACTGAATTTTGTTTTTCAGAAATCAAACTAATCCTCATAATGCTTGATCTTTTGGTCATAGGATTGATCAAACATTGATTTTCCTAGAACATTTTTCAGAATTTTAAAGAAATTTCTCGAATTTTGGCGGTTTTCTTAAAAAATTCAGTAAGTTTAGCTATTGTGCATTTTCTAGCAATATGGAGTTTTAAATCAAAATTTTATTTACCTGAGAGAATGTATTTCTAAATCAAACAGAAATTTAAGTGAATTTGATGCCTTCTTGCGATAACCTAGAAAGAACTATTTTTTAGGGTTCAAAGACAGGATTTTCTAGCTTTTCCTCATTTTGCAGATTTAATGAATCCTTTTTGATTCTCACAGTTAAATGAGTTGTAACTTTTTTTTAAACTTGTCTAATATTTCTGCTCGTATGTGACTAAGTTTGATATTGTGGAACTCCAACTTACAAATTACATCATGACATTAAAGTATCTCAAGGAACAATTGAAATTAGGGTACTGAAATGACATAGAATATAAAAATGGTTATTGTCAATTTAAATAAATTTCTGTTTGCCAATTTTCATCTAAAATTTTCCATTATTTGCAGCCTCACAGGAAACAATTTCGGTATGTGTGCCTTTTCTTTTAACAGTTTTTCTGTCGTTACTTTTAAGATAAACATATAACTTGAAATAGTTTTTCTTCCTCCAGCTTTCACTTATTTATTTCTTAAAATATCTCAACTAAAATCAGTGATATCATCAACGATTTTTCTTTATTATATAAATATCAAATTTATCCTTTATTATATAAATAATTGAAATGCTTAAATTTGACATTTTAATAAATATTTTATAGTAACTGAAAAATTTAACTTCTTTTTAAATGTATGAAAATGAATTAAATCGTGTATTTTTCCAGTCTTAATGATAATAAAATTTTAGAATCATCAGTTGTATATCCCTATTGATTATGAGAAATCATCTCATTCTTCTTTGAGGGCTCTCGTGGTGTAAGTGATAGTAAATCGGACTATCAGTCGGAATGCCTGCGGTTCGTATTCCGCTGATAGCATAACTGATTTTTCGTGTTTTTTTTTCTCGTAAAAACGCTTTGTTTCTCCAATGGCACCCCAACAAAAATGTTTCAGACGATAATTTGTTGACACATGAATTATTCCAACAGTGTCTCGTGCTTCTTTCTCGCCCTTTAAATGAAAACAAATAATAAAGAATTCTGTCATTCTCACTATCTTGTTATAAATGGAAGTCCTTCCAGCTAGAATTTGGAAGACCTCCTTATTAGAAGCATAATGAGAGCACTGCTGAACTTTCACATTTCTTGCTTCGAAAAAAATCCAATGTCTCTGCATGGTATCTTTCTGTTTGTGCAGCATTCGAAATAATTCCGCTTTTGCAAATTTTTCAAATTTACTTTTTCTCGTATCGTTTTTCCATTTGTCATATATTGATAGGTGAAACAATGCAGATTTCTGTCTATTTTCTTAAGTTTTCGTATCAGCAGAAAAATATACTTTCGCATTTAAAATTGGTTTTAATGCTTAAAATGGATTTGATTGTTTGATTCTATTTTTCCTTTTTCTTCCTTTAAAGATTTATTTATTTATTACATTTTAATTTATTACATTCCCAAAAACTAAAGCAATAAAAAAGTTCTTTTTTAATTGATATATATATATGTCATCAATGATATATATATATAATCAGTGATATATATATATATGTCATCAATGATATATATATATATGCATTCATATTGTAGCATATGTATATATTAGAATGCATATACAGTAAGAACACTCTTAACGCTGTTTCGTTTAGCGCTGTTTCAGTTTAACGCTCTTTTATTTCAACCCGGGGATTCCCCAAAATTGCTCGCAGCATTACGGGTATTCCCCGAAATTGTGCGCAGCGCTAGGTTTCCAAATAACATATCCGAAACAGTATACAGTCAAAAGTCGTTAATTCGGACACCCATAATCCGGACCTCAAAGCTACAAACTTTCTGCGCATGCTTCGCGTTCACGCATGCGCACAGGCGTTTAAGAGAGCGCATAAGACCCTTATGGCTGCGAATATGTTTGTGCGCATGCGCGTTTAATGTTTAACGGAGTTATACGCTAAGCTAAAGTTATCTAATTCAGTTAATGTTGCAGATTGCGTTGTTCCTTAATCTTCGAATTGGATCCGGCTTATTATTTTTTGCAGACTGTTGGAGCAATTTTATAAAAGTAAGCTTGAACTTTCGATTATGTCAAATAGAATTTCCGATATATATTTACTACAAAGCGAAAGTATGTTTTGAAATCCGAAATCTGTTTATCAATTTCAGGCTCCTCTGCCGCAGAGGTGGGGGCAGAAACGTCATTATTATATTATGATAGATTAGAATTAGAAAGATTATGTCAAATAGAATTTCCGATATATATTTACTAATATGTAATTTGTATCTACAAAGCGAAAGTATGTTTTGAAATCCGAAATCTGTTTATGAATTTCACAGGCAATTGGAAGTTGATCTGTCAACACTATCCTTATCTTCAGAGCAGATGTTTTTATTTTATTTGGATTATAATTCAGTACTAAGTTTAGTATTTCGTCTCCATGTACTCGGTCTTTGATATGATTTAAATCAAGCCTCATTATAGTCATTATAATTCCCTTCCGATAGTGAAGAAAGTGACCCAGAGGTTATTGAAAACGAAAACATTCGGTATTCTCAACACAGCAATTATAGGACTTGAACAGGGGAACTTTGTAACTAAACAAGAAATTATGTGTTTAATAGAATTAAAGAGAAAGTATTATCACATGAAACGAAGCAACTTACATTGAAGGAAATGTTTAATAAAGTAAACAAATAAATATTAAGCTTTTTCTTTTTGTAAATTTTGATACCCTTTAGATCATAATTGTTCTTTATTTCATAAATTACGGTTTCATATTTTTAATTTTGTAATTTTTGCATGCCATCTTACCAGATTTAAACTGATGATCTATAATCCGGAAAAATCGATAATCCGGAATTGCCGAAGTCCCGACGAGTCCGGATTAACGACTTTTGACTGTAGTTGTGTTTCTTGTTTGGTGCGGTGCTGTACAGACGCATTTTTATCATTTGAAACATTTGTTGACATGATTATAAGTATAAATTTATATAATACTATAACGATTAATACAGTGACAAATATTATGATCTTTAGTTTTTATCATAGGTGATAATAAAAAACAAGAAAAGAAAGAAACCAGAAGAAGCATTTCACTGGACACTAAAATGCAAGAAAATTGGATTAGTTTCTGGTGAACGTCAATCTCAAATTAGTACTGCATTGAATTTGACAACTTCAACAATAAGGACAATTCTTAAGAATAAAGAAAAAATACTGTCATCGGTAACTGCAACTACGTCAAGCTCTGCAACTAGAATTACCAGTTCTAAAAATAACATTATAGAGGAAATGGAAAAACGACTGTCTATATGGATTGATGACGAAATTGAACACAATATGCCATTAAGCCAATCTATCATAATGCCTTCTTGACAAAAAGGCAGAAAATTGGAAACAGAGACTGAATGATCTGACTGACTGAGAATTTTATTCGTTTTTATGAGTATATTCGGTTACATCGTTTTCATTTTTGTAAGAAACAATGTTTGGTTTTATTTTTATTAAAAAAACATTAAATTTAATACCTAACCAATTTTCTTATCCATCTTCCCCTAACCCCATTATTTACATATTAAGACAGCCTCGTTTAGCGCTGTTTCGCATTACGCTCTACTTTGATGGAACGTATCCCCCGCGTTGTATATATTGCATTTTATAATTTCATTACACAAAAATTTTATACCTTAGAGTCTTTTATAGTAGATTTTGGAAATGCTTGAATTTTGAGTAAAAAGGAAAGTCAAGATTTCTACTACTTTCCCTCGTTCAGTGCTTTCTCTTTTACTCAGGAATTAACATCATAGGAGGGCTGTTTTTGCCGAAAGGTTCGGCTTTGTGGAAACCGGAAAAGCAAGAAATAATTTTTCATTCATAAATTGAGATCTTCAAGAAACATTGACTCTCAGTGAGTAAAAGACAAACATCTGGGAAGATGTATTTAAGCATAAAATGGTTTTCGAATCCAAATAACATTAATTTAGAGAAATTTTTATGGATGCAATATATAATTTTGAGATAAAAGTATAAAAGTAAGTAAAAGAGGGAGATGTAGGGTGATTTCACTATTCGACTATGTTTAGAGTAAGGCCTCAAACTATGAGTAAGTCGGCCTTACTCTAACTTAGTCGAATAACATACACTTCATCCCTGTGTTTAGATTTGCTAACTTTACTAAAGCACATGATATCTACCTACCAAGATAGAGATATTCTACTTTCTACTTCCGACGAGGTTTCTAAGAAACACTTGCACGCATTTAGTTTACATGTTGAGAAAAATCATAAAAATTCCATGCAGTTGATCTATTTCGTCGCTGAAAAAGAAAGAATCGATAGTGTTATCTGGCTTTAGGCAACTAGATTTCTCACTTTGAATTTGGAACTAGGAATATAATTACAAATGTCTCTACTAGGGAAGATCAAAATTCATTATTTTTTCACACATGTAAAATCTGGTTAAATACGTTTTCTCGTTTATAAATTACAGAAGTTTTTTCAATTCTTTCTGATATTTTAAAGGAAACTTTTGATGTATTTGTTTCCTGTAACAGGTCTAAATAATCGTTCATTAAAGCCACACTAATTTTAACAATCTGAAAATTAACAAATGATTAAAATTAAGGACCTTATACTGATTTTGGCCGAAATTAAGGACTTTTAAGAACTCTAAGGACCGTACAAACCCTGTGTAACTGGTAATAAATGTTTCTTTAGAAGAGTCAGTGTAAGGCCTTTATACCAAAACATCAAGATTCCTCCCACGCTAATGACAGCCATTACCCATTGTCGTCACAGGATTGCATGGACCCTTGTCCCCTTAGGCATTCGGGCTTGGAAGACAAAAAAAAAACGGGCTAGTCGTTTTTGGCCTGGTTTTTCGATAATACAAAAACACAGGACTATCCGTTTTCGAGGGTACATTTAAACTAACAATAATTCGCAACGAACCGTTAAGAGACCTGCATAAAAGAACGAGAAAATACGGGTTAAAGAGGCTATACTTACCCTTCCATGGGAAAAGTATGTCATAGACAAAACATAAAACAAAGGGGAGAAATGTTTACACAAGAATGTAGAATAGGATTGCCAAATGAAGAATTGGTCACAGATATTTTTTACAATGTATTGGCAGATCCTGAAAAAAAAAAAACTAGTACCAACATTCCTGAAGTTCCTGTGTTCAAAGTACTATGTAATAGAGAAATAAAGATTCCATGAATGTTGTCATCTACAGTAGCAGTTTTAAACATTTTAACCATTTTTTTAAATATCGCTTGATCATCCCCCTTCTTTCAAAAACTCGAAAAATACACATTTATATGCATCAATTATTTTTCAATAAAATTAAAAATATAAAAATGCTGATAAATACTAAAACTTGAATAAATGCTTTTTTTAATATTGACAAACTAAATACATAACAGTTAAATAAAATGCTTACTGTATTTCGCCATGAAAACTAAAATTGTCCAAGGGCGAATTACACCCTCGTTGAGAATTGCTTTATAATATTCTACATTCCATTCTGCCTTTTTATTTGAAATATACTCATAAAATATTTATATTTATCAAAACAATAAATATAATCAAAACAATAAATATAATAACCATTATATTACTTCTTCCCATGATTTCTAAAGACTGTTCTCTCATTTATCAGTGTTCCTCATATAATTATCAGGCCACTACTTTCAAATAATCACAGAGAACAAGAAAACTGGGTAACCTGACCAATACTGAAATAATATTCATATATTTGCGTTTATAAAACATGGACATTAACCACCTTTTAAATAAATCTCCAACTAATACACCACATTTTTATTAACACCATCCAGTTTTAAAATCTGTCTCTCATTTATCGATGTTCCTCATGCATTCATCAGACCACTACTTTCAAATATAATCATAGAGACTTGAGAATATTTTACGAAAATCTACACTTTCCACTGACTCAACACCGATTTCAATTATTTTAACTGCTATAAAATTTCAAATGACACATGAAAAGTTAGTAATAAATTACATATTGGTTCTCTGAAAAATTTTACAGACAACAAAGCATTTATGATTTTAGATAAAAGTTATACATCAGAATAATTTTCTACAATTTTATAAGATAAAATGACTGCCTTTATACTTCATCTACATGTTACTTTTTAAAAATATACATTAAGCTTATTGCTAGAAGGAATGTAAATCTGGACTGCACAAAAACTTATTTATAAATCCAACATACATGCAATATTTCATCAAGAGTTACCAGGCTTATTTTTAGATTTTCTTACTACCCTACATACATAAAATAGCTGCTAATATTGTTATCGTTTTTGTATTTATTTTGCTTTTTTTAACAGAATTGCTATTAAATTGTTTCATTTCCCTGTGCAATGCAGCTCATGACAAGTTTTAAGAGAGAGCTATGCCAAACAGATCATGTGCATTTAACATTTAATTTGCCATCCAGAAAAATTGAGAAAATACCAGAATGTTTTGGTTCATGATTAAAAAGGTTATAAAAGGCAGATCAAAACATCTCATTTCAGTTATTTACTTAGTTCTTGTTGATTGTAGCAAATTTGCAGTGAGATCAGATTAGCTTTTTTTTTCTTAATCAAGTTCTATTTAGCATTTTAGTAGTTTAAAATATAACAACTGCGAGATATTGCGATACTGTTCGGTTATCTCAGAGGAAATTTCAGCATTCTGTTTTATTTCTTGGGATAAGAATAAATTTCATTAACTTTTTATCAATGAACCCGTATGCATGCAACAATGCATTTTCCCCAACTTTTTACGTTACAGGCTATGAAAATCAGCTATTTTCTAAATCACATCTTTCAGTTTTCACTATTTCAATTTCTTTTCAATTAATTTAGAATTTGAATAAAGCATTGTTGGAAAGTTTTCAGATAGATATATAACAAATACAATACACAGTCTTTAATCCGGACACCCATAATCCAGACCTCAAGGCTACAAACATTCTGCGACGCATAATGCATTTTAGCATGCGCGTTTAATGTATAACGGACGATATACACTAGGCTAAAATTACGTATTTCAGTTAATGTTGCAGATTGCATTGTTCCTTAACCCTTTGCGGCATGGTGGGTCAATATATGTCCCACCTAATTAATATTTATTTTCTCAGTTAGCAATTTCCGTTAGAAATTTTCTAATCTTTTAAAAATAATCTATTTTAGTTATTGTTTTTCTCAGTAGATGTTACTACTATACCAGGGCTTAAGTTTATAAGCAAAAAATATTCAAAATAGGATCACAAAAGTGATATCCATGTATCTCGCATTTTTCAATATTTTAAAAATTTTGGTATACAATTTATGATATGTATGATTCTTTTTAATATTCAAAGGTATTTTATTTTCAAAAATCTTAATTGGATTCAATATTTTATAACATTAATTTTGCAGTTGAAATAAGTGGGTTAAAATTTGTCCCACCACACACTTGAATTTCCGCTCAATAGATGGCAGCACTCACGATTATTTTTTCTTTTCTTTTTTGCATCTTTTTTTTTTCGTGATTGCGCTCGCTTTTACATCCGTTGTATGCTCTGATGTGCTAAAATGTCTAGAAAAAAATTAACAACTCAGGAAGCTTTGGATCTTTTTGCTGAATTGCCATCCGATTGCGACTCAAATGCTTCAGATGTCAGTTCTGATTCAGATGAAATTGAAATCCAAGAAAGAATAACTGAGGTTGAAGTTATTGCTGAAGAAGAAAAGGAAGTAGTTATAATTTGTTTCGCTTTTTAAAGATAGACTCATCTATGCATGTGGCACTGTAAATATGGATCGGAAGTATCTACCCAAAAATTTAAAAGACAAATTTATGTCAAGAGAATATATAGACTTTTCAGTTAGCGATGATTCAATTTATTGCATAAAATGGAAGGATAAAAGATCCGTTTCTATCCTGTCTTGCTTGGAAAAGGCAACTGAAATGAAAGAAATTAATAGAAAAGAACTAGATGGAAAGACAAAAAAAAAGTACTGTGCCCAAACAGCATTATGTCATATATTAAGAATATGGGATATGTCGACTGATTGATCAACTGAAAGGACTATATGAAAGACCGCAAAAGCAAGAAATGGTGGCACATGATTTTTTTTTATTTTACTTTTTAGATGCGAGTATAGTAAACGCATTTATTCTATTTAAGTTTGTTCGCGAACCTGATCATGATGTAAAAACAATGAAAGATTTTCTTCTCTCAGTTATAAAAGGTCTAATGGCAATTGCAGGCAAGAAACAGCTGAAAGAAAACTGAAATCCCCAGTTCAAATAAAAACTAAAAACGCTTTTGTACAACCAGAAAAGAGACTAAAAAATGTAAGTAAAACGCCAAAGAGAACGAGCAGGAGAAGATGTGCATATTGCAGCATATCGAAAGAAGAACGACGAACATTTTGGTTGTGTGAAACATGTGAAGTGCCTCTATGCTTACAAAAGAATGAAAAAACATGTTTTTCAAAGTTTCATGAAAAATGACTTTTTTTTCAATTTTAATCATATATAAATGTTTTTGAATCAAGTGCCAATTTTAATATTTTATTTAGTATCATATGTACGAGTATCAAATTTTAATCTTAAAATAATATTCAAGAAAATATTTTCTTTTGTTCCTAAAATTTAAAAATATTAAATATATGTATGCAAAATGTGCATATGCAAAATTTTACAAGTCATGCATATATGCAATAAGTACAAAATGCATTTTAGTGTGTTTATTATGAATATTTTAGAATGCACGCTTTATTTTGTTTATTCATTCCACATAGGATTTTTTTTTTCCCTGCTATACACCAATATGCTGTAAGACATGTGCTAGTTGCATGGTGGGACAAACGGTATCCCACCTTCCACCGTAAAAAATAAAAGCGCTGAATTTTTTTCAAGCCTTAAAGGCACTTAAGTCCATCTGACTTATTCTAAGGCATTTTTTTAAAGATTAAAATATATTTTAAATATGCGTGTCGCAAAGGGTTAATCTTCTAATTGGATCCAGCTTATTATTTTTTAGACTGTTAAAGCAATTTTATAAAAAGTAAGCTTGAACTTTTGATTATGTCAAAAAGAGTTTCCGATTCTGGAGCTGCCAAAAGATCTACAAAGCGAAAGCATGTTTCGAAGTCCATCAAACAAAAAGTGGAATTGCTGCAAAAAATGGATAAAGGCATATCCGTCTCAAAATTATGCAAGGAGTATTGGATGACACAAGAAAAAAGAAAGGAACTTTCTGAATTTTTTGTGGAAGCATCTTAAACTTACATACAATTAATAAAGAAAACAAATAAATATTAAGCTTTTTTGTACATTTTGATATCCTTTAGATCATAATTCCTCTTTATTTCATAAATTACAGTTTCATATTTTTAATTTTATAATTTCTGCATGCCATCTTACCAGATTAAAATTGATCTATAATCTGGAATCACTGTAGTCCCGACAAGTACAAATTAAAGATTTTGTGCTGTAATTATAACATTACTTAATCATTAGATTAATTATAAAATTATTTGCAGTGAAAGCTTTTCACTTGAAAACCACTACAATTATTTGTAAAAACAAAACTGATTATACTGATTTTTGCCAAAATTAAGGATTTTTAAGGACTCTTTAAGGACCGTACGAACTCTGTGTAACTGGTAATAAATGTTTCTTTAGAAGAGTCAGTGTAAGGCCTTCATACCAAAACATCAAGATTCCTCCCACGCGAATTACAGCCATTACCCATTGTCGTCACAGGATTGCATGGACCCTTGTCCCCTTAGGCATTGGGGGTTGGAAGACATACAAAAAAACGGGCTAGTCGTTTTTGGCCTGGTTTTTCGAGAATACAAAAACACAGGACTATCCGTTTTTGAGGGTACATTTAAACTAACAATAATTCGTAACGAACCGTTAAGAGACCTGCATAAAAGAACGAGAAAATATGGGTCAAACTGTTAAAGGGTTAAAGAGGCTATACTTACCCTTCCATGGGAAAAGTACGTCATAAGACAAAACATAAAACAAAGGGGAGAAATGTTTACACAAGAATGTAGAATAGGATTGCCAAATGAAGAATTGGTCACAGATATTTTTTACAATGTATTGGCAGATCCTGAAAAAAAAAAAACTAGTACCAACATTCCTGAAGTTCCTGTGTTCAAAGTACTATGTAATAGAGAAATAAAGATTCCATGAATGTTGTCATCTACAGTAGCAGTTTTAAACATTTTAACCATTTTTTTAAATATCGCTTGATCATCCCCCTTCTTTCCAAAACTCGAAAAATACACATTTATATGCATCAATTATTTTTCAATAAAATTAAAAATATAAAAATGCTGATAAATACTAAAACTTGAATAAATGCTTTTTTTAATATTAACAAACTAAATACATAACAGTTAAATAAAATGCTTACTGTATTTCGCCCTGAAAACTAAAATTGTCCAAGCGCGAATTACACCCTCATTGAGAATTGCTTTATAATATTCTACATTGCATTCTGCCTTTTTATTTGAAATATACACTCATAAAATATTTATATTTATCAAAACAATAAATATAATAACCATTATATTACTTCTTCCCATGATTTTTAAAGACTGTTCTCTCATTTATCAGTTTTCCTCATATAATCATCAGGCCACTACTTTCAAATAATCACAGAGAACAAGAAAACTGGGTAACCTGACCAATACTGAACCAAAATTCATATATTTGCGTTTATAAAACATGGACATTAACCACCTTTCAAATAAATCTCCAACTAATACACCACATTTTTATTAACACCATCCAGTTTTAAAATCTGTCTCTCATTTATCGATGTTCCTCATGCATTCATCAGACCACTACTTTCAAATATAATCATAGAGACTTTAGAATATTTTACGAAAATCTACACTTTCCACTGACTCAACAGCGATTTCAATTATTTTACAGTTTTCACTATTTCAATTTCTTTTCAATTAATTTAGAATTTGAATAAAGCATTGTTGGAAAGTTTTCAGATAGATATATAACAAATACAATACACAGTCTTTAATCCAGACCTCAAAGCTACAAACTTTCTGCGACGCATAATGCATTTTAGCATGCACATAATACGTTTTCCCATGCGTGTTTAATGTATAACGAACGATATAAGCTAGGCTAAAATTACCTATTTCAGTTAATGTTGCAGATTGCGTTGTTCCTTAATCTTCTAATTGGATCCAGCTTATTATTTTTTACAGACTGTTAAAGCAATTTTATAAAAAGTAAGCTTAAACTTACTTTACAAATAAAGTAAGTTTAAGTCAAAAAGAGTTTCCGATTCTGGAGCTGCCAAAAGATCTACAAAGCGAAAGCATGTTTCGAAGTCCATCAAACAAAAAGTGGAATTGCTGCAAAAAATGGATAAAGGCATATCTGTCTCAAAATTATGCAAGGAGTATTGGATGACACAAGAAAAAAGAAAGCAACTTTCTGAATTTTTTGTGGAAGCATCTTAAACTTACATACAATTAATAAAGTAAACAAATAAATATTAAGCTTTTTTGTACATTTTGATATCCTTTAAATCATAATTGCTCTTTATTTCATAAATTACAGTTTCATATTTTTAATTTTATAATTTCTGCATGCCATCTTACCAGATTTAAATTGATCTATAATCTGGAATCACTGAAGTACCGACAAGTACGAATTAAAGATTTTGTACTGTAATTATAACATTACTTAATCATTAGATTATTTATGCTTTTTAATGGCAAAATTATTTGCAGTGAAAGCTTTTCACTTGAAAACCACAACAATTATTTGCAAAAACAAAACTGCTTCCATATTGAAAATGTCTCTCATAGAATTTTATTACCATCAATTCGTATCAGACCACCTGTCGCTACATTCATATTTTTAATCACAGACATGCAATATAAGTGCCAACTGCTTTTAGTTCCAAGTTTTAAAAAAATTTATACTGCAGCCTGACAGCTTCATTGTGCATATTAAAAATTTCTCAACTAAGATGTAAAACACACAGTGATGGCATACTTAGCACATTTTTACTGCCTACATGGTAAATTTTCTTAATCATTAGTTCAAATATTATAAAAATTATTTAGATTTGAAAATATTACTTAATAAATATCAGCAATACTTTTTAATAGATATATACAATTCATCTGCAACAGTTAAAACTTTTAATTAGACAATTTGTAATTGATGACAATGATTTACAAAAATGTAGTTTACTTTGCAAAAAAAAATTGTTTAAAATAATTACCTCTCATAATATACCATCTGCTGCTACATTCAAATTTTATTTACTGATACAAACAAAAGAGAAATAGTGCAATTTTGGCAGTTATAAGATTTGCAGTACTTATTTTTGATACTTTCATATTGCAAGCTGGTAAATATATTATACGAGCTAGGAATTTATTCCTATACTTATTTCCATATTAATTTGATTGAGAGTTTTCAACATTACATACTCAGTTTTTACATCAGTGGTAAAATTTTAATATTTTACATACGAAAACTATTACATTCTTGCAATAAAAACATGTCAGAGAAAAAAGAATTATAAATGCTGACTTGCTCAACTGATTGTGCAGTTTCTAAAACAGATGAATTTCATAGCATAACAAAACCTTCTTCCTCTCATTCTTTTATGTTCCTCAATGTATCATCATTTCAATACTTTCAATTCTAATCATAGACGTTAAGAATATTTTTTAAATATTACTCTAAATCAAAACTCTGGCAAAATGCTTATATGAACACTTAACATCACCTAAATCAATAACAAACAGTAGCCAGTTTTTTTGTATGTGATGCAAACAAAAATGCATTACACTATTTCATGTACTGAATAATTAATCAGGGAACAAAGTATATTGTAACGTTCCTTTATTTTGTAACCAGTTATTTTATTCTTGGGATCTTAACTGTCAATTTCCTCCATCCGTTTGTTTTCTCACTAGAATCCAAATGAAGTTTTTATTTTGTAAAACAAACCATGTTTTGCCTTTTGAGGCCACATTAATAGGTTGCTAGATAAGAAAAGATTTGTAGTCTTCAGCCTTGCATTATAATTGCTGATAGTTGAATTCCATGCCAGTTAAGTTTTTAACCAACTTTGCATTAAATTGATTTGTGCAGCCTTTGGGCTACAAATTTATTTGAATTTAAATTTTACATTTGAACTTAATTGTTATCATAAGTTATCTTGCCACAAGTGGTTGACCAAGTCGTAAGTACAAAGTGTGCCTTTTGTTCTGTACATCTAAACTTTATAATAGAATAAAAGTATATCTTAATAAGAATATATCTAAACTTTATGATAATAACATTTAAAGACATTGAAATCAGTATCTAAGTGCTTGCCATGTAGTCAAATTTTTATATATAAATTGTACTTACTTTTATTATAGAGTTTTTATTACAAAAAATTCAGATTTCTGTTAGATAAAATGTTTAAGTAATGTAGAAAATTTGCATAAAATTTAAAATAAAAAGTCGACTGTTATGTCAACATACTATTAATGAAAGTAATAATACTCAGTGAAGGTTATTCATATACAGCTGTTAGGTTGTAAGATTTACAAAATTTGAGAACTCTAAATTATAAGCAATATATCTAAGCAACATTATATTTTTTATAGTCAGACAAATTATGAAAATGTTATAAAAGCAATAATGAAACCTGATTTGAACCTATGAATTCATGCAATTACACATCCCTATAGTTCTAATATGAGGTATACAAGTATTTTTAGACCATGGTAATTTTAATCTCCTTAGCAAAGGAAACACCAAGAGTTTACCTCATGCTCCTGAAAATGTGTTTTTTTTTTTCCTTGGGGGGGGGGGTGGCGTTTATAATAATATGCAGAGTTGACATGAAAAAATGTCAAGACTCATATGATGTAATATTAAAAGCACCAGTTTTAACTATCACAAATTTGGCTTTTTAAAAAATATT
Source organism: Stegodyphus dumicola (assembly GCF_044657685.1). Lineage (NCBI taxonomy): Eukaryota > Metazoa > Arthropoda > Arachnida > Araneae > Eresidae > Stegodyphus > Stegodyphus dumicola. The sequence continues at coordinate 64,941,676 of NC_140779.1, forward strand.
TTGAATGTTGCGCTTTCCTAACACAAAAGTAACTTTAAGAAAAACACACAATTTATCCCTCCTGCCATCAAAGCTCTGATACCTATCAAATTCGTTGAAGTTACGTTGACAGAAATGGCGGCATGTTGGTTATATAACTTTTCATTTATCGCTCCAAAATGTCGCCAAAAAGGACTAATACTAAAGCTGTGCCAACTTTTCACTAGTCTGACAATTTAAACAGTGATAACAGACGAATTATATGCAGTAACAGCCACAAGTCAAATTGGTAAAATCCTAGTATACGGTGCAGCCTTGGCGCAATTTTGAAAATTATCGCCAACACCAAAAATTGCCAAAAGAACGTCTATGTATATATAGTGATGGTATACTATACACTATCAATGTATACATATACTATGTATAACTATATACAGTGAGTCCCAAAATTGAGGGTACACTCCATTCTACAAAAGAATTCGTGTTTAGAATGAAAACAAAAACTAAGATAAAGACAGTCACCAAAACCTTTAGACGAGGATGTAGAAAGATATCTAATCTTAATATTTATTCATAAATAGACAAAAAAATGCATGAAATACAGAAACAAAATGTACAACCGAAATAGTCAAAAATCTGAGCTCACAAAATTGAGGGTACATGTAATTCTTTTATTATATAAATTATAAAAAAACACATTACTATTTTGTAGCATACCCAGTGGCTTTGATGACAGCTTCCAGCCACCGGGACATCGAATCAATAAGATTTTTCGTAATTTCCGTTGAAATGTTTTCCCACTTCACTTTTAGTACATGCTTCAAATGTTCTTTACTTGTGATCTGATGTTTTCAGACCTCTTTTTCAAGGTGGGACCACAAATTTTCGATCACGTTCAAATCAGGAGGTTGAGGGGGTGTGTTCAGCTTATTTCGGCAGTGATACAGCAGCCATTCTTTGACAGTACTTGCTGTATGCTTTGGATCATTATCCTGTTGAAATGTGAATTTTGATCCTAGTCCCAATTAAGTAGCACTATCCTTCAAATTATTTTTCAATATAATAAGATAACCCATTTTATCCATTATTCCGTCAATAAACACTAGCTTTACACTCCCGATGATGCAGTACAGCCCCAAACCATTACTAACCCACCTCCATGCTTCACAGTTGGAATTGTGTTTCTTGGATCTAAAGCTGAATTTTTTTTGCACCACACCATACGATGACCGTCACTGCCAAAAACATTAAATTTACTCTCATCACTGAAAATAAACTTCATTCCAGAACTCTTTAGGCTTTAGCATGTGCTCTTTAGCAAATTTTAATCTCTTAGCTCTATTTATTTTACTAATGAAGGGCTTTTTGGGAGCTTTTCTGTCATTATAACCAGCCGTTCTGAGGATTCTGCGCACTGTTTCTGCAGAAACAGATTTACCCACAGTTTCCGAAGTACTTGCAGCAATTTTTGGAGCACTTATTATAGGATCAATCCTTACCTTGTGTATAATTCTCCTCTCTGCTGCTCAACTGAGAATTTTCTTCCTGCCTCTCTGCTTGGTTTTCCAGCATACCATCCTTTCTAAATTTTTGAATGATTCTTCTAATACAATTTACACTTTTTCCAAGTATTTCTCCTATTTTTCTCAAAGATTTTCCTTGATTAGACAAATTAACGGCCAGTTTCCTTTCCTCAATCGTCGTTTCTTTCCTATTCTCCATATTTGTCACACAGAAAGGTAGTAAGCTCAAATTTGTAATATTTGGATACTAAAAGGTTGTATTTTTATATAAATCTTAGGTACAAATTATTTTTAAAATTTTACTGGTAGTTTTACACAGTCATTTAAGAAGTGTACTCTCAATTTTGTGACTTTCAGAAGTTGAAGATTTTCGTTTAAGTAATATATTTTTTTAAACAGAGTTTTATAACTTATTTTTTGTGTAGTTAAGAAGAAAAATGTATATTTTTTAATGAGACAAAACCTAGGAAAACTTGCATAATAATTTCTATTCTCAATAGCCTACAAATTAAGTTAGCATTAAGTGTACCCTCAATTTTGGGACTCGCTGTATATTCTTTGAATACCCGTTTAATACTCATCGTATATGTCCCATTTTTACTGCTCATCATAAAAGTCGCCAAATCCCGTGTGCGCCGGATACTAGGATTAAACCATCAAATTTTATAAAAAGGTAAAACTGCCTAATGTCCCTCATAAAATTAAACTACCATCAAATTTTTTCAGACCACCTGTCGCTACATTCAAATTTTTAATCATAGAGACATATTAACTATAGCAGTATTAAATATTCTTAATACTTCATAGCAAACAATGAAGGGTGCTACTTCGGTAGACGGTTGCACAGATTTTGGCGAGTTTTGGGCAATTTTTCTTTTGGCGAGTAATACGACTTATGGTAAACCCATTGCTGGATAAGTTATTTATGGTAACCGATACTTTGTTGACATTTTATTTAAAAAATAATGCGTGTTATTATGCATAAATTCCGTGTACCAAAGTAGCACCAAACAATTAAAATATACATCGCAAACATAATCCAATTTCTTTACATGAGAAAAAATATGGTTACAAGTTTTTAAACTTGAGTAACACATTTACTAAGCCACTACTATTGAACCAGATTTACACGTTATATATAATTTTAAGTTTCACCTCTTAAATTATTTCATGCCAAATTCTGCATATTCTTAGAAACTTGTGTTCCACATCAACAGAATTACTTAAACCAAAAATTACAACCTAACTTATAAAGCTGCTCTCATAATCTGCCTTATATTTGTTATCATTTTCAATCAAATGGTAAGCTTAATCATTGAACAGCTTTTTCAAATAGAGATCTAAATTAATCTACTGCACTTTCCAATACTATATATATATGAGGTCAAAGATCTGGTATGCTGATTGACCATTAATAGTAAACCGACAGTCCTCGAAGCATTAATCAGTTAACTTCGCTGAAATAAATGGCAAAACTGTACGTGAAAAAAGTCAAGTTATTCTCGCTGGAATAAATGGCAAAAATGTATGAGAAAAGAACACTTATTTTACTACAATTTCCATTTTGAATAGGATTTAACCGCATAGCATTCAGCTTAAATACATTTAGTAAACAGACATCATTACCCCATATTTGTCCACGTACCATATGGAGGAATAGATAAAGACCAGACAAGTATTGTTTTGGCAGCTACACGCAAAATCAACATTTTTAGGAATAATAATATGAACATAGCTCTTAGTATACGATTAAACTTAGCTTTCCTAAAATTCATATTACCGACACTTAATAAAAGTCAACTCTGAATACACGTGGGTAAGAAACTAACGATTTGTTCAGAGATATTATTGGCAATCGGTTTACATCGAAAATACCGTTTAACTTGAAGATGATATTTCAAAACATTCCCACTTATTCGAAAACAATCAATAAAGCAAGACCATTAGTTGCAAAAAAAAATAACTCACTCACTACACCTTACCTACGTTACCTAAACTCAGAGATGAACAGCTTGTTCTTAGTCATTACTTCCTCAGCGAAGCTCTTCCAAAGAAATCTCTTCTAGCCAACTTGCTCGAATAAAACAATGTTGCCAGTTCGATATTACTAACTTCGGACAATGAATTGACTGAACGCTGTAAAAGTAAATAAGGAAATTAGTTCATTATCATAAAAATATACCACTAGTTATAACTAATTATTTTTAATAATTGAATCTAATTTTTAATCTTTGAAACGAAACCAGTAAAAAATACAGGACAAAGACTTTGGTTGAAAACTTAAACTAAGTGTTTTTAACTAGAAAAGCAAGAAGAAAGATTAAAAATTGTTTATATAAAATTTAAAATGCAATTTTATTTTTTTTTTTTTTTTTTTTTTTTTTTTTTTTTTTTTAAGAAGGGGCTTCTGAATTAAATTCCCAATTAATTCATTGGATTCTGGGAATGGCAACAAATAAGACCAAAATAATTGCTTAGTTTCCTTCTTCGTAAGTTTCTTAATTTTTAATATTTTTGTAGTGTAAGTATTAATATAAAATGTGTATTATTTAACGTATACTCTATAAAAAAGTTTAGTTTTCAAAAATTGGGATCTTTAATGTGGATAATTTATCCTCTTTAAAAGCCTAATCTTTGCATAGTAATATAAACTCATGTAATATTTTTAAAAAGTAATTTGTTAAAATACTTACGTGTAAATTTTTTTCTCTGAATAAATGGCAAAAGTCTTGTAATGCTATCACAAGAAGTAACGTTTTTTGGAGAGCTATGGTTTGTGAAAGTTTATATATATCCAAAAAAGTGATTCCCCCCCCCCCAATACCTTCTTCAGTAATAAGTTACAATTTTTTTTAACCTTTAAAATAGAGGGTAAAATATAAAGGGTATATTCTTATTATTCATATCCTTACCAAACTCCTTACGAGCTTTGAAGACAAACATTTCTTTGTGCAACTTTTTCCATGCTATGCATGCACACACCTGTCGATTTTTTGCACTGTTGTTTTTGCCATACATGTAGTTAGCTATCTGTTTTTCATAATAGAAAACTAAGAATTCCACAAACTTGTCATCACACACAACTTCATCACCAAAATCCTTAACTGATAAGGGGGGAAGGTGCATGATGCCTTTAAGCAAGCCATCTTATGTTCTATCCATGCAGAAAGCTGAGCTTGAGATAATGGCAAATATGACAAAAACTATAGTAGTGGTCCATCGCTGTGCCAAAATATTGAAATTTCTATAAGTTGTATCATAATTTTCAGTCACCACGGCCCAAAAAAATGAAAGCATTCTGGGGGGGAGGAATGCTCTGCGTACACTTGGATAGCACATAAATATTTTTTTGGTGAAATCATGGGTTGCATCATAGATACTTTTGGTCATGTAGCATGTTGCATTGTCACTACCGTTTTGCACCTTTCCAGTGGGGATGCAGATAATCAGAAAGTACTGTAGAAAGTTATACTTTTTTATGAGTAGATTTTGAGCAAACTGAGCATAGGGTTTATGTTCAACTAAATGCAGCAAAGCATACAAGGACCATCTGTATAAGGAGAGCAAAACATTTTGGTTTTTTTCTTACTGTAGTGGCCCTCAAAATTTTAATCGCTTATCGATTGAGATGTAATATGTGGCAAGATATCTTGATTGATAAGTGATTAGATCTTGGGACTGCTATAATAAGGAAGTACGAACTTATGAAAAACATTCTTATGTTTATATGTAACACAGATTATATAACTTAACATGTTCTTGAAGTGACTCTTCCTCTCTGTAAAGGGTAGTGCTAGGCAAAATATTCGTAACAATAAATATATTTGCACCATCAAATATTTGCATGTTCAAATATTTGCAGTCTAGTGCTATTCTAGTTTGCCAAATCACTTGAGTTGTTTCCTGTACGTGAGGAAATGCAGGCTGATCTTTACATTATGGTAACTTGGCGATTTTTTGGCGAAAATTTGGCAACCAACTCTCCTACAGCAACCCTCTATTTTTTTTTCCCACCGCCATTTTGTCTTCACAAACTAAGGACATGTTTCTTTTCTTTTTATCTACTGAACACTTCTTCCAACAATCTACTAGCCGAATTATACTTATGCTAGAAATTTTATCTAACAAAACTGCTTAATCATGACATATATTCACTGCAAAATTGGGAAAAAGTGCACAATACCATACTCCTTATGCGTTTTTCAAAATAACACATACACATAAACCGCCCACCAGCGGCCGAGCGGTAAAGTTGCTGAACACTGGTAGTTCGGTCCGAGGTTCGAATCCCGCGAACGGGCTGGCTGCATGGGCGTTTTCGTGGTTTTCCCCATGTGTAACGTGTATACGAGCCAGTTTCCCTTAGAAAGTCCTCCACGAAAGGCATCCCTCCCCTTAGGCAGATAGCCCTCGTGTGCTTTGCCATAATTAAATACACCACACCATACACATAAACCATGTACACGCCGACTTATTTTTACTTAAAAAAACATCCCAGAATTGCACAAAAATGCCATTGCGCACACTCTTCACTATATCCATGTACACTGCTTTTTTCTCATAAATTAGAAAAATTTCACGAAAATACATGACAATTTTATCAATCTTTAAACCCGGTAAAAAGAACATATATGAAATTACCTGATTGCGAAAAAGTATTTTTACAAATATGAACATTTCCACATATAAAATAAATAAAATATCCAAAAACTTTTACCTCTAAATCATCTATTACCTTATACACGTCACCAACGAATTCATATCGCAAGCATTACAAATACTTAGTATCAAATATTTAAATTATTTCCATGCACGTTTATTTCAACTTAAACGTATACCAAATTCCTACAAACATAAAATTCACAAAATAACTATTATTTAATTAAAATATCACTAAACCATGTACACGTCGACTTATTTTTACTTAAAAAAACATCCCAGAATTGCACAAAAATGGCATTGCGCACACTCTTCACTATATCCATGTACACTGCTTTTTTCTCATAAATTAGAAAAATTTCACGAAAATACATGACAATTTTCTCAATCTTTAAACCCGGTAAAAAGAACATATATGAAATTACCTGATCGCGAAAAAGTATTTACTCTTTACAAATATGAACATTTCCACATATAAAATAGATAAAATATCCAAAAACTTTTACCTCTAAATCATCTATTACATTATACACATCACCAACGAATTCATACCGCAAGCATTACAAATACTTAGTATCAAATATTTAAATTATTTCCATGCACGTTTATTTTAACTTAAACGTATACCAAATTCCTACAAACATAAAATTCACAAAATAACTATCATTTGATTAAAATATAATTAAATTCAAAAACACTACTTAAAATATAAATGAGCACATACATTAAATTAATAAAAATTACCTTACAATCCTAATTACTTTAAACTAAATCATTGCTAATAACAATTTTCCCAATAATACCAAATTCCTTTCCACCTTACATTTAGAACAATGCATAAAAATAATATCCTCAAATAATTAAAAAATACTAACTTACCTAATCTTCTTCAGAATCTTGATTACGTGGCGGATACACTTTTCTAATTCATTCAATAAAATTATTGAAAGATTTTTTTCTGCGAATTTTTCCTCCATACTTCCTCCGCTAAATAAAAAGCAAACTTCTCTTTATCACAATGCCTAAATACCCATTTCGAATTCACTTTAGTTAGGGCCGTGGGATCCAAAAATTAAACAACACTGTTTCACACAACACAGAATAAAGCTAAATACAAAATTTCCACATTTTTTCCCGATTTCCCCCCTTTTCCGATTAAAGAACCGTAATTCGTCCATTGATATCACATGACATATCCCATGATCTCTCATTTCCCTCACGCAAAATAATGCATAATCGGAACTGAGTACTGCTCACATTATTACTAAAGTCCCAGGTAGTAACCTTTATCGCCTCCAAAATGTCGCCAAACTACCAGTTACCATATTGTAAAGATCAACCGAAATGCATTATCTTGCATTTATGTGCAGATTCTTGTTTGGTAATTAGAATACTGATTAATGTAATGCTTGCCGATTACAGTTCAGCCATGTTTTGAGAAATTAAGAAGTGATCCCCTTGTGGTCAGTCACCATGAATTTTCATCATAATTGAGGATGTAATACCATTCTTTAGACTAATTCTTTGTCATTGTATCACAAAACCCACATTTTATTCTGTATCATAAACTTGTAAAAAATGGTACTTTCTGATTATCTCTAACCCCGAAAATGTTTGGTTGAACTGCCCTTTTTTATATATATAATTTTTAGTATACACGTAATAATAAGTAACCCAAACATACACATACCACATACATGTTTGAATACACTCAGATTTATACAGTCAAAAGTCGTTAATTAAATACTAAATGTAGTATTTCATCTCGATGTACTCCATCTTTGATATGATTTAAATCAAATTCCTCATCATTATAAATATCACGAATAGAAATCAAATAGTTTTCTGTTTGCAATTTTCTAATTTCGACTATGCATAATGTATGCTTTACACATGTGTGCGTTGGAAGAAATGTTTAATAAAGTAAACAAATAAATATTAAGCTTTTTTTTTTTTTGTAAATTTCAATACCCTTTAGATCATAATTGCTCTTTATTTCATAAATTACGGTTTCATATTTTTAATTTTATAATTTCTGCATGCCATCTTACCAGATTTAAACTGATGATCTATAATCCGGAAAAATCAATAATCCGGAATCGCCGAAGTCCCAACTAGTCCAGATTAAAGGCTTTTGACTGTATTCAGTTTACAGTAGTCTAAATCATCCATTGCTATTTGTACTGCATTGTGATTACAGCCCACATGTTCAAAAAGCTCACAGATTATCTACCCAGTTCAGTTCTGTTAAAGATTCATGACTTTCCAAAGTTTGTGTAAAGTGTTGATTTCTCGGTTGATCTTTGGATTATGGTAACTTGGCGATTTTTTGGCGAAAATTTGGCGACCAACTGTGCTACAGAAACTTTCTACTTTTTTTTTTCGGCGCCATTTTGTCTTCACGATGTAAAGACATGTTTCTTTTCTTTTTATTTACTGAACACTTCCAACAATCTGCTAGCCGAATTACACTTAAGCTAGAAATTTTATGGAACAAAACTGCTTAATCATGACAAATATTAACTTCAAAATTGGGAAAAAGTGCAGAATCGCAAACTCCTTGCTGCGTTTTTCAGAATCGCACATAAACAGTAACCATGTACACGCCGACTTATTTTTACTTAAAAAAACATCCCAGAATTGCACAAAAATGGCATTGCGCACACTCTTGACTTTATCCATGTACACTGCTTTTTTCTCATAAATTAGAAAAATTTGCACGAAAATGCAGGAAAATTTTGTGAATCTTTAAACTTGGTAAAAAGCGCATATAGGAAATTACTTGATCGTGAAAAAGTATATACACTTTCCAAGGATGAACATTTCCACGTATAAAATAAATAAAATATCCAAAAACTTTTTCCTCTAAATTATCTATTATAAATGTCATCAACGAATTTATAACGCAAACATTAAAAATGGTTGCAAATACTTATTGTCAAGTATTTAAATTATTTCCATGCACGTTTACTTCTACTGAAACGTATTCCAAATTGCTACAAACCTATAATTCACAAAATAACTATCATTTAATTAAAATATAATTAAACCATGTACACGTCGACTTATTTTTACTTAAAAAAACATCCCAGAATTACACAAAAATGGCATTGCGCACACTCTTCACTATATCCATGTACACTGCTTTTTTCTCATAAATTAGAAAAATTTCACGAAAATGCAGGAAAATTTTGTGAATCTTTAAATTTGGTAAAAAGGACATACAGTCAAAAGTCGTTAATTCGGACACCCATAATCCGGACCTCAAAGCTACAAACTTTCTGCGCATGCATCGCGTTCACACATGCGCACAGGCATTTAAGAATGCGCGTAAGACCTTTACGGCTGCGAATATGTTTGTGCGCATGCGCGTTTAATGTGTAACGGAGGTATAAGCTAAGCTAAAATTATTTAATTCAGTTAATGTTGCAGATTGCGTTGTTCCTTAATCTTCGAATTGGATCCGGCTTATTATTTTTTGCAGACTGTTAGAGCAATTTCGTAAAAGTAAGCTTGAACTTTCGATTATGTCAAATAGAATTTCCGATATATATTTACTAATATGTAATTTGTATCTACAAAGCGAAAGTATGTTTTGAAATCCGAAATCTGTTTATCAATTTCACACCGCGGATTGGAAGTTGATCTGTCAGCACTATCCTTATCTTCAGGGCAGATGTTTTTATTTTATATGGCTTATAATTCCTTACTAAGTGTAGTATTTCATCTCGATGTACTCCGTCTTTGATATGATTTAAATCAAGTTCCTCATCTTCCGATAGTGAAGAAAGTGACCCAGATGTTATTGAAAACGAAAACATTTCAATTGACAAATTAGTCGGTATTCTCAGCACAGCAGTTATAGGACTTGAACAGCGGAACTTTGTAACTAAACAAGAAATTATGTCTGTTTAATAGAATTAAAGAGAAAGTATTATCACATGAAACGAAGCAACTTGCATTGAAAGAAATGTTTAATAAAGTAAACAAATAAATATTAAGCTTTTTCTTTTTGTATATTTTGATACACTTTAGATCATAATTGCTCTTTATTTCATAAATTATGGTTTCATATTTTTAATTTTGTAATTTCTGCATGCCATCTTACCAGATTTAAACTGATGATCAATAATCCGGAATCACCAAAGTCCCGACGAGTCCGGATTAACAACTTTTGACTGTATATGAAATTCTGATCGCGAAAAAGTATATACCCTTTCCAAGGATGAACATTTGCACGTATAAAATAAATAAAATATCCAAAAACTTTTCCCTCTAAATTATCTGTTATAAACGTCACCTGCAAATTTATAACGCAAACATTAAAAATGGTTCCAAATACTTAGTGTCAAATATTTAAATTCTATCCATGCACATTTACTTCTACTCAAACGTATTCCAAAATACTACAAACATATAACTCACAAAATCACGATCATTAAATTAAAAAACACTACTTAAAATATAAATAAGCACATACATTAAATTAATAAAAATTAGCTTACAATCCTAATTACTTTAAACTAATTCATTGCTAATAACAATTTTCCAATAATACCGATGTTTGGTGTCTGAAAGAGTATTGCTTGGCAGCATTGTTTTATGCCAAGCAGAGTTTTGCTTTAGTGTAACCCTAAAGCTATTTCATTTTTGCCTTATTAGTATGTATGATTTCTGACTTGATGTAAGAGCATATGGTTGCTTGCTTTTTAGCTGAGTTACATAGGTAACTTTAAGCACATGCGTGTGCAATGCAATTCAATAATGTTGTTTTTGTTAAAATAAATTTGTTGTTGTTAATATTAGAGTCCACTTACTGAAGTCAAGTTTCGTTAAATAAGTTCGAGCTATCTTCGGCAGGAACAACCATATTAATTTATTTATTCTTTACATGCATAAAAATAATATCCTCAAATGATTAAAAATACTAACTTACCTAATCTTCTTCACAATCTTGATTGCATGGCGGATAAACTTTTCTTATAGATTTAATAATCCAGTAGTCAACTGGCAGTCTATTCACCCACTAATAAGAAATTAATAAAATTTCGCCCATACTCAAACAACTTTCAGCAAACCACATACCCTTCCTTACACTCTGTTTCACAAAATGTCCATTTTCACCAGATTTCTTGCACTGCCATTCCAACTTATCTGTAATATCCTTCCTTTCACACAATCTCTCATTTCATTGCCACATGTTGGACATTCATACTTATCCGCAATTAATCCTACACTCATACACCATTCAAGCAATTCTTTTGGATTATCAGATAAACGCAATAAAAATTTAGAATTCACTTTAGATAGCGCCATGGGATCCAAAAATTAATCAACACTCTTTCATACAACACACAATCAAGCTAAAGACAAAATGCTATAAACTACTGCAGATATTTTTCCAAATTTCCCCCCTTTTCCGATTAAAGAACTGTAACTCGTCCATAAATGTCACATGACATATCTCATGATCTCTCATTTCCCTCACACAAAATAATGTGTAATTGGAACTGAGTACTTCTCACATTATTCTCAAAGTCCTAGGTAGTAACCTTTATCACCTACCAAAATGTTGCCAAACTACCTGTTACCATATTCCAAAGATTAGCCGATTTCTCCTGTATGTAAACATTTTCGGTTGATCTTTACATTATGGTAACTTGGCGTTTTTTTGGCGAAAATTTGGCGACCAACTCTCCTACAGCAACCCTCTATTTTTTTTTCCCACCGCCATTTTGTCTTCACAAACTAAAGACATGTTTCTTTTCTTTTTATCTACTGAACACTTCTTCCAACAATCTACTAGCCGAATTATACTTATGCTAGAAATTTTATCTAACAAAACTGCTTAATCATGACATATATTCACTGCAAAATTGGGAAAAAGTGCACAATACCATACTCCTTATGCGTTTTTCAAAATAACACATACACATAAACCGCCCACCAGCGGCCGAGCGGTAAAGTCGCTGAACACTGGTAGTTCGGTCCGAGGTTCGAATCCCGCGAACGGGCTGGCTGCATGGGCGTTTTCGTGGTTTTCCCCATGTGTAACGTGTATACGAGCCAGTTTCCCTTAGAAAGTCCTCCACGAAAGGCATCCCTCCCCTTAGGCAGATAGCCCTCGTGTGCTTTGCCATAATTAAATACACCACACCATACACATAAACCATGTACACGCCGACTTATTTTTACTTAAAAAAACATCCCAGAATTGCACAAAAATGCCATTGCGCACACTCTTCACTATATCCATGTACACTGCTTTTTTCTCATAAATTAGAAAAATTTCACGAAAATACATGACAATTTTATCAATCTTTAAACCCGGTAAAAAGAACATATATGAAATTACCTGATTGCGAAAAAGTATTTTTACAAATATGAACATTTCCACATATAAAATAAATAAAATATCCAAAAACTTTTACCTCTAAATCATCTATTACCTTATACACGTCACCAACGAATTCATATCGCAAGCATTACAAATACTTAGTATCAAATATTTAAATTATTTCCATGCACGTTTATTTCAACTTAAACGTATACCAAATTCCTACAAACATAAAATTCACAAAATAACTATTATTTAATTAAAATATCACTAAACCATGTACACGTCGACTTATTTTTACTTAAAAAAACATCCCAGAATTGCACAAAAATGGCATTGCGCACACTCTTCACTATATCCATGTACACTGCTTTTTTCTCATAAATTAGAAAAATTTCACGAAAATACATGACAATTTTCTCAATCTTTAAACCCGGTAAAAAGAACATATATGAAATTACCTGATCGCGAAAAAGTATTTACTCTTTACAAATATGAACATTTCCACATATAAAATAGATAAAATATCCAAAAACTTTTACCTCTAAATCATCTATTACATTATACACATCACCAACGAATTCATACCGCAAGCATTACAAATACTTAGTATCAAATATTTAAATTATTTCCATGCACGTTTATTTTAACTTAAACGTATACCAAATTCCTACAAACATAAAATTCACAAAATAACTATCATTTGATTAAAATATAATTAAATTCAAAACCACTACTTAAAATATAAATGAGCACATACATTAAATTAATACATACATAAATACCCATTTCGAATTCACTTTAGTTACGGCCATGGGATCCAAAAATTCACGAAAACTGTTTCACACAACACAGAATAAAGCCAAATACAAAATTTCCAGGTTTTTTCCCGATTTCTCCCCTTTTCCGATTAAAGAACCGTAATTCGTCCATTAATATCACATGACATATCTCATGATCTCTCATTTCCCTCACACAAAATAATGCGTAATCCGAACTGAGTACTTCTCACATTATAACCAAAGTCCTAGGTAGTAAGTAACCTTTATCGCCTCCAAAATGTCGCCAAACTACCAGTTACCATATTGTAAAGATCAACCACATTTTCATCCATCTGTGCACTTTGCTTTCTTCACAGCTATCAACTCTGCAAGTTACTGTAAATTCTTCTGTTGATGTCAAATAGATTGCATCCCCTTTTTATCAAATTCAGTGATAGCACATTTTTGGCCCTTGTATCCATTAGTTACCTGAAATGAAGAAAAGGTACTTTCATTAGTATAACGGCTCCTCTCTTTTAAATGCTGAGTAGAAGCTTGGATTATTTCCAAATTCATGTATAGTTCTCGCATATACTTTTTGAAAGCCATGTTTGTGCAAATTCTTTTAATATGGCATCAGAACCATTTTCTCCTCCTGGGAATTTTCATCATGTGTGATTTCTGCCAGGTAAAACTCATCAGGATGGCAATCTATGTCTTGTTGCTTTTCTGCACTTAGCAGATCACTACAATCTTTCAACATTTCATATATGAACAGTTGTTGTTGATTCAATAAAATGAAATTTATGATCCCGAGTAGTCGTGGCAGCCTCACATGCGCCCGATGCTCACAGATTGGCCACGATTCCGAAAATTGTACCGCTGCGCCTTCGTGTATAAATTGCAAGGGTCAGCACCCAGCATTTTCATGCCTGTGCCCAAAATGGAAATCCGAAAAAGAAGTACAGACTCTTAAAGTTACCAGGAACATCTCGTATGCTGAAGCCAGAAAACTAGTTCAAAGCACACAGCTCCAATCAAACAAATCTTATGCCAGTGCAGTTAAAACAACACGTAGCATTGCCACCCAAACATCAATAGGCACGCAGACTAAACCAAATAAAACCCAACCGACTACATCCACCAAGAAAACAGAAAAGTCAACACATTTAATACAAAATAAAGAAACAGTCATTCAAAGTAAACCCAAAACTGCCACTAAAAATGTATCAAATAAAAATAGAAGTTCCAGCAATAGCTCTTTTGACGAAATGATTTCTGAATCTGCGGATTCAGACACTATGGAAGTAGAGGAGGGTCTAGAATTTCCCAGGCATCTACTTCCACGAAAAACCAAACAAGAGCACAGAAAGAACAAAAACCAGACATAATGGCCACCCTCGTCTCATGGAACTGTCGCGGTTTCCACCGAAATTTGCTCGACATCAAAGCCATAATTAATGCTTATCATCCTGTATGCTTCGCAGTACAGGAAACAAATCTAAAACCAGAACAACAGGCAAAACTTCGGAGGTTTTCCTTCGTCAGGAAAGATAACCTTGCAGGTGAGCGTGCCAGTGGAGGTGTAGGTCTCCTCACCTCACTGGATTATCCCTCAAATGTGCTTTCTTTGACGACATCCCTCCAAGTTGTCGCTACTCAAACAAATTTTGATATTGTTGTTACAGTCGTTTCTCTGTATTTGCCTCCAAATGAGCATATTGTTCAGCAAGATTTAAATGGTCTACTAGAGCAGCTGCCTGAGCCTTTCATCATAATAGGAGATTTTAACGGCCATAGTCCGCTCTGGGGTAGTAAAGATACAAATTGCCGAGGAAAACAAATTGAGCAGATGATCGAAGATCATAGCCTGTGTCTCCTGAATAATGGGCAGGATACTTACTTCCATGAGCCTTCAAGGACATTCCATGCTCTCGACCTTGCCATCTGTTCACCGTCTCTGTTGCCATTTTGCACTTTTAGTGTCGGAAATGACCTATACAACAGCGATCATTATCCCATTTTTGTATCTCTTGCACGAAGAGGAGCAAACCCCATGTCGAGACTCCCTCGGTTTATACTGGACAGGGCAGACTGGGAACTCTTCTCTTCCTCCGCAGAGCTCACAGAGGAAATGGTAGAAGATGTGCATATCGATGACGCTGTGGAAGCTGTTACTAATACTATTATTCAGGCAGCTATGCTTTCGATTCCTAGAACATCAGGAAAAATACTAAAATATTCGAAACCGTGGTGGAATCGCGACTGTCATGAAGCACTGAAAAAACAGAAAAAAGCATGGGGTATTTTCCGTAGATATCCTACTCTGCGAAACCTCATAGCATTTAAAAGAGCCAAAGCAAATGCACGAAAAGTAAGAAGGCAGAGCCAGAGGGATTCCTGGATTTCATATGTGTCGTCAATAACATCCTCCACGCCTAGTAAGCGGGTTTGGGAAAGAGTTCGAAAAGCATGCGGCATGTATAAAGACCACTCACTTTCCTTTTTGGAAAAAGATGGCCGAGTGATTAGCTCCATAGAAGAAATTGCGAATACTATTGGTGAGACATTTGCTGCCGTTTCTTCCAGCAGAAACTATACACCTGCATTTCTCTCTATGAAGCAGCACTCTGAAATAAATCCCATCGCATTCAACTCTTCCAAATCTGAGCCTTACAATAGAGCATTTACTATGGTGGAATTAAAGAGAGCTTTATTGCAGACACATAGGTCTTCTCCGGGTCTTGATGGCGTGAATTACGAAATGCTAAAGCATCTGTCCTATAAGTCACTGAATGCCCTTCTCACTCTTTACAATAGGGTGTGGAAGGAGCGTACCTTTCCCAGTGCATGGAGGAGAGCTGTTGTCATTCCTATTGCTAAGCCAGGGAAAGATCCAAGGAATCCCTCCAACTATCGGCCAATTGCCCTTACGAGTTGCCTCTGCAAACTGTTTGAAAAGATGGTAAACAGCCGCCTAGTCTACTTCTTGGAAAAATATAATATCATATCACCTTATCAAAGCGGTTTTCGAAAAGGGAGAACAACCGTAGATAACATGCTCCTCTTAGAGACATCCATTTGAAAAGCTTTTTTAAGAAAAAATCACCTTGTCTCAATTTTCTTCGATATAGAGAAAGCTTATGATAAGGCATGGAGATACGGTATACTTCGCGATCTTCACGAGAGTGGCTTGAGCGGCAACCTACCAATTTTCATTCAGAATTTCCTAAAATCTAGAACTTTTCAAGTACGAATTGGCTCTGTTTTGTCAGATGTTTTTGAACAGGAAGAGGGTGTGCCTCAAGGCTGTGTGCTTAGTGTAACCCTGTTTAGTTTAAAAATAAACTCAGTATTAAAAGAACTTCCTTCCACCATCTTGGGATCTCTATATGTTGATGATCTGCAGATTAGCTGTCGAGGGGCAGACATGAGATACGTAGAGAGGCAGTTGCAGATAGCTCTGAATAAGATCCAAGAATGGTCAAACAAACAGGGATTTACTTTTTCCAAACAAAAAACTGTGTGCGTGCACTTTTGTAGGAAGCGAGGTCTCCATCCTGAACCTGAGTTATATCTCAATGGTTCAATTATTCCAGTTGCGCCCGAAGTAAAATTTTTAGGAGTGACGTTCGACCAGAAATTGACTTTCCTTCCTCATGTTTTAAACCTGAGAAAGAAGTGTCTAAAAACACTAAATATTTTAAAAGTGTTGGCGAACACCTCCTGGGGTGCAGAGCGTTGCTCCATGCTTTGCATTTACAGAGCCCTTGTTCGCTCTAGACTGGACTATGGCTCAGTTGTTTACGGATCCGCTCGGTCATCAGTTTTGTTAAAACACGATCCTGTTCACCATCAAGCTCTGCGGATTTGTTCAGGAGCTTTCAGAACTTCTCCTGTCCAGAGCCTGTATGTTGACTCTAACGAACCATCACTTTATCTGAGGCGTGAGCAATTGTCCCTATTGCAATATTTTAATATTCTATCACAACCTGAACATCCCAATAAACTGTACCTACTTGATGATGTGTGTAACACTTTATTTGAAACACGTCCATCCTGTGTTCCTACCTTTCCTTTAAGAGTTCGCCCTATCATTGAGGAACTTTCCCTCTCTGATATGCGCCCCCAAGCAGTACAGAATTTTGAATTCCCACCTTGGGAAAATGCACGGATTCAGCTTCTTGATGTTTTCAAGCATCACGTCAAGGCAAGCACCAATGACATCATTTATAGACAACTCTTCGCTGAGCACAGGCACAAATATAGCAGTTATCTTCCAGTTTATACAGATGGTTCCAAGTCAAAAGATCATGTCGGGATGGCATTTGTAATTGAAGACCACATGGAGGGCAGACGCTTGCACCATGCCTCCTCTGTCTTAACATCTGAATTAACTGCAATATATTATTGTCTTTTATACATCTCTAGGCTCTGCCACAAAAAGTTTATAGTTTATACAGACTCCTATAGTGCACTGAAATCTTTAGAAGCTTTTACTAACACTCAAAACCCAGTCATAGTGGATGTTCTCAAGATACATATAAACCTAACGAGTCGTGGATATGAAATCCTGTACTGCTGGGTTCCCGGTCATGTGGGAATTAAAGGGAATGAGCTGGCAGATATCACAGCCAAATCTGCTGTTGAAATGTCCAGTCGCCTCATCCCTTTTGGAGACATCCGTTGTGTTGTGAAAAAGAAGATACGAAAAAAATGGCAGCAATTTTGGGATGTTCAGCGTCAAAACAAGTTAAGACATGTAAAGCCTAGAATTGAGCATTGGGATTTTGCTGGAAACCGTAAAGAAGAAGTTCTTTTGACTCGCCTCAGAATTGGTCACACAAGAGTGACACATGGCTACCTTTTAAAAGCAGAAAATGAGCCTGTCTGTTCGAATTGTAATGTTTGTCTATCTATCCGTCATATTTTAATTGAGTGTCCATATTTTAATAATCTTCGTCAGAAGTATTTTAATAGCTGTGACATACCTCTCGACTGTTTAATCGGAAGGGAGGTGAATTGTAATTTATTTTATTATTTAAAAGAGACTGGCTTTTATCACCTAATGTAATTTGTTTTGAAGATTGGGTCTTGAATTTTAAATGTGTGGTTTTAACTTGTTTTTATATGACTTCATCCTCTGGATTTGATACATTTGTCTACTTGTTTTTATTTATTGTATTTTTAATTTCATAAATTGTACTCACCCTATCTCGCGTTTGGCGCACTATAATCAACTTTGGTTTTCTCTCACTCTCTCACTCACTATGATCCCGAGTAAAATATGTCAATTCTGCTTTTTTCAGTTCCTCTCTTTTATATGTGTACCTCTAAATAAATTGTTGATATGTTTGCCAGCAGAGTTGTCTCTCTATTTAAAGCCTAAGCAAGAAAGAATTCATGAATTCCTTGTCATAACCAGCCAAATATACAAATACTGTGGAAGAACTCTGCCAGGTTTGTTTTCTTCCAATATGAAAAGATTTTCATTTCATCAATTTTTTCAAGTTTACTTATTCACTTATCTGAATGTTGGATTAGAGACTACATACCTCTCATAAAACTGTTCCAATCACATTTTCTTAAAAGCTGAGTTGTTTCTCCCATCACTTAATCGACATCAGTTCTTCCCAATAGTAAATAAGTCACTGTACTCTTACAAACAATATTTTGAAATCATTAAAACAGTTGTGAAAATGTATGCTTTTATTTTCATTTACAATTTTCATGTTGCACCTTCAAATGCTTTCATTGATATGCAGTTTTATTTATTGCCTATTTTAACATATTTAAATGCTAGGTAAAATGCATCTTTCTTGGAAGAAAGATATAGTATCTCTCTACTTAGTAAATAAAACTTAAAAAAAAAAAAGGGGGGGCAAATTCATTAACAAATGGAATAAATAAATACTCAGAGCTCTTCTTGTGATGAGATAATTAGAAGTCATCATGAATCGTTAATATTCATATGAGAAAGAATAATATGCGATTTACTTTGCAAATTATAAATTGTTGCGTGCATACGGGTTCATAATAGATTAAATGCACATAGGTCTGATAATAGGTTAATAAAATTTATTTCATCAAAATAAACACTTTAAAGTTCTGGAATTTTCTGCCAACATACTCATACAGGTATCCTCTGTATCACAGAGTACAAACAGTAGTTATGCTTACAACCACTAAGAACGTTAACACAATGCAAAGTGCATCTAAAGAGAAAGCTAACCCGTAATCAGTAGCAAAAATAAGGGTATGTAAAGAATGCCGTCGCATAGGGGGCCCTTGAAAGTCCCACAGAACTACATTTATATGTTTAAACTTAAAAGATGATGGATTTTTCTATAAATACTGTATATACAGTGGTGGCCAAAATTGTGGACACTTTTGGAAATTTTTATGTTTTTGAACTTTGTATGCTTATAGAAAATGTTACGTTTCACAAAATGCAAACTTGTATATATCATTTTAAAGAGAATTTATTACTGAATTCAATACAAAACACAAAATTCAATTATTTGCAATACAAAAAAAGTTAAACGATAATAGTTATCGATATACATTTGATAGTGACGATTGCAGTGAGTTATCAGTACTTAGTAGGGTACTCTTTATTTTTTATTACAGCTTCACATCGACGTTTCATTGAGCTGACAAGAGTTTTAAGCTCTTCTTTTGTTATTACATGATGCCAGGAAACAATTATAGCCTCAATTAGTTCCCTTTTGTTTGATGGGCACCTCATTCGGACAAGAGTTTTCAAACGGTGCCACAAATTTTCGATAGGATTGAGGTCAGGACTGTTTTCTGGCCATGACAACAATTTAATGCTCTTTGTACGAAACCACTCTTTCGATATTTTGACGTCTGGCAAGGAGCAGGATCCTGCTGAAAAATAAACGAAACATTGTTGGGAAAGAGATCTCTGATGGAAGGTAGAAGTTTTGGTTCTAGAATAGTGTCAATGTATTTTCTAACATTCAGTGTCCCATCGATGACATGAAGACGACCAATACCATCTGCTGACATGCATGACTAAATCATAACACTAACTGGGTTCTTCACAGTTGCTTGAATGCAGTCAGGATGTAGCTCTTCTCCTATTCTACGTCTTACATAATTTCGCCCATCACTACCGAATAACGATATCTTAGTTTCATCACTCCATATAACTTGTGACCACTGATCATCTGTCCAATTAATGTGTTCCTTTGCCCACTGTAGTCTTTTTTTTTTTCCGTTGCTGAAAATTAAGATAAGGCTTTTTTCGTGGAATTCTACCTCTTAGTCCAACATCTGTTAATTTTCTCCTGATTGTTCTTGAACTGACAGAAACACCAGCATCATTCAGATCACTTCTGATGGCCACTGATGACATTTTTGTATCTTAGAGGCATAGTCTTTGTATTCTTCTGTCATCAATACGTCAAAGAAGGAAAGGGTGGTGCACCTTTTTCGGCCTTTTCCTTCTTTGCTTTTTATTTAATTTGTCTCCTTATATCATAAACAAAACTTTCGGACTCCAGATATGGTCACTGAACAACCCACCTGTCGTGCAATTTTATAGCATAGGAGAGACCACTTTCTCGTAACACAATAATATTACATCTCTTTCTAGGTGTCCAATCTACTCTTTTATTTGATGTCATTTCTTCTTGACTAAATATTAAAAATTTTTACAAAAATTCCTACTTGTAATTGCAGTGTATAAGAAACAGGTCCTCCTTCTACAGAACAAAGCAAAATAATGAATTGTTTCAAGTGTAAACATGATGTCAGCTTCTACTGCCAGTTACTAACATTTGATTGGTTCTCAGAACAAGAACAGTAATTGGCCAGGAAAGCTAGACATTACAAACCACTTCATAACTGTATTTTTTATTTATATTAAAGTACATATAACTTTTTTGTATTGCAAATAATTGAATTTTGTGTTTTATATTTAATTCAGTAATAAATTCTCTTTAAAATGATATATACAAGTTTGCATTTTGCAAAACGTAACATTTTCTATAAGCATACAAAGTTCAAAAACATAAAATTTTCCAAAAGCGTCCACAATTTTGGCCACCACTGTATATATATAATAGAATCTGTCTTCGTTTAAATTTCCAGAGGCCCTCTGAGTCTTATGACACTATTATGGGGCACTTGGAAGCAGATAAAAAAGCTGAATTCAGTGTTACACACACACACCAAAATTTCAACTGAATACAAAGCAGAAAAGCTATATGCCTTTATTTTGATTCCCTTCTAGAGGAGAGCTTTCGCCGCCCAACCGGTATAGTGGTTAGCATCGCTGACTGCCGTGCGGAAGGGCCCGTCTTCGAATCCCGGAAATTGGAAGGCATATGGATGTTTGTAAATGTATAGTGTCGGTGCGGCTTGGCGGCACTCTAAATATGCGGCGAGCTAAAAGTCCTCTTGTGTGGTTTGATGGAAGGGGAGAGGGGTGCGAGACCCTCTGCCCCCTTCCGGGTGCTCTCGATCAAAATTGGGGCGGAACTAAGCAAAATCGCACTGTCACCTATTAGCCAACATAAACTAGCGCTCCTTGCCACGAGGTATTTAGTGTGCTTGCGCTGATGTTACGGCAACTGAGCCTAAGTAACAACAACAGCAGGAGAGCTTTCAAGTGATACATGGGAACAGACTGTTTCTCGGGTTTATTGTGAGAACAAGTCCTTAATTGTTTGAGGCCAGCATGTTACAAAGATGGCAAAAATGAAGGACTCTTAAAGTCCACTAGAATTCTCACTTTGATGAAACGATTTTATATTATAGCCACATGTCATATTTTCTTGTAAATACAAAAAGAGTGAGTTGGCTGAGGGTAAGAATTACTACTTTTCTTACGCACTGTTGACTTTACTTAACCAATTGTTGACCAATTGTTGTTTTAAAGCTTGGTTATGCAATTAATTTATTTGCATAAATCTGATGATAATGGTTTAATCTCGAGTGAAAGTGTGAAATCAGCTCTTCTCTTCCTTGCTTTCTATTCATGTTTCCTATTTCTTTCACAGTTTTGAATTTTTTTCGTTTGTCAGACTGAAATAGTTTATAACTTTGACATGCATTAATTTCAGTACTAGCGTTCGTTTTATGATAATGAAATCTTATTCGAATATTTAAGCAGTTAATATTTGTATTTAATTTTTTGTTTTATTTCAGTATGTGGTACACTGTAAAGCTTATCCGCATAAATGTTATGTATATTAATTATTAAACTTTTTCGTTATTTTAAAAGCATTTTCATGTATTTAAGCTTTCCTCCAGCATCGTGTAAGATTTCCTTACCATCAAAGTATAAGAAAATTTTAAAATGAAACTTCATGGAGATTTAGTATCGGAAATTACCATGGAAGGCCGAAGACAACAAAACTTATTTAATCTAACAACTTAGTAATGTAGCTTCGAGAGGCAGAACATGCTCTGTCTTAGACCTCATCTTAACACGTTCATTTCCATTTAGTTGTTTCAAAGTGGATTCTAGGAGATGGTGAATTACAGAAACTAGCAAGAAAGGGCTGCTTGTAACTCCAAATACTACCCTACAATGCCTGTAATACTTCAGTTTTCCATCAGTTCTATACCATAAGAATCTTAGATAGTCTTTATCCTTAGGGTTGAGACTTATTTGTAAGAATGCTTTTTGTATATCTGCAGAAACTCCTATTCTGTTCATTCGGAATCTATGAAGAATTGAAGGAATCAGTTCGATAAGGTTCTGACCTTTTTCTAGACAATCATTGAGACTAGGTGATACTTTTTATTTGGCCGGGGTATCAAACACTGGCCTGATTTGTGTAGTACTGTCTTTTTTTACTACATGTCGATGTGGTAGATAATGGCATGTCACATCAATTTCGCTTTTGGGTACTTCTTCTATGACGCCTTCTAGTTCCCATTCACTAAAAACTTCTCCATAAGCATCATAAAGTTTCTCAGCTTTTAGTCGTTTTACTGTAGAAGCTAATCTCTTTACAGATAAGTCATAGTTATCTTTTAACGGTAGATGGTTATCAAGCTATGGCAAGCTGACTTGAAAACGTCCCTCTTCGTTCACCTTTACAGTAGATAAGAAATGATCTCTTGCTTCTTGAAGTTCCAGTTTACTTTTCTTCTCTGATGGATCTAGAATTCCAAGTGAATCTAGAGACCATAGATTGGATATCAATATTTCCGTATTCAACATGGATGTGACGAGCAGTGCGGAATTGTCTGAGATCTCACGCATACCATTTTTCCCATAAAGAGTCCAACCAAGTTTTGTTTCTATAGCAGCAAGGCCTGAAGTAAGCAATTTAAATCCTCCGGTCATCAGCTTGTCTGCAATGTCAGTGCCAATAAGTATTTCTATTGGTCCATTACTATTGTCGCATACGGAAATATTGTTCTCTTTAAGCTCTCGAATCCACTCACCATTAGCAACTGGTGGTATACTTCCACAAATAATATCTTGGCTAAGAGCTTTGAAGTTACAATGATAAGTTCCATCCGTTTTAGACAAGAACACTGTAAAAACATCGTGGTTTATGACATCATTACATGACCCGCCAAATAATGAATGGCTCAGTCTTTCTTTAGATGTACTTTCAAATTTAATTTCATCTGCAGTGCTTTTTAAAATATAAGATCTTTGTGAAGCTGAATCGATAATAGCATGAGCCTGGTGCTTTCTATCTCGCCCTTTCAATGTAACCGTTAAAGTTTGCAAAAACACATTTGTTGTTCTCGCCAAATTGGCGAGGGTTTCATCTCGTTCAGGTACTGCATCCGTATTTTCATCCTCATTCATGCTAACAGGAACTAGAGATTTTGATTCAGCTTGGATATTTCTACATAAAAGTATGTGGTGTTTCTTCTCACAAATCACACACGATGTTCGTTTTTTACATTTAGCTATTACATGTTTTCTGTCTAAACATAAAAAGCAACTGCGACTATTTAGAACTGCTTTTTGCCTTTCCTCAGACATCATCTTTCTTGCTTTACCGCAATCAACAGATGCATGATTTCCAGCACAAAAAATACATCCAGTTGAATTTTGTTCAGATGTTGCTATTAGAGTAGAAGCAGAAGATGTTTTGGAAAATTCTCCACGATTTTTGAAACCTGAGTGTTTAGCATTCCCAGGCTTAGGTGTCTGAAATTTAGTAAAGCACTGAGTAGCTATAGATACTCTCTCTTCACCTTCAATTTCATCGAGCAAAAATGAAAGCAAACCATCTAAATCCATGCGATGTGTCGACACATTTTTCTCTTTTTGCTCACTACTTTCAGATTCTCTTTGACTGCGATTAATAACTCGGAATCTTTGCTATGCTCTTAATGTATCATCCGGCAATGATGATTCGACTAGAGGATATAACATCGCCGCATATTTATCTCTAGCAACACCCAGAACTTCTAACGCTCTAAGTTTCGATTCTAAGTTATCATAGAATTTTCGTAATGAAAATTTTTGCTGAGAGTTTTTTAATAATACTAACGAAAGTACATCTCTAACATAGAACTTCTATAAGAAGGTCTTCTTTCCCAAAACGTGATTGCAGTTGTTGTAAAGCTTTACTATAACTTTCACCACCGGGCGGAAAGCTTTTGATTAACTCTTCAGCAGATGACCCTTTTTCCATAGACTGCAATAAATATGCAAATTTATCATGATCATCTCAATTGGGATCATTATCGATCTTTTTAAACTGGCCCCAAAATCCTAACCAGCTTTTAATATTCCCATCAAAAATCAGAAGTTTAAGCTTAGGATAACGTATACAGTCAAAAGTCGTTAATCCGGACACCCATAATTCGGAATGATCTATAATCCGGACCTCAAAGATAAAAACTTTCTGCACATGCGCCGCGTTGACACATGCGCATAGGCGTTTACGCGTACGCGTAAGACCTCTTACGACTGCGCATTTGCGTGTGCGCAAGCGCAGAATACGTTTTTGCGTGCGCTTTTTATGTATAACAGACGGTATAAGCTAAAATTATCTAATTATCTAAATCAGTTAATGTTGATGATTGCGTTGTTCCTTAATTTTCGAATTGGATCCGGCTTATTATTTTTTGCAGACTGTAAGAGCAATACTATAAAAGTAAACTTGAACTTTCGATTACGTCAAATAGAATTTTAGATTCTGTAGCTCCCAAAGGATCATTTTGTTTGATGGGCACCGAAGTATGTTTCGATGCCCATCAAACAAAAACTGGAATTGCTGCAAAAAATGGATAAAGACATGAAGAATGTGACAGAGAGGTTAGTGAAAACGAAAAAATTTCGATTGACAAGTTAGTCGGTATTCTCGGCACAGCAATTAACGGGACTTGAACAGCGGAACTTTGTAACTGAACAAAAAATTATGTCTGTTTATAGAATTAAAGAGAAAGTATTATCACATAAAACGAAGCAACTTAAACAACTTACATTGAAAGAAATGTTTAATAAAGTAAACAAATAAATATTAAGCTTTTTTTTGTAAATTTTGATACTATGGTGATTTCCGGTTATGTTTTTACCACCAATCCTCGAATTCCATATCACAGATTATGTTCTTACTGCATTAATATAAATATTAACAAGACATAGTGCACAATAAAAATTAAGCTTTATTTAGGAACATCGCGCATACTCCCCGACAGCCTGCCTGTTTCGCTCTGCTCGCTACTCGTAAGAAAACTTCTCCTCTAGGGTTGCCACACTTATCGGAGGGCGCAAGGCGCGCTCCTTATCGCCATCACCACAGAGTTTCCCCCCAGTTCCTTTAATGGCTATCCAAAGGAACGACATAGGTTATGAAATTGTCTCAGAGTATCCGAACTGTCGGGTATTTTTACATGATTACAAAATTAGAATATAAAATTAGAAAAGATCAAAATGAAATTCAATATATAACAAGGTATTGACACATATAATAAACATGAAATAACAAGAAATATGTTAAGATATGAATTTAAAAAAAATGTTTTAAATTGTTATGTAAGAAGCAAGTTTCTTAGGGAAGTGAACATGTCTCCCCGATCTGGTGACAGTTTGTGTCTTAGAGAGTTCATTTGCAGATTTATTCTGCTGAACTGTCTTTAAGTCTTTATTTGTTTTCAGTTCAGGCAAATTAGAGTCCGAAAGCAAATAGGCTGGTTTCACACAGTCTATAGACACAGTAGATTTCAGACCGTTAACATCTATTGTGAAAGTTTTGTCCGTTCTAGAAAGGACTTTATGCGGACCTGTGTATGGTTGGCACAGAGGTGGCTTTACTCGATCGACACGTAAGTATACATGCGTACACGACTTTAAGGTAGCACTTACGTAACATTTTTCTTGGCAATGTGCAGATGTTGCTATTGGATTCAACTGTTGCATTCTATGCCTAAGATTCGTGATAAATTGTGTGTCATACGGAGATATCTTAGATGACGTTATCATATCACTAGGCAGCTTGAGAGTTGTGCCGTACACCAGTTCAGCACAAGATGACTGTAGATCTTCCTTTACGGCTGTCCAAATACCAAGCATAACAACTGGTAGTGTTTCAGTCCAGTTATTGGTCTCGTGAGCCTTGAGAGAAGATTTTAAATGTCGATGAAATCGTTCAACAATGCCGTTGGACGTTGGATGATAGGCTGTTGTGATTCTGTTCGTACCCAAAATGCGCGTGAATTCTGCAAAAAGTGCAGATTTCATTTGAGAACCTTGGTCTGTTGTTATGATCGATGGGCAGCCAAAACGAGATATCCAACAGTTGAAGATGGCTCTGCAAATGGTTTCCGTTTTCATATCCGGGATGGGAATGGCTTCAGGCCATCTGGAGAGTCTATCTATTAGAGTCAAAAGGTACACATTGCCTTCTGATGGAGGTAACGGTCCGACGATATCCATATGGATTTCTGAAAAACGTGCATCAGGAAGAGAGAATGTGCCCAGTGGTGCTTTAGTATGCCTAGTAATTTTCGATTTTTGGCAAGATTCACAGGATTTCACCCAATTTTTGATATGACGTTTCATATCGGGCCATACATAACGAGAACAAATAAGCTTCGTAGTAGTTGCAATTCCTGGATGTGACAGATTATGCAGATGATTAAAGATGAGTCTGCGAAAGGAATTCGGAACAAATGGACGAGGAATGTCTGTTGATATGTCACAAAGAATATTACCATCAGAATATTGGCACGGTTTAAATTCCAGTTTCAAAGATGATGTGTTGTTTTTGAGAAGGTCTTGTACCTCCGGATCATGCCGTTGAGCTTCCGAAAATTTTTTAAAATCCAAAAATGGAGATTTTGTTATGGAATCAATTTCGATTCTTGAAATAGCATCAGCAACGACGTTTTTTGAACCTTGCACATGCCTAATATCAGTAGAGTACTGAGAAATAAAATCTAAATGGTGCAATTGTCGAGGTGAACATTTATGAGGGTTCTGTTTAAAAGCGTATATTAACGGTTTTTGATCCGTATAAATTATAAAATTTCTGCCCTCTAACATGTGTCGGAATTTCTTAATTGCAGAATAAATAGAAAATAATTCCCTATCGTACGCGGACCATTTCTGTTGACTTTTACTGAGTTTCATAGAGAAAAATGCTATAGGTTCCCATGTTTGTTGAGACAATTGCATAAGTGTGCCGCCGATTGCGACGTCTGAGGCATCTACCCAGATGCTTAGCTGGGCTCCGGGAATAGGGTGTCTCAAAAGGGTAGTCTGAGCAATGGCATTTTTGGCAGCAATAAAGGCTTGTTCAGCATTCTCGTTCCAATTTAATTGTGGGGATGAATCCTGAACACGAGAACGAGATTTCTTTTTATTAATATAGCCTTCTAACAATTTTATTAAAGGAGAAAGAATATGTGCTGCTTTAGGTATGAAACATCTATAAAAGTTAAACATGCCTAAAAATCGGCGAAGCTGAGTGAGAGTGGTAGGTTGAGGAAAATCTAAAATACATTTGACTTTGTCAGGAAGAGGTTCAGTTCCGTTTTCACTAAGGTGAAAACCTAAGAAATCAATAGATGTTTGACCAAAGGTGCATTTTGAAACATTTATGCAAAGTCCATATTCCTGAAGTTTGGAAAATAAAGCTTTCAAATGCCTGCAATGTTCCTCAGAATCTTTAGAGGCTATGAGCAAGTCATCGACAAAAGCGTAAACGCCTTCTAAATCCCGCGTGACTTCATCTATAAAACGTTGAAAAGTCGCAGATGCATTGCATAAGCCGAATTGCATACGGATACTTTCGAATAAACCGAATGGTGTGCATATGGCGGTTTTGTGGATGTCGGCTGGGTTAATTGGTATTTGATGGTATGCCTTAATCAGGTCGACATGACTAAAAATTTTAGTACCGTGCAATGCAGCAGTAAAATCGGCTAAGCATGGAATAGGGTATTTGTCTTTTATTGTTTGAGCATTCAATGCTCGATAATCTCCTACAGGTCTCCATTCCAGACTTCCCTTTTTTGGAACCATGTGAAGTGGGGATGCATAATTGCTGCTCGAAGGTCTCAAATGCCCCAATTGCATCATAGTTTGAAATTCTTGTTTTGCTATTTTTAAGCGATCTGGAGCTAACCGACGAGGTTTTGCAACCACAGGTGGACCTTTAGTTATGATATAATGAACGATGTTATGTTTAACAGGTTGGTTAGGATCTGGTAATCTAGTAACTGAAGGAAATTCTTTTAAAATTTTGTGATATGGTGTATCACTAAATACAGTTTTTACTGAATAAATGCTTGCATTTTTCACGCAACCGACGGTTTTAAAATGCGTTTTTAAATCTTTGAGACATTTGTTTCTGAGATCAGGCACCAATTCAAAGAAATGGAGAAAATCTGCTCCAAGAATGGGTGTACTAACATTTGCTATAAGAAAAGTCCATGTAAACTGTCGTCTTAATTTGAAATCCAAAGAAAGTGTTTTTTGACCATAAACATGAATAGTAGAAGAATTAGCAGCGAAAAGTGTTTGTTGGGACGAATTCCGTTTTTGAGAATTATTTGCTGGAAGTAAGGACACGTCAGAGCCGGTATCGACCAAGAATGAAAGGTTTGTTCTACGGTCACGAACGAACAGGCGACGTGAAACTTGAGGCAAAGAATAAGTCGCCTCTATTCTTTGCTGGTTTCGTTTCCCTGCCATGAACAAGGTTTTGTACATTTGTCATCTCTACACTTTTTCCCAAAATGTCTATGATACCAGCAAACAGAATAATCTCTCCTTTTGGAATTGCTTCTTTCCTTATTGCGATCTCCGCGATTTGGCGAGCAACCACGAGAAAGAGAAATGCGATCAATACGTTTGTTTAATTTTTCTATTTGTTTAAATAATTTATCCTCAAGAGACTGATCGACTGTGCGAGAAACGGCACAAGTCCCTGGGGTTGGATTTACTTCTAAAATTCTGTCGGCAATTTCTGCAGCTTTATCTACAGTTAAATTGGACACCGCTGCCAAAATAGACTGAACAGTCGAAGGCAAACGTTGAAGGAATAATTCTAACATTAAGTTATCAGGAACATTTAAAGATTCTGCTCGACGTTTCATATTTCTAAGCAAATCGGAAGGTTTTCGAGAACCTAATTCTTCTCCAGATAATAATTGGCGAATTTCTTGCTGAGAAGATTCTCCTGAACGATTTATTAACTCAGTTTTAAGCTTTGCATATGGATCAATAGGGTCTGGTTTCATAAGTAAATCCCGTACTAGTGATGCGATATCTGGAGGAAGATGAGAAACTACATAATTATATTTAGTAATGGATTCTGTGATAGGTTTGGGGGTGGCAAGAGCAAAAGTACTTTCACACATAATAAACCATAAAGATGGGTCTGATCGGTTATAAACCGGAATTTGGACGGCATGAACATCAGACATTGTGCAAGGTTTTTAAGCCAAAATAAAAGCAAAAATTTAACTAAAGAAAATTAAATTAAATGATAAGTAGAAAACAGGATTATAAAATGATCTATAATTACTACTCATCTGTGATCCGGAGGACGAAAACCGATGTAATCCATTACTTCTGGTTTGGAGATCTTGAGTGATGGCTTGTAGTCAAAACCGAAAGTGCTTGAGAACTGTTCATATGATTTAACACAGTCCAGGTTACCATTATGGTGATTTCCGGTTATGTTTTTACCACCAATCCTCGAATTCCATATCACAGATTATGTTCTTACTGCATTAATATAAATATTAACAAGACATAGTGCACAATAAAAATTAAGCTTTATTTAGGAACATCGCGCATACTCCCCGACAGCCTGCCTGTTTCGCTCTGCTCGCTACTCGTAAGAAAACTTCTCCTCTAGGGTTGCCACACTTATCGGAGGGCGCAAGGCGCGCTCCTTATCGCCATCACCACAATACCCTTTAGATCATAATTGTTCTTTATTTCATAAATTACGGTTTGATATTTCTAATTTTAAAATTTCTGCATGCCATCTTACGCGATTTAAACTGATGATCGATAATCCGGAATCGCCGAAGTCCCGCCGAGTCCGGATTAACGACTTTTGACTGTAGTAGCATTTTGAGTTAAGCTTTCATTAATAACAGAACCGTTTTCCTTTTCAGCTAGAAGCGAAACTAATTTGCTTTCTACCATTCTCCACTTATCAATATAGCATTCTGACTCATCAAACTTATTATTTATCACAATTTCATCTTTTTCAATTTTAATCAATTCTTCTCTATAAGTCTGTTCTATTTCAATCATAGGTTTCGCTTTGTCCTCAACTAATTTAAGTTTCGAAATTTTTCTGTCTTAAGATAAATCATTTTCATTCTTCTCAAAATCATTTAAAGCTTTTGTAAACAATCTCCTAAATTGAGATCATTTGCACTTCAAAATATCCATTATAAATAAACGAAAGAATTCTACTTACAGATAACGGTCCAGTCAGCGGACACCAAATGTTCAAAAATTCTCACCAAATTTGTTACCTCAAGAACTATTTATTACTCGGAAATAGCTATCTATATCTCTTTAGTTATTTAAAACTCTACAATAATTAAATAGTTCTTTTATTCATACTCTCAAATGATGAAAACAAAAGTTACACTAACTCTCTAAAAAGAAGAACAACATAGTATGTTGCCATTCTCTGAAACATAAACTGTTATAAAACATAGATAATAATAATATGAATAGATAATGAATAAAAAAAAACCTATAGAGTAAAGAAAACGATTACATCTGCTTGAAGCTCGTGCAATATTACTCAGAAGCTGCAGTTAGAAAAAAATATTAGAGTCAAAATATTGTTCAGGGATATTTAATTCAAAATTTGCAATTTTTGATGTCATTTTCAACCTGCTTTGAAGGATCGGGTAATTAAGTTGAAATTATTCGATGAAACAACTTTAAATGATATGCAGCAAAAAGTGTGTATTATTTAATAGGCGATTATAAGGAAGTAATGTGTGTCCATATCAGATTTTTAGCTACTAAATCCTGATCTGATAAAAATCATTATCAAAATGTTGGCTCCTGGAAACCTCGATATTTTTTGGGGGGAGGGTTAGCACTGTAAATTTATTGGGAGAGAGGGCTCAAGATTTTTTTTTTTTTTCATAGGGGCCCTACAGTTCTAGTGCCGCCACTGCCCGTTATATCTCCTATCTCGCGCTGAACAACAACTCGGAACATCAATAGCTACAAACTGAGAGCACATGCTCTGTCCATCCTTATATAATTTTCAACAAGCCACCGAGATATTTCTAGTACTCCTGCTTCTCGAAATTACTGGAAAGCAATATGAGGGTTGAATTATGGTTGAAGCTAATATAGTAATCAATTACATTTATTCAATTACAATACCTATTGTAGTGATACCAGTATTGGACTAAAATGTCACCAACTGGTCACCAAGTTTGACAACCTTTGGCGATTTATTACCAAATTTGGTGACAAAACAAGTCAACAAATTACCAAGGTACCCATTTACTTAATGTTAAATGAACTTGCCCCTGTATTCTTTCTTTCCTGGCATAGCTTATTTCTTTTAGATTTTTCCTACATTACATTGCACATTATAAAACAGTTTCTTTTATAATTGCACTAAAATCATCTATCTATGTACAAAGTTCGTAACGATATGTTCATCGTTAGAACTGCCAATCATTTGAAGATGGTTTGCTTTAACAATTTATGAATAATTTTAATGTCATTAACAAATTGGGCACTTTAATTATAAGAAAGTACCAGAAAAGTATTATTTACTAGCTTGCATAGAGGAAGACTGTATCTAATAATATGTACAAATTAAGTTTGAATGCTCTTAATATCAGTAATTTTAAAAAAAAAATTAGGTCAACTTTTTAGTTTTGCTTTATGCAGATCTCTATTATTCTAATTAATTTTCATATTGCATCATAATTTTTATTAATACTTGTGTAGTAATTTTGTCTTTGGAGAAATTAAGAATTTCATATTAAAATTTTCGGTAAATTCATCGGTCCTTGTGCAAAGCATTTATCCAGATATTGGCTCTTTCGAATGGCAAAGCATTTCATCAGTGCATCTGTAATATCCCAATGCTCCATCTTTCTAAATTTTTCCCATGAGTTTTAGAGTTTTAGTTTTTTTTTAATATGGTGCTACTTGTATTTTTCAATAAACTATTTCTAGAAGATTTCAATTTACCTATTTTTGTTTTATATTTGTTGAGTAACGTTCCAATTTGATGTTAATGCAAAAGTTGTACATTTATAGCTCTCTATGTATGTAGTTGAATTTTCGACAATAAATCAAAGTTTGATTAAGGAACGCATGAAGATTTTACTCTTCTAGAAAGTAAGGAAAAGAAAGATAACTTTGTCATCTGTGTGTCATATCCAGTGTTCAGTCAGAACACAATCTTTTCTACCAAAATATGTATGATTGCATCTCAACGATTCAATAACTGTTACAAATAATTCTTGTCTTGCAAAATGCTACCGAGGAAAGAACTTGGAAAGCATTTATACTCAAATACAATAAATTGATAAGGTTCAAAATTTTTTATTTACTGAAAGAAGAATCAGCTGTAAATCCACAAGCCATATATGGAAAATTAGCTCTGGAATTTTGTGCCCTTTCTATTGAAATATTTTTAAAAAATAAAATTTATAAGTGCACAGTTGAATGTATGCTTTTTTATCTGCATTATATTTAATGTACAGAAAGATCTATGTAAGCAAAGCCATAGCTGCAGAGTCCTGGTTTTTTTTTTTTTTTTTTTGTCTATCTTCCAGTTTTTGATTTTTAGCCTTTACTGAGGAAAATATGTCCTAGCAATAAATTAAATTCATTGCGTTAATGAAACTTTAATTGTGTAAATTCCCTTCTTCCAGCCCTAGTGATTTTCAGCATAATTTTTCATATTAAATTTTGTTTGATGTGTATTGATTGAAATTACTGTAGACATTGTTGCTACAGTAATTTCAATCAATACATAATAAATAAAAAATTTTAAGGATCAGAATCCTTGAAGGATTTTCTTTCATAAAAGTGTAAGAAAATTACAAATGAAACTAACTAAAGAACATAAAATTTAAAATATCAGAATCATAAATAGTTATATAACTTGAATCACACATTATAAGACAGATTTTAATCAAGTTGGAGTTTTTTTAAAATGGTGTTGCCGTATACTTTGAAAGCCTTCTGGAAACTCCTGTTATTTCATAGTTCAAGGTTATCATATATGCAAATGTAACCCATCAGCTTCTTAATATAAAAGCAAGACAGAATTTAAGCATATGTTTATTTTGAATGTAATTCATAGAGTAAAAATGGTTCTGAGAAGAGTTGAAAAAATATTAACTTAAATCTGACTGAGTGAAAGTCAATGTATATTATTATTAAATCAAAAAACTGAATTTCATATAAAATTTAATTTTTTTTTTTTTTTTTTTTTTTTTTTTTTTGTAGATTTGAACAATGGAACAGAAAGATGGTGAAAGTGTGGCATCTGCCAATGAGGGTTTGGATGATTTGCTGGACAGCTGTTTAAATGATTTCAACAAGCCACTTCCAAAGACAGCTCACTCATCTAAATCTGAAGCTGAAGAAGAAAAAACATCAAGTACTGCTGCAAAACCATCAGAAGATACAGCATGGAGTGAAGAATTTAAACAATTCAGTGATGTGATGGAAACCTTTTTAGAAGAGGGATCTGAACTCAATGAACTGAAGAATTTAATGGGAAACCTTGCACAAGGAGGGCCATTGAATGTTGATGATAATTTTGTGGAGTCTTTTGCAGAAACTATCCGGGGACTTACTGAAGGAGCTCAAAATATTCCTGAGCCTACACCAGAAGACTTAGCAAATTTGTTTACTGGATTGGATGTAGATGGTTCTGGCCTTTCTGATCCTGAGCAAGTTTCTGAATTAATGCCATTAATGCATAACGTTATGCAAAAACTAATGTCTAAGGAACTACTTTACCCATCCTTAAAGGAAATTGTAGATAAATATCCACAGTGGCTTAATGAGAAGCATGCTACTTTAAAAGAGGAAAATTATAATTTATACAAAAAGCAGTATGATCTTATGAAAACTGTCTGTGATGAATTTGAAAAGAATATTGATGATTCAGAAGATGCAAAAAAGAAACAATTTGGAAAAGTTTTGCAGCTTATGCAGGAAATTCAGAGCTGTGGAAATCCACCAAAAGAGCTTGTATCAGATATTGGACAAGGAATGCCTCTAGATGAACATGGTAATATACAGCTACCTGGGATGACTGAACAATGTGCAGTAATGTAGCATATCTTAATTACTGTAGCATATGATTTCATTTATGTAAAAATTTATGTAAAATATTTATATAACTCCTTTATATTCCAAATATGTAAGATTTTGGTATGTTTATTATAAGGGCATTGTAAAAATATATGAGATTTTAATTAAATTTGTATTTTATTTCTTATGTGATTTTGCAGTAAACTTCATTAGTTTGTAAAAATTTGTTCTCATTTCAAATCCTTTGTTTAATCTACTTCTGTCGTTTAGATTTTTTGGGGTGGGATAGGAACAATGAATAAATGCCTTTAATTGCTTATTAAAATTTAAAGTATTTAAATTAATTTAATTGTTCGATTTTATTTGCATGTTTTTCCAATACATATCGAAAGTATAAAATACAACATTTTAAGAAAATTGCATTTTGAATACTTCCAATTACAGGTTTTGTTTAGGAAATTTTGCCATTATATAAATAAACACTACCTACTAGTAAAATTTTGCTGTTAAACAACATTAAAGTTCATTTTTAAAAAAATTCCCATTTTAAAAGCTCCAGAATTTGTTTTGTTTCTTTTTATACAAATGCAGAGGCATAGCTAGGGTTTTCAGCACCCGGGAACAACTGAAGATCTTGCGCCCCTTTCTGTGTGCCAAGAATGAAAAATGTTTCATTCTAAAATTTGATAATATCAGTTTGGCACGCCTAAATGCTGCCCTCCGGGAACAGATGTCCCACCCTAGCTATGCAGCTGTACAAATGTTATAAATAAAATACTATTAAAAAGTACATTATCATTTGAGTAAAAAAAAATAGAATTATAATATATTATTACAAAGTTTCATTATGATATTTTGATGATGTATGCAAAAATTAGAAATTCTACCACCTACATATTATTTTATGGTAAAAAATATCTTGCTGAATGTTGTTAAGAACTGAGAAAATTATTTTTTAATGATTCAGTTTGTTATGCTGATAAATGCATGTTTTAAAATATGGGAAACAATTTAAAATTCTTTGGCCTTCTTGATGGGCCATTACTTGCAACCCTCATTTATTTGTTATGAACAAAAACTTCCAAGGAAAAAATAAATCCTTGTAAGAATAGTCTAACATAATAGGTCTCTGTTAAATATTACTAAAACAGACAAGTATTTTCCATGTAATTATCCTCATTAATTTTATTAACACTCTGGAATTTAGATAACTAGTATTTACTTTCATAAGTGCACTTTCAAAAATGCCTAATATTCCATTAGTGGTTGCACAAAATAGTTTATACTGTAAGTACTTTTGTAATATTTATTCATATTTTTTAGTGTATTTCCATTATCAGTTAAAATATGTACATTATTTGGTTAGATGGTTTTTCATTCATATGTGCATACCTGCCAACTTTTACGAATTTTTCGTAATTTTTACGAAAATGCATTTGTCTTTACGATTTTACGATTTTTTTCCTTTTTCAAGTGTTTTTAGTGATTTTTGTCGAAAATTTAGAATTTTTCGCCAATTGCATCGTGTTTTACCGACTACTTCGAATCCAGTAACCTGCGGTTTCTCCCAACTTGCCGCTTAAGCAGCCAATCCAATGCGCTGAACTTGTTTCTCCTACTCTTTTCTTTGTGGGCGCCAGATTATTTTTTTCGCGTTCGCTTCAGCAGCAAGGGAATTACTCAGCGAGCGTGGATTGTCGCATTCCGTTTTTTTTTTTTTTTTTTTTTTTTTTTCCACGTGCTACGAATTTTCTTAATACGTCGTTGTTACGAAATGAGTTCAAAAAAAAAAAAGTATTCTCAATATTTTCGGCATGCCTACAAAGCCGAATTTCCAACAATTAAAGAATCCTTCAAAGGAAATAACCGTGCAGCATGTTAAGTCTAAAAAGAATGAAGTTAATGCTTCGGCTTCGACAACGTCAAAGAAAGTGGATGATTTTTTTTCAAATTCGGCTACGAATTCGATGCCGATGTCATTTTGGCATTGTTTACTGCATTCCTCATCGAACACAACGTGCCGCTAAGCGCTGTTCTGGAGAAGATAGACTTGATGTCCTCCTTGGTACCTTAAAAAGAATAAAAAGAGCTGATGGAACACCAAAATATGATAGACTAGCAAGAGTTTTATGTGCTATTCTCGTAATTCCACACAGTAATGCTGAGTGCGAGAGAGTCTTCAGTGTTGTAAAGAAAAACAAAACTATATTTCGTTCTTCAATTTCACCAAAAAATCTAGAAAACATTTTAATTGCGGTTTAATCCTAGTATCCGGTGCACACGGGATTTGGCTACTTTATGATGAGCAGTAAAAACGCGACATATACGATGAGTAGTAAACGGGTCATTCAAAGAATATATATAGTTATACATAGTATATACTATACACATATAGTGTATAGTATATATATAGACGTTCTTCGGATCATTTTTGGTGTTGGCGATAATTTTCAAAATCGCGCCAAGGCTGCACCGTATACTAGGATTTTACTAATTATTATGACAGGAAATTTTCCAAAGAATCTTTCTTAGAATGCAAATAGGTTTGTCAACGTCTGGCAACAATTCATGAACTTTTCACGCAAAGCATTTACGACTCATTTCAGATACAACATTTTGAGAAGTGTTTCATCTACCTTTTTCAGTATCATTCAGAAGAAGAAAATGATGTTGTCATGTTTAATTTCATTAGGCCTGATGCAGAATAAAATACTGGAACTGCTGGTTTTTAATAAGTCTAAAATACTGAAACTGCTGATTTTTCCTACATCTGTTATAAGAAGAAATTATTTCAATGATATCCTAGAACTGCAGTTATCGTAGGGTACATATTAATTTCTCAACAGCGTTGGTTATTTCATAAACGGAAATGAGAATATTGCTTTTTCCATTCTCACTTTGGATATTCTAAATTGCACTAATGTATACAGCATTGAATTATGTCCATTTTAAGGTAAATTTGTGGAACATCATTTCTTATAAGTTTCCAAACATCTTTTCAGAAACGGACTTTCTTACAAGATTTAGATGATGAAGATATATTTAGTGATCATCAGTCTGAATTCGGAAAACAGTGCGACTCTTCAGAAGACATTCTTTGTGATCAAAGTGACTATTTTAGAAGAAAAGATAAAACAACAAAATGGAAGAAAGAACCCTTTCGAATTCAAAAATGCATGGTGTCCCATAATATCGTAAAAAAATTGTCTGGCAATACACATATATCTAAAGATGTGGCTTCACCCATCGATGCATGGAAGCTAATATTTGATGACACAATGATTGAAATGATTGTGAAATGCTTTAATATTTATGTAAAAAATATTTCAGGAAATTTTAAAGAGATGCAAAACCTATGGAGAAAGAAGTGTTCCTTGCTTTTTTAGGACTTATGTAAATCCCATTCCCATTATCTATCCTCCCATGTAAATGTTAGAGAATTATGGGTGACTGATGGAACAGGATTGAATATTTTACTTAAAACAATGAACTATAAGCGTTTTCTTTTCATTCGTGCCTTATGATTTGATGATGTCGGAACACGAGATGGCAGAAGAAAGAGTGATAAATTAGTTCCAATAAGAGATTTGTTTGAAAATTTTGTCAGAAATTATATCATGTAGGGGAATACATGACTTTGGACGAAAAGCTAGAGCCTTTTCAAGGTCGATGCTCCTTTCTTAAGTATATGCCTAAGAAACCTGTAAAATATGGTATAAAGATATTTACTGTGGTTGATTTTAGAACTTTCTATACTTTCAACATGGAAATTTACTCAGGTCAGTAGCCAGATGGGCCATACAAGAAAGTCAACAGGTCTTGTGAAAAAGCAAAGCGTATCCTAACTCCATTATACAATTCAGGAAGAAACGTTACCACAGACAGTTGGTATACCAGTTTATAAATTGCCATATTTCTTACAGGAAAATAAAATTTCTATCGTTGGAACAATATGCATGGATGAGAAGATTATCCCACCTGAATTTGTGTCGAATAAGAATAGAGAACAGCATTCAACCCTCTTCGATAACCAAAAGGATATAATGCTACTTCTTATATGGCTAAAAAGAACAAATGTGTCAACCTTTGTCAACTATGCACAATGATGACCATATTGATGAAAGCACGGGAGATTTGAAAAAATCTGAAATAATTACGTTTTATAACATGACAAAATTTTATTGAGATTATGGCAAAGTACACTAGGGCTATCTGCCTAAAGGGAGGGATGCCTTTGTGGAGGACGTTTTAAGGGAAACTGTCTTGTATACACGTTACACATGGGGAAAACCACGAAAACGCCCATGTAGCCAGCCTGTTCGCGGGATTTGAACTTCGGACCGAACTACCAGTGTTCAGCGACTTTACCACTCAGCTGCTGGTGGACCCCATGAAAAAAGGAGCAGTTGATATAGTCGACGAAATGGGTGGCACTTACTCTGTGGCCAGAGTATCAAACCGATGGCCTATGGGCATATTTTTTTGTTATTAAATATTGCCAGCATAAATTCAAAGATATTGCTTTTATCTACTAAAACTTAACCAGAGAAATTCAGGAATAGGAGGCACTTCTGATTTGGCCTTTGCAATTTTAGATACTCATTTAAAATCACGACAGAAACAGAAGGAAAACAACGAAGATTCACAAACAAAGAAAAGAAAATTATGTTACCGGAGATGTTACATGTGCTCAAGAGAAAAAGACAGAAAATCAAAAACTGTATGTGTGGAGTGTAAAAAAAAATATACTATGTCAAGAACACTGTGAAATAGAAGCGTCATTCAAACTACAAAATATCTATAATTCTTCTTCATCTTAATTGATTTGAAAATTAATTATATAACTCATTGTCCATGTAATAATTCTGCATAATTTGGATTATAATTGCATTCAAAAATAAAAAACACAAATTTCTCATAGAAATCAATGATTCCTAGTCATATGAAATAAGTACTTTTGATTTATTTGTCATTAATTTTAAGTAATTGTAACCTTATTTTTAAGTAATTTTATATAATAAATGTTATAATTAATATAGAATGTATTATTTTACATTATTACATTTGTACGTCATTTAATTGCGACGTGCGTTCTCGTGTTACATAATAACACAGCGCGCGTCCTCCCGGGTTTACTATACACCGCTAAATGCCATGGTTAACCTATTTATTTTACTTCTATATGTTATATATCTTATAACTTGACTGTACACCGCTCAAATCAACGCTTCCATATGTTAAATATCTTGCAACGTAACTAACTATACACCGCTAAAATCATGGCCGATTAGCCGTTGGTGAGCTTGGCGAATAAATATGCACCGGCGCCAACGGATCCGCTGCGGAAGCGCCAACCAAAGAATCTATAGATCCTAGAGACCAAAGAATCCCCTAGAGATTCTTTGGCGCCAACGGATCCTTTGCGGAAGAAAACCCATGTGTTATACTTCTCATCATACAGCGAGGATAAGTCTGGCAACAGCTGCAGGAAGAAAAACTTGGCAGTGCTGGAATGGCAACAGCGGATGATATTCTATAGATTTTAATATTTTGATTTTGAGTCGATGTTTCCTTTGCGATATTATTGCGTTAAAACATTTGAGTTTTGGGTGAATGAAATGGAATCCGCTGTCCCGCTGCGAATATTAGTAAAATATATTTAGAAAATTAGCTACGTTGGAAAGGATGAAACCTTGTGTTTAAATTTGCGGTATTTTTCTTCCTAAACTTGCGTCGAGTTCAGAATATTATGGCAGGCTTATTCACGCTGGTGCAGATAAGTTAAAATTTTTGTTATTGTGTTTATAGTGTATAACTTGCAAATATATGAATAGAATTCTATTAAATAAACATTTAAAATTCTGGAATGGTGTTCAAAATGTTAGATGTAGAGTATTCACATTGCTATGTCGGAGCCAGTGGCAGTCAGGTCTAAAGTAAAATTGTTGTTTGCTTCAAGACATAACAAAATGGCGAGCCAGGCAGGATTGCGATCCTGATTCGAATGTGTTGGGATTATTATATTAATATAGTTGAGAAAGTATTGTGTTTGCTATATTATATTATTGTAGAAGTAAATATTAATTTAAGTGTTATTTGGAAACGTAATGCGTTTTATCGTCTGCAATGTTGAATTTCGTATTTGTATTCGAATTAGTCTCAATTTTCAATCGAAATGCTATGCGTTAAATCGTCTGCAGTGTAAACGTAGAAAAGGTTATGCGTTAAATCTTATGCGGTGATATTCAAAATAATTTTGTTTTGCTGTATTATGAATGTTATGACATATTGTTATTCATTTTTATTATATTGAGTTATATTTTTCGAATTGCTGAGTAAAGACGAATTTTGAGGATTTGTCGGATTGGTGATAACATTACAGATTTTGAGTTTTGAGTGGGTCTGCATTTAAAGATAAAATGGATGTTGATATGTTGAAAAAAAGCGTGCAACGGCACGCAATGCCTTTACTAGGATGGCTAAGATTCTAAAAACCGAACTTTGTAAAGATGTTCAAACGGATAGAGATGTATTGAAAGACAAAATTTTGAAGTTGCAGATGATAACTGCTGAGTTGAGATCTTGCGATTCAGAAATACTAGATTCAATGATTAAGGGAAAAGCCGCTGAAGATGATCTGGAAACAGAGGTCATAGGCTGTGAAGAATATTCAGATGAGTTTATCACACTTAATCGTCGGGTGAAAGAGAATATAGATAATGCGGTTGACCTTAGTGTCAATACGAGTTCTAACACGGATAGTAGCATAAGTGCTTCTAATGGAAAACAGTACAAGTTGCCGAAAATTCAAATTAAAAAATTCGATGAACAATTATTAAGTTACCTTACATTTTGGGGTCAATTTAAAAAGATCCATGAGTATAAGGAGCTTAATGACGTTGACAAATTCCATTATTTAGCTCAATCAATGTTACCCGGAACTCGGGCTAGTGAGTTGATAGATAGTTATCCTTTAACGGCTGAAAATAACCCGAAAGCCATTTCTGCGTTTGAGGAGCGTTTTGGAAACAAGGAAATTTTAACTGAGATATATGTGAGGGAATTGTTAAAATTAATTATCCAAAATGTACGCTCACAAGGGAAAGATCGGTTGCCGCTAGTGTCACTGTTTGACAAAATCGAATCCCATCTCAGATCTCTAGAGTCTTTAGGCTTAGCCCTGGATACTAATGTTTCCTGGTTATATCCCATGGTCGAGTCTTGTCTGTCTGCTGAGATGCTTCGAGTATGGCAAAGAAGCGTTTTGTTCAGTAAAGAAGGATCACGTCTCACAAATCTCCTGGAAGTTTTGCGTAAAGAGGTCGAAGGAGAGCAGAGAGTTAAACTAGCTAGGTCTGGATTTGAAATTTCTTCTACTTCGCGCAATGAACATTCTAAAGATGTAAAAGATAAGACCAAAAAACCAATCGCTAGCGCAGCAAGTCTAGTGGCTGTCAAAT
Source organism: Stegodyphus dumicola (assembly GCF_044657685.1). Lineage (NCBI taxonomy): Eukaryota > Metazoa > Arthropoda > Arachnida > Araneae > Eresidae > Stegodyphus > Stegodyphus dumicola. The sequence goes on from NC_140779.1 coordinate 64,984,137, forward strand.
AACAAAAATGTGTTTTTTGCGGAAAATCTCACGAAAGCAAAGAATGTTTTACATCTCGATCGATGAGCTTAAAGGAAAGATTAGACAAATTAAGAGAATTAAAATGCTGCCTCCGCTGTCTTAAACCTGGGCATTTTGCGAAGAAGTGCCCACAGTTTATTCAATGCTATTTGTGTAGGCGATCTCACTCTATAATTTTATGCCCGAAGGTATCAGAAAACAATGCTGACAATAAGGAAAAACGAAACGAGTCAGTAATGGTACAAAGTACAATGTCTTCTCCCTTATGTATGAATGAAGTCACTCTTATGACGTTAATGGTTGAAATAGTTGTAGGCACTGTAAAGAAGGTGGTCAGGTGCCTCTTGGATTGTGGATCCCAACGATCTTACGTTTTACAATCCACAGCTGAAGCTTTAAATCTGAAAAGCACTTCCTCTGAAACTTTAATTCACGCATTTATTTGGCGGAACAAGGACTGAGTCAAATATTCACAAGAGATATTCTATAGGTCTAAGCCCGGTTGGGAAAAACAAAGTGTGCCAATTTAGTTTTCTGGATCAAAATACCATTTGTGGAGGCATACCACGCATACCTAAAGGACCGTTATTGAAGGAATTAAAAAGACACAGAATTTGGATTTCAGATGTCGGTGAGGGTCACCCGGAAATAGAAATCCTCATAGGGAGTGATATTTATGGGCAAATACTTACTGGTGAAGTAATTCAGCTTGAGAGTGGTTTGACAGCCATAAATACTAAACTGGGATGGACGCTGTGCAGGGAATCGAAAGGAACGATTATCCAAAGTTTTAAGGGTACCCCATCTATGTTAGTAACTAATCTTCTTATTCAAGACATGGAACCTTCCTTTATGTGGAAGTTAGAAACTATCGGCATTGCAGATGATGCGCAAAGCATTTCCAGGGTCGCAGAAGATCAAGCAGAGAAAGAGCAGTTCCTTAGGGGCCTTCGCAGAACCGGAGATGGTAGATATTGCGTGAGTTTACCTTGGGCTCTAAAATTCCCTCCTGATATTCCCTCTAACTGGCATATTGCAGAAAAGAGGTTCTTTGCTACTACGAGAAAATTGAGAAAATTAAATAAATTTGATGAGTATAGTACAGTATTTAACGAATGGCTAGCGGAAGATGTCATAGAAATTGTCCCAAAATCAGTAAAGAATGACGGAGGGCATTATTTACCACACCATCCAGTAATAAAATTAGGTAGCCTCATTACCAAGATTAGGCCTGTATTCGATGCGTCGAGCAAAGTCGTTGGTTCGCTTTCGCTAAATGATTGCTTGATAAAAGGTCCAAACCTTGTAGAAGAAATCTCAGCCATTCTAATGCGGTTTAGGGAAAAGGCAATTGGTGTAACATCCGATATTAGGCGGGCCTTTTTACAGATTGAGGTAGAGCGTGAGGATCAAAATTACTTAAAGTTTTTGTGGTGGGTAAATAATAGAATTGAAGTGTTTCGTCACAAGAGGGTTGTTTTTGGGTTAACTAGTAGCCCCTATTTATTGGCAGCTGTGATTTCATTTCATTTGTCCCACGTTTCACCTGAATTCAAAGCTGTTGCGAATAAACTTGCCAAATCATTTCATGTTGACAATTGTGTCACGTCAGTCGATGATAACGAAGAGCTAAAGGGTTTTATGAGCCAGTCGATTACTATTATGGCAGAAGCCAAAATGGATTTTCAAACGTGGACTTTTAATTAATATGGTGATCAAGAGCTAGCAGCTGAAGATAGTGATCCAGTCTCCGCAGTTCTAGGCTTGCAGTGGGACCGACGAGATGACAGCCTTACAATATCCGTCCAAAGAGAAATCGTTAACCCTTTAACTGCTTAAGACGTGTTTAAACGTTTTTGGAATTTCTTTAAAAATGCTTAAGACGTCTTTACACGAATTTCAAATCGCACGAAAAATGCTTAAGACGTGTATACACGAAGCCCGAATTTCGCGAAGATTGCTTAAGACGTGTTTAGACGACGCGATCTGGTCTTCCTTCCCCTACCTTTCTGCAGGCGGCTGTCAGTTGACACAAAGCTCTTAATAGGGTGTGAAGTCTCTTTCAAAAGTGCACTTTAGGAAAAAGTCCTTAGAGTGAAGTATCTTTGTCAGACAGCAGGTATGTATTATCTGTGTGCCGACTAAAAGTTTGCGAAAGAAGATAAATCGTTTTACAACTGTTTGCCTTGTGGTAATTTATACAAATGAAAGTCAAACAGGATCCGACGTTGTTATAGTACATTGCCGAATTTTAGTAGGAACAAGAAAATAAGAATTGTAACGGAGGACGCCCTTATGCCTATATGTTATAGAATCAAATATTTTATTTTTGTATTGAAAAATGATTACAATTTCTGATTCGTCAGGAAACAATATAAAATGTTGCAACCAGCTTTCTTGTTCGCCTTCGTATTTCAAATGCGCGTTATTATAATGTTATATTCTTCTTTTTACATTCTTAAATGTTAAAACTGTGCTTTTAGCATGCCTGAGTTTTGTACTCGTATGTGTGGCTCTATGCTTCGTAGAAATGGCGAACTGACATATAAAAATTATATGAATGTTGAAAGGAAGATATTCTACTCAAAACTTCAACTAAATGGAATAAATGAATACGCCGAAGGAATTTCTAGAAATATTTGTTTTAAAAATTTTATTATTAAGATTTTAAATACAAAATGTTTTGAAATCTAAAGAAAAAAATATGTAATCCTTGAAACATTTTTGGAAAGAAATCTATCGATATAAAATCTCTTAAAATTAATGGAGTGTAAATTAATTAAAACAGTTAGTGTACGGAAGGGTTAGATATACTGCCCACAAACAATTACAGTCAGAAGATCAATTATTTAAAGATGTAAATTAATTACATTAAAAGAATTTAAAATAAATTAACATCTGTCCAAATGTCAATGCTAACAGCAATAGCACGAATGAAAGTTATTCTTTAAATTCCGAACTTAGTTCATCCGTCGGTACGCAATGATTGTGTCTTTGCGATTACTTTTCTTATAGATACTACAAAAGGCCGCCAACGAAGTAGCGGTAAAATCGTTGAATACTAATAGTTTGAAGCGGGTTCAAATCCTGATGAATGGATTGCCTGCATACCAGTTTTAGCGAATGTTTGTTGCGCATGTTTAATGTGAATATGACACAATTTGTTTAGCTTTTCATGATGACGTACCTTGACTACGAGTCCTCGCTCGGGTTGTGTTTGGTTTGGCTTGTTAGATTATTAAGCACGTGAAGGCGATCTGTCTAAGGGAAGGTATGCTTTCGTGACAGATTTTCTAAGGGAAACAATCTCGTACTGCAAAAAGTTAAAACCATAAAAACGCCCATGCAATCAGCTTGTTCACGGGGGTTTGAATGCAGGTCAAACTACCAGTATGTTAAGAGAAGCGATTCCAAGAATGTTTAATTATTTTATTTAGTTTGTCATAAGCTAAATAAAATAATTAAACATTCTTGAAATCTCTTCACATTACTGAAATGGCAATAACTTCGAATTATATTATGCTACTACTTTTCCTCTAATATGAAATTTTGAACTTTTCCGTTATCGGACAGCCCACCAGGGACTGAGCGGAGTCTAACGGAACAACTGGTGGTTCTGTCCGGGGTTCGAATCCCGGGAAACGAGCTGATTGCCAAGATGATATTCTTAGTTTTCCATATGTGTAACATGTATGCAAGCTAATTTCCGTTAGGCAGTCCTCGAACGAAGGCATCCTTCACCTTAGGCAAATCATCGAGTACTTTACCATAATCAAATAAACCTTTATCCGTAACATGCTTCAAATATTTTTATGTTGAAAAGTTCATGCACCAAAGTTGGCCCCCGTTGAATGAAATATGTTGTTTATTTTTTCTTTGTTTTTTATAACAACAATGTTCTTGGTTTCAGAATCTGAATTATCAATAAAATTCTTTTAATATTATGCGATTCTATTTTGTTTTTTTGTTTAATGAAAAATTAATTTAAGCGACAAATCTCTTACATTTAGAAAAATTTTCGAAACGAGTTGCTGTCAAAAGCGCATCTTCTCGTTGCTGCATATATTTATTTAAAGCAAACTGCTTGGCGCGTGTGCTTTTGTATTTGAAAAGATTCAGAAAATTTTCAACATGGAAATAAAGTTATTAATTTTACTGAATTTTGTGGATTCTTTGTGTTTTGAGGTAAAAGTCAAACCATCAGATATGTGATAACCTTAAAATAAGAGTATATATAATCAGAATTTTGCGGCCAGACATTCCCAGCGAAATAAATTACAAAAAATTATCTATGTAGAATTAATGTATATTCCGTTTAGTATTTTAATTTATCAGTGTTATTACACATCAGTTTATCAGTGTAAGTTATATCAAGTTTTAGTTGTGTTCGATATAAGAATTTTATTTGGTTTATATAAATCCGATTCGTTTAATAATATTATATTTATTAAATACTATTTATTAGGTTTTCAAATCTGTCAAACCCAATCAATGGCCTCCTGGCTAAGATATCTGATTATTGCTATTTCGACTCGTATTCGAACCCAAACAAACGAACTGGTTGAATTTTGTGATTTCCCCTATGTGTAACATGAACATGAGTACGTTTCACTTAGAAAGTCGTCCATGGAGACATTCATTGCCTTCGGCTGATAGATCTCGTTTCCTTTGCCATACTCAAAAAATCTAAAAATTTTTCAAAAACACTAACAGATGCATATAACAAAATAAAATTAAGTAAATGCATATAAGAAAATAAATTAAGTAAATGCATATAAAAAAACTGAAGTAAATGTATATAACGAAAAAATAAAAAAAAAATGAGGTAAAAACAAATTTTCAATAATTTTTCAATACAGTAGTTTTTAAATTGCTTGTTTTCAAATTTTATTTCATTTTTATGTATGTACTAATATACAGTGTGTGTGTGCGAAAGTGTGCTTGTTCGGCATATCCATATATATTAATTAAATAAATCTGATTTGAAAATGCATGCACTAACGCGCTATTCTCGTAATTTGAAAAACACTAAAGTATTGTCTGAGAAAAATATTTATAAAGAAAATTAAATTTCGTCTCCTTACTCGGTGCTGTGTAAAAAATTTAAATAAGCTTATTAATTTTTTCTTCTTTATTAAAAACAAATTAATTTCTTTTCATCTATATATGAAAAATAACAAATCTTGCTGTCAGAATGGAAATTCTTAAAAATATGAAATTCGTTTTTTTCGAACAAAAGTTCCTGAGAAATTTCTCTAGGTCAGCAGGTAGTAACAGGACCACTGACTGCTTTGTTTGAAAAACCCGATGAAGTGGATTTTACCCCCAAAAGGTTTTCTTTAACAAAGCAGATGCGGTCCAAATGGCTTTTCTGAGAAGCGTTCGTATTTGAATAGCTTGAAGCTTGAAAGCTTGAGTTGGAAGATGTTCCCGAAGTCAGACAGCAATAAAATTTGTTATAGATATTTCGCTCTCTCTCTCTGTGAGTTCTTGAAATCTTGGAATGGGTGAAAGTTTATTTTGTTTTACATATATAAGGAAACTGCATGTAAAGCAAAATAATTCAAGGCACCCATTGTATGTTAATCATTGTACGTCCCCTCAGCTCTTCGGTTGGGTATTAAGAAAAGAAATTCCTATACTGCTTTTGTATTACTTGTATAGTGAAAGATTTGAAAAAAATAGCTTCATATGAAAAGTTTTTCTCCGATGAACGAATACAGCTGAAACATGTTTCTGTCTTCAAGTATATCCACAAAACATGAAATAGTATTGTACTCTTTTGTATTCTATTGCATTTTTATATTACTTCGTGGTAAATTTTTTTATTCTTAAATTTCTCTCTCTCTTTTCTTATAATACGCAAGTACTCTTTCAAATATGGCTGACCTATGAACCTAAATTTTTATACTATAAAATTTTATATAAAAATTAGCCGTAATCATTAGACACAACTTTGTGTATATTATATTCTTGAATACATGCCTGCAATAATTACAATACTATTGATCATTAGACACAGCTTTGTGTATATTATATTCTTGAATACATGCCTGCAATAATTACAATACTAAGAATACTATTGATAAAATTCGTGATATAATTAATAATGAAAATACTGTTTAAGCTAAAAACCGATTTGAATCTTTTTTTCATTCTAGGGTAACATGAGCCAAACAATTTTCGTTAGAAATATACAATTATGCTAACTTGACACATCAGATAGAAAATATTTTATCGTCATCATCGGCTATGATAAAAGATTTATACGCTTAAGATTTTGGATTATGATAAAGCACACAGGACCTATTTGTCTAAGGGAAAGGAAGTCTTCAGAGTAGATTTTTTTTTTTTTTTTTTTTTTTTTTTTTTTTTTTTTTTTGTGGGAAACAAACTGTTAATTCACAATCAATTGTACTTATGAAAAACCCCTAAGCCTCCCATGCAGCCGCTAGAATTTACCGGTGCTCAGCTATCTTACCGCTTGGAGACTAGTTGGCTTTCTGAACTTACGCAATATCTATCTGAATTTGAATATTTGCATAAAAAACGAGCAAAATAAAATGACACATTGTAAATAGTACATTTTACTGAAATCAAACTTTCTTTGAAAAAGGAAAATTAATTGTAAGGAATAAGATGGATGCATTTAATTAAACGGCGGGCAATAACAGCGCTGATCATATGTTTCGTATAGGAAATCATTTTCTTCGTGTTATCGTATAACGGAAAATATCCACAGATTATATTTTACAGTTTTTAAGAAGTCATGGGTTATCTGCTTTAAGAGAACACCTTCGTGGGCAATTTTCTAAATAAAATTGGCTTGAATTCACGTTACGCATCGAGAAAATCATAAATACCACAAGCAGCTAAACTGTTCGGTTGCCAACAACAAAATACCAACATCCAGCAATCTTATTCACTCAACTATAGTGAACTTAAACTAATGTTTGTATATTATTAGTAGTATTAAAATAACGAAAATATTTATTCTAATAAAAATTTTTGTTTGAATATCCTCCCTAGTAAGGTATTTTCTTTGGTTGGAGAATTGTCAACAATAAATGCTATGTTTAAACAAGACATTTATTTAGAGCATAATGCTTCAAAAATGTATGCTGGGATCCCTAGAAAAAAAAATATCGCCGGAAAATATATCTCCGAAAAAATATTTAATTATTCATATTCTTATGATTAATTATTAAATAATTAATAACTTTTATAATTATTAAATGAAATGCTTATTTATACTTTACCAAATGTACAGCAACACTCTTTCTTTACAAAAATACCATATTGAATAAATTATATTGTAAGCTAATAAGTAACAACATTGCTTTGTTTAATTAAGATACAATAACAAGCCGAACAAACATTAAATTGGAAGTCAAACGACAAAAATCAGCGCTATATTTTCAAATTTTCACAATCTAATTTTCATTATATCTTATCTCGTTCATTTGCGCTTTTGCAGCTGAAGATGATGGTTCGGTAAAACCATCGAAACTAGTCCTGTGAAAATTTGAAAATATAACGCTGATTTTTGTTCTTTGACTTCCAAATTAATTGCTTTGTTTGTTATTAATATGTCTCATCCTTCCTATTTCAGATAAAATTTACTAGTGTTTCTTGGACAGGAAAGCAAGAATTTTTAATTTGAATCCATAAATTTATGATACATTGAAAACGATTTCATGTTATAATTCCCTTTCTGAATATCTTGGATGTATATGAAAAAGTAAAATGCAAATTTAATATTAATATTACAACCCTTAAAAACACCCAAATATTTCGTTTATTACTCTCTTAAAACTACGTAATAATTAAGGAAAAAAGAAATTATTTAAAATAATTATTAGTTGCCTGCAGTTGAAGAATATAGGAAAATGCAGAAGGTTTTAAAGATTTTTAATCAATGACAAAAATACAGAAAATCGGAAATAATACGAAATGTTTCAGCAATATCTCAGAAGGAATGAAAATTGCACCAGATATTTGTCAGAATATAATTTTAGTGATAGCAGTTTAATCAGTCTGCATTGAAATTCCGGTGATAATCAGTGACATACAGATTTAGGTTACTTAAGTTAAAAATGCGTAATAATTTAAAATTTAACTGGGTAAATTTTAAAACCAATTTATTTGAAAACTATCAGCTTCGCTGCGAGCCTTCGTCTGGCTTTTAAATGTACCGGAAAAATGGCTGAAGGGAACTCCAAACGTTAAATTTAAAAACTGCGTAGGATTTTACTCTGCAGAACAACTTCATAAAAAAAGTTATTAAGTATAACAAAATTACAATGAAATAAGCAATGTTCCTTAATACAAATATTAATTATCCTAATAAATAAATTAACCAAATTCCCTTTGCAAAATCTTAAGAACTCAAATGGTATAAAGGAGGTTAATAACTTTGTTTCCTAAAAAAATCAGTTAAAACTTTTCAATATCTTAAAAACAGTGAAATGAGCAATAAATAAAATAAAGGAATGCAAAAAACAAAAAATTCTGAAAAGCAAAGTATAATTAATGATATTTTATCTTATGTTTTCAAGGGAAAAAATTACAATGAAATAAGCTATATCCCTTAATACAAATATTAATTATCCTAATTAAAAAATTAACCAACATTTCGTAGAAGAACAAAAATCATGTAAAACTTTTCAATATCTTATAAACAGTGAAATAAGCAAAAAAAAATGACATGAAAGCAATTCAAAAAACATAAAATTCCGCGCAGAATTTTACTCCACAGAACAACTTTATCCAAAAAAAAAAAAAAAAAAAATCAATAAAAATATATTATATTTATATAAAAATGACAATGAAATATGCTAATCTCTTAAAAACAGTGACATAAGAAATACGATGAAAAATTGTTGCCAAACCCATATTTCTAAAAGAATGAAACTATTCAAAATGATGCGATTTCATCAAAAATCTATCAACAACAATAAGACAGGAAAATTGTTGCCCAAATCACATTTTTAAAGATGTGAGATGTGAGAAATGTACTCGGAAGCTTCATTTAAAAATATTTTAAAAATACAAAATATTATCATTTTTCCAAAATTCTTTTTGTAAAAGCATTCGCAAGGATGAAAGTTTAACGTGTCCAAAAATCAAAGAAAAAAGTGTTAAGCTCCCTTTGTTAAATAAATTCGTATTTAATCGATTCATTAAAACACGAAATTTATTTTAAGTTCGTAAAATAGCTAAGTGCCTACGTTTCATGACGATGTGAAAATGGAGTGTGTAGAGTAAAATCTCACTTTCCTATAGCCCATTATGTTTCAAAATGACACGATTTTGTTACAAAACATGAAATAAAAAAAAATTCGAATTTCGAAAAAATCGCTTCGAAGTGCACTGGCTCTTGTGTAGATGTACCTATGTACCAAATTTCGTAGCCGTGGGTCTATTAGCTTACGCGCAGCGCGAACGAAAGGCGCGCACACACAGACAAACTCTTTCTTTTATTATATGTAGAGAAGATATGTAGAGATAAGATTGTTTAAGGGAAGGAAACTTTCAAGTTTCGCAGCTGTAGCCTGCGGCATTAAGACGATCATCACGGAGAGTCTAGCCTTTTGCAATTCTCTTGAGAGCTCACAGGTACTTAACAATATATAGCAATCAATCTCACTTAGCGGAATCATTGAAGTAAAATTCTGGGAGGGATGGGAAATAAGAAAAGAACTGCTTGACAATTTTCAGAGGTTTAGGGTTATTTTCGCGACATTTTACGGAAGTTCGGTCCAAAACTAGCGACAGTTTTAAAGAGATTCGCAGATAATCACTCGACAGGCTAAGGGTTAAAAGAGACTTATCAAAAAGGAGACTATTGTCTCTAGTCCATGCTATTTTTGACCCGCTAAGTTTCTTTGTGCCCGTCATATTACCTGCGAAATTAATTCTTCAAGAGGCTTGGGCAACAAAATCGACCTGGGATAAGCCATTACCGGTTGAACTTCAAACAAGATTTGAGAGATGGTACGAAAGGTTGCCTAGTCTTTCCAGCCTTAAATTACCTCGTCGCATGGGTCATGGAATTAAGGATTTATGGACTCTACACGTCTTTTGTGATGCCAGTCAAGCTGCTTATGCAACTGTCATTTACTTACGAAGTAAGGAAGAAGAAAAAGTTTTCGTGAAATTCGTCATAGCAAAATCACAGGTATCGCCCTTAAAGAAAATAACTATTCCGCGTTTGGAGTTGCTAGCCTGTGTTCTAGGTGCACGCTTGGCAAGGTATACTGTTGAAACCCTGTGCTTAGTCGATGTCCCGATATATTACTGGACAGACGCTACTGTGGCTCTTAGCTGGATACAACGAGAGGAAAACAGGGGAGTATTTGTGAATAATAGAGTAAAGGAGATTCGGAAACTCTCGAAGCAGGAATGTTGGAGACATATCCCTGGGAAATTGAATCCGGCAGATGTGGCATCTCGTGGCTGTACGCCTGAACATTTGCGGCAATGCAATTGGTGGGAGGGCCCCGAATTTCTGAAAAGCTCTCCGAAAGAATGGCCAGACTTTTGAGTTTACTCCAGACGAAAATTCTGTTGCAGCAGAAATTAAGAAGGGAGTAATTGTCAATTTGAGTATAAAATTAGAAGATTCTGAGTGGTACAAACGTTTTCGAGTTTTTCTAAAATAGTTCGAGTATTCTGCTGGGTTCTACGCTTTACTAATAAACTCCTAAAGAAGCCCTCGTATTCTTCGGATACCTTAACAGTAGAAGAAAAAACTAATGCCGAAACATTTTTGTCGAGTTTAGAGCAAAGGAAGCACTTTCAAGAGAAAGGAGATTCCGTCCATGGATTAGTGGTAGTGAAAGACAACGACGGAGTCCTCAGAGTCAAAACTAAAATCATTGAACGTGATGATGAATTCTGCTTCCTTTATCCCCTGTTGCTTCCGTCCAAGCATTATTTAACTGAATGCCTCATAAGAGAGTATCATGAAAAGAACTGTCATGCGGGAGTGCAGATATTAGCTGCTAAGTTAAGAGAGCGATACTGGATCATTTCGTCGAAATGTAATATGAGATCTTGCGTAAGTCGATGTGTAGTATGTAGGAGATTTACTGCTAAGGCTTTATCTACCCCTCCGATCCAGTTACCCCTTGACAGAATAAGAGATTCGGCAGTCTTTGAAACAACTGGAGTCGATCTTTGTGGACCTTTACTTCTGAGACCAGAGTAAAGCTTGGATCGTCTTGTTCACCTGCGCCGTATACCGGGCAATTCACCTGGAGCCTGTCACCTCTCTGAGTACCGAAACGTTTCTACAGGCTCTGAGACGGTTCATTGCCAGACGAGGCCGTCCCGCGACAATGTATTCAGATAACGGAACCAATTTTACCGGAGCAGACAATGCTCTGAGATGCCTGGATTGGAGAAAAATCACAGAAAACGAGTGTTTTCCAATAAAATGGAAATTCACCCCCCCTACGGCTGCGTGGTGGGGGGATGGTGGGAGCGCTTAGTTCGTTCCACCAAGACTCTTCTCGTGCGAATTCTAGGGAGATCGTCGGTGAATTTCGAGGAGTTACTGACCGTCCTGTGTGATGTTGAATCCACATTAAATAACCGTCCTTTAACATACATCTATGATGATTCGGAAGAGCTCGTACCTCTGACACCTTCCCTGTTTTTGCAAGACATAAAACAAGTGGGGGTACCAGATCTGGATTACATCGATTCCCAGAAACTGAATGTGCGTGTAAATTACTGCAATACGTTGAGACAAGAACTGAGAAGTCGCTTCCGCAAGGAATATCTGGCTCAACTAGTGCAGAAGGCAAGCGCTTCATGTCAAAACCTAAAGGGGGGATGTAGTCCTCATAGAACTAGACAATAAAAAACGTCTAATGTGTCCAATGGGCAAAATTGTAAAAATATTCAGTAGCAGAGATGGGGCTACCAGAGTGGTACAGGTAAAAACAAGCAGTGGATATTTGGTAAGACCAATCAAAAAACTGTATCCACTAGAAGTTTCAACTACCAGTGATCCTGTGCTAACTCTGGCAACTGAAAACAGATCTAGCTACGGTAGACTCTTAAAACCAAGGACATGCTTTTAGACATAATGTACAATATAGACATTTTGGACTTATATCCTCTTTTCTTTAGCAATGACTTTAATTAGAAGTTTATTCTTTATTGATCTCATTTTAGTATGATCTGTCATATATATTGTATGTTAACCGAGTTTCTTTTATGTGTTTTCTAAACTAATACATAGTACTGTTTTGTTTTATTCGTAAAGTTAGAAAATTTTATGCATTGTCTGATTTTGAGAAAATCAGGGTGGGAGGATGTTGTACCTCTCATCATACAGCGAGGATAAGTCTGGCAACAGCTGCAGGAAGAAAAACTTGGCAGTGCTGGAATGGCAACAGCGGATGATATTCTATAGATTTTAATATTTTGATTTTGAGTCGATGTTTCCTTTGCGATATTATTGCGTTAAAACATTTGAGTTTTGGGTGAATGAAATGGAATCCGCTGTCCCGCTGCGAATATTAGTAAAATATATTTAGAAAATTAGCTGCGTTGGAAAGGATGAAAGCTTGTGTTTAAATTTGCGGTATTTTTCTTCCTAAACTTGCGTCGAGTTCAGAATATTATGGCAGGCTTATTCACGCTGGTGCGGATAAGTTAAAATTTTTGTTATTGTGTTTATAGTGTATAACTTGCAAATATATGAATAGAATTCTATTAAATAAACATTTAAAATTCTGGAATGGTGTTTAAAATGTTAGATGTAGAGTATACACATTGCTATGTCGGAGCCAGTGGCAGTCAGGTCTAAAGTAAAATTGTTGTTTGCTTCAAGACATAACACCATGAATACTTCGTGTTCTTCTGAATTTTGGAGAAATCTTCTGAATTTTTATCTTTAGAGGTTGGCAGGTATGTATGTGAGTAGATCACAGTGAAAGCTGTGAGTAGATCCATCAGTAGATGTTGCACGTGGTTGCGGCTGTGTGCAACAACAAACTATGCGTATTGGAATTTGCCAGTGCTTTTAAGAATGAATTCATAACATGCCATAAGAGCCAATTTTTGATAACAAAAACATTTTAATCACATCACAATATTAAAACTTAATTCCTACAGTCGACAGGCAATCACGTTGGAGGAAAGCGAGCGACCAACCGCACCGACGATGAGACGTGACTGTGTGCCGCCGAAATCACCTTCGGTTACAGTTAGTGATAACGGCGCGCGGTTCGCGAGTACAACACATGTTTACACAGTCGCCACAGTACTCACCCTGCAGTGGCAACGAATTAAAGGTACCGAGGGTTAAATCGGACTCTACGTCCGGAACGTGTATACTGAGGAGCACTTGTTTTCTGGGATCCAGGCACAGGAACTGACGTAGTAGCAGATGTTGGTGTAGACCCAATAGATGAAGGTGCCTTCGAAGGAGTTGGGACTGATGTACCAGTCTCGACAGTTTGTGGTGCTAAGATAAAGGCTGGTTTGAGACGATCAAGGCTCACCACTGTCTCTTTGTCGCCGATTAGTATCCGATAGTTCTTGGATGTGCGACTTAGGACGAGGTGTGGGCCTGTATAGGTAGGCTCCAAGGACTTTTTTGATGCATCACACCGTAAGAACACATGTGAGGATGTAGCGAGTTCTTTAGGAACACAGGTCTTGAAGAATGTATGCTTGTGGGCTTAGGGTATAATGCAGCCATGGTTTCACGCAATTGTTTGAGGAATGCATGGGGCTGGACATTGGGTGAGTTTTTTGCGGGATTTATAAAATCTCCCGGTCAACGTAAATTGGTACCATAAACCATTTCAGCACTTGAAGAACCCAGGTCCTCTTTGATAGCCGTTCTGAGTCCTAACAACACAGTAGGAAGAACATCAACCCAGTGAATAGCAGTATGGCATCTAATGGCCTGTTTAAGAGAGCGATGGAACCTCTCAACAAGTCCATTGGAATTCGGGTGGTATGGTGATGTGCGGATCTTTTTAGTTCCCAAGAATTTTGTTAATGCAGTAAATAATTGAGATTCGAACTGCCGTCCTTGGTCCGTGGTAACGTACTCGGGTACCCCAAACCGTGAAATTCATAGAGAAAAAAAGGTTTTTGCCACAGTGTCGGCTGACATATCTACAATAGGGATAGCCTCTGGCCAACGTGTGTATCTGTCGACACATGTAAGAAGATATGTATAACCTAGTGATGAGGGTAAGGGTCCAACCAAATCGATATGTACGTGGCTAAAGCGAGCAGATGGTAACTCAAAGCGTTGACATGGAGTTCGAGTGTGTCTGTGAATTTTTGATTTTTGACAGTCTGTACATGACCTCGCCCATGCAGCGATGTCCTTTTGCATACCAAGCCATACAAAACGCTGTTGAATTAACGTGCGAGAAGCACGGATGCCAGGATGGGATAAATTATGGAGGCCGCTAAAAATACCATGCAGGAATTTCAGTGGAATGTATGGCCGCACCACATTACCTTGCACATCGCAGTACAGTGAAAGATCTAGTTCTAACTGCATAGGTACTAAATTAAGTCCATGAGAAGACTTGTCAGACAAAAGATGTTGCAATTCTGGGTCCTGTTTCTGGCATTCAGCAATGGCGGAGAAATCTGTTGTTGATGGCAACTGAACCTCTTCAATTCTGGACAGAGCATCAGCAACTGTATTTCGAGGGCCTTCTACATGCCTAAAATCGGTTGTAAACTGCGCTATGTAATCAAGATGACGCATTTGCCTGGGAGAACCCTTGTCAGGCTTTTGTCGAAAAGCGAAAATTAGCGGCTTGTGGTCGGTATAGATAGAAAACACACGACCTTATACTATATGGACGAAAATGTTTAACAGCCTCATACGCACTAAGAAGTTCGCGGTCGTACGTGCTGTATTTTGATTGCGCTGCAGAAAATTTTTTCGAGAAGAAAGCCAGAGGTTTCCATGCTCCGTCTACCAGTTGCTGCAAAACCGCACCCATGGCGGTATTAGACGCGTCAACCATTAATGCTAAAGGGTACTTAGAAGGATAGCTAAGAGCTGTTGCCGACGCTAAGTCATTCTTACATTGTACAAAGGCTGTACGGGCATCATCAGACCAAATAATTGGCCGCGTATCTTTCTTTTTACTCCCAACCAAATATGTGTGCAAAGGTGCGCGCTTTTCAGCGGCATGAGGAAGAAAGCGACGATAAAAATTTAACATGGCCAGAAAACGACGCAGCTCCTGAACAGTTTTTGACTCTGGGAAATTTTGAATTGCAGTGACTCTGTCACTAAGTGGGCGAACGCCCTCCGAAGAAACTTCGTGACCAAGAAATGACACTTTAGATTTCCCGAAAACACATTTTGATGGATTAATGACTACACCATAAGACTGAAATTGGCCAAGGACTATGCAAAGATGTTCAAGGTGCTGGGTTTCAGTTGTCGAGGCTACCACAATGTCATCGAAATATGGGACACAAAAATCTAAATCTCGAAGGACTTTATTAATGAAGCGCTGAAACGTTTGCGCAGCGTTACATAACCCGAAAGTCATGACAGGAAATTCGAATAATCCAAAAGGTGTTATTACAGTAGTTTTTGGTATATCAGGTGGATAGACAGGGATCTGATGGTAAGCACGAGTCAAATCTAACGTAGAAAAAATATTTTTGCCTTCCAAGACTTGCATGCAGTCCTGAATATGAGGAACCGAATATCTATCAGGCAAAGTAACTGAATTAAGACGTTGATAATCCCTACAAGGACGCCAGTCGCCGTTTTTCTTAGGGACCATGTGGAGTGGACTGGCCCATGAACTTTTAGATGGCCGACAGATTCCTTGCTCAAGCATGTATTTAAATTCTTCTTTTGCAGCCTTTAATTTCTCTGGAGGCAACCGCCGTGCTTTGGCAAAGATTGGTGGTCCAGTAGTCTCTATGACGTGTACAATACCGTGGTCAGCAGTCGGTTTGCCAGTTACTGAGCGGATGACGTTAGGGTATTGCTCAAGTAGTTTGTGGAAAGGAGAATTACCGGAAATTAATTTAATTCCAAAATTAGTGGCATTTCCAATACTACCTACCTACCGCGGACAATTGTGTGATGGAGTCGAGTAAGCGTCGAGTTTTAATGTCGACCAACAGAGAAAATTTTTGCAGAAAGTCTGCACCAATTATTGGGTGCGAAACCGCAGCGATGACAAATTGCCATTGAAATTTGCGACGCAATCCTAGATCCAAAGACATTAATATTTCTCCGTATGTTGCAATTTTTGACCCGTTAGCTGCAAATAAGTTAAATTTTCCAGGCGGCCGTTTGGATTCGGCAGAAGAATGAGGTACAACCGAAATGTCAGCACCTGTATCAACAAGAAAACGTCTGCCTTTATGTTTGTTACGAACAATCGACTAATGCACGGGCCGTTGTCACTCATGGCTTCGAGTGACGGCCCCTTCTGTTTAAAGAGGTCTTCTGAAATTTGCCCATGGAGGCGTACACTTGCGCGCTTTATCACCAAATCGGCTGTGATAGAAACAAATGTCTGATTGAGTACCAGAATGAGCGCGTTGGTATTCCCTATTATTTCGGTTCCGGGACTTTGATCTACCGTGCGGACGATACTGAGATTGTGTCTGTAAGGCTGCGACCTGCACTGATAATTCCTGGATTTGTTATTGAAGAGATGAAATATCAACACTGGGATGTTGAACTTGACTGATTGCTTGTGGTTGGAGAACATCATGAATTTTGTCTGCCATTTGTGGTAGGTTCTCGTTACTGGAGGCAAGAATAGCTTGGATATTGTTCGAGAGACGATTGAGCCACAATGATTGTAAAACATTGGACTTAAAATTGTCACCCGCAAGCTCCTGCATTTTTGACAGTAACTGGGATGGGCGCATATCACCAAGTTGCAAATCTTGTAATAACTGCTTTAGTTTAGTGTTTTCATACTCCTCATAAACTGAAATTAATTTATTTTTCAATTCCTCGTATTTATTATCCGTGGGGGGTTTCAGAACAATCTCGCGTACTGACTGAAGAACCTCAGTGTCGAGGGCGGAAATTGCAGTATAAAATTTCGTGTCGTCGCGTGTTATACCCCCGAGCTTGAATTGTGCATCTAATTGAAAAAAAACCAAAGGTTGGGGTCACTACGGCAAAATGGGGCAGGTTTCGCAGCAACGCGAGCCATTTGTTTGTCATCAGTGGCTAGAGGATCGCTAGTAGCCATAATAAATATGAATAAATACAGCTAACAAAAAAACGATATAGTTCAAGAATATTGTTGCAGTACACGTGAAGAAACACAAAATGATTAATGTTAGGACCTGGGTTCAAATGAATATAGGAAAAACTCACCCGCTTGACGAATACATACGAATCCATGTGCGTAATAAAAGGTAGAAAATATCACTTTGATGTACAGAAATTATCCACTCGCTTGATGTTGGAACACTATCAGTAATGTAAGATGAAGGTAATCCGCATGTCTGAAAGATGATCACAAATATAAACATGAAGGTAATCCACGTGGCTGTAATATGATGAAACTGATGCACGATCCAATAGACACGATACACATAAGTAAAAAATATTGGTTCAGCTGCATTTCGCACATTATTACAAGGTCTTGTTTAAGCACAAAATTTATGCTGTACTATAAATTGCGACGATTCATTTGGCTTAAGCCTCACCGTCCTGAAGTCACCATTTGTTGCACGTGGTTGCGGCTGTGTGCAACAATACTATGCGTATTGGAATTTGCCAGTGCTTTTAAGGATGAATTCATAACATACCATAAGAGCCAATTTTTGATAACAAAAATATTTTAATCACTTCATAATATTAAAACTTAATTACTACAGTCGACAGGCAATCACGTTGGAGGAATGCGAGCGACCAACCGCACCGATGACGAGACGTGACTGTGTGCCGCCGAAATCACCTTCGGTTACAGTTAGTGATAACGGCGCGCGGTTGGCGAGTACAACACATGTTTACAGAGTCGCCACAGTAGATTTTATTTATTTACAAATGCCTGGCTTTTCTGTTAAGCCCATTAGCCATGTTGCTTCCCAGTATTTTATTTTACGCCTCTTTGTGGTATACTCTGGTCTCTGGTTTACCCGAGGAGATATGTGCGTATGCAGACAAGGTGTTAGAAAAAGGTTGGAGTCAGCTATTAAACAAGGATTGTTACGATGCGGAGGATTATCAACTCGCGCTTCAGCAAGTTTTGCTTCTGAATGTTGCAGTTCATGTAGATGATCAGTTAACGGAAGATGATCTCAATACATTATCCAGTGAGGAGGATAAGCAAAAACGTCTGGATATACACCAAAAAAGGAGTGGAATAGCCAAAAGACTGGCTTTGTTATTTCAGGGTAAGTGCGACGTTTTTAGTGCCCAAAATCCTAGTAGTGTAAATTTATCATGTGATAAGTTGAATGTGAATGTTGTTAAGTATGTCCCTAAGATGCAGGTTATATCTACTGTTAATTCTGTTAACTGTAATGATACTGTATCAAGTGTAAAATAATTGCACAAACTCCTAGCGGAGAAAAAACAAAAATTTTGCTTAAACGGCCTTCGAAAAAAGGAAAAAGATGTGTGAGCGAAATTCAGGATTCAGAGGGCTTTACACAGCCGCGTAATACGGCTCGGCCTGCTAAATTAGTCAAAGCTAATGCAGAAATTAATGTTAGCAATATATTTGATAAGCTAGGTGAAAATGCTAATGCAGGTAATACTGCCACTAATAATGATATGGAAGTTAGTAAAGAGATTGAGGTTATTGAAATGCAACAACCGAAGGTGAAACCGATAATGGTGAAGCCTCCAATTAAATTTTCGGATTTCTCTAAAAAATTAGGGCAGAAACTAATTTAGACTTTGCAGCTAAAGTTACTGGCGAGTTTTTAAAAGTTTTTCCGAAAACGGAAAATGATCACCGTCAGATAACAAAATATTTGGATGAAAAAAGTGTAGATCATTATTTAATTACCAGAAAGATGGATAGGCCCATCAAAATAGTTATAAGAGGTTTACCTATCGATTGTCCCTCAGATGACATTTTTGAGGAGCTGGTTAATTTAAAGTATAAACCTCGAAAAGTTACCCAAATGCACAGAACCAAATCCCAGGCTCCTATGCCTTTGTTTCAGGTTCATTTAGAAAATGTACCAGGGGTGCAATCTATTTATGATGTTAAAAAACTGCTATGTTTCTTTGTTGAAATACATCCTTATAAAATGCGTGGAAATGTTGTGCAGTGTCACAACTGCCAACACTTCCACCACAGTAGTAAAAATTGCAAACTACAACCAAGATGTGTGAAATGTGCGGGTGCACATCGTACTGATAAATGTAATGTTAAAAAATTAGACTCTCCTATTTGTTGCAATTGCCTGCAAGAAGGACACACCGCCAATTATCGCGGATGTCCGAAATTCCCCCGACGCATAGTCGGAAATAAAACTGTGAATAAGAGTGCAAACTCAGAAAATGTAAATAATGGTGCTAAAATGCCTAGTACTTCTAATGCAAATTTGAGTTATTCTGCTGTTGCCTCCGGGCGCAGTTATGCTAGTGTAGCCAAGGGTGTCGTTCAAAGATCTGTAAATACTGTTAATAATTTTAATGTTGATATGCATAAACAGACTGTCAGCAGTGGTGGTGCTGCTAGTGCTACTGTTGGTTCGGGTATGTTTATGGACTTTCTCAAAATAATCAAAGAGGTGTGTGATGTTTTTAAAGGCACCACAGTTATGAATGTTTTTCAAAAAATCTCGGCAGCCATGCCTGAATTGCGGGCTGCGGAGCATTCAATCGATAAGTTGTTTATATTATTTAATGTTTTTGACAATGTTTTTTCCAATGTTGAATAATTATGTATAGTGTAAACGATAGGTATTTAAGTATTATTACTTGGAATGCAAATGGTTTGTTCCGTAAGATTAATGAATTGCGGGATTTTGCAAGTGAGTACAGTCCCGACTTATTTTTCCTACAAGAACACAACCTTGACCCTAAAATATCATTGTGTGTGGAAAATTACTATACCTACAAGTTGCACAGAAGTACTACTGCTCCTTGCCCACGTGAAGGTGGCACTGAACTTCTTGTCAAACGTTGCATTCCCCATTATCACGTGAACATTCCACAGCTCTCAGCCGTAGAGGCCACAGCTATCTGCATCACAACAGATACTAATTTGGTGGTCGTGTGTGCTTAATGCATGATATAATTAAAGAAAATAAGAGTAGACAATCTCCTATAATAAAAGAATATAATAAGTACTAAATTACAATTTAAATTACATTGCAGAGATCAACACAGAGCTCGGAACACAGTTCATGCTACCGTCGCGTACAGAAGTCTGAGTGAGTAATGACGTCGCTTTGCTGCTCCGATTAAGAACTGGATTTTACACGTGGCGCCATCTCATGAGTAGAAGTTGAAGTATCTGTCGGAACGCCACAGTACTCCCCCCCCAAGTACCATCGGTACGTTATAAGTACTTTGGGTTAAATTTAACCTTTCTTCCAGATCTGGTAGTTTTAGGTTGCTCTTTAACGGGATGTAAGCTTTCTTCCGGGAGTGATGTTGATGAGGAAGTTGTTGGATCTTGCATTAGAAATGCTGGTTTGAGACGATCGATTCCAATCACTGATTGTTTGCCATTGCAGATAATGGTGAAATGTTTCGGTGTTCGTTTGACAACTTTGAATGGACCATCATATGAAGGTGTTAAAGTTGGCTTAATTGCATCGTTGCGCACGAATACGTGCGAAGATGTCTCAAGCGCAGGATGTACAAAATAGCTTGGCTGGTTATGCGAAGATGCTGGGGTTGGCGAGATATTGCTCATGGTCTCACGTAAACGTTGAAGGAATGTTGGAGGGTCGAGAACTGGAGTAGATTCTGGGTGAAAGAATTCACCTGGCAGACGGAGGGTTGCACCATATAACATTTCAGCACAAGTGCTACCAATGTCTTCTTTGAATGCTGTGCGAAGACCAAGCAAGACTAGGGGTAAGGCTTCTGTCCAGTGTGTGCCACTGTGGCACTTCAGACCTTGTTTGAGAGATCGGTGAAAGCGTTCCACCATCCCATTTACAGATGGATGGTATGGTGTTGTGCGAATATGGCGAATGCCAAGAAGAGAGGTGAGGGATGCAAACAAGTGACATTGAAATTGTCGGCCTTGGTCAGTAGTGATGGTGGTAGGCATGCCAAATCTTGAAAGCCACTGGGAGATGAATGCTCGAGCTACAGTTTCAGCGGATATATTTTCAATAGGAATGGCTTCAGGCCATCTTGTGTACCGATCAGTACAAGTGAGGAGGTAAGTGTAACCATTTGAAGGAGGCAATGGGCCAACCAAGTCTAAGTGCACAAGATCAAAGCGTCTTGCTGGAAGGTTAAATTGTTGAATGTGGCAGTGAGTGTGACGGGATACTTTACACCGTTGACATCTAATACATGAACGAGTCCATTCTGTGATGTCTTGATTCATTGCTGGCCAGACAAATCTGTCTGCGATCAGCTTTTTGGTGGCACGGATTCCAGGATGTGCCAAATTGTGCAAGGCATTAAACACTTCACGTCTAAAATTGACAGGAATATAGGGACGTATTCTATTGTTCTCTATGTCACAGTAAATTTTAAGCGTTGGATCAATGTGCAGCGGTTGTAACTGAAGGGAGGTTTGTGGATTTGAGATTAGGTTCTTGAGTTCCTCATCATGCAATTGAGCTTTTGCAATTTCAGAGAAATTTGGGGTAGTCAGGTTGATATTGTTTACCCGAGACAAGGCATCAGCGACACAATTATCAATACTAGAGACATATCTGATATCTGTACTAAACTGGGCGATGAAATCCAGATGTCAAAGCTGACGAGGAGAACATGAGTCAGAGTTTTTTCTAAAAGCGAAGGTTAATGGTCGATGATCAGTGAAAATGATGAAGTCGTGTCCTTCCAAGTTGTGCCGGAAGTATTTAACAGCACAGTACACAGCAAGTAGCTCCCTGTCATATGTGCTGTATTTCCTTTCTGCAGTAGTAAGTTTTCTGGAGAAGAATGCCATTGGGGAAAGTCCTTTAGTAGTATGGGCTTGAATCACTGCTCCTATGGCCGTGTCACATGCATCTACCATTATAGAGAGCTGATCACTAGGTGAGTGATAAGAAAGTGTGGCTGCATTTGCCAGATCGTGTTTGCATTGCACGAATGCTGCAGATGCAGATTCAGTCCAAGGGACAGCTCGTTGATAGTTTTTTTGCTATTCTTCAGAAACTCATGTAGGCAGGCTTGTGTTTTTGCGGCATTTGGCAGAAAGCGTCGGTAGAAATTTAACATTGCTAGAAAACGCTTCAGTTCAGAGATGGTTTTGGGCTGAGGTAGGTCGTTAATTGCTTTGACTCTTTCCGGTAAAGGTTTGACTCCATTCTGGGTGATAAGACATCCAAGAAAGGAAACTGAGGGTTGACCAAGTACACATTTGGATGGATTTAGTTTTAATCC
Source organism: Stegodyphus dumicola (assembly GCF_044657685.1). Taxonomy (NCBI): domain Eukaryota; kingdom Metazoa; phylum Arthropoda; class Arachnida; order Araneae; family Eresidae; genus Stegodyphus; species Stegodyphus dumicola. Next base: position 65,006,692 of record NC_140779.1, read on the forward strand.
ATGATCTTTAAGGCGAGTGAAAATCTGACGCAGGTGTTGAAAATGTTCTTCCGCATCTGTAGATGCAACCAGGATATCATCAAAATATGGGATGCAGAAATCGAGGCCAGACAATACTTGGTGTATGAAACGCTGAAATGTTTGGCCAGCATTGCGAAGGCCAAATGGCATATATAAGTACTCAAATAGACCAAATGGTGTAATCACTGCGGTCTTGGGCACATCTTCAGCATGCACTGGGATCTGATGATATGCTCTGGCAAGATCGAGGGTAGAAAATATGTTTGTTCCATGAAAAAGATGGGTACAGTCTTGGATATGTGGGACTGGATATCTGTCAGGGACTGTGACGGCATTAAGTCGACGATAATCTCCACAAGGCCGCCAGTCACCATTAGACTTTTTAACCATGTAAAGTGGACTGGCCCATGGACTTTTAGATGGACGAATGGTTCCCTGTGCTAGCATGAATTCAAATTCTTTGCGAGCAGTTTTTAGCATCTCTGGAGAAAAACGACGAGGCTTGGAAAATACAGGTGGGCCATGTGTTTCATTGTGATGATACACTTCTGGCTGATGAGTATGCTGCCCTGATTTGGATGGGTTTAAAATGTCAGGGAATTCTGCTAATAACCGATGAAACCGTGTGCTGCCCGATACAACACTTATGTTGGTAGGTACGTTCGATATGTGAGAAGCTTGGCCCTGTGATGTCAGCTGAGTTGTAGCATCAATTAAGCAATTATTCTTGACATCAACTAGAAGGTGGAAATGTGTCAAGAAGTCGACACCAATAATTGCTTGAGTTACATCCGCAATAATAAAAGGCCAGTTGAAAGTCTGGCGCAAGTTTAAATCAAGTGTCAATAGTTTGGTGCCGTAAGTTGCAATTTGGGTACCATTGACTGCATACAGTACAAGTTTATTAAGTTGGTGGGCATTTGTTTTAGTTCTCGGGAGCACTGATATGTCAGCTCCAGTATCTACTAGAAAACATAGCTGAGTTGAACGATCAGCCAGTACTATTCTATCAATGTGGCGGACATTCTGTTGGCCAGCAGAAGACCGCCCATTTAGTTTCCCGCTTGTACAAAAGTGCATGGAGGGGCACACTTGCGAGCTTGAGAGCCAAAATTCATATGATAAAAACATATGCCACTTGTGGGTTCTTTGTACTGCGTTCGAGTATTGTGACGAGATTGACTCCTGCTTCGGGCACGAAATTTATTACGTGGGCCCTGATTTGATCGATTGTATCTCCGTGAAGCATGAACACTTGTAGAGAGTTCAGATAATTTTTTGGTCAATTCAGCCACTTGTTGTTCGAGGGATGAACTGGAAGGTGCAGCATTGACATAAGCTAGAGAGGCAAGTTCATTAATTTTGTCAGCCATTGCTGCTAAACGGGTTAGATCTTCATTGGAAGAAGCAAGAGTTATTTGTATGTTATTAGGGAAACGCGAAAGCCATAGTGACTTCAACAAGTCGTCACTAAAATGGCTTCCTGCCAGATCACGCATTCGTGACAGCAAGTATGAAGGTCGCTGATCTCCAAGTTCAAGTCCTTGTAGTAAAGTACGTATTTTTGAAGATTCACTTTCTGAATAGATTTCAATGAGCCGCTGTTTCAGTTTGGAGTATTTATCACAATCAGGTGGTTTGAGAATTAAGTCATGCACTGAATTCAGAATATCAGACTCAATTGCTGCAAATACATGGTTGAATTTTGTAGAATCCTCACTAATGCGAGCGATAGAAAATTGTGCTTCGATCTGAGCGAACCACAATGAAGGATTATTTCTCCAGAAAGGCGGTGGCTTCACCGCAACGCGTGTGATTTGTGGCTCTGGTGGAATATCGTCGGGCATACTGATAGATAATTTTCACTTTAATTAATAAACACTTAACAGCACAAATCTTGAAGAATGAGGAAACATTATTGATATTTTACCATGATAACAATAAATATTTTAACCATGCAGAAAACATTTACGTAACGATACACACACAAATAATACAAGGTCAACAATTACACACACAAATAATACAGGGTCAACAATTACACACACAAATAATATTTTACCGAAATGCATTTGAAAAGAAACCCTTATTTGAGAAAAAAATGATGCGTTCATTTTGTATTGCGCACACACAAAATCACCACTTCACACTGCTAAGGCACTTCCGAAGGAAAATGGAAATCACTCCTGTAGCACATGGAGAAAAAATTCACTACTTTCGAACACTGAGGGAAGAATTTTGCCGTAGCACGTTGCAGAAAAATTACTGATGTAGCACATTTAGCGAAAATCACTATTGTATCACACTTGTCACAAAAGTTGAATGATCGAAGAATTATTGCACGACTGGCGAAGTCAGCGGAACGGAACAGATCACATTGATGATTTGCTGAAGCTCGTTGCGATGATATGCACGACTTTGAAAAAAACACAAGCAATATATATCAATACTTCTAGAAATAATTGAAGGGGTACGTTGTAGCATACGTTTAATGTCCATATCCGTTGTTATTTTTAGTCACTTCTTCAGAATGCCTTGGATGCACGTGGCTTAGGGTCGTTGAAAATCCATTGTCAGTAGCGTGCTCAGTCAAAAGGTCACCACTTTTGGTGGTCGTGTGTGCTTAATGCATGATATAATTAAATAAAATAAGAGTAGACAATCTCCTATAATAAAAGAATATAATAAGTACTAAATTACAATTTAAATTACATTGCAGAGATCAACACAGAGCTCGGAACACAGTTCATGCTACCGTCGCGTACAGAAGTCTGAGTAAGTAATGACGTCGCTTTGCTGCTCCGATTAAGAACTGGATTTTACACGTGGCGCCATCTCATGAGTAGAAGTTGAAGTATCTGTCGGAACGCCACAGTACCCCCCCCGAATACCATCGGTACGTTATAAGTACTTTGGGTTAAATTTAACCTTTTTTCCAGATCTGGTAGTTTTAGGTTGCTCTTTAACGGGATGTAAGCTTTCTTCCGGAAGTGATGTTGATGAGGAAGTTGTTGGATCTTGCATTAGAAATGCTGGTTTGAGACGATCGATTCCAATCACTGATTGTTTGCCATTGCAGATAATGGTGAAATGTTTCGGTGTTCGTTTGACAACTTTGAATGGACCATCATATGAAGGTGTTAAAGTTGGCTTAATTGCATCGTTGCGCACGAATACGTGCGAAGATGTCTCAAGCGCAGGATGTACAAAATAGCTTGGCTGGTTATGCGAAGATACTGGGGTTGGCGAGATATTGCTCATGGTCTCACGTAAACGTTAAAGGAATGTTGAAGGGTCGAGAACTGGACTAGATTCTGGGTGAAAGAATTCACCTGGCAGACGGAGTGTTGCACCATATAACATTTCAGCACAAGTGCTACCAATGTCTTCTTTGAATGCTGTGCGAAGACCAAGCAAGACTAGGGGTAAGGCTTCTGTCCAGTGTGTGCTACTGTGGCACTTCAGACCTTGTTTGAGAGATCGGTGAAAGCGTTCCACCATCCCATTTACAGATGGATGGTATGGTGTTGTGCGAATATAGCGAATGCCAAGAAGAGAGGTGAGGGATGAAAACAAGTGACATTGAAATTGTCGGCCTTGGTCAGTAGTGATGGTGGTAGACATGCCAAATCTTGAAAGCCACTGGGAGATGAATGCTCGAGCTACAGTTTCAGCGGATATATTTTCAATAGGAATGGCTTCAGGCCATCTTGTGTACCAAACAATACAAGTGAGGAGGTAAGTGTAACCATTTGAAGGAGGCAATGGGCCAACCAAGTCTAAGTGCACATGATCAAAGCGTCTTGCTGGAAGGTTAAATTGTTAAATGTGGCAGTGAGTGTGACGGGATACTTTACACCGTTGACATCTAATACATGAACGAGTCCATTCTGTGATGTCTTGATTCATTGCTGGCCAGACAAATCTGTCTGCGATCAGCTTTTTGGTGGCACGGATTCCAGGATGTGCCAAATTGTGCAAGGCATTAAACACTTCATGTCTAAAATTGACAGGAATATAGGGACGTATTCTATTGTTCTCTATGTCACAGTAAATTTTAAGCGTTGGATCAATGTGCAGCGGTTGTAACTGAAGGGAGGTTTGTGGATTTGAGATTAGGTTCTTGAGTTCCTCATCATGCAATTGAGCTTTTGCAATTTATGAGAAATTTGGGGTAGTCAGGTTGATATTGTTTACCCGAGACAAGGCATCAGCGACACAATTATCAGTACTAGAGACATATCTGATATCTGTACTAAACTGGGCGATGAAATCCAGATGTCGAAGCTGACGAGGAGAACATGAGTCAGAGTTTTTTCTAAAAGCGAAGGTTAATGGTCGATGATCAGTGAAAATGATGAAGTCGTGTCCTTCCAAGTTGTGCCGGAAGTATTTAACAGCACAGTACACAGCAAGTAGCTCCCTGTCATATGTGCTGTATTTCCTTTCTGCAGTAGTAAGTTTTCTGGAGAAGAATGCCATTGGGGAACGTCCTTTAGTAGTATGGGCTTGAAGCACTGCTCCTATGGCCGTGTCACATGCATCTACCATTATAGAGAGCTGATCACTAGGTGAGTGATAAGAAAGTGTGGCTGCATTTGCCAGATCGTGTTTGCATTGCACGAATGCTGCAGATGCAGATTCAGTCCAAGGGACAGCTCGTTGATCGTTTTTTTGCTATTCTTCAGAAACTCATGTAGGCAGGCTTGTGTTTTTGCGGCATTTGGCAGAAAGCGTCGGTAGAAATTTAACATTGCTAGAAAACGCTTCAGTTCAGAGATGGTTTTGGGCTGAGGTAGGTCGTTAATTGCTTTGACTCTTTCCGGTAAAGGTTTGACTCCATTCTGGGTGATAAGACATCCAAGAAAGGAAACTGAGGGTTGACCAAGTACACATTTGGATGGATTTAGTTTTAATCCATGATCTTTAAGGCGAGTGAAAATCTGGCGCAGATGTTGAAAATGTTCTTCCGCATCTGTAGATGCAACCAGGATATCATCAAAATATAGGATGCAGAAATCGAGGCCAGACAGTACTTGGTGTATGAAACGCTGAAATGTTTGGCCAGCATTGCGAAGGCCAAATGGCATATATAAGTACTCAAATAGACCAAATGGTGTAGTCACTGCGGTCTTGGGCACATCTTCAGCATGCACTGGGATCTGATGATATGCTCTGGCAAGATCGAGGGTAGAAAATATGTTTGTTCCATGAAAAAGATGGGTACAGTCTTGGATATGTGGGACTGGATATCTGTCAGGGACTGTGACGGCATTAAGTCGACGATAATCTCCACAAGGCCGCCAGTCACCATGAGACTTTTTAACCATGTAAAGTGGACTGGCCCATGGACTTTTAGATGGACGGATGGTTCCCTGTGCTAGCATGAATTCAAATTCTTTGGGAGCAGTTTTTAGCATCTCTGGAGAAAGACGACAAGGCTTGGAAAATACAGGTGGGCCATGTGTTTCAATGTGATGATACACTTCTGGCTGATGAGTGTGCTGCCCTGATTTGGATGGGTTTAAAATGTCAGGGAATTCTGCTAATAACCGATGAAACCGTGTGCTGCCCGATACAACACTTATGTTGGTAGGTACGTTCGATATGTGAGAAGCTTGGCCCTGTGATGTCAGCTGAGTTGTAGCATCAATTAAGCAATTATTCTTGACATCAACTAGAAGGTGGAAATGTGTCAAGAAGTCGACACCAATAATTGCTTGAGTTACATCCGCAATAATAAAAGGCCAGTTGAAAGTCTGGCGCAAGTTTAAATCCAGTGTCAATAGTCTGGTGCCGTAAGTTGCAATTTGGGTACCATTGACTGCATACAGTACAAGTTTATTAAGTTGGTGAGCATTTGTTTTAGTTCTCGGGAGCACTGATATGTCAGCTCCAGTATCTACTAGAAAACATAACTGAGTTGAACGATCAGCCAGTACTATTCTGTCGATGTGGCGGACATTCTGTTGGCCAGCAGAAGACCGCCCATTCAGTTTCCCGCTTGTACAAAAGTGCATGGAGGGGCACACTTGCGAGCTTGAGAGCCAAAATTCATATGATAAAATCATATGCCACTTGTGGGTTCTTTGTACTGCGTTCGAGTATTGTGACGAGATTGGCTCCTGCTTCGGGCACGAAATTTATTACGTGGGCCCTGATTTGATCGATTGTATCTCCGTGAAGCATGAACACTTGTAGAGAGTTCAGATACTTTTTTGGTCAATTCAGCCACTTGTTGTTCGAGGGATGAACTGGAAGGTGCAGCATTAGCAGCACTGACATAAGCTGGAGAGACAAGTTCAATTATTTTGTCAGCCATTGCTGCTAAACGGGTTAGATCTTCATTGGAAGCAGCAAGAGTTATTTGTATGTTATTAGGGAGACGCGAAAGCCATAGTGACTTCAACAAGTCGTCACTAAAATGGCTTCCTGCCAGATCACGCATTCGTGACAACAAGTATGAAGGTCGCTGATCTCCAAGTTCAAGTCCTTGTAGTAAAGTACGTATTTTTGAAGATTCACTTTCTGAATAGATTTCAATGAGCCGCTGTTTCAGTTTGGAGTATTTATCACAATCAGGTGGTTTGAGAATTAAGTCATGCACTGAATTCAGAATATCAGACTCAATTGCTGCAAATACATGGTTGAATTTTGTAGAATCCTCACTAATGCGAGCGATAGAAAATTGTGCTTCGATCTGAGCGAACCACAATGAAGGATTATTTTTCCAGAAAGGCGGTGCCTTCACCGCAACGCGTGTGATTTGTGGCTCTGGTGGAATATCGTCGGGCATACTGATAGATAATTTTCACTTTAATTAATAAACACTTAACAGCACAAATCTTGAAGAATGAGGATACATTATTGATATTTTACCATGATAACAATAAATATTTTAACCATGCAGAAAAAATTTACGTAACGATACACACACAAATAATACAGGGTCAACAATTACACACACATATAATATTTTACCGAAATGCATTTGAAAAGAAACCCTTATTTGAGAAAAAAAATGATGCGTTCATTTTGTATTGCGCACACACAAAATCACCACTTCACACTGCTAAGGCACTTTCGAAGGAAAATGGAAATCACTCCTGTAGCACATTGGGAAAAAATTCACTACTTTCGAACACTGAGGGAAGAATTTTGCCGTAGCACGTTGCAGAAAAATTACTGATGTAGCACATTTAGCGAAAATCACTATTGTATCACACTTGTCACAAAAGTTGAATGATCGAAGAATTATTGCACGACTGGCGAAGTCAGCGGAACGGAACAGATCACATTGATGATTTGCTGAAGCTCGTTGCGATGATATGCACGACTTTGAAAAAAACACAAGCAATATATATCAATACTTCTAGAAATAATTGAAGGGGTACGTTGTAGCATACGTTTAATGTCCATATCCGTTGTTATTTTTAGTCACTTCTTCAGAATGCCTTGGATGCACGTGGCTTAGGGTCGTTGAAAATCCATTGTCAGTAGCGTGCTCAGTCAAAAGGTCACCACTTTTGGTGGTCGTGTGTGCTTAATGCATGATATAATTAAAGAAAATAAGAGTAGACAATCTCCTATAATAAAAGAATATAATAAGTACTAAATTACAATTTAAATTACATTGCAGAGACCAACACAGAGCTCGGAACACAGTTCATGCTACCGTCGCGTACAGAAGTCTGAGTGAATAATGACGTCGCTTTGCTGCTCCGATTAAGAACTGGATTTTACACGTGGCGCCATCTCATGAGTAGAAGTTGAAGTATCTGTCGGAACGCCACAGTACCCCCCCCGAATACCATCGGTACGTTATAAGTAATTTGGGTTAAATTTAACCTTTCTTCCAGATCTGGTAGTTTTAGGTTGCTCTTTAACGGGATGTAAGCTTTCTTCCGGGAGTGATGTTGATGAGGAAGTTGTTGGATCTTGCATTAGAAATGCTGGTTTGAGACGATCGATTCCAATCACTGATTGTTTGCCATTGCAGATAATGGTGAAATGTTTCGGTGTTCGTTTGACAACTTTGAATGGACCATCATATGAAGGTGTTAAATTTGGCTTAATTGCATCGTTGCGCACGAATACGTGCGAAGATGTCTCAAGCGCAGGATGCACAAAATAGCTTGGCTGGTTATGCGAAGATGCTGGGGTTGGCGAGATATTGCTCATGGTCTCACGTAAACGTTGAAGGAATGTTGGAGGGTCGAGAACTGGAGTAGATTCTGGGTGAAAGAATTCACCTGGCAGACGGAGGGTTGCACCATATAACATTTCAGCACAAGTGCTACCAATGTCTTCTTTGAATGCTGTGCGAAGACCAAGCAAGACTAGGGGTAAGGCTTCTGTCCAGTGTGTGCTACTGTGGCACTTCAGACCTTGTTTGAGAGATCGGTGAAAGCGTTCCACCATCCCATTTCCAGATGGATGGTATGGTGTTGTGCGAATATGGCGAATGCCAAGACGAGAGGTGAGCGATGCAAACAAGTGACATTGAAATTGTCGGCCTTGGTCAGTAGTGATGGTGGTAGGCATGCCAAATCTTGAAAGCCACTGGGAGATGAATGCTCGAGCTACAGTTTCAGCGGATATATTTTCAATAGGAATGGCTTCAGGCCATCTTGTGTACCGATCAATACAAGTGAGGAGGTAAGTGTAACCATTTGAAGGAGGCAATGGGCCAACCAAGTCTAAGTGCACATGATCAAAGCGTCTTGCTGGAAGGTTAAATTGTTGAATGTGGCAGTGAGTGTGACGGGATACTTTACACCGTTGACATCTAATACATGAACGAGTCCATTCTGTGATGTCTTGATTCATTGCTGGCCAGACAAATCTGTCTGCGATCAGCTTTTTGGTGGCACGGATTCCAGGATGTGCCAAATTGTGCAAGGCATTAAACACTTCACATCTAAAATTGACAGGAATATAGGGACGTATTCTATTGTTCTCTATGTCACAGTAAATTTTAAGCGTTGGATCAATGTGCAGCGGTTGTAACTGAAGGGAGGTTTGTGGATTTGAGATTAGGTTCTTGAGTTCCTCATCATGCAATTGAGCTTTTGCAATTTCAGAGAAATTTGGGGTAGTCAGGTTGATATTGTTTACCCGAGACAAGGCATCAGCGACACAATTATCAGTACTAGAGACATATCTGATATCTGTACTAAACTGGGCGATGAAATCCAGATGTCGAAGCTGACGAGGAGAACATGAGTCAGAGTTTTTTCTAAAAGCGAAGGTTAATGGTCGATGATCAGTGAAAATGATGAAGTCGTGTCCTTCCAAGTTGTGCCGGAAGTATTTAACAGCACAGTACACAGCAAGTAGCTCCCTGTCATATGTGCTGTATTTCCTTTCTGCAGTAGTAAGTTTTCTGGAGAAGAATGCCATTGGGGAAAGTCCTTTAGTAGTATGGGCTTGAAGCACTGCTCCTATGGCCGTGTCACATGCATCTACCATTATAGAGAGCTGATCACTAGGTGAGTGATAAGAAAGTGTGGCTGCATTTGCCAGATCGTGTTTGCATTGCACGAATGCTGCAGATGCAGATTCAGTCCAAGGGACAGCTCGTTGATCGTTTTTTTGCTATTCTTCAGAAACTCATGTAGGCAGGCTTGTGTTTTTGCGGCATTTGGCAGAAAGCGTCGGTAGAAATTTAACATTGCTAGAAAACGCTTCAGTTCAGAGATGGTTTTGGGCTGAGGTAGGTCGTTAATTGCTTTGACTCTTTCCGGTAAAGGTTTGACTCCATTCTGGGTGATAAGACATCCAAGAAAGGAAACTGAGGGTTGACCAAGTACACATTTGGATGGATTTAGTTTTAATCCATGATCTTTAAGGCGAGTGAAAATCTGGCGCAGATGTTGAAAATGTTCTTCCGCATCTGTAGATGCAACCAGGATATCATCAAAATATAGGATGCAGAAATCGAGGCCAGACAGTACTTGGTGTATGAAACGCTGAAATGTTTGGCCAGCATTGCGAAGGCCAAATGGCATATATAAGTACTCAAATAGACCAAATGGTGTAGTCACTGCGGTCTTGGGCACATCTTCAGCATGCACTGGGATCTGATGATATGCTCTGGCAAGATCGAGGGTAGAAAATATGTTTGTTCCATGAAAAAGATGGGTACAGTCTTGGATATGTGGGACTGGATATCTGTCAGGGACTGTGACGGCATTAAGTCGACGATAATCTCCACAAGGCCGCCAGTCACCATGAGACTTTTTAACCATGTAAAGTGGACTGGCCCATGGACTTTTAGATGGACGGATGGTTCCCTGTGCTAGCATGAATTCAAATTCTTTGGGAGCAGTTTTTAGCATCTCTGGAGAAAGACGACAAGGCTTGGAAAATACAGGTGGGCCATGTGTTTCAATGTGATGATACACTTCTGGCTGATGAGTGTGCTGCCCTGATTTGGATGGGTTTAAAATGTCAGGGAATTCTGCTAATAACCGATGAAACCGTGTGCTGCCCGATACAACACTTATGTTGGTAGGTACGTTCGATATGTGAGAAGCTTGGCCCTGTGATGTCAGCTGAGTTGTAGCATCAATTAAGCAATTATTCTTGACATCAACTAGAAGGTGGAAATGTGTCAAGAAGTCGACACCAATAATTGCTTGAGTTACATCCGCAATAATAAAAGGCCAGTTGAAAGTCTGGCGCAAGTTTAAATCCAGTGTCAATAGTCTGGTGCCGTAAGTTGCAATTTGGGTACCATTGACTGCATACAGTACAAGTTTATTAAGTTGGTGAGCATTTGTTTTAGTTCTCGGGAGCACTGATATGTCAGCTCCAGTATCTACTAGAAAACATAACTGAGTTGAACGATCAGCCAGTACTATTCTGTCGATGTGGCGGACATTCTGTTGGCCAGCAGAAGACCGCCCATTCAGTTTCCCGCTTGTACAAAAGTGCATGGAGGGGCACACTTGCGAGCTTGAGAGCCAAAATTCATATGATAAAATCATATGCCACTTGTGGGTTCTTTGTACTGCGTTCGAGTATTGTGACGAGATTGGCTCCTGCTTCGGGCACGAAATTTATTACGTGGGCCCTGATTTGATCGATTGTATCTCCGTGAAGCATGAACACTTGTAGAGAGTTCAGATACTTTTTTGGTCAATTCAGCCACTTGTTGTTCGAGGGATGAACTGGAAGGTGCAGCATTAGCAGCACTGACATAAGCTGGAGAGACAAGTTCAATTATTTTGTCAGCCATTGCTGCTAAACGGGTTAGATCTTCATTGGAAGCAGCAAGAGTTATTTGTATGTTATTAGGGAGACGCGAAAGCCATAGTGACTTCAACAAGTCGTCACTAAAATGGCTTCCTGCCAGATCACGCATTCGTGACAACAAGTATGAAGGTCGCTGATCTCCAAGTTCAAGTCCTTGTAGTAAAGTACGTATTTTTGAAGATTCACTTTCTGAATAGATTTCAATGAGCCGCTGTTTCAGTTTGGAGTATTTATCACAATCAGGTGGTTTGAGAATTAAGTCATGCACTGAATTCAGAATATCAGACTCAATTGCTGCAAATACATGGTTGAATTTTGTAGAATCCTCACTAATGCGAGCGATAGAAAATTGTGCTTCGATCTGAGCGAACCACAATGAAGGATTATTTTTCCAGAAAGGCGGTGCCTTCACCGCAACGCGTGTGATTTGTGGCTCTGGTGGAATATCGTCGGGCATACTGATAGATAATTTTCACTTTAATTAATAAACACTTAACAGCACAAATCTTGAAGAATGAGGATACATTATTGATATTTTACCATGATAACAATAAATATTTTAACCATGCAGAAAAAATTTACGTAACGATACACACACAAATAATACAGGGTCAACAATTACACACACATATAATATTTTACCGAAATGCATTTGAAAAGAAACCCTTATTTGAGAAAAAAAATGATGCGTTCATTTTGTATTGCGCACACACAAAATCACCACTTCACACTGCTAAGGCACTTTCGAAGGAAAATGGAAATCACTCCTGTAGCACATTGGGAAAAAATTCACTACTTTCGAACACTGAGGGAAGAATTTTGCCGTAGCACGTTGCAGAAAAATTACTGATGTAGCACATTTAGCGAAAATCACTATTGTATCACACTTGTCACAAAAGTTGAATGATTGAAGAATTATTGCACGACTGGCGAAGTCAGCGGAACGGAACAGATCACATTGATGATTTGCTGAAGCTCCTTGCGATGATATGCACGACTTTGAAAAAAACACAAGCAATATATATCAATACTTCTAGAAATAATTGAAGGGGTACGTTGTAGCATACGTTTAATGTCCATATCCGTTGTTATTTTTAGTCAGTTCTTCAGAATGCCTTGGATGCACGTGGCTTAGGGTCGTTGAAAATCCATTGTCAGTAGCGTGCTCAGTCAAAAGGTCACCACTTTTGGTGGTCGTGTGTGCTTAATGCATGATATAATTAAAGAAAATAAGAGTAGACAATCTCCTATAATAAAAGAATATAATAAGTACTAAATTACAATTTAAATTACATTGCAGAGACCAACACAGAGCTCGGAACACAGTTCATGCTACCGTCGCGTACAGAAGTCTGAGTGAATAATGACGTCGCTTTGCTGCTCCGATTAAGAACTGGATTTTACACGTGGCGCCATCTCATGAGTAGAAGTTGAAGTATCTGTCGGAACGCCACAGTACCCCCCCCCGAATACCATCGGTACGTTATAAGTAATTTGGGTTAAATTTAACCTTTCTTCCAGATCTGGTAGTTTTAGGTTGCTCTTTAACGGGATGTAAGCTTTCTTCCGGGAGTGATGTTGATGAGGAAGTTGTTGGATCTTGCATTAGAAATGCTGGTTTGAGACGATCGATTCCAATCACTGATTGTTTGCCATTGCAGATAATGGTGAAATGTTTCGGTGTTCGTTTGACAACTTTGAATGGACCATCATATGAAGGTGTTAAATTTGGCTTAATTGCATCGTTGCGCACGAATACGTGCGAAGATGTCTCAAGCGCAGGATGCACAAAATAGCTTGGCTGGTTATGCGAAGATGCTGGGGTTGGCGAGATATTGCTCATGGTCTCACGTAAACGTTGAAGGAATGTTGGAGGGTCGAGAACTGGAGTAGATTCTGGGTGAAAGAATTCACCTGGCAGACGGAGGGTTGCACCATATAACATTTCAGCACAAGTGCTACCAATGTCTTCTTTGAATGCTGTGCGAAGACCAAGCAAGACTAGGGGTAAGGCTTCTGTCCAGTGTGTGCTACTGTGGCACTTCAGACCTTGTTTGAGAGATCGGTGAAAGCGTTCCACCATCCCATTTCCAGATGGATGATATGGTGTTGTGCGAATATGGCGAATGCCAAGAAGAGAGGTGAGCGATGCAAACAAGTGACATTGAAATTGTCGGCCTTGGTCAGTAGTGATGGTGGTAGGCATGCCAAATCTTGAAAGCCACTGGGAGATGAATGCTCGAGCTACAGTTTCAGCGGATATATTTTCAATAGGAATGGCTTCAGGCCATCTTGTGTACCGATCAATACAAGTGAGGAGGTAAGTGTAACCATTTGAAGGAGGCAATGGGCCAACCAAGTCTAAGTGCACATGATCAAAGCGTCTTGCTGGAAGGTTAAATTGTTGAATGTGGCAGTGAGTGTGACGGGATACTTTACACCGTTGACATCTAATACATGAACGAGTCCATTCTGTGATGTCTTGATTCATTGCTGGCCAGACAAATCTGTCTGCGATCAGCTTTTTGGTGGCACGGATTCCAGGATGTGCCAAATTGTGCAAGGCATTAAACACTTCACATCTAAAATTGACAGGAATATAGGGACGTATTCTATTGTTCTCTATGTCACAGTAAATTTTAAGCGTTGGATCAATGTGCAGCGGTTGTAACTGAAGGGAGGTTTGTGGATTTGAGATTAGGTTCTTGAGTTCCTCATCATGCAATTGAGCTTTTGCAATTTCAGAGAAATTTGGGGTAGTCAGGTTGATATTGTTTACCCGAGACAAGGCATCAGCGACACAATTATCAGTACTAGAGACATATCTGATATCTGTACTAAACTGGGCGATGAAATCCAGATGTCGAAGCTGACGAGGAGAACATGAGTCAGAGTTTTTTCTAAAAGCGAAGGTTAATGGTCGATGATCAGTGAAAATGATGAAGTCGTGTCCTTCCAAGTTGTGCCGGAAGTATTTAACAGCACAGTACACAGCAAGTAGCTCCCTGTCATATGTGCTGTATTTCCTTTCTGCAGTAGTAAGTTTTCTGGAGAAGAATGCCATTGGGGAAAGTCCTTTAGTAGTATGGGCTTGAAGCACTGCTCCTATGGCCGTGTCACATGCATCTACCATTATAGAGAGCTGATCACTAGGTGAGTGATAAGAAAGTGTGGCTGCATTTGCCAGATCGTGTTTGCATTGCACGAATGCTGCAGATGCAGATTCAGTCCAAGGGACAGCTCGTTGATCGTTTTTTTGCTATTCTTCAGAAACTCATGTAGGCAGGCTTGTGTTTTTGCGGCATTTGGCAGAAAGCGTCGGTAGAAATTTAACATTGCTAGAAAACGCTTCAGTTCAGAGATGGTTTTGGGCTGAGGTAGGTCGTTAATTGCTTTGACTCTTTCCGGTAAAGGTTTGACTCCATTCTGGGTGATAAGACATCCAAGAAAGGAAACTGAGGGTTGACCAAGTACACATTTGGATGGATTTAGTTTTAATCCATGATCTTTAAGGCGAGTGAAAATCTGGCGCAGATGTTGAAAATGTTTTTCCGCATCTGTAGATGCAACCAGGATATCATCAAAATATAGGATGCAGAAATCGAGGCCAGACAGTACTTGGTGTATGAAACGCTGAAATGTTTGGCCAGCATTGCGAAGGCCAAATGGCATATATAAATACTCAAATAGACCAAATGGTGTAGTCACTGCGGTCTTGGGCACATCTTCAGCATGCACTGGGATCTGATGATATGCTCTGGCAAGATCGAGGGTAGAAAATATGTTTGTTCCATGAAAAAGATGGGTACAGTCTTGGATATGTGGGACTGGATATCTGTCAGGGACTGTGACGGCATTAAGTCGACGATAATCTCCACAAGGCCGCCAGTCACCATGAGACTTTTTAACCATGTAAAGTGGACTGGCCCATGGACTTTTAGATGGACGGATGGTTCCCTGTGCTAGCATGAATTCAAATTCTTTGCGAGCAGTTTTTAGCATCTCTGGAGAAAGACGACAAGGCTTGGAAAATACAGGTGGGCCATGTGTTTCAATGTGATGATACACTTCTGGCTGATGAGTATGCTGCCCTGATTTGGATGGGTTTAAAATGTCAGGGAATTCTGCTAATAACCCATGAAACCGTGTGCTGCCCGATACAACACTTATGTTGGTAGGTACGTTCGATATGTGAGAAGCTTGGCCCTGTGATGTCAGCTGAGTTGTAGCATCAATTAAGCAATTATTCTTGACATCAACTAGAAGGTGGAAATGTGTCAAGAAGTCGACACCAATAATTGCTTGAGTTACATCCGCAATAATAAAAGGCCAGTTGAAAGTCTGGCGCAAGTTTAAATCCAGTGTCAATAGTCTGGTGCCGTAAGTTGCAATTTGGGTACCATTGACTGCATACAGTACAAGTTTATTAAGTTGGTGGGCATTTGTTTTAGTTCTCGGGAGCACTGATATGTCAGCTCCAGTATCTACTAGAAAACATAACTGAGTTGAACGATCAGCCAGTACTATTCTGTCGATGTGGCGGACATTCTGTTGGCCAGCAGAAGACCGCCCATTTAGTTTCCCGCTTGTACAAAAGTGCATGGAGGGGCACACTTGCGAGCTTGAGAGCCAAAATTCATATGATAAAATCATATGCCACTTGTGGGTTCTTTGTACTGCGTTCGAGTATTGTGACGAGATTGGCTCCTGCTTCGGGCACGAAATTTATTACGTGGGCCCTTATTTGATCGATTGTATCTCCGTGAAGCATGAACACTTGTAGAGAGTTCAGATACTTTTTTGGTCAATTCAGCCACTTGTTGTTCGAGGGATGAACTGGAAGGTGCAGCATTAGCAGCACTGACATAAGCTGGAGAGACAAGTTCAATTATTTTGTCAGCCATTGCTGCTAAACGGGTTAGATCTTCATTGGAAGCAGCAAGAGTTATTTGTATGTTATTAGGGAGACGCGAAAGCCATAGTGACTTCAACAAGTCGTCACTAAAATGGCTTCCTGCCAGATCACGCATTCGTGACAACAAGTATGAAGGTCGCTGATCTCCAAGTTCAAGTCCTTGTAGTAAAGTACGTATTTTTGAAGATTCACTTTCTGAATAGATTTCAATGAGCCGCTGTTTCAGTTTGGAGTATTTATCACAATCAGGTGGTTTGAGAATTAAGTCATGCACTGAATTCAGAATATCAGACTCAATTGCTGCAAATACATGGTTGAATTTTGTAGAATCCTCACTAATGCGAGCGATAGAAAATTGTGCTTCGATCTGAGCGAACCACAATGAAGGATTATTTTTCCAGAAAGGCGGTGCCTTCACCGCAACGCGTGTGATTTGTGGCTCTGGTGGAATATCGTCGGGCATACTGATAGATAATTTTCACTTTAATTAATAAACACTTAACAGCACAAATATTGTAGGATGAGGATACACTATTGATATTTTACCATGATAACAATAAATATTTTAACCATGCAGAAAAAATTTACGTAACGATACACACACAAATAATACAGGGTCAACAATTACACACACATATAATATTTTACCGAAATGCATTTGAAAAGAAACCCTTATTTAGAAAAAAAATGATGCGTTCATTTTGTATTGCGCACACACAAAATCACCACTTCACACTGCTAAGGCACTTTCGAAGGAAAATGGAAATCACTCCTGTAGCACATTGGGAAAAAATTCACTACTTCCGAACACTGAGGGAAGAATTTTGCCGTAGCACGTTGCAGAAAAATTACTGATGTAGCACATTTAGCGAAAATCACTATTGTATCACACTTGTCACAAAAGTTGAATGATTGAAGAATTATTGCACGACTGGCGAAGTCAGCGGAACGGAACAGATCACATTGATGATTTGCTGAAGCTCCTTGCGATGATATGCACGACTTTGAAAAAAACACAAGCAATATATATCAATACTTCTAGAAATAATTGAAGGGGTACGTTGTAGCATACGTTTAATGTCCATATCCGTTGTTATTTTTAGTCAGTTCTTCAGAATGCCTTGGATGCACGTGGCTTAGGGTCGTTGAAAATCCATTGTCAGTAGCGTGCTCAGTCAAAAGGTCACCACTTTTGGTGGTCGTGTGTGCTTAATGCATGATATAATTAAAGAAAATAAGAGTAGACAATCTCCTATAATAAAAGAATATAATAAGTACTAAATTACAATTTAAATTACATTGCAGAGACCAACACAGAGCTCGGAACACAGTTCATGCTACCGTCGCGTACAGAAGTCTGAGTGAGTAATGACGTCGCTTTGCTGCTCCGATTAAGAACTGGATTTTACACGTGGCGCCATCTCATGAGTAGAAGTTGAAGTATCTGTCGGAACGCCACAGTACCCCCCCCCCGAATACCATCGGTACGTTATAAGTACTTTGGGTTAAATTTAACCTTTTTTCCAGATCTGGTAGCTTTAGGTTGCTCTTTAACGGGATGTAAGCTTTCTTCCGGGAGTGATGTTGATGAGGAAGTTGTTGGATCTTGCATTAGAAATGCTGGTTTGAGACGATCGATTCCAATCACT
Source organism: Stegodyphus dumicola (assembly GCF_044657685.1). NCBI lineage: Eukaryota > Metazoa > Arthropoda > Arachnida > Araneae > Eresidae > Stegodyphus > Stegodyphus dumicola. The sequence goes on from NC_140779.1 coordinate 65,024,536, forward strand.
GATTGTTTGCCATTGCAGATAATGGTGAAATGTTTCGGTGTTCGTTTGACAACTTTGAATGGACCATCATATGAAGGTGTTAAAGTTGGCTTAATTGCATCGTTGCGCACGAATACGTGCGAAGATGTCTCAAGCGCAGGATGCACAAAATAGCTTGGCTGGTTATGCGAAGATGCTGGGGTTGGCGAGATATTGCTCATGGTCTCACGTAAACGTTGAAGGAATGTTGGAGGGTCGAGAACTGGAGTAGATTCTGGGTGAAAGAATTCACCTGGCAGACGGAGGGTTGCACCATATAACATTTCAGCACAAGTGCTACCAATGTCTTCTTTGAATGCTGTGCGAAGACCAAGCAAGACTAGGGGTAAGGCTTCTGTCCAGTGTGTGCTACTGTGGCACTTCAGACCTTGTTTGAGAGATCGGTGAAAGCGTTCCACCATCCCATTTCCAGATGGATGGTATGGTGTTGTGCGAATATGGCGAATGCCAAGAAGAGAGGTGAGGGATGCAAACAAGTGACATTGAAATTGTCGGCCTTGGTCAGTAGTGATAGTGGTAGGCATGCCAAATCTTGAAAGCCACTGGGAGATGAATGCTCGAGCTACAGTTTCAGCGGTTATATTTTCAATAGGAATGGCTTCAGGCCATCTTGTGTACCGATCAATACAAGTGAGGAGGTAAGTGTAACCATTTGAAGGAGGCAATGGGCCAACCAAGTCTAAGTGCACATGATCAAAGCGTCTTGCTGGAAGGTTAAATTGTTGAATGTAGCAGTGAGTGTGACGGGATACTTTACACCGTTGACATCTAATACATGAACGAGTCCATTCTGTGATGTCTTGATTCATTGCTGGCCAGACAAATCTGTCTGCGATCAGCTTTTTGGTGGCACGGATTCCAGGATGTGCCAAATTGTGCAAGGCATTAAACACTTCACGTCTAAAATTGACAGGAATATAGGGACGTATTCTATTGTTCTCTATGTCACAGTAAATTTTAAGCGTTGGATCAATGTGCAGCGGTTGTAACTGAAGGGAGGTTTGTGGATTTGAGATTAGGTTCTTGAGTTCCTCATCATGCAATTGAGCTTTTGCAATTTCAGAGAAATTTGGGGTAATCAGGTTGATATTGTTTACCCGAGACAAGGCATCAGCGACACAATTATCAGTACTAGAGACATATCTGATATCTGTACTAAACTGGGCGATGAAATCCAGATGTCGAAGCTGACGAGGAGAACATGAGTCAGAGTTTTTTCTAAAAGCGAAGGTTAATGGTCGATGATCAGTGAAAATGATGAAGTCGTGTCCTTCCAAGTTGTGCCGGAAGTATTTAACAGCACAGTACACAGCAAGTAGCTCCCTGTCATATGTGCTGTATTTCCTTTCTGCAGTAGTAAGTTTTCTGGAGAAGAATGCCATTGGGGAAAGTCCTTTAGTAGTATGGGCTTGAAGCACTGCTCCTATGGCCGTGTCACATGCATCTACCATTATAGAGAGCTGATCACTAGGTGAGTGATAAGAAAGTGTGGCTGCATTTGCCAGATCGTGTTTGCATTGCACGAATGCTGCAGATGCAGATTCAGTCCAAGGGACAGCTCGTTGATCGTTTTTTTGCTATTCTTCAGAAACTCATGTAGGCAGGCTTGTGTTTTTGCGGCATTTGGCAGAAAGCGTCGGTAGAAATTTAACATTGCTAGAAAACGCTTCAGTTCAGAGATGGTTTTGGGCTGAGGTAGGTCGTTAATTGCTTTGACTCTTTCCGGTAAAGGTTTGACTCCATTCTGGGTGATAAGTCATCCAAGAAAGGAAACTGAGGGTTGACCAAGTACACATTTGGATGGATTTAGTTTTAATCCATGATCTTTAAGGCGAGTGAAAATCTGGCGCAGATGTTGAAAATGTTCTTCCGCATCTGTAGATGCAACCAGGATATCATCAAAATATAGGATGCAGAAATCGAGGCCAGACAGTACTTGGTGTATGAAACGCTGAAATGTTTGGCCAGCATTGCGAAGGCCAAATGGCATATATAAGTACTCAAATAGACCAAATGGTGTAGTCACTGCGGTCTTGGGCACATCTTCAGCATGTACTGGGATCTGATGATATGCTCCGGCAAGATCGAGGGTAGAAAATATGTTTGTTCCATGAAAAAGATGGGTACAGTCTTGGATATGTGGGACTGGATATCTGTCAGGGACTGTGACGGCATTAAGTCGACGATAATCTCCACAAGGCCGCCAGTCACCATGAGACTTTTTAACCATGTAAAGTGGACTGGCCCATGGACTTTTAGATGGACGGATGGTTCCCTGTGCTAGCATGAATTCAAATTCTTTGCGAGCAGTTTTTAGCATCTCTGGAGAAAGACGACAAGGCTTGGAAAATACAGGTGGGCCATGTGATTCAATGTGATGATACTTTACACTTCTGGCTGATGAGTATGCTGCCCTGATTTGGATGGGTTTAAAATGTCAGGGAATTCTGCTAATAACCGATGAAACCGTGTGCTGCCCGATACAACACTTATGTTGGTAGGTACGTTCGATATGTGAGAAGCTTGGCCCTGTGATGTCAGCTGAGTTGTAGCATCAATTAAGCAATTATTCTTGACATCAACTAGAAGGTGGAAATGTGTCAAGAAGTCGACACCAATAATTGCTTGAGTTACATCCGCAATAATAAAAGGCCAGTTGAAAGTCTGGCGCAAGTTTAATTCAAGTGTCAATAGTTTGGTGCCGTAAGTTGCAATTTGGGTACCATTGACTGCATACAGTACAAGTTTATTAAGTTGGTGAGCATTTGTTTTAGTTCTCGGGAGCACTGATATGTCAGCTCCAGTATCTACTAGAAAACATAACTGAGTTGAACGATCAGCCAGTACTATTCTGTCGATGTGGCGGACATTCTGTTGGCCAGCAGAAGACCGCCCATTTAGTTTCCCGCTTGTACAAAAGTGCATGGAGGGGCACACTTGCGAGCTTGAGAGCCAAAATTCATATGATAAAATCATATGCCACTTGTGGGTTCTTTGTACTGCGTTCGAGTATTGTGACGAGATTGGCTCCTGCTTCGGGCACGAAATTTATTACGTGGGCCCTTATTTGATCGATTGTATCTCCGTGAAGCATGAACACTTGTAGAGAGTTCAGATACTTTTTTGGTCAATTCAGCCACTTGTTGTTCGAGGGATGAACTGGAAGGTGCAGCATTAGCAGCACTGACATAAGCTGGAGAGACAAGTTCAATTATTTTGTCAGCCATTGCTGCTAAACGGGTTAGATCTTCATTGGAAGCAGCAAGAGTTATTTGTATGTTATTAGGGAGACGCGAAAGCCATAGTGACTTCAACAAGTCGTCACTAAAATGGCTTCCTGCCAGATCACGCATTCGTGACAACAAGTATGAAGGTCGCTGATCTCCAAGTTTAAGTCCTTGTAGTAAAGTACGTATTTTTGAAGATTCACTTTCTGAATAGATTTCAATGAGCCGCTGTTTCAGTTTGGAGTATTTATCACAATCAGGTGGTTTGAGAATTAAGTCATGCACTGAATTCAGAATATCAGACTCAATTGCTGCAAATACATGGTTGAATTTTGTAGAATCCTCACTAATGCGAGCGATAGAAAATTGTGCTTCGATCTGAGCGAACCACAATGAAGGATTATTTTTCCAGAAAGGCGGTGCCTTCACCGCAACGCGTGTGATTTGTGGCTCTGGTGGAATATCGTCGGGCATACTGATAGATAATTTTCACTTTAATTAATAAACACTTAACAGCACAAATATTGTAGGATGAGGATACACTATTGATATTTTACCATGATAACAATAAATATTTTAACCATGCAGAAAAAATTTACGTAACGATACACACACAAATAATACAGGGTCAACAATTACACACACATATAATATTTTACCGAAATGCATTTGAAAAGAAACTCTTATTTGAGAAAAAAATGATGCGTTCATTTTGTATTGCGCACACACAAAATCACCACTTCACACTGCTAAGGCACTTTCGAAGGAAAATGGAAATCACTCCTGTAGGACATGGGAAAAAAACATTCACTACTTTCGAACACTGAGGGAAGAATTTTGCCGTAGCACGTTGCAGAAAAATTACTGATATAGCACATTTAGCGAAAATCACTATTGTATCACACTTGTCACAAAAGTTGAATGATCGAAGAATTATTGCACGACTGGCGAAGTCAGCGGAACGGAACAGATCACATTGATGATTTGCTGAAGCTCCTTGCGATGATATGCACGACTTTGAAAAAAACACAAGCAATATATATCAATACTTCTAGAAATAATTGAAGGGGTACGTTGTAGCATACGTTTAATGTCCATATCCGTTGTTATTTTTAGTCAGTTCTTCAGAATGCCTTGGATGCACGTGGCTTAGGGTCGTTGAAAATCCATTGTCAGTAGCGTGCTCAGTCAAAAGGTCACCACTTTTGGTGGTCGTGTGTGCTTAATGCATGATATAATTAAAGAAAATAAGAGTAGACAATCTCCTATAATAAAAGAATATAATAAGTACTAAATTACAATTTAAATTACATTGCAGAGATCAACACAGCGCTCGGAGCACAGTTCATGCTACCGTCGCGTACAGAAGTCTGAGTGAGTAATGACGTCGCTTTGCTGCTCTGATTAAGAACTGGATTTTACACATGGCGCCATCTCATGAGTAGAAGTTGAAGTATCTGTCGGAACGCCACACTATCACTCCATACACTTTTGTCTCCACATACAATTCCTCCCATGAGACCTGTGCCTGTCGTTCAGGCAGACCTTGAAATTCTACTCACACTTGGTACACATGTTATAATTGGTGGAGACTTGAACGCAAGACACCGCGCATGGAACTGCTACACTTCTAATGCAATAGGCAGACTGATTTATTCCTTGGCCGCGTCGGCACGGTTTAAATTGGCAGTTCCGAGTACCCCAACACGGTATGCTGCTGGGTCCACCGCAATTATTGATTTTTTCCTGTTGCGGAACACCAGTTCTCCACTGGATATTTCCGTACTGGACGAACTTTCAAGTGATCACAATCCTGTTAGGATTATTCTGGACCTCAGCAGATATATTACATCAGACACCAGGCCCTTTCGTACAGACTGGCAGGTCTTTTCCAAAGCCCTCTCCAACACCCAGTGCACTTTACCCACGATACACAAGGGGAGTGACATTGATAGTTTGGTCAAGGACCTCACTGAAAATATAGAAAATGCTTATGAGAAAGCACAAGTTGAAGTTAAACCTGGTATGAAACACAAGCCTCAAGAGCTCAGATTATTGATTAAAGAGAGAAATGCTGCAAGACGGGCGTATCAACGTACCAGACACCGTGATGATAAAAGGAACTTCAATCGCCTATGCGAAGCGGTCATGTTTCTTACAAATAAACTCTCACAAGATCGCTGGACTAACTACCTCAGATCTCTTTCTGCAGAGGATAACTCCTTGTATAGAGCAGTGAAGAGGTACAAAAAATGCTATAACGCCATTCCGCTCCTTCACGGCCCTCAACGGATCTATTACACAGGAACTGAGAAAGCAGAACTTTTAGCTCAGCATCTGGAATCTCAGTTCTGCATTAACAACATTTCAGACTCAGACACTGAACAGCTTATTTCTGACTTCCACTCCATTTTTACAACACAGCCATGCACAGACAACATTATCTCAGCCATGCCATCGGAGGTCTGTCTCTATATCATGCGAATTGCAAAAAGGAAGATCTCTGGAGTAGACGCGGTCACAAATGAGATGATCAAGCACTTCCCTGTCAAGATAATACTCTACTTCACCAAGCTAGTGAATATCATACTACGATGGCAATACTTCCCAACCTGTTGGAAAACGGCCAAGATTGTCCCTCTGCTGAAGCCCAACAAGCCTGCGACTGCTCCTGAGAGTTACCCACCAATCAGTTTGCTAAGCTCAATTAGCAAAATCGTGGAAGCAGTTATTCTCCATAGACTAAACATCTTCCTGGATGAGCAAAAGATCCTCATACCCTATCAGTTTGGGTTCAGGCGTAAGCACTTGACAACGCATCAACTCTACAGAGTTGTCCAGTTAATAAGCAGTGGGATGCAACAACATCGTGTCACTGGTGGACTTTTCTTAGATGTCGCCAAGGCCTTCGATAGAGTATGGCTGGATGCCCTCATATACAAATTACATAACCTTTGACTCCCAGGCTACATAACAAACATAATTAAATCCTACCTAACCGGTAGACACTTTGTCGTTCATGTTTCTGGTTCATTATCCACGAACCGGCCTATACGGGCTGGTGTTCCACATGGATCCCTTCTGGGCCCTACCCTATTCAATATTTACGTGAACGACATCCCCACTACACAGAACACAACACTAGCCATGTATGTAGACGACACAGCGATCCTTACGCAAAGTGCATTTGTTAGTTCAGCAATACAACACCACATCCACTCGCTAGAGACTTGGCTGACCAAATGGAAAGTCAAAGTGAATGTCGACAAGACACATGCCATACTGTTTACTACTAAGAAGAATTTCCCGACTCACATGCAAATGTATGGTGTGGACATTCCCTGGGTCAAGCAGGTCCCTTATCTTGGGGTGATCCTCAGTAAATCTCTTACATGGAACCCACACGTTACACATATTCTCAGGAAGTTTCGAGCTAGTAAAGCTTCACTCTTCCCCTTAATTGCTCGAAAGAGTGTTCTATCTATTGATAATAAGTTGCTCATTTACAAAACCATGTTGCGTCTAATTCTTAGTTATGCATGCCTCGTCTGGGCATACTCGTGCAAACGTTTGAGAAGGCAGTTACAAGCTGCCCAAAACGGGGTATTGCGTATGATATGTAATGCCCCCTGGTACATTCGGAATAGCCAAATTCGTAAAGAGTTAAGAATAGAGGATCTTTTTTATTTTTATTGCCGCCTATCTAGGGCATTTTATGATAAACAGGAACTTCTGGACAATCCTGTGATTGTTAACTATTGTTATGATACTAGGGACCCCAATTTCAGTAAACGCCCAAGGGCGACCCTAAATGTTAGTAATATGTAATTTTGTATATGTGTTATGCAAATTGTTGCTCAGATTCTTTATTGTATATTGTTCTTTTTTCCTCTTGATTGCATTTTGTTTTTACTAGTGGCACTAAAACGTCGCACTTCGTATTTTGTTTCTCTTGTGTGTACATGTATTCTTCTGTGAAATAGTTGTTAAAAAATAGTTAATTATGTATGAATTAGTAATTAGGTACTTAAGGAAAAAAAATATGTATTTACCTATTAGCAATTATGAATTTAAACTCTTACTCATTTAATTATTTAGCACATTCAGTTATATTTCTCATAATTCGAAACTTTTATCATGTTATTCGATGAGGGGTAGGGCTATGGCGCCCAGGCACCCTGGTGGTTAAGCACCGCAGTTCAATGTATGGTTAACATTAAATCCATCATCCCTTGCCACATCTCTCTATTTCTGAGAATGCTATATTTTTATTATTACTTTATTCAAAAAATAATTTTACTCTTGATGTTTCAAACTGAATGTAAGCATTTAAATGTTTTAACATAAAAGATAACTAATTTAGAATTTTTTTTATGTATATGAAAATATGCAACTTGCTGTTTTGCTGGTAACTATGTCCAGGGCCGATGCCAGAGCATGGGCAACAGGTGCAACCGCACCGAGCGGTAAAATTTTAAGGATTGCTAGGCAGCAGATATAAGAAATTAAAAATAATTGTACCAGGCAATGTGAAGTTTAGCACCAGCATTGACTATTACACTTTAATAAGCATTTAAGTATTAAAAGGAAGGGATGCTGTTTTTAGAAACAGTGACTTGTTATCGAATGATTACAAAAGCAAGTGGAAACAATGACTTATTACAGAGTTTATTTTATTTTATATACTTGTACTTGCTTTCAAAATATAAAAAAGAAAAAAAATTCTGTGTGCACTTAAAAAATTTAATAAATCGATACATTTTGTTGTAATTTGTACAATGAATGACTAAACTTATGACTGTTTCAAGTTCTTCCAAATACAAAATACTGTATATTTTCTGTGAAAAGGGAAATGCATAACTTTATTATGTTTTAGAACTCCTCAAATGTCTTATGTTTGCTGCATCTCATGTAATTATTTTATACAAAACACATATTAAAATGCATTAAATAATGCAATGGCAATTAATTGACAATGATTTTTAAATTTAACCTTAACTTGATATATTTATAGGAAAAACATGTATTTCAAGTCACAGACTTGAGTCCTTCCTTTTCTTCCATATATTCAAGAGATAGATGCACTTTACAGAAGACTATAGGAAATATCCCATGTAGCCATGCTCAGAATCCTAAATAAAACATTGTTCTGTAATGGTAGCTAATCTTATATTAAAAAAGTTTGAATGTGTGTTATGTGGACAGTCACACGGTCTATGTTCACGTTTACAGCACGTTAAAATTACTGTCATACTTTTTTTAATATATATTTGCTATACTGTTTATACTTCGGCTGTAAATTGATGAAAGTATCTGAATGATTTGCTCCGGATATTTTCACCGATACAAATTATTACTGCTTTGGAGTTGGTAAAATGCTTCCAAATTTTTTAGCTTTTCTGGCATGTGTATTCACAAAATATATACCAACTGTTAACACACAAAAATACTAATTCAGTATTTGAAAATACTATCAAAATGTTTTAATTATTCTTTGTTTTAAAGCTGTAGCTGCAAAGGATTAGTAAAACAATTTAAAATGGAATTCTAAGTTTTAAAATATTTATTTTGAAAGACAAGTAAGATGCTATTTTTATACATTTAAAATTGTGAATTTTATGATTCCAGCAATACAATCCATAGGATAATTAAGCCTTATTTTTATGATTTGCATTCTGTGAGCATTTTTTGTGTTAAGATATTGAAATGAATGGGTTTTAAGGCATGAGTTACATACTTTAGCTATTACTCCAAGCATCAGCATCTTAGTTAATATGATTCAAGAAGGTGAAATGAAAAAATGTGTTTGGCAGACATGTAGCAGCAGCTGGCAGTATTACTACATTTTATTTTTTAAATGTAGTTATTGTTGTTGCCAATTTGACAATGTGAACTACTAAAACAAATTATTGAACCACCAGTTGAGATTACAAACATAAAAAAATATTGTTTAAAAATATGCATATGTACATACAAAAATGAAAAATTGACATTTCGATTTTAAACTGCTGCAGTTGTGCTCAGGTGTTCAATTTTTTTTTTTTTTTTTTTTGAAAATGAGAATAATAAAAAATAATCTTAAGATATCATAGAGTAGTAAAAAAATTTATTTCTGTGTGGAAGTACCACGAGCTAACATCAATGCTGAACAGTCAAAAAAAAAAAAAAAGTTTGATTCTCTCTATGCGCTGGACAACACCAATATTAACACCCCCCCCCCAAAAAAAAAATCGAGACAGATTATTTGGTGATTGAAAACAAGGGTTGAATGTTGGACAGGACACAGGTACATTGGTTGGTCATTTTAATTTAAAGCATTATTTGATTCAATGGAGAATTCGGGACCCACTAATGCATTTCAAAAACATGATTTTCATTTTTGTCAGCTATTGTAATGATTTGGCAGGGAGAAAAAAGAAACACTTCTTTTATTATCTATCTTTTAAGTTCAAAATGACAGCAAAAAATGGATATAATGCCGAAAACATACAATTATATACTGTAAAGGCCCTTATTTTCGCGAGCCCATCATTATCGTGAAAATTTAAGCCTCACGAAATACTTTTTTTTTTTCCAGCTTTCTCAACTTTACTTAGGTACTTTTGAAATTTTTCAACTTCTGTTCATATAAAATTCGCTAAATTTTCAACTCGCAAAATCACCAATGTATTCATTTTCACGAAAATTACGGCTCGCGAAAATAAGAGCCTTTACAGTATATCTCTTCCTTTTTAAACAACTTGCATTTGTCATAACGAAAAAATTTATCCCAGTACCTCAATGAGATTTAACAAAATCTGAAGCAAATTTCAGCTTTAATAAGAAACATGTTCTTGTAAGACCAGCTTTGAAGAACTAAAAGAATTCCAACGCATTTTACTTAAATATTGAAATTGCAGCTCCTGATGTGCATAACTCAAAACAGTCAAAAGACAGAGAATGATGAAAACTTTCTTTTACCTATGTAAGCAGTAATGGCTTCCAAGTCAGTCTAATAGTGTCTGGGTCAACCCAGTAATTACGAATGATTATCTTGTCATCAAAGCAGAATTTTCAAGAAACTAGTCTGCTTTATGTTGTATACAAATGACACTGGGTCAGACTTTACTGAGATTGATCATATTAACTTTTCAAATAACGATTTTTAAAAATCGTTATTTGAAAAGTTAATATGATCAATCTCAGTGAACTCAAATAACGATCAAATAAACCTACTCATTCATTCAATCTATGTAGTCTTAAAATCAGCTTTCATAAGAAGCCAACTGGCATACGAAATAAAATATTGTTTTATTAATCATACTAAAATTTAAATATTTTCATTCACAGACTGAGAAGTTTAGTTAGGGTACTATAACACATTACTGAAGTAATTTTACATGTGCTTGCAGTTTTCCGGTCCTTTTCATTTACTTAATTTATGTATTTAAAAATATCAGACAGTGCCTTAATGGTGCTAGCTTATCTTAAACTGCTGAAAACCAAATATCAAAATTCTGTTTTTCTGAATGCAAAATGGTATAATACAAAAATATTAATAGTTCACTACCACCTAATAAAAATTTTAAAAGATAAATGTAGAGAGATGACAGCAATCTAAGTTATTACAAAATTCCATTACAAGTTTTCATATAAAAAACAGTCTTTAAAGTTTAATACTGCAAACATTATGACTGTTTTTAACATCTTTCCAAGATGAGTATCACTATGCGATATTCATGCACTTTAAATTAACTAGCATTTTTCAGAGAAAACACATTGTCTAGAAACCTGAGTGGTCGTCAGGTAACCATTCCTAGTACTTTGGTAAATTTTTAGTGCTCCGATACGTTTTTCCTTCAGTGCAACATGAAAGAGATTATGAATTTATGCCTCGCCTTAAGTATAGTAGAAAGTGGTTTTTAATTATACTATAAAATCTTTAAGACACATTTTCATCTTACTAAAAGTAATAAATCTGAAATACTATTTCTTAGCTATCTGTCTTAATTTGATCGGAAGGAAATGGAAGTGACATCAAAATATTTTATGAAATCTTTATATGCAATCACACCAACTAAAAGATAAATCCATTTGACAATGCCCAGTTGTTAGACATAGAATATATTTAAGGGTGTGACTGAAAATATGTTCAAAATGAATTAAGCATTAATTAATGTGAAATACTTCTCCATCTATGTTGAATTTTTAGGCATGTATGAAAACACCCTTTGCTTTGAATTTTTTGTATCTCATTGAATAAAATAGTTATGAAGCTCGATATACAATCTTTACTCAAAAAAGAAGGTTTGGGGATAAAATAATTGAAATGAAAATTACTATAGGAATGCAAATATTTTCTAATTTAACAATACTAATTAAAGCTATATTGTACCTCCATAGTTCATCAGCAACATTAAGAAGAATATGTCTTGCAATTAAAATGAAGAAAATTAAGAAATCAACTAGGAGCTTCCTTGAAAAATGTCTCTGTTTTGACAAAAGAGAAAATTATAGTCAGTGACAGTTGTTACTTCTTAAGAATAATCTTAACAAAACATGCTAAAAATGGTAAGTATTCTCTGTTACAGAATATATGTAATTAATGTATTAAATAAGTAAAACATCTATATGGAAGTTGTCTATAAAAGAAAATAAATAATTAAAAATATATAAGCTACAGATATAACTATAATGAAGTTATTATGATATTCCATATTTGTTACACATATTTAAATTAGCATTTTTTTAAATTGAGTTTGTTTATGATAGTAAAACATATCATAAAATGAGCTAGAGCGTAAAACAAAAGCAAACATAAATTTATAGTTAGTACAAAATATTTTTGCTGAATGCTAACCTTGTTGGTCATTTTAAGAAAGTTGCACGGTATTCAAAATGCAATTTTAGCCAGCTGTGTGTCAAGATCATGTAATAAAAATCACACTATAAAAGTAATATAAACCCACTTTATTAATTCACAGTTAATCTGAGAATAAGATTAAATGAATGATGAATTCAAACTATACAAAAAGCATTTTCAAATGACCAAAATTATGTATGTTCAAAATGCTTCCCATGCAACAAAGCAACTCTCACACTCCCAAAAATAATTTTCAAGAAAACAAACATTGCATTTTTGTGACACATATGGTACAATGACAAAACTAATAATTTAGAGGCTAGTTCTTTGAAGGGGAAGGAAAAGACCAGATCTACAATGTATGTGCACAGACAAAATTGATGTCCAAGAGCAATAAAAATTAGTGCAGGTCTAACTTGGTGCTTGTGGTTTGTTAATTTGCATTAAATATACTATACAAAGATGAAAGTTTACATAATGAATGAAAAACGAATGATATTAAATGAGAGGTTTTTCAAAAATAATCATTAACTCTCCTAGAAATAGTGCCTTTACATTAAAATAATTTACAAAAATATTCCCTCTTCATTTTCATAACCAAACAATCAGAGAAATAAAGCACAGTACATGGATAAGTCTATAAAGAACAAATTATACTTCTGGACTACTATTTAAGGTTTAAAATTATTTTCAGTATGCTCTTGCTAGGTATTAAATTTTGATACAGAATTTCACACAGTATTAAAATTAATAATTTATATAAAATACACCAATGTTTTCAGCTCTATATGAAAAACCGGTATTGGTGTATGAAGTAACTCAATTAAGGAGAAGCAGTTTCTTTTCAAATGCACATTTTTAAGTAGTAAAAAAAAAGGTAAGTTCTTAGTGAGAAGAAATAAATATTTCAACTCACTTTCAAGACATTTCTCTGAAAATAAAATCTTTATGAAACAAATTGGTATTACTTTTTTACTTTTAACAAGGCACCTTACTAATTTTATTACCAATTTTCATAATTCTAATTCTATATGTATTCACTAAAATATAAATATATGCTCTGGTGAAGTCCAATCAAACTAAATTCTATAAGTGGTACATCAGTCAATGCTAGAACTATCATTTTAAAGTCCAACAACTCATTTCTTATGTTATTCCATATATTCTACAACATGCAAAAAACTGTTAATCTAAAAAATCACTGCTTTTGTCTTTCGTGAGCTCCACAGGACTTCACACAGTAGAACTCATCTAAAATCACTGTGTTGGTATTCTATTATAAAAATATTTCTCAAGAAATATTCTGCACCACGCACAACTATAGTAAAAGTGCACTGTTAAGCTAAGCTAAATAATCTTTTGGCGTTAGTATATTTTTTGGACCATCAGTTATATCACTTAATGGACATCATTTATTAGTGAGGCTTTTTTCTTCACAACCCTCTACAATCACTGAAATTGTAAGACTCAAGTTGCAACTTTCAGGCAATATAATCACTAAAAACTACAACTGTATACAAAAAATAAACTGCAAATATTAAATAACAGATTAAAATGGGATCACCAGATTTTTTTTTAACATGAGCATTATAATGTTTCGCTAAACACAGTACACTTGTGTTTTATATATATGTCCTAAAAATGTATATAGAAATACTCTTCAAAACAAAAATTTGATTCAGAATAGCATTAGCACATCATATAAAGTTAATCCATTATACTTCCATGAGGGAAAAAAATTTAAACTCTTTAAATATTATTGAGATTACACCTCAGACTGATTCTCATATTTCAAGTAATTTTTCTGTAACTGCCATGTGCAGGATCTGGCCATTCATTATTAATTTTTCTCTCTCAATTCTTATAGATGTAACACTAAGTATTTCAGAAATCATCTGCATGCTGAGTAATATAAACAGCAATTTTTAATACAATCAATAATATTTAAAAGTAACATTAATTTCATACTCAAGTTATACATAACAAAGAGCATTCCAGATAAGAACAATGATTACACTGACTATAAACTAATAATCGGGCAAATTTTCCAAGCTGCCAGTGATTCATTTCCTTCAGAACAGCAGCAATTTCCGTTGACTACTAAAATATTTATGAAATGGCATTTTATTCAGTGAACGCTATTGAGAACAAAAAAACATATGCTTGTATAACTGTGATGGCCCCCTCCCCCCCAAAAAAAGCAAAACAGTATTATTTATTATAAAAATGAACGAACAGGGGATTACCAAATTTTAAAACAGTACGAAAAGAAAAAACATATTTGATAATATCAATTAACAGCAAAGGTATCAAAAAAGGTCTTCAAAATGATTAATAGGAAAGTTCAAGGAGAAATCCCACATTTCTATCTAACAAGTCACTTGAAAACTAAAGATACCAAAAATCAACTATTTTTCAAATTAAAAACATCTTGGTGTAAAAATGGCTCCAAAATGAAGAACAAAAATTTGAGAGGGGAATAAAAATGTTAAGTTGATAAATCGTATCCAAATACAACCAGAATTTACTTTTTTTTTTTAATTTTTAAATGCTTGATCTTGAACTTATTGACAGCAGACTTTTATGAATTACAGTATTAACTTAAAAAAACCTCAAATTTATCTAGCTCTTACCTAGAATGCTTTTTATTTCAATTCAAAGCCCTTCACAATGCAGTTCTTTTTTAATTACAGTAATTATTAAAGTCAGATCTTTATAATCACGATGCAGGTACTTCAGAAATTGAAAGCTATCACATAAGAATTTAAGACAATGAAGAATTCAAAGAAATAATTACTTCAGCAGACTAGAGTGAATTATAAACATTTGAAATGTTCTAACAGGTGCATATAACCATAGATTTTTAAAAACGCTGCCTTTACGCTGACCAATAAAAGAAAATTATATTCAAATAGTATACTTTGCGAAGAGATATTTTGGTAAGCTGTTTAAAAGATCAAATACACTACAGAATTTCAGCTCTGGATGATCAAAAAATTACTTCGCTAAAATATTTTCTTAATTACTTCCATACAAATTTTAACAATGACAATATACTGAAATCCATATAAATTAACTGAAAATATTATAAAATAAAGACTACAAAAGTACTTTATAATAATTTGGACAACACAAACCAAGCCACTTTCTTTTGTACTATTATATACACAATTAACTTCAGAAGAATGCTAAAATTCTCAAGCGAGCGACTGATCACAGACAATTCATTTATTTAATTTTAAAACTCACTATTGATGACACTACTTATAATTCATGTTCACAATGACCTGTAGACACTTTTCCCCCTTATAAATACTAATCAAATATCTCTAAAATTTAATAAATATTTTCATCTTATGAATTTAAAAATGCAGCAATAATACATTAACATTCATGCTATGTACAAAAATGTGAAAACTCATAATCACAACTCACAAGAACTATTGAATATAGTAACATTCTCTTTTTTCTCCACTAGGAGTTATTTTTTTTTTAAATTAAGATCTCAAACAACAATTAGAGAAACAAATTTCATATATTTAAAATAGCAATCACACACTAAAATTTTCATATATACATTAATTCTTTAACTGTATCGCTAAAATTTAAATATTGAAAATGGAAACTGTAGGTAACCAGAAATTTTAAGACTTTATTTGAATAAAATCAACTCTTAACTAACTGGGCACAGGTTAACATATCCAGGAACTACTATCAGAACTGTCTACCAAGATACAAAAAGGAAAAACATGTAACAGCAGTGATAGATCACCCACAATGAATCATCAAATGTAATATTCTAATCAATTTGCAGACATGAGTTTCAACTTAGCAGTGTTCAAGTATCTTTGATATTATTCCAGTAAATTGGGAATTGACAGTAATTGCAATTTTTGTGAGTTATAATACTCTATAAATATAGGCACTTTTTAACCAAATAACTATACATACTCAAATTTATAAAGAGCTAAATTTCTAAGAAGAGAAGCTATATCAGTCCCTGTCTTACAACTAGTCTCAATTCCAAAATTTATAAAATCAACATCTGCAATAAAAGACTACAGACAGCATATTGCATGTAAAATATTTTAATAAAATAATTCTTAGCTGAACACATATTTCGGGTTTTTATTTTATTTTAGAAATGTGTAACAAGTAAAGGAAGCTAATTCGCAACTGTATAGCTCTACAACTTTTGATACTTTTAATTTTCTTGTGAATATGCAAAGTAACTTCAATGCATCACTTAATAACAGATTCTCCAAAAGTATATTAACATTTTGAGCTTCAATATATTATTGAACAATCAACTGAATTGTAGTTTATGTGCCTGGGAAGTCTTGGGTTCTCACTGTCATTTTAAAAAAGGAAGCTATTTATTTTGAATACTTTCTTAAAATTGATAACTCTCTAACAAGTGGATACATTATAAAACCTTTTAAAGGTTGTAATGAAATTACTGCTTAAATAAAATAGATGCGAACTTCAAGCTATCAAATAATATAAAGATGTCAGAAAATTTTCAAATTATTCTATTCAAGGAAATAAATTCCATTTCATACAAAAATACGTCAGAATTTTTATAACAATCTATACAAGCGAAATTGAATATATCTTTATAATTTTTATATATAATGTTAAAACGTTTTCAACATTCTACAATTACCTACATTTCTTAAAATAATTTCAAGGCTACTTTTTTTTACAAAGCCATAAATACAAATTAGATCACAATGTATATCCCATGTTACATTCTCCAGTTCATTGTGAACACAGGTTGAATCACAAAAAACAAATTCTATACACAAATTATGAACTTCAGTTCTGAACACACCTCAAGTCCATAATGAACAAACTATGCAAATACAATATTTCTATACTTATATATGTATTTATATGTACATTGACATACATGCATACAACAAACACAACAAACATGCTGTACAAATTCAGGCAAATTTGATGAAGAAAATAGCCTATAAACAGCAGCATCTAAGAGGCCACAGAACTGTGCACTGCAAGCATTACAAGAATGTATAACACTGTGTATACAATTGTATATATATATATATATTTATATATTTATTTATATGCATATATACACACAAATTTTTTCATTAGTATAAAGCAGGTAATCTTTTCCAAATGATGACTTGGTGTCGTGTTTCTCAAATATTTTGCAAACGTAAGAGCACACACAACACATGCTCCATTCCTGAGAATTTAGTGATCCCAAAAGGGCTCTCCTCTATCTGCAACCAGCACGAAGTTAACAGCGAGCTGGGTCAACAGAGCCCGAAATGTTTATTAAGTGGACATGAGTCAAACACTTTTTTTATATATATAAAATCAAACAAAAGCACACTAATCCACTTCATGAGTTCACTTAGCTATGCAGAAAAAAATTTCATGGAGGTTCTGAAAGTAACTGTTGCAGAAGTGACTTTTTCTGTTCAGCAGGTCGTTCTTCCATTTGATACTGAAAAATAAAAAGGACTTTTCAATACATAAATTTCTAAAAACATACATAAATATTCCTTATTTGAAAGCATTTGAAAAACATATCATTTATATCACATATAAAAAATAAAATCCACAAGCAAAAGACAAATCAAATTCAAGAACAGAAAATGATGCAGATAGCCAAATAATTTTATGGCATATCATCTGGTAACTAACAGTCACTAGGGGAAATAAATTTGCATTTATATTTTGCATATTTGTGATTAATCAATCAAGGCAAAGCCAGAAAGGGTTATTTGCCTCTAATGGAAACTGGGCCAGATTGACTTTTCACTTGGGGAAAAAATCAGAGAAATTATCATCAGAAACCTATTAGCTGGAATTCAAACTTGTATGTAACTGCCAGTGTTTGGCAATCTTATTCACTCATCAAGAGGTAAGCATTATGTTTCCTAAGCCCCAAGCAACCACCTTATTTTAACCAGGAATTGAACTACCATCATTCAATTGTCTTCACTGCAACCAACAATGCATTACCATCAGTGCAGGATTTACATATAAACTATACAAGCTTTTTCGGCCCCCACTTTCTTGGGGGGTCTCAAAAAATAAAATACAGTATAAATATAGTATTAAAATAAAGTATAACACGCTTATAAAGGGCCCCATACCTCAAATAGCTTAGAGCCTTATCAAGACTAAATATGGCTCTGATTACCATTATTCAATGATTTTATCCACAATGATTTGAACTAAAACAGAATGAAATTATAAATGCTGTTAAACAACCTAAGGTAACACATTCAGTACACAACTAACTGCAATAAACTACCAAATACTTCATCAATCCCTTTCTGATGAGGAAAATGGCCAAATCTAATTCTACTGATCTAAAGTCCATAATGAGTTGAAGATGGTTGTCCATTATGAATTAATGAATGTCAGCAAAATACAGAACTCAATTATTCATAATCAACATTGTAGGGAATGCTGTAAGAGGTTAAGACCAAAGAAATTTTCTTATAATGCACAATTTCTGTTTTGGCGATATACTTTTTGACTCGAGAAAATGCAAAAGAAATTTTGCCTCATGGATGTACGCAGTTCCTTAGTCTCATGGTAAACAAAAGAGAATTCACACAAAAGAAGCCTCAGTCTATACCAAGAGAAGCAATTTCTTATAATACAGCTATCTCATTAACTCACACAGCTTCTACAAGCACAAAGAGTCCATAATTTCGATGTTTGTTGGCACCAAATATTCACTTATCTATTGACAATGATGCTCATTTAAGAATGGGTGACCATTTGTAGCAGAAACTTATGCATTCTAGTGTTGGTTGCATAATTGTATGAGATATGGTTATTATGCATCGAGAGCTGCTACACTACCACCAACATGCAGACACTGCAGTCAATTTCTGTGAACCTTTTTATTTGATACTCACTTTCCATTATGTCATTTTTCCACATATCCTTAATAATAATGCCTGGTTGTGCCAAATATCTTGTTTTCTTGCCACTTCCTATACACCAACAGAACGGATCTGACCATGAATCAGCAATTTTATTACACACTGAGGTCTCCAATGTTAAGGGTATGCCCTTTTGGGGAGGATACTAAATTATCACCACATCCTATTTCCACTTGCACGATTAAGACATATTCCTATTCTAATAGCCCTCACTGTAACTGCTGCAGTTCTCCTGTGAGAGCAATCTACTTTATAATCTGATAGCTGCAATTTAGTTAGCATATTTTGTTTTCTAATAAAATCAAAAATGAATACTATTTACTTCAAATAACACATTACGGTGTCACACTTTAAGACCTTATTTTCAGGTTTAGTAAAATACTAGCTTTACTTTACATTCCCATGTATCTATTTCATTTATTCATTCATACACAAAATTTTATAACAACTTAAAATGACCTATTTTATGAATGCAAATATTCTCAATAAACACAAAAAAAATGCTTACCCTAGGACTACCAGTCCGAGTCTGATTTTCACTTCCTCCGGCAACACTAAGAAGGGACTGAGGAAACAAAGCGGGAGATGATGGCTGACCATCTGTCAAAAACAAATGAGTTCATACTGAATTAAACAAAACAAAACAAAACAAAACAAAACAAAAAAAAAGAAGATGATGATGATGATCAAACTTAATATTTAAAACACATTCGTGTGAAAATTTCATAAAAATAGCTGAATTCTTGTATGCTCAAGCTAACAACTGGATAAACACACAAAAACAATTTAAATTTATTAGCTAAATTCTGGTTTAAATTTGTAGTGCTCAGTTTGGAATTTATTTTGGCCACCTCTTCAATATTTAGAAATGGGAGTTGCATTAAATCATGAAAATGAATTAATATTTAAGAGATTCGGTATTACACTACGTCTAAGGTCATCAACCTGTTTTTATGTGCTTCAAGTATGTGCACAAGAAAATTACGATTTTCACTTCCATTTCATCAGTTGCAAACTCAATATTATTATTTTCAAGTAAACTAGCCCAGGTCCATTTTTCAGTGAAACAAAATTATTCAGAATGCTGTGAACTCTACATTTCACATATAAATTTTGATTTAAATTTCTAAAAATTTCACTGTACCTTTTTAGGGAAAAAATATTGTTCAAGTTATTTATGAAAGCATAATAATTCAATTCTAAATGGTTTTGAATTTATAAATTTTGTGAGTACTTTTAATGTTATTTCATATTATATTTTTAATGCAAATATAGTGAAAATTAAATAATTTTCATAACCATGAAATATATTTGTTCATTCATTACTGTAAATAAAAGTGACATGCATCAAGGAGAGTCAGGAAGCGTATTAGAGGGTCAAAAGGCTTTGGTTTCAATTGAAATATTTTAATCCGATTAGAAAAAAAGGTTATCTATCTGCACTGCATAAGATCGTATGATATTTATTAATTTCAAACGATGCAGCTTTAAAATGATATATTATAAACAGTTACTATATTGGGGACAGAAAAGGGAAATACCCAAATTAAAATGAAGAATATAAGGGGCTACTGCCAATTAAAATTTAAAGTTTGCTTTCATACTTGTTATTTTACAAGGAGGTCATAAAAAAACTTCCCTAATATATGAACACCTAGCGGTCTAGCTACTCAATCACAATTACAGGGGAAAAAATTTCAAAATTTTTGAATGGCAATATCTATTTTTTTGTGCATAAATTTATCAGTACATTGAAAAAACATAAATGGCATTGGAACGATACATCTATGATGAAAATTGGTGGCATAAAACACTTGCAAAAAAGAGCATTGTAAATGACCAATGACAATAGGAAAAAAAAACTTTTACTGGAATTTTAAGGAGAATTTCAAATACCTTATATTTAGCTAATTGATTAATTTTCTATTTATCACTGGAAAGCATAATACCTTTTTAAGTTGGAAGTTACATGAAAATGGCAAATGAAAGAAACAAGCACTGTAATATTCTGTATAGCAGAATTATTCTTTAAGAGTCATGATTCATTAAATTATAATATCAGAAAGGGGAAGAAAGGTATTCAAGCACAAGTAGACCTATGTATATTACATAAGTAAAACTCTTATCCAAATAATTTAGCTTGGAAAATTCAAAACACTGTGATTATTGACGAGAGAATTTATTTAAATAACTTGAAATAAAATTTCTGTTGTAAATAAGAAAATATCTAGAGACATAATTTCAAAGTTTCATAGATCAATCAAGAATTTATGATTATTGCTGTTAACACAATGGGGACTTAAACTGCCTTAAAAATTAATTCTCTATTGTGAAACATGATATTCAAACTCCTTCTAAAACAAAAATTTCATTTTTTTATCTACAGAAGCATCAAAGAATAAAAATTAAATCACTATAAATTTTATCAGTCAAACAAATTTACTCTTAAATTTCTTGGATAGAGTGAGGGGTAAGACAAGTATTAAAACTGCAGTTTTTTCAGTTATTGATTTGGTTTAGCAAAATACCACACAACTTTAATACTCTCTTTCCTGGCAAAGCAAAATTTATTCATATATAGCTATAATTTATAAGCTCAATACAAACATAATTTTACATTTATAGAAATGTTAGTAATATTGCAATAGGACGTAAATATTTTAATCAAAATTATACAACAAAAAACATTTTAAAAATGGGCAAACATTGTCTGTATTTATAAACTCACTGCTAGCTAATTATATTAACACAAACATAATTTACAATAAATGTAATAAAATACCATTGCCAAGGTCAAGAGAGAATCCTAGTGTATCAAAATCAGCTTGACTAAGAGACTGATTTGCAGACTGAGATCCTGGTGCTTGAGCCATTTGTTGTACTAATTGCTGCTGGTGCACCTTTAAAACAATAAATATTAAATAATTAATTTAAATCAATCAAAAGTGCTGCTGAACATTTAACAACTGATCTTTATTTTTACCAGTTAGAATCTTTTTCCTTAACAATTGTTAAGTTTTAAATTTGTTCTATTTATTAATGATAGATATAAGTAATTATAAAGATTTTGATGTAAGTAATGTTTCACAGATAGATGAAAATAATTTACCTGATGCTGCTGAGTTCTAGCACCCACCATAGCCCTAAGCTCTTGTCGAACATATTCTGAAGCCATTGCACCTCCTCCGTTACCACGATTTCTATAACCAAGAAATACAAATATTAAGCATATAGTTCTAAAGTATGTATCACACACATTCTAATTAATATATATATATACTATATACACATTAGACAATCAAGAATATCTAGACGCCTTAACACAGTGGCCTAATGTAGTAGGGTCCACCTTCTACTGTGATGGCAAATGACACTCAATTGGAAAACCTATACATATTTTTTTGAATGCTGTAGAGGAAATGAATACTATTCTTTGAAAACAGCTTGGCTAGTTCTGTCACCAGTGTGGGTCAGTGCGGTTTGGCTTACAGCTGACATGTTAATGCATCCCATGGGTGTTTTACAAGGCTCCAAACGAGCTAACTCAGTTCTTCAGTATTCATATTAGCAAACCAGCTCTACAAAACATGTCCCCATAAAGCTTATCATACAAATATGTGAGCATGCCTCTATGATATTATACTACAATGTTGGCACTGCAGAATAGTCTAAAACACGGATTCTCAAACTTTTCAAATTTTGTACCACATAAATATGAAACAAAAGTATATGTACCACCATAAAAGCATTTTGCCATTAAAAATCAATGCATCCTAAATGGAGTGTATATAATCAAATAATAAAATCCTTTAAATTTATATTATTCAATAATATTCGTAAATGAAACTTTTACATTACAGCAAAATATAAATAAGTATACTGTACAAGTGCCGCAATGATTCTTGGAAATCGTAATGTCGGGAAATTGTTCAAAGCTCTTGGAAAACTTATTTCAACGTTAGAGTCGTAAAAATGAAAAGCTTTAAAAATATACGTGTTTTTGAATAATAAAAAAGATTAAAACAAAATGTCAAAAGGGGTGCAATTTTACATTCATTGAATTTTTTTTCTGTAAAAATTGTACCACTAAAATATTGTAATATACCACCAGTAAGTACATGTACCACAGTTTGAGAACCGGTAGTCTAAAACATTCAGTACGTTTCTACTTTTATGGCTTTCTTCACAATAACCAGGGGGACTTCTAAGCATAAGAAGCAATATTTCCACCAGAAAGCTTCACTCTGGATACCAGGTAGATAAGTAATGTTCACATATTTTTCTCCATACCTACACGAGTACCTATAGTTCAAGACCCCAATACTGTCAAGTTTTACACCACCAAAACAAATGCCTCACCATGGTTGTATTTAAATTTGATTTATATGCAGCTGGCTTTGACAAAATAAAAAATAATAATAATAATAATAATAATAATAATTAAAAAAAAAACAATAAACAAGTAAGAAAAAGAAACAAAATCTGAAAGGAATCTGATTTTAACATAGCACCATACGATTTGTTAAGGATTTTCATATGAACTCAGTTTATCTACCTGCTCTTTGATTTCTACTGACAGAACTTTTTGTCTTTTTAACTTTATTATTAAACAGCACTTCCACACAACATAAAATTTAACAACAATATTACAAAACTCTTAAAAACAGCTTATCTTTAGAATTCCCATTACAGTGTTAAATGTTCACATATAGTTTTAAGCTCAGAAGAGTTATTATTCCCAAACCTCACCATTTTTCAAATAAATAGCTACTGGAGTAACCAGCTGTCTAAAATAGTTACTATGAAGAAAGGGGGAGAAACGCTTGCTTTTATTAAATCTGGCTAGTTTCAATTCATTGGTCCAAATGGTAATAAATGAGGTATAGAATCAGCTTTACTGCTCTTAAATTTATAATTTTGTTAATAACAGCTAGATTAAACTTAAAAGATAAATTAAATATCTTGTGCATGACAACAAACTGGGACATGGAAGTTCAATGTGTTTTTTATTGGATAGCTTTAGAACTTAAAAGTTTAACTCCCCTTAAAGAACTCCTTTAAGTTTTAAATATTGTTAAACTTTTTTTATATTTTACTACATTAATTCTTTAAAATTAATATATGGTGATTACATTTGGTAGCAACAGCCTTTTATTCATATTGTCATCTTTTTTTTATATATTCGCTATTGAGACTATACCACCTTTAGCGCTAAAAATTCAAAGCCCTTGGCAAACTGTCATTGAATGAGACATCCAGAAGCATTTTGGAATTCAAAATGTTTCTGGGCACAAAACAAACAAGGAAAAACGTTCATAAATATTTTCAATATTCTTCAATCTACATATAACAGATGTTCTACTTCTAACAGATGATAAAATTAATGAAGTTGTGACTATAGTCATGTTTCACTTCACCAAGAACTTTCACAGTGGAAGGAGTAATGCATAACATGACAGAAATTTCACAAGTTTTTCTACAACAGTAATATGCAATCACTGTTCACAAAACCATGTTCAAAGAATTTAGCTGATATGCTCCTTCAGCCTATAATTATGCATTTTTCTTCCACAGCAGTACACTTGCACTGTGACGACAAAGATTGAATCCACTATCCTCTAAGCACATCAAGAACTGCTCCATCATACTTTATATTTTGAAATTCGCTGAAGCAAAACAGAGTACAACAAAACAAATACGATACTGTAATAGACTACAGCAAAACTTTGTAAAATAAATCTCTTCACATTCTGAGAAAACATAATTCATTAGGTTTCATATCATATCATATGACAGCACATATGCAATAAATTTTTATGCCAGATAAACTGGAATATTCTGTGATTCAAACTGATTAGTGCAATTCCTCTTACAAAGACTTCCATTCCTTGGGTATCTTGAAAACTGAATTATGCCAATTACCAATAAAGGACTGCAATGAATAAAGATTACTTAATTGTTTTTAACACAGCAAAAGATAATGGCCAACAGCATATATCATTCATGCACAAGTTAATAAAGGACATAAAAGTTTCATATGTGCAAATACAATAAGAGTATATAATAAGCCAACATAAATGGTGGAAAGATTTTTAGCAGCCAAACTGAGTGAGTTCTGAAAAATTCTCTTATAATATCACCACCTCTATCAACTATGCTGAATCTAAGCCCACAAAACAAAAGACAACCTATAACAATTGGCAATCCATTTTGATACTGGTTTCCAAATTTCACAACCGAGCCATTCAGTGTTTTCCATATCATATCAGGAAAGTCTCCACTGATAAGAACTAAAAGAGCTAGATGCCTTGCAACCTGCCCAACTAGATATGCAAACAAACATGACATTATTTGGTCCAACAAGCTGCAAAACTATTTCATGTTGATCGCTGCACCAAGCACTGCATTAACAACAGGTTAAGAACCAGTCATGCTATGTGATGATACTGATATTTGAAGCCAACTGTTGGATCTCTGACAGTGTCAGGTCTTTTCATATGCCACATAAAATTATTTTAAGATGCAATTTTAGGAAAACTTCTTTAATGATATGAGCTATATACAGGTACCAAAGATGAATATTTTCCTCTTTAATGATCATTTCTGGTTTAGAACTGGGGCAAGGCAAACTTGTCTAGATTAGAATTTTCCGAATAACATGAACTGTTCATGGAAAAACTCCCATTATCATTCAACTCAGTGGAACAATGGACTGCTGCTAGAAAAGCATGACTTACAAATACAAACAGAAAACTTTCCAAATTTTGTAAATTTTATAATGGAGGAATAATAGCCAGTGAAAGGCTTAAGCATTGCATAGGTATGCGAAATAACGTGGTAAAATAATTTGTTCAGTATTTGAATATAAAAACTTTAGTACAATAAAATGCTTTTAATACTATTTAGTTGTTTCATTTTATTCTACAACATTAAAGAATAAAAATATCAATCTTCTTAGGCTTAAAATTATCACAAAAACCAATTTCAAGAAATATTAAAAATGTAATTTAAAGGCAAAAACAGCATAAAATTAATTTTCCTTCTAAAATGCTTCTGCAACTGCTTGCATTATTCATTAGGAAATTGAATTTAAAGCAGAATTTATCTTGGATGTAGACACTTATGATGAACTAACCAAATCTGGGAACTTAATAATTAAGAAAACCAAGTTACAAATTAAAATTCTGTACTAATTCCATTTAAACAATCTAACTGAAAACAGAATTTTCAGAGAAAAGAGCTTCAATTAGAAACTTTATACCTTCTAATTTATTGAACAGTGAAACTTCTCACTGATATCTAAAAGTTACCAGTATCTCTGAGAATTTCAATAAAATGTTAGAATTTAATATTACTGATATGCTGCCACCTTCATAAAAATTATCACTTGAAATTTTATGTAGTTGTCATAAAGAAGATTAAATGAGTTTCACTTTTTCTTGTCATATGACTTATATAACTATCAGTAAAAATTTTTATTTTCCCATTTGAAAGTTTTCATATTTCCACATTGTGTAATTTGAAGTCCTTTATAAACCATTCATAGACTAAAGAACTTTAAAACGAACATTCATTTTTATTGCACATATCTAAATATAATCAAATTTGCGTATTTAATAGTTATATTATGCACACTGGCATATAATAAACCTAAACATCGTTTTAAAGCTTAAACAGTTGCATGGAAGCTATTTCAAGCTGTATACTTTAATTAAGAAAATAAAATTAGCAGAAGTTACTAAATACTAAAATTCTAGCCTCCAATGTAAATACTGATAAATGATGTAATAATAATTACCTATCTATCATGGAAGAGGGATATACTTGCTGTTCATATGAAAAAGAATCTGAATTATAACTCGATGAAGTTGAAACTGGCATGGAAGAATTATAACTAGAAACAGGAGGATTATAACTCCCAGGGGAGGTCTGTGGAGACAAAATTGGATCTGCTCCACTGTAACCTGCCTGCAGGCCACGAGGAGAGTTGACTCGATCTAAAAAATTAAAAAAACACTGCCATAAGCAAAGAATTCACAAATACAAAAACATATATATAACATAAATTTCTCATGAAGCCAGCTCTCTTTTGACAGTCCAAAGAGGCTTTGTCCCTGAGCGACGAAAGTTTTCATTTTGCAATATTGCATCGAATCACTTTCAATGTCCATTTCACTTTTTAAACTTTTGCCACCAAATATTATATTTGAAGAAATTAAATAATGAAGAATCTGCATGAATGTATGTTTCTCTGCATAAATGTATACATATTTCTCACATTGTGATAAAACAATGGTACCTAGAGCCATCAAATTTTGAATGACGTAATCCTACTGCAACTATGGGCACCTGAAAGTCCAAATTTGAAATTTGGAATTTGTTTTATTGTTGATTTCATATTTTTTAAAACTTTAATGAATTTTTGATTAAAACTCAAGGATTTAGAAATGAGCAAATGGCAACACTCTACTGGGGGGGGGACTTTTTGTTGTTGAAACTTTGTGTTGGAAATTCTAAAGATATACTCATTTTAAAATTATTGTGCGACATTGCTGTTGAACTGAATTTTATGGTTTAAGTGCAAAGAAGAAGAAAAAAGATAAATAAAAGTTCACACAAAATATTAAAAAAAAAAAACACTCCTTCCGACATAATTTAAAATCTGAAACCTTTTAGTCTCTCTCTTTTTTTTTTTTTTTTTTTTTTTAAACCGGCCATAAATACTGCATAACAATGCAAAAGATTACTTAGTGCAATCTTGATTTTTGCACCATTCAAAAATTAATTATGCAACAATAGACTCAAAACTTATCCGTTTACCATTAAAAACAATTTAATGTTTACTTAAAATTATTTTACATTTTCTTTTCAGTAAATTTAGATTTTATATTTTGAACCTTATGTGTGCATTATTCTTTAAGTATAATAGAAGTAAACACCTTTAAAAAAATAAAGATGTTTTAAATGTTTTACCATCCATAATTCAGCACTGAGCATGTACACAACAAAATAAACATAATTTCCCCACGAAATATAACTAACTTTTAGTATCCATTCTCACATAATTTTAGTTGTAAAGTCACCAATTATACGATCAAAATAAATAAAACATACTTGAAATCAGATTTATCTCTTCTGCTTTTAAAATATAAACCAATACATAAGCACTTACATATTAGCAGAACCACCTTAGTAGAAGTTGTCAAATTTTCAAAATGCAATAAACTCTGGCAACTAGGGTCGAAAACAATTCTTCAGGCAACTATGTGCACCTTAGTTCTTCAGTTTCAATAAACACTGCTATATTCATATTCATTCTTTTTGTTGTATTTTAACAGTTCCCCCCCCCCCATACCAGATCCGGCGATAGCCGTTTTGACGCTCCGGGCAAGAGGTAAAATGCTGCCCGTTTATAACAAAAATTAAAAGAGATAACCTAAACACTTCCCACGCTTAATGGTAAAATAAAACGTGAGCAAAAAATGTTGAAGTTTTGATTAGCAACAAATACTAATTTATTAATTTATGTTTTTGGCACTAAATTAAAATTAGGGTTGCACAGAAAAAAAAGAAAAGAGTCATTTCTAGTTCATTCAATCTCTATAATTATACAATTATAAAATACAGATATTAAAAAAATAATAAAACAAATTATAGAACTACTAAATATTAAAACTTAATTACATATTAAAAATACACTTAAGCCGAGAGTGTTTTTTAAAGTGTTTATTCTCCCTTTTAATTCAGAGAATTTTTTTATAATTTCTTTAGCCAGTTCATGTTCAATGGCTATTGTTGTCAAGCCGTTTAGCCGATCCTCGGTAGTTGTGGAGCGTAACAAATTTTTAATTAATTTTAATTTGGAGAAACTCCTTTCTCTACTTGCCACACTTATTGGGAGAGTAAGCAATAATCCTTAAAGCTATACCGAGATTTAGAGCAAATGCAGTTTTGATATGAATTTTAAAATCTTGCTTGGACTTTCTTTTTCATTTAGCAAAGCCAAAACTGCTACTATCTCGTCTGCCAGGTCGAGCGCGTTTATATCTGATGAATTCCCATCAGTTAACACTGTTTCTAGATCTTTAAAATACTTTAGTACGTTGTGTTTAAATCACAAATATTGTATAAGAATTGGAAATAGTTGTGGGTACTGATCAAATCAAACCTGGATTCAAGTGCATTGATAACTTTATCTAATGTGAAAAAATAAAACTCTGCCTTATATTTCAAAGTAGGATCTTCTATCGGATCATCTTGCGCCTCATAGTTGAAATTAAGAGTCCTTCTTCGAACTCTATTACACGGCTGGGTGAGCTCAAAATTAGCTGGTATGTCAATTTCGTCAGCGAGTTCTCGAGCATCTCAAAGCATTTCATTAAAGGCTGTGTCCGATCTAAGATCCTAGAAAAAATCTTTACAATTTTTCAAGAGCTCCATAGCAGATGGTAAATCATAGTCTTTTGTCTGCAAGAGCTTACTTGATACAATTGATACAATTTAAGATTTTGTACCAAATTACAATGCAGCATAAGAACTTAAATACTTTAACGCAACTAAATAGTCCAGAAGCCTCAACTCTTATAAGAGTTGTCAATCTCTGAATTATTACAAACAGCAAGTAAAGCATCGTATACCCCTCCTAATTGATACCTTAGTAGTTTTAATGCATCTATTCAGCTTTCCCAACGAGTATCACTTAGAGGTTTCAAAGTAAGTCCGTGAACATATTTTACTAATATGGTCCATCGAAAAGTTGATGAGGAAAAAAATAGATATATTTTTTGGAATATATTAAAAAAATCGGCAGCTTCGAAGGATGCTTTTGCCATGTCATTAACTACCAAGTTTAATAAGTGGCTGCTACATGGGAGGTAAAATGCTCTTGGATTTAACGCATTTATTCTAGATCGTACTCCTGATTTATTGCCTCTCATGTCAGCCCCATTATCGAAAGCCTGCCTCCTCATATCTTGCAAATTCAATCCCAATATTTCAAATATTTTAAGTATTAGTGTTGAAAGTTCATAGCCAGTCAATCTCTCAGCCGGAAGCAGGCCTAAAAAGCTTTTATTAATTTTAATAGAAACCTCCTTGGGATTGGATTTGTCAATGGATACATACCTTACTAACACTGTCATTTGCTCAATCTTCCTGATATCAGAAGTACAATCTAGAATTATTGAATAATATTTAGCTTTTTTAATCTCAATGAGATGTTATATTTTCACCTAAAAGAATAATTAATTCATTTTGAATTTTTTTCCCGAGATAGTGCACTTTAACCCTTTGACGGGCGGCGGTCGCGCCCTGAAAATCACCAATTTTCGAAATTTTTCCCGCTCTTGTTTCCAAAATGTTTGACTGAAAACCACTTGATTACTTATCTTTTACCTCTAAATAACACAAAATTACTGCAGAACTATACATTTTCTAGGTCTTAGTATTTTAAATCGGATGCCTTTTAAAATTCATTTTCAGCGAGACAAAATAACTTCCTTTTATTTATTTAAAATTATTTAAAAATTTTTTTATCGCACATCATTATTTCTATCATAAACAATAAAAATACAGCAATAATTAAACTGCATATATAAACAACCTGTGTATATTTATGGTATTTCCTTTGTGGTTTCAGGGCGCGACCACTGCCCCACTAGAGCATTGCATTACAATGCTCACATTCCCTAGAGGCTCGGTGGTCGTGCCCTGAAACCACTGCTCTTTATAGTAATGTTTGCCGCTTTGTAATAGAAGTGTTTATTTTCACACGGATATAGATAAGGGGTTTTGAAATCACAGAGTTATTGTATTACCAAACAATACATGCACCTGCCCCCATAAAATATTTTTCCTACCAGACATTTTTCTCTGCTTTCAACATGTTTGCTCTCTATGCTAGTACTGTGATTTTCTAAATTATTTTTTGTGGTTCCAAAAAATTGCAAATATATTTTTGAATAATTAAAAATAGAAATCGTGCAAAAATTTAATTAAATTTAAAATATTTTGCCAATATTTTATTTTCTACTGTTGAGATTCAAAATGCCTCACAAAGGGTTAGAAATAGCTGATGCATTAGCGTTACTTGAAGAATTACCTTCAGATCCAGAATCAGTGGTCTCTGAGGATGAAAGTGAAGGAGAAGGAAATACTCCTTTACCCCCCTTCCCTCCTGCCAGATTAAAAACGACTAAAGAACGCAGGACATATGCCAGTAAAATGCAAATCCTGGTGGTGCAGATTTTGTAACATAAGCGAGAAACCTCATAGAACAAAATACATGTGCGAAACGTGCAGTGTTGGCTTATGCATGTACTAAAAAGATAAAACATGCTTTGAACAGTTCCATAAAAAATAACTTAGTTCTTTGACATTTTCCTTATTATGTACGTTCTTATGTTTTCACTGCTGCAGAAAAATTACATAAATTATAATTTTTTTTCTGATGATATACTTTGTAAAATAAAGTAAAAAATTTATATTTGATGCAATTTTTAAATGCAGTTTTTTTTATTCCCAAATTTCGTCATTCATTGGAAATGCGTACGGAAAAAAGTAAGTTGTTTTTTCCTACTAACTCAGTAAGTTTCAAAGTCCTAGACGCGCGCTGGTTTCACAGCAAAACCACCACCCACAGATTAATGGGCGGGAGTAGATTTTTTTTTTAATTCATATATTATTTGTCTCTAGGATCATAATATTCGATTTCTAGTGTTTTTAGTTTAAAAAATTTTAAAATAATATAGTGCGCATCAAAGGGTTAACTTCCTCTTTTTTAAGCATTCTGCAAAGATGCTCTTCCATTACTGGATCAAACTGAGCAAGTAACTGAATAATTTGTAAAAAATTACTGTTACCGGAATCGTAAAGTTTGTCACTTGTACCTCGAAGGGCTAAACAATTTTGAGAAAGCATTTTTATTTTTGCAACAATTCGTAGAAGCACCTCATACGAGTGATTTATTTCTGTGGTAATGAGTCTTTGTGAGTGACTGTCAATCATTTTAGAGGACCGTATTCTTTGACTTAATTCAGTCCAAGACTTTGGATATGTTTTTTAGAGGTTTTGTGTTGATTTAAAGTCTCAGCGAGATGCTTAAAATCTTTAAAACCTCCAATAGAAAGGGAACTTAAAATAGAAACAAAAAATTTGCAGCAAAAGCAATAAACACAGTCTTTTGTAGTTGAATAAACTAACCAGTTACACATGACTTTTTCACCATTTTTCATATTTCTCAAATAACGAAGAGCGCTAAATCTTCGACCGTTATCATTATATGGAAAACTGTATTCCTTTAATAATTGAGATAGCCCTTCTTTTACCAAAAAAATATATTTCTTCTTCTGATAAGCTAGTTGGCCAGGAACCCGGATCTGAATTTATTATTGTACCAAATGTCTCTTCTCTAGATATCCCTGAAGTAGGTTCAGTAGACATCCCTGGAGTTGGTTCAGTAAATGTCCCTAGAGTTGGTTCAGTAAATGTCCCTAGATTTGGTTCAGTGGATGTTCCTGGAGTAAGCTCGACTTGAGCAATATCAGTATCTTGATTGGCAATGGCTTCATAATTAAGATCTGAAGCAGCTTCTAATATTCCTGTCGTCATCGTTCCTTTTCATGCATTGTAGATAACTTAACAGACTTCCAGGCTGTTTTTGAATTTGAACTTGCTTTTCGACTCTTTTTCTTTTATACTGAGCACCCGAAAATCTCTTATGCCCATCAGATATTCCAAAAGCAAAAACAATTAAAATTAAGAAAATGTTTCGCTAAAAAAATCATTGTGTTTTATTTAAACAAAACAGAGACATTTTTTAGTATTTTTTTAATGTTAAAAGGCGATATTTTGTTGGCTTTGTTTAAGGTAAAACGTAAAAAAAACTTTGACCATGACTGGCGTTTTGGATATAATTAAACCTTCACAAGAACTTCAAGGTTTGATTAAAACCTAAGTGTCAGCCATAGACTAGAAACTATTTTTTTTAACACTATACCCTAAACAAAGCCAATACATTTATCAAACTTATCCAAATTTAAATTTAAAAAGCAAATTATATATATATATATATATATATATATATATACAGTCAAAAGTCATTAATCCGGACTGGTCGGGACTTTGGCGATTCCGGATTATCGATCATCAGTTTAAATCTCATAAAGATGGCATGCAGAAATTCTAAAATTAAAAATATGAAAACATAATTTATGAATTTATGAAATAAAGAGCAATTATAATCTAAAGAGTATCAAAATTTACAAAAAAAAAAAAAAAAAAAAAGGCAGCTTAATATTTATTTGTTTACTTTATTAAACATTTCTTTCAATGTAAGTTGTTTAAGTTGCTTCGTTTTATGTGATAATACTTTCTCTTTAAAACTATAAACAGACATAATTTCTTGTTCAGTTACAAAGTTCCGCTGTTCCAAGTCCCGTTTTTTGTTGTGCCGAGAATACCGACTAACATGTCCATCGAAATTTTTTCGTTTTCACTAACCTCTCTGTCCCATTCTTCATGTCTTTATCCATTTTTTGCAGCAATTCCACTTTTTGTTTGATGGACATTGAAACATAGTTTCTTTTTGTACGATCCTTTGGGAGCTCCAGAATCGGAAACTCTATTTGACATAATCTAAAGTTCAAGTTTACTTTTATAAAATTGTTCTTACAGTCTGCAAAAAGTAATAAGCCGGATCCAATTCGAAGATTGAGGAACAACGCAATCATCAACATTAACTGAAACAGTTAATTAGATAATTTTAGCTTATACTGCCTGTTATACATAAAACGTGCACGCGAAAACGTTTTCTGCGCTTGCTCACACGCATATGCACAGTCGTAAAATGTCTTACGCGCACGCGTAAACGCCTATGCGCATGTGTCAACGTGGCGCACGCGCAGACAGTTTTTAGCTTTGAGGTCCGGATTATGGGTGTCCGAATTAACGACTTTTGACTGTATATATATATTTTTAAAGCAGTAAAAATATTTCGCAAACAATTTTAGAAAGATCTTGGTTTATACCAATGGATTAATGTATTCCCTATTGGGCATTTTTCAAAAACCCTTTTAATAAAAATTTTAAAAGTATAGAACAGACTTTAAAAAAAAGCACTAAAGATTATAAAATTATTTTTAACCTACTTCACTGAAGTAATGTAAAGTAAATCCATATATATTATTTTAATCGGGTGCCTTGTGTTTTTTTTTGGGGGGGGGAAGTAAACCTTGTTTAATTGGAAAACTTTAATTTTTTCCCCACTCCTTAATACTAACCCCAAATACGAAAGGGGTAGCTTTTTTAAAGTTTTAATTTTGCATTTTATTTGGATTCCCAGTGGCTTTTTGAATTATTTTCGGAAACTAGCATTTTTTCAACCCCTAAATGTCATTTCTAAAATTAGGACTTGGTATTTTTAACTACCTTTTTAACAATGCGGTAACACACCCTATCATACACAAAAAAGAAATCATTCAAATCAGAAAACTTTAATTTTTTTCCCATCCCTTAATATTAACTCTAAACGCGAAGGCCAATGCCAATGATCAAAAGTTACGGAGTGCCTATGGTTCAAAACCATGTACCCCTCATCAGAATTACATAAAAGCGAGCAGAAAAAGGAAAATTGCATAAGTAGTAAACTTGATGCTCACTAAGAGGGAGCCACATGGCTCGAGAAAGGTTACGGATAGAGAGAATTTATAAAACTTAAGAATACATATTTTTTTGTAAGTTTTTAGATTTTTAATCATTTTTTGAATTTTGAATTTTTTATAGTTTTTTTTTTTTTTTTTTTTTTTTTGGTATTTTATATTTTTTATATACACAATACAACAAACACTAAAGCATAAAGTGGAGAGGAAAGATTTTACAATTAATAGGCTTATTGGCATGTGGCTAAATGCGAAGGGGTTAGTTTTTTAAAAGTTTTAGTTTTGCATTTTATTTGGATCCCCAATGGCTTTACTCCCATAAAATTTTAATTATTTTCCGAAACCTTTATTTTTTATCAACCCCTAAATGTTACCCCCAAAATTAGATGATGGCATTTTAAACCACCTTTTTAACAATGGTATCAATCCACTAACATACCCTATCAAACAAAAAAAATTCATTCAAATTGGTTGAGATATGCTGAAGTAATCGCCAGACAAACATAAAAAAAAAAGGGGGGGGGATCGAATTGATAACCTCCTCTTTTTTTTGGAGTCTGTAAAAAATACAAGAAAAAGCCTCGTTTAAAAAGAAACATCCTGTAGAAGCTATTTAAATATTTCTTGAGAAAAACTGAATATTTTTTTAATTATTCTACTCAACTTACTTTCATAACACAAGTTTAAAAAAGGCCTGGTAAATAGCAATTGTATTATAAAGCACTCTACTTCACTAGCAAACAATCTGCAAGGCAATTATTCCATAAATAAAGCGATAGTACTGCCTTTTTTCCTTTTATGGTTATGGTTCAAAGTGTGTGAAAGCTTGTCAGGACTGATTTTTCGCACCCGCCCGCATTTTTATAAGTTTCAACAAATTATGACACACGGTAAAAAATTCTATTACAGCACTTTGTATGTGTGTCCATTTATTTAAATTATAATAAAAAGAGCGATTTTGTTTACATTTTAAGCTATGTTTAACTGGGAATTTATTATTCTTGTGAGCAGTTTCCTTGAATTTGAAATATTTTGACATGTAAAATACTTAAAAGTTATTAAACATAAATATATTATTAACATATATACATATATGCTATATCTATTAATAATATATTTTACTAAAATTTAACATTAATTTTTCATAAGATTTAAATGAATCTTGGTTTATTTTCTTCATAAATTAGTTAATTTTACAGCCAATTTGCTGCCTCCTAAGATTGCTGCCCCGGGCAGGGGCCCGGCTTGTCTGCCCCTAATGCCAGTCTGCCCATACAAATCCTAATATTTTTTTTTTTTTTTTAAATTTGATTTTAAAGCACGTGCCCATGGGATTAGCCTCCAACTGAAAAAGTGTGGTACAATTTCTTCAGGAATACCATATTTTGTTGCAAAATTGCTGAAAGGAATGATATGAACCTGTTTGCAATCACCACAAAACTGTCACCAGAAAAACACACACACACACACACGGCTCTGCCACTAAGAAATTTAATTTTTTTATGATAAATACATATTTTAAAAAGTATGCATGACATGAATAATTTCAAATCACTAAATTGCATCAAGGCCTGCATGAATTTTTAAGTACTGAAATAACTGCATAAGCATTTTTATATTCATGTATTTTAATCATGACTTAATACATTTCAGTCTTGGATGATCAGATTTAACTCAGTAGTCCTTTTTTTAATCTCTCCAAGTAACTATAATTGTACTGTATCAAATCATTATAAAAATTACTGAAAAAATTTATTTTAGAACACCCTGATTAAAAAGTATTACAATTCATGCATAATATCCAGCACGTCCTGTTATTTTACATTCCTTTATCAAATTTAAATCACCACAAAACTGTCACCAGAAAACAAACAAACAAACAAACAAACACACACACACACACACACACAGACGGCTCTGCCACTAAGAAATTTAATTTTTTTATGATAAATACATATTTTAAAAAGTATGCATGACATGAATAATTTCAAATCACTAAATTGCATCAAGGCCTGCATGAATTTTTAAGTACTGAAATAACTGCATAAGCATTTTTATATTCATGTATTTTAATCATGACTTAATACATTTCAGTCTTGGATGATCAGATTTAACTCAGTAGTCCTTTTTTTAATTTCTCCAAGTAACTATAATTGTACTGTATCAAATCATTATAAAAATTACTGAAAAAATTTATTTTAGAACACCCTGATTAAAAATATTACAATTCATGCATAATATCCAGCACGTCCTGTTATTTTACATTACTTTATCAAATTTAAACCTTTATTCAACTAGAATATTCATTTACCAATACTATTTGTTCTTAAACTGTAAAGGAACCATTACATAGCATTCAAATTTGTTTATTTGGCATCCCTATTAAGTTTGAGACATAAAAGTCTAAAAAAACATTAAAAAATCAAATATATATTATACAACATTAGGTAATGTTACACAATGAGTAACTGATAGAATCATGTAGTTAGCAATGTAAATATATTTAAGAAGTTCTTTCACATCACGTATATATTTTCAAATATATAATTCTCCATATTTCCTTGATAAAAATGTTTTATACCAAAATAAAGAATACATACTTGGAATGGATACTGCTCTTTGAAGCCTTTGTGGAGGGGGTTGTGCTGGCTGTTGCGGTAGTGCAGTAGGCTGTTGTTGATATAATGCCACACCAGGTGAAGGTGGATGAAATGGTGAATCAGGAGGATTGGAATAAGGTGAATTTCTGGAACCAGGACTAGGCATAGAGCGAACTATTAACTGGCGTGGCTGTTGCTGCTGCTGTTGAGCCGAAAATCGTGCCTGCGTTGCAAAAGAAGCCTGCTAAAGACAGAAGGGAGAAGTCAGTAAAACAAAACAATAACCCTAAATATATTACAAGTTTCTAAATTTCCTGACCTTAAGAACATAAAGAACTATTTCCCTATGAACATTTTATTAACACTGCGGTTTCACCCTTACTCAATTTAAACCTGAGACTTTTACTATTGTAAAGCTAGTTTTTGAACACATTTGTTAACTTTTTGCTACATAGCTACAGATCATAGATGGACAACAATACCAATTATTCTGCACTAGTAATCATAACTAGCATAGCCAAGAAAATAAATAATTAATAATAAAGATGCTAATGCCAAAAATAATAAACAGAACACTTATTTTATTCTGAAAAAAAAAAAAAAAATGAGACCTCATATATTCTGCTATAAAATACTGGAATTTTTAAGCACACACTCTATTCACGTTTGTCTTGAAGCAAAGCAATTTAATGTAAAGAGAAAAATAAAAAGTCTTTTCTCAAATGATACTTCTGCATTTTCAACAAGTTTTTCACTTTATCTTTTCAGGTACATTTTCTTACCTTGCTCATGCGATTACAACTCTCCCCTGCCCCAAAAAAATTAAAAACCAGAAAAGAGAGACTTATTGATAATATTTCAGCTTATCCCCCACCTCGGAAAAAAATTACAATACTTGCTTAACCTTGCTTCATTTGTAGCAATGAGGTAAGTCTTTAATAACAATTCGTGGGAAAATCAAACAATTCAAAACACCAAACTGAAGACCAACAACATTGAAAACAAATAGTGCAATGCAATACAATGTATGGATTGCTTAAATATCGGTAATGCTATTTCTGATACACGCAAATTCAACGTAAGCATTAAATGGAACAGGAAATTTTTTTTAGACATCTTTTATTTTGCGATAATAAATAAAAATAAACACCACAGTGGCTTGAAAGTGACATTTTTTTAAAGGCTTTTCTGAAAACCATGTGATATATGTACAACCTAACATTACAAATTAAGGTTACTTTTACATTTATGGGAGAAAGAAGCTACTCGTTTTAAAAGGCTTCATGATTAGGCCATTTGTAATAGATATTTTTAACAGACTGAACCCATCATTGCTAATGTTATAAATGCAAAAATGAGTTTGTATGTGTGTTTGTTTGCTTGTTACGCTTTCATGCATTAATTATTTAACCGATCACCATGACATTTTCAAGAAATATTTTTGATGTATTAGAAAAGGTTATAGGCTATAAAATGTCTTCCGAGTTAATAATTCAAATCTACTTTTCCCCTACATTTTTCACTTACTTTGTTGGGTTTTTCCCAGTTAAAGGGATTTGGCTACACAGCAATTTATTTTTTCACAAATATCTATGGAACGGAGGTTAGTTGAATTTTGAGACACATATACCCAGATTCCAAATATTCGTAGGAATACATAGATATCATTCTCATCTTCGTACGACTTTAATCAGCTGAGATATTAATTAAAAACTCTGTAAACGCTAATTTGAATGAGACTAAATAGCAACATTAAGGATTTTTTCTTAGGTCCTCCCGTGTGGGTCCAATAAATTGGTTATAAAAATTATAACTTTTGATCTAATTACTCAAATTTCTTGAAATTTAGAAACTTGTGTTGTACTCTGAATGATAGGAACAATGGTGGTGGAACTTTTTTTGGCCACTTAGTTATTTCCAGCTTAATCGCAGATGAAACAATACTCCACTTGCTATTACTAACTCTTTGTTATCAGGCTGCAATTCGATAGCGATGAAGGGGGGGTAGCTGGTATCAGGTCAACCATTGGGTTGGCGAAAAGGACAAAGTTCACGGATTTTCATGTAGAAAATCATTTAAAAATTAATAACCTGACTTCTAGTTAACTTACTGACACTTGAAACTATTATCAACATTTCGACTTATGTGATATATTTAATGTTTTGTTTCATATTTTTTTAAAGATCTGTTCATTCATGTTATATATTTGTTATCATTGCTTGAAAAATTGCATTTACATTTTATATTCTTTACATTGTATTGTGTGTGATAACAACTATCGTTTTACCATTTTAGGGAGCTCGAATGTTCATTTTTAAAATTAACCCTTTGGCCAGGCGTAAATACAAAATATCCGCAGCCTATGGGTATTGAAGAAGGGCAATATTTACTGAAATTTTACGGGGAGTGTATTTTTTTAAATTCACACGGAGTTGAAACTTATTTTAAGGACAGCAACATGAGCGAAACCGTGGGTAAAGCTAGTATCATATAAAACTGTTATCTACAAGCCCTTTCTTTTTCTTTAAACGCTTTGAGAAAAAAAGGGAGGAACATCTTGTATCTGAGGAATTATCTTTCATACTTTTTTAACAATCATTTTCTTTATACTTAATATGGTGGTGTTTTGGAAATTTCTGCCTCATATTCACAAATCACAAAGAAAATTCATTTATTTTTACACCATATAGCGGGGAATGCTAATTATAAATGATTTGAGTGTAATGCCGAATTGAAGATACTTGTGCTCTGAAGAGTATCCAAAATCAGAAAGTTTCAAAGTGCAAAATAAGAATCTGGAAATAACATGAGCTTTAATCTGGAGATAATTTTTATAATAATATTTCTTCAATTCAAGTACAGGAAAATTTATGATTTGATTGATAGTGTGAAAGAGTTCCCAAAATAATTTTTAAAATGTAAGAAATTTTAGTAATGCATTTAAGGTTAAAACTGCATTTATTTAAATACGGCCCTTTATTAGATAAACTGAATGACTTAGCTCGCATCCATGTTGCACAAGGGGAAGAACAAGAAAACCAACCATGCAGCCAACCAACCCATTCACCTAATTTTTAACTCAGGTCAAACTACTAGGCCAATGGTGGGGCACTTTCAGGCGAGAAAGGAGAGTAGGTAAACTTTAATGCTAACATTAAACTTTAATGGTTAATTATTTATGCTCCTGAGATGCCAAAATGTTAATAGTAATCACATAATACGATTCTTTATAATGAAACAATAATCAGAAATCTTCATAACTTTTAAGAGTAGAAGCATTTCTTAATGTCGGTACTTCCTCTCAGGATTTGTATTTGATAGTTTAACACGAAAAATTAATTTCTACTTATGAAAACTAAAAATTGTATGTGACAAAAATATGTCCATTTGTATGAAGCAATGAAATACTGCATTCATTTTTTTATTATACAAGATAATTAGATTCTTATAACAAGAAACTTTCAAGATTATTACAAAGAAGAAAGTAAGTAAAAAAAAAATATATTCTCCAAATTATTCTACACTCCTTGAAATTTAATGAATATGGATCACAGCATAAGAATGATCAGAACAAGGTTTGGCTTAGATGGAGGGGGTGCTACCCACATTAAGATGTACATGCATAAATAAAAAAAGACAATATTTTTTGTTTGTCCTGTTGTCCTAAAGCGAAATGTTTATCAACGTGCCGTATAATTGTTGATAGTTAATCTTGTATTATATATAGAGAGATATTAAATTTACACAGCAATTTTTAATTCATTACTTATTCTAA
This sequence comes from Stegodyphus dumicola, assembly GCF_044657685.1. Lineage (NCBI taxonomy): Eukaryota > Metazoa > Arthropoda > Arachnida > Araneae > Eresidae > Stegodyphus > Stegodyphus dumicola. The sequence goes on from NC_140779.1 coordinate 65,065,614, forward strand.
CTTAAAAAGGGTAGAAACTTCAGGGTACTCTTCTGTTATCAGGACAATGTCAAATAAATGTACGTATGTATGACCGTATGTGTCCACATATACATGAATACATGTGTGTATACACATATATGCACATGTATGTGACATACATGCATACACACATTTCTGAATCCGGTCTCAATAACAGTAGAATTCCAACTTCAGGAACAAGTGCTGCCAAACTAACATAACAAAAATCATATTCTCATACCCACTGAATTAGTGTCCATATTTTCAGCTACCTGCAATTTACTCGAAAATGGTTTATTAGTTAGAAAATGTACATCAAACAAGCATAACCTTTAATAAGATGAAATATAATATAACAGCAGTTAGAATTGTGTCACAGTGAAATTCTAATTTTGAGTACATTTATATGCAAATTCATCTAACACTCCATTTCTTGCATGGTTCTCTGATGCAAAGCATAACTTAAGATGAATTTGTTATTCCTCATATTATGAAGCTATTCATAATATTACATACACATTACATTTACAATATATTTCTTCATTACTCTATGTCCCTGCAGAACACAATTCATTTTTACATTACTTCATTTGACGTTTTACAGTGTGTTATTTAACAAACTTTATATGTTTAAATATCGCATGCAACATACCACAGTATTCATGATTTTATATAAAACACAAAATATCTTGAAACACGGCTCATGGATGTGGGGAACATTGCTGCATAAAAAAACGTTTATTAGAATTACATATAATGAACACAATAATAAGAAAGTACTGAGATTTACTTGTGAAAGTTGGGCATTAAGCATAGGATTCAGCTGCTGAAGATTAGCTGAATTTTGTGATGCCCTCTGCACCCAAGCTTGATTGGAACCAGACTGAGACTGCATGTGAGGTGAAAGTCGGGATTGCGGGTAATTGTTAGGATAGCCCGATTGGGACATTGGTGAGAAAGGTGGCTGCTGACGTTGGCCAGGTGAAAGCTGAGATGGACTGGGAGGTGGGGCAGCTGAATTAGGCATTGGTTGCATATTGGAGAATCTGGGAGATAGCTGTGAATCAGGCATACTAACAGATCTCTGAAAAAATTGAATTCAGTTATTTTATTTGGCATCCAAACATACCAAAGAAGAAATATTTTTAAGAAAAATTAATAATTTTACTTCAAAAAAATTTCTACATTTCTGAAAAGTTCAAAACTTTAAGAGCCCAAGAAATTAACATTTTTATGAAAACTATGATTAAAGGATATACATGGTTTTAAAAAATTGAATATTTTCTAAAATTATTAAAAATGCAGAATTATATATCATCATAAAAACGTTTACTATATACATTGGCAATCAAAACCTAGAGACATTCATGGTACAGAAAACACATTTGCATAACAGAATTTTTTAACTTTAAAAAGTTGACCACAAAAGCAACCAATTTAATGCATAATGAAACACAAACCTGTAATGTCACATTTGGAGCAACAGTGTTATTCATAAGGTCATTCATATTCTCATTAAAAGGACCTGAAGCTGGAGACTGCATATTGGAGATATTATCAGGTATTGACTGCCTTGTGTTAAGGGACAACTGCTGTTTCTGTTGCATTTGTAACCTCTTTTGCTGCTGTTGTTGATATATTTTCTGTCTATGTTCAATAAGATGTCGTCTCATCTAAAATAAATTGTGCATGTTGTTACAACAAAATGTTGTTAAAAGAACAAGCAAATTAAATTACACATACTTAAGAATTATAAATTATTGGAAGTCACTTTAATCATACAATATAGAGTTTACATTATTTTCTTAATATAAGCATGAACAGGCATTGACAAATTAACAGGTGCCCAATGCAGCACAGCTCCAATGTTTTCTAGCATTTGAATGAAATTAACCAGTTAGAGCCCAAATAAAATGAGAACACATTTTTATTTAATTATTTCTCATTCATTTAACTTAAATTGTTTACCATTTATTTATCTCTACACATTTTATTGAAAAAAGGTAAAAATAATTTTGTTACAACCACATTACACAATAGTTCTTCCTGGAGTAAGATATAATTTCAGTCGGCATTCTAATGTTTTAAAATGCAATTTTCACTACAATTAGTCAGCAAAATTTTCAATGAATTTCAATTCTCAATAAATTTTTTTAAGTTCAGAATCAGTTTTGCATTAATGTGCAATGTCAATTTCCTGCTATGCATTTAGTATTCAATTTGGTACTGCTTAATGATCTAAGAGTTGAAGAAAAATTTATTCAGTAATTAGTAAACCTCATGATTAATTAGACTTTAATAAGATGAAATATAGCTTAGCAAGTAAAGATTAGCAAGCTTAGCAAGTAAAGATACCAGTGATTGAATTTTCTTAATGGAGAAAGTTTATAGCAAATCAGGTTAAAGTTCCATAACAAAAATGTTCCTTTTTTTATAAGTATGATAATATGGTGTACAGAAAATCACACTTTTAACACTTTTCAGACAGCACACCTTTGTTCAAGATATTCACTCGGGATGGAGGGGAGTCAAAAGGAATGCTCCTACAGGACATAGGTTTTGCATCTCTAAGCTCAACTTTAGAATAAAATATACCAAAAAAGTTTAAATCTTAATGTCATAATCTTTGGTACCACTTAGATTATTAAGCTATCATATACATCAAAATAAGCATTTCATAGTCTTTTTTTCTTTACTTTAAATGAAAAAATATTTTTAAAAAATGCTTACTTTAAAAATAATTTTCGGATGAGCTATTCAAATTATTCCAAAATTTGAACAGATAAAACAAATGAATAAACTTCAAAATTAATTAAAATAGTATAAGAAAGACTATTTACAAGAAAAAGTAACAAAATCTTTCACAGGAAGTTACACAGGAAGGCAGGTACTCGGAGCTCATATCAGAACCACTAGAAATATCCCTCAAAACGAGTCCTGACTCTCATCCACCTCACTAACTGGCTTATTTACTCAGCAAGTATATCCTTCCTCTGATTAATAATGCTTTAACCCCATAATAAACTGCAGTCAAGGCTTTCCAAAATAAAAAGCAAAGAATCCGAAATCAAAGGATCAAAGGATAACAACTTCACACAGTAATCCTACAAACTAGTGACAAAAAGAATAAAAAAAGGGTTCAGAGGGATATCAGAAACACAAATGTTTATATCACATGGCCAGCTAAAGAAACAACTCTTTTTTATTTACGTTATGCTTTTCCTCCTCCCCTGAGCGAGTCCGTTTCTATCCTTTGAAGTACAAGGTCAAATCTATCTCTCTCTCTCTCTCTATATATATATATATATACCTCAGATCCTATGCGCATGCAATACCCTCTTGTGTTATTAGTTATTCTTTTTAAAACGTTCCTAGACAATGGCACAAATGTGTGATGGGGGAAGAGGGTGAATGAGAAAAAATCTGGTGTGCCAGCCAGGATATGAATGTGTTCTTGCTGGTACCTATGTGTGACAGTCAACACAAAAGTGTTAAAAGAGATTATTCATGATGCATGCAAGAACGCAAAAGTGTTAAAGAGATTATTCATGATGCAAGCAAGAATTATAATAAAAGGTCTAAATACCTGAGGTGAAAGATCATTCAATGATGTAATTGGCCCATAGTGTGGTAAAACTTGGCGTTGACTATTCATTTGAACCATTTGCTGAGAAGTAGGTACCATATTTACAGCATTATTTTGGACAACATGCATATTAGGTGTTCGAGTCCTCTGAGTTGGATTAGACATTGTATATGCTGGTGGAGCAGCTTGGTATTGGCTCATTTGCGAATATGAACTTGGAGCCATTTGAGATTGAGTCATACTCATGGCAGCTGACGAAGGCTGCTGAAAACGAGGAGAATGCCTAGGTACAGTAGGAGAACCAGGTACTTCAAAACTCATAAGCTGCCTCTGAATAGCATTGATGGCCATTTTTTCATTTACATCATGAGTAGTAGGTGGTTTGGGACTAGCAACAGGTAGTGTATCAGGGATATCTTCCAGTAATTTATACAATGCTAAATCATCAGCAACTGTACTGTCTAAATGCATGTCTTGTTCCATACTCCAAACCTAAAACAAATAAGAAGAATAAGTTTCTTTTACCAAAAATAAATGTGCCAATATAAAACAGAAGGAACCTGTAAACTCGTTTATGTATTATTACGCTTATTCATTAACAAAAAATTACACATACCTGATCAAGAATATCTGATAATAAAGGATCTGAAGTATTGACCATATTGTTAGAATCATTGGTAGCTTCAGCGATGCCATCAAATAAATTTGAAGTTGAATGTAGAGACAGATGTGGTTGTGAATTAGATGCAAAATGATTACCATAATTGCCAACTTGCAGATTAACAGACTGGTTATTTTCACCAGAAGGGAGCATTTTATTAAAAAAATTAGAAGCCTGTTGAAAGTTTGACGGTGTATTTTGTGGGGCAAGAGTAACATGCCCTCGAGAATCTGCAGTAAATACTTCCTGTTGAAGTGAAGTTGATAAAAGACTGCGTGCTCCCACTTGTACTTGACTGAAACTATACTGACTGTTCGAAGCTGAGCTTGTGCCACTTGTAGGAGCTGCAGTATATGGTGTGTGCACCAATTTCTTTTCAAGGTTCTTTGGCAATCGTTCTTGAGGTAGCTGCGACACAATGGCATTGGCTACACTGGTAGGAACAGAAGGTGCTGTTCTTGGTGTCTGAGCCAACATTGATGCAAGCATTGGGTTCTGACCAGCCAGATGTGCCTATGAAATAAGATTTAATCAATAATCTCAGTACACAGTAGTTACATACTTACTTTTATTAAGACATATAAGTATGGAACAGAAAACTAATTAAAAAGGAAGTTAATACTTACATGCTGCTGATTTTGTGGAGCTGGTCTTTTTGCAATTGACTCTTCAATAGGGGTGTCAGGAGATTTTCTTTTTACAACGGAATTTATGACATCTAGAGCAGAATTTGGCAATCCAGATGACACACCAGCTTTAGGAGCAGCTGATGACATATTTGTATCTACCGATACCTAACAGAAATGGACAATCATGCATAAAATTTTAATAATATTCATACATTACAAGATTTTATTAAAAAAAGTAATTTATAGTGAATTTAATTCTTGAACTTTAATGGCAGATATTTTCTCAAAATGCCAATATATCTAATGTGCATGAATTAAACACAAAGAAACTCAAAACAATGGATAATTAACATAATTTTTCTCCTTTTAAGCAAATAAATATCTTTACATCAGCATTTCTCAAGAAATTTGAAAAATTCACACTTAATATACAACACACTAGGAAAAGTGAATAATTTTAAATTAACAACAAATTTGCATTGAAATGAATTCAAATAAGAATACATATTTCAAATTTTCTGTACATATTACATTGAATTAAATCTACATGCATGGATTGAAACACTGTGCCCCCCTAAAGACCACAAGAACATACATATGTGGTATAGAAGATTTAAAATCTTCTATTTTTCTATATAAGTGCAAGATACTTAGTCTGGAGTTAAATAAAGTAATTTGATGTAATTGATCAGTATCTAAGGAATACTTTTTTGAGCCAATATTGATTTTCAAAAGTTAATTTTACTTTGAAATCAGATAAAAATTATCATAAGGAATTACGGGGGAAAAATACATATTTCTAACTAGTATTTTTTATACCTCACATCATAAAACTTAAACTATTTTTCTAACTACTGTGCATCAAAAGTTCTGTATTTTGCTAAGAATATGTTGTAATTTGTTAAATATTTATTGATAGCGCAAATTTCTAAAAATTGATGAAATCTTTCATTATTTGCAAGGCTGTGAACTCAAATATAAAAACTACCAGATTTATCAAGGATAACTTTTTTAAAATATAACATTTTACATTTTCTTTAAAAAGATATCTAATTGCAAGAGATAATATATCCCTACAAATAACCTATGGCATTTAGAAAAGGCAGCATAGTTAAAGGGATAATATGGCTTTAGAATTACATTTATTAAGTTTGAAAAAATTATACATACCTGATCAAAGTTCAAAAGTCATTTTACATTAAAAGAGACACGGTGATTCATAATATCCTATGGCTTTAGAAACTTTATAGAACAGTATATTAACTATGATAAATATAAAAAGGGGCACCAGCATATTAAAAAAAAAATCAAAGTTTTATATGCACCTTACAAATGCTGGGTATGTACAATCCTGGTGACATGGCAAACACTGGTGTTCAACTTGTGCTAAATTACACGACAAAGAGGGCCCAAACACACAATCCTTAACAGCATTTCATAAAGGGGAAAATATTGTGGTTTTATGTGCAATGAGCATGAAGGTTACAGAAGAAAATAGTCAACTCGAGAAGAACATCTAGTAGTTCAGTAACCAAAGATATCAGCTCTGGGCTAAGCACGGATATCCTGAAGGAAGTATGAAGAGTCCCAGTTTGTTGAAACAAAATCTTTAGCGTTTTCATACTGTTATAATGTTATGTAGTGTTGCCAATTACCCATTATAGTTTGTTTTGCAAAGAAAAACAGTCTATAGCAGATAAATCTAGTCATGTAATGTGACTTTTTTACAAATACAAATCATGATTCTTATACAGACTAACAGAAATCATTTTCCAGTATTTGTTATAATTAACCGCTTCCCTAACAAATTTTTTTGAAAAAAATTGCAAAAAATCATCACATTTTTTTATTTTATTATTAAATACAACAAAACGAAACAAATCAAAATATGTAGGTTTTAAGTTGAATTTTTAATTTTTTGAAGATGTAAAAGCATTTATTTTTAATATTAGTTTACCAACCCGAGTTATCTTGGACAAACGAAAATAGTTAAATATTAATCTTTGTACGAGGGCCATCCAGGAAGTAGATTACGTTTCCGTCTGTGTCCGCTAGGGGCGGGGCTAGCGCGGCCATCTTGGGGTCACAGCGTTGCGCAGCTCAGTCTGCATCTAGCCGTGCTAGTGAGAGGTTTGTGCTGTACTCCGTTCAGATACTGTGACGGTTTGAAATGTCTGCGTTAATTGAAAATCCCGCGAGCTGTGAGGTGCGCTCAGTAATAAGGTTTCTGACTGCAAAAAACTGTAAACCGATAGAAATCTATCGGCAGCTTCGTGAAGTGTATGGGGACAACATTATCACTGAAGGTGGAGTGCGTCAGTGGGTCATAAGATTTCAAAATGGCCGAACCAATGTTCACGACGAAGATCGAAGTGGGAGACCCAGCATAGTGACCGCTGAACTTCTCGAAAAAGTCGATGCTAAAGTCCGTGAAAATCGAAATTTCACAATAACGGAACTTTCTTTGAGTTTTCCACAAATTTCGCGAAGTTTGTTGCACGAAATCATCAGCGAAAAGCTTGGTTACCACAAGTTTTGTGCAAGATGGAAGGCAAGAAGAGGTAACGAAGTGGTTGAAGGCGCAGGCGGCCGAATTTTTCGACGAAGGAATTTCCAAGCTCGTACATCGCTACGATAAATGCCTTAATTTGTATGGTGACTATGTAGAAAAGTAGTATTTGAGTGTGGCTTTCATCTGTATATAATAAAATTTGTTTCCTATACTTTGTTTATTTTTTTATTCCAAAACGTAATCTACTTTCTGGATAGCCCTCGTATGATTGTTTTTGAAACAAGGGACAACACAGTGATACCTGACGTTCTACACTGGTATCTGGTCTCTTTTCTTACTGGCTTACCGCTGGAATCTCTTTCACGGGAGCACAGAGTACACTGTCTCGTTGGATTTGATTTCCCCCCCACCTCTTCATAATCACTATCTGAAAAATCATCACTTTCACTATCTTGCATCATCGACATTATTTTATTTTTTCCCCCATGCATGCATTCTTCTTTATACATTACTAATCCACAAGCCAACGTATACTATACAATAGGGAAACACGTGACCAGTCCCTCCAAAAGAACCATGCAACCGTGATAAAAGAAATCGTACTAACAAATTCTGCTTCGCCCGAGTTTTCTCGGGATAATAATTAACTGCAATATATACGAACCCGAGATAACTCAGGATAATCAGGCAAGCGGTTAATGTCCTGTTAGCTGATGTACCCAACATTGCTTGGCTTTACACAGAGTGAAGAGGCTTCATTTAGAGGGATGGGAGTAGTTTTTCCAAAATCTCAGACAGTCAGCAATTTTCCTTTTGTTTTGGTTCAAGCTGATTTGGACACAATTTTAGCAGAATTTTAGAAACTGTAGAATAGTGCAGAATTTATACCACACCATATAATAGTTTCAGTTGAATTGATTCTTTGTTATTGGTTATGTATTTTTTGGGAATGATCTTTTTGAAATTCACCAATCAATTTGACCAATTTCTTCACCGATTTAAAAATATTCATAAAAAAATTATAAGAGATGGTACTTAAATTCTGCTTTGACCGTTAACACTGTTCTAAAAAGTAAATGAACATTGTGCCATCTAACAGTTTTAGTAGACTGTTAGAGGGAATGCAAGAAGGAAGTGAATATCAGATGGATGATGTGATTCAAAATTGAAACAGTGTAGAAATATTAATTTTTTGTAAAAAAAACAATTATATAGCCCTTGCTTAGTATATATGGCTGCCATTGAAGCATCAATGCAACAACGGCGACATGAATCTAAGATGGATGAATGCAACATTTTAATACAAATGCTCTAAATGCATGGACCTCATTGGATGGTTTTTTTTTTTTTTTTTTTTTTTAATTTCCTCTTGTTTTGAAGGTTACATGTGCAAACTTTCATAAAGAGCAGAATAAAACTGCAGATTTGTATGAATTATATACAAACACACAAATATGTGCTCTTCTTTACTTATACATGTGATCTTAATGAATCATGTCAATGTAATATCATGGGTCCAGCTAGTAATTAATAACAGTTGAAATGAATCTGCATTTATTGCTTTTAAATTGCTTACATTGTTAATTATTTACAAGAACAAATTTGAAAGAAAAATTAAATACAGTACAAAGTCTGTAATCCGGACATCCATTATCCGGAATGATCTATAATCTGGACCTCAAAGCCACAAACTTACGCATGCGCGTAAAGCATTTACCCATGTGCACTTCCAATAGAAAGTGACAGAGAGGTTACTGAAAATGAAAAAATTTCGATTGACGAGTTAGTTGGTATTCTCGACACAGCAATTCCAAGACTTGAACAGTGGAACTTTGTAACTGAACAAGAAATTATGTCTGTTTATAGAATTAAAGAGAAAGTATTGGCACAAAAAACAAAGCAACTTAAACAACTTACATTGAAAGAAATGTTTAATAAGGTAAACAAATAAATATTAAGTTTTTTTTTTTTTTTTTTTTTTTTTTTTGTGTAAATTTTGATACCCTTTAGATCATAATTGCTCTCTTTTTCATAAATAACGGTTTTATATTTTTAATTGTATAATCTCTGCATGCCATCTTACCAGATTTAAATTGATGATCTATAATCCGGAATCGCCGAAGTCCCGACGAGTCCGGATTATGGACTTTGTACTGTACTTTAAAATTTGCTGAATAACAAAGCGCTACTGCTGAAAAGAACAAAATACTTTAATTGGGGAAATGGCAACAAATTTCTCTTACATTACTGAATTTGTTTATTAAATTCAAAAGATAAATATATTGTATTTTCCCCAAGTGGCAATACTTCGTTTACCTTGAAATTTTCAAATTAAATTTGAAACAAATATCTCAAGCTTTCCAGAATGGCAACATAAAGTTTTTTAAATCACTTACTTTTTTACCAAAATTTGTTAAATTGATGGAAATTTGTATGAAAGACAAACACACGGACACTCTTCTTTATTGATACAGATTTACCCTGGAACCCTTCACCTCCCCTCCAAAAAAAAATTTTTTTTGAAGCACTTTTTTAATTTGTTATGATATAGCATGTAATCTACCACTTTTAGTTTATTTTTTTCGATGGTGCCCCTAAAATTGGTTGTTGCTTTAGTCATTTTCCCTTCCTGTTATTTTATTGTACATTTGAATATGAAAACTTTAGAATTTTTTGTTTTATGAAACTACTGTTGAATTATAAAGGTACTGAAATTTAAATTAAACGGAAATAAAAATTTAATTTGTCATTTAAATATAATATTTAAAAACTAAATTATAATAGTTTTAAAATAAATAAGCAAAATTGATTGTTTTAATTATTTTTCCCCCGCCATTTTATCGTGCATTAGAATTATCACAGCTACAGAATTTTATCAAGTTTACAGCCAAGATGAATCAGCCATTCAATTTTTTGGCCAGGTATAATTTGTGATGTCTATGTGGAAATGTTCAACAAGTGACAACCTTCTGGAAGCACTGGGCAGTCCCTTCTACAATGTGAAAATACAACAGAGGCTGCATGCTACTTGGTATTGTTTATTTGATTACAGTAAAATCTCAAGAGCTATCTGCCTAAGGGGCAGGATGCCTCACTGCAAGACTTTCTTTCCAAGGGAGACTGTCTTGTATACATGTTGCACATGTAAAAAGTAACGAAAACAACCAAGGAGCCAGCCCAGGATTCGAACCTCGGACAGAATTAACGACTTTACTACTCAGCCTCTACTGGGTCTGCATGCTATTTGAAAAAAAGTGAGGTGAGCAATTCTAACACAGAAAGCATCATGAACCACACAAACCACACCAAATGAACAGAAAAACACTGGGTATTTGGTTTAACATGTTGATCTGATAAACTCATTGAAAAATGCTTTTTTATTGCTGAATGAAGAGATGCTGCTATTCTACACACATAATCCAATGTGAAGTAACACCAGGCTAAATTATCATGAATGTGCCTTTTTATAAGGGGCTCGACTAATTAGCATAGAATTATTGAATCTAAAACTAAGAACTAGACCTTTATCCTACAGATGGTACTAATAACTGAAGTGTAGTGGAAGATTTTAAAGCTTAAACTAGTGGGAGATGGAGGGTACTAACTCACAGATGCTTCCACATTAATCTTGCAGAAGAATAGTAGACATCCGCTAATAAAAGTGTTTGCTATTTTTAGCCCTGATGTACAAGCATTTGTAATGCAGTATTTAAAGCGAAAAAAAGCAGAATGATTCAGTACAGTCATAGAGTAGATGAATTTGAGACTCGTAGAGGGTCACATTTTGAGCAGGCGAAAAACAAACCTCAGCTGACTGAAGCAAAAGTCGATTTATATTACACTTGCTTTTTATTGAATTATCTGTTCCTACAGTGTGCAAGAAAAAAATTAAAAATCCCCCCTAAAAAATAGGTTTCATGTAAGGTCTGGATCATTAAAGGTCATCATTCTGATTACTGGACATCCAGATTTTGGACTTTGTACTGCACTTAAAACATTCATAATGTATTTAGTTGAATGACTCATAAAAATGATGCTTTAGGAATTCAAATTAATTAAATTAAAAATTTAACATGTTGTTAAACTAATGGAATCATATTTGTATTTCCATATTTCCAAATAGTGTTTCTGTGATGCCATCTAAGAAATAGCTTATTAAATAAAGCAGTAATTTCATACTACATGCTCACCTCTTCCCCCCTTTCCTTCCTGATGCACTTATTAAATACATTAATGCTGATAAAAGTAAGCACTGGAAGAGTTTGTCTCTAAAAGTAAAAACTGTAACACTGGGAGAAGGGAATCCATTAAAACTGCAATAAAAGTGTCCAAAAGATGTTATTACTTATTGTTAAGTAAACTGAAAAGTGACATGCAAAGAAACCTGAAAAATGTTAACAGATAAGGAAGCATATGCAAAACCCAGTCAAATTTAAGGGAAGTGAAAATGAGAAAACATATTTCAAAATGAAGGAGTGACTAAACAATGATTACACTTAGTTGAACTTAAAATAACTCAGGCAACAAGATAAAAAATCTCAACTTCACTATTCAAGAAATGAAACTATTTTAAAAAAAAAAAAAACAGAATGGAAAAGGGCTTTTTTTCCTTAGGGATAGTGGCGTCATATAAATATGTTTTACTACTTCACACAATTTACATAACTTGATTTACATAAATAAGTGATCTTTAAGAAATATTAAATCAATAAGTAAAATTATGATAAAAAAAATCAGCATCTTTTTAACCAGAAAATATTCTTTATATATTGTTGCGTTATTTCTTTTCCAAAACCAGTTGTTATGTTATTTTCTTCCTTCACGCTCAGATACGGGTTCATGTGAATTTGGAGTGAATAATGACGACGCTTCATGATGAAGTATCGAAACACACTTTATTAACCAGTATTGTCAGGACAGCTCCAAAACACGTTTTACAGTCGTCAATGAACTACTATAAACACCCTGACACAATCCGCGACATAGCCTTCAGGTTATCAGGCTATCACGGTGAAGACAGCTTCACTGCAAAGTGCCAGAGTACAGCTCCCGACTCTGCTTGGTCATTCTTGGAACTCCACATACTCTCGAGACACTCTACACTACAACTCACGATGCACTCGATGACACACAGAGCACAGCTTCCGACTCTTCGGTTCAGTCGTTCCCGGAGCTCAACACGCTCTCTCGACGATGCACTAAGCAATACACTAAGAGACTCCTTTGGTGAACTTGACGACCCACTTGGCACTCGCTGCCCAGCTGTCAACTCGATCGACTCCACAGAGATTGACTCGCTAGACGAGATACCAACTCGATACTGACGAGGCACACTCACTCGCCCTCTTGATGAAGAACACTCACCGCTAGACTTGGAGACACTCGCTCAATGACTGACTATCAGCTCATTAGGCGAGGCACACACACTGACTGCGAACCAGCAGGGTTCATATAGCTTTCAGCTTGTGTTCGGGAACATTCTGGGCTAAGCCGGTAAGAATTCGTTCCAGAAGGTTCTCCATCCGCCCATGGTATATCGTCAATTTTGTCGTAAAATGAGCGATTTCTCGCCAAATGTGGCAACCCAGCTTTATGACAACCCTAAAACTGCTTCGTGGGGAAGCCATCTTATCACGCCTGTACATTTCGTAACAATATGGGTACTTACGTATTATCGCAACCAGGTTGGCGCTATTTGTAAGTTTGAGTAAAAAAAGTATGAATAGAAAGAAAATGTACATTTATTAATTACAGATAATTTTTAATACAGTTTTTTATATTATTTTATTTTAAAATATAAAATAGCAATTAAACCCTTCCGGTTTCGAATTTCAATAAGTTGCAGAATTATTTTTTCGGCGGAAATCTTTTGGCTATTGCTTTTAGCACTGATTGAAAACCGTATTCGCCATAACCATGTACACGTCGACTTATTTTTACTTAAAAAAACATCCCAGAATTGCACAAAAATGGCATTGCGCACACTCTTGACTTTATCCAAGTACACTGCTATTTTCTCATAAATTACAAAAATTTGCACGAAAATGCAGGAAAATTTTGTGAATCTCCACATGCTCTTTTTACAAAACTACATATAACACGTAGGGTTGCCGTAAATAGGGTCGCGAAATTTGGCAATTTATGCGAATTTTGGCCTGGTTGCGTTAATAAGTAAGTACCACAATATGCACTAATATCATAACACAGAGCTAAAGCTTGACTATCAAGGAAACTAAGGAAATGTTGAATGCCAGATACATAAAAATTCCAGATAGTTGAGTATATAAAAACTGCAATTTACACATCTATAAAATAAACATCAAAAACAGATAAAAAAAAGCCTGTATTTTCCTTCCATTGTTGTAGTTTAAAATTCCTCTATAATATTGAAATTCCTTTATAATAATAATCATAACTAACGAACTATTTTATCATTTATGTCATACAGTCAAAAGTCGTTAATCCAGACTCGTCGTGACTTCGATTCCGGATTATCGATTTTTGCGGATTATAGATCATCAGTTTAAATTTGGTAAGATGGCATGCAGAAATTATAAAATTAAAAATATGAAACCTAATTTATGAAATAAAGAACAATTATGATCTAAAGGGTATCAAAATTTACAAAAAAAAAAAAAAGCTTAATATTTATTTGTTTACTTTATTAAACATTTCTTTCAATGTAAGTTTTTTAAGCTGCTTCGTTTTATGTGATAATAATTTCTTTTTAATTCTATAAATAGACATAATTTCTTCTTCAGTTTCGCTGTTCAAGTCCTATAATTGCTGTGTCGAGAATACTGACTAATAATATGTAAATCGAAATTTTTTTGTTTTCAATAACCTCCGAGTCACTCTCTTCACTATCGGAAGCGAATTATAATGACGAGGAATTTGATTTAAATCATATCAAACACGGAGTACATCGAGATGAAATACTACATTTAGTAAGGAATTATAAGCGAAATAAAATAAAAACATCTGCCCTGAAGATCAGGATAATGCTGACAGATCAACTTCCAATTCATTGCGCGCCGCGACTTACCCCACCCCTCCCCCCGCAGAGCAGCGTGAAATTGATAAACAGATTTCGGAATGGTTAGATAAACTAAGGATATGCCTTTATCCATTTTTTGCAGCAATTCCACTTTTTGTTTGATGGACATCGAAACATATTTTCGCTTTGTAGATCCTTTGAAATTCTATTTGACATAATCTAAAGTTCAAACTTACTTTTATAAAATTGCTCTAACAGTCTGCAAAAAATAATAAGTCGGATCGAATTCGAAGGAACAACGCAACCTGAAACATTAACTGAAATAGATAATTAGAGCTTAGCTTATACCATCCGTTATACATCAAACGCGCATGCGTAAACGTATTATGCGCATGCGTAAAAATATTCCGCGCATGCGTTGACGCATGCACAGAAAGTTTGTAGCTTTGAGATAAAAGTCGTTAATCCGGATTATAGATCATTCCGGATTAACGACTTTTGACTGTATTACAGTTGCATATTAAGAATTATACAAATAATTACTTTCATATTTTTATTTATATATGCTCACTGCCATAAAAATGTACACACCAAGAATTGTCAGAAATTTTCCATATGCGAGTGCAATGCTAACGTAAGTGAAGACAATGTCATATAGGTAGACACTGAGTAGATGATACAATACAGAGTATACTATCCTATGTCATTTCATTCCATAGCAGTATGCATACTTCTAGTTCGACTAAACTCCTAAGTGATCCAATTTGCCATCCCAAGAAATCTGAGATGTGCTCGATCAGTATAAAGCTGGGGACTGGGCAGGCCAGTTAAGCACAATAATACGGTGGAGGGATTCCGGTTAATCTTTGTTGCAAGAGGTCAAGTACTGTCCCGTTGAAAAACTGTCCTGCCATGAGTGGCAATAGATGCAGCACAAGGATGTCATACCAGGTGTTATATGCGACCCAATGCCCTATACAAACACATCAGCCATAATAGTGGCACCCGTGAAAAACTGTCTTGCCATGAGTGGCAATAGATGCAGCACAAGGATGTCATACCAGGTGTTATATGCGACCCAATGCCCTATACAAACACATCAGCCATAATAGTGGCAGCATGCTGCTGTTAAAAACAAAGGCAAGAATGAAGCATTCATCACAGTGCATCCACACACACAGTTATTGTCACTACCCAAACTAAAGCTCGATTCATTGCTAAACAGACCTAGCTTCATTCATCCAGTTTCAACATCACTCCAAATGGAGACAACTGTAGGTGAATAGTATTGGCAATGCATGCAATGAAAGTTACAATAAAAAATATTCTTCAACCAGGCACCCCATGATGGCACAGACAGATGGGCTTGTATCAAAAGAGCAGGCTATTTTTTAATAGCAGATAATGATGCAGTTGGTGCCGAGTGTGCATGTCTGTTATTGTGCTCTTGGTCTAGTGATATTATGATCCTCTTGGTTATTGCTCTGCAAAGGACATCTTGAGCCTAGCCACTATCTACTTGACCTCTTTTGGCCAGTGGTCCCAACAATCATATAGCAAAATCAGAATGGCCTAGGTAGGCTACTTGCCAAACTAACTACATAGCTTCCATCATACAGGTGATTCTCCTCTTCTCGAACTTGGACCAGCTGATAGATTGTACCATCTTCATTGGCTGTATAATAAATAGCATCCTTAATGAAAATATGTCCCTCTGAAACATATTATGTACAGATAAAATGCCTCTACATATCTTTTTTATGTGCCAAGGAGAATGAAGTTATACACCCTCTGGTGGCATTACACAATCTTACAGTATTTCTAATAATTTTGCATATTTTCATGTTAAGTTTTTTTAAGGTGCGACAATTACTGCTTGATGTACAAATTTTTATCGTAATGAGTATATTTCATGCTTAACAATTTTAAGTGAGCAACATATTTTAAAGCTATACTAAATATTTTAATCACATCAGAATACATTTTATAACTTAAATTTAGATAAATTATATCATAAAAAATTTAACCCCTCACAATAAAAGTAATGAATGAATTTCACCCACTTTGCCTTCTGTCTTCAGAAGATGCTGAATTAGAAGATCTTGATTTTTCTTAAGACTTTTATCATCATCATTGTTGTTAAGAAGCTACCAAAATGAAATTAAATTTTAAATATGAAACTAGAATTCTGACAAGGTTTTTAAGATTTGTTTTATTTCACTAAAAAAATAAAACATGATTATAATAGAATAAAAATTTATCCATCATTTAAAATTAAATTTAAAAACAATGATAAAGTATCGAGCTAAATTTTTAAAACTATTTTGAAATGAAAAATATTACTAATGTAAGAATGGCACGTAATATTTTAATAAGAAAATTTATGGCAAAAAACAGAAATCCAATAGTCGCCATTACAAACAGGCTTTATTATCATTATATAATCTCAGAACTAATTCCTGTTTAGTGCTTCGATAATTTTAATTATTAAGACAATATTCACACGTAAACTAGGAGGCATTTCATCTTATCACAAACAAATCTTTCTTTTTAACAAAGAGAATATATAGCCTCACAGAGCAAGGGATGGAAAATACTGAAAACTATATAGCCCTCTAACAGCTAGTATTTGAAATGAAAACAGATAATATTGACAACTTTTTTCTGCTTTCAAGAAAAAAAAAAAAAAAAACTAAAACACACCAGTAAATTAAAATATTATTAGATGCACAGCTAACTGGGGAAACAAGCTTATAAACACTTAAAAATGTGAAAATTAACAGAAAATAATTTACTATGCACAGTTCTAAAAACAAGTTTATAAATACTTTAAAATGTAAAAATACAATAAAAATGTCAGCCATAACTAACATAAGATTTTTAAAAAATACTTTCAAAAATCTTACTGAGAAAAACTCAGATGTTAAGTTACAAATGCCCAAATATGGAAAAAATTAGATTCCAAAAATATGGATACAAAAGCCAATCTCTTGCAGTTTCAGATTATATAACAATAAAAAGAGTTTTTTTTACATGCTGTACAGTCAATAAGCAAAACTTTCAGGTAGCCATATATGGCACTGTTTAAAAGTGCTACTGTTATAAACTACAAATAACAATATTAAACAAAAATATCAAAGCTGGAAAAAAAACTATATTTTGGAAAATCAATATTATTTATGCTGAGAGACGGTGCCATCAATCATTCCCTGGTTGAACAAGTCAAATAGAAGCCAGCCCATGGCAATAAGTGATGCTCTTTCATACAGTTGAATGCATGCATATAGCACGCTTTGTGCAACTTTCAATGCTCCATATTCTATACTTTAAACATAATTCTCTATAATTGTAATGATTTTTGGACTAATAATTCAAAATGTAATATTAACAGTACTGCTCTTGTCTGGTAATATATACAGCATTTATAAATGTTAAATATGAATATTTACAATATAATTTATTTTTTAGACAGATGCAGGTTGAAAAGACATTAAATTACATCAATCAAAACCATATGAAAAGATGCCAGCAGAAATCAGGATTTTGTAACAGAAGTTTTCAAAAACTAACTAAGCCAGAACAAACTGACAAATCATGTTTCAGGAAAATGGATGAAATACTATGAAGAGTGATGGTATGAATACACAGAGAAACTGTTCCAAACAATACAGGAATAGTACATCATTTAATTGACGAAATCATCCTTATTTTACAACAAACTCTGACAGAACTAGAATTCCAATTAACTTATATTCCGCTTATTTTAAAAATAGATGTGTTTTAAAATCAGGAAAAACACTGGAATCATCTCTTAGGGCTGCAACAAAGAACTTCCTTTACCTTCCACACATATAGATGACCATTCTTATTCTTCTTAATAAGTTGAATCCTAACAATGAAACAGTAGAAACTGGAACCTAACCCAACAATGAAGGGAAAAAACAATGGCACATCTTTTTATATTTTGGCTTGATGCAATTTTCCATAAAAGCTACAATTTTAAAGAATTTTTAAATGTAGCTATAGAATGTGAACTAGTTTATTTTCTACGTGCTGTTAATGTGAGTGAGTGATGACAAATGAATGCAACAACCAATCTGAACTGACTAAAAATTAACAAGATGTAAACCGGAATACCATTGAAAGAATTTAACAATCAAGAAAAAAAATCTACTGAAAATTAAACTGAACATTTTAAACAGCTCATACAGCTCACTTTTTGAATAGTGTTGTATCAGGCTGGCCACCTTATTCCTTTCAACTGTTCTGTTATTTCTATAATGCATGCAAGCATTTGTTTTGTTTGGGGGGAGGTAGGAAAAATGGTCACTAGGAACGTAGATTTAATCCCAATAATTGTTATTTCAACAAAGTTTTAGAGAAGTATGATTCTGACTTTAGTGGAACATTTTATTGGTTATGTGCTCATTGATAAAGATTCCCTGTATTTCAAGACTTTTTCTGGAGCTTATTGCATTATTTTGTGTTTTTTTAGGAAAAAGACGACAGTAAAGCAAAATATGACACTTTGCTATCACCTGCCATTTAAAGAGAACTGTAATGAACATGAAATTTTTACCTACATCAAGTTTCTGTTAGTAACACATGCAATAAATAACAGCTTAAAAGGAAAATAAGCAACTATTATATAAACTAATGGATGAATTCAGATTATGTTTGAATAAGTTAGTTAAATAACAGAAGCATGCAAATAAGGTAAGAAATAAAGTCCTAATCTCTATAGCAATGATACAGAAAATAGATGCAAAGTTCTTACTTCCTCTCTTTATAGTTTTAAAACTACACATACTGATTAGATATTTTAAATAAAGCAAGCTAATCTAATCAATCATTACATAAAAATACAAAATAAGATCTATGAAAATAACATGCAACCATATTTATACACTCAAAAATGCTTTTCAGGAAGAAGGGATTAGTCTGCAAGAAAATTACATTTTTTAAACCTATAATAACTAAAGATTCAAAAAAAAAAAAAAAAAATTCTTGAGAGAAATTTGACAATACACTATACACCGCTTAATTAATATATTGAAAAGTTCAATATTTTATCAATGCTAAGACTCCCAAATTTTTAAATTATATTTTAGAATACTTGTCTTATGCATCAATTTAGCCACTTTATGATCAAAATTATT
The DNA here is from genome assembly GCF_044657685.1 of Stegodyphus dumicola. Taxonomy (NCBI): domain Eukaryota; kingdom Metazoa; phylum Arthropoda; class Arachnida; order Araneae; family Eresidae; genus Stegodyphus; species Stegodyphus dumicola. The sequence continues at coordinate 65,085,158 of NC_140779.1, forward strand.
ATAAGCATATCAGTAGCTGTAAGTGTAGCATTAGTAGGTAAAGCCCTAGTAATTTTAAGTTTACTGATCTTGTTAAATGACTTTTCTTAGAATACTCCTTAATATTCAAAACTGCATTTACATCATACATTAATTGATCTGTTAACACATCCAAAATTCTAACTGCTTGTTTCCCATGCCTTTTATGCATTCTCTCTTTTAAAGGAAATTTTATAATATATTCATGGCTTAGTTCAATATTTTTAAATATAATAAAAACTTTTTTAGTGTTTTCCATTAACCTCAACTAATGTATTTTAAACACACACATAGTAACTAATGACAAATGACATTAATTCTCAAGAAAAGTTGCACATCAATACAGTCAGTTGTGGTGGTCTGATGCCTGCTAGGCATTCAAACCGACCCTATTTCAAACAGTCAGTATTGAACATATCCATTACTTTAATTATGAGAGTATTACCAAAGATCAACTTTAGGGCTATAAGTTCATTTTTCACATTTAAACAAAAGGAAAGTTACTAAGCTATTACATTTCTGAGAGCAGCTGATATATAATAAACTACTAGGAAAATCATCTAAATACAAAGCATAATAAATATTTAAAATGTCATCATAATAAAAATCATCTATGAAGTTTCATGAGCAATTTTTTCAATTCTTTTCACAAAATTTTAAGAAATATCATTGCATGCACAGTAAAATTACACTTTAGTCTCCAATTAAATGCAAATAAAAATTTCAAAGTAACCACTTTCTTCATATTAGATGTCTAAAAAAATTATTTGCAGCCATGAACATATTGTTACAAATTTGGTAAATAAAAAGCTAATGTTAGTTCAATTATAAATTAAATGGTTTTATTTCCCGCGCAGTGCAGCGCGTGACAAATGTTAAAAGAAAGCTAAGCCGGAAAATTGAAAATACAAGAGCACGTGCATTAAATATTTAATAAATATCTCTTTTTGATTTCGAGAAACTACTAGAAAATTCTAGCACGCGATTTTTAAAATCTTATAAAAGGAGGAAAACCTCTCAGTTCGTAGTTGTTACTTAGTTTGTTGATGTTTAGAAAACTGTTCTTGTTGACTGTAGCGAATTCGCGGATTAGCTTTCTTTAGCTGTTTTGAATTAAGTTCTTTTGAATGTTTGAGTAGTTAGAAGATAACTACTGTGATATATTGCGATACTGCACGGTTATTTGAGGACATTTAATCATATTTATTGTGATAATAATAAATTTTTGTTCATTTTTCATCGGACTTGTGCATTCATTTCGTAACGAACCCATACGCACGCAACAATATATTTGGTACTTTTCTGTTTCGCCGGCACCAAAAATGGTACAACTGATGCCAAATGGAATATCCTCACTGATAACCTTTCACGCCATATTTTCAAAACAAGTCGCTGCTATTTCTTATCAGATTGATCGTTTCTTTCAATACTGGCATACAGTTACATAGAATGTTTAAATTATAATATTGAAATAATTCTTGCTTTTAAACTTGTATTCCATGCTCAGATTTAACTTGAAATTAATGTAGATAATTATTAAGAGAATCAGATTTTTGTAGCGTAGTTTACGTGAGATGAGATCATTTGGGGTCACGTGATATGAACCAACAAATCAGGGTATTGTTAATTCTTAACATCTTTTTACAAATATGTCAAAAATGGATGAAAATATGGGATTTGCCCAGGACAGAGGAAGAATCCGTCAAGCAAAAGGCATTTTGCCTAAAGTTGCTATTTGTGATAGTAATCATGAAATGAAATTATATTTCGGAGACAAAATTCAATGGCTTGAGTCATCAACAGTGAGTTTCTTGAAGTGTGTAAGATTTATTTATGGTTGGAGTGAAGAATTGACTTCAGTTAGATGGTGTGAAAAGCAGTTGGAAATCAGTCACGGAACAGTTGTGGATTGTAATAACTACATGCGAGAGGTTTGTGTGGTTCTTCACTTAAACATCAACAACGCAAAATAGGAGGACCTGGTATGATCTTTGAAGTGGATGAAAGTATGTTCACTAAGCACAATCTTTGGTGGAGTTTGTCGTGAAACAAATGCATGTTTCCTTGTGAAGGTGCCAAACAGATCCATGAGTATTATATTAAGGGCAATAAAAGAAAATATCAAAAGAGGAACTACGATATATTCTGATTCATGGAAATCGTATTACACTGAAGAACTGGAAGAGGAAAGTCTCTAACACTTCAAAGTGACACCATAAATACAATTTTGTCAATCCGGAAACTGGAATACACACAAAAAATAGAAAGACTATGGAGATAATGTCAAATGGCGGAATAAAAAACACAGAGGAATGGCTAGTCAATCATCTGAAAAGTTACCTTGCCAAATTTCTGTGGCAAAATGACACAAAAGACCCATTTGAAAAAATTTTAAATGAAGTCATATTAAAATATTTATGCCTCCAAAATAAAAAAATTCTTAGAACTAACATTTGTTAAAATTTTTTATGTGTATAGTGTGTGTTGTTGCCAATAAAGTCTGCTTGGTGAGATTTGCAGCGGCGAAACAGAAAAGTACCATATATTTTTATAATCAGCTTAATATCTGAAATTATTTTATATCTCAAAATACATATCTGTAATCTCTGATGCACTACATACATCAGTAAAGGAGATTCAGAAACTAGCAAGAAAGATTTAAATATTAACAAATTTTTATAAATCTTTTCTAACACAGGATTTAAATCTGTATTTTCAGAAATTAATGGTACTTCCTTGATATTATGGTCTTTATTGTTTTTAAATTGCCCAAGACCTTTTTAAGTTTATCAAGAATATGCCAAAGCATCAATCTTATTCATAGCTCTTTGTAAACAGTCGCCAAAGATTGGCAGTCTTTACCAAATTTAGGAGTAATTTATAGTTTGTTTACTGATCATGAAAAGACCTCTCAGAATGACTGCCAATTAATAGTTCATTAACAACAGAGCTCTTGGAACTGTTTAAATAATTGGGAGGGGTAAAAATAATTAGAAAGTACCTTATTAATCATTCAACTCCACTTTCCTAATAAAGTTATAAATTTAAATTTGCATATATTTCACCTAACATGAATTAAAACTCTGAGCAGTGCAATTTTAGTTTCTATTTTCATAAACTTACATTCATTAAAAAGAAATTTACATTATTAAAGAAAACAAAATATCTTAAATTATAAGCTAATATATACCAAGTGACAAAATATCTCATGACCGGATAAAGGCAGTCAAAGCCATTCAGACAGTTAGAGAAACATTTCTTGGAAATAGTTTCGAAAAACTTTTAAGGTATTAAATCCTTCAAAACAAATATCAAAATTATAGCAAATGTAATAGAACTTGCATAAAACCACACAAAATTGCTTATTCAACTTGCTTAAAATATATATTTTTTATTCTTAAAATTTATTTTGATGATATTTCCTAATCAAAGCAGCACACTGCATAAAAACCTTGAATCATAACTGAAATTTACATGTTCAAGTAATTAAAGATCACCTGCCCATGCAAAATCGGGAATTAAATTTGCTAGTTTCTGCAACTAAGCGAAATAGCTATCCTAAGAAAGCAGAAGTAATTCTGATTATCATACATACTTAAAATAATCAAAATTATAGCAAATGCAACACAGCTTGAATAAAATTAACAAAATTACTTATTATGTTTAAAATATTTTGGAGAATGTTATTCCATGCAGATGAAAACACTAAAGAATTTTAAATTTAATAATGGGATGCCAAAAATAATAATTTTACATGAAAATTTACTTACTTTTCTTAGCATGTTATTGTTATTTACAGTTCTCTTTTGTAGGGCATCATTTGTACATATATCAGTTATGTTAACATTACAGTTTGAATCACATGAAATATTTTTTGTGTTATCATCACATATATCTTCATCTTCTTGATTCAAAAGTTCTCGAAGGATAATGTTTTCATTTCGTGAAGACACAGCATCCGCGCTATTGCAAGACACAAAACCATTTTCTGTATCGCCAGCAGTGTCCTCTTTTTCAGAAGAGTTTTTAGGAACAGATGAATCAGCCTCCTCAATTCCGTGTGTAAGGAGATTGCGCAGTTTTTGAGCTGCGTTGTTTGTGGAGTTTTTGCTATCACCTATCAAGCCTCCCATAGGACTTAGAGTGGAGAGGTCATTATTATTCAGAGCCGTAGACTCTTCACGCTTTATAAGATTCGGTGCTGGGGAGGAAGTCCTACTAACAGCTTGTGAAGATACAGGGCTAAAAGGAAAGGTGTTCGTATATGGAGTAACCCTGCCAGGAGCAGGACTTCCGGTAGCACTAAGCTGAGCTGGAGACCTAGTGGAGGGCGAGCCCCTACCAGATATCAGTTCCGGACTGAAGGCACTGCCAGATGGATGCTGAGTTCGTTGCTGAGCACCTGAATTGTTGGTACTGACTGGAGTCGATGGCCCTCCCAGTGAAGTAGATAAATTTGCATTATCTCCTATATCTTGGCCTTCACTGCTACCCAAATCCCAGCTGGAAGAAGGCAAAAAATCCAATCCAATGTCATTGAGATTAAAATCTTGGGGACTTAAAGAAGTAAAGGTATAGGAATTCCCATTCATATTGTTGCTGAGTGATGTTACACTAGCAGGCGAGGGATTGCTTCTTTGAGGAATTAATGCACTATTTTCCAAGCAATGATCACTGTCCCTATAAAAGAATGTATTTTTCAATATTAAATACAACAGATTTGTCATAGTGATGAATGTAACATTATAGCACACACAAACTGAGGCTGGGATTATATGTAAATATTCTTTACTCTATTTTTTTTCAGTTTTATTTTATGTGAAAATTAAACAAAAAGAAAACAAACTGAAAAATACCAAACATTCCAAAGCCCAGAATATCAAAAACAATAGTACAGTCAAGACTTTAATCCGGACTCGCCGAGACTTCGTCGATTCCGGATTATAAATCATCAGTTTAAATCTGGTAAGATGGCATGCAGAAATTATACAATTAAAAACATGAAATCGTAATTTATGAAATAAAGAGCAATTGTGATCTAAAGGGTATCAAAATTTACAAAAAAAAGCTTAATAGTTATTTGTTTACTTTATTAAACATTTCTTTCAACACGCACATGCGTAAAGCATACATCACGCATAGTCGAAATTAGAAAATTGCAACCAGAAAACTATTTAATGTGTATTTGTGATATTTATAATGACGAGGAAATTGATTTAACCTGTTAACTGGGGAATAAGCTTTCAGTAAAATCGTTTCACAATGGGGACTTTTCCTTTGCAGTAATTTCAGCACATCGCAAGGAATAAATAAAAGAAAATCGTTTTAAAGTATTTAATGATATTAAATATTAAAATTAAACATTTTTAATCCGGAAAAACAAATTAATTGAACGAATTTAAACAATTATTTCGTATAATATAAAAACTAAAGCAATGCAGCATACACAAAGCAACACTGCAGTCGGGACACCAAAATCTTGATTCTTTCCTAAGACCTTTAGAATAGCATAATTTGCATCTCGTTACATTTACTCTTGAAGAGTCGGATGGTATATAGTCTGCAAAATGTCTTTCAAAGAGTCGAGATGGTTTTGGTGTCAAAGATGATCATCCTGTCCTAGTAGATGGGAACTGCGATCCATCTTTATATTTTTCAACACCTTTTTCTACAGTTTTGATAAGGAAATGAAGCCTATCTAGGTGACCTCCATCTTTCTTGTATAAAAGATATGCATTCAAACGCACCATGTCTAGTGCATGTAAAAATATCTTATAGTAATACTTTTTACTTGGTTTCTAGCGATTTCATAAGTTTTCATTTGTCCGTCAGCAAGATCAACTCCTCCCATATTTTTGTTGTAGTCAGCCATAACTTCCGGTTTTGATATCGTTTTCCTTCTTTTTCTATTTCTACAAATTTATTGTCGTGGATAATACTCAATATAATTACATCCTTTTTGTCTTTCTACTTCATAATCATTCAGATAAGATATTTTTACATGCACTAGACATGATGTGTTTGAATGCATATCTTTTATACAAGAAAGATGACGGTCACCTAGATAGGCTTCATTTCCTTATCTAGGTGACCTAGACAGTCTTCCTTTCCATAGCAAAAGAGACTCATCTACAGATATTTCCTTATCTGGTACGTATAACACCTTGAATTTGTTTCTCAAATAGTTCAAAATGGAATCGATTTTGTAGGTTTTTATGTTGCACACTTTTAGATCAAAAGCATTGTTATCACTAAAATGTAAAAATTTTACTAACAGTTGGAATCTTTTCTCTGACATAATTTTATAAAAAAATGGAGTCTCCAGACTTTTTCGCTTTGTGAAATAAAGCTGATAGAGGTATAAAGCTATAAAGGTTTTCCTATTATTCCTTGCAAAATTAGTAAAAAAATAAATACTCTCATCTCTCGGTCATCTGTGTCAATCCATGACAGACATCTTGAACACGGTTTCATGGAAGTATTTTTTTCAAAAAACTGTTCCACAACAAGTTCTACAAAATTCTCATCAATAAATTTCTCGAAATAAAAAAGGCAATCCTTTTCTTCAGGTCCTTCAAATGTAAGTCTAGATTGAGATAAAAACAGGAAAGGCGATCGCAATATTCTTTCAAATTTCCATTCAGCTGATGTCGGTTGAGTATTTTGGTCTATAACATCATCATCCTTTGATTCAATGTCCGGACCATTTATCGGAAGTCATTATAGCTTTCTTCCGAACTGGTACTTATCCTTAGAATTCGACATCGTTTACCAAACCTCCCGGGCAATATTTCATCGTCACCTTCAGACAATTCAAAAATATTTTCTGCTTCACAATAATTTTGAGCCATATTTATAAAAAACTAACAATTACTCAAATCAACAAGTTATTACTAATATGTAAAATACTGAAATGCAGACTAAAATGAAATTAAGTTGTGCAAATTAGGAGTGTTATCACAATTTATGAGCGGACAAGTGTTTCCATTGATCGATTTTTCTTGAACAACGGTCAAGTCACAGATTGCAAAAAAATGTAAGAAAAATTTGGTCATGCCCATTGAAATAGTCTTCCCAGCATGACGAAAAATTTCGTCATACCCATTGAAATAGTCTTCCCAGCATGACGAAAAATTTCGTCATACCCATTGAAATAGTCTTCTCAGCATGACGAAAAATTTCGTCATACCCAGTTAACAGATTAAATCATATCAGAGTTCATCAAGATAAAATACTACATTTAGTAAAGAATTATAAGCCAAATAAAATAAAAACATCTGCGATGAAGATGAGGATAGTGCTGACAGATCAACTTCCAGTTCATTGTGCGACGCGACGTTATTAGGCTTATCGGCACTTAACTCCTTCGCGCCGACTGTCACGTATACGTGCCAGCAACGAACACACTTACCTACTGGCCGACACGCAGGTGTGCCAGAGGATTGTTCCGTTCTCTACCGACTGTCACGTATTTGTGCCAGTACTTTGGAACGTTTTTCAAACTATAATTTCTGCCACAAGATGGCACTGTATGTCCATATGGTTTCAGATACATGTACATTAGACCTTCTACTCGAAATGAGAGAAGCATGACTCACATACACGTGTTTTTGATTATATAAACAAACGGGGAAGTAAATGTTTCCGAATGGCGTGATTTATGACGTCTCTTTAAATCGCACTTTATTCACACGTGGTAGTTGTTTACTGTAAGTAGAGAAGTTTTATTTGCTCTAAAGCGTTGGGTATTTCGGTTTGCAGTTCAGTTTTTAGAAAATAATTAGATCTTGTTAGACGTGAATTCTTTGTTTTCACCGTTGCAATGTCGAAAACAGAGCATGAAATAGCAGAAATGATGCAAAATATTTCAGATATTGATTCTGAAAGATTAACTGAAAGACATTTTCCAAAACTTCGTTCAGAAGAGACTGATAAGAAAATGAGACGACGATGCTTCGTTTGTTCACATTCCCGGAAAAATCCTCCAAAATGGCAAATGAGTTATTACGAGTGCAAGGAATGTAACGTAGGACTGTGTGTAGATCCCTGTTTTCAAATTTTTCATACGAAAAGAGAATTTTAAGTAATATATTTAGTTTTCAGTGGTATAATGTTAAAATTCATAAAATGGTGAGTAATTAAAATAAAATGTGTAAAATATGCATTTAAACAAGAAATAAGGTAATTAAAGTATATATATAAAAATATCTATAAAGCATAAGCCGTTTAAATACTCTATAGAGCATTATTAAACAATGTGTGGATACTTCGGAAATTTCATGGATTTAGGCTTAGTAGCAAAAAAGCCCCCGGCCCTGGAGAGACGCTCAGGTAAGACACTGCCGGCCTCAGCGATAAGCGCGCGTTTTCGCTACTCGGCTCGAAGGGGTTAAACAACTTTAAAATTGTTGTTAATTCTAAAAATATTGCATACAGATTTACTAAAGGCATAAAAACCTTAGCCGGAAGATAAAAACAACATAATTCAATCATTTTTAAAGCAAGAAATGTACAATTTACAAACATATAAGAGTAAAGAAACTGAGATAACTGAGCCGGGTAACAGAGTGAATATATATATATATATATATATATATGTTTGGTGCGGCCGATTGCAACCAAAATACGAGGTGCACATCTACATGTTATAGCAGTCCTATATACAAAATTTCAACGTTCTGAGGCTAGTCATTTTCGAGTTATGCGAGATACATACGTACATACGTTCGTACAGGTGCCACGAAAAATTCTCTTCAGAATTCATTTTAAAGCAGTTTTCTAATTTTTTTTGAGGAAAAGAGTCTTTTATTCTGTCCTTACATACAGATATCATGCAAAAACATCGTTAAATTGCATTCGATAGCAGTCAAAATGGATATTTTTGCTGAAATATGCTGCCTGAAACTTTTTGCGATTACAACACTTCCTTTTTACTTCGTACGAGGAAGTAAATATATTATTTTTTAAATAATCAATATTGTTGTTGCAGCTTTGGCTGATAACAGGACTAAGTTTTATAGTGTACTAGATGCTTTTCTCTGGGATCATATAAAATATGACAAATTCTGAGCAGTAATAAAAGAAGTATGCAAAATATTAGTTAATTTTCAGATCTGATATTTTGAAAACTGTCTTCCTTTAATATGGGTTCAATTTAATATGCAACTATTTGGTCATCTGGAATGTTTTGTGGTTTCCTGATACAGTGGTTATTAAACTAATACAGCAGTTTAAAAAAAGGGTCATTGAACAACATAAGTACAAATTTTTTAAATGATCTGCCCTAATCTTAATATCAGACAGACATGTTGATTAACGATAAATGTCATGAATTCTCAAGATGGGTTTCATGGTAATACGCTCAGTATTGAATACCGCCTTTACTTTAATTACGACAATATTTATTATGATACTGAAGTTCTGTGCTATCATTTTCTTTTTGCCTTCTCACCAGCAGCTGAAAGCAAAAACAATAAAGTCATCGGGTTTATACATAAAAGTATTATTGAGTCCTGTTTTGCAATATCTAAAGAAATGAACTTCACACTGTTGGAAGAATTTTCAAGTGACCTGAAGAGCCAAAGTGGCAAGGTTTGATGATATGGGAAAAAGAAGCACAAAATATCACACCCATATTCTGTAAATCTTTGGCTGATATTCATCAAAACTGTGGATAGCAACTGCCATGATGGAAGACAATTCAATAATTTAATTAATTTCTAGGTGCTTTGATTTCTTCTTTTAAAATTGCCATTTGAGATTTTTTATGAATTTATTCTCCAATTTGGTGGGAACAGTTCACAGCATATAATTTCTTAGTAGTCCCAGCATGCATTACATAGCCATTTTAATTAGGAAAGTGCAAAAGTTTGTTTATGTACGCCCACAATGTCTTTAATGTAAATTCATTATGAAAAGTTCATATATTTCTGAAAAATATTTGATTTATCCCCTAATCTTTATTCAGAAGATATCCCTCATTGATTGGAAAAGAAGTGTCAAAGTAAAATTTAAAATTAGGCAAAAAAAAAAGGAATTCTAGTTTGGCACACTTTTTTTAATCTGCCTGAAGGAAATGAATCTTGTGTTTCTATTCTTACTACACAGAAACAAATATTCTGCAACAACATATGCTAAAATTATGTAATACAAACAGAAAATGGAGTATTTAAACATCTGCTACAATCAAGCTCACCCATTACCAACAGTAACAAAATAATTAGAAGAAAATGTCTTTCAATTTGAAAAACTACAGTCAGGATGCCAAGTAATTGAGTAATAAAATTTTCAAAAACTGAAAACATACATGATGATAAAATGCATAATTATTTATATTTTACTTCCACCTGTAGGCTGTAAAAAGAAATCTGATATCAAACGAGAAGTCACCTCTTACTGATTAAAAGCTATCATTTTAAAAAAAGGGGTATGGCAATTTTAAATCCCATAATAATCTGAAAAATATGCTTCCAATTAACTTCAGCATAATTTATGAACTACACAAAGTTATCAAAAAAATTCATCAAGTACATAATTAGTTTGACATATAACCCAAAAAATATGTTAAGATACAAATCTCAATCACAAAATCATAAAAAAAAATACTTTATAACAGTATGGTTAGCAACAATAATCTCTTAGTCACTGGCCATAGGGTTACAAATCTCAATTATAAAATCATAAAAGAATACCTTATAACAGTATGATTAGCAACAATAATCTCTTGGTCACTGGCCATAGGGTTACAGCTTAAACGTTTGCTTTTTGTTTGCACGTGAACAACTTTCTCGTGAGCTAGTCTTAATCTATAGATGCCACTGGTGTTACTGCCTTGCTGGAGGGCTAGGGGGGAAAAAACCCAAAAACATGCTAAGTTTATATTCAAGACAAATACTTAATTCCAGCTTTTGACTATAACAAAAGTAAGAAAAATATACTTTCTAAAACTGTCAGAACATATTTTGCAACTTAATCATTAGCAGTAAAACATTTTGACACACAATATTTATTTCATACAGATGAGTGCATGCATTAATTCACAGCACATAAATGCAGGAAATTCAATTATTAATATTTTACTTCTGCTGATGCTATTCAATGAATATGTTTGGTAAATATTTAACACAAATATTTTATACATGATTTTTAGTCATTATTCCTTCTTTTAAAGAAAGACTAAATTATAAAAAGAGATACTTGAAAATATCTCTAAGATGAATGTTAAAATGAAAAATTTATTACTGTGACAATTCTTGAGCAAAAACAATAGAGAACAGTTTCAGGAATGCACACTTTTAGAACTGTAGACAATAAGGGGGTTTTTGACATACAGCGCCACGACATACAACTCGTACAATACAAAATGCAAACATAAGTATCCTTGCTCAAAACAAAGCCCCCTTTCCCCAAAAAAACTCACTGCTGGAAAGTACATAATAATTGTATGAAATATAACAACCAGTTGGGAATAACAAGCATCATGTAAAACATATATGATTACTGTTTCCATTCTTGGCTACAAACTAAATAAAGGTACTTCCCGATTATCTGTACCCACAGTTTCAACACTCATTGTCATGTTTCTAGCATATTTTTTAGTATACCCAAGACAACAACCAATCATTGAATATGTACACCACACATGTGTTTAAGTACATATGAATTCACATGCTTCATACATTAAACTGTCGTTTCATTGACAAGTAAATTTTTCAATCCAAAAGTTGTGAAAATGAAAGTATCTTCAACACAGAACTTTGCTTTTTCCATGCACAAAATCTTGTTCCTAATAAAATGCTCTTTTTTATTATTACTTAACAGAACAGTACCTATGAACCATAAATATTCCCAAACAACTGCTTTACACCATTCACACATCAATAAGTTGACTTTTCCTAGGAAAGGAAATAATCAGAACAAAATAAATAATTTAAATGAATAATATTCATTGATAACACATATACAATCTTGTGAGAAATATTTTATTTAAAGCTTCCCCCCCCCTTTTATCTCTGCTTATTTTAGCACACATACGTCAAACAAATCCTATGAAAATAACAAAAAGAGAATGTGAAAATTAAAGCTTTAACAAAGGCTGCTTAATTTATATTATCACTTCAAATTTGACAGTTTTCATATACATGTATGCTAAATTTAAGCTAATACATATATTTCATATGTATCAGGTTTTAACAAAAGTTTAAAGTCACCCCAAATAGCGTCTGTGGAAATAGTTCCCATTGGCATGTTTAATCTTATTTTGTCAAACGAATTTTGGCATTTGAAAGAAAAGAGATTTGCTTTAGAACACTTGTGTTGTAAAATCTGTAAAAAAAAAAAAAAATTAAGTACAAGGTGTCCAAAGTAGAACTATCACGCTCTCAAGTTAGAACCATCACCTACTTCCAGTTCTGCTGCAAAAATATCAGCTACAAAATGTCACCAAATCACGTGTACAACTTTAGGTACTAATGCTGTATAACACTGTGAAGGTTTGGTACTGAAAGTTCAAAAACAAGGACAATGACAAGAACCAGAGCAATCTGGACAGCCTACTGATGTTGATGAGGCCTGCCTGTAAGACCATGCAACCACTCGACAGCTTGCTAAGCAATGCCATGCCCATTAGTTGCACTATGCATTGCACAAATTTGATATTCTCAAGTTCAATCAACTGGGTGTCGCATTAGCTGGCTCAAGTAGATAAGGAGAAACTTGTTCGGGTGTGCACTAATCTGCATGAATAAGAACGCAAATACAAAATTCTGAACTGGATCATCACTTGTGATGAAAAGTGGATTTACTTCAACAACACACGGTGGAAAGGGGATTGGTCTGCTCATGCTGAGGCCACCGGCAGTGTCGCAAAGTGCAATTTGACTAACAAAAAGATCACGCTTTGTATCTAGTGGGACTGCCATATTATCCACAAAGATTATCTGGAAAACGTAAAGCCCTCGGGGGTTACAAGAGAGATGCTAGCCCGTGTTGATGCTATTATCAAGGGAAAATGTCGAACTGAGTTCCAACGCAAATGGTAATGTTCCATGAAGATAATACAAGACTACATGTGTGTCTGTATTCACTGGCTGACTCTGTGCAGACTCGAATGGGATCTTTTGCCTCCATCATATAGCCCCGACATCACTCCTTCAGACTACTACCTTTTTTCACACCTGCAGCTACATCTTACTGGTGCTTTCTTCTATTCTGCACAGGACATCCAAAATGAGATTGATCAGTTTTTGAACTTGCGGCCTCCAAATTTCTGAGGTGAAGGCTTTGAAAAACTACCAAAATGTTCACAGAAAATTATAGATTTTGGGATAATTATTACCTGCACTAAAGATACTGCTTTCATGGGGTCCCCACCCAACTTTATTAAGAGTATTTTGGGGGGAGAAACTTTCATTACAACCATTAGCATTTACATGATATATATATATATTTAAGCAAAGATGAAGGTCATTTATTTAAGTACTTACTTTCTTTTAAATGTTGAGTAAGCTTCTGAATATCATCAGGGTGACACAGTTCTAAAATTATTCGCCCCACTAGATCTTTATTGAGATACTGACTATATGTAGCAGACACCCCACTGAAATTTAAAAAAAAAAAAAAAGTTTTAATTTTTTTAAATGAAAGTATGAAGTCTGACTCTTACATTTCACATACTTTTAATATTAAAATTCAACCAACAGTTACTACCCCCCCCCAAAAAAAAAAAAAAGCAACATTTATATACTAACCTTGTATCAACTGATATAATTTTCCCTCCAAGATCCAAACGAGTTACAAATTGTTCTACTCCTGGTATATTACTTTTTTCACTTGGAGGTAAACGTCTGGCAACACATACCAAATGGTTCTGAATATCTAATCAATTAGAAAACACATTTATATGAAAAGTAACTTATTTAACTAGTATCTCAACATAAACAATTTTTAAGTACATCTGCACTAGTAAATCTTTTTTAAATCGCATACATTAATATAAATTATTGCAAGAAAATTCATTAAATTTACCAAAAGAATAGACTAAAGCTTACACATTTCTTTCAGATTAGCTTCATAGTTTTTTTTTAAACAAATGGAAAACAAAGAACATAAGACACCCAAATTCTCTTGATGAAAAAGAAAAAAAATTATATTTATTTACATTCCTAAGATTCAAAATTAACGCCTAAAAGCTCCTAATCAACTTTTACATTTTGCAAAATACTGATCTGCAATCATTGCCTTTAACAGCAGAAAGGTTACTAAAATTTTCAGTACTTGAAGTAGTATGCCACTCTTGGAAAAATTGACATTGCTGAGTGGTGATCCAATTTTGGGATTAGATAAAAACATTTTAATGGTGGCTAGCAGTGACCACATTTGATTTCAAATGTGACAGAAACTGCGTTTAAAAAGTACAGATAAGGCAAGATACAATTTAAATAAATTTTAAAGGGAAAATTAATAAATATAATTTATTTTTGAAAATTAATGATATTTATGTCACATTTTTTAATATAGTGGATTTTCCATTGCTATAGCAATAAAAAATAACAGAAAAAACTTTTCATGCCTTTTTTAGTGGTAGATAGGAAATTAGAAATGTTACAATACCATTGTTTAAATCAATAATCGGTGACTTCACATAAATATACTGTATTTGACGGCATATAAGATGCACCGTTATTTAGAAGGCCACACACATGTAGAAGTAGGAAAAGTTAAGTGTGTCTAGACCTTTATCCGGGCTGAAAATAGCATTCAGTATTGAAAGTTAACCTGTGTCCTTCACGTATAAGACGCAGGTAACTTTTTTTTAGACCAAATTTAGCAAAAAAAGTATGTCTTATATGCCGTCAAATACAGTAATTATGACCAGTCTTGCACTGTTTTTCAGAGCTGTAATTCTAATTCCAGCAAATTCCATTTTGTGTCATACCCCAATCAAACAAACATAACTTTCAAGAGAAAAAGTAAACATAAAGGCACTGTTGTGAACTGTGCACAAAAGTTTGCAATCAATAGCACAAACACACATCGAAGATGCCAACATTTCTAAAATAAGTTAATACTTAAGTACTGTTTTTCACATGAACAGTTTTTTAATATAGTGGTCACATTTTTTAATATAGCGGATTTTTCTTGCTATAGCAATAAAAAATTAACAGAAAAAACTTTTCATGCTTTTTTGAGTGGGAGAAATGAAATTAGAAATGTTATATTCCCATTGTTTAAATCAAGAATTGGTGACTTCACATAAATATAATTATAGCCAGTCTTGCATTGTTTTTCAGAGTTGTAATTCTAATTCCAGCAAATTCCATTTTGTGTCATACCCCAATCAAACAAACATAACTTTCAAGAGGAAAAGTAAACATAAAGGCACTGTTGTGAACTGTGCACAAAAGTTTGCAATCAAAAGCACAAACACACATTGAAGATGCCAACATTTCTAAAATAAGATAATACTTAAGTACTGTTTTTCACATGAACAAAAAAATTAAGTTCAGCAAACTGCAATACTTAATATATCTAAATAAATGAATAATTTAGCATTACTAGAACATTATTAAATACATATAATGTATAATTTAAAAAGACACACATACAGAAAAAATGCTTTCGCTAAGTAATTACAATGAAAATATTTTATAATAATATGTATTTTTAAATATCATATTACCTTTCTAAGTGATTAAAATAGAAATTCATCAAAAATTTACAACAGCCCATTTATACAACATTTTAATTATGTAAATTCCACATAATTTTTGGCTATTAAAAATAGAATTTAAATTAATGATCAATTAAGTCATTTTACCTGCATCCAACTCATCAGCTTCAGATTTCTCTCCGGAAAAGGGCAATAAGACAGCAGAAATTTGCATATTTTCATACTGAGATATTCGAGTTTGCTTCTCTTCCATAGTTTCTTCCTGATCTTCAGGAGGCTTGATCAGGAAGCGGCAATTGAAGGAACGGCTTTTGCTGACTGACGTATTAGGTTCAGACCAGCCAAACCCATTACCTAAAATTTAATCACAATAATTTGTTATACTAATATAAATCCATCACATTGTTTGTGATATTTCTGCAGAAAAATATAAATGGCCTATTTTTAGTTGCTCGAACAGAGATAATAAAAGCACAAAGATAAAATGCAAAAAATATATATATAATTTATATATACATGTCTTTCTTAAATTAAATGACAAACTGTACTTTTTATTTTTATGGATTGAAAACTGAAATATAGACAGCAGATAAAACTCTACACAGCACCACAACATGCATACAATTATTAATATACCGTCTATGCCTGCCCCCACTTATTTTTTACACATAGACTAGAAAATTTTATAAATGATCTTTGTTTGGCTTTAATAGTAACGTATTTACGCAAACAGAAATAATGGTACTTCCCCACTGTTATGAACCATTACTTGTATAACACCAAGAATCCTCTTGTTAATGAATTGTGTTCAATATCAACCTTACTCAGAGGTCTTTGCAAACCACTGCCCACAGGCTGGTAATCACTTAGTATATCTATTAAGAAAAAAGCTGAGTAAGGTTGTCACTTTAGCACCCCTTAAACAAGAAGGATTTTGGCATCATTTTAAATAATAGGCAACATAATAATAATGAAGTACTGAAATCATAAATCTGGCAAATAAGTGCACATTTAAAAGATACCTTGAAATATCCACAAAAATAATGAACAGAAGTAACTAAGCAATTTTCTAGAAAAGAAATAATGTCAACCTTGTCAACCAACTCAGGAGGTAGCATGTACAATTATCAAAGGATGGAACAGTTTTGAAAAGATTATATTAAAATCACACTTGAGTTGCTCATTAATGAAACAAATACTTAATAATAATCACGATGAAAACAAATACTTTATTTTTGACATAAACTTTTAATATTTTATACATATTCATTACAGCTTACATACATACACATATTATTTATAACTTAAAACTCTAAAAAAACAAAATGCCAAATATGAGTACTTTAAAAATGTAAATTACATTTCAGCAAAACACTGTTATTGGATAATATATAAAACCGACATCAAAGATACTAAAAAAAATTTAAAAGCTTACAGATAATTGATGCTTATAAACAACTCAAAAATTTCAATAAAAGGCTGAAGTAAGCTTACCTATTGACATCGGTAACAAGTTGCTGCTAAATCTAGCGTGATCTCCTACGTGAATTATATTGTATATACTTTTATCAATAAGACTCTCCTAAATGGAAAGAAAGCAAGATAAATAAGGAAATAGGAAATATATATATATATATGTCAAATATTTGTTGATCACATTACCACTCTTAAAAAAATAGAAGCAGAAAGTTATTTTTTTTTCCCTTTATGGGATCATATTAACATTTATTATGTTACATGAAAATAATGTCCTTTTTCTTCAGCAATCTCTGAGCTTTTTTGATTGTGAATCCCTAAGATGAAAATATTTATAAATTGTACCCAATATAATATAATGTAGCATAATGAATATAATTTAATAAAGCATGTGCTTTAAAGCCAGTACAGTTATTAGGTTGAATTCCCCAGAAGCTAGCAAAAAGGGACACAGCGACCAGTGAGAAAACCTCTTACTCATGTGACAACAGATTTGCAAGGTGATCTCCAGAGTACCTCTAAATATCTTTTCACATACCTTCCCTGGATATGTAGAGCCCAGTTTGGAGACCACCAATACAGCTAATGCAATTTTTTTTTAACTTCATACTCCCCTAAAGAAAATTTTGAATTACAGGGAACACTTACAAAACTTATTTTTTTAGAATATTTAATACTCAATAGGTGTACTGCTGCCATTTTAGTTAAATCAATATGTATGAATACTGAGCTAAAAGCCCGACTATATAGCATCCAAATAAACAAAAAGCTCAAGTACAAGGAATATTTTAGAATTCCCCCCAGTGGAAAAATTTAGTAAGAGATTTGCAATACCATTACAGAGCTTGTAATACTATTAACATGTACACATTGTTACCAAACAGCATGATTTGGTAGCAATAATGAGTAATCATGATGTCAAACACAATCATAAGCAGTTTTGGTTTAATGTAAATTTGATGGATTCTTAATAAACCAGTTTATATTTTTTTTAAAGAAGGATTAAGTTCTATTTTTTCCTCACATTTTGAAAAAATCATCAATATTTGTTACTACACAAAGTGGAGTATTTTCAAAGTTACAGAATCTGGGCATCAACAAAAGGCATGATATGCAACTTTGAAGAGAGATAAACCATGGCAATGTGATAGGAAAAATTATAAGTTATTTAAGTTCTTTATATGCTGCCATCCACTAGCTAATAAATAAAGAATGACCTGCTCATTTAAATTAATCGTGAAATGATAGGCAATATCTCCACCAACTTTCATGTTCAGTGGGATTTTAATAATAAACAAATATGTTGGCTTTCATGACTGAAATGCATTTTTTCCCCCTTTGAAATCCTATATAACTTTAAATGTAGGCTTTTGATATTCAAGTTGGTAAAAAATAAAATGATTGTTTTGATAATTTTAGAACAAAAATTTTCACTAGTGATTTGGTTTTTCTAACACGAGTTCTGTTTTTTTTTTTTTTACACTCAACTATACTGGAATTCAGTATTTCCTAAGCTTTCTGGATAGTTGAGCTTTTACTGTATTCAGTTTAGCTCATAAATCCACACAAACTTACCTGACTATATTTCAGAAAAGACTTCACATTAGTTGTAACAAACTCTATCTTGCCATCTGTGTTTACCATAAACAAGAAACCATCTAATGCCTATAAAAGAAAGAAAAAATTAAACTATTGGTTTACACAGATATAAAAATAGTTATCTAATTTTTTTACAACATACTTGTTAAGTGAAACAAAGAAGTCTCTTTAAAAAGATGACTGATGTCAACTTCTTTGGGAAAAAGATAATTGCTGGTTTTACTTGAGATATAGAGGGTAGAAGACAACAAATTTTACTGAATTAATCGCCAAATGCTGAAGGAAAACCATATTCAGTAATGAGAATTTTAAAATCAATTTATCATTTAAACAAACTTTGGCTTCAAAATAACAGTTTTCAATTAATCTTTAAGCATACCTGCCAACCTCTAAAGATAAAAATTCAGAAGATTTCTCCAAAATTCAGAACAAAATTCAGAAAGAACACGAAGAATTAATATCATGCTTTGATATTAAAAAAATAATTTATACAAATAGAAAAAAGAAAATTGTAATTACATTAGTAAATCTAAATTAAGTAGTAACTAAAAAATTTATTAGGAAACATAAAACAAGAACTTAATGTTACACAAAAAAATTATTGCAATGAATTTAGAGTGCATTTTTTGGCTTTAGCCAAAAATTCTTAGGAAAATTTCCTGTCATAACAATTAGTTTCCTCATAACATTTAGCAATTAAAATGTTTTCTAGAGTTTTGGGTGAAATTGAAGAACGAAACATAGTTTTGTTTTTCTTCACAACACTGAAGACTCTCTTCGCACTCAGCATTACTGTGTGGAATTACGAGAATAGCACATAAAACTCTTGCTAGTCTATCATATTTTGGTGTTCCATCAGCTCTTTTTATTCTTTTTAAGGTACCAACAAGGACATCAAGTCTATCTTCTCCAGAACTGGCAAAGTCTTCAAACTGTGCAGCAGAAAATTGGTTCTGTAGTTCATCTAAAGCATCATTATGGCATTCATTTTCTTTAATTGTTAACAAAAATGGAAATTTATCAATAAAAACAAGAATTTTTTCAAAAGATGAATTTTCAATTTGTTTCAAATTTGCCACTTCAGCATTTAAAAGAACTTCATTTTGCAAAGGAAACTTCCTTACAATGTAATCACAGACTGAGGAAAAGTACCTTCTAACATATTGAAAAAATTCTTTTTTCTCACGATCTTTCAAAGAATTTACAAGTTCCCTGGTTTGATTTCCAATTATAAGATCATTGTCATCCTTTTGATTTGCCAAACTATTATAGGCAACATGAATCAACACACTGTTTTTCACAACGGACGGTTTTACAAACTTAGTATAAAGTTCTTTCAAAAGGTCATTAAGAATTTGGATAAGCAGGGGAGATTTTGGCGAAGCTGATTGTAGAAGGGTATTTACACTTTCAAAAATCTTAATGGTACTTAACACAAAACTACAATATGCTTTGTTCAAATCCGAAGAAAGAAGATAGAAAATCCTTTCCTCCCGGCTAATAGAAGACTGTTTCTTCTTCCCTTCAACTTCTTTAACAAAGTTGACCTTTGAGGAGTCTTCTAAGCATTTTCTTTTTAAAGGGTTTGATTCTGTGTGTTGGCTTTTCCCTTTTAAAGCATTTTGATTAGAAGCAAAGTTGGTTTTCGGAATCTTATATGCCGACAAATTTGATGGGATCTGTGGTTTTGTTTTGGTTTCTTCGTGGAAATATTTTAGCAATGCATCCCACTGTTCAATAAACCTTCTTAGCGCTCTGCCTAAGGATAACCATCTCGTGCATACATGTTTCAGAATTTTTCTCGTTTCACCAGAGCACAGTTCTTGGAAATTCTTTAGGTTTTCTTTCCTTTATACACTTTTTTCCAGATAGAAAAACACATCAATCAGAAGCTGGTCAATATTTAATGGTAAAGCAGCTGCAGCTTTTTCTGCTGCCAAATTAATTAAGTGGCATGGACATCCAATAACAATTAATTCATTTTGTTCTTTTTTGAGGAAAGAGGCTACACCCTTTTTGTCACCCCCCATGACATGAGCATTATCTGCACCAAATGAAATGCAGTTTGATATTGGGATGTTAAGTTGTTTCAACTCATTAATTACCAAGGAGGCAATATTTTCCCCCGTAGCGTCTCCATTTAACAATGGAAGACGCAAAAGATGAGTTTTCATTTCATTAGAAACATCACAGAAATATGTGACAACGATGGGGTAAAGCTTCCAATCGCTGTCGTTGCTGCCATCGATTGACACCGAAAATGCCGAATTCTGGAGTGCAGCTATCGTTTTACTTTGTGCATCGCAAGCAATTTCGTTCACAATAGAAGATGTTTTCGTGCGAGCACAAGCATATTTCTGAGCAATCTTGGAGTCGGGAAACATCCGTCTGAAAAGTTGACCGGCATGATCGGCAGCGCTTAGCGGCACGATGTGTTCGATGAGGAATGCAGTAAACAAACACTCTGCCAAAATGACATCGGCATCCAAATTCGTAGCCGAATTTGAAAAAAAATAACCCACTTTCTTTGGCGTAGTAGAAGCCGAAGCATTAACTTCATGCGTTTTAGACTTAACATGCTTCACAATGTCGCTTCTTCCACCGTGACTTATTATGAAGTCACACACGCACACATTGCAAAATGCATAGTTATTTCCTTTGAAGGATTCTTTAATTGTTGGAAATTCGGCTTTGTAGGCAGGCCGAAAATATTGAGAATACGATTTTTTGGAACTCATTTCGTAATGACGTGTTAAGAAAATTCATAGCACAAACAAGCAAAAAAAAAAATTAGAATGCGACAATCCACGCTAAAAAAAATAATCTGGCGCCCACAAAGAAAAGAGTGGGAGAAACAAGTTCAGTGCATCGGATTGGCTGGTTAAGCGACGAGTTGGGAGAAACTGCAGGTTACTGGATTTGAAGTAGCCGGTAGTTGGCGGTAAAACACAATGCAATTGGCGAAAATCGCTGAATTGGTGAAAAATTCTAAAATTTCGACAAAAATCACTAAAAACACTTGAAAAAGGAAAAAAATCGTAAAAAATGGATTACGATCGTAAAATCGTAAATTACAAAAAATTCATAAAAGTTGGCAAGTATGTTTAAGTGAAAATGAAGCTACTGCATTTTTCCACAGAAGAGGTATTCCATCTTCCACCTGAATTTGTGAAAACAAGCCTGAAATAAAACTATATATACCCTCATGGAAGCCACCTGGAGATATGAATGTGAAAAACTGCTGGAAATTGAAAAAAATTTCCCATCAGCAAACTGGTTCATTGCTTCAAAAATTACATTCCTAATAGCAAAATGATTGAAGATTAGAAGATTTGGGTATGGAGCCTAGACATTGTGACATTTTGGTAATTATGCAGTATGTTATCTATCACTTCTAGTTATTTATTAATGTCTTAAATGGCATCGTTAAAATGATATTTTTAAATGCGAAGAAACGATAAAATAGTGAGAAAAAGAAATGGTTAAAACAACAACCAATTTTAGTGTCATCACCTAAGTATTAAACAACTAACTAAAAACAATAGATTGCATAGTGCACAATAATCAGCATTTTTTTTTTTTTTTTTTTTGTGTTGTTGTTGTTCTTTTGGTCACTAATAAAACTGGACAAGTATGCTTTATCACTTATATGTAACTTTTTTTTACAGCAAACTACAATGCTTAGACACCCCTTAATAATGATTATGCTGTCCATGACTATTCTGATAATATTAATGAGGCAAAATATCTTTCAAAATAGCAATGGAATTTAATAAATGCAACTAGAAATGTACATCTAGCCATTTTAATTAGAAAAAAGCAAAAGTTTGTTTATAAGGGTCCATAATGTTTTTAATGCAAAAACCTCATACATGAACGATTCACAAAATATTTGGAAATTATTTGACCAATGCTTAAGCCCTAAGCTTAGTACTCGGAAGGCATTCCACATTGGAAAAGGATATTTTAATGTAAAATTTAAAATCAGGCAAAAAAAAAAAGAACCTTAGTTTGGTATATTGTTACTCTTCTGTTATTGAGACTGGATTCAGAAAAGCATGTATTTATGAATGTATATATATATATGTACGTATGTATACATGTGTGTGTGTTTGTGGTCCCGATAACAAAAGTGTGTAACCAGCATATTTTCAGGAGTAAAGAAATTCTACAGACTCCCCTTCCCTTCCTGAAGAGAGATTTATATCCAATCACCTCAAATTACTGAAAATCTATGGCCCGATTGAGGGGGGGGCCTAATTTTAAATGCCTTACTAAAATCGAAACCACTATACTTGGCGACTCAATAACGAATATATTTTCCATGTTTTTGAATACAAATGGATCAGATTTTGGTCATCTGTTAACAATATCCAAATAATAACATTGACCACATCATGCAACATCTACCATATGTAACACTGTTAAAAACCTGTATCAAATTTATTGGATTTTTTCATCTTAATAAAAAAATAAAGACTCAATTCAGAAAATTATAAAAATTTGTTAACAAGTATGATTTTTTTTTAATCCTGTTTAACTATAAGAAATTTTGAAAGACAGAATGTTATTACAGTACTTACAGAATTCAGTGTAAAATTCCTATTCTTTTATCTGCTGTAACATGACGTAAATGCAAACATTTGGAGAAGCACAACTCGTTCAAGAAATTTTAAAATATACAATATTTATTCACATATTTTCTCCTCTTTTCCTACTAATTTTAGAGTCTTAAAACAGGAAGGAGAAAAATATGCTGTGTTTACTATTTCTAAAACGATGGCTTAAATGATACGCATAACACATTATTAAGACACACTAATATTATATTATGTATTTTGAAGAATTTACCAATTTTAATAATAATTTTCTTTTTGCTTCACAAAATACTTTACAAG
This sequence comes from Stegodyphus dumicola, assembly GCF_044657685.1. Taxonomy (NCBI): domain Eukaryota; kingdom Metazoa; phylum Arthropoda; class Arachnida; order Araneae; family Eresidae; genus Stegodyphus; species Stegodyphus dumicola. The sequence goes on from NC_140779.1 coordinate 65,108,819, forward strand.
TGCCCGTTTTACATTGTTACCATTCATTACCAGAAGCCTCTAAATTACATGCTAAAAAGAATGGAGGAAAAGTGCATCAAGGGAAAGAAATGTATGAGTAAACTTTTTTTTTAAATATATATTTTTAGGAGTAGAGGATTTCCCAGAAAAATGCCTAATTTTTATATAAAAATATATAAGAAGGGAATATAATGCATATATTTTCAGACAGTAAAAAAATAATATAAAAAATACATGCAAATAGAATTTTTGGACTTTCTAATTAATTGTTATAATAAGTACACAAATAAAAATAAACAATATTAAGGCTCAAGTTAAGTTTTCCCATAAAATGTGCCAAAATTAAAGCATGCTAACACTAGATGTAAATAAAGTACAGAATGACTTAAAAGTTTGAAAATAAATAATTGTTCATTTTTTAATAATTAATAATTAATTTTAATAATTAATTTTTGTTAATTTTATATTTGATCATCATTAAATCATCAATATGGCTGATTCTAGTTTAAAAAAGAATACAAAATTTCACTATTAAAGAATATTACAGAGAAAATTAAAACAGCAAACTTCATACAAAAATAAAATGTCTGCTTAATTTATAGTATATTAAAAATATAAAATATTAATAAAACAGCACCAATGTTAGTTAAAAGGAAATTTTGCTCATTCAAAAAACTTCATAATTAAATAAAAATTGCATATTGATACATACATGAAGTAAAAGAGGACCTAGATGATCACTGCCAAAGAAGTTTGGTTTACTGGATGAAACTTCACTCTTCTGAAGGTCATCACTTGAACCACACTCCTCAGCTAATAGTAAAAATTTTAATATTAATAGTACATATGTATGACATTCTGCATAACAGAGAACCTTTGATAATTCACAGAAAGTTATTAGTTTGCAAATGAAATCATGAAAATTCAGTCAAATCAAATACACATGACAACATTAAGAAATACTTCAAGTTTATACCATTTATCTGAAACACTCATTAATAGAATTTAACTAAAAGAAAATATGAATTTGGGGGTAATAAGAAGAAATAGATATAAATGCATTAAATACATTTAAAAGAATGGATAAACTAATTGAAACAGTTTTAAAAAATATTTTTATATTGCTCTAAAGTTTCAATGGTAGGCTTCATCCATCTAAACATTAACTATATACAGACTTTCTACCAATAATTTTATGAATCCCCAATTTTATTTCCAATTCATGTTCCTACAAAGAAAAAATATGCAATTCTGATATAACGGTGCTTTCTATCCATCTTTGTAAAGTGCCAAGTTACAAGGTGGTGCTATAATTTTTTAAAAAGGCGGAAGAAAAATATATTAAAAATAATGCATTAAAAAAGGAAAGAAATTTGTAATCTACATTTCAGATTACATTTAAATTATTTTAAAAGAATTATCCAGAATTTCAAAATTCCTAAATAAAAATATCTTTTGTTGATAACTCAAAATTAAATCTTTGCTTATGAAAGAGCAATGAAAATTCAAACTCAATGTTCAAGAAATTTCAAAAAAAAAAAAAAAAAAAAAAAACTTTGTCATAAATTCGAGGAATTATTTTCTTGAATAATTACATTTTTTAGAGTATAATTCCTATGAAGATTTAATAAAATAAAATCTGATCTCAATGATATTAAAATAAAGAAATTAAAATAAAGAATAAAAATGTTTTTCTCCTATATCATATCAAATAGAAACTGCGTAAAATGTGACTAGTTAAATGTGTAGGCCATTTATGGGCTGAAGTTTTACACAACATAAATTTATTTTGACTCACGAGTAATAACAGAAGTAGTAAAAAGTGACAATAGTTATGACCCACAGTTTTATTCATTTGACAACTGACTGAAAACTGATGACGACCAATAAAAATCTTACGATTTTTTCATCACCTACTCTATGTTATGGCAAATATATTTTATACTTCAACTTTATGTGCACTGATTGCATTAATACTAATAATTATCAAAAACAACATTTGCATAATCTAAAGAATGTTAATTATTTTAATATATGCAAAATTTTATTTCCAAGAAGGTCACTCACCAAGTTTAATTTGACGGATTTGGTTGACTGTTTCCTGCAGTATGGCACACTTGTCAGGGTTGACAGAGAGGGAACACATGTCAGAGGCACTAGCAGAAATATACCCTGCTAGCTCATCTAGGTAGTCGTTTGATGACTCCCTATGTAGTTTTTCATTAAGGCACTTATTACTTTAAGGAAGAAAAAAATACTGCATTTAGTTTCCAAATTAATTATACAAATTACAGGAAATTATTCAGAAAAATGCATTCAGAAAAAAAAGTCTCTTAACTTCAATTAGAATTTCTAAATTTCTGCATTCTGGGAAGAAATTTATCAAAATCTACCTCTCAGTGTAATATTCTATCATTTTTACAAAAAATCATCTATTATCTTTACATAAAAACCCTTTCTTAATCATCAATCCATGCTTATAGGAAAATTCCCATTTGAAGAAGAGCCTCATACATAAAAACTCTTTCTTAAGACAGTTCTTTCCCCCAGTAAATGTTAAAAAAAAAAAAAAAAAAAAAAAAAAAAAACACACCAAGCTTTTATACATAAGAATTTTACAAATAAGAATTACATTCATTAATAGTGATGACTATATTAATAATCAAAATGAATTTTACAATTTTTTTTTCTTTACAATTCATAAACTGGTCAAAAATTATTAATTTTAAAAGCTATACCAGACAATACAGAACAAAACATTTTCAAATTTACATAAAACTGAAAGGAAAAAAAAAAAGAATGTACATGGAAAAACAACAAATTAAAATAGTAGTATTTAAAAAAATGCTTTTCAGTATTCAACAATATTCAACTGCCTATACAATCATATGGGACACTCATAAAAAAATTTCTAACAATATTACCAAAACAGGTAATAAAATATAGCCCTAAAAGACAACATACATCAAATTAGTTAAAATTATTAATTTGTGCAAGCGCCTCATTTTGAAGTTATTAATCCAATCTTATCAGTTCCAAGTTTTACAGGAAATATCCTCTATCTCACACAGCTCTAAGCATATTAATTAAAAATGATAGACGAGGAGATACTCAAAAGAAACCGAAATAATTTTTTGGTAGGCAGAGCTTTTGTAGTACAGTCAAAAGTCGTTAATTTGGACACCCATAATTCGGAATGATCTATAATCCGGACATCAAAACTAAAAACTTTCTGCGCATGCGCCACGTTGACACATGCGCAGAGGCGTTCACGCGTGCGCGTAAGACCTTTTACGACTGCGCATATGAGTGTGCGCAAGTGCAGAATATGTTTTCGCGTGCGCATTTTATGTATAATGGACGTATAAGCTAAAATTATCTAATTATCTATTTCAGTTAATGTTGATGATTGCGTTGTTCCTTAATTTTCGAATTGCATCCGGCTTATTATTTTTTGCAGACTGTAAGAGCAATTTTATAAAAGTAAGCTTAAACTTTCGATTATATCAAATAGAATTTCCGATATATATTTGTTAATATGTAAAGGATATAAAGCGAAAGTATGTTTTGAAATCCGAAATCTGTTTATCAATTTCACGCTGCTCGGCGGCGGGCGCCTAATGAATTGGAAGTTGATTTGTCAGCACTATCTTCAGCGCAGATGTTTTTATTTTATTTGGCTTATAATTCCTTACCAAATGTAGTATTTCATCTCGATATGCTCCGTCTTTGATATGATTTAAAACAAGTTCCTCGTCATTATAATTCGCTTCCGATAGCGAAGAAAAGTGACAGAGGTTATTGAAAACAAAAAACAAGAAATTATGTCTGTTTAATAGAATTAAAGAGAAAGTATTATCACATGAAACGAAGCAAAACTTAAACAACTTACATTGAAAGAAATGTTTAATAAAGTAAACAAATAAATATTAAGCTTTTTCTTTTTGCAAATTTTGATACCCTTTAGATCATAATTGTTCTTTATTTCATAAATTTCGGTTTCATATTTTTAATTTTAGAATTTCTGCATGCCATCTTACGAGATTTAAACTGATGATCTATAATCCGGAAAAATCGATAATCCGGAATCGCCGAAGTCCCGACGAGTCCGGATTAACGACTTTTGACTGTACTAAGTTTTTGCTGCTAGAAGCATACAGAGCAAACAAACGTTAAAACCAGAGTCAGTGAGTTCCATAGCTGAAGAAGGTCGGGACTAGATGGACTGACAGAGTTTATAGCAACATTGTTTTGTGCGATTGTCGTTTAAACAATGCCCGATTTTTGTGAATAGTGTGCGGTGCTGAAATTCTGCTTTTTGCTCAGAGAAAGTGGAACAAACTCTTGAAATGTTAAAAAAGGCATAGAAGAACAATGCTATGGAGAAAAAACTCATCAAGTGTTTGAGTGTTTTCCCTATTTCAAAAATGGTGAAATGTCAACTGATGACAAACCTCATTCTGGTCAACCTTCCACAGCCTGAACACATGAAAATGTTGGAAAAATTCATCCCATCATCAATGAAGATCGACGATGGACCATTGAAGAAACTGCGGGGAGTGACTTAGAGTTCAGTGCAGCGAATTTTGACAGAAAATTTGAGAATGAAAAGGGTGGCTACCGAATTCGTGCAATGACTGCTGAACAAAAGCAAGGTCTCGTGGAAACATGCTGTGCTTTGAAAGAACAATCCCAAAATGATCCAAACGTTTTGTTCAAAAATTATCTACGATAGGTGACAAAATGACTTCCGAGTTCACCTCACCCCAAGAAAGTATGTCAGGTGAAATTAAACATTATGAGTAAAACAATGCTGATTTTTTGGTTTTTTAAGTGAGAGAAGTCATCCACTCAGAGTATGTGCCCCAGGGTAGACTGTGCAATGGTGTGCACCGGAAGCTGCAAAACTTGTGGCAGTCAGCGGACTGGATTTTCCATCATGACAATGCCACTGCTCGCACAGCCCTGTCTGCACAATTCTTGAGCAAAAATGGTATGACCCTTCTTCCTCATCCGAACTTGGCCACGTGATCTTTTTTTTTTTTTTTTTTTTTTTTGTTTTCTAGAAAGTGTTTTGCGGATGCTGCTGAGGTGCAGAAAAAAAACCGAAGGAAGCACTGATGAACATCACAAATTTAATTACGAACTTTTCCCACTCGTAAATCCACTAATAACATAGCATTTAGTGATGCGAGTGTCATATATAAGTTTGAAATAATTATTTTCATCTCTTATTGATTTATATATAGTTTTCGTTTTTTCAACATGAACAATAATGAGCATTACATCTATGTTATCATCAGATTTTCAATTCAAATTACACTCTGCTGCAAAAAATATATGCACCCAGAAAGAACCAAGCCACAACTATGAAACTCGGCAGTAGTATAGTATTCAAGTAGATAACCAAATGACCTAAAACTGGGGTTAAAAAAGTATTTTATTTATGAGTAGCAATACAAAAAATGTTAAAATCAGCAGGTGGTAAAGCCACCCCTGGCAGTTATACAGTACAAAGTCCGAAATCCAGACTCGGCGATTCCGGATAATAGATTATCAATTTAAATCTGGTAAGATGGCATCAGAAATCATACAATTAAAAATATGAAATTGTAATTTATTAAATAAAGAACAATTATGATCTAAATGGTATCAAAATTTACAAAAGAAAGCTTAATATTTATTTGTTTACTTAAACATTTCTTTCAATGTAAGTTGTTTAAGATGCTTCCACAAAAAATTCAAAAAGTTCTTTTTTCTTTTGTCATATACAGTGGACTTTCTCATGCCATACTCCTCCCATAATTTTGAGATGGATATGCCTTTATCCATTTTTTGCAGCAATTCCACTTTTTGCTTAATGGACATCGAAACATGGTTTCGATTTGTAGATTCTTTGGCAACTCCAGAATTGAAAATTCTTTTCGACATAATCGAAAGTTCAAGCTTAGTTTTTATAAAATTGCCGTAATAACAGCCTGCAAAAAAATAATAAGCTGGATCAAAGTAGAAGATTAGGGAGCAGCGCAGTCTGCTACATTAATTGAAATGCCTTAGAAGCAGTAAAGATAATTTTAGCCTAGCTTGATAGCGTCCATTATACATTATTGGCTGTTATCACAAGATTGGCAATGAAAGCCAAGTTGTTTCGCTAAATTTTGACTTGTTTATAGTGCGTATTGAATTAAGCCTGAATTGTAATAGTTTATTTACTAACTATACCTACGCTTATTTCTTGCACATGCTTAAAACTAATCCGAGTCCTAAATAAATAAACTCCCACATGTATTTAAGGCTTTATTTAGGGCCGGCGCTCGATATTGCCTGGTGCAGTCTCTATGGGTCCTAAATTCTGCTACAAAGTGATTTCCTAAGTTCTAAATTTTCACCAAGCTTAAGCTTAAACGGCAAAATTAAGGGATGAGAAGTTTTTCGAGTTCTGGAAAAACTTCTCATCCCTTAATTTTGCCGCTCAGTGCTTCCCAAAATTCCAAAGATTTCGTCTTCCTTAAATTCTGCCGTCCGACATATTCTGCCACCGCTTCTAGGTTTATGGTGAATAACATATCTGTTATTCTTAATTAAAATAGCACTAAATATAATCTTTTGGCCAATGAGTTTCATTAACAAAATCTATTTTTACCATATGAAAAGAAATTTTTGTTGAATTTTTCCTCGTCAACATTTCTTAGAGCATTTAAGAATCTATAACCATCGCCAAGCGTAATGTTAGCATAAATGGTTACCATACTCTTGTTATTCAATTACTAATATAAAAAAAAAGTTTAGACATCACTGCATGAGTTATTACTGAAGCTGCCATGTATTGATAAACATGCAGTCATGAAAGCAAAATATAATAAATAATGACTCGCCAGGTTGGCATCAGGGATATAAAATAGGTGAATGTTTTGGGTCGAGATGTATGCCAAATAGATACTGAGCTACGGAGCCAAATTATGAATCTAACACAACGGGGTATTTTATTTAGTGCTTAAGTGAAATTAAGAATCGGAATTTTAAAGTGAAAAATCTCCACATGTTTTATTTTGGAAGGAAAAATCAAATGCGCATGCGTAAAGCATTAATAAAAAAAAAAATGTTTGTGGCTTCGAGGTCCGGATTTTAGATCATTCCGGATAATGGCCGTCCTGATTTCGGACTTTGTACTGTACAAGCCAATACTCGGCCGGGCATCGAATCTGTTAAGTTGCCAATGTCTTTCAGTGATAGTGCCACAAATGGAGTAACTGGTTAGCAAGTTGAGACATAGTTACACACGGCTGAATCTGTCCAAACATGTTCGATAGGTGACAAGTCTGCAGACCTAGCAAGTTGTAAACATTAACACATTGAAGACATTGTTGGGAAAGCCATGCCATATGCGGCCAAGCATTACCCTGCTCGAAAACAGAAACTGGATGACCTGCTAACACAGACAGTACGAATGGCAGCAAAATGCTAAAAACGTATCTGCGACCAGTATCTTGCAGTATGACTAATGGTGAATGGCTGTCCCAACTGATCACTCCCTAGACTGTCAAAACCCTATGTTCTGGTTGTGTGCTGGTCGGTAACAAATGGTACATTACACAACTTACTTCTCCGCCTCCAGATATGGTACTATTCTGGTAGAGCGGTATTAGTTAAAAATGCGACACTTTTTTTTGCCACCAATTGTTGCTAAGTGCAAAATGATGAAATAGAGCTAGTTCAAAAGACTAAAAAAATTATTTCGATAAAAAAGTTTTTTTTTTTTTTTTTTTTTTATTATTATTTTTTCTTAGTTCTTAAAGAAAATGAACATTCCCTTTTAATTTTTTAATCTACAACATTCTACACACAATAAAATGAAATTCAATCTAAACAGGCAGCATAAAATTACAAATATCATGTAATATTGCAGAAATGGCTAATTTCTTACTGAAGATAGTTATTCCAATCTATTATCGTACTATGGCTAATTTTGGCTAATCTTTGGAATATGGTAACAGGTAGTTTGGCGACATTTTGGTAAGGCGATAAAGGCGATAAGCTAGGACTTTAGCAGTGTACATGGATATAGTCAAGAGTGTGCGCAATGCCATTTTTGTGCAATTCTGGGATTTTTTTTAAAGTGAAAATAGGTCGACGTGTACTTGGATGATACAGTGTATGTGCAATTCGTAAAAACACGGCAAGCAGTGGGCGATTCTGCACTTTGTCCCAATATCACACCTAATCTTCGTCATGATTAAGCACTTTTGTTCCATAAAAGGTTCTAGCATAAGCATAATTCGGCTAGCAGATTGTTGGAAAAAAATGTTGGAAAAGTTCAGTAAAAAAAAAAAAAAAAAAAAAAAAAAAGCCTTTACTTCGTGAAAACAAAATGGCGTCCAAACAAAAACTAGCAAGTTGCTGTAGCAGGGTTGGTCGCCAAATTTTCGCCCAGTTACCATAATCCAAAGATTAACCCTAATTTCTACTGAAAATGGTAAAATTCAGCTGATGTCAATTACTGACACCACAGATAGATAAAACGAACAGCACTGAGGAAAGAAAAACACGAGCCTTCAAAAAATTTTTCGGTTCTAAATCTTTTTTTTTCCCCCTTCCTCACAGCAAGAATGTACATACGAAAGCCAATTAGGAGCTCTGTCTGAGTCAAAAGTTAACTTTATGGGATGACTCTGAGAACAAAGTCCATTGCCATGAATTATTTCTTTGTCCTGAAAGAATCTCATGGCAGCCTCTTTGTCACTAGGTAATTGCAAAATTGTGTAATCCATTTTACTAAAAAAAATGGTAAAATACGGCCGAAAAAATTAACAAATGATGATATTTCAAACAAGACAAACTAGAAACCTCGAGCCACAATATTTCAAACATGAATAAAAAATACTCAAAATAACGAGTGACAGTATTTGAAATGAAAACTGTTTTCAAAAGTTAAATCCTTAAGCCACAATACTTTTTGTGTTGTTGTAGCATTACCTTCTCATTTTTTCTTCCTTATTAGATGCAACTCTTAACAGAATAGTACCCACAGCGATCAACAGCATCGATAGAAAAGCACGATTTATCGCAGAAGATCACATTTCTCCAATTAAACACTGTCCAGCTTGAACAAAAATGGCACCATGCAATATGACACTGCTCACGGTGGAGGTCAATGGCAAGTGTCTTAATAGAGAATGAGATCTGAGCCCAGCGTCACCACGTCTTCTGCAAATCATATCCTTGGATATTCTGGGATCCCTCCAGAATGGTAAATCCTTGGATATTCTGGGATCCTCCAAGTTGGTAAATGGCCTTGAATAGGTTACAGCATAGCTGTTGGTGTGCATGTGGCAGCTTTTCTAATTGTGCAATCACACCCTCACACATTGGTGACGCGAAACATCCCAAGCTACTACAGCAGCCGACTAGGCCTTCGCTGAGCCACAGGTTCCAACAACAGAAAACGACCATATGACTTCCACCAATATGCCTGGTGATCTGCCTATTTGACCAACCAGCCTCTTTTAGCTCTAAGATGCGACCACTCTCAAAGTCTGACAGCTGTTCATAACACCGTCGAGTACATCTTAAAGGCATCTTTCATTACAATGTCATGTATCCAAGCCTTCAGCACGGGGCAGATGAGATTTCAGAATGTAACATTTTGTGGTGTAATGAATGTAAAAAGGTCTAGTGGTAGTATTTAAGTTACTTAAACATGAAAAATGATCTAATAATTAAAACATAAATTTAAAAATACAACAAATATTTCGTATTCCTGAAATTTTTTTAAAATCTTTTAACTGTAACAAGAATAATTGGTTGATCTTTACATTATGGTAACTTGGCGATTTTTTGGCGAAAATTTGCCGACCAACTCTCCTACAGCAAAACTTCATTTTTTTTCCCCGCCGCCATTTTGTCTTCACGAAGTAAAGACATGTTTCTTTTCTTTTTATCTCCTGAACACTTCTTCCAACAATCCACTAGCCGAATTACACTTATGCTAGAAATTTTATCAAACAAAACTGCTTAATCATGACAAATATTCACTGCAAAATTAGGAAAAACTGCACAATACCATTCTCCTTACACATTTTTCAAAATAACACATACACATAAACCATGTACATGCCGACTTATTTTTACTTAAAAAAACATCCCAGAATTGCACAAAAATGGCATTGCGCACACTCTTCACTATATCCATGTACACTGCTTTTTTCTCAATAATTAGAAAAATTTCACGAAAATACATGACAATTTTCTCAATCTTTAAACCCGGTAAAAAGAACATATATGAAATGACCTGATCGCGAAAAAGTATTTACCCTTTACAAATATCAACATTTCCACATATAAAATAAATAGAATATCCAAAAACTTTTACCTCTAAATCATCTATTACATTATACACGTCACCAACGAATTCATACCGCAAGCATTACAAATACTTAGTATCAAATATTTAAATTATTTCCATGCACGTTTATATTTCAACTTAAACGTATACCAAATTCCTACAAGCATAAAATTCACAAAATAACTATCATTTCATTAAAATATCACTAAACCATGTACACGTCGACTTATTTTTACTTAAAAAAACATCCCAGAATTGCACAAAAATGGCATTGCGCACACTCTTCACTATATCCATGTACACTGCTTTTTTCTCATAAATTAAAAAAATTTCACAAAAATACATGACAATTTTCTCAATCTTTAAACCCGGTAAAAAGAACATATATGAAATTACATGATCGCGAAAAAGTATTTACCCTTTACAAATATCAACATTTCCACATATAAAATAAATAGAATATCCAAAAACTTTTACCTCTAAATCATCTATTACATTATACACGTCACCAAAGAATTCATACCTCAAGCATTACAAATACTTAATATCAAATATTTAAATTATTTCCATGCATGTTTATTTCAACTTAAAGGTATACCAAATTCCTACAAACATAAAATTCACAAAATAACTATCATTTCATTAAAATATAATTAAATTCAAAAACACTACTTAAAATATAAATGAGCACATACATTAAATTAATAAAAATTACCTTACAATCCTAATTACTTTAAACTAAATCATTACTAATAACAATTTTCCCAATAATACCAAATTCCTTTCCACCTTACATTTACAACAATGCATAAAAATAATATCCTCAAATAATTAAAAATACTAAATTAGCTAATCTTCTTCAGAATCTTGATTACGTGGCGGATACACTTTTCTTACTTCTGTTTCAGAATCTTTAAAATCATACTTATCTTTCAAAGCAAGATACCAGGTAAAATAAATAACATAATAAAACATCTTTATTTCTCTCTCGCACAACCTTAAAAAACATTTATTACTATCCTTTTCAATACCACTAAATACCCATTTCGAATTCACTTTAGTTACGGCCATGGGATCCAAAAATTCACAAACACTATTTCACACAACACAGAATAAAGCCAAATACAAAATTGCCAGATTTTTTCCTGATTACAGAACAGTAATTCAACCATTAATATCACATAACATATCCCATGATCTCTCATTTCCCTCACACAAAATAATGCGTAATCAGAACTGAATACTACTCACATTTGAATACTACTCACATTCTTAACAAAGTCTAACTAACCTAATCTTCTTCCGAATCTTCCTTACATGGTGGATACACTTTTATTATGGATTCAATAAAATTACTGAACGATTTTTTTTCCAAATTTGATAGAATTTGATAAAAAAAAAAAATTCTTTTTATCACATCTACAATTCACTTTAGACAGCGCCATACAATCCCAAAATTATTCAACCCTACTTCACACAACACACAATGAAGCTTAATACAAAATAATATACATCCACAGATACTTGTCCAAATTCCCCCCCTATTCCGATTAAAGAACCGTAATTCGTCCATTAATATCACATGACATATCCCATGATCTCTCATTTCCCCCACACAAAATAATGCGTAATCGGAACTGAGTACTGCTCACATTATTACCAAAGTCCCAGGTAGTAACCTTTATCGCCTCCAAAATGTCGCCAAACTACCAGTTACCATATTGTAAAGATCAACCGAATAATTTCAAAACTGAGCACCACAATGAAATTATTACCCTTATTATAATCTAATGTGAAAAATCAAAATTTATTTCTACCAAGCAATAATAGTATAAGCACAGGTTATTTTTTAAAATGAGCTAATTTGAGGATAAGTGCAGAATCACCCACTGCTTGGCATGTTTTTAAGAATTGCACATACTCAGTATCCATGTACACACTGACCTATTTTCACTTAAAAAAACATTCGAGAACTGCACAAAAATGGCACTGTGACATCTGAGAAAATACGCTTGACTTTATCCATGTACACATCAACTTATTTTCACTTAAAAAGTCAAAAAAAATTGACAAAAATCCAATTTTCTTACTCTTGTAAAACGCGGCAAACAAATAAGTGGGCGATTCTGCACTTTAGCCCAAATTTGTACGAAATTTTTTACTCAAAAACACTATGCTCGTTTTCCCAAAAGAATAACTTGTGTACATAACACTAATATTTCAAATATAAAAAAGAGAAAATATGCATAAAATATTTAAACACATTCATAATTTATTAAATGATAACATCATTAATATGTTTTAAGATTTTAGTATCTGATTACTTACAATTGAAACTGCAACTTAAGATCAGCCTCTTCAATCCTTTCAAAATTGACATTAGGCGATCTATTCATGTCAGGTAGCAGCACAAAAATATAAGTTCATTGGCTGGGCCTGTAAAATTAGAAACTCAATCATATAACTCCAGTTTTCCCAATTTTTCCTACAAAATATGAAATTATAAAAAAATTTTATACCATAATTTACCAGAAAAACTCAAGACTACATATAATATAGAACATTCACAAAAATAAACTTCTAATTAGAAATTATACACATCTCAAATATACCCTTATATAACAAGATAAATAATAAACATAAGATTAATTTACCAACTTTTTAAGCATTCGTTTGTCTTTATTTAACAACCATAAACTTTAAACCAAATACACGAGATCTAATTTATATGCTGAATAATAATGAAAGCATTAGCCACGTTAGTGTTAAATAATAAACATAAGATTAATTTACCAACTTTTTTAGCATTCGTTTGTCTTTATTTAACAACCATATACTTTAAACCAAATACACGAGATCTAATTTATATGCTGAATAATAATGAAAGCATTAGCCACGTTAGTGTTAAATATTAGCACTGAAATATTTTCAGTATTCATTCTGCATTTAATTTAATAAAGTTTCCGTCTAATCGACTTAAATAATAGCAATATTAAATGACCAACCTAAAGTCATCATTACTGAAGTGGCAATATTAGCAGAAATGTCAACATAAACATTGCATAATTCAGTCACGCCTCTCCGCAGGGAGTTTACATGCATATACATGCAGTCTCGAATATTTATGGACTTTATGCAAGCTGTTGCCACCTTATACACCAATAGTACTAAATTTTGCATAAGTACAGAATAAATTACTGAAATATTTGGTGTGAGAATCGACATCCTCGCCGTCAGAGTTTGACCTGAGAAATGTCTACGTCACGCATGGGGACGTGCCATTGGCGCGAGATCTACATGTACGCAGACGGTACCCGTACACCAATCGACTTCACTTATTAAAATAAACACAATGTCAGCTGATAAATGATTCAATACATGAACACAAATTTAAATTTGAAGGCTCTTACCTGCAAAAGGCCCAGCGCTGCACGAATATACCATAACACACTTAATCGGTGAGTCGACCTAACATAGGATACAACACAAACACAGAGAATGAATCCACCGAAGTCGCGGGAAAAAAAAAAAAAAAAAAAAAAAAAAACTATCCAACATCCGGGCCACAGCAGTCCTGCATTTCCTGTTGTTTCGATGCGAGCAGCATTTATGTTTTTAACCTCTAAGTAACGTTAAAAAATCTTAACATCTTTTAGCTCTTCGTATCAATTATTAAAAGACAAAACTAGATAGGAATGAAAGCTTCAAGCAAGAGATGGTTACTGCGACTGCGCAGTGTGAGCCACATCGCTTCTTGCGGTAGCAGTGATCACGTGGGTCTTACAGGTGCTCTGTGAAGCTAAGTGCGGCATAGAGGGGTGAGTGGCCGAAACAGCGATGACACTTTTTCGCTGCGCAAAAACTTCGTTAGGAAAATTTCGGGTAAAATTCTTTACCAAGATCTAACACCGTCAAATCATAGTAACGAGATAAAATTTTCGGTTAACATTTAATCAGGATTACAATCAATGTTTTTTAGCATTCAATCATTAATTTTTTAAAAAAACAATAATGAATGAATGAAGTTTTAATGTCAATATGAAACAAAAAACAATTAACCTAAACAATACTCATAGTTTCTTTATTTTTTTTTTTAATTTTTGCTAAAACTAAAGATTAAAAATATTACACTTTCAGTAGAAACGTTAGAAAACAACCTTTCTTCAATATCAATGTGTTTAAATCTCATTTTCCTCTATTTTAAATAAAGGAAATTGAAAAATATAATGCCCTGAAACTGAAATTCGGTTAGTTTCGCTTAGTGTAATGAACAAAAGAAAAAATTGCAATTTTCGTAAAATATGTACTTTAAAATCAGTGAAAACTGTCTTCCTGTTTAATCTTGCATAAATGCCCTCACCTATGGCAATACGTGCAAAAACACTCTGAAAATTTTGATTAATACTAAAAAACCATCGGACGCGTTTCAAGAAATATTTCTAAATGTCTTTTTAACCCTTAAAAAATCAAATCCTTGGCTAACCTGTACGCAACCCCCCCTGGACTAAGGAACAATTAATGGAACTAAGGAATATCAGTTATATAAATTACAGATAATAGTATTCTATCAATACAAAAAGCGTATTATGATATCAGGGGCGGACTAAGGCCTAGCCACGTGCCTAGGGCCCGTGGCCCGAAAATTAGGTTTTTAACTTTTATTTTTATATAACAGAAAAACGTGATATTCATAATTATTACTGAAACGTTTCCAAATTATGCCGAATTGTTGATTGATAAAATCGACAAGTGTGGACGAGCGTTCCCGTGCTTATGCATCCACGCCCGCGAGTGTCGATGTGTGTAAATACGATCGAGCCTCGCGCCTATCGAGCCTTTACTATGAACGTGTTTAAAAAGTCAAACGTAGCTATTTAAAACCCGTGTCTCCTGAACGTATTGCATCTTATGTGAGTTGTGATTGAAAATTGTGCAATTAAGACTTAAATACCTAGACTTAATTGCAAATAGATTGTTTTGGATTCACAGTTAATACTTTCTGGAATACCTAAAATAAAAATGTAAGTTTTTATAAAAGTATCACATTATTTAATTAAAATAATATATAATATAAAATACCACGAATTGTGATTTTGTTTGTGATTGTGATATTGAGTAAAAATAAATTTAAATGAAGATTCTTTTCTTCTTTCTTTTTAACACGTGGTCTTTAAAATGAGTTCCTATAAACATTTAAGTAGAAGTGAAAAAAGAAAACGAAAAGCAGATCGAGATAAAGTGGCAAAACAAATGAAAAGATCGTTGGACAAATTTTTAACTGTAGATGGAGAACAATTACAACAGTTGTCATCATTTTCACAAATTTCACCTGCTCAAACTCTAGAAACATCATTTGTGTCGGAAACTATTCTGCAAAAAAGACCAGCAAGAAAAACCAAGTAATTATTCCGTTTGTGAAAATGAAACAAAAGGAGAAAATATAAATTTAACATCATCTCAAAGTAATGATGAAACTAAGAATTTTGTAAACGATAGTGCATTGTGGCCAGAATACTCAATAGACGCCATGCGAGAGTTTTATATAAAAAATTTACCAAAATCAATAAATGGATCTTTGGAATCATCTTCTATTCGATGCAACGAAGGGTCAAAACAAATCACAAGAAAATTAACTATTGTCTCCTTCTTCAGAACAATTAATAGCGGGGGAAAAGTTAAAAGAGATTGGTTGGCTTATACTGAAACCAACAACTTATAGTACTGTTACGTCTGTAAATTATTTTCCAAGCAAACAACGCTAATGACAAAAGAGATGAATAATTGGAAAAATGTACATAAAAAATTGTCAGAGCATGAAAACTCCAGTGACCACATTAACTCCATTTTATTTTTTATAACAAGATCTAAAATTACCGGACGCATTGACACTGAACTGGAAAAACAAATTATAAATGAAGGGGGAAAAAAAAAAAATTGCAGGGAAGTACTTAAACGTGTGGTAGTGACAATCAAATTTATTTCTTCATACTCTTTAGAGTTTCGTGGTAAAAATGAAGTGCTTTTTAGTGAAAATAATGGTAATTATATAGGTGCTTTGGAATATTTATCCGAGTTCGATCCATTTTTGCGGGAACACATGAAAAAATATGCAAACTGCGGCACCGGTACTATAAACTATTTGTCGTCTACAATATGTGATGAATTTATTTCTATTATATCGAAAGATTTACAACTCACAATAGTGAGCAAAATAAAGGAAGCCAAATTTTACTCTCTAATTATTGATTCGACACCTGATATATCTCACGTAGAACAGCTGACCGTCATTATTCGCTACGTTCTTCCAAGTGGTATAAAAGGAAGATTTTTGTGATTTCTACCTATATTTTCTCATACTGGTGAAAACTAGAGAAAGTTATTTTAGAATTTTTAAATAATATAGATTTAGACATCACTAATTGTCGGGGACAGAGTTATGATAATGCGTTTAATATGTCAGGTAAATATAAGAGACTTTAATCCAGAATAAAACAGTATATTTTTTCTGTCCATTTTATACCATGCGCAAATCATTTACTATTAAATTTAACTGGAAACGCTGCTGCCGAAAGTTGCATGGAAATGACCACTTTTTTCAATATCGTTCAGGAATTGTACGTTTTTTTTTTTTTTTTTTCCAAATTCTACACGTAGGTGGAATGCATTACAAAAATTTTGTAAGAACAAACACTTGAGTATTAAACCTATTTGTGACACAAGGTGGTCTGCTCGTTCCGATGCTGTGAAATCCTTAAAGGAAAATTATGAAGAAATTAAACATTGTTTACATAATTTTTCCTCAAAGATGAAAAACCATTAACAAGGTCCGAAGCTGCCGATTTACATAAAAAACTTGATACATTTCAGTATGTAGTGTTACTTACTATATGGGAAAAGATTTTAGAGAGAATAGATGCTTCAAACAAGACTCTGCAACAAAAAGACGAATCCCTAAATCCTAAATACAAAAGTTTTAATATATGATTCATTGATAGATTTCATACAAACTGTTAGAGATGATTTTGACAATTTAGAAAAAGAAGCAGAAAAAGTTAAAGATATTGCGTATACTAATGATAAAAAATGGCAGAAAATACGAAAACTATTTCATGGTGAAATTCCAGAATATGAAATAAGATTCAGTGGCATAGAATTTTTTTTTAATGCGATTCTTTAATTAGCAACATTCAAAAAAGATCTGAGGAATATAAAACTATTAACAATAAATTCAAAACAATTTTTCATGATACTAATGTTAATGATTCTTCAATAGAGGAATTAAAATGTTATCAACAAGATTTAAACTTTGCAGAACTGAAAAATGAAGTATTACAATTTAAGACTTTTATAAGTAAAGAAAATATTATTTCGCCTGTATCCATGTGGTCATTTATTCAGGAAAATAATATATTTGCAAACATTCCCTAATTTAAACATAATTCGGAGAATTTATTTATCACTTCCAATAAGCAATGCAAGCGGTGAAAGATCATTCTCAGTAATGACCAGAATAAAAAACCTTTTAAGATCCACATTAGGCCAACAAAAATTAAATACTTTATCATTACTTTATCAGAAAAAGAGTTATTAAATAACTATTAATTATGACAAACTAATTGACGAGTTTGCAGAATTAAAAGTGAGAAAAAAGGCAATATAATCAATCTGAATATATCTATCTAAGTATTATTGTTTGTTTTAATAAATTATGTTTATTTTTGTTTTAATAAATTATGTTTACGTTTGTTCGTTTTAATAAATTATGTTTATTCAATTTTTGTACAAGTATATTATTTTTTCCTTTTTTTTCTTGGTATCCGAATTAAATAGAACTACATACTATACGCTTTAAAACCAAAACTACCAAACGCAAAGTATTAGTCATGACTGAAAAATAGGCTCGGAATTACAATGTTGCCTAGGGCCCGCTTTAGCCTTAGTCCGCCACTGTATGATATAGTACTTCATATTCATCGATACAAAAACACCATTTACTCGACTTCAGTGTTGTCATATGCCAAACTCCCCCACCCGTGATCCTGGATTCTCGTTCCTAAACATGGTAAACCTCGACATGTAATACACCTCTCTGACCATGGATCTTGGACACCTTTATCTTTAAAAAAAAAAAAAAAAAAAAAAAATCTGAAAGGTTTTTCAGATTTAAAATTACGTCCAAATGGGCGTTTTTTAAATATTTTGTGCGTTACCTTTATTTATTAAATATCATGTTCTTTGGACTTGAACCATAAAATTCAGTTAATTAGCAATGTCGCAAAATAATTTTAAAATGAGCACATCTTTAGAATTTCCGGTACACAGTTCCGCGTGCTGGAGATTTTAGCAATCTTTAGCAGGAAAATTTTAAGCAAGAAGAAAGAAGATGAGGACTTTGGCGAACGCCATTTCCTCCAGTCCGTGAGACTTGGTAAGTTAGAAGAACAAAATAACCGTGGAGATAAAAAGTCCCCCCCCCCGTAGAGTGTTGCCAATGCTCGCTTTGAAATCCTTGAGTTTGTTAATCAAAAATTCGTTAAAGTTTTAAAAAATAGGAAATCGATAATAAAACAAATTCCAAATTTCAAATTTGGTTCTTTCACGAGCCCATATTTGTAGGAGGATTACATCATTTAAAATTCGATGGCTCTATGTACCATTGTTTTATCGCAGTGCGAGAAATATAATACATGCATCTATGTAGATTTTTCATTATTTAATTTCTTCAAATATAATGCAGGACTCTAACATTTGATGGCAACAGTTTGAAAAGTGATTCGCCGTTTATAGTGATTCAACACAAAATCGCAAAACTAAAACAATAGTCCTTCAGGGATAAAGCCCCTTTCGACTGAAAATAAAAAAAAAAAAAAAAAAAAAAAAAAAAATATTTTAAAAATTGCTCATTCAATCCACTTTTGATCTAGAATATTCGAAGGATGAAAACATACTTCCACCAATCTTTCGGATGATTTGTCAATGAATTTTGAAAGCTTTTACTCACATAAGCCTTACCTGGAATTAGAACCCTGTCTTCGTTGTAAGAACTGTTATGAATTAATATTGCCGTTTGGGGAACCTGACTTTCGAAACACATTTTTGATTTTTGCACAGTAGGAATGCAGTTAAGAATTTGAAGGCGTTAAGCCACTCAGCATATTTTGCCCCATACACACTTTTAGCCATTGCTAGATCATTCCTCCCTTCTATCCAACACATGCACATATTAGTTTAGAACAATACTTAAGGAGTGTTTTAAATACTAAATAATTAAAAATATAGAAAACTTTGATAAATACCCTTGATTTTAAATGATCATTCATTTTTAAATTGATCCTTCATTTGTAATTAATTTGTAAGTCAAATTTTGGCAATGTGAAGGCCTCTACTACATTGATAAATTACATTGGATATACATAGAAGCTATTCATTAATGTAATGTGTGTTGTCTATAATATGTTTTCAGATTTACAGACGGATTGGTTTAGCGTTTCGGAAAGTATAAGATTTATTTAAACATCGAAAATCTAAAAATTACAATTGGCATCAAAAAAGATAAAAACTAGAATTCAAAATTTTTAAATATTCCCAAAATCTGAAAATTTGAGAAAATAATCACGGAAATTCATTCTATGATTAAATTACTACCTCCATGATAATCGCAAAAACTATAGAAAAAATACAAACGCATGAGCTTTTTAAAGCAAGGTCTCAATCTGTCAACGGATTGGATAGAAGACGTACCTATCTTATATTCAAGTTAAAATTTCTAATTTTAAAAACGCGAACTGGAAAAAGTCTTTTCCCTGCAAAAGTACACTTTATTGCTACACAACAGAAATAAAAGGAAGAAAAATTACATAAATGGGGTGATTAAAAGCACAATTATGCTATCCGCAAGAATTAATAATAATAAGTTTAAAGAATTCCAATATTTCCAAAACGTAGATTAGATTTTTCTTATTTTCGTATCTTAAGTAATATTAACTGTACAGGTGGAGCAAGAATTTAAAAATCTTGAGTATTAGAGATATAGACACTTATTCGAAGCAAATCACCGAATGCCCTGCATAGTTCACAGTGATGCGCTTACGTCAAAACATCTGAATCCTTCATTTAATCATGTGTTTGAATGTGTGGTGAATGTCGTAAATTTTATGAAAACCTCGTCCATTGAAAATAATATTTTTTAAAAAGCTGTGTGAGAATATGGGAGCTGAACACTCATCTTTCTTGCATTATAGTAGTGCACAATGGCTCTCCGTGATAACATTTTATCACGTAATTTAAATTGCGGCAAGAATTTTTTCTTTTTCTTGAAAAGGGAGGATATTAAGAGGCCGAAGATTTTGCCGATGTTTTAATAAAACTAGCATTTTATGCTATAGTTCTGAAAAGCTGAATTCTTTTAATCTCTCTCTGCAGGGAAAAAACATGTATCTTTTGAAGTCAATGGGAAAAAAAAATATCAGCAATTAAAAGGAGAAAAAAAAAACGCATAACTATGGAGAAGAAAACTGAATGAAAATGCAGACAAAGAATATTTTTTATTATAGCAGTAAATCTTAAACTTGATCTTTTTCAAGATATAAAAAAAATATGGTTTTCGGCAGTCGCTGTAATGTAAAGCAAGTATAGAGCAAAAATTAACGTGAAAAAGGAAATGAGGGTGGACGTGTCCAGTTTACCTTCAACGATTTGAGAAAATGTGCAGTAATTTGTAGGCTCATCTATCACATTGATAATTAATTTAATGTTAATAAAGTAAAAAATTGTTAAATAATGATAATACATGAATTTTATTTATTTCCCCCCCCCCATTTCTTTCATTCGATTAGTCATACTTTTACTTAGTGGTAGGGCACCATGCAAAAATTTAAATTGAAAAAAGGCTCCGCGACTCCGAAAGTTTCGGAACTACTGGGTTATTATATACAAAATACACATTCGATCTTCAGTAAGCCGAAAATCAAAACGGGGGGGGGGGTTAGTTTTAAATTCTACATTTAGTTATTCAGTTCGATTTTTCGAAATTCAAGCAAAATTCCGCTGTATTATATTAATAGTAAGCAGCTGTTTCGGTTAAGTTGCAACTCCTGGACCTATTACATCACTCAGCATAGCAAATAAGCAGCGATCAAAAGATGCCGCCCTCTCAAACTGCTTCGACGTACCTTGTCTACTCCGTACTTTTCTAGGAATATGATGTCACAATTTCCGAATCGGTATCCTTTGCTCGCCGGCAATAGTCGCTTACTTCCTATAGTCATCGTACAGGAATTATAGATTCCCAGAAATATTTCATCTGGTGAAATTCCTCAGTGAAATTATCCACCTTGCTGAAAGCAAAGTGAAGTCTGGACTTAAAAAATTAAGATTCGCAAAAAATCTGAAGGAAAATGTGCACGCTTTTAATATTTCCATTTCTCCTGCTAGATAAGATTACAGCACATAAAAAGCTTTTAGCTGTTCTGCAACCATTTTCGCGAAGATTGTTTACTAACGGAGCAACAATGACAGCATAGCTAATTTTTGCAAAATTCGAAGGTTTCATCTTCAATTAAATGCATAACCATACGAAAATATGGTTAAGAAATACAGAAATCTGCTCATCTGAAATTTGATCATTTAATATACATAAATTTAGTATTATTTTACATTTAATCTCTTTTTTTCAATCGCTCGGAATTTAACTGTATTTGTATATAATACGACATGTAAGAAATTTTCAACTCTATTGCAATAAAATTTCAGTAAATTCATTCAATAAAACCAAACGTGTCATACACTTTTATTAAATAATAAATTACGTAATTAAAATAGTAATTTGCTTTCCAACGATTTTATTTGTTAATGGTAAAAATTTAATTTCATCTCAGCTTTAATAAAACGAATAGATATTTAGCATAAATTGATATTCCATTAGTTCTTATCTAACTCCAGAGGCAAAGACGGAGGGTAAAAGAAAAAATTGCATGCAACAATGCATAGTGTTAACGGCATGGAAGAGTTAAAAATTCTCTCTACTCCACCCACTTGGGCATCCTCCAATATCAGACAGTAAGAGATCCTGACCCCTATTCCGACGGTATTCCATGCCAAGTTTGGAGAGGAGCACACGAAAACAGTCCCTGTTTCCTGTGCAATGAAACAAAAATGCGTAAGTTAATAGTGAAATTTGAAATTAAATTTAAATTTAAGCTATCGCTATCCGTTTATTTAATTTTTATGTGCTGATGTTAGAAACACCTTTAACAAGGTAACTCGAACTTCTTATACATACCGTCTGCTCGACAGCACACGGCAACAGTGTGACCTCATTTCAACCAGTCCCGTTGATATTTCTCTCGTTGTCACGTAACTCCGCATTTCACCAGTCTTGGCACAGTGTAAATATGTACAAATGAAATTCAAAGAAATTATAAATTTAAAACAAAACATGCTTTTATGCTATGCATTATGTACCTCAGCTTCACAGAAAAAGCATTTATATTAATACATATCCGTTTAAAACAAACGAAAGACCTCATTTCTTTGGCTCAGCAGCGAAATGTGAGCTTACAGTGATCAGAACAGCCCTGTTTAGTTTATTCAATTTTGTCAAAGCATGCAAGGGATATCTGCCTTAAGCAACCCTTCTCTTACGCAGATGGATGATTCGTGGAGGACTGTCTAAGAGAAACTGGTTCGTATCACGTTATACAAGGGAAAACCATGATGCAGCCAGCCCATTAACTTAATCACTCGATCACTGGTACAGCCCTGTTTAAAATGCGCATACAAAAAAAGTGAATAATTTTTGGAGGTTCCCCCCCCCAACGCAATTGATAGTTTAAAGCTTCCCACTTAATAAAGAAATGTTCGATTCATTTTCGAAAATACTTTGGATATTCTAGTTTTAAGAAAATTAGATGTAAAATGTAACGTTTTCATACAGGCTGCTCATTTTTATGAAATATCTGTATTACGTCATCCTTTAAATAATTTGTTTTTTAAATTGAACTAAACGTTGAATTGGGAATAAACTACCTGCATCGAAGTGCAATAAAAGCAGAAGTACTTTTCCTTCGTTCTTATATCTGCATTGTGTTTTTAATGTCTGAGCATTTAGAGCTCTTTTATAAGTTGGTACATTTTGATTTTTCATGAACATACTTGTGTTGTACACAGTTTGATTTACTTCTTGATTTCGCCTATCACTAGTGTATTTTTTCACATCTGTCTCCCTATTATTTCATTAGTTTCATGTTTACAAAACTTGAAATATTACCAAAACTCACCATTCTTCTTCCATCTCCTGTTCTTTGAGCATTCACCTCATCGAAGTTGAACGCCAAGGCATTTTAGGCAAAGCTTTATTGAGTGAATGACAACTCAGTCGGACCCATAGGTTTGAACACTTATATTCATATCCGTTCTTATTCTTAGTGCAAGTTTTGAAGACAGCAGTTCGATTTTAGTGGCTATTTTTTCAAAGATGAATAGAAATGGCAGAGAAACATATCTGGCTGGAAAATAGACATAAATCGGTGTCGACTGTAGTCTCGAATTCCAAGTGGGAAACAAATCTCTTCTGACAGCTCGCGAGGGCACTCTGAAAACACTGTTGGAACAAAATTCCATAGTAGATAATAAGAACTAACAGGAGATGAAAAAGAGTACATTTTTGATTAAAAAAGAAATGTGTTTATCTTAATTTTGAAAAATAAAAGAAGTATTAAAAAACCCATTATTTATGGGATGAACCAAAAAATGCGAGACAATGCTTGTATTTACAAACCAGTTTGTCTTAAGTAATGTCATCTGACTATTATATTTCCATACTCAATTATTTTCAAACTGAATGCGGTAGAAACAATATTTAACAAGCGCATTCCAAAAGAAAAGTTCATGTTGCCAGTAAATTGATTAAATTTGTGAGAAGTCCTTAAGACTGAATGCCGATGTTCACGTACATGAGTTCAACAACGACATTTAAGATAAATATTCGGAAACTGACACTAACCAATGTACTGCAAAGTAGGAGTGAGGAAAGTGGCACGTTTTCGCATTTGGTGCACAAAGGGGAAAACTTAGCAGAATGTACGACGGTAATTGTTAAAAACATCTAATATATCGTTTTGCACAGGAAAATGAACTTTCTTCGTAGGTTGAGATTTAAAAGTTCGTCTGATGATTTATTTGCCTATATATCGGAGCAGGGCTATACTACTATTCTTCTGGCTTTTAGAATGGAAAAATGCTCATTCCCTGAAAGGTACTTTCATAGTGTCTTTGATCCTGATTGTTGCCAAGTCTCCGGTTTTCCATTACATGAGATAACGATGTGTGAAGGAATCCAATGAAAAATGATACTGCATATTCATGTAAGTTAAAAGTGTGTGTGTGTGTGTGTTTGTGATTATGGCAAAGCCTCGAGGGCTATCTGCCTAAGATGAGGGATGCCATCGTGGAGGGCTTTCTAAGGGAAACTGGCTCGTATACACATGTTACACGTTACACATGGAGAAAACCACGAAAACGCCCATGCAGCCAACCCGTTCGCGGGATTCGAACCTCGGACCGAACTACCAGTGTTCAGCGACGTTACCGCTCGGCCGCTGGTGGGCTGTAAGTTAAAAGAGGCAGCACAATTGTTCAAAAGAGCGTCATCACTACTGAAATATTTTTTAATGTTGTGTTACATAATATTTTAAGTAAAATATATTGCAATTGTAATAATTAGAAACTAAATGATCAGAGATAATTATTATAAAATTAACAGATTTATAATAATTAAAATAAACTATATATAAAAACTATATATAGAAAAAAAATATAACGAGATTTCTGCAAAAATACTCAACCCGGTGAACATTTTGAGGCTGTATCCTGCAAAATGGAGGCAAAATTGTTAAAGGCTAGTTTTAGATAATCAAACGTCAAGCCAAAGAAGATTTAGCCGTAGGAACTGTCACTGTGCTTATCTTATTAAGTGTGTTATAAAAATAACTCAACAGCTTTGTCTTTCTGTGTTAAAGATACCATCTTTATATGTGCAAGTGAAAGTGTGTGTACTGGTATGTGTATGTATATGCTGTAATTAGTGTCTAACAGTATCTAACAAACCAAGATGTAACACATCATTCGCCTATCGATCAAAACTAATGTATTCTTAAGACGCCTCTGTATGGCCATGTACAATTACGTAAAATTCTTCAAAAAACTCTCGAGGTGGCCTCATGAGGCTCCTGGGAGTTGCTGCTAGTAGATAGGGGAGGGCGCGGGACATATGCCTGTTTACCTCTGTTAAACATCAGGCGTCCCCGTCCTCCGTCACCTGTCTTAAATATACTTCACATGAAAATTTCAAATTGACAAAAATTCTGAACTGTTATTAAATAAGGAAATGATTTCTCAATTCAGGAAAATTTTCGAGATATTTTACTAAAAAAATTTAGGAAGCAACTCTAAAAAAATAATATAACATCAGGAGACACCTTATTTTAGAGAAGGATTTAATAAAGCTTTTAATTAGGACAGTACTCAGATCCATTCTCGGAACTGCCCACCATTGTTGAGAAAAAATCATCAAGATGTTAAAAATTTATTTTACTTACATAAAGACATTTTGGATGAAAAATGTACATATTCGCTTCTGTTTCCAGAACCTACTCATTCTGTTAAATATAACAAATAATCTAATTCTCCTGAATAATATACGGCTTCATTCTATTCTTTCGTTTATCATGCCATCATATTTTCTTAGCTACATTTTCTTTCTCAAGAACTCAATTATTTGATCCGCTGTCATTAATAGAGGCTTTTCTATTACAGTTATTGAAAGTCTTTAAAATTTATCATCTTATTTAAAAATTTGTTATCTCCCTTTTAACTCTAATTCCATAAAATGCTCTGATTCCATAAATTAAACTTCAGGTCATTTTCTTGCATATCAATAAAATTCACAGTTTCGTTTTTACAGGTATAATTTCCGTGCACTCCTTGTCCAAGTGGATTCGACACACATCGGATATCGGCTAAACTAAGCCTTAAAATTCTAGAAGATACAAGCAACTTTTGCCAGAAAAGGAAAAGCAAATAAATTTTCAATAGAATATCATATTTCTTTCACTAAAATATTTATTATTAGTTCTGATAAAACTATTCAAAAAACTTGAATTGATAAACTAGATTTCTTCGAACCTTCCATACTCTAGAAAATATACGTACTTTCATTAGTGGCAGTACTCCAACTAAATTTTTCCCACAGCTTTCAGCATTTTATTATCATTTTTGTTCAATAACAGATGGTCAGATTCAGAAATGGAGAGCCGTCAAAATTGATAACAAGGTAATTTAAGGTTTGGTGTTCTCTCGCTTTGGTAATTTTAGAGCACATTAACAAATATCAAATACAGTGGCTTTTGTCGCTTTATATGACACGATAAATACTAAAACAAAACAAAACATTGATGGAAAAAAAAAAAACACGGCTTTTATTATGCATTAGTACCCATTGATTTTAAATCATCACATATGCGAAAAATAAAACAATTTTTGGTATTTTTCTGTTAACAGGTCGCAACTTAGAATAAACCACCAAACATAAAAGGGGGGAAAACAACGTCACCGGATAATAGGCAATGCCAAGTGACTGTCCGTTAGAAGCAACCTGACTCATAGCAAAGGGGGGTGAAAGGTGTTGAAAAACAAGGAGGTTAGAATAGACCTCCTTGTTCCTATTCTAACCTCCTTGTTGAAAAATGCGGAAAAGTTCAAAATGGCGTCTTGTCATAGTAGTTTGAAGAAAATGGACTGGGTAAAAGTGAAAATGGCTAATTCAGCAAAAAATTACCTAAAATATGTACAAATAATTCCTGTCACAACGTCTTTATTTCCTCTTAAAATTTGGCACAATACTTTTAATATTATTTTTAAATAGTTTTTAAAAAACCTTGCTGGCCAGTTCTATTCTGTTATTAACTTATGGACTATTTCGTTTCTGGCAGCTTGAAGAATTACGACTTTAATTAACAAATAACTATTTTTTCATCATTTCTCTTACTTTAGAGGCCATTTTAGGTAATTTTTTGCTAAATTAGCCATTTTCACTTTTACCCAGTCCATTTTCTTCAAACGAATATGACAAGACGCCATTTTGAACTTTTTCCGCATTTTTCAACACCTTTCAGCCCTCTTCGCTATCAGTCAGGTTGCTTCCTACGGACAGTCACTTGGCATTGGCTATTACCCAGTGACGTTGTTTTTCCCCCTTTTTACGTCATCCGGCAAGTTGGAGGGCAATGGAAACGCTCGGGGGTTTGCACACCCTTTTTCAAGTTTCCTCGTCACCAAGGAAGACAGCTCTGATTTTTATAATTTTTTTCTCTAAAAGTCTTTTCTAGGTCTTGGCAAGACCCATGCTTCTAGTCGTCTTATTATATTATCTTCTCCTTTTTGATTTAAATATAATTTACGGTACTTTTACAAAGTTTTAATTCTTTAAGCTCGCAGGTCCAACCCATAAGTTCTTGTACATTTTGACTAATAGCATATCGCTATTTATTTTTTCTGTACATCGGAATTGCCTTTCCCTTATTTATTTTTTTACACCTTAATGTGTCAAAATAAGCGGACGCGTCGGGAAATTGGAACAGAGAATTGAGACTAAGGTTTTTGACATAGTTTATTTAATTCATTAAAAATTTGTCGCGCAAAGTTTCAATGGTCTGTTTCGGCGAAACGCGTGATGGAGTTGGCTTAGTTTGAAATTCATTTTAAAAATTTCCCTTGACGAACCAAAATGAACTTCGAGTTGGACTAATTAACCATTTACTGCTTCTTAATTTTTAATATTTTTTATTTTTACCTCAATCAATTGATTAGTATTTTACTGTGTTTTAAATCTACTTTATTCGTTTAGCATATAGCTTACTATTTTTGTTTTTACCTCGTTCAATTGATTTTTTTTTTTTTTTTTTTTTTTTTTTTTTTTTTTTTTTTTTTACTGTGTTAAAAATTACTTAATTCGTTTAGCATATAGCTTACTTTTTGTTAATTTTACTTGTAAATATTCAAATGTTTTATTTTTCTCTTTAACACATTTCATAGCAACTAAATATGCTTATGTTGAAGTTTTCACGGAGCCACAGTTTTTGGTAACTTTTTAGCATGCGTACTAAATATATATATATAATGTTTAACGTACGAACTGCCGAATTTGTGCAGTTCTCTGATGCTTATTTAAACGAAAACAAATCTCTGTATACATGGAAAGAACTACTTGCGCACATTAAACATTGCGCAGTTAGCTATTCATGACACGATATAATCGGGCTACCACATTTGGCACTATAGAGTTATTTGGCGACTGAGGCCCATTAACAGAAAAGTGCTCAATTTTTACGGACGTTATTCTGTGCAATCAATGCTTATAGCTAAATCACAAAGCATTTTCTGAATAAAGCTGATATCACATATCCATTTATTTTAGATGAACAATTGTTTCAAACAATTTTTCTACCTGTTTCACTACTGAAAGAAAGATGCATGATTTTTTCCTTTATTTCGCAAAAAAATTGTATTTGTTGGTTTTCAACAACTAATCAGCTACCAGCATCAAATTCCCCGTCATCAACCATCATTTGAAATGCATTGCTAGTTTTGCCATGGTAACCCCAAAACGATCCGCGGTGGTTGGCTGTTTCATATCACGACACAAAGAAGAAAAATTGTACTAAAGAGTTTTTGTTCCGAAATGTTTTAAATGTGCGATACGACCTTTAGAAAGGCTTGTGTCTGACCACCCTCGAAATTGATAGAGTTTCATTTAAAATTTACACCAAACTAAGACTGCCTAATTTTATGAATAAAAGCACAAAAATATTATCTATAGTCCGTGAATTATCTATAGTCCGCACAGCAAATTATTCAGCATTTCAAAAGGGGAAAAAAAAAAATTAGTTAGTGTTCGCATTTCAACCATGACGTATAGCTCGAGACGTAAAGATTAAGGTGACCAGATTTTAATATTGGTAAAGCGGGACACCATTGACCGGGGGGCGGTAGTTGTTGATTAAAAATTTGGTCTACTTGGAGCAACTAAAATTTTCATAGAACGCAAAAATAGTATTGCAATATATATATGTTTTTTTAATTTCAACATAAGGACAATTTACAAATATAATACTTTAAAAAATTATGTATAGTATTATTTTATTATTTGGCATACTTCTCATTTGAGTGAATTTTTTTTTTTTTTTTTTTTTTTAATTAAATTGCTGTCGTTGTTTAAAAGGTCATGAAGCTTTTCACAAGAATTTGTTGAGTTATATTTCACATATAAAAGTGGCTTTTAAAGTGTAGACACTTAATTGTGACTTTTCTGATGTCCATACTTTATTTACCGTAGAAAAAAAAACGCCTTCAGTCGCACCATTAGTTCCTGGTAAGGACAGAGCGTACTCCACAATTTTTAGTGCATTATTGTAGGGAACATGGTTTGTTTCAAAATGATGAAATATTTCTAACTCTAGTGTGATTTTTGCTGATGCCCAAGATTTAACTTTTTCCTTATCAATATACTTTTTAATAATGGTACTTCATTAAAAAGATCATTTTCGGAAATATTGCTATATGAGAAATATTGAGTAATATGATCGAATGGTTTTTGCACATCATTCCAATTAAGTTCTTGTTTTAATGTAACCCAATGAAAATAAATGTTTAGTGTCGATGTAATGTACCGTCCACTCTCTTCTAAATAATCTATGCAGTTACTATAGAACTTTTTACTGTGATTCATGATATCTGCACAATTTATTGCACTTTGTTCTATCTGGTTTATACTATACGGAAAGTTAACGGAAGAAAATTATTTTCTAACTGCTCTTGACACTGAAATTTTAAATTATTAACTTCATTTGTTACTTCGATTACCGAAACTTTGTCACCTGCAATAAGTTTTATAGCATTTTTAAGAAAGCTACTTGATTGTGTACAAACTCTAGCCAAATTATTGAAGATTCTTTTTTAACGAGCATAGTGTATAAGCCATATGAATATATTTTGTCGTGCTTCCAAAAATCGGGACTTTTTTATAACGTCAAGGGACAAATTGTTAAAAATCGGGACGTCTGGTCACCTTACCAAAGATGCAACCATGTTTCCCAACTAGAAATTGTCCCTATTGAATAGCAAGCATTCTTGTTTCTCAAAACGTAGTCGAAAAACCGCAACTTTCCTAGGATTACTACTTACTATACCAATTTGGTTTTAGCTACAGAACTTGGCAGCCCGCCAACCAAAAGAAGTAATAACATTGTTCGTTGGGTGTCTCCCCATTGACTATGATAACGGATGTAATACAAATCACTGTTTTTTTCTCCCATACACCAAAGAAAGATAATTAACATTGCTTGTTTGGATCTGTTTGCTTTTTACGTCAAATAATAGTTCACTATTCAACTGCAATCAATATCTATCTAGAATATAGTTTCATAGCTGTTCAGTATGCTTTTAAAATACTTTTAATGCAGCTTTAAATTTGGATAATTCCAAGGCCGGACACTAAAGTTTTACTCAGTGGCGTAGCTAGGGAAAGGAGGGACATCTGTCCCCGGGCGCAGCAATCCAGGGGCGCGAAATTGATGTTACAAAATTTTAGAATGAAACATGTTTCAGTCTTGGCACACAGATAGGGCGCAAGATCTTCAGTTGTCCCAGGGCGCTGAAAAACCTAGCTACGCCTCTGGTTTTATTGCATATAGTATATGAAACGTATATTAACCAGTTTAATACACAGTGATCAGTACAACAAAATAACTAAATCAAAATCTGAAAATTAAACATAAGCAATATTTTGCTTTAAATGTTTTGTAGATTATAAAATGACTAATCAATTGTTAAAAACACTGTAATGAACTCTCTATTTTGATACGTATTACAGATCTTACATCATGTTTTATAAGTGTTGCAAATCTCTCATCAGGATGAGGGCAAATGATACCACAAGAACGTGGAAATTTGAAAGAAATTAAAAAAACTAAAATATGTTTTTGCTTTTCACTAACTACAGACGATTACATACATACCAATCAATTTATTAATTTTAATTAAACAAAAAAATGTTTTATCCAAAAACCATACTTCTCCCTTCCCGATCTTTCTCTGTTATGTACGCTAAAGAATATACACATATAATATGTAAATCAGCTTTATAATTTAATTTAGTAATAGTCTCTTAATTCATCATTTTTAATTTGGGTATTTCGTCTCTATTCTAAAAATAATAATATCGCTGGAATGCGCCATTTCTAGGTTAATCTAAGCCACATAGCTTGCGTAACGCTGATCACGTACTTCGGAACCTAAATTCTAAGAACTGAAACCTTTCTAAATAAAACCAAAATCTTTCTAAGATACTGCCATATTGGATAAATGCACACTTCGCTTCTACCTTCTGTGCTGTTTAGACGCTATTTCGCTATGCTCTCTTCCTACTGCAATAATATCAAAAATGCAAATATTCTTGAATAGGCAAGATCAAAGTGCCAAGTAAACTGTGGCCACAAATGTGAATTTAAATAAAAATGGAATTTAATTTGCTAAGTTTCTGGTCATTAAGGATTTAGTATTATACGCAATCAGAATTCTTACTCTTCAATAAGCCATTCACGTGCTTCGCCATCTGTCTTTTTCTGCATTTCTACGTCTCAGTGTACCTATATTAGTACTTCTAAATTTGTTTTCACTACGTATATATTATAAGTGTATTTCTTTGGAGAAATTCTGCGATTAAGTAAAAAAAAAAAAAAAAATTAATTCCAGGGAAATTTTAACATTTCTTGCCAGTGTGATTTTACATACATTAGACAACAAACCAAAATTTCGCCGTTTCCCACTTCAGAAAAGGAGCTGATCCCATATTTTTTCCTCAAAAATCATAGTATATATCTCTAAAACTAGCTCAAGTTTATGGATGTTGCATAACATACCAGCACCTTTTTGAAGGCCGGTCAGTATCCGCTAAAGCCATAACCTTCATAATAGTAAGCGCTCTGACATTATGAAAATCTGTATTTAAAAGTAAACTTCATAAAGACGCGATCTTGTTACTCCGGGAAACTGCGCAACTGGTCTTCGTTTCCTTTAGCAATCAAAATAGAAACTGAAAAATATTGCTTCCGCTCCTCCTACCGGCAAGTTAAAAACTAATCTACATAAGGCTGCCAGTATATTTATGCCGTGGCACCGTTGGGAAATAAGAAGCCAGCAGCATACAAGTGGCGAAACCTTAATGATGAGGCACCATTATGAAAGCGTCTCGAACAGAATTTTAACAGGTTTAACCAAAATATAGCAATGCATTCTTCTACAGCTTTTAATAGCGAGTTGCATTCTTTAAACAACGAATAAACATTTAAGCTTTTTTTAAAGTGTGTTGGAAAATACGTTGAATTTTTTTTTCGTTAATTTTCCCATTTGCCACAGAAGTATGTAAAATATTTTAAATGAAAAATCTACTTGCCATGAGTGGCAATATGCAGTTAGGTTTAAAGTACCAAACGCCAGTAAATTAAGATAAAAAATGTAAATTAAGTCTGCAGTGCCCTTTCTTTATGCTAATTTTTAAGGGGTTTCTTTAAAAAAGTGTTCACCTGAAACTTTTAACTTATTTTTTTCTAATAATTATGCTAACTTTACAATATTATACATCGGCATTTTCTTTCAGAATTATATTTTTTTAAAAGAAGTCAACAGAATTAACTTGAATATAGCCATGGATGCCCCGAAACTTATAAAAGTAGATTTGTTGTGTAAAACCGCTGGAAATTGGACAAGAAACATATTTTAAAGAAGGTATTTCGTCAAAATGAAGTGCTAAAAATTCACAGTTTAGTACAGATATTCAGTAATCAGGAGCTTCAGAAAACTGATAAAATTCCTTCTTTAAAGCTGACACAATAATGTGACTATGGTGAAAAAAGTAAAAAAAAAAATTTTAATGTAGCTTGAAGAGCAATTTGTTTCGATTATCCCGTTTTCTTCGAAATTAGTTTTTTCAATATTTAGTTACATATTTATAAAATTCTACCCACGAAACAAACGTGAAATTTTATCTTATATTATTAATTACTTAAATGCATTGAGTGAACTTAGTATTTAAATTTATCTGCGAGGAGGTATGAATTACAGAAGCACTCAATTTGTTTAAAATTGTGCTACTTTTTTTAATTCAACTTTTATTTCGCATTTAAAAATTTTTCCAAATTTTTTAACTTTATATGTTAAAAAATTTGGAACTTCATATCTGAATGTATTTGTAAATATCAATTCAAATTCAAACGGAAGGGGGGGAAAACATGTGTATCTATGTGTTATTATGTATCTAAAATCTATGATTTCAGGGGCTTTCAAATTTCTAACCAAAAATATAATATTCAGGATAATTACATTATTACTTTAACATAGTAATAATAATGTGCAGTTAATATCAATAAAATATTTTAAATATGCAGCGAATTTCACTAAGAAAATAATCAGGTTATTCGAAAGTTTCATGTTTGGCGCTGTCGAAAAATGGCCTTTCTCCCCTTAATACACCTATATGATATCACTACGTGAAAACAAATAAAGAAAATATGATGTGTACACCACATAATTTCCTTGTACGGAGTATTAAATTATATGCACTTTTTGCTGCATTTCATTTAAACTTATTTCCTCGAATTTCAGTAGAGATACATTTCTTATTCAATTCTGTTCTCAGTTCGCGGCAAAGCAAAAATACATAAAACCTCAAAATAGCTTCATTAAAAATTGAAAAATCATAATAATAATAAATAAATAAATAAAACACCGAATACTTAAAAACCAATTAAAAAACTTTTTTTTTACAATTAAAATTACAGTTTCAACGTAAAAACAAGCAATTCGGCCAAAGCAACAAGGCGGATTTTTCAGTGCACAAAAATGGAAGTTTGATTTTGGTTCCACTCGGCAAAAAAACACTGAAGGTGCAGAAACTGAATCAACTATTCTGGTAAGTTTTAAATGTAAACAAATATTGCTGCTATGGTAAGCAAAAATTAGACTTAGTCGCACTTAAACAACTTTAAATTTTTAATAAATCTACAACTATTTTTAAAGCACAATTTATGCACAATTTACCAACATAATAAAAGTAAAGAAACTAAGCCCAGTGAGCCGAGTAACAGAGTGGATATATATTTACTCGTATATACTTTTGGTGCGGCCGAATGCAACCAAAATACGAAGTGCACATCTACGTGTTATAGCAGTCCTACATATAAAATTTCAACGTTCTGAGGTCACTCGTTTTTGAGTTATGCGAGATACATACGTACGTACAGACGCCACAAAAAAAAAATCTCCTCAGAATTCATTTTAAATCAGTTTTGTAATTTTTTTTTTTGGGGGGGGGTCGAGAAGAGCCCTTTATTTTGTTCTTACGTACAGATATCAAGAAAAACCATCGTTAAATTGCATTCAATAGCGGTCAAAATGGATATTGTCGTTGAAATATGTTGCCCGGAATTTTTCGTGATTACAATACTTCCTTTACTTCGTACAAGAAAAAGAAAGTAAAAAAAAAAAAAATAAATAAATAATAAAATATTTAGGCATTATGATCGACAATCGTCTTAGTTTGATATCACATTTTAAGGAACTTGATTTGACTGAGAGAACTTTAATAAACTATAGAAGGATGGTTTCAAGAGATGTGTTGTCGATTAGATATGCCCCCTGAGCGTTATGTATGAAACTGTCTTCATTCCAACAATTAACTGGCGGCCCTCCAAAGCAATTTTATGTGGCCTTCGAAGACATTTCAGTTACGAGTTTGTTACAAATACGGAGTTTCAAATATTTAAGGATTTTAGTTCGGAGTTTACATTAGTTTCATTACCATTAAAAACTAGCGTGAATAATCCATCAGAAAATCTATAAATGGAGCTAACTAATTCACAATATCGTATCGTACAAATCTTATTTCGAAGATTTGAAATACAGATTTTATTAATTTTTTAAGCACTTGTAAAAAAATAAATAAGTTCCGTTGCGAATTCTTGCACTAATATTAGTGGCTTTGTTCAAGAATATGTTTATAAGTCATCGGTCTTTTTCACAGTTGAAAACAATAAGAAAAAAAATTTGATTGACAGATGAGAATGTACAATCCGTGATGAAGCTAATTTCTCTCTTAGGCTATAAACTTTATCAGAATCGAAACGCCATCAAGTGTCAAGCTGCAGTAAGAAATAGTAGAAGTTTATAATTATTTTTATAGACAAACATATGTATTTTTTTATTTATGCTTCGGGAAAAAAATTAATAAATAACAGAAAGAGATTAAGATGATATTATTTATTCTCATGTCTTGGCTCACTTGGAAAATTTTCTCTGAAACGTTTTTCATAGTATCTTTCAGTTTAAAATAAAGTTAGTTATTTAATGATTAATTAAATACGTTGGAATTATTTTAAATAAACGTCCGTCAAAAAATTTAATATTTAGTTAACAATATATTTGCATTATAAAATGTAACCAACAAAAATATCTTGCATCAGGTACCAAATATTGAATTGAAATTCAATGTTGATAGAAAATAAATATAAGTTTGATAGAAAATAAATATAAATTCTGGCACGTGAGCTGCTTTCGGATCGTGCATGCGGCCCGCGGGCAATGAGTTTGAGACCATCGACGTATGGCTTAAGTGTATGAGGATGCTGCACGGCGTAGCTTGAAACTGGATGCTATCCAGAAAACTTGGCTACGGATGTTAATCATATCTTTCAGAGCGGTCTCCACTGAGGTAATATGCAAACTGGCCGGTGTGCCCTCTCTCAGAACAATATTTATTTTATTACGACAAATTTTTACTGCGAAAAGGTAGATTGGATTTAAAATTATATGATGGAAATATTGTTACCAGTTGTGCTTTTCGAATATTTGATATTAATAAAATACACCTTACAAAGAAGAAAATCTGCTATTATTATAGAAATCCTCTCCAGGCAGGTGAATATGATGTCTATACTGATGAGTCCGAGAACATTGCTTTTGCAGTTTTGTATTATAGAACTGAGATAGTCTGCGAGAATATAAATGAATGTAATTCGGTATTTCAGACGGAGGCCACTGTTATTTACTTTGCTTTAAAGCTTATAAAAAGATTCCTACAATTCGAGAGTACAATCAATATATATACCAAGAGTTTATCAACTGTACAGGTACTCTCATGCCCATACCAGACTAATAAATTGCTATTCGATATAAAATTAACTTTATTTTGAATTCCTGGTGAGGCATATAATTTATCTGAAATGTGTAAAGCGCATGAAAGTTTTATTAGAAATGAGAGGGCACACGCATTGGTCAGAGAGGGTATTATATAAAACGACACTGAAATCATTGAGTTGCAGACGTCGAAGAGGAAGGCCGTGACTCTTACAAAGAATTATACCTACAAATTATAAAAAGAAAAGCGGGAAATGTCCAATAAAAATAAGCATATATAAGAAGGGAAACAATAAAAAAAGAACAAACATATAGTGACATAGATTAAAATCAAATTTTAACTGATCACGGCGTTTTCTTGCTTACTTTAAAAGATTAGAGCTTTAAAACTCTAGCCTCTGCCGCAGTTACAATGAAATTTGAGATGCTAAACACTTCCAAGAGACCTGCTTAAAATATAAGGGAAAATTTTACCATAAATGGAACTTTTAACGTGGGATGGATTTTATAAAATTTTGACAAGACAAGAAGTCTATAAAGAAAGATTATGAATTATACCAATAATACTCGATCAACAATGAGAATTCAACGAGTGTGCT
Source organism: Stegodyphus dumicola (assembly GCF_044657685.1). NCBI lineage: Eukaryota > Metazoa > Arthropoda > Arachnida > Araneae > Eresidae > Stegodyphus > Stegodyphus dumicola. The sequence goes on from NC_140779.1 coordinate 65,146,004, forward strand.
GTAATTATTCCTATAACTGGGACGGCCTAATTAAGCCATAGGCCTTGTGGTCAGGTGGGCGGGCTGCTTTCCACAAACGAAAAAAACCACTATGCGCATTTGCAATTAAAGAGCTTCCGATCATAATACAAAACATCTTTTGAAATATGATTAAAAGTCCTCGGGGAGAAGATGGGAAAAAAACTCCCTACATTGCAATATTAAAAGGAAAGAGTTTTGTACTTTCTTTTCCTTTCCATCGTGAACAGCAGAAAAAGGCAACCGTGCATAAATTTTTTATCAGAATACTCTTCCTGCCCCCTTCTTGAGGAAAGCCAAGTCCATATACGACGTTTACTCTAACTGAAGTAAAAGAGGAAGGAACATGGGCTTAGATCAACAACAAAAAGAACACAGCAAAAAAACTGCCGAACCTCGAGCAGTGAAATACAACGGGGTGCTAAGAAGGGTGACACGAAAAGGGGGGGTGAAAGCATCACTGCATATTAATCGTCATGTGGGAACTTCAGCTCGGGGGTCATGGGCAAGCTTGGCATTCATTCTTTCGTACGTCCAGGAAGTGGGAAAAGAACGTAACGAAAGACGAGATATAGGTTACCAGGTAAGGGCTTGCTTCTTAAGGCGACGTTTCAGGATAGATTGTAGATAATTCTGCAGAGATGCCAATCCAAAGCATAAGAACTGGGAATTCCATAAGATTCAGTTAGTATTCTAGCTTGGAATTTTGCAACTAATGCGAAATAAGGAAATAAAACTGATTACAGCTTACGAAAGGAACAACGTTCAATTTTATGTATATGTATACATTTCCCAAATCATAAAAGAAAAATATTGTACAGGGAAAATATCTTGTTACCTTTGCGCAAAATTACAATATTACTATTATTATTTTAAAGGCAGGCTCACCACCGACCGAACGGTAAAATCACTGAACACTAGTAGTTGGTTCAATACACTTGGTTCGATTCCAGGCAAAAGGGTATCTGCATGAGTGTTTTTGTGATTTTCCGGTGTAAAGTGTAGACGAATCAGTTTTCCATAGAAAGCCCTCTACGAAGGTATTTCTCACATTAGGCAGTCAGCCCTCATATGCTTTGCCATAATCAACTAAACCAAACCAATTATTCTAATGGCTAGATATTTGTAAGTTATGAATTAGTCGGGAATAGCCGAACCATACTCATTTAACCGTCTCACCACAAAAGTATTGACCAAATGGCAATACATATTACGCTCGCAATGAGAGGAAAATAAAGCCAAATTTTACATGACAATCGAACCAAAATTTGGTTTCGGACTATCAGTCAGTCTTCGTTAATCAATATACAGTATAAAGAAAAAAAAAAAAAAACACTAATCAAATAAAAAAAAATATTTTTTTTTAATTGATATACACAATTAAAAACTTACAAACAAGTAAACTGATTACATTATCAGAATAACACACATATATACAAATATAAACTGGAGCAAAATAAACAAAAGAGTATCGAGCCCACTTCCGAGGAAAGTCATAAGAAGAAACAAATCAGTATGGAGGCAGGCAGCAACTGAGAAACGATGTTAAAACTATAGCCGATTTTACTGGATCATCTTTTTTTTTTTTTTTTTTTTTTTTTTTTTTGGTTAATTCAGTCGTGCCAACTAGTTTTATTTTAATCCGTTTTATTTATTTTTATATTACACTTTTTTGTTGGGGGAAGACAACCGAAAGATTTCCTATAGTTCTAAATTTCTCGGGGTTGCATAATAACAATTATACTTCTTGAAAGAATGTTTAAGCTTGAAATATACATTTAAAAGATGAGTCTTTAATATAACATCTGGTGATTTGGTTGAGTAAGCATTATTTCTTGAACTACTTGTTTAACTCGTTTAACAGAAAATCAGCAATTAATATGAATAAATCTAATATGAAGGACATATTAAGTTTCTGGACAACGACACACTAAATTGTTGTATGTTCTTAAAATTTCGAAATGAACTTTAACTAAAAAGTGTCTTTTCTTTGTAATTTTTGATAATAAGTTTCCTGCTTATTCTTTAATTGATTGTCTGGAAAATTTATTATTATGTTCACCCAACAAAAATCTACAATATTATTAAGAAACTAAAGCCTTGAGAGGCTCCTGGAATTGATAGCATCACAAATGACATGCTACGAAATCACCTTAACAACACCATATCCAGCTTAACCGGTATTATCAAAGCTTGTATTAACATCACTATTACTTCCCTTCGCAGTCGAAATTAGCAAAAATAATCGTGGTATTGAAACCCTATAAAGACGTTGTGAGAAAAACTACAACCCGATCAAACTCCTTTCATTAGTTGCCAGAATCTTCGAAAGGATCATTTTGAACAGACTAACGCTCTCTCTATATATATCTTTTGACAGATAAGCAATACCGTTTTTGTAATGAAATTTCCACAGCCAAGAAGCTCGTGAGATTAGTGGAGTTTATTGGATCGGCCCTGTGCTCTACTGCGCTCCTTATGCTGGACGTGGCGAAAGCTTTCGACCGCGTCTGACATCAGGGATTCATTCACAAGATGATTAGTCTTATTTTTTTTTTTTCATTGGAAATCATTCTTACCTGGCTCCATTCTGAGTAAGAGACACTTTATTGTCAAATGTGGAGACTTATTTTACACTCTCAAGCTCATCAACGCTTGCGTTTCGCAGGGTCCAGTACATATTCTGTGGCTGCTAACTTCAACAGGCAAAAACTCACCTACAACTCGATGCTGGCCTGCTACGCGGACGACACTGCGGTAAAGGTGAGATCCATTCTGCCAAACAATGCAATTAGCATCCTTCAAGGTTTTAGACACTGGGGAATGGAGCTGTCATTGGAGGATTACTATTAATGCATCAGAATTATGGTGAGACGCTGCAAATAAAGAGTACTCTTGGCGAATAATAGCCATGCTTCATTCCGTGAATTCATTGCGTTGCTTGGAAAAAGCCTTGGCATAAATCCGCTGCAGGTGGTAAAGAATATAATTCTATGCATAATTACTGGTGCTCATTTCCCAGTAAAGTATAGCCTTTTACATAAGGACTTATATGCAAGATATATTGCAGACCATTTCCATAGTGCCAACAAGAAATTCCTCGCAAAAAGAATTAACATCAACAAAAGAAATTTTTGTGCTAAAATAAATTATGAAGTTACATTTTCTCTTATGTGTTGCACTTTATATTGATGTATTTTTGTTCTTGATTTCACTCGCTGCACTAATGTTTAGTACTTTTTCTTGTCACGTTTTAGTATTTGTACCTTCTCGCTTGTAACGCAGGTCTCCCGCAGGGCGTGCTGTTTTTCTTTGCTACTTTCTGATGTTATTTCTTACATGAGACGTTGCTCTTCTCCTTTACCTAACTTCCTGCTTTCCTTTAGGGAAATTCTAGTTTATGTATAATTCATGTGATGTTCCCTCAGTGGCTGATTTTTTTTTTTTTTTTTTTTTTTTTTTTTTGAGTTTACAAAAACCAAGTTTGTTGGCCAGGTAAGCATATTCATTTGACCAACATCATGTTTCTAAGATAACATCCACGCTGAATATTCCCGCTAAAACTTTGGCATAACAACATACAAATATATGGATAAGAATTAAACTACACTGCTCAAAACAATCAGGGGATATTGTGATTTTGGATATAAACTGCGGATAAGAAAATGTTCTGGTTACTGACATACGATGTATAAATATTGTAAGATATGAGAACGGAAAAAGAAGCAAAGAACAAGGAATAAGTACATTTTATTGACAATATTTTTCGGCAAACAGAAAAAAAAAAAAAAAAAAAAAATTGTGCATAGTACTCCAACAATTAAAAAATGTGATTTCTCGGCAACAAATGAGTTTCAATAAGGCATATTGTTTCCTGACCGAAAGCAATGTCGCACGAATGGAATCGGCGAAAGACTGGAGTATTCCCTCCCACTCCTCTAAAAGAAAGCTTCCGAACTGCTGAATTGTTTCTAAGGTTGATAAGCGACTAGCAACTCGTCTCCCTAGAATGTCCCAAACATGTTTCTTGGGTTCATATCTGAGAAACATTCTGTCCCCATTCGAATGATTCTTTCGTCGAAAAGGAAATTGTCCATCCACTAGCTGAGCATGATGTGGCCTGGCGTTATCATCCATGAGAATGATTTCATCACCGATAAAGGGTAAGGACCACAATAAGTTTGAGGATATCATCCCTATATCGCTGAGCCGTTAGTGCTCTGTTTCTGATAATGTGGAAGTCGGTACGGCCATTGATAGGAATATCGGCCCAGATCATCATTCTGCCATTGTCAATTCGGACACTTTCATGCACAAATGCAGGAATATTCCATATACCAGGTTCACCCCAGATGAGAATCCGCCTACTGTACGCTAAAAAAGGGCTCGTCCCAAAGAGCACATTGCTCCACTCCTCTCGTTTCCATGTAAGATGATCCTGTGCCCATCTTCTGCGGGTAGTACAGTGCTCCTGTGTTAACGATGTTCCTGTGTGTCTTCTGCGGGTAGCACAGTCTGCGGCATACAAACCCACATGGCGGAGTCGATTTCGAACAGTTTGAATCGAAACTCTGGTACCAGCAGCCCTCTGAATATGGTGAATACAAGAAAGTGGCGTTCATAGTGCGGTTTCTTCAGCCGTTAATGTTAAATACAGATGCTCATTTCGTGTTGTTACAAGCGTATGACCTTGTCCTGCTCTTCGGCGAACATTTCCAGTTTCAAAAAACCGATTCCATAATCTGGAAATGACACATTAAGAAACTCCTAACGCTTCCGCTAAAACGGATTGCATTTGACCCTCCTCTAAGCGATTGATGGCCCTCCAGGTTACCGATTCAGCAAAGTCATTTTGCTGAAACACCGTATTCACTGTTATAAAATATTCAACGCGGATCAATTGCTTTTAATCTTCTCCTACAAAAGGAATGTTGCAGGTCGCTTTTTACTCCTTATCTAAAACACGTAATTTTCGACGTAACAGACAAAGTTTGCGTATTTCCAACTTTGTGTACGTGGTAATTTTCCTTCTAAACATCACTTATTTCATTTTCATTAAAAATATGTTCGCCTATATGATTATTTCGTACCGAACTCCCAATATCCCTTAACTATTTTGAACAGTGTATATGAGGTAAAGAATTAATTAATATTTGATGTTTCAGTGGCTTAATTATGTTGCAATTTTTATTAAAAATATTAAGTTCTTTCTAATCTTCTACGAGGTTTATATAGTTAAAACTTATGCTTTAGTCCAAAGGGATTTGAATCCCGAAGGACTATTAGTTTCGTTTTGGCATTTTGCGTCGGACGGATAAATGTCGGTTCACTTTTCAAACTGTTGCCATAAAATGTTAGAGTCCTGCATTATATTTGAAGAAATTAAATAATGAAAATCTGCGTAAATGTATGTATATTTCTCACATTGTCATAAAATAACGGTACATAGAGTCATCGAATTTTGAATAACGTAATCCTCCAACGAATATGAGCATGTGGAAGACCAAATTTGAAATTTGAAATTTGTTTTATGATCGATTTCCTATTTTTTAAAACTTTGACGAATTTTTGATTAACAAACTCAAGGATATCAAAGCGAGCAATGGCAACGTTGTGCAGAAAAAACATTTTTATCTCCAGCGCGTGAGTCTCTGTATCGGAAATTCTAAAGATATATGCTCGTTTTAAAACTATTTTGCGATATTGCTGTTGCACTGGATCTTATGGTTTAAGTGCTAGGAATATGATATTTAATAAAGAAAGGTAACACACAAAATGTTAAAAAACGCCCTTTTGGACGTAATTTAAAATCTGAAACATTTCAGATTTTTTTTTTTTTTTTTTTTTTTTTTTTTTTTTTTTTTTTTAAGATTTTATTTATTAGACATAAATAAATGCAAGAAAATGCATTAGCTATACTCTGATGAATGATATAATAATTTTACTACCATTCATGAGATTTCAAAACTTTATAACAACAATAATATAATAATAAGATAAATTTTATAAAATTGTCAATAAAAGTTAAAAATACTATCTCTAACACACTGGCAAATTTAAAAGTTCTTTTCATGTTGAAAGCTTAGTTATAACTGAAAGCAAATGTATTTTAGATAAACATCTAACGCAAGACGAAGTCAAATTTAAAATACTAGGCGAGAGATCAGTTTCTAAAACTTTCATGCTTTGGCCGTGCATTTGGGGAGGGGGGTAGAATTTCTTTGTCAATTTGAATACGCTGGCAAACCTCCTAAAGGACTAGCTATACCACACACAGCATCCAGAAACTAGGTTTTCCCATGGGGGCTAACCAATATCTTCAGCGGCGACTCAGCTGTTGCTACTTCCGTCTGTTGCCTCTCCGTCTGCCAATACCAGCTGCTCGTGGGAAGGGGTGGTCGAATTCCCATAATAACCCACCGCCTTCTTTCCACTCGCAAAAAAAAAAAAAAAAAAAAAAAAAAAAAAACGCTTTTGTAGCAGAAAAACACCGATGCTCCGTCTTCCACAGGAGTTTCGAATTCAACGATACACGATTACCAGCGGATGAGGAGATAACAATATTAGGGATAAACGAGGGGAAAATCTTGCAGAAGAAAGATAAAAAAATTAAGGATTCCCTAGTAAACGTTATACGATATTTTACCGATGTAAATACGTACTTCGTGCTGCCAGCATTTAACTATATTTATTGAGTGGTTAATAATATTCTATTTAAGTTTTTGCTTTACAGAGAGTGCCAGGTAGGAAACCATACATGTAGCAATACTAATAGACGGAGCACGTTAATCTCTCCAAGCATATATATTTGATTCCCAATAAATATCCGTGGCATCAGCCATGACAGTGGCAAGAAGAACTCTGATATATATTTAACCTGAAATTTATGTTTCTCGTAGTAATCATTATTTCGAATTATTTGACATGAAACCTGGTTTTATTTTTGTTAGTGTCCACCGTATTGAAGTGTTACGTTGCATACGACTGCACCATCATTTTTTAAAAAGAAAACGGAATAACTTTTCATATGTAATTATGATGAGCAAGAATTCCATTACCGAAAATTTAAATATTTAAGAAAAATATCAATGATATTTAAAATTGTTTTTCATCATTCTGAATCAAATGTTAAATGTCGTAAATATTATGGTCGATATATTAAAATTTCAAATAGATGTGCACATATAGAGTTAGTAAGTAGAAATAAATAGGTATTTTCTAATTATCTGTTTCCAGTTTCAACATTCGGTAGAACTGTTCTAGTTTTTATGCATTTTCGAGTGTACACCATGCATATTAAGTTAGGAGGTTAAGAAACTGGAGTTATGGAATAAGTTATTTTCTGCTTTCCTCTGTCGTATACGAGACAACAGACAAACCCCACAATCACGTACCGAACACGTATCTTAGTGCAATGTGGATTTGCGTGTTTTATAATTAACTAAACAGTACCCACCGCTGCAAAAACATAACTATCCGACATACACGTTTTTATTTATTTTTTGCATAAAATCTTTTTCTTAAAAATGCTATTTTTTAGTAACTTATGAACAGAATAAAAATTATACGTCAGGAAGATGGCCTAACAATATTTATGGCTAATTCATAAAGTGGCAAATGAGGTGAAAACTTATCATGGGGGCGCAAAAATTTTAAGTGCCAATACAGGTACAATTATCTCATTTTTTTAAAAAAACTGAAATTTTGCCTAAAATTATTTTATTTTTTAACATACATGTTATGTTATGTATTATGTTAACATACATTTTTAACATACATGTTATTTCGAATTCACTAATTTCGAATCATTATTTATTGGAAATATTATTGGGAATTATTAAATTATTAGTGTTGTACATCTTTTCCATGTTTCGGTAATTTTAACCATGTAACACAAAAATAGGCCTTAAAAAAATCACTCGTGGTGCCACTGATGCTCAGATTTGAACCAAGAATATATATTGTATAACAATTACTATTATTGCCAGTGGAGTTCTTTTTTTTCGGGGGGGGGGGTTGCTCTCATGGCTGCTGCCAACTTTATAGATGGAATTAGGATTTCTGCATAATTCGAGATCTATTATTATTACTATATTTATGTAAGAAACGGGACGTGTTTATAAATCAGAAAGAGTTAAAACTAAACCATATCAGTGTTTTATTATTGTTGTTATTATACGCAAACAATAATTTGTACTTTATAATTATAAAAAATTTCGGTATGTTTATATACACATTTTTTGTCGACCTTTTAATCAATTTTTCGCCATATTCACACTTGAACTGGGTTTCTGACGATATAAAAAATTAAATCCACAATAAACTTAATTTCACTTCTGGTAAAGCCTTTTCATTGATACACATATTTCATAGGTATACATATACTTTTTGTCAATATTAGAATACGGAAAGAGCAATTCAAATCTGTTGAAATATTGTTTTGTCATCACAAATAAATACGTTCGCAAAATGTCTGAAGAAAATACTCAATAGAAATAGGTCAAAAAGTGACTTCAAGACTTTATTCAGACACAGAAACCTACCAAAATACCTGAGCAATAATACAGTTACCTATGAATGCAAGAATCAAATAATCGGTAATGCGTAAAAAATATGAATCTGCAAAATCGTTGCTTCGAGAAAAATACATTTAAATGTTTAATACTTTTTATTTTTTAGAAAAACCGAAAGGTGCTTTCTATATAATTCTTCTTTTAAATTTATCTCAGAAAACATGCATTTCTCTCTTTTAGAAAAGTCGAAAACGATATTTCAAGTAACTTAGAAAATGAATTAATAAAAATATCAAAAAATGCATATTTGTATTTTTGGCATGTGGGCGATGGCACATTAAATGTTTATTCTAAAGCTTAGAAGTTTAGATGAATCAGTATTCAATATATATAAGTTTATATCCGTAATAACACTAGAAATAGGTATCGGAAGAGATTAGGCTAATTTACCATGATAAAGTTCCAAATGGAGACATTTGCATAAAACACCATTTGAAGTGGTAATATTAAAAGAAAGCAAACAATATCCAGAAATGTCTGCATCTGCCGTATTAGGATCCAGCATATTTTACTTTAGAAATATGCCCCCGGCTTGTATAATGCTAAACTATCTGCTAAAAATAACGCGGGAGTTTCCCTTGTTTATATATAATGTATTTCATTAGTCATTCTACAGGTAGCCCCACTCGAAAGAATCCCCGGGAAAAGTCTGATAAAAATCTTGTAACAGAAGGAAATGAAACCAAACTGAAAGTGCATTAGAACAGGTGCTGGAAATGACCTCCTCCTGCATTTTCGTGTACCACCTGCATTTTCTTTATTGTCGCTCACTCCCAAGTACTTTTGTGGACCGTGTTTAAAAAAAAAAATTCCAACTTTCATGTGTTAGAAAATCGGTTACAATGTTATTTCACGAGGTATCGCTCTGCGCGGGAACCTGCATTGCAAGACGACGCCTTGCCTGAGCCAGATTACAGGTGGTAGAGTGATGAAGTGTGGTTCCACTTGTCAGGATACGTAAACTAACGGAAACACACGTTTATGCAGTAGTGACAACCAACATGCAGCAGTCGAGGAACCCTTTCACTCACAGAAGATGGGTACATTTTGTGCATTACCACAGCGGCGGATCATCGGGACAATTTTTTTACATTATTGTCACCAGTGAAGAGTACCAGACACTTTTTCATGAATTTGTGAACTAGGTGGATGATGAAGAGCGAACACTTGGCTTACCAGCAAGATGAGGCAACATGCCATACATCTGCAGCGAATATGAACGCAGTGGAATAATTTTCGCCACTTGATCTCCCTTTTCTATAGGGTTGTCTTGTAGGTGATGCGTACAAGCACAAACCATGCACCTCAACGAATTGCGTCAAAACGCCCATTGTGATATCCAAGGATTGTCGCCCAACACTCTGGCAGCAACATATGTGAACATGCAGCGCCATGTTTAACTGTATGTACAGATAAGGGGAGACCACTTCCAGCATCTCTTCTAATGCAATTTCATTTTTCAAACATTATGTCATGTAAAAATTTGGTTTCGTTTCCTTTTATTATAAGATTTTTATATCACTTTTTCCGGGACCTCTTTCGAGTGAGACACCCTGTACCTTGCATTTGAAGTTTAAAACCTTCCGTGCTATTTTGATATTATATTTATTATTATGATAAATTATAAATAATCTCCGTACTTTACGAAAAATAACTTGAAACTAAGTTTCATTTATCTGAAGTACATCTGCACTGAAATTAATATAAACAAAGTATAATTTTGCAGTTGTAAAAGATTTTTCTTGGTATGCATTTCTTGCAATTGTTACTTTTGGGATTTGTTCATTCAAAAACCCATAAAGGAAGAAGTCATACCCTACACTAAACTGTGAAGTTCTGAAAGATTCATCTGTAAAAATTCGAAAGATAATCCAATGAATATTCGGATATTGACAGATGAATTGTTCAGTATGGTAGCATTAAACATAAAAGAATAGAAATAAACAAAATTTTGATATATACTTACAAATATGTGGAACTGTGTGTAAATCAAGAGACAAAATAATCTGAAAAAGTTTTTTAAAAAAAGCAAATTTAGATAAATGAATTAGAACAAAAATAAACTGCTTCAAATTAAAATTTACAAGAAATCTTTACAAATATTATAAACTAATAAAAAGAAAGTAGGGCTAAGCGAGAAAAAATACATCAAAACAGCTTTAAAAAATACATAACGATACAGGCTGACTTTGAATCCAATAATAATTGCTGTGCATTTTAAAACATAGTGCAAAGATATTTTAAATCTATCACTTGCACCCCCCCGACATAATTTTTTTATTTGTTAATAATTATATGACATAGATATTTGTGCTTCTTAAATTTTTAGACTTTTCTATTATATCTAACAGATATGAAACAACAGAAGTTAGAAGTTAATGACATGTTTGACTGTATCATAAATACGCATGCTTTTAAAATTTCATGAATTCATTAATTATACAAGATTTTACAATAAATAGTAAAACTGAAAATATCCCAATGGATTGATTAGTCGTACGTGCACATCGGTATCGTAACCGCGAGAGGAATTTCTAGGACGGACAAATGGGTTTCCAGTAGTGTTTTCTGTTGTATCAGTTGTGACTTTTGCTGCGCTTAAAACAAAATGGTTGGAAATTTTTTGCCGCCCAATTTCCACCACAAAATAATCGTAGAACAAAATATTGTAGATTCCTTGTGAAAATATTACTATTTGATTGAAAGAATTTGAAATAAATACGCATATATTCTGGATATGAAACAAATGCGAAATAAAATATAAACGGCTTTCAAAAGATTCAACATCACAAGAGACAAAACCACTGGTCCATACTCGAGGAACCTCTCTTGATTCGGGTACCAATATGCACTTAAGAATTATGCAATCGACCAAACTTGAACCATAACCCATCCGGATATTTGAATAATTTGGATAAGTGCATAATATTCTGAAAGCCAAATACATATTTAATGTAACGTAACCGAAAGAAATTTTATTTTTCTGTTGCAGCATTTCGTAATTATTCACAGCCTTGACTTCAACATTCCCTAGAACCGCCATATTATTGGCGTACTTTCGATATATACGCGAAAATAGTCAATCTACGCATGTTCCTTTCACACACATGTTTGAGTACACGTGGATTTAAATGATTCATATTTAACCATCAATATTGTATAAGCTGTAAAAATGTTAACATCGGTTATACAGATTTTAGTTTTTATTCCCCCTAATAAAATTTGTTTCTTAAATGCAGCTTCTTGGTATTATTTGAAAACAGAACAGTATCTATGACTAGTAGAGGTGGCCAAACAAATGCTTTTCGTCAATTAACAAAGTTGCTAAAGAATTGGCGACTTTTCGTGGGGGTGCGGATAGTCAAAAAGTACTATTCGTGTTTATCGCATCCGTATTTCCAGCAAAAATACACAGTTAAATGTCGTACACATTCATCTAAATTAATTTAACATTGTGTCTCCCTTCCTTGAAAAGCATTATTACATTGTATTATCTTTTTACTCTTTTTAAATCAACAAAAAATTAAAACCTGTAAGCATGACAGCACACTACATTTTATCTGGCCAAGAAAGAACGATAAACAATTCGGATAAATAAAGTTCTACTGCATTAATAAATCTAAATGGACTGTATAGAAAACCATATGAAAAATAATGGTTTTGTTTTGCGATTCGACAGTGATAAGGTGTATTTAGATATAATTTTTCTCCCCAAAAATATTCGATTGCATATCTTAACCAGAAATGGAGCATCGCCAGGCATTGCAACCGACCTGATTAGGATAATTTGAACATTTCTGTTTACAAAACGGTTGGCTGGACGAAATGAACACATTCTTCGATTTTCATGACGCTCGAACTCCATCCTAATAGTTTTGCTGGATTACAGACTGAGACTGAATATTCTTTTGGCGGGCAGTACTCTTAAGAGGGCACACAAAAAAGTATTCTAATACATTTCAGGATCAGTTTTCAATCAATGCATCAAAATGCTCTTTAATTGTCTACTTTAACGTGGAATTTTTCACGTGACGTAATTTATGACAGATTCATAGACATGACGGCAACAAAATTTCAATTGAGTCTATTAATAAAAGAGAGGGAAAACTACATTTCAAAAGCTCGAGATCAACATACACTGACTGTATGGTACCATCTATTCATAACACTGAAATGGTTTGTTTAAAGCCCTTTTTCAGAAGGTCGCAGGTTCCCCACTCCTAAGTACAAATAGTAAACAAATGATAAGTTTAAGGAAAGTCTTCAGATAATCAGATTTTATAGGACATGAAAATTAATTTTGCAACCTTGATGTCGATAGCAGTTGAAGATATCCAGTTTTTATTTAATATTTCTAAAACCGGACCACATAATGATTTTTAAAGATACATAAATGCATCTATCACTGTTCATGAAAAAAGGGAGGATGGAAAGAACCCAGCTGAGGAACATGCTCAACTGCCGTAGGATCAAAGCATGAAAAACAATTACCGTATCTCAAAATGTGTGCCATGGATTTACTTTTACTGATATGATTCACAGCACGTGGTAGAATTCCTGCATAACAGCTAAATAACCACTGCTAGTGTAGAAATGACTGCTTTTAGCATGATGGGAGAGAGGATAATGGGAAGAGAAGTAAAAACATGTATGTCATTAGCAATTAACAAAATTGATAGCAATACATTTAACACAGCTGATAGCAACTATTTAAAAAATAAACCAAAGTTGTAAAAATAATATCTAACACGGCCATCGTCACAATATGAATAAGATTTTATTTCTTTAAAAAAATATAACTTTCAAATTCCAGTCATAACATGTGGAAAGCATTTTTAAATTATCTTTTAACATGGCACTTACATCCCCTCCAAATTTTTTTTTTAATAAATTTCTACTTTTCCAAGTTCTTTAATTAAAGGTATTTCACGTTTCGCTTTTTTTCTTTTGCGATTAGCTGTTTTTATAATGGTTCTACATTCCTATATTTTATGTTGTTTCCCAAGCTTACTTTGCGTTCATCATCTTGCCAGTTCTCTTCACAATGATTGTCTCTACACATTTCACATATGCAAGCAATAATTTAAACACATATCCTCTAAATACATCTTTGCATTTTTGCAGCCAATAACGAACATGTAAAAATATGGTTTGTTACGATTATATAGGGTGATTTTTTCGGTATTAGACCCACAAAAATACTAATCGTCAGCAATTTACGAAATTTTTTTGTATGAAATTTGCATAAAAGGAACATGAGACATTGGGAAAGTGAGCAGCCTTGATGCCATCTGAACAACGACTGACAGCTGACGCCATCACACGCGTCCGAATCGACACCTCGAAGCACAGAAACGTGTCCTAGTGAAGAACCGCGTTCAGTTATACCTGAACAGTGATAATAGGCATTTCCAAACTATCTTCTACTATTGACATGCTTCTCATGATAAAAGGCGCGTATATTCAAAATTTAATAAATGGTTTCTTGGGTCTAGTGTCGAAAGAAATGCCTTATCTAAACATAGTATTATTGTATTCTAGAATATAAAGCAACACAGAGCGGTAACATCTCGTTTACTTTATATGGGATACAACTTGTCATGTATGAGTTGAAAACACCGCCACTTCTTGCAGATGTTTAAAAATAAAATCATAGCAGCAGTCTTATCCTTCATATTCTAAGAAACGAACCACTTCTAGTATCCTTATGTGGTAAAACGTGCTATTAGCCAAGACTGCCAGCTTCTTCTTATCGCAGCTACACGATCGCATCTTATCGCATCGACATTTATCTTCATCATTTCCATATTATCACATATATATATAGTGTTAGAATAATTACTAGAATTTTCTAAAAATATAACTTTAAGGAGAAAGGGAAGTGTTCGTTCTTTAAGGCATCACGTGATTTTCCCTCAGAACTATAGTTTCGAGAATTTGATGTCATACGTCATACATTTTTCTCCCCTTCAGTAATGATTCTATTATATTGATTTTATTTATTTAATAATCTTCCCGCTCCCTTGCTGGAGAGAATTCTGTGCAAAGAAATTAGGCTTAATGTAGAAGCTGTCTGCCACTTTATAAATTCTACTTCTTTTAAAAAAGACAGATTTTGTATTTAATACTCATTGCATTTTATTAATCTTGTTTTTTCTCTCCAATTTACTGTATAAAATAATATAGTTTAAGAATTGAGTAGATTTAACATTTTTTCCACAGAAATCTCCCTTATTATTTATAGTTTTTCCATTTAATAAGTTTATATATATATATTTTAAAAATTTTATCTTAAATGCTGATTTTCATAATTTTATTGCAGTATGTAATAATATATTCTTTTTTAGGCTTCTAAAATTCCAAGGTCCAAAAATGTATCTGTTATAAAGTTTTGAAATTTTTTTAAGTTTATAAAACAAATTCTTCATCCTCTTTTAAAATAAAAATGATTTTAAAAAATATTAATTAGGCGATTTTCTAGAATTTTTTTTAACTACGTAAGCCTTTGCTCTTTTCATGAGTAATTCGCTAGACCGAACACATGCTTGATCGAATGTTGGTAGAGCAAGCGCCCAATCAAGGAAAACCATCAGCAACCTTCTTATCATTCTTGAAGATATCGCAAATGACTACCGGCATATCTACTAAAACAGGAAAAAATTCCTCTGTATTTGTCGGCAAAACAGGATGTGAAAATTCGTTAAATCAAAGGTCAAAAGTATTCGGTTTGAAATTAAGCCAAACGAACGCAGCAATGATCAATAAACTAAATTCCCAGGAATGACAACAATGAATAAAAAAATCCCGATTGCGTTCACGTATTATAGCAAATAGAAAAATCTACAGCTAAAAATTCTACGTCTAGATTCTAAATTAAAACAGATTTATTCAAACTAAAAAGATCAGCAAGTTTGTGGAGCTTTAAAAAGTTTCTAAATTAGTGACACTTTGCAAAATATCGCTAAAATTTACCATGCAATATGTTTTCTTGGAATTCTGTACATGATGAAAACAGAAGTATACATAAAATTTTCTGCACAAAGAAATACAAAAATACACACAAAAATAATTAAATAAATAAATCGAAATTACTCATGACAACCACCTCTCAAAGTGACCACAATTTCTAAGAACATAAATATAAGTATCAAGGAGTCATATTTTTTAAAGCGATCATCTCCACAGAAGACAAAAAAAAAAAAAAAAAGCCCAGTTCCGTGGATGGTCCTCTTAAGTTTCACTGCATTAATTTTACAACACAATGCAGTGAAATCTCCCATGAATGAAAATGACTGAAGTTTCTTACAGAATAAATGAACAATAATATTGAGCACCACTTCTTTAATCAAATGCATATGCAGAAAACAAAAATCGTCTGAAATCAGAACCTGATGGCCCTAATGCTCGGGCCAAAAATATTAGAAAACTTCTGGTTTTTTTTTTTTTTTTTTTTTTTTTTTTTTTTTTTCCCCTCCCTTTATAACAGCAAGGAATACTGGCGTTGAAAGTCCTTGAAAGAGTAGAGTGCTTAGAGTCCCAAAATAGTTTAATCAGGTCCTACCTGGACTCAAAGGTGGTCGTCACGGTGTCCACAGAAAACATCGCGGATGAAAACAACGCAAGAAAAAATATCGTCGGTATGATGTATCGTGGTGGTGGTGTGGAAAGCAAACAGATCGCAGTTCTAAACCATCGTAGTAAAAAACAACGTCGTAGGTAATAGAGTAGTAACAAAATTTCACAATTAGAAAACGTCGTGTAAAATAAATTCCCATGCACTTTATGCGCCTAAAAGACAAATATGTACAAATACCACGGGTCGAAAAGGCCATTTTTAGTGCACAACGCGGGCAGCGCCATCAAACAAGTTGCGATAGTGCTTATGTGACGATTTTTACGGTGCTTTTATTATTTGTTAGAACATGATTTGGGGGGAGGGGGGCGGGAGGACAACTAATATTTCATTGTTTAATTTCTAAATTACAGCTACTAGAAATGATAGTACTGTATTCTTTGGCAGATGCACACGCTAGCGTATCTAAAATTCCCAGCTTAAAGTTGTACACCTAGTATAATCACATTTGCGTACGTGAATATACACTGTAATAACAGTAGTGCACCCGTGCTGCTGATTTCGGTAGTTTGTGTATAAAATCGGATAGGAAAGAAATGCGAATATCGTTGCACAGAATTTCATAACGGAATTTGCAATTTAATTAAGCAATTAGAACGGCCGCATTCGGCCGTCTTTTGTCGAATCCCTGGTCTAAGGTTCTAATGGATCTGAGGATTCTAGTTTTTTTTCTGAAGGTAATCATTTTAGAAGGCTGATGTTTGATAAAAATGCGATATTGTTTAATAAAGATATCAGTTTATGTTCTTGAATGTAATAGTTAGTTTCAGAGGTGTTTAGAGAGATGTCGCTATCAGAGGTGGCATTGTAAAATCATCTGAAAGGCTTGCAGCATTAGGATTTTTGGAAGTCAAAGAGATGAAAAATTAGCAATTGCCTTCGCCGGGAATCGAACCACGGACCTCTGAAATACCGTCTCAGTGTGCTGACCACTACACCACGAAGGACGCTAGGAAGGCGGGAGAAATACCTTATAGCGTGAATGATCATCTTAGACGTATTGTACTCAAAATAATAATATTGCACTTCTAAAAACGTTTTCAAATTGCGAAGTCAATATTTTAATTTTTACGACGATGTTTTAGAACTGAGAAATGTTCTCCCCGCTTTTTTTTCCTATCATGATATTTTCTACCGCGGTGTTTTTTTATCCTTGCATTGTTTTTGTCCGTGATGTTTTCACAAGTGACTGTTGTCTCAGGCATATTCTACTATAATACTAACTCGCAAATTTTCAGAAATGTATCCGAATTTAATTTTTCCATGAAAATTTTTCGCGGGACAGTATGTGGAAGCAAAGAAATTTTATCTTAAGATAATTGAGCTTATTGTGATGTCAAGCCTCTTAATTAAGAGAAACTGAAGGAAAGAGATTAAAACCACCGACGCAGCATATTAGCAATGGTCACGTCACTTCGGCGATATCAAAGGAAAAGCTAATCGGACACGCGAGCCATTTCGGACGTTTTATTTGTAAGTGAATATTCACCCGTACGAAACATTTCCTTACAACATGCTGAAATATTATGGAAAGATCAAGCGATGCCCTTTGTGTACTTAGTCAAGGTTAGGAGGGATTATTAAACTGCGACAAAGCTCATGAAGACTATATCCGTGTCGGATTCTACTTGCTTTAAAATAATTTAACTGGAAAGAAAAAGTATGCTACAGGACAGCATCAAAAAATGCGTTTACCATCTTTTCCAATTGTTTTTTTACGTTTTTGAGGAAGAAAGAAAAGGGCTTGTAACGTACACAAAATATAAATTATTATTATTCAATGACATGCTTTAAATATCTCAATGAACTACACTGGTCAATAATTAATAACAATTCATTTCACAATCCTCTCAAGAAAGGAAATTCAAGTGAAGAATTTCAACAGTTCACCTCCCCAAACATGCAAGCATACTGAGTATATGAAATTCAAATTACAACTACGATACTTTTGCTAACAATGAGATTATGTATACCAGACATGTCAACCTCAAATTTCTCAAGTGGGTCACAAGGAAAAAAAAAATCATTTTCATACTTAAAGAGTCAGTAAATACATATAATTTAAACTAATATAGCAGTTCTTTAAAAAATAGAAAGAGCATTAGGAAATCTGGGTAATATATGGATATCCGTTATTTCCTTTCCAAAATCTAGCTCTTTTTCCCGGATGTCTACAGACATGCTTCTCGCACTAATTTTCAGAACAGAGATTAGATAGATGAATATCCATTAACTTGAATCTAGCACTAAATTTTTGCTTTAGAGTCGCAATGAATATCTAACAATTCTACCTATAAATGGGCTGGCAGCCCAGCTTTATAGTGGTTAGTAAACTTGACTGCCATACCGGTGGGCCCGGGCTCGAATCCCCCCAAAAGGCAAGGATGTAAGCATATAGTAATCCGTGCGGCAAAGGAGCATTCGAAATACAAGGCGAGCCGGAAGTACTCTCGAGAGGTTTATGGTAGGGGAACGGAGGGAGACCATCAGACCGCAGGGTGTTCTCGCCCAAATTTGTGACGAAAGCAAAACAGTTAGCAAGGCCTAGCGATACCTAATATATCTACGGGAATGTACAGGTGCCGACCTTGCTTCAGTTTGTACCTGTAAATGGGCTGGCACTTTTTCATCATCGGTTTAAAGGAGGCAGAAAACTGGAAAAACTCATCTTCGATCAATAGATCTCATATCACGAAGCCTTTTCTTCGACTTCAGACTACAAGTGCTGAAGCTTTTTGGCACTTTATACAAAACAGGCTTTCCTGCAACTAGTTTTCTGGAACACAAATTGATAAGTATGTTAAATCTTCGTTTTTTTTTTTTTTTTTTTTTTTTTTTTAATTGCAATTTCTATACGTTTCTATAATTATTTTCGCTTTTTCTCGGGATCAAAAGACGGCCGCAGAAAAATGAGTCAAGGTCCACAAGCCGCGCACGAATTTGGCATGCCTGATGTATACCTACCGATTCATGTAAATAAATTAATTACTAATTAAATGTATTTCAGTTACCTTTTATTTAAATTATACAGCAGCATTTCCAAAAAGCAAGTATAGTGTTTAAACATTTTTACAGAAATTGCATTTAAACTACAAATTTACTTACGTTGTATTTATTTACATAAAAATATGACAGGATTTTTCTTAGGCATATGTTTTATACAAATTAATGAATATACTAAGCCACTCATTATTTTCAGAAAATACAATAACCGTAAAAGAGCAAAGACAGTTGGTTTACTCTTTCAAAAAGCACTCACGGATATAAAATAAATACCTTTCCAGGAACAGATAATCAAATAGGACAAGAATGCAACGCCCGCACAAACACCAGATTTTGCTGGTCATTTCTTTCCTTCCAAGAAAACCCAAGAGGGGAAGAGAACTTGGTCGCAAAGCGATTTAAGATGCTTTACTTTTTATCAGTAGTAATTACAAAGGTAAAAACAAAACAACAACAAAAAAATCTGTGCCTCTTTCTGTAGTTCCATTCCATTTTGGAAGGGGGGAATAATACGCCCTAAGGCCAAATGATTGGAAAATGACATTCAAATTATGGATTGACTAAAGGAAGTGTGTGGAATTTATGAGTAATTAGGAAATCTTATCCCCAATATAGAGTGATAGATGAAATGTTTCCGTGTTGTGGTCTGACCAGCTGCGAATAACAAAAGTGCCAGGAATCGCAATTTTATGATTGCTGAATATGTCGAGTAACCACAATGTTCTATGTACGGACGCTACAAGCTGAAGTTTCTCTTCAAAATTTCGTTATGCCTTCATTAGAGAAAAAGCACTTGACACTCTACGTGCAAACAGAACAATAGTATGAACCTCTGATTCCTAACTTTACTTTCCACCCTAGCAGGTGTTCCTGTTATACAATGATGTGCTGGTACAAGTCAGAGTTTTAGATTAGGGAGACATAAGAGCAATTATATTACTATGACAAACTATTAAGTATGTTACAATATATAGGCAATTAAAAGAAAATCCTTCGTAGCTCGTGTTATGGAACCCTTTTAAAAATTGACATGGGGTTCGGAACTATTATGACTTTTTCGCAAAGCTCAATGGCAGCATGTACCTAGACAAACCGGAACAACATAAATATGCAAGAATCAGATCTCTTCATCTTCAACCAACAGAGTCCGTTAACGGAAGCTCTAATATTGTGCTCTAATTATGTTATATTAGGCTACCATATATTTATCCACTCGCTGACACTAGTATTGCCATCGGAAGAAATATTGCATTGCGTCGTACCAGTGATTTACCCTTCGGTTTATTTTAATTATTTATTTAAATATACTGCATTATCCCACACCAAACACCAGTTTTTGTAGGTTACAAGTCATCAACTGTATTGATGGGCACAACTATCCCTCAGTTAAATTTTACTTTAAGAATCATATATTCAAACTTACAGCTATGCCCTAACATAACTGATCGATAAACTAATCGCCATGATTCTCAGCCGCACATACATCTGAACGACCTATCGACCAAATATCTTGACTGCACTCAAGACCTTGGAGTTAACTTTATTTTGAAGACCAACATAAATTTATTGCATTGCCCTACACAGGTGGGTAACCAATGACCAGAGGTGGATTAACTATTAAGCAAAATAAGCATGAGCTTAGGGCATCAAGGAAAGGAGGTACTACCAAAAGGCACTTAAGGACACGGGAAAAGGGACACAACAAAAATTTCTCATTGTTTTTATCATGGAATTTATCATGCAGCTAAACAAAGACCAAGAAAAGAGATCGGGGGGGGGGGGAAACTGGCGTAAATATATGTGAAGACATCAATCTTTTAAGTGCTTAGGGTTTCTAACGGTCTTAATCCGGCACTGCCAGGGATCGTTTACCAACATTTCTTCCTCTTTCTAACATTAATTTTTTACGCATGTTTAATGGATTAAATTAATCTAATACTTAGCACAGACCTTATTCCTTTGAATTACTTCTTCTCAGATCGTATGAAAACATATTTATAGAGAAAAGATCTAGAAAACAAATTTTTAAAAAAAAGCATATACTTTAAAAAGAAGTGGGGAGGAAGCAAGTTTAACAAGTAAAATTGCTCAACGATATTTAGTGAATGAAAATATATAAATCAAAACAATCTTCATAAGGCACGGCGCACCAAGTTCGTTATATGCATTACGTTTGATAACATTTTTGGAGCAGTAACAATGCAAAGGCACCTGAACTCGCTTTTGTTATGATTATAATTTTATATTTATAACTTATATTATCTATGGTTCAGGCAGATTTTTTTTTAATCGCCAACTTTTCCCCCTACTTTTCTCTCCCACCCTAGGTATTTCAAAAAGCTATTAAGACTTTTCTTTGTGTTACCATTTCCCCACTAACGCAATCTTCGCACTGATGACGCGTATCGTTAGAGAAGATGAAGAGATGATGTTTAAGTGCATTCTGACTCTTATTGGCTGCCATTGAAGACTTAGGCATTCCAGCCGTGTTTTTCTGCCCGTAGCTGGTATTCTATTAATACCAGCAGTGGACGGCCATTTATTTGCGTTACAGGATTCCGTTCACACCAGACCTTGCGAAGCGTGTCAGTTTTTTCTTCCCACCCCCTTTCCTCTCATAAGCCTTTAATTCTCCAAAGCTAGGAGTCCATTTGCAAAGCCAGCAGGAACTTTTCCCCTGTGGTGAAGAATATTATCCCCTCACGTTTATTTTTCGTAAATGTTTTTTAAACCATTTTCCTGACAGCAGGGCGCATCCGCGGCGAAATCCAACCCCCCATTCAGAGGGACAGCGCATTCTTTGCGACAGTTTCTGCTCCTGACACGACGATGAAAATTTTGTAAGTTGCAATAGTAAAAAAAAAATGAATTTTGCGAAGAGTGACTAGAATGCACGATTATTTTGTTCTGTCTTACAGAATAGAGTAGTAATATTAATTTTTATTCAAAACAAATACAATATCACTTACTTTTTAATCACTGCGTGGCCCTATGTTTGTCGCGGATATGCACCCACAGTACAATAAATTCACAGTTAAACTGTATGTATTTATGAAGCAGTATATATTTTTATTAATGAAATTTTTACTTAAAAATTTAATGTATCAAGTGAATTACTTGATGGTCCACTTCCGTTTAGATGATGTCTTGATTCAGCCTTTCTCCAATTAATTCTATTCCCAACTCAGCCCAAATATGAAATATCCCTTGAACATCATTCCTGGCTTGGCCTTTTTCTACTCTTTTTGTTATAAACGTACAGGACTACGAGTCTACACCTTCCGTTTTATATCCAGAACAATTCCGTGGTTTATATTAGCCTATCTTCACATCTGACTTTTCTTAAGAAAAATAGTTTACATTTTACTTTTCTTTTCCCGGTAAGCTTGCTGTGGTATACATTCCTGATTACAATAAAAATTCTCTTAAAAAAATCTTTAAAAATTTAAAGAATATACTAAAATTTCAAAGGGTCTAAAAGCTCGAATTAATGATAGCAGCATTTTAGACTAAAATATATCTATAAAATGGAAGTAAGCAGCAGGTCTACCGATTTTCAACTGCAATAGAAACGTTGTTGTAAGTTCAAAGATTGAGTCTACTCTTTTTCTTATTTATAAATATGCAGACTGAATGATAGAGAAGGGAAGACTGCCAGATCGGACTCGTGAATAAAATAAAAAAATTCTTCCTTCTGAGACCGATTTGGAATAAAACCGATAAGGCAGATTCTAGATTGGATTTTGAATGCTTGGATTAAGGGAAAGAAGCATGCGACAGCTATATGGCTAGAGAAAGGATGCCTTTCTGGCACACGTTTAGTACAGATTTTCAGCGGAAGCTAATAAAGTTGTATTCAACATGATGCTATGCGTATATCAACCAATTACAATATTTTCCCTCGAAAGTATCACAGGACCTAGCTACGTAAAACTTTTGGAAGCAAGATTAACAGAAATGTTCTGCTTGAGAAAGAGTTGAGGGAATTTGTTTTCTCCTATGATGGCTTTAGCATTAAAGATTTCAGTTCCACTATGTAATTTAACGATAAAGCGCTCATCACGTTCAGCAACAAATATCAGCCACTCTCACAGCAAGCCAACTGCCGCCACAGCTCTTCCTAAACGAAATCTGGTAGTATTGATTCCTATACGCGCAATACTTTACTCGCAAACAATCTACATAATTCAGTTAATAAAAAAAGAAAACAGGTGAGACATCTAAATTTCACCACTGATTGTATAAATACAGCTCTTATGCTCAAACTTTACAGCTCAGCCCCAATTCTGATAGCTGCGTTCCCAGAGCAGGGTGGAGCAGAGAGTAGATGGTTTCTGCAAGGAAGATATCACACTGTGAGGCTAAGGCCAGGTCAGTGGTCTTCCTTGGTGGCGCTCACTCACTCACCCCGGTAAACAGATCCGAGGGTCACCCTAGCAAACTCTCGGAAAGACTTTTTTCTTGGAAATATTTTAAGTGACCACATGTTGTAAAAACACTATAAACGTATAAATATCCATGTCCTTTCTGGGATTTCATCCCAAGCCCAACGATACGGCAGCTAACATCGCTAACAAGTATACCAATAAGAGCGACTAGGGAAAAAAAAAAAAAAAAAAAAAAACAGATTGATTAGAGCCCTCCCGTCAGTGCGATCATAATGGATTTCTACCTGATATTCGGTTCAAGCGTGACCGTGAATAGATGGCCTGGTCAGCTTCAAAGTCACGTGATTTGACGTCACGAAAGGTGTCTCATGGACCTTTTAAGTTTCTTACAAAGTCCATGAGACGTACTTTCACCCTTCGCGCTTCTCTGTAGACACTGTAAGCGAAGAATTCCTATGTTAGTTTGTGTGCCGTTCATTAACGTTGCACTGTGTTTTTTCATTATTTATGGATTTTTTTATTACTAAATTTGAGTTAAGTAATTTAAGTAAAGCAGTTATGCTGTTTTGATTTTTAAGTTTACAGTGGTAGTTAAATTTACTTATTTCTTTAGAATTTCTTAATAAATATAGCTATCGACTAAAAATATAGCTCCAGTAAATTTTTAACTTTACCTTTTACATACTTGTAATTAGCTTCATTGTTCGTTGATACATCAAGCTTTAACAGGCCTAGGATTTTGCAGAAATGGTCTTTCTTGAAAAAATTCTTTGTAGAGCTAAAATGAGTTAAATCTACTTTCATGCCTGCACGATGTTGCGTTTCAGTCTGCAAATCGAATTACGTTAAAACCAGTGAATATATACAGATATTCAAGTTTCCAAAACGGGATTTCTAGATAAAAAAAATTCCGAGTAAGCGGTGTATGTGAGAAATATTTTTGAGAAGATGATATCATTCGGTACGATTATTTTGTCAAAAGATGAAGGCATTGTTGTTTAAGTTTGTAAAGGACACCCTAAATTAATCCATGCATTTTTTCTGATTGTCCAAAATACTTATCTGATAATTCGACATCTCCGAGGATGAGCACAGAGGAAAAAAGAGCCAATACGGATAAACATATTTTTAATCAATTTTTGAAAAAGGACAAAATTGCATCTTTTGAGGATTTTTCTTTTTCATTATGGAATAAGCTAAACATTTCAGATGATTCAGATTTAATTTGACATAAAATTTGCTGATGGAAATTATATTTTATTGCTCAGTTTTAATCTACAGCCTAAAGTTGGGAAATGTATCTAACTGTCACTTCATATGAATGCAGCAGTGTCTCTTGGACAAGGAGCTGTTGAAATGAGAGTATGTAAAAATATATTAAATGGAAATACTAAATTTACTTTGTGGACTGAATTTGAAAACATTTATAGCTATGTCAAAAGTATACCAATTAAAACCATTAAAATCGAACTATGACTTACCACTATATAACTAGGAAGCACACGTTGAATAAAAATCATTTGAGAATCTTACTTGAATAGAACATTTTATTTTGGAACAAATTAAGATGTGTAATAAAAGTAAAATGGCTAGAAGGTACTAGTCTTTGCTTATTCGTACATTATCCCACCAGCCACAGAGCGGTAAAATCGCTGAACACTGGTAGTTCCGACCTGGATTCGAATCCGGGCGAAGGGGCTGGCTGCAAGAGCATTTTCGTGATTTTCCCATGTATAACGTGCATATGAGCCAATTTGCCTTAGAAAGTTCTCCGTGAAGGCATACCTCAGGCAAATACCTTAGTGTGTTTTGCTATAATAAACTAAATCAAGTCAAATCAAATCGTTATACATTAAGTAAGCTGCTTGTTATAGTTGCCTCTATGACAGGCAACTAATCTGCCTTCTATGCATCAACCATTTCTGAAAAATCCTAGGCCTGTTAAAGCTTGATGTATCAACGAACAATGAACAAGTATGTAAAAGGTAAATTTAAAAATTTACTGGAGCATTAAAAATTCGTGAATTTATATATTGATGAGGTTCGAGGGAAAAAAGGTGACATAGAAAGGCAAAATAATAATAATAATAATAATAATTGACTTTCCTAAGAATCTTGAAAGTATTGAAGCATCATCTGTTCAGTCTTTTATGATTTCTTCTTCATTCAGATTATAAAGATATTAGTAATAATTCGCTTGCTGTAATGCAGCACAAAATTACGCTTTATTTAATTAATGTTGGCAAATCACAAGAGAATTTAAGGAAATTTAAATTGTTCTGTGACTTTTGATCTCCATTTCTTTTTGTTAGATAATTAGTGAAAGGAATAAAAAATACATTTGCATACTTTTTGAAAGCTCTGCAGTAGCATTGGATATATTACAGATCATCCATTCAAGTTATTCTTAAAATTAAAAACAGTAGTAATTATTAATAAATAATTATATTGTGATAAGGTAATAAAAAATCGTTTTTATGTCTTTTAATTATTTAAATAGGATTTATATTTTGTCGGTTAATTATTTATACTTTGGAATCCTTTCATTCCTTTCCTTCACATCTGCGAAAATAAACCTGCAAAATTTGGGATCAGTGAAATTAACAGTAAATTTTATAAATATATTTTTCGGAGTATTTATTAAAGAATTTTACTTTAGTATTTAGTGGAAGTAAGAACAATTAAACTGTAAAGATTTACTTATGTTAATAAATAGCAATCTTTATTTATTTTAAAACTTTGTTTTCCAGCAAATCTTAAAATGTCATTACTATGCAGTATAAAAATAATCGTACAAATTATCGTAAAACATTGGCTGGAAAATTTCATGAGTATTTCTTAAAATAATACCTCTGAAGCTATCAATCTTAACTATAAATGTATAAACGACCTTTTATATACGTTTTTCCGTAAATCTCTGAAAATTTAATTACTATGGAATATTTAAAACAAAAGAATCTACACATTTAACGAAACGCGCATATTTCAAACCCGAAGCAAAATCGCGGAAGACTCAGACACCTTCCGTGACGTCACTCTGTAGCTAACCAGGCCATGTTCTTCCAGTTGGCCGTGGTTCAAGTAACCGATTGAAAATGTAAGATGAACTAAGAAAACTTTTCTGGAAAGTTGTGGCTAACACTAGGTCACTGCAAATCATTGCTGTTAGTAATACACTGTTAAAGAATTATTTTAAATTTTCCCTCTGTCCTGTCTACGTGTAATTTTGTACGCCGCCCTGATCATTATAGAGGTTTTCTTTGGGCTCGGGCTTTGATCACGAGAAGACGTGGATAACTACCAAGTGCGTACAGTCTGTGTGCCATGGAAGCACTTAAAATACTGGTGAGCCGAAAGTCCTTTCCGAGTGGCTTGGTGGTAGGAAAAGAGGGAAATGCGTCCCCCGGGGATCTCTTCATCAAAACAGGGCGGAGTTGCACAGTTAATCAAGTGAAACTATACCTGTACGACCAACGGTGAAATTCTGGTACTCTTCCACTTGTACCCTAATTTTGCACACACAAAAATGTCTGATTTCATATAACAGTGTAAATTAGCTGATGTAACAAAAGGACGTTAAGATCAAGTACAAAAAGTGTGACAGTTAAATTTAATTCCTAAATGCAAGAATCACTTGCTTAGTAGCGAAGTACTGTTATTGTTTCCTTTCGCATTCTCGTTGACGTCTTGATCAGAGGTCTTGAAAATGGCAAGTGGGAAATGTCTACATATATAGCAGTTTTACAGAAGGAGAATAATTCTACATATCCTCGAATAACCTATAATCTACAAGTCGTAATGAATAATCTTAAATTGCTTAGTGAATTAGTTATTAAGCGATAACTTGCCCAGTTTCAGCCCAAAAGGCCGTCAGATGGAGTTACCTAGCAAGTAGTTTAATCTGAGAGGCTTTAATTTACTGTGCTGGATTTTATTTCTTTCAGTCTTAAGAATGAAGTAAAGAATATTCCCATGTGGCCAAAGAAAGGAGAAAAAAAACACATATCTTAAATGGACGCGTCTGCCAGGCGAGGTGGTAATTCTCCACTGACCTAGCATCTGAGATACGTTTCACGGTTCACCAGTTCGAATTGTGCCCAAATCTTTTGTTAGCCTCCCCTTCCTTCTTTGGGGAACTTACGTAAGACTGCAGGAAGACAAACTAGTTAAACTGAGGAAATTTCGTAACAGATATTCATCTGAAAGATCTAAGACTGCGTAGAAATTTTACTTCATTCCGAAATAATTTTTTTAACTACCTAATATAATAAAGCAAATATTATTTGTTATAATTTCTAACAAAATGCAATCCCTAAAAAACAAACAGCGAATCAAAATACGCTGTGAACACTTTAGAAAGAAATTATTCCGATAAAAAAAGGAAGCAAATGGCGCCCATCGAAAAATGGAAATACCCTTATATGCGGTCAGGTCGTAAATTTAGAACCCCTTTTTTCACAGGGGGGCTGAAAAGTAGGGAGTAATCTTGCTCGGGGTCTTGGGGGTCGTTTAAACATCTAACTTCTCCACATTCAGTTTTATACAGAGGAAAATACAAATTGAATTCTTCGAATGAATGCAATTTTGTACAATGAAAATGTATTACTTAATGATAAACTGTAAGATAAATAACATCTTTTTTTAAAGCCATAGGTGTAGAAAGACAGATATTTGTTACACGAATGAATTTGTAGTAAATATTGAGTTTTTCATTTCGAATGCTATGTTCCATGTATGCGAAGTAGCTGAGTATGTGAGATAATAGTCATATAATAACCGAATGGCTTTCAACCTTTTCACGGCTAAGGACTGTTTCTCAATTACATTGTGATTGCTGCTTTTTGGTTAATTTTCTAATGACATATAAACAATAGTTGTTTTTATTTGAGACTTAGAATAAAATAACGCAAACTATAATGCAGAAAATTCTTAAGAAGGAAGTTAAATAATACTGAAAGATACATTATTGATGCACTTTTGTGTTTTATATGTAGTAGTATTAACTACTATTATAATCCTTAAATGGAATCCTTAAATTATATATATCTATGTATAGGTATATATAAATGGAACCAAATATAGAACAAGGTATAAAATATCTTTATTATACAATGTTCATTACCATACGTATATTTACGTAATATCAATATAAATGGTTAGTTAGGTTTCGTACATATATAATTTATTTTTATATTTTGTATTTTTTGTATTAGATTCAGTATTGTATACGTATCTGAAGTTTAATTTGTTCTCTTTTTGAGTTACGACTTTAAGTGAGAAAGAATTGTTAGGGCCTTCATAGGAATTACATTATATACAATCAGTTAGGATCCTACTTTTCCTTTCTTTTAATCATTATATATATTGAAATATTACTTGATAAGTATACGTAAAATATAGCAGTTTTTAAGCTATTTATATCTATTGTTTGGTCTGGTTTCTTTGATTATAGCAAAGCATTCGACTGTTATTTGCCTAAGGGTAAGGGTGCCTCGTGGAGAACTTTCTAAGCAAAACTGACTCTTATGCACGTTACACGTGGGGAAAACCTCGAAAACGCCAATACAGCCATCCCCGTCGATCCGGATTCGAACCCCGGATCGACCTGCCAGGTTTTACAGCTCAGCCGCTAGTGAGCTACACACACACACATCCACACATATACATTAAATAGTATTTACATGTCGTTTATAAAGTATAATTGAGTGCAATTTAATCATAAAGAGAAAATATTCTACAGAATTACTTCACTTCGTAGACTTTCTGCTAAGCTTCACCATATTTCTTAAAGAGAATCTCAATGCTAGTTCCATTTCCAAGCTGTTTATGTACCTTATTTTTCATGCTTTGAATTATATTTAGAAAATTATTTCACTTGGTTATAGCTGAAAATGCAGTTTTTTTATTGAAGAATTTAAGGGTAAGAAGAGAGTTATGCCCTTTTCTAATTATTCTTGAAACATTTAAATTTTTTTATAAAAAAGCACACATTAATACGGATCACTGAACTAAAGTGCTCGATATAGGACAGAATAATTAGCTACTAAATTTTGATTTTGAGTAAAAATGAATTTATCTGCATTCTATAAGAAAGTAAATATTCAAAAAAATGTTTTTTTTTTCCTATTCTCGCAGTCATAATATTTTTCTTAAATATTCAGCTAATTCATATTCAAATATTCCAATCCATTAGAATTAATAATAAATCGATACAGTAAATAAATAATTAAAATCAATTAAATAGAATTTTAATTGATTTTAATTGCCATTTTCCCTCTGATAAACCCCTCTTCAGAGTTTAATAGCATCGATCAGCTTTTGTTGGGGTTCATTTTTCTTTATGGTATGCTTACGTTATATATGTATGTATTATGCATTGCTCATACTCGTCAATTGCAGCTTTTAATATCTTTTGGAAAAAAATCAATATGAGAATCCAGAAAATGATTCTTAGTGACGCTAAAACTATTATTACTAGGCACTGTCATGAAACAGTGTTTAAAAAAAATCCCATTGTTTAAAGGTAGATTCTATGCTCATATTCTAGTCTAAAATTAAAAGCTGCGAGTCAAAATTAAGGGGGTTGCTCTTAGAAAGCCTCAATTAAAAGTAGTTATATGAAATGTTAATCAATACTTATAATCTTACGGATTAAACACTTATTCCCTATTTGATCACGTGTATGGCAAACAGATATTCGTCATTCATAAAGAAAAGAAAGGTGAATCAAAATTAGTTTTCAAGCCCTATCGCATACATTAGCAATACTTATTCTCGTAATAACAAATACGTATGTGTTATTCTCTTCGTAATTTTCAGTACATATATTTATATTTATAATTAAGAAATGAAAGCAGCGTCAAACAGCTGTGAAAATTATATTTTAAAATTATTATTTAGAAATGCGCTTATAATGGTTTTTATATTTACGAAAGATACTTCCCGTTTACTCAGGCTCACTGTATTCAAGTCGATAGGACCAATTGAATGGAAAGATCGATTTGTTAATTCATTCCCAAGTTTCAAATCGGATGAATGGACTCGCGAATAAAATGGCGCATTAAAATACGGTCACTGAACTACAGTGAGCTATGAAAATTTTAACAAAGGCTTCGTACTTTATCTTATGAAAACAAAATATCAGAATTTAATTAAATGTTTCACTTATTAGAAAAATAAAATATAAATATTTGTGAATAAAAAGAAATTATCTTTAAAAAAATAAAATTTAAATGAAAAAAATAAAAGAATTACAAAATATTGCAGAAATTACATAAAATAGCGAATAAACTTATTCGGCACAAGCTCGCTAAATGTAAAACAGATTGTACAGTCAGAAAGCTCGCCTTGTCACACAAATGTACTGTTCATCGGGTTTAAAGGTTATTCAGACTAATGTGCGAAGTTCAGTGAGTAACTTGTATTTTCCTTTGAATGTATAAACTAGCCAAAAAACACTTTTTTAAAAAAAAAATATATCTCCCCTTATGATCCCTGACACAGCCGTTTACTTTCCCCTTCCGTAATTAACGTCAATCTCCTGCTCTTGACCGCATTTGCCACGCCACCGAAAAATGCCGTATAAATAAATTTGAAATGTTATACCCGTTTGAAAACAAAGCCTGCTCTCTTAACACTAATACATTTTTTTTTCTTTTTAATTAGCTCCAAATAATACGTTTATTCATAACAGACGTAAAAAAAAATCTGACAACATTTTAATATCGGCAAAAATCATACTTATTTTGACGTTGTTGCTGAAAGAAAAAGCTAAGGCACTGGCTAAAAATTTTAAAAAGAAACACGCTCGTTAATTTCATGTGGAAATGAATAGAGCTTTTTAGTTTGAAAATCAATCCCAAATTTAATTGAAATTTGTAATATTTCACTTTTACATAATGCCTTTTTAAAGTTTGAATTTATTTGTACACAGGTCTGCGAAAAGAAAGTTACTGAGGTTTTGATGCATTTGATCAGAATATTTAAAACGTGTCAATGTTGCAGCTGTTTACAGCAGGAATTATGCAGTAAAATGGAATCAATCAACGTTATAACAGATTTGTGATTAAATTAGACAGAAAGCAGCCGTAAAGGCGTGGGACCAACTTCTCTATTCCCGACAGGAGCACTTGAAAAAATTGTATAATATTTTTTCCCAATATCACCAACTGCATTGTAATAAATCTTCATTGCTCCACCTGTGTATTTTCTCAGCAATTCACAGGTACTTAAAATATAATATAAAGAAAAAAATCAGAAATATAAAATAGTTATTTATGGAAAATACGATAGTTAAAAATATAAACTTCATATACTATTACAAGAAAACAAAAATTTTAAAACTTTGGAACAATTTCTTAGAAACAGCATTCCTTCGTGTTGCATTGAAATTTACTCTCTAGCACTTCTGATTTCTTGACAGAAAATATGTAACTAACAGAGTTTTTATTTTCCTTTCCCACCCACCCCCGGGTTAGTCTGAAATTATTTTAACCTTTCAACAGCTAAAAACCTATAATTTCGCTATGGGTACTTTGTGGTTTTGGGATATTGCTACTTCCTGGTTTCTGTCTTAATGTTTGCAAGTCCACGTTTTATGCTTCTATAAATTCTTTTTACTATCTTCCTTATTTTTGACGTCAATCATCATTTGCGATTTGACCCCATTATGAATTTTTGAACTTTCGGAAAAATTAACGACATCCAGAAACAACAAGAAGATCTTATTCCGGTAAGCCTAATGGTAATTTAAGAGAAGGCATTAACCCTTTTAAGAGAATGTACGTAAAAAGAGAATAATGACAGAGCCTTAACGATACTTTTCCCTCTGATCTGATTGTTTTGAAGTTTACAGTATGCGATGAGATAGTACTGCTGCTAGGAGCATTAAAAACTATTGCTGACGTCATTTGCATTTGTCTATAGCCAGCTACAAAAATTCCTTGTACATTTTGAATTCACTTAAAAATTACTAAATAAAATTTAAAAATCTAAAATTTACATGCATAAGACGCTATATGACCCTAAGGTTATATAGGAGACACAATAAATAAGATCTAATAAGTTTTCACACTTTTTAACAAAATGCAATCCGTAACAAATGAGAAGATTCTGACAGTCTCTAGGATTAGAGTTCTTCATAACGTTCTCGAATGTTATTATGAAGCTATATTATAATGCGACTTCTGAAGCAATCGGAGAGGATGTATTTGGCATTCAGAATGATGTTATTTGCAAGATAGGGGAACATTCTGGGACGTCCTGAAGATGTACCCATAGATTGGGCAAACTCTTCAGGCTTTGTGCTATGCAAGCACAGAAATTACAAAAATTAATTTTCTGTAGTTATTGCGAATTATCTCACTTGTCTGCGTGTAACATAATACCAAGTCCACGAACTTCTCATGGCCAGGAATGCAGAATTACGTCTGTGGTTGACACGGACCTTAAAATTACAGAAAATACAAAATCCAGTACATGGAAAATAAGAAGCATGGTATTTGAAATCAGCAGATCTCAAGCTTAGATACTCAGACACTTAAACTATTTTAGCTTCAGCTCTAAAAATTTAGCACTACTGCTAGTACCTTCAGTTAGCCGAACACATGGGAAACCTCAGGTACACAAACTACTAAGATGCAAACACAATGAATAAAATTGCTACGAATAAAAAGTAAATAAGATCAATGTAAGCTAAATAATATGAACATACACATTATGTATCAACAGTTATATATCTAATGACTGATCACGTAGAAGATAGGTAGCATAAGACCTGAGAGCGAAGTCAGTATCTACGACTTCATTTTTGAAATATTTGTAATATTTGACGCTATTATTGTTATTGTCTTTATAACAGAGATTTCTCTTGATTATGAGCGTAGGCCTTTATATAATCGATTTTAAAGTCTTTCTCTGCAGTCTGTGTAACGGTAAGCACACTCGGCGCGTATTCGAGAGGTCCACGTTCGAGTCCCGGCGAGGGCATTTGCTCATTTTTCATGTCTTCTGTTTCAAAAATAAGCTAATGACTCTACAACCTTCGTAGTCTCAATCAACCCGCTGATGTCAAAAAGCATTTGAACTTGTTCTGGTTTGCAAAAAACTTCGATGGTATTTCATACGTATGCGAAAAATCTAACTATTTAGGCACAAGTGATTCTCCACCCTCGCACCGCCGTATTAAAAAACTAAAAATATCTACGGCCTTAATATGAGCCATTTTCATATTTCCACTAGTTAATCGATTTATTGGCCTATGAAACGAATTGAGTAAAGTAGCCTTAACAGGTATTTCACGATCAATTTGGAATCATACAATAAGCACATAATCACACGCATACAAAATGCATAAAGCGAATCTCAATTTTGCAGAAACACAGCTTTGAATCCAGCTTCAATTGATCCTTTCTGTATCGAAATCACACGCACCTACATAAATTGGGGATCTGTTCTGAAGAAAGGCGGAGAGAGAGCCAAGACAGTGAAAAGAAATGGGAAAACCGGTCTCGAGGTCGTAGCTGTGCCAAAATCCCGTAAGAGGAAGTTGGAGGGGGGGGGCTTGGAAACAGAAAAGAACCCATTCCTTTCCGGTTGAACGTAGACTAAATATTTGCACGCAGTCAACACAGGTGAGGTGCAAAAGGATAATGTAATTATTAGAACAATTTACTTAGTTTGTCGTCCGCGTAAAAAGTGTTGGCATGGCCATGCCATGCCAACACTTTTCTTATTCAACACTCTCCTTATTCAGTTTTAGTACCTTATCCAAGGAGATATCCAAGTGACTTTTCTAAGAGGATATGAAGTTTATACACTGATTCTCCGTATAGCTCTCTGTACACAGTTGTATTCTATCCGTAATAATAGTGATGGCCTATCTCACAAGAACTGGAAAGAAGCAAGTAGTAAGTATGTTGTAGAATTTCTACAAGACTCAGGAAACAAAACGTAAACACTGTCAAAACATTATCGGTTAAACTCCACAACATGTCCGTGTAATTGGGAATCAGATTACAAAATTTAAAAAAAAAAAAAAAAAAGTTTTAATAAAGCAAGCTTTTATTTAAAACTTATAAAATTATTAATGAACTAAAAGTGGAAAAATGAGTTATCATAATTTAACGGGAACAAGAGATTAAATAATTCTCTTTACAAAATTCATCTACAATTTTATAACACGATTGACATAAGTGTGAGGCGACCTTGAAAAATTTACAAACGTTAATGACTTATAATTTGGCTAACAGATTTAGTTATTTGGATGCAGACGCTTTTATTATTTTTGATATAAAATTATAGATAAATTTTGTAAAGAGAATTATTTATATTAATTTTTATAATATCATTCTCACATGGTAAATTAGTATTTCTTTTATTTCATTAATTATATTATGATTTTTAAATAAAAGCATATAAAAGCCTTTTTTTTTTTTAATTTTCATCTTAATGATGCATAATCAATCAAATTCAATTGAGAAATAATTTTTTTTTAACAGTGAATAATCATTTATTTCCAAAACTTTCCACAGATGTTCGAAAAAATCCAGTAATTTTCTCAAAAAATCAGAAATTACATTAAAATTTCATATAAACTTGATTTCAAATATTCCCCCACCCCATCCCTATTCAAAGGTGGAAACAGAAAAATTCGTCGAGTTTTTGTTTGTTTGTTAAATGAAGATATGTGCTAAAAGTCGTTTCAACATAAAACTTTAGAAAATTGAATCCAGTTTTGAAAAAAGTCACAACACTACGTTATATTGCCATTCATAATCAGTATGCTAACGGGAGCTTGCAGCTTATCAGAAATAGTATTAAAACTGATAGCGAAGTTTCATTATAGTAACAAACATTCTAAAAGTGTTAAACAGAAGCTTATAAAAAGGCATCTAGTTTTAAAATTCTGCAAAGTTATCTAATTTATAACTTTTTACCATTACTGTTTTGAAAGAGGATGGAGGGTTTGTTTTATAACCTTTCAAAATTTCAATTTTTTATAACAGCTACAACTTTGGATGCTAGAATTTTAAATTCCTGTAAAAAATATAATATTATGTACCAGAATAAAATTAAGAAAATAAACTTTTAAATTTAAGTTCTTAGAAAAATATAAATAAGTTATGAAATGAAAAAAATTAAAAATGTAGTAGATTTCATTGCAAATAATTTTAAACACTAATCAATCCCTAGTTTGTTCTGAGAAATGTATAACACAAAAGCAAGGAAGGTAATGGGACATAATAACATCGTAATTATGAAACCGAAGAACCGATAATATGCCTTTTGTTTCATATTGAAATGCATTTAAAACAAGCAATATATATATATATATAAAAAAAAAAAAAAAACATTCAGCAAGTTCCTTCTTAGGTCAGCAAACAAAAATTTTATTTTAATTACTTTTTATTAACATTTTTTCATTTCCAATTTATGAAGCTAAACGGTCATTATTTGTAAATCTTATATTTAAAAACAGCATATCTTTAGTTCCGGTAAGCAGGAATAAATAAATAGAAGTTAACTTCAATATGTGAAAAAATTGTATTAACATGAAGTGTCATCCACTACAATTTTAAAAAAATGTATTTGAACTTGAGTGGATAAATAAGAAGCATTTTATTAATGACTGAAAATTTGAACAAGATATAGGGAGAAAGTGAGCTAATAGTAGGAATTTTTAAAAGGGGGAGAAATAAAAAAAATCATCTAATTGATAATGTCTACTTATCATTCTTGTTTTAAAAAAGGCTGATGAGTTTGTTTATAATCTGTAAAAGATTTCGAAACTTTACAACTGATACATTCTAAATCTTGAACTTTTAAAAATCATGGACATCAAAGAGCAAAAAAGAAATGGGGCAAAGGTCCACCAATTTTTGCAAATTCATCAAAAAATCAGAAATTATGTTACAAATTTTATACAAATTTCATTTGTAAGATTTTTTTCTGCTCCATGTGATGGTGCAAACAGTAAATATCTGAGATTTTTAATTTGTTCGTTAAACAAAGATATGTATGAATTATCATTTCAACGTTAAATTTATAGAAAAAAAATAAATAACTCGAGTTTTAAAAAAATAGCTTTAACTCATTGTATTGTCATCCCCAAACACTACTGTACAAAATTTGAACTCGATAGCTTATGAAGAAGTAGGTAAAAAACCGACGACAAACTTTTGACCATACCAACAAATGCCATAAGTAAACATAATAAAAGCTTATAAAAATAAGTGGTGCTATAAAATTGTTCCCAGGTTGAGAAAGACAGATTACTAGATAGCAACTGAATAAATAAATTCTTTTATAATAATAAATTCTTTTATAATATACTGAATAAATAAATTTATAAAGCTAAAAAAATCTGATGTGTACACCACACGACTTCCTTGTGCGGAATATTAAATTATGCGCATTTTTTCCTGCATTTCATTTAAATTTATTTCCTCGAATTTCATTACAGATATATTATTTCTCATTCAATTAATTTTCTCACTTCCCTACAAGCCAAAAATACATAAAAACTCAAAATATCTTCATTAATTAACAATTGAAAGGTATAGAAAAACATAAAACACCACATACTGTTGGAACAATATTCCCCCCCCCCAATTAAAATTACAGTTTCTACGCAAAAACAAGCAATTCGGCCAGCAGGCAAGAAGGCATATTTCTCGGTTCGCTAAACTAAAAGTTTCCTTTTGGTCCCACTCGGCAAAAAGGCATTGAAAGTGCAGAAAGACTTAATTCATTATTCTGGTAAGTTTCAAATGTAAATAAATATGGCTGCTTTAGTAAAAAAAAAAAAAAAAAAAAGAGGAGGGGGGAGGCTTAGCCGCACTTTAACAACTTTTAAATTATTGACTGCATACAGATGAACTAAAACCATAAAAAAAGTTAACCGGAAGATATGACTAATATAATTCAATCGTTTTTAAAGCAAAAAATGCACAATTTACCAGCATATATGAATAAAAATCGGATGTGTACACAACATGACTTCCTTGTACCAGAAATTAAATTATATGCATTTTTTCCTGCATTTCATTTAAACTTATTGAATTGAATTGAATTAAATCCACTTCGTCGATAGAGCATAAACCAGAATAGAATAAATGCACTCTTTAAAATTCACTATATTTATTCAAAATAGCGACACTCTAACACTAGGTTCACTTAACAGCGTTACATTTCATTCATTGTATAACTAAGAATGCACAAAAATCATCTGAAAAATTATTTAACCTTTTGACCCGCGGTGGTCGCGCCCTGAAACCACCAATTTTCGAATTTTTTTCTCCTCTTCCTTTCGAAATTTTTGAGTGAAAATTAATTGATTACTGATCTTTTACCTCTAAATAACACAAAATGACTACAGAATCATACATGTTTTAGGTCTTAGTACTTCAAATCGGATGTCTTTTAAAATTCGTTTTCAATTAGACAAAATAACTTCCTTTTATTAATATAAACAACTTTAAATTTCAAAAGTTATTCATCGCGCATCACGATTTCTATCATAAACAATAAAAAATAGCAAAAATTAAACTGCATATATAAAAATAAACCTCTACATGCATGGAATTTGCTTTGTGGTTTCAGGGCGCGACCACTGTGACACAATGCTCTAGAGCATGGAGGTAGGAAGTAAGAAGGAGTCGCCCTAAACAAGTTTCTCTGTACCCTGAGCACCGGCGATCCCTACGTGGTGACCAAAACATTGGGTCATTTACCATTGAGTTCTATGGGATTTGACGCGTTCGGGTGTAAATATTTTGTAATTACGTCGCAAATATACATATAAATGTATATATTTTCTTTTTCTACAACACTTCAGAGTCCTAAGTATGCGAAAACAACATATTTTTAAACAACATTTCATTCTGAACGGAATTAAATGCTATACTTTACACAGGACAGTTTTCTCAGAATGGTTTAATTTCAATGAAATATTTTCATAAGTTTTCGTTAATTACATTAGAAAAAAATTTAAGGTAATTCGATTTTATTCGGTTAAGGTACAAAAATTAAGATCAAAGTTTATTGCATTATTAATATTAAAATTATGCATTATTTCTTTTCTATTTATAGAGCTTCTTCCTAAAATACTTTCTTAAATATGACATGATTTTTTGGCTTCTGAGGCATCTTTTAAATCGAAAAATGTAAGTCAATTTATAATTAATGCTCTATTCGGTTCATTTTAAATTAGAGAATTATTAGGAATTAGCGAAATACTTTAAATAAGTATTTCGCTAATTCCTAATAATTAAATAGATATTAAATAGTATTTGACTTTCTCTGAACATTTCTGAAAGGGAATAAAATAATTTTTTTTTTTAAAGTATTATTTAAAACTTGTAACTGAGTTATTATAAAATGTAAGGGGAATAATTCTTTTAAGTATACTTATCAGATTTTTTTTTTTACCCTTCATTTCAACAATACATATTCCAAAACTCTTTATTACGTTTTCTTAAGTGCGCATCTCATAGCATTTGCTTTACAATACCTTTTAAGAGATTGCTTTCTAATACGAACAATTCTTGCTTAAATAGTTTTATAACGTATTTGTCAACAGGATTTCAATTTATGTTTACAACTCAATATTAAGGTTATTATATATTTAGATAACATTTATAATCATTATAAATTAGATACATTTAATCATTAGATTTCTTCACAGTACTTTCACAGTTGTTTATAAGTGAATAAATTCTTCATTTCAAATACATTTATAAATAATTTAATGAATATTTAAGTATTTTGTCAAAGGCAGATACATGCTTTTTGCAAGCACATGCATAAATACCGATACATATAATTTTGACGAGGATTGCAGCATTTGATGGTAATTTTATTTTTAATTAACCCAAATAAGTAAAACGTGTAAGCCCAAAGTGATTATTTTTCAGATGTATAAAATTAAAACGATGGGTTTAAAATGAGCAGCAGTAAAGCCTTTTTAAAAGGTAAATGTTACAGTAATATATGGATGTGAAAAAAATTTGTTTTATTTAAAACATTTTGATGTTTGGAAAATAAAATAAAGTAGCGAATACTCTATCAAGGGTATCGAAAGACGTATACAATTTTAAATGTACCGTAAGGTATTTTTCATTCTTTAAGCATAACATTTTTCTTAAAATCTATATTTTTGTAGTGCAACAGCTTAGAATTTTATAAAACAAATTCATAATCAAAATCGCTGTTGTTAGTTATCGAAAAATGACCAAGATGTGATTTTTGCGTAAATGTCCAGTAAACTATACAAATTGCTATTATCCATCACACTATGAATGTTTCTTTCATGCGAGAGTGTCCCTTTTTCGATTTCTATGGAACTGTCGTGTGTCGAAATACTATCAGAGTCTTGTCAAGCGAGCTTCTGAATGTAAACAAGAAACACCCCGTCTGGTGACCCAAGCTTCAAAGCAGTGCTTCACTTCTAGCGCGGAATGGCCCCTCTTCCCTTTCCTACCTGCATGCTCTAGAGGCACGGTGGTCCCGTCTTGAAACCACTGCTCTTCACAATGGCATTTGTTTGCTTCTCAAATAGGAATGATTATTTTTATCCGGATATAGATAAGGGGTTTTGAAATCACAGAGTTATTTTAGTACTAAATAATACATGCACCTGCCCAGTAAAAAGGTCTTTCTTTTCCAGAGACCTTTCTCTGACCTCAACACACTTGCTTCCCAAGCTAGTATTGTGATTTTATAAATTATTTCCTGTGGTTTAAATTTAATGTACATATACTTTGCTGTAATTAAAAATAGAAATCGCATAAAGTTTTATTTAAATTAAAAATATTTTCTGAAAATTTTGAGATGAAATACGAATAAAATAAGTATGAATGGGAAACGAAGGATCCGTACCAAAGCCAAAAAGACCAAGCCCCTCCCCAATTGACATAAAAAAACACAAATTCCATGCTTATTTTATTGAGTTTTAATCCATGTAGCCAAACGTCCTTATTATGTAGGTACTTATGCTTTCACTGCGATAGAAAAATTACATAAACATTTATTTTTTAATTTTTTCTGACGATTTAGTTTGTAAAATAATGTAAAATATATGTATATTATGCAATTCTTACATGCATTTTTTTTTAATTCGTAAATTTCATCATTTATTGGAAACGCGTACGGAAAAAGGCAAGTTTTTTTTTTTCCCACTACCTAGGTAAGTTTCAAAGTCCTAGACGCGCGGTGGTTTCACAGTGCGACCACCACCCACAAAACAATGGGAAAGAGTAGATGTTTTTTAATTCATATATTATTTGTCTCTAGGATCATAATATTCAATTTCTAGAGTTTTTAGTTAAAAAAATTATAAAAATAATATCGCGCGCGTCAAAGGGTTAATCGTTGCCACATGTTCTATTCAAATACTATAATAAATCTAAAACGATGTATAAAGGGGGAGAGACAGAGAATTAATAACAGACAAGGAATTCTGCGCGTGATCAAATAAAATGCTTTTTAAAATCAGAGATAGAGAACAAACAACACATCAACTTGAACACAAAATTAAACAGATTTTCAAATTTCGGCTGGCAACATAAAGTTGAAATTTTCTGCAAGTTTAAAACCCTTTTACTACCGTAAAATTCATAATTAACATAAAAAATATTTAAAAGGATGCCAAAGAGGTATAGACAGAAAATGGAAGCGTGCACGCTACGTTCATCTGGAATGCCTAAAAACTAATACAGTTCCCAGGCAGACAAAATAACAAACATAAAAGTTCTTGACCTCAAGTAACACCGTCTACCACCCCTGAAAAGAAAACAGATATTATTTAAATATGACACAGCTGAAGTAATTTAAGAATTTATAGACTTCTGATGTGGCGAATAAATAGGTGACAGCACGTGACTCAAAGGCTTCATGCCTTGTGGCTAAGGGCGTGCCAGATGTTCCTGAATGATGTAAAAAGAATAGTATTAATAATACTCAGCAAACAGGTGCGCATGAGAAAAAAAAAGGGAAGTGGCAGCTGAATGCATCTAAGTATCAAAAGCA
Source organism: Stegodyphus dumicola (assembly GCF_044657685.1). Lineage (NCBI taxonomy): Eukaryota > Metazoa > Arthropoda > Arachnida > Araneae > Eresidae > Stegodyphus > Stegodyphus dumicola. The sequence continues at coordinate 65,187,646 of NC_140779.1, forward strand.
AAATAAGGCTTTCACTTTTACGTGAAAGAACTGCATTAGGGCTTATATGGACAATTTCCAATATTTTAATTAAAAACCGTATCCTTCGGCAGAATATAAAAGCTGCGATCGCCACTTTATAAGTATTATTCCATAATCATGAACACTGTACATAAAGCACCATTTATACGTCTTTCAAGGAGTTATTCAAAAAAGGAGTTTCTTTGTAAATGGGAAACATATATATGTATATACATACTGTTGCGTGCGTACGGGTTCGTAACGGATTGAATGTACAAGTCGATAAAAAGTTAATAAAACTTATTCTTATCCCAAGACATAAAACAAAATGCTGAAATTTCCTCAGAGATATTCGTGCAATATCACAATATCTCACGGTAGTTATATTTTGAACTCCTAAAACGTTTAATAGAACTCAATTCAAACGCAAAGAGAAAGCTAATCCGATCTCACCGCCAATTCACTACAATCAATAACAGCACTAAGTAAACAACTGAATTGAGATGTTTTCCTCCAGCTTTTATAAGCTTTTTAATCATGCACGAGAACATTCTCGTATTTTCTGGACAGCAAAAGAGTACGATTACGAGTTATATATTTATTAAAATGTTAAATGCGCGTACTCTTGAATTTTAATTTTTCCGGCGCAGCTTTCTCTTCAAATAAATCTCATGCTGCATTGCACGGGAATATAAAACAATTTTAATTACAAATTCTACTAAAAATTACTAAATAAATACAATATTCAGAACAATATATATATAAGCGAAATTTTAATAAATAAGAATAACAGATAATATACGTACATTTTAAATACAAAATTTTAATGCTATTACTATATTGCCGCTATAAATCAAATTTAATTTCCTTATTGTACTTTTAGTTAACATAAAATGTACCCATATTTCAGGGGGGAAAATTTAAATATTTCAGTTTTAAAATCATCAAGCTATATATAATAGTTAGCATGAACCTGAGAACATCCATACACACTTTTCCTTCAATAGTCCGTCTATTGGACTAAACTTTTCTTTCCAGGACGGAAAAAAATTACAAATATTTTTTGACATACCACTTAATTTTCAATATGAACAAAGTATTATATATATATATATATATATATATAAAACGAATTATGTTTTTGAAAACTTTTTCGCAAGTATTATTATGACATTCAAGGAAATTTTCGATGCCAACACAGATTAATTCTTCAATTCCGCTACTTAAAATCTTCACCCACAGAAATTATTTAAACTATAGAAAAAAACGTAGATGAGCAAGTCACGGTAAAATGACATATAACTTAAATTATGAGTGCTATAACTAAAATATGTTACTATTAATATGAACAAATCGGGACAGAAAATAAAACGATGTATAAATGCGAAACGTATAAACGAAGTTTCACTGTATGAGATGTAAAAGAAAATCAAAGAAACAACCTTTATTTAAAGCCGGTTAAGCAATGATAGGAAAGATAATGAAAAAGAAGCAAAATTTATCTGCGATAACTTTATATATATAAATTAAGAAATTAAGCTGAAGTACTTAATAATTCCTTTTTCATTTCACTCCTTAACTTGTCGATTATATCACGTCCTGGGTTCAAATTCCATCGCCAGCAGACTTTTATTTAATCATTCCCTGATTAAGTTTTTGATTAACAAATTTCGACTAACGCGATACAGTTCAACGCTGTATCAATAAATTACATGATCAAAGCCGCATAATATTCCTTACGCTCTTACTATTGTTATTTAATTACTTCAATAAGCTACATTTTTTCCCCAGTAGTTCATAATTTTTTTTTTTTTTTTTTTTTTTTTCCCCTTTCGCAGACACTTTTACGCTTTTCTTTTTAAATTTCGTAAGGTTCTGAACTTCCTTTTAACCCCTCATTTCCATATTCTAATCCCAATTTTGCTTGTAAAAGCCTTACGTTGTTTGACCTATTGCAGTGCTTGCTTTTATCACGTCACTTGTTTTTCTTGTCTAGAGCATAGAAAAATGTTTAGTATTTCGTTATCACTAACTACGTATCGGAAATCATGGCTATTACTATATATTCTCAGTTTAAACATGACTTATAAAAGGATTACATTATCACTAAAATAAAAACTGAAAAATCCTGGCATACAGCTTCAATGCCCAGGTATCTGCTTATTATCCCCTCAGACATCGTCAAAGCTTCGATTTTTGAATTTCATCTTTATACAGAAAAAAATCTGAAGCTGGGTAGCTAAATCGATAAAAACAGGAAAGTGTTGGGTTCAAATTTCAGCAATAGTATAGATTTTTACTAAATTATTCTAGATAAGGGACATATCTCCCGTAAATTAGTACACATAATGCTTAGAGAATTCGTTAACACTGTTTAAATTAAATTAAAAATAATGCTAAATAATCGACATCACAAAAAACAAAGTCCCAGTTTTGCATTATCTTTCAAACCATTTTTCATTTTATGTTCATCTGCTTGTGGTTTAAGCGAAATACTGCAAATGCTTGCCTTCCACAAGGCATTAATGCTACAAAATTTCCAGTATCTAGTCATGTCTTTAGAAACCAGTGATATTTTCATATGAAAGGTTTGGTTTGGTTTATGTAATTACGGCAAAGCCTCGAGGGCTAACTGCCTATGGGAAGGGATGAATTCGTAAAGGACTTTCTAAGGGAAACTGGCTCGTATACGCATCACACATTAGGAAAAACCACGAAAAAAACTCCCATGCAACCAGCCCATTCCAGGGACCGAACCTCGGATCGAACTACCGCTCGGCCGCTGGTGAGTCCAATATACTATATAAAAGATATAATTCAATATACTCCAATTTAAACGTTACCCGTTATGTTACAATGATAAAAATTCTTGAAATCAACCGTTCATCTGGAATCGAACCCAGGTCAAACTACCAGTAGCGGCCTTAAACCACTCGGCCAACTAGTGAGACACAGAATCTTGAAATAACGTATACGTATTACTGTAACCACTAAGAAGAACGCTAAAGGTATTTAGAAAAAATCTGCGTTCAGTAATTCTGTAACTCACAGAGAAGCCGGTTCCGTTTTATTAACAAAGTCGTTCGTTACCATAAGAAGATTTTATTTAAAAATCTAAACTCAGCATATTACAGAAATAGTGAATTCTCTTGATTAGAAGAATTCATGCTCAATGATTTTCTGGAATTTCAAAAGTTAACCCAAAACGTTCGGCATCGCCTTCCAAATTAAATTCTTTTTAGTGAAGACACTGAGAAATTTTATTCTACGCCTAACAGGAAAAAATATGACTTCCAAATTCAATGAAATCTCGTCGAAGCTGAGATGGGGATGCTATTTGGGCAAGCATCGAGTGAATAACTAGAAAAGGATAAACTACACAAGAAAAGGAATAAGTATTCTGACCTGGTAAGCGAAGGTTCTAAACGAAAAAAGAGGTCTATATATCGGTTTAAAAGAAGATTGCTTTCAGTCTGTAGACAGTGGCAGAATCACCAAATTTTATCATTATGATGTAAATTATACATTCTTTGTCAGAATTAATAATTTCTACATTTACACATAGTTATTGCAAATTTAATGGGCTTCGTTTTAAAATTTTAATTAAATACAAATGAATATGGTTCATACTTTGGTGAAAATCAAATGCGCAGTACCATACTCCTGTTGATTCTGTGTCAACAGAAAAAAATAAAAATTGTTTCCATTTAATATCGTCTACTTCCGTCATCGGTCTAGGAACGAATTACTGTGTAACTTCTGGCTATTATCATATAATAAATGAAATATAACTATGATGATGCTAAAGAATTAGGGGGGGGATTTCGACATATTGCTCAGATGTTAAAAGCTATCATAGCGGATCTAAAATGAACATTATGACGTTGAATAGGATTAAAGGACACTGAAAACATACTTTAAAAACAGAAATCTGATTTTAAAAAATTTGAGCGTTTTAGCATAGTTAAAAACAACGAAGCATCATTCATTTGTATCAACATTATTCCGTTATTAAATATTGGGTCATCTTATAAATAATGCGGGTTTTTTATACTTTATTTTCGAAAATTATGATAAACAACTTTATTTTTTAATCTAAAATATATTCTTCTTTCTCTCCACGTAGTTAGTTCTCCAACAATTATTGTGGGATTTTGTTCCACTAGGGCTTCAGGACGTCCTTGTCGAGCTCTGAAGATCTTTCAGGAAGAGGGCTCGGCTCGTCTTCTAGTTTCCGGTTCGGAATTTCTGAAACTATCCTTTGACACTTTGGCTTACGCCTACTGATCGACCCCTAGATACTGCATTAATTAACTAAAAACTAAACTCAGTGGCGCAACAGCCCTGGTGGGCCAGGTCCTGCAGTGCCTCGAAATCTGCTTCTTCACCTTGGGCCCCGGAGTGCACCATCATATGCCTTGGGCAAGTGGTCAGCTTGTCGCAGGACTCCCGGTGTCTAGTCCCAAAGCGAACTTCGTACTCATTTTATCAACCCATTCAAAGGAAGAAAAACTGAGTCAACCTTGCCCAGCCTGGGGATCGAACCCGATGCAGCTACTCGACACTTCTAGCCACTTCGCCACCTGCGGTTACTGCATTAATATTCCCATTAATAATTAATTAATTGAACTTATAAAGCAAAATACGATCCCTTTGTCATTTCCCTTTAGCTTTGGAGAAGGGGGGAATTATTAAAATCAAACTGCATTCTTCTTCTGAAGAATTTGCACTAAGAACAAAACAAAATCACTGCTTGCTTTTATATCAAGTTGTTTTAGTTTATCCCCTCCTCTTCCGACTTTTAATTAAATTGAAAAAACTGCATTATTAACGGGATCACCCACTGCAAAATGTTTCGCTCATTACCCAGATCTTAAACAAGCATTTCTAACAACTTTTTTAATATTCCCAAGTAGCCGTCTTCTTAAAATGTCTGCTACGAATGCTTCTGTTTTATTTTCATGGCTGTCGTCGTGATCTTCTTAAAATTAATGGTCGTTTTCGTAGCTTTCCCCGTGTATACTGTGAATATAAGGCATTTTCCTTAAAATACTTCACAAAGACTTTTCTCCCCTTGAGCAAATAGTCCTCCTGTATTTGCCATATTTAGTTAATAAATTTCCTAAAACTTATCCTAATTACATTCCTGCACTATTTCTATGGCTCAATTAGGCCTTTCTCCTTAGAAAAATCTCCCAAACAAGCGTTTCTGAGATATAGACAGGTAATTTATTGTTTCTTCGAAGAAAAGAAGCTGGTATTTACGCGTGTATTAACAACTTCATTCTTTCTGCCAAAGAAGGTAAAGTTTCACATCTATTTATTTATGTTTTACATTTAATACTTCTCTTCGATCTATAAGTAAATATTACAAAAAAACTTGCAATCTCAATTTTTATATCTAAAGGTATAACAAATTGATATTTTTCTACAGAGAAGCGTGCAAGCTCATCAAAAAATCAGAATTTCATTAATATCGAAATACATTTACTCGGAAAACCCAATACAGGCTGAAATGGTTCGGTCCGCTAAACACAGGTAGTGCGATGCGAGTTCGAATTGTGGCGAATGGGATGACTGCATTATTGTTTCCGCAGTTTTCTCCATGTATAACATAGATATAAGCCATTTTATTAATTTAGAATTCAAACAACAAAAGTCAGCGTTATATTTGCAAAATTTCCAAGGACTAGTTTGGATGGTTTTACCGAACCATCATCCTCAGCTGACAAAGCGCAAATGAACGAGATAAGATAAAGTGATTAGATAAGATAAGATAAGATGAGGATGATGGTTCGGTAAAACCATCATCAAATTTGAAAATATAACGCTGATTTTTGTTGTTTGAATTCTAAATTAATACTTGTTCGGGGAGCTATTTATCTTAATTGTAAGCCATTTTCTTTAAAAAAGTTCTCCACAAAGGCATCCTTCATCTTGGGCATATAATTTTCATGTGCTTTGCTGTATAAATACAACACACGAAATTGCACTGAAATACAAATTAACAGGAAATCGTAAAAATATTTCACTTCAAATTTTAAATAAATTAACAACCATCTTTAGATTTTATTTTTTATGTCAATAGAAATGAGAAATTCAATAGCAAAGATACAAAATACGTAGACATCATCAGGTTTTTTGGAGCAGAAACGTGAAAAATTAGCTCTACCCTACCAAGGATTCTAACTACAGTTAACTACAGTTAAATGCGCTAACCACTCACACTACAAGAACACGTGCGATCATTCCTTACAGATTTACCGCCTTCTATTCAATATACTAACGTATATACGCATATCAATAATACTCGTTACTTAAGACGTATATTTCAGTATTTCATCTATTTCAGTTTCAATGCTATCACAATTTTTATTGATAGACAAGTAAAATACTGGTTCTGTTGAAGAACCAGAATTTTAACGGTCAAACATCGTCGAATGGTCCAGGTGTATGTTATACAACTCTCATTAAGGCGCCGATATCTTATTTAGGATATCATTTTAGTGATATCTATAATCCGTAAAAGCAGAATGCAGATAATGAAATGGCTGACAGAAATCTTTCTGTTGTCTTCTCGATTTAAACAGGAATTCGCAGATATCACGTGGAGAAAATTTATCTGAACATTAAACTCTGTTGCTCAATCAACACACTACAAAAATTTGCAACTTTTCATTTTTTTTGGTAATTTACCTTTGTTGTTCTCTCTAATTTACTTTACTTATAAAAAGACACTCGAGCAAAATACAGTTGAACAATCCAAGAGAAATACTGATCTCAGTAAATGTACAAGAACTTTAAATGGCGAGACTGGTGCCGATAATCTTCAAAGATGGAATCCGATAGATTTCCTGTTTTGAAATCTCACATGAAACCGAACTTTCTTATTCAATAACTCGTGAAATTCTAGTAGACTCAATTTAGCAAATCAAATACTCAATAAACAGTGATATTTGATTTCACAAATTCTTAATTTTAAAAAGGACAATACTTTGCTTTTGCAGCTCTCAAAATCTGGTTAGTGGAGTACTTGGCTAACGAAGATACAGAACTGGAGCAAACTTCACAAAGGCGTTTCTCGATAGCCTGACTTCGTGCCAGAGAAAGTTGCTATATATTTGGCGCAGGCAGAGGGATTTTTCTGCTTCTGTATTTTTTTTTTTTTTTTTTTTTTTTTTTTAGCAAAATTTAAATTCATTTCAAACAGGTTAAGGTTAGATAGAATATATATATGAAGTTAATTTTTCACATTTACTAATTTTTGAGATGATTTTGGCTTTTTAAGGAAAAAGCAGTGGTGTTTGTTTACGGTCCCAAAAAAATTGGTTATTATAGGAGATTATTTATCTCGAATAAGCTCATTGTATTATTTTTCTAAAATACCCCTAAATGTTTTGCAAATAAAACGGCATAATTAATGCATAGCAAACAACAGAGGTATGAAAACCTTCAATCGGATTCAAATTTTTTCATTTCCCATTCATATTTCAACACACTTTGATGAATATGTGACTTATGCTTCGCTAAATTACATTTCTGGATTCCTTAAGCTGCTTATCAAGATCTTTTCAATGGCAACAAACATATACATTAGAATCAAATTTAAAATGAGATTATGATCTATTATCTAATCGTAAACAGATTTGGAAGGGAAAATTCTTTACTTATTTATGCACCATTTGCGTTATATCTGGTTACACACAGAAGTGCGGATAGTTCTGTGTAAATTCAATAGGTTATTGCAAAAACCTACAATGTTGAAGTTCCGTCCGAGCTGCGAATGCGCTTACAAAATTTTTGATTTAATACTGCATAGGATCGAGTTCATTACTTTTACTAGAAAAAAAAAAAAATTTCAATTTAATTCAATTCTGAGAAGCTACTTTGAATGAAGAAAAAGATTCTTAAAATTTAAACTTTTAGAAATGATACACTTCGTAGTAAAATCTCAAGATTTTGGTCTTCTGTGATAGGTGTCGCCTAAAACAACACGATTATGGGTAACTTCATTTAGGGCGGGGGCCAAGTTTCTGCGATTATTTTTGTCAATTTAGAGGATTTTCTAAGATTTCGCAAAATCTAGAATAAATCTGCGAACTACTGATTTTTTTTTTTTTTTTTTTTACTTTAACGTAATTGTTTCAAGTAATTTTAATAATACTTCTTTTTAAAAATTCCATAAAAAATACATTATTAAATACTATTCCAAAGTCTGAAACCAGAACTTTGAAATACTGTAACTTTTGTTGCCCTTCTGTAATACATAAAAACGTTACATAGTTGTCTGCGAGTGCCGAAGATCCTTTTACTAATATGCTATTTAATTGGGGAGGAATGACTTTTCAACGCACAGTATTACGCATAAAATATCGTTTAGTTAAACATTTCTAGAATTTGATTAGTTTATAAATGTCCGTTTCATTAAAAAATTTGTCGTATAATATTTATTTACGATATAATAATAATTGTATTAATTATTTTTGCTTCTGCTTCGTTTCTGGTCCACATTATATTTTTCTAAAAAAGTTTATATAATATATCACGGAGCCGTTACGGTAAATCCTACTGAGTTTGAAGCACTGGCTAACTGCAAAGCACTGATTAAACCAAAGATTATCATACAGTAATTCTTTCTTTTCGTAGACATCGGGCAGCTCATGAGCGAGGCTTTGAACAGAGAAACTAAAAATAAGCATGGCACCCAATTTCCATTACTTACTTCGCGACGGTCTCCGAGAATTTTGTCTTTTTGTGCCTGTGATAAAACTTCTACCCTAATTATGAATGATATCCGATTTCTAACATTAGAAATCCCGGTCACTTTCAGAAGCAGTCGTGTTCAGCATTAGAAGTTTCACTTTAGTTTCTGCTTTGAAAATATAGTGAAACTTCGATTGATTATTCGAAATTTCCTGCAAGTCGTTGTTTCTCGCGGACATAAGAAGTGCACGCAAAATTTAATTTCTTGATAAGCCAAAATTCTTTGAATCGCTTTCAACTTTAAAAGTTTTTTATAACAAACCTTTTTAAATATTTACTTTTCAAAGGTTGGATGGGGAAATTATGAAAAATAAATGATATGAACCATCTCTGGTGGCAATTCCTCATAGATAATCACCTCTTAAAAACAACCAGTATTTTCGAAAATGTAAATTATAAACTAATATTGAACATTATCTCTTTAAGATGACTACTTCCACTGAATGCCAAAATTATTTGGAACTGTAGGTGGTAGTCTTGGGCAGGGCAGTATGAAGTACATCTGCTTTTATCAGCAAAATTATAATGATATAATGATCCCCCCCCCCCAGTTTTACCTAAACTGTAAACAACACTGACATACAGTGAATTCTGTTTCAGACAACCACCCATGATTTCAAATTATTTTGGTCTTTGGTAGAGGTTACTGACTTGAAATTCAATAGCGATGTTTATTTATGGTCTTAAAAAAAATTTTTTTGGGGGGTGATCTTGAATTGGTGGTCACCCTGGAAGGCTGAATGTATTTAAATGTTTCTTTAATATTCACTTTTTAAGCAAGTAAAAAGAAATTAAAATTTTATGAGTCAACAAAACAATTAAAATTAAATAAATTAGCATTATTACAGCTAAATTAAAACCCTGCTCTTTGCAGATGAAGACTAGAAACATGGCAACACATGTTGCCAATTGATGACGCCATGCATTCATTTATTTTCACGCTATACCAGAATGTGTCTTATTAGCGTTAAAAAGGGGAATCATTTTAAAAAAGCTATTTTATCTGTACTTCCTAACAAAATTTTGGAGTGTTACTTTATACCCTAAGTGTGATAAATAAATTATACTGAAAAACCTATGGACTGCAGAAGTGTCTAATTCTTTGCAATATTGTCAGTATCCAAAAATAATTTGAATGGCAATTATTAAGTTTTCTAGAAACGCACAAACTGCAAGCTTAATACATTTGATTCCCAGTTATATTCAAATGATCATATACTTTTTTTAATACTGTGATTGATAATTTTTGGGATTGCTGTTTTGTCTTTAATGCGACTTCGGATTCTAAAAGAAATGCAGATACAAATGCCGGATCTATTAAATAAAGATTATGCTTAACTTTTAGCTTTATTTAGCAACACAAATTAATTTTTTGAGTTGGAAACTGCAGATATGTTTTTATTTGAGAACATAAGCGAAATAGCTGAATGATTTTTCACGTTTTTATTTCATTTTATGTTGACATTTTTAATTTAAAAAAAAATTATTTATGTTTCCTCATTTTTAAAATTTGTTCATATTTTTTAAAAAATAACTCTACTTTGAAGTTTTACAGTGCAGTCATTCAGTCTCTTCTTTCTCCTGAAAACATATTTATCAGGCAGAAACAGAATTAGCATACGAGTACTTCATACTTCAGCCCTAGAAATTCTGCACCTGTATTCTCTTTCGCGATTTATACAATGATCTGAAGCACACTGCAGCTTTCCGGCTTGCTCTGTAATACGGCGTTTCTCTCATCTCTTATAGCTTTTATGTGCGTTTGGAAAATTCGTCGAGTCTAATATATGGCCATCGAGAACCAGAATTACCCATTTTTTTTCACACAGAATCAAAAAGTCACAATTTTCGCGGCGAGTCACGTTAGTAAATTCCGGTTCGGGAGCCGAAACGTAAACAGACAGAAAAAACGATGTGAGGGGAGGAAATACACATAGTGAGCGAGGTAAGGAGAAAAACAAGGGGAAAAGAGCGCATCAAATGAGGTCGATTAAAAAGCCTACGGGGCGGGCTCCGTCACAGTTGACTGTCGGTTTACTGACCGACGCCTTTTAAACTGCGCGCGTGCGATTCCGTCTGGCGGGTCTCCCTTCCTGCGACACGCTTTTGATAATTCGATGACGACGACACCGGTAAGCTGAGATTCCTTCCTTTCACAAAGTAGCGAACTTCGCTCTCCAGAATTGATTGCGGATGATATCGGAATTTTCACTGGGATTTGTTTTACCATTGCGGCAGTTTTAATTTTGCAAGAAATGGAAACGAAACCGCCCCAGTGCCATATTTATGTAAATGTTCAAAGCAGTTCTGTAGAGGAAAATTCAATGCTGATATTTAAAATTTTTCTGACTTTCACAAAATATATATTTAAAAAAAAAAGTATAGTGAAGTATTATAGCAGCGAATGGTATGTAAAATAGAATATCCAAGTAATATATACATACAAATACGGCGAAATTTAACTGTCAAATTTAGCACAATAAGATATTATAAAATTAATAAATAATAATATTTTGTACATTATTTCTCATTTCACATATTCTATTGTTAATACAAAAATGCACTCTCCAAAATGGTTGCTTTTTTACTACATATCACAGCTTGTCTTAAGTTTAGAAGCACTGGTAGCACCTCTTCTCTGATGGGGTTGTCACATAATGCAACGCACGACGCTATAAGAAACTTTTTCGGCAAAGAGGAGTTAGCCGAAACAGTTGCTTTCAGCGATTTGTTGTGAGTACGTACCCGGTATATTTTACGAGGATGGAAAAAATATTTCGCGTAGAAAAGGGAGAAGAGAATATATAGGTTGGGATAGAAGAGAATATGGGAGGTCTTAGCGTAGGTGAACCGATTATATTTGCTAGAAGCAAAGATTCCCAGAATGTTTCTTTCGACGCGCAGCTGAGGGTAATTAGCAGGTGCGATAACGACTGTACGCCTGGAAGCCGTTGTAAGGTAAAGTTTCTGAGTACAAGAGCTGCGACAAAGTGTCGCTAATGAGAACAGGAAATTTATTAAAAGCAGAGCTGAGAAAAATGTAACAACAAAAATCTGTGTACCTGGGAAATGGGAAAGGAATCATATGGTTTCACCTCCGATACCCATGGTCCCCTGCTCACACTTTGCACCATGGAGGTAGGAAGTAAGACCTGACTTGCACCCTGCTCACATAGCCGTCAAGAGGGGAAAAGATCATTCAAGAAAAGCGCTGTTCCGAGAAGCGACCTGAGAACATTCCAAGGATGAGAGATTCCAAGGATGACCATTTTCATCCTCTCCTACCACTTAGTTGCATTCTTTTGGAAAGTATATACATATGCATATAGTCGTGTGGGAATCTAGCGCTTAGCTTATTTCAGTGGCTATATTTTTTTCATTTGGTCATTACCTGCTTATCACGTGGCGTGCGTTTTGAAACTTCAAACGATACTTTTTTGCCTTTGTTCTGAACTGCAATAATTGAAATAGTGTCCCAGACTGTCATTAGCCAACTGGATCTCCAACAGTTCCACCACGTTCAAATCCTGGGTAACGGAATGGTTGCATGGGCGTTTCCATTGTTTTTTCCCATATGTAACAAGCCAATGTCTCTTAATGACGAAAGCATCTCTCTACTCAGTCTGATCGTCCACGTCTGCTTTGTCAAAATCAACCCACAAACAAAAACATGGTGCCTAAAAACACAAATATTCCCAAAAATCTTTTCGTTTTTATCAGTATTTATACAGTGCTTTAAGAACGGAAATTCTACCTGCATCAAATGCAGTCTACACGGCGCTGGAATGAAGGCTGTATACAATTTTAAAAATAACTCTTACATTGGGGAAAGAATAAAGAAACGCTAAGTTACTCACAGGCGAAAAAACAATACACTTCTTCAATTCAACAACTCGGAGCAGACAGTGGCAGGTATAGAAAGTTGTTCGAAAACAAAACAGGATGCTGTCACTGTCATTGACATCCTTGGAGCTAGCTCGCAACCAACATTACACAACAAAAAGAACAAAAACCAACTCCTGGATTGGTCCCATTAGGTTTCAACTTTCGTGTAGAAAACTAAAACATGTGAGCAATGCAAAGGAAAAAATTAATATGAAACCAATCGTTATACAAAGGTTTGCCAAGAAATTTTTACGTACGTACGTACCTGAAGTACAGACATCACGGAAAAGTCCGGTAAGGGGTAAGCGTTGAAATTTAGTATATGAGTCACGGGTAAGGGGGTGTTATGTTATATATGAACGTTTGGTACCGTCAATTGCAAAAAGAAAAGGAAGTCCATAACTAGATGTTATAGCAGTCTCATATACAAAATTTCAACGTCCTGCGCTTAATCGTTTTTGAGTTATGCGAGGATACGTACACACATACATACGTACCTGAGTACACACATCAGGGAAAAATCCCTTTTGAATCCATTTTTTAAGAGTCCTTTATTCTGTCCGTATGTAAAAAAATCACGCAAAAAAAATCGTCCAAAGGAATTCGCGAAAGGTCAAAATGGGTATTTCCGTTGAAGTGTCATACCGGAAATGTTTTCGCAATTTCAATACTTCCTTTCTTCGCAAAAGAAAGTCAAAATTTTTTGTCACACATTTTTTGTCATTCACAAAAATGTGTTTGTCATCCACAAAAAATGTGTGTATAAAATTTGAACGTGATATCTTATAAGGAAGTTGTTTAACAATGCATAACAAACTTTTGACCACCGTTGCTTAAGCACGCTTTCACAAATTTATGCCTTTCTGAAAATCCTACACTCCTTAAGAAGTTAATATTGTTTAGCATACCTTCTACGATTTTATACAAAAATTTACTATTCCTTCAAAATAATTTAATTTATTTTCAAATTATATACTGCGTACAAAATGCGACAAAATTCTTTAGAAAAAATATTATTTCTTCCAAACAGAGTCACTTATTTACAGAAAAATTATCATTTCCTCAAACGGACTTATTTATTTATAAAAGACATACTATGAACGGCATGTAATGATGTATAAAAAAGGTTTTTCCCCTGTCCTGTCCCCGAGACCAAACCTGTCCCCGAGAATGAATAAATTTACCAGGCATTTTATTTTGTGGCACTTTCTTAAGGAAAGATGTGATTTTTAATGATTAACGTAACTTCCGTTACATGCTAATTTCCTTTGCCTTACATTGTTAAATACACAGAAGACGAAGAAAACAATGGAACAGTAGCTTACAAAACTCACTCTGTAACTCAATTACCTTCACCCCCTTCACCACCTAGCAACCAAGATCCAAAACACGGAATGATCATGTTAAAGATAAGTGAATACGTATAACATAAAAACATACAACTCAAAAAATGATGTCACTTCAAAAGAAAGAAGATAAGAAAGAATAAAATGTTTTTGTTTACTTTAGAGTCAAACAACCTTAAAAAAACAAGCTACAACTCGCCAAAAAAAAAATTAAGCAACGGATGACAGGCTGATTTGAACCTTGAGAATGCATGAAGCGTTTCTTGACAACTTTCAGTAGCAAATGAACACTAACAATGAATCATGGGAAACGTTAAACATTGCGTCATTTTGAAGACCTCGATTTCATGATACTTATCTCATTCACTGAAGTTATTTGACACTACCCGGCAATTTAAGTTTAAAACTCAATCATTTCAAGTGAACATTCTGAGATTTGTTAATTTCGTAAAAATTTCACTTTCCGTTCTTTTCAGGAAGATCGAACTACAAGAAAAACTACAAAGAGAAGCGGGAAGAGATGAGAACTGTGAGTTCACTTTGCTAGTATATACCAGTGAAGAATTAAATACAATTAAATTACCAACTAAAGTACCCTATACATATAACATTTTCCTAAATATAAGTATAGGGGACCGAAACGTGTAAAAAACTACACTTTATATTTGTTAAAAATAAGTTGTTTTTTTTTTTTTTAAATAAGAAACATTTTTGCGTTGGTAGTGTATATATGATGATTTATTTAGTCGTGGATAACTTGATATCAAATGACAGCTTGACTACGGAACGCACCATTTCATCATGGCCGAAAATGCGTATATGACTGGAATTTTGACAAAGCACAACTGACTTGATAGTTAAAACATCATTTAATTTTCAGGATCTAAATAATTCTTTGGAAGTACATTCTGTAAACCTCACATAGCACGATGGGTGCAGTCTGTATCTCACAATTTTATATACGCAATTGCATTTAAAACAATCGAAGATATCGGGAGAGCGAGGAACAGGAGTTAGGCAGGCGACGGAAAGCTATTACGTTCAGTGCGCAGGACACAGCAGAGTATTTATACTCGAAAATTCTTTGTTATAATTTTGTTCATAAAATTTTCAAACTTATCCTAGCTTAATTATTGAATTAATCATCTTAAATTTT
The DNA here is from genome assembly GCF_044657685.1 of Stegodyphus dumicola. Classification (NCBI taxonomy): domain Eukaryota; kingdom Metazoa; phylum Arthropoda; class Arachnida; order Araneae; family Eresidae; genus Stegodyphus; species Stegodyphus dumicola. The sequence goes on from NC_140779.1 coordinate 65,202,796, forward strand.
AATGTTCACACATCGGCTTGGTCGAAAAATAATCTTTTTAAAGGAAGTTTACTGCGAATCGCTAATACAGTTTCCGGCTTTTTGATGACTTTTCTAAATTGGGTCGATTTTTTTCGTTCACTGCATTTCTAAATTTTGATTCTAGTTTAGTTGCTCACAGCGTATTAAAATTTTTCCAGATTATGAAAACAATCATTAACTTTAAAAAGAAATTATCATTAATAACAAATAATAAGAAAGAATGAACTAAAGGGTATTTTATAACTTTCTTATTGCACGACATTACGAATTCAAGTACACAAATATTTTACGCTCTTTATGCGCGGGGGGGGGAGAGCGTTAAACGAATCAGACGTAAAAGGGGGTTAATTGCATTTTTTAAAATTGTCTAAATTAAATTTTTTAAAATTATCTAATTGTTTTAAAATTGCAACAAAGAATATAAATACAATAAAGTAAAAAATAGTATTTAACAGTGAAATACCGACTTCAAAATTTAACCCCCAAAAAATTTTAATTTAAAACTTTATTCATGCAGTTTGAAGTTACTCCATCAAAAGCATTTTATATTTCGTATAGCATCCATAAGATTGGATACCACATTCTGATCCACAGGTTGTATAAGCGATGTTGTACTTGACAGCAAATACACAACTTTCACTGGAATACAAGTATCGGGAGATTCTCAATTTTGGGGGTGGTCCGAGGGCAATCAAGAGAAGGGCTTTTGATTCAGTGCTATTCTTATGGCAAAAACGCTTTACTGATGACCAAATATTTCTTTTTCCCCTAGTTGAAAATAAACAACCAACTCCTTTCTGATGGAAAAAAAAATTTTTGAATTTTCATAAATTAATTTTTAAAATAGCATTCTAGTGAATCAACGTAAAATAGCGAAACGTAAACCGGAGATTAATGGATTACTAAAAGTTTCGTTTCTCTGCCGACCACACGACTTCGTTTGGACCTTTCTTATAAGGTCCATATTGGAAACGGTATGACGTCATCCACTTCGTTATTACGTTGAATCGTTTTCTTCATGATTATTAGTGCACACCCACATTTTAATGAATTTCTTTCTCCTCGTGCAACGAACGGTAAAATGTTCGTAAATTATAATTTTCATGCACTGCATAGAAGAAATTCAAGAACACGCGCGTAACGAAGAAAAAGTATCCCTTTTTGTTGACAGAAAATTGCTTAAAATAAACGTTTAAAGAAAAAATTTCCTCAAGGAAGAGAAAATAATGTTGTCAAAAGACAAGCGTAGCGGAAACATTTTGTTGAAATTCGGTAAATCTTTTAAGATGCCCTCAACATCCTTCAAGAATCATATCATACCCTCAAGCTGTCATTCCTACAGAAAATGACGTAATCAAGAGAAAAGGTGAAGCTTTGCCGCCGCGACCTACTTTGACAGAACGACGGTGAATAAAAGTTGCGCTAAATTCAGCAAAACCCGTATAAGTCTTCAGTTTGCCACCTACTCCGCGAGACCATATTAGTAAATGCAATAAATTTTCACTCTAAAAAACTATCACATTAGTGAAATCAATGAAATAATGTGTTCACCTAAACAATTACATTTCAACATATTACATCACATTTCTGATTTCACTCTATTTATTATCATATTAAAGAATTCAATCAAATTTTACTCAATATTTTGTAGAAAGCTTCTAAGCAAGAGCAAAATAATTCAAAATTTTTCAAGAGAAAAAATGACAATTATTTCAAGTTTATTATAACCTATATCATTATTATTAAGTTTATGATTCAAAGGACATAGTTTAATCTGTGTATGAGAAGAAAGACTTGAGAATTATCTTAAAACATATATCCCTGAATTCTTTTAAAATAAACATCCCTCTAAGCAATATTTGTTGTTTTATTTCTTTTACTCTTTAAATGAATTTAATAAAAAAAGTCTCTCAGTTGACTGAAACACATGGGAGAAGTTTTAATAAAGCCAGTCCTTTTCTATACCATATCAATCATTTCAAAGCCATTTCACGCGAAATACAACGTATGTTACGATATAATACCGTCTAAATTCGTAGGAGGGAAATTTTCCTTCCCTATAGCAGCTATATTACTAATTCAGAAGTCAAACAACAAAAATCAGCGTTATACCTACAAAATTTTCACAGGAAAGTAATATAGCTGCTAATTTTCAAATTTTCAAAATTAGCAGCTATATTACTTCCCCAAAGATATTCACACAATTAGCGTTACACAATACTTCATCTATTTGTATTAGATATTCTCATAAAAATATTTTGCAACCTATTAAAATATTTTTACAAATTGCATTACTTACTATTAACTCTATATTTATGACCAAATTTTAAATAAAAAATATAATACAAAGTGAAAATTATACTGTAGAAGAGCAACATGTTAGACCTATTCAAGTTTATTAACTAACTATATGTCGTTAAATACGAGGGCCATCCAGGAAGTAGATTACGTTTCCGTCTGTGTCCGCTAGGGGCGGGGCTAGCGCGGCCATCTTGGGGTCAGAGCGTTGCGCAGCTCAGTCTGCATCTAGCCGTGCTAGTGAGAGGTTCGTGCTGTGCTCCGTTCAGATACTGTGACGGTTTGAAATGTCTGCGTTAATTGAAAATCCCGCGAGCTGCGAGGTGCGCTCAGTAATAAGGTTTCTGACTGCAAAAAACTGTAAACCGATAGAAATCTATTGGCAGCTTCGTGAAGTGTATGGGGACAACATTATCACTGAAGGTGGAGTGCGTCAGTGGGTCATAAGATTTCAAAATGGCCGAACCAATGTTCACGACGAAGATCGAAGTGGGAGACCCAGCATAGTGACCGCCGAACTTCTCGAAAAAGTCGATGCTAAAGTCCGTGAAAATCGAAATTTCACAATAACGGAACTTTCTTTGAGTTTTCCACAAATTTCGCGAAGTTTGTTGCACAAAATCATCAGCGAAAAGCAAGAAGAGGTAACGAAGTGGTTGAAGGCGCAGGCGGCCGAATTTTTCGACGAAGGAATTTCCAAGCTCGTACATCGCTACGATAAATGCCTTAATTTGTATGGTGACTATGTAGAAAAGTAGTATTTGAGTGTGGCTTTCATCTGTATATAATAAAATTTGTTTCCTATACTTTGTTTATTTTTTTATTCCAAAACGTAATCTACTTTCTGGATAGCCCTCGTAATATTAATACACAATTGTTAGTTAAGCTTGCTGTACAGAACTTTATTCATCAAGCAAACACTACACACTATCTTTTAAAATTTTAGTTTTAAATATATATTCTTATAAAATTACAGAAGTCAAAAAAGTTAAATAAAATGTACTTATTTATTAGTTTTTCCCCTTTTTAAATTTTTTTCTTGACTAAATCTACGCCAACACAAGGTTGTTGCTTTGGTAATTTTAATAAATAATATTTGTTCTCAATTTCCACAATTAAATTTTATCGCAAAAATACATATTAGAAATTTTACCTGATTAAATTATTACTTTTTTAGGATACCTGCACATGATCGAAATCTGTTTTCGAGTTGTCATGTCGATCTATGCCAGCAGAAAGGCTAGTGCACAGTGTACATTTTGTTACACATTCCCTTTTCGCGCACTTTTTAAACTTCTATTATAACATTTAAAACATATACTTTCCCATTAGCTTCTCATTGATTGAAGCTCTATATTGCCCATCGAAATAAAAATTCGTTAAACATCGTTTTGAGTTATTCCAACATGGCGGACAACTAAATGATACTGTTTTTCGTTCGATAACATGGGTAATTCGAAAGGACAAATAAAAGCATTAATAATTTCAAAGTAAATAAAAGTAATACTGGTTTAATTAATACGCTTCGAATGATCATATATGTCTCAAATACTTAAATATATGCAGTGGTTCACATATACGTTTTGGTAAAGTTCGGTTTTAAAAAATGCAACACATGTTGATCGTATAGTGAAATATAGTTCGACCACGGCAAACGAAACCTTATCTGGCATTCTGCCAATCGTCTAGAAAGGGTGTTATTTCCGTGCCGCAGGGTGAAGGGGTCATATGAAAGTTCTCTCTACGGGAAAAAGGGAATTTACGAAGGAGGGAAATTACCCGTGTCATTGGGTAATCCCATGGAGGTAGGAAAGGGATAATACTTCCATAATTACTATTCGCATAATTACTTCCTACCTCCATGGGTAATCCTGTCGTCAGTTGTCTTTCGCGCCTTTGTTTCATATTCGCAGAATTAGACTTGAAGATTCGCATTAATTTGCAATCCCTGAAACCAAAGATTTTTATAATATATGAATTTTACGTACACAAGGCATATTTAACTGCATGCGCAGAGCATACTTTTAAAAAATAAGAACACTAAAAATAATGAAGCGTATTTTTAGTTGAAGTAATCTTTTTGAAGTTTTAAAAAAAAGTCAATAGGTTTTTCTTCACCTCTGCGGGATCTTCCCTGGTCGTTGTTGATTTAGCGTGATATTTGCCAACATTGTAAGCTTTTATAAGAATTATCCCCCCCCCAAAAAAAAAATTTTTTTCTCTCAAAATAGGTACAATAATGCATATAAATTTTACGGCAAAAATAAAAAAGAAACATAATAAGTATTTATTATTGTATATTTAAAGCAATTAAATAACTGTAATAATCATTTATTATCGCATAATTATAACTAATTATTAAGCAATTTCTTTTTTAATGTTTATACGTACATTTTAATTCAAAAATAAAAAAAGATATATAATTATGAATTATAGTATGATTACAAATATTTATAAAATTATAATAATTATTATTATATTAAAATTCATCGTAATGAATGACACAATAAAATATAATAAATAATAACAATTACAACTATTATACAATAATAGTTATTTATTACACTTTATCATAAAATTAAGTTTTGAAAATATTTGATTCATGTTTTTACCAATATATAAATAAATGTACAAAATTAAACACAATGATCAAACAGTTAATTATAAATAATCAGTATATTATCTTAATTATTTAAAAAGTAATTTTCTGCCCGCATAAATCTGTGCTCTTTGAAAGCTGGAAAATTAACAGAGGAACAATAACGGGAAAAATCCCTACTACTTGATTCATGGCCATCCACCCTATACAGTGAATAAATCAATCCACATGGAGCATTCTTGTTTGTGCTCAGAGTCGCCGTTAAACTATGCATAAATATGATTAAAATAAATGCATATTTTTTTTTACTTTTAACACATACACATGTATGAACAGCACAAGCAAATGTTAACGTCACTCAGCAAAAGAAATAAAACCTATAATTTCCCAGAGGTACTACGTAGCATAACATTTTACGCCTTTCTCAGACATCATTATTCGAAAAGTAAACCAAACAACACGTAATTAACGGTAAAGAATTAGTATTTTAACAGACAGTTCATATACTGCATTCATAATAGCCCAATATACAGTTACTGCGAAAGTTCTGTAGTTGAAACTCCAGACACGCGACATTACGATTATGGAGTCAATGGCTAGTTTCCAGTCTATTGGTCTAGGTATATAAAGTTCTCTTAAATGTAGATAACAACATTATATCTTAAATATATTTGACTCGCCCAAATAAAAACTATAAATCAGAAAATGGTTTCAGGTAAATTATGCTAAGAAAAAAGGGTAAAATCTCCTTTAACCCTTTGACGCGCCCTGAAACCACCAATTTTCGAATTTTTTTCTCCTCTTCCTTCCGAAATTTTTGAATGAAAATCAATTTATTACTGATCTTTTACGTCTAAATAACAAAAAATGACTTCAGAATCATACAGTTTTAGGTCTTAGTACTTCAAATCGGATGCCTTTTAAAATTCGTTTTCAATGAGACAAAATAACTTCCTTTTATTAACATAAACAACTTTAAATTTCAAAAGTTATTCATCGCACATCATGATTTCTATCATAAACAATAAAAAATAGCAATAATTAAACTGCATATATAAAAACAACCCTCTATATCAGTGGTTCTTAACCGGGGATGCCCGCACCCCTGGGGGTGCGGGAATGTATTTTTGGGGGTGCGGGAGAAGCTCCTACCTAATCATAAAAATTATTAAATATCATTTATTAAATTTCTTATAATAAAATATTTGAAATCTGCAATAGTGTCCCCAATATTGAAGCTCATAAAAATTGGTAGCACCTAGCTCACTTATCGGCAAAAGACACAGGAAAGAGCCGGTGCCTATGGGCGTATGTACTATGCTACGAAAAGGCATGAAACTCTACAACAGCTAGGTGAGAACATGCAGCTAGGTGAGGGAGAAAAGAAAAAAAACTTTGTGGGAATACAAGCGGAGAACGTTATCCCAGCTTGCTCATGCGCTGAGTTCAATATGTGGTACTCCAATGGAATCTACGGATTCACAGATTTGTATCTGCATCTACTGGGCCTGTGTTAGGTTGAGTCAACTATTGTGTCTGCGACATGTGTATTGTGTATTCTGACTTGTCCAGAAACCTCTTGAGACTAATACATTCTTAATTGCCCGTTCAAGCCGAATAGGATTCAGTGATATTACGTAAGAACAATATATATATTATATTACATTATTTCTAAATAATTAAACGATTATAGTGAACTTCACTATTTCAAAAAAAAAAAAAAAAAAAAAAAAACGACAATGGAACGATAAGTATGCCGGTTATGGATTTACCTACACAACCGAAAAAGATGGCACGCAACGACCGCAATGCATCTTATGTTACAAGATATTTTCAAACAGCAATCTCAAACCATCAAAGTTATTAGAGCACTTCAACAATCTGCATGGTGGCGAAAAAGCGCATAGCATGAACAGCTTGAAGTCAAAGAAGGCTCGGTTTGATACCAGTGGAACTATCCTAACATTATGCGGACCAGCAATTCAAAAGCCTGTATTAGAAGCGTCATATCAAGTGGCATATTTATGTGCAAAAAAAAAAAAAAAAAGAAAGAAAGAAAGAAACCTCACACGATCGCTGAAGAGTTGATTAAACCTTCTGCTTTAATTATTGCTAAAACAGTTTTAGATTCAGAAGCACATAAAAAAATCCAACAGATTCCATTATCGAATGATATTTATACGATCGCGAATACAAGATCTCAGTGAAGATATTTTAAAATGATTTTTTACGGAATTGTCCTACAATAAAATGAATAATGTTTAAAGAAGGGTAGAGTAAGGTCTATATCCTCTATTTCAGTATTTCAGATTTCTCAAAATTCTGCTAAAATCTCGATCAGAAAAGTCACATCGTGTGCTGTTAACGGTAAACTGATCTGATAACAAGTTGCAAATCTTCTTCAGGTTAAGGATTTTATTTCTGCGAATCGGTTTATTTTGGTCTATTTTCATTTTGTTTCCCCTTATTTACATCAAAATTCGTTTTATACGCATTTTTCATCACCATTCCCCAGAAATAAAAATTTGTCAATTCGTTCGTTGATTTCGAAATGAATGTGTTAGGAGTATAGACATGTCTCCGCTTTAATTGAACGGATGTTTAGTTTCGGGTAACAGGGCATAGATAGGTACTACTAAGCGCAAAAGAAGCTAACATACATACCTATCAGATGAGTCGGTGAATGAGTAACAAGCACTACAAAAAGCGATTAGCTGATTGGTCGAACAGTCGGTTAAAGACATGGCAGGAAACCATGCAAAATTTGGAAGGATAGCCAAATAATAACGGACGAAAAATTATTTAGTTAATACTATTAAAAATTAAAATTTAGAATAATTATCAAATTAAATAATTTTAGAGATCATGGACATGATAAGTGATCATAATAATTTGAAAAAAGAACTGGAGGGGATTATATTAATTATTTGTTAAATTGGCCGCAAATCATACTTAGCCGATATATTATGAGTACTGCAATTCAATTAATTGACATTTAATTATGTGTTACGACTAACTGATATTTAACTTCTTCCACTATGAATAGATTGAAGACTCAGTCGAAACCTATGTTTTGGTAAGATGCCAGTTTGCGATTGGCATGATAAAAAAAAGGAGGGGAGAAACCACGTGATCGATTCCGTTCAATATGCAGCTCAAGTAGCTTTTAACCCCATGATTAGTTTTACAGAATCAAAGTATGATTATCAAAATTTCAAAACCACATACTTAAAATAATTTACATAGAGACATTACGAAAAGTATAAGCTTTAAGAGACAACAAATCTGAATAGAAATTTCGAATGCAGTCTCCCCCTCCCCTTGGTAAATTTTATGTCTTGCTTTTAAATTTCCATTTCTTTCCAGCTTTCAAAGTTAAAAAAATTAGTTTTCCGATAAAGGGCCACAGTTTCCGTTATTATATAAATTACATATAATGAAAAGCACTTTTTATAAACACAGATCATTTATATATTCATTCCATTACAGGTAACTTACATAATAATAATGCGCAATGACGACGCGGAGAGAAAGGGAAAAGGGATAACGAAAAATTTCTGATAAATTAAATATGAAATCTGAACTCTCTCGTTTTTAACGATAAAAAAGAATGTTCAAACACTCTCATATTTTAATATTATTAGATAATTACTTCCATGTTATTTAGATAATTAAAAATTAAGTGTTTGATTATAAGTAAAATTATTAATAAAAATAGTCGTTCATATAATTAAAAATTAAGGATTACAGCTGGATACTTTAGCATGCGGTTTTGCAAAATTTAAATTAGACAAAAAAGAAAATCAACTAAACACAGATGGGTTCTGCCACGTGGGCGCCCAAATTAACTCCCCAGTGCAGCAAAAAACAGAACAATTTTCCAACGCTACCGCAAATAACGGAATTAAAGAATGAAAATACTAGGACACAGATGTGCTTGAGCCAGTTCTTAATAATCATATTTGTTCTATTAAAAGTCGATACTGATAGTAAAATTAACCAAGGTAATCAAAAATGAAAAGAAATAAATAAATCATATCGATGGTATTAATGATATAGATTTTTAAGAAGAGTGACTTTTTTTGGAACCACAAATTTAGAGGGGGGGGAGTCGGCTTGCACTTAGATACAAAATATCGAAAATGCCTTTAAATAAATAGCCTAAACAAAAAATATTTTATAATTCTCATTTGAAATACTGAGGCACTAAAAAGACGAACTATTTGCATAAATTTACATAATAACTAGATTAAAAAATATACAGAAAAAAATTTTAGATAATATGCGAAAAATTTCTGTTAACAAGCAAATTTACTAATGAAAACTCACCCACAGATGAATGCCTTTTTAACGTCAGGTAAAAAAAAATCCATGTCTGTATTCTAAAATAATCACATACGTCACATGTCACAATCACGATAACACATGCATAATTTTCATAGTTCTCCCAAAAAATAGCACACAGCACAAAATCGCGCACAAAAAATAGCACTTCGTTTATAAAACTTAATGACGATCACAAACGTTTAAAAAAAAATTGAATAATTAATTCGTCCACGGCACTTCTAACTGCTTTAGTTTGGGAACGCTTGACATACCCTAATGAATGAAGGGAAGCTGGCCGTAATCATCCACTATATTTCCAAAAGAAGTTACGGGTACACTATTGATGTCCTTGATGCAGGGTTACTCACCCGTACTCACGACCTTCGTCGAAAGACAGCTAAAGTAAAGTTAGAGCCACCAGTCGAAGACCAGCTGCACAATGATTCGCGACGTTACGTCACGGAAAAGTTTTAACAGCGCCATCTATCTACGACAGGTTTTTTTTTTCCCTCCCCCCTTCCGGAATTCCGGTTTTATTAGAGCGCAGGAATTTTTCAAATTTTTAACGGTATTTATTCAGATGAGTTTTAAGATATCAGTTTGAAATTTAAAAAAAGGAAATTACTGCTCAATTTAAAAGCGAATCTTCAGAATATATGTTACATAAATGAGTCTTTTTTTTTCCAATTCCATAGAAATGGAGATATAAAACAAAATTCGTTTTAACAGCAGTGGAATAATAGAACTTAAAAGAAAATGTTTTATACTAAGAAAGATGACAAATGCATAGAAAACTTTATAAAAATACACATATTCGACTCTATGCAAAAAGATGTATATTTTTAAAACAAAATTTCAGCAGTAATTTTTGAAGATATAATGTTAAATTATCAGTTTTGCTTAATCTGCAAGGAAAGAAATGAGTTTTTAATTATTTTGAAAAAAATCTCATACCAGTTTTCCAGCTATTGAAGCCAACTGCTCTGTAAAAACTTTCAAAAAAATAAAATCACACTCAAAATTTGGTGAGAAGTAATAGAAATTTGATACAATATCTTTCACTATAATACGCACTTTATTTGCATTAAAGAATTCTACTAATAAAAGCAAGTGAGAACGTATCCTATTTACTGTAATTATAAATAATTATAGATTTATGCAACTTCAATTCGGTACTCGCATTTTCCCTAAAATATGAGGAATATAAAAATAATAATCCTCCCGTCAGAGTCGATCAATATAAATTTCAAAAAGGATCATTGTTTCTTCCGAATTCTGCAGAACTGCGAGTGAATACTTAGATTTTAAGGCCATATTGTCCACGCCCATATATTACATGATTATACATTATATATCTGCTACACAAGTATGTATGTGTATTACAAATTTCTCACATGAAGTGCTGTTAATACGGAAATTTTCTTTCGAATGCCACGGTTAAAAATAATTCTAAAATGTAATTTTTCCATGTTCTACAATCTCACATTTTCAATATCCTTAAAATTGGCTATTTTCTTGGAAGATAATAAATAATAGAACAAAGGGTACCTAAATATTGATGTTTTTCATTTATTTACATGTATTATTCATTTATTTGTTATTTAATTCAATATTTTCATCTCATCTTTTTCTTGTTTGTTTGTTTGTTATTAACGTTATTTATTCATCTCAGTCACAATAAACACATTCCGAGGGAAAGCTGTCGAAGGTCTCGTACCTTTCGTCCTACCGCCCACCTCTTGAGAGGGCTTTCAGACCCACGCGTTCTACTTGCTTAGACATTGCAGTAAAAAACTTGTATATTTTATCTAGGATTCGAAACTTGGTTCATTAGCATGCGGTTTTGTCTATGCTATTTGTTACCTTTCATTAATCATTAAATCGTAACCAAATGAATTTATTCTCTAAAATGAAATGCTTCAAAACGGATTTTTTTTGGCGGAGGGGGGGGGGCAGGATTTGTAAATTAAGATGGATTACTCCTTTATCCTGCGTTTTTTAAACTGCCCTCGAATTAACCGAAACTTTGAATTAACCATGTAGATCACCGTCAATATTACCCCAGCTAATCAGGAGTTTTCTGTTTTATTTTTTAACATGATCAATTTATTTACTTACTTCATTTTGCATCAAATCTCCATTTATTAGTCAATAAAGTTTATTTATCGCATTTAATATTGTTTATTTACTGCATTATAAAATAAATTTGTTTGTTTATTTATTTGTTTATAAATATTATAAAATACTTGTTTATAATGTTATGCATTATATGTATTTTATACAATTTTATATATTGACTTTAATTTACTGCAATTAATAATATTTATTTATCTTTATTTTCATATTAAAGAAACTGTTTGCGCGTTTTCATATTAGAGATAGTGATTTTTAGTTCAAAGAGGCTTTGTCCCTGAAGGACTATTGTTTTCGTTTTGCGATTTTGCGTCGGAACTCTATAAACGGCGTATCACTTGAATCGTTGCCACCATATACTATCGCCCTGTATTATATCTGAAGAAATTAAACAATGAAGAATTTGCATAAATGTATGTATGTTTCTAGCATTGTGATAAAACAACGGTACCTAGAACCATCCAGTTTTGAATGACGTAATCCTACTGCAAATATGGGCATCTGAAAGCCCAAATTTGAAATTTGAAATTTGTTTTATTATTGATTTCATATTTTGTACAACTTTAACGAATTTTTGATAAACAAACTCAAGGATTTCAAAGCGAGCATTGGCAACGTTGCACAGGAAAAAACATTTTTATCTCTAGCGCGTGAGACTGTGTATCGGAAACTCTAAAGTTTTGCGATATTGCTGTTGAACTGAATTTTATGGTTTAAGTGCAAAGAACATGATATTTAATAAATAAAGGTAACACACAAAACGTTTAAAAACGCCCCTTTGGATGTAGTTTAAAATCTGAAACCTTTCAGATTTATTATTATTAAACTTGGTATCTATATAATCACAATCCACAGTTTCTTTAAACAGCAAATAGAAAATATAAAAAAGAGAAAGTTCTGCATCTGAAAGCAAATCATATACATCCCAGATTAATTTCCGATATCTGATGTTCGCTGCAAAACATTTTGCCATTTTTTTTTTTTTTTTTTTTTTAACAGCAGATTTCTAACGCTCAAATTTTGAACCATAGCATAAGGCTTACCGTTTACATCAGAGGATTTAAAAAAAAAAGTTTTGGGACATCCGACAAAATTAGGGGGAAAAAAACAGCTTTTCGACCAAAATTGCCTAAAAATCTTCCGCCGTTTCGCAGACGAAAATGGGCCATGAATGAAACCGGTAGGATGGATATGAGTTTTTTATGTCTTGTACCCCTACCTACACCAGATCTGCATCTGCCGTGCGATACTCATTCTGAGAGGGGGGGAAATGGATAACGAACACATAATAGAATGATTTTCCCCACCTCTCAATCATGCAAGCGATTTTCGATTTCCCGTGGAACAGATGCCATTTTTTCTTCCATCCCTCCCGTTACAGTGCTAAGTTCCCTGTCCTCGTAGAGTTTTTATTCCAAATATCCGTAGTTTTCATGGAATGGTTCAATATTTAGAGATTTTTTTTTAACTTTTTTAATTAACCAATTGTTTGGAATGTCAATTTATCATAATATGATCCTCTTTTTTAAAAAAAATATTTCAGCGAAACAGAAGCTTGGTTATCTGACTAATTCGATTTTCTTTCTTTCTTACCTTTTATATAACTGAAAACCAAAAATGAACTTTCCGTCATCCACGATGTGGTAATTTATTTTATCATTAACTATATTCTTTTCAATAAAGATTGTATAGTTAAAAAAGTAAATTATATTTATTTCCATAACACAAAATGCAAAACACACTTTAAAAAAAAATATAGAAATAAATAAAATAAACAATAAAATTATTTTTTTGCCTAAACACACATTCATTCATAGTTCAACTAATATAAAGTCATCAAATTTGCTTTTGTTTGCGTTGCTCTATATCTAATTAAACAACTTTGTTTTTATTTACTTTTCTACGCACGATTTAAGGAAAAATTTAATTTTTCATTCGAGTAAACCAAAACGCGTAATTTATTCTTATTCAGCTACAATTAAGTTAAATGAGAAGCCACAGAAATTTTTACACATTATAAATAAAAAAAAAAAAAAAAGTTTCCGAAAAATTTACAGAAAACGGTTAAAATTATTTTTTTTAATAAACCAGGAACAAACTCCCAACTAACTAGCATAACATAAGGGGCAACGTTCTTAAATATAAGAAATAAAAATAAAAATATATTATTCGTTTATCAGAACGATGTGTATGAATAATGATAATCTTCAATTAACAAAAGGATACCTTAGAAAAATTCTATACATCTCTTTCAAAATATTGCTGATATCATATCCATACATGATATACCTTCCATAAAAACATACAGAAATCAATATATTTTCTGATATTTTCCTCCTATACTAAATTGGCAGTATGCCACGATCATGCCAACACTTTTCAGAAATTCTCCCGCTATCTCAATAATTTCTTCCCGTCATATCCGTCTAGCACATCACGTCTTAATTAATATAATAAATATGTTTTAATTTATAGTAATAAGTATCTAGTCGGATTTAGTGACAAAGATAATTACCTATTTGGTGAGTTTTTTATATTTTGTAAAGCGAGAGGTCAAGTACTAAAAATATTCCATTTTCAAAAGGTTAAATTTAGTAAATGTGTAGTTTTAGATGCTGTTGCTTTTATTGACAATAAATAGTAAAGTAATAAACGAATAGCAAACATTTTGTTTTAACTAATACAGTTAAGCTGCATAAAAGGCGATAGAAGACATAGCAGTTGCATCAAGAATAAAGCATATAATTATCATTTGAATATCGTTTTCAACAGCTTAAAAAAATGCAAAGAAAACGTAATTGCAATCTAAAAACTACAGCTTACAATCTGACATCTAAAAAAATAGTTTACTATTTAAATTTTTAAAATATTTAAAAATTAAAAACTCTAAATTAGTATAAAATTCAAAACTGTATAGTAGTTGCTGTACCAGTTACGTAACACGCGGCGTTAAAAACTGTTCTGTGATAATTACAACAAGCTGCAAATGATCGTAAAATTTATATTATAAATTAAAACGTGCTTTAATTTACGGCAGCTAGACATATTATTAAAACAGTAAAATAAATATTTCAATTGCATTTAGCATTTTTAAATCGTTCAGTTGGTTAATCAGTAGCAAACTGATTCAATCTTAAAGGTGAGCTAAAGATTTTATACTTTGGCAGAACGATAGTAATTTCAGAATTAGTTGACAAATTAAAAGTGCTATGTTTTACGAAATGCCAAGGCTCACAAACTGATATCCTACTATGTTCAGCCCGTTCTGTATTCATCAGCTTTCGAGGCATCGTATCCAAGAATTTTGCCTCCCAGATGAGGTAGTGGTTAGTGCCGATGATTGCTGCTCCGAAGAGTCCAAGATCGAATCAAGGGGAATTCATGGACGTTTATCAGCATATAGTGTCTGTATACAAGGGGGCACTCAAAATACACGGAGAGCCGAAATCCTCACCATAGGGAAGAGGGGTGGAAGACCCTCGTACCGCACCCCGGGGTGTTCCATTCAAAGCGGAAGCTTAGCAGTTAGCAAGGTCAGATGGTGCCTGATATCACTACTTGAATGCGCAGGTGCTGGCCTTGCTTCAATAGCTATTTGTCGATTAATTTTACAATATAAACTAAAAATAATACATCTCCTTCGAGATGAGCGTGGAAAAAGGAGGCACACCAATAAACACTACAAACAATATAGATTCTATTAGCGATTCTATGTGCACAGGTATGACCAACTTCTGTACGCATATACATACATATGCATGATCGACGTTTGATTTGAAAAGTGGCACACCGCAAAAGTGAGGATCGAGATTTAAAAAACCGTTTTGTCTGCAGCTGACGTCAACATTATTCTTTCTACCGGGCATTTTTCTATTTCTTGAATTACGTCCTATTAGATTCATTAAATAGTTCGGTCACCAGTTTCAACTTCATACAATAGTTTTGGAATCTTCCAGAGTTACTTTTAGTTATATTTTATTTTGTCAATGTTTAATCTCTAATTTCTGTTCGTCTCATAACCTCTATTTCCATTAGTTCTTTTAAGAAATCAAATAGTGCGTACTAGACTCCTCTAGACATAATTTAAATTAACCATATAATGACTAACTAAATGACATGAACTAAATTTACCAGATAATATTCAGAAATGGTTTTTGTCTCTCTCCTAAACACCATGCCATCTATATTCACAACCGAATCATTTTGAACTCAGCGCAAAATCGCAGCATGTTCACCTGCCTTTTAAAGTGCCGCCCAGCTGATATAATGGCTCGTGACGCTGTCTGCTACGGGTGAGGCGAGGCTCAAATCCCGGATAAGGCATGGATATTTGTAAGCTTACTGTGTCTATGCGGCAAGAGAACACTCAAAATAGAAGACGAGACACAAGAGGGTGGGAAACCCTCGGACCCACACGGTATTCTTTCTCAAAATTGGGGCGGAATTGCATACTTAGCGCAACGGAACAAACAGACCAATGGTGAATTTCTGGTATCCCGCCCACTTCAACCTGTACCTATATCATTCAAATTTTAAAAGATGAAACTACGCTGCACGTATGCTACTTCAAAGTATTATGAAGACTCTGGATACCGTTATTTCTTTTATTATTAACAACAGTTTTTGGATCGGTTGGGCTTTCGAAAAATGGTTTTGAACGCATTTTAAAAACCTAATTGGTTTATAAATGAACATTTCAATTTTAAAATATATAATACAGAATAACCATCTAGTTTTTTGCACTATTGTTTCATTTCAAATACACATCTCCCATTCCGAAATGTTAACATAATTCTCAGTGAAAATCCCATGCAACGGAAATTTTCATTTTTTAAGTCGTCACAGAATTACTGCTGTAGTTTTAATATCGCATCAGTATCTCCCTTTATTTTGACAAAGAAAAATTTGGGTAAGGCACATGTGTCCCCATCCCTGAATATTATCGAACGTCTTCCAAACTAGCTAACCCACCAATAGTTTTAGCTCTTGATAGATACCCATACAGGAAGTTCGAAAAGGGTTTTCGGTGAAACCACTTGCGTCAGGGCTGGCGACCAGATGGGGCAGAAAGGGGTGCCACAAGAAGGAAACATCTGCATCTCGGATGCCGTCATTCATTTATTTAAATAGGCTGCCACTCGGCAGGGAGGCCGAGCGCTCGAACGCTCCCACGGTATTCAGATGACATACCCTCCCCGGACGGATCCCGATTCGACAAGAGATGCTATTACAGAAGATTGGGCAGCTAGCAAACTCACTCTGCTCTTTTTATTTACTTTAGGATATCGCCGCTACGGTCTGGAACAAAACTGGCGAGCTTCTTTGCCTTTCTCAAATTAAATCGAATGCTAGCGCTCATGAGATCGGAAATATATCTCTTCCTCGTCTTCCCCCCCCCCCCGAAAAAAAAAGAGAAAAATCAGTTCTTCGGAGAAAATTTAAGGAAAAATTATTTTCCCCGGGTTAGTAGTGTTTACAGAACAGGCGATAGGCCAATATTAGTTGTAAAATTAAGTAAATCTTAATCTTCGATTCGCAGAGGTTTTACAGAAAAGCTCTATCAATTTCGTAGCAAACAGAAGAGGATACTCTTTCCTCACAGAATAAAATTGTCGTCTTAAAATATTTTTCTTTTGTCAAACAGGAAAAACATTCTAAACATCTTTGCTTGGGGAACGAGCACCTCATAACTGTATCTCTCGAAATCATATCCACCAACTGCCCATTGCATAGGATGAACAGTGGTAATTCGTCCAGTGTCTAGTTTGCGGAAAGAGACTGCATTTCACGCATAATGTGAATACAAGCAAATTTTCCTTCGAAAATCCTCCACACAGCAGCCTTTCTGGACAGGACAGACAGAAATGTGCTGAATACTAGAACTTCACCAATGATTTTACAGGTATAATACCTCCGTCCCAGTTTTGATGGAGAATGCATGGCGGATATATTCGAGAATCTCCCATCCCGCTTCTCATACCACCAAACCTCTCGGGAGGTCTTTCGGCTTGCCAATATTTTGGCCATGCCATACGACACTAGACACATACAAACATCCGTCCTCCTAGACAAAGAACCCTCATGTACTTTGCTGCAATCACTTAATCAACAACAATTAGCGATAGAAATTTTCAATAAAATCAAGAGACAGATTTACGGAACAGCAAAAGCAGTGGTTGGCATTTTTTCACCTGAAGCAAAAAGGTATATAAATATATATAATATGTAAGATATAATCATATATGCGCAACCCCATATATGATAAAATTAATTAAATCTGTACACTTTCAATTTCAACATTTATAGCGAAATTAAATCATAGCATAACTCTTATATTAAATTTTAAGTTTACTGAACCTAATAGTAAATGACAATGTTGAATTCTTTATTCAGTCTCTGAATTTAAAGTAATACTGAATTAAACAGCGATCTTGGAATCACCTTTAAAATATCTGATCTTCCTTTAACGATTAGAATTATTGAAATAGCGTGATTCACAATTAGATATTTCTGATGAAATACCTTGGGCATTTACATCATTTGAATATTTAAGTGAGTGCTAAGCTTCGCTTCCCAGTTACCTAAATCCAATGACATTAATTTTGTACCATTTAGAAACTGGACATCGGAAGCTATCTCATTAAATTTTTCCTATCTCCATTTTAATTGCGAGGTCTATATATAGTTACTATGAGAAAATATTTTTTCTGAAAAATTAGTTCGGATAACAATTGATTCTTGACGATAGAGCTAAATTTTCACATTAATCAAGATCATCTTTCATCTCCTATAAACATGTCGAAAAATTTTTTTTTTATGTTTTATGTGTTTTATCCTCTGAGTACGAATAGCACGCTGGGGAAGTTCGACGAAAGTTGTGGCACTACCTGAGATATAAATTTTCAGGAAAGGAAATTTTTTTAAATTAAAAGTCATACATTGTCGAGAGGAACGAAACATGTTGTTTGGCGCTCATTAATCGACCCAGTGTGGTGTTTCAAATACTTACCCCTTGACAAGTTCTGTTTGAAACATTAAATAGGGGTGATTAATATATTGATTTTATCGTTTTTAATTTTTCATTGTTCTTTTATCATTTTATCATGATTATGTTATGTTAATTTTAGTTTTAATGATTACACCACTGTTATAACAAGTTTTAACTTCCCGTACAAAAAACTTAAAAAATTTTTCTCTTTTGCTATTGAGACATTTAATCTTTACCCTACATCTTTTTTCTCGGTTAGGATAATCAAGACTTCTATTCCTTTTGAATTTTATATTAATATAAGAGATAATTCTTGTA
Organism: Stegodyphus dumicola; assembly: GCF_044657685.1. Taxonomy (NCBI): domain Eukaryota; kingdom Metazoa; phylum Arthropoda; class Arachnida; order Araneae; family Eresidae; genus Stegodyphus; species Stegodyphus dumicola. The sequence goes on from NC_140779.1 coordinate 65,221,479, forward strand.
CGTGTTTATGTGTTTAATTCAATATGGCAAAGGGCTATTTGCCTAAAGAGAGGGATGTCTTCGAGAGGATTCTTTAGAGGAAACTAGTTCCTGCTAAGTTGTACATAGTTGTACATAGGTAAAACCATATAAATGGCCCTGCAGCTCACGTATTTGTTGGGATTCGATATTATGTTAACCCCTATATTAAGCGTGCAGCTTTATGTTTAGTTAACGTTTTTGATTGCAAGACTTTATTTACCTTTTATGTTTCTTGCAATATTAAAGTCCACACATAAAATTTTAAATTCATTTGGTTAAAGAGGATCTTAATTTCAACCCATTGCAATGATATACCATTTGATTTCTTATATATATTTGAAGGATCGATATGAAGTAATAACTAAGCAACAGAAAATTGTATAAGATACGTGATAGTGATTTTTACTGTCTCGTTTTAAAAATTAGGACGCTAATAATTAACTAAGCTCTTGATTTAATTTGGTTGATTGATTAAATAAAAGCGAGTGTGCAAGTGCTCAAGAATATAGCTCCCTTTTTATTGTTTTTAAGATATTTTAACACTGTGCGTTTCGATACGTTTTAAAGTTGAATGTTAATAATGATAATAATTTATACTTTCAGACGCCCAGACGGTGTAGTGGTTAGGAGAGACTACTTCGGTACCGAAGGCCAGGGTTCGAATCCCCGAGAAGATATGGATATTTGTAAACGTATAGTCTTTACGGCATGGGAGCACTCTAAATATATGTCGAGCTCAAAATCCTCTCGAGAGGTTGATGGTAGAGAAAAAGGGGTGAAAGACTCTCGGATTTACCCTCCCTCCGAAGTGCTCTTCATCAAAATTGGGGGCGGAACGAGAGAAGTCGTATGGTGTCACCTGTATGGTGCTACGTTGTATGTGCTGTATGGTGCTCGTTTGAGGCTACCGCCCTTGTCTTGGCTCTGCCGGAGCAGCGCAGAAATCATCAAGGACCTCTTCATTAATCAATTTTTAAAAAACAGCAAATATATCCTGTATTTAAAGAAGAAGCCCTCAGAAATTCAAATGAGATAAGCCGGGTGCTTCATAAATCCGTTGATGAAAACAATGTAGGTTGATGTTTACCTAATTGTTATATTACTACAGCTTATTAGCAATTCTTTTCTGTTCAGCAACTGACTACTCTCTTAGCCGATAACTGCCCAGGTTTTAGAAGGTTCCAAAAATTCTCTTCTATATTTTCTAGTATTTTTGCTCTTTTTTTCTTATAAAATCAGCGAAAGTGTACGTTGGGAGCCACTTAGACAGCTTTATGTCTAGGATTCCAGACTGTTTTATTAGGCCCTATTGTTGGACTATCTTAATTTGTTTAGAGTTCGTAGCAAATAAAATGTACATACCTTGGTTTGCAAGATATAAAGGAATCAATGAAATCTAAATTTACGCTTGGTTTTATTAGTTACTGAATTCCAATCTATTTTAAGTTTGGACAAAAACATCCATTCCCAGTAGAATTTTTAACTACAATAACTGTTGTTATTGATTATTCAGACTCTCGGCATATTGAAAGAAATGTTCTCTGCAAGTTAAGTAACAAACAATAGCTTTTATTCTGTTATGAGAAAACATTCTCGGAGTAAAAACACAGTAACACCTCATTTCAGAGGGTTTAAAATAACTGAATAAATCATTTAAAACCAAACATACCATTTCATTCATCATGTGTTACACTACAGAAGAAACAAAAGCTTACCTGCAAAGGGAAAAAAAAAAAAAAAAAGTAAAATGTTTAAGCAAAGTTTATTTTTTTCTTCTTGGCAATTTTTTATCAGAATTTCGACAGGAATTCAAAAGAACAAAATTTGCCTAATAAAAAGATTACTGCTAATAGATTCCCCCTCCCAGTAGGCTAAAAAAAATACGATTAAATAAACAAGATTTTTTTTTTTTTTTTCAGAGTTTTTATTTAAGCGGCTTAGAAGATGGAACATTTCGACCTGACAAAATTTGATAACAGCGTTTTATAAATAAGATTCTTCCTGTGGGCGTTTGCTGATAAAAAGTAGAACTTATTGCTTTACAAGAATGGCTTTACAACTACTGTTAATCAATCCTCTGTGGCTGCTAAAAAAAAGTGCTAGAAAATTCATGCTTAAATATCGGAAAAATTATCTGTAGCCGCAGTCCAAGATTTTGTTTCACCTTAATGCTCCGCCTTCTGCAAATAATTTCTCATCTACGTTAAATGTGGCGTAGCAAAATATCATTTATTAATTATACTATTGCTGCAAATATTCATGAAAATTATAAGTTGGATATATACAAATTCATGAAAATTATAAGTTGGATATATACCCCTCAGGGCAACCACCTCCGAAAATGACCTGAGATCATTAACAGATATTGATACTGAACACCAGCTCTTTAAGATGATCATCTCCATAGGAAGTCAAAGTCATCTATCTGCAACATGGATGGTTGTCATAGAGGGAGTTCACAGTATTTTAAATTATATGAGTTATATGTATTGATGAGAGACTACAGCTATAAATCACTAAGAAGAAAATTTATTCCTTTTAAATCGCTCAAATAAATTTTAACTGACAAGCAGTTAAAATATAAATTGAAGTTAAAGGTATTTCAAAGAGTAGCAACTCTCTGATAACTTGCTATTTTATCGGGTCATGTGGAAGATGAATTAAAGTTCGTATCATAGTCGTATGCTATGGTAAAACTTCCTGTATCGCCTCGAAAATAATACCATGAGACAGTACCATATAAGCACTTGAGAAAAATAATCAAATTAATAAAGGCTGGCAATATGAAGGCTGTGATATTCTCAGAATTCAGTATTATTGAATCATGAGAAGAATTCAGTCAATAAAGAACAACAGAATGAAATCAGAATCAATAAAAGGGACGTGAAATTCTTAAAGAAATTGTACGCGATTGGGGGAAAAAATTTACAACAGATTTCAAGTATCTTATTGTTTTATTGCTTTCTGATTAATTAAACGATAAAAGAATAAGAACTGCTCAGCTGGTTGTCTGAAATAAAACATTTTATCAATCAAATTTTTTATTCAGTTGTCTTTCCCCAATGACATGACCGCCGCCATTGTGCTTCCGATGCGTTCTCAGACAGGGCTTTCTCTGAGAATTTGACAAAAACAGATCATTATTATTAGTGGAAATTTGGCAAAAGTATCATAACACAAAAATAAACCACGTTTAATGTTTTTTTCTCTGACATAGTATAGAACAGTATGATTGCAGGCACTAAAGACACTAAAGCTAAATGAATTCAAAAAAACGTGAGTTCGGAAATATGGTAAACATATATGCTATGCATGAAGAAATTTCTGAAGAAGGTTTAAAGTCCCGCTTTACTTCTGCGTGTCTGAGACTGCCCTGTCTGGTTACGATGTCAACTTTGCAGACGATACAATTCCCCTCCCCACTTTCGGCTGGGATCCGGTATAATCCAGTTTCACTGGCAGTGAGCCAAACCAGTTACAACTTCTGCTATACAATGTTTAATTCCATTTCTGCATTTATTTTAATCTCGATTCATTTCTTCCCAAGTGACATAATTTTAATGGCCTTTTGTTTTTCCCTTAGTCGTTGAAAAAGTTACAGTATAATTTACTCAAACAATGAATAAATACATTTCCATCATTATACGGAGAATATATACCCATGGAAACGTTTAATATTTTATGATTTAAATGAAAACGATTAGATAAAACCAGTTCAGTCGAGTGACGGAGAGAAGTTGATAAGCAACTCGAAAAGCACTGCATTTATCCAAAATGATTTGGTAATTTGAATTTAATGTTATATATATTTTAATGTAAATAAATTAAAATGCCTACCACATGCGTGAATGTTTTGAATAAATTTAAAATATTAAAATCGTTCTACTGATTATTTGAGTAAAGTTTCTTTTTACTATAGATTTAAAAACCGACCTTATGCAAATACTTTGAAACAATAAATCACACAAAAGATAAGCTTCCATTTGCTTATTCTATTAATGTATATTAGTTCCGTTTTTGATTATTCATTTTTTACATTACTTCTTTTGTTTTCCTCGATAAATAAATAAATAAATATATATATATTACTTTTCTCAACCAAGTTTCATTGCAATCCTAATGTTCCAATAGAGATCTCTACAGATCCACCAGACGCAAAGATACATAATATGGCATTTAAGTCATTTTAAAGTTTAATTTTACTAATTTATTTTGATTTATTAAATCCGACGATTAATTACAATATTTTAGAGCAAGAATACTTTAATATAATTAATTATATGCGTTTTATAGACTATTAATAAAATAAAGTCTTAAGGCCTTTAAGATTTTCTATTACGCTCTAACGTTTTCTTTTCTTCCCCCTCCCATTTACAGACACATACATATTTCGAGAGCATTTGAGCTAAAAATATTTAAAAACAGCATATCTTTAGAATTTCCTATAGACAATCTCGCGCACTGGAGATAAAAATGTTTTATTCTCTACAGTGTTGCCAGAGCTCGCTTTGAAATTGTTGAGATTTTAAATCAAAAATTCTTTAAAGTTTCACAAAACATGAAATAGACCCCCAAAAAAATTGTAATTCAAAATTCGGTCTTCCAGATGCCCATATTCAGGTGGAGGACTATGTTAGTCAAAATTTGATGACTCTAGGTACCGCTGTTTTTTCAGAGAGCAAGAAATACAAAAATAATTCGTACAAATTCTTCATTATTTAGTTAAGTATAATACAGGCGATAATATTTGGTAGCAACAATTTGAAAAGTGATACAGCCGTTTATACTGATTCGACACAAAATGCCGCTAAGAGACTAATAGCCCTCCTGGGCTAACGCAAAGTTATGTTTTTTTTTCCTGTGTGTGTGGGGGGGGGTGTAGTGCGTAAATGAAAAACTCCATAAGGGTTAAGATTAAAAAAAAGGGGGATGCTATTTACACCATAATATAATGCTTGTGGAGATACAGCAGAAGAAACTTTGACACGTGCAATTATGACTCCAAAGTAAAATAAGAAGCAACAGGTTATCAGTTGCACAGGTTATCATTTTCTTATGTATACAATAAACTTTTATGGTCATACTACACTTATCAGTTTTTACGTAAAATAACTATCTAATGATAAAGCGAATAACACTATAAAGTTAAACAACAAAGTTAAACCACTATAAAACACGCGAGGTTAAACGCAGTTCGAGGGTTCTACAGTTACCAAATCCAGTGGTTCCTAAAAAGTGAGCTACTGTTCCGTTTTTTAATTTTTACTCTGCGACTAATTCATTGAGAGAGAACTTCCTGCTCAGTCTCCATACGGAAATATTATCAGAATACTCGGAAGAATAGGCAGTAAATAAGACATTAAAACAAAGGACATACAAGATGATCGATATTATTTGTCCCAATTAATTGAATCATCAATCATTTTTAACTACCTTGATTGTTCTGATACTTTTTAAATTTATTTAATTTTTTTTATTTTTCTGTTAGATTAGTACACTAGTATTGCTACGACTTAAGAAAAGAAAGAATACATACCGTCTTGGTACAAATTTGATTAGATAAAAAATCTGGAAGGAAGAACTTGGAACTTCAAGAGATCTGGCAACCGAATTTAGAGGGGGGGGGGGGAAGAAAGAAAAGAAAAGAAACCAAATAAATAAATGAATAAAATGGGGTGGAGAAAGAAAGAAGAGAGAGAGAACGAAAAAGAAACAGAACTGTTGCCAAGATAAACAGCGAGAATTACAAGTTAGAATTTAAAAAGTCTGAACACGATGTAACTGTAAATATTCCGAATTATAGTAAATGAAATATTTTCTTTGAATAAGTAAAAGAGGGAGCCATTACTATAAAATACAATAGTTTCTGCTTTAGTAAATAACAGCTAAATAAAATAAGCCTTCAGATAAAAATCAAATAGGAATAAAAGCAAACTACAAAAATATCATTGTCATTGGTCTCCAACAAATTACTGTTAAATCTTCCTTCATAATTTGTTGTTTAGGCTTGCAAAGACTCAATAAGCTTTCAAACAGGGAAACAAGGAAAAATCAACTGTGCCTTCGCTAGAATTCGAACCACAGAACTTCTAATTTGCTATTTGAACATTCTAACCATTTACACCACGGAAACACGCAAACAGGAACACAATAATTCCTTATAGGCGAACCGCTAAAAAGAAGTTAAAAAATAATAATAATAATAATAATAATAATAATAATAATAATAATGAATGTAATTGATTATGAAACCTGAATCAACACATTCTTCTCAAAGGAGATAAGTTTACATACATTTATTTCAAAATCATACGCTTTGCTTCTAGACATTTAAATCCCAATAATAGAATAGTTAAACTTCCAGAAAAAGAGGGCTTCGAGCCATATTTCTCGAAATATATCGTACCGCTTTTCTACGACAGAAGAATTAGTCTAAGACATGATTTTTTAAATAAGAAACTAACTTTAGATAGGAAATAAAAGCTCTGATAAAACATAATTTTTTCTGAACGGGTCAAAGAATCTATTATCTACAAAACAATTTACTCTGAATTTATTATTATTATGGCATTTTCAGATTGTAAGTTTCAACTAATTCATTGAAGCTGGTTCATAATGCAGGATTTGTTTGATTTGTTTTAGATTTTCAAGTTGGGCTTAGTTTATTAATCCTGAGTGAACACAATCTACGCTGATTGGGTAACGAATGCTAACACGGCGAATTTGGGAGGGAGGGGGAAGAAGAATAAAACTTTAAAACTTTAAACGTAAAATATCTTTTAATTAATGAAAATAATTATGCACTTAAAACTCACAATAAAGCATTCATTATTCTTTCTTAAAAGCGATAGATTGTTTTTCCCAAAGCCTGATCTTTTTCCTCCTACACACACAAACACATTTGCCGCTCCTTAATTGAGGCGCCCACCAACAGCCGAGTGGTAAAATCGCTGAACACTGTTTCGTCGTGGGCTCGATTCCCGGCAAACGGGCTGGGCGTTTGCCGGGAATTTCCCTATGTGTAACGTGTTATACGACCCTATTTCATTTAGAAAGTCCTCTGCGAAGGCATCCCTCCCGTTAGACAGATAGCCCTAGTGCACTTTGCCATAATCAGCTACACCAGTCCTCCATAGTCGAATTTTTAAGCTTAAAAATATTTCGAGATTTCCCATATATAACATACCATCTTTTAAAATACAAATGCAGCTATTAACCAGGTCACCTTTGGTACAAGTTATATTTATCATGATTTATCATATATCTGTGATTTAAATAGAATTTTCAGGCAGCAGTATATATCATAATGACGCAAGCAAGTGCAAGATGATTTTTTTTTTTAACTTAAAATGGGCGCCTGATTAAAATATTTTAATGTGCAGCAGGGAAAAGAAAAACTGCTAACATATATTTTAGACAATTGTAGAACTTTAAAAGACAGCATGTGTACTTACTTCAGTTAAATGTATCGTATCAGACTACAGCGAATTCTCTCGAAGCGATCATCTCCCGAAGGCGACCAGCTCTGAAAGTGACAGGGGTTCATAACTAAATAAACATCAATATTGAACATCACCCCTCTTAGAAACCATTTCAACAATAAAATCAAAATCATCTGGAGCCACTGGCGGGCGGCTTCTTAGCTTTATCATAACCATTTTATATGGGCAGACTATAAAATTCATTAACATGATCTGCAAAACATGAAAAGACAGGAAGTGTATTTAACATACTTCAATATATGGTGAAACAATTCGAAGCGACACCTACCGACACAACCACCTCTGAAAATGACCTGTACCTTCTGGAAACATAAATAAACTTCCGTGTTAAAATGCACGTCTCTCAGACGACCCCTTCCAGAGAAGACCAACATTATCTGATATTGAGAGTTATCGTCTTAGAGAAGCTTCATTGTATTTAATTAGCTTTCCTGAAGAACATCATCATAATAAATTCATACATATTACGTTGTCTTACATGAAAGTTGCTTTTTTATAGCCAAAAATGTTCAAAAATGCATGAAAAAAAAAAAAGCAGAAAAATAATTTGTCATATATTTTAATGGGAGCAAGAGATTAAACTATATGATAAATTATTTTTCTGCTTGCAGTTTATTAATTAATTTATTTGCCCCCCCCCCGAAGATTTAAAAAAAAAAAAAAAATTTCAAATGACTGACCGTCTCGTTGTTGTCACCATATTGTTACTAGAGAAATTTATTCCTAATCATTGTTAAAAACCGTAAATTATTTCTTTTCATAATCTTGATGGTTTCCAAGTTGTCCATTACCTATTCTTTTGCTTTTAATAAGATGTCTCAGATACCTTTTGCTTTTTAATAAGAAGTTTCTAAACCTTAAACTCTGGGAACGGAGTTTTGCTACATTCAATTATGTTGGAACGCTCATTTGGAATGACGCAATCCTTTAAGCTCTGTAATCAAACGTCCGCATCTGCGCTTTCCGCAGATCTCTCTCTTACAATGGAGAGAAGCAGAGAGGGTTTCATATTAGCAAAGAACAATGTTACATAGCAAAATTCTGATAAAGTCTACCGCTAACGCGCATAACCGCTTGCGACATACGCCGGGCTTTTTCCTTTTGGTTTTAAATCATTCATTGTGCATGCCGCAACAGGTCAAAGAATCAATGGAATTTCTTTGCATTCCCCGTGAATTGTTTCGGTATAATCTGACAACTCAGAAAATGACCTGCGCGGAAAACTGATTTTCAGATGGGCGAGTTCATTTAGAGTTTAGGGAGCTTATCACTGGTTAGTTAATTGCTAATTGCAGGCTCATTTCGTGGAAATTCAATCTCGTTGGCAGATAAGCAGATAGCAGCCGAAATGAACTTCCCCATTATGTTGAATGAATGTGTATGAATAATGTAGCCCATATCCGTTTCGTAGACTTGTTTTTAAATGTACCCAAAACAATAAAGAATGCAAGTTATTGTTTAGGAGATAACTTACTCGTAGTTTTTCCAGATCCCCCCACCTCCATGTAAACCAGCTAATTTTAAACTTCAATGTCACATCAATCTTCGGTGTTGTCACATAACAGCCATTACTAAAAATGGAAGAATTGAAAGAATATCTCCAAGCTAATTCTTCTCTAAAGATAGCGGACATATCTGTTGTGTTTTCAGACTTTTATAATCATGCAACCCTGTAGATGAGCAAGTAATTGGCCTACCCCTTCTACAGAGAGATAAAACTGCATTTTATTTATTTATCTATTAAATTACTAGTACACTAAGCATGTTTGCTAAGAGGAGGGATGCCTTGATATTCAATTCTTAAATAGAAACAGGCATCCTGCAGGGATTTCAACCCAGATGCCGCTGTTAAATATTCAGTGGTCGTATTCGTTCGGTCGTTATAGTTTGTTACTTTTTAAAATAGGCACTTTAAGGCTTTTCTGATCCTCTCCAGTGGGTGATTGAAACACGCGTCGTTATCACCGCACAACCCTTGTTTTCTCCATCTCATTTGAAACTACAGTTTAAGTTAGCATCTAAATCGTACGCTTTTCACGAAGTAGAATACACTAAACCATCACCATCGAGATAGGATCCTATCTCCATCCACCTATCTCGATGGTGACGGCTTAAACAGACATGAAGTGGGGGAAAAGAACAAATAAAAACCCAACCATCTCAACCATAAGCAGTTGCCATTACCATGGTTACGAAATAAACAGGACGAACAAAATGACCCTTAAGTCCTATTTCAAAGTACATAGCTACAGTAGGCTAATGGCACTGTATAAAATAGCAATAAAATAAAATTCTAATATATGCATGTAAGATATAATAAAATATGATAGCTGCTTTAAAAATAACTGGTGACCTCAAAATTAACGATTCTAGATTTGGTGCTCTGCCCCTAAATTCATCTGTTCTTCCAAATTCGAGATCCCTCTATGCTGTATAACAACCTAAGATTAACCAATCAGAACTTGTATCTACAATTGCATCTAAAGCTTCACTGCGTCATCTTCCTTTCCTTAGCTTCCGCCACGCCAAGATCCACGCTGCTTTGCTTGTCTGCCTAAAATGATATCGCCTCCTTAATCTATGTATATAAGAAATTATTGCAATTGTTTATGATCAAAAAATATATTATCTACTAAGAATTGTTCTAATGTATCTGGAAATAAAGATGGCAATTAGCTGAACTTGGTTTGGTATCAATATCTTCATCCCATCTTGCCGCTTTGCTATCACGACTATGCATCAAAATTATTGCATGCATGTTATATTTTCTATTTAAAAATTATGCATATCGATGAACACAAAAAAGTCGTAAACAGTTTACCAAATCCTATAATATTATAAACATTTTATTGGGTGATTAATATCTGGCTGTGCTTGTTTACGCTAGCACAGTTTACCAATGATTGGGATCGTGTCGCTAATGTAGAATCGCGAGATATTTTCAAAAACCACCCTATTCTTATTCTTGCTTCCTTTATGATTAACAAATAAATAACCAGTTTCAGATAACTTAGTTATGAAAATTAACAAACACAATGCACCTTCTCAAAGACAACTACCTATTGTCCCAGGTGATTTTGGTCTTCTGTTGGAGGCAGTTGTCTCAGTCATTTGATGTTTCTGCAACACCATATCGATGTTTATTCATGTTCTTAGAGCTCCTGGTAACTTTCAAAGGTAGTCGATCGTCTTACAGGAGCTTGCTTCATTAAACTGAAATTAATAAAAAATTCCAATAGTCCTTCTCGACCCTAATCCAAAAACTAGGATGGCAAGGCAAGCTGTGCTTTCTTTAAATGATTAACTCTTTCGCATCGAAGTCGCCCAAAGCGCCCTAGCATTCAGACATCGGCTCGACGCCCGAAACGCCTGAAAATTTCCTACCCAGTGCTTTCCCCCATCACGTTACTGCATTACTCATTGCTTTCAGGTGTTGTTAAATCACACGTCAATCATTCTTTGTTGTCAATTTCCTTGTTTCCTTTGTTCCTTCCTTTCCTTTGCTTACTGTCAGTGTTTAGCTTTTGATGCCCGAAGTTGCAATCCCAGTGTCAAAGCGTCGAAGAAAGAAAGAAGTTCTCGCTTTACTTAAGTAAGGCTATTGTTAGCGCTGTAGTATTCAACTTGTCATAGGGGAAGGAAAAGCATTCCAGGAGAAATTCTTAGATACGGGCGTTTTCGATGTTTGGGAAATTGAGATTTTGTCCTCTCTCGATGCGAAAGAGTCAAGGAGGCGGACTGATAAACGCCTACAGACATGAACGTCCGTACCGATTTCCAGCATAAAGGAACCGTCAAGTTTATTTATGGATGTCAGCCAGGATCCACCAGGATAGAAATTTCATAACGGCGCACATTATGAAGATCAGTCCTTAATTTGAAATAAGCTTCATAAAAGTGCCAACAGGGTAAAGTAGGAGACACTGGCACGAAGTAGAATTTGCTTTTGGAAATAGAACAAAGGTGCAAGCACCTATAAAAAGGCCAGATTTCGTTTCAATTGATTTTAATAGAGATGCCAGGATCTTTATACAAGGTACCGCTTAATTATATAATATCCGTGGTGTTTCAAATATACCAAAAGTCAAACTAAATGCGGATAGTAGGAATTCTATTCCAATTTATAATTAAAAATATTACACTCAACGGAGCTAATCACGCGAGAACTGCTAACATTGTTAAGGCTTTCTTTTTTTACGATTTTCAGTAGCATTCTCTGTTTACACATTTCTCATACCGCCTTTTGGTAACCATTTTTAACATAACCCCAATTTTGTTAACCCAATTCTCTCTCAAAATAACCAAGGTCGCCTTTACAAATATTTACAACACAAACACACACGCATGTACAAAATGAGTAAATAAAAGAATAAAACAAAACAAAACAATAAGTAAAAAATAAAAATAAAGCCCCGTAATGGATATCTAAAATGACAAAAAAAAGTAAGTCTGTTTTTTTGTGAATGTTCGGCTTCTTTCCCCGTTGATATTGCGCCTCCGCCATTTTTTTTCTTTTTTTGGCTAATATTCTTTCCTTCCTTCTCCCAATTTTTTTGATTGTCTGTCATCGAGGCTGACCTAAAAAAAAAATCTTTGACCTTCTACGGTTTTTTCGACGTCTGTTGTTGGCGGAAATTAATCGCTATCATCATTTATCATTCATTTCTGAAAAGCTATCGATGAATTTTATGCACACACTATTTATGACTAACAGTACAATGTAGTGAACAGATTTTTGTTTTCAAAATTATATTTAATTTTTTTAAATTTAACTTTCAAACGATTTTTCGCACAAATCTTCGTTTAACAAACAAACTAAAACTAAACTATTTGCACCATCGGACAGAGAGGAAAAATATCTTTTGAATGAAATTTGTATCATATTTTTAATGTAATTTCTGATTTTTTGGTCAATTTTCAAAACTCGCTCGATTTTCTTCGGTTATTTGACAGCCATGATTTTATATCATCATCTAAAAGATTTACAGATTAGAGGTTATACAGAAAGGTTATACAGATTTGAAATTTTCACAGATTAACAAACTCTTCGCTCTCTTTTAAAACAAAAATCATCAACAGATCTTAATTCGGCGATTTTCTACATTATGTTTTAAAATCAAAATTTGATTAACTTTGATTAATTAATTTTTTAAAATTTTTAAATTTAATGCTGAAACGATATTTTGCATACAGTTTCGTTTAAAGAAGAAATTAAAACCTTTACAATTTTATTATTTGCAAAATATCTTTTAAATGGTCGTCTTTGAAAGAGTTCACTGTCATACAGTACGTATAACTTAAATTTCCATACAATAACTTTTCCATTTTTTTACAATGAATTCTTTATAAGCTGACCACCCATGGGTCCTGATGATTTCGGCCTTCTGCGGAAGTGGTCATCTTAAAGAGGGATATTCAACAACTATGCTTGTTTATGTTCTCGTTTTCAGATGCGGTAGATTTATAGGGTTATCACATCTAGCAATGTGCGACGCTATAAGAAACTTTTCCGAGGAATAGATTTCCTTCAGTGATATTTTGAAAGGGAAGGCTTCTATTTGAAACCGTTCTGCTTGAATATGTGTCGCGCGTACGTAACCCAGACATTTTACGACGCTGACTGAAAATGCTTCGTTGCGCATGCTCTGCCTCACGTAGAAGGAAAGACAAAATATACTTCTGGGAGGTCTTTGCGTTCTTCAGGTTTGTTGGAAGAGAAGATTTCCGGAAATGTTTCTTCGATGCGCAGCTAATAGACTTGATATCGGTTTTACGCAGGTAATCATCATGACAGGTTTCTCTGTAAATTGTTCCAAGCGGTATATATATATATATATATGTGTGTGTGTGTGTGTGTGTGTGTGTGTGTGTGTGTGTAAGAAAAATAAAGAATATGTAAAAGATTAAATTGGCAACGTAAATTTCCCTTCTCAATTCTAAAAATAGTAACCTCTCTTTGCACTGCGTCATTTCTAGATTAATTCTGGTCATATAACTCTTACATAATTCTGGTGATGTAAATGGAACTAAAACTCGAACAGTCAATAGTAATTTTATAGCAATATTAACTATCCAATCAAAATGCATTGAGAATTAAAACTAACTTAGTCTGAATTAAGATTTCATTCTGAACATTACGTACTTGCTTTCTACGCTTTCGCCTAGCTGGACTGCAGTCTGTTTGCTTCTTCTATCTTACTGCAAATTTGTCTAAAATGTTTTCGGTATAGGCACAATTAATGTGAGAACTTGTTTGTGGCCGCAACATGTTTGCTGAAATAAAAACTGAAGATTTAATCCGTCGTTGCCTCCAATTTCCTATTCATTATGAATTAATACTTATAAGCCATCAAAATTCTCTGCTAGTCTACATATTTTATAATAAATAAGCGTAATATATCCATTATAATAAACATTATACACAAAAATAATGATGACTATTTCCTGATTTAATTGATAATGGGCAAAACGCACATTATATTCCCTCAATATTAAGGTCTTTTGAAACAGAAAGTATAATAAACAATCTCTGGGGCGTTCACCCAAGTTCTAGATGATTTGGGTCTTTTGTAGAAATTATTTCAATATTGTTTTCTTAAAAAGATGTTTTCAACCTCGATGTTTCTTTATGAGATAAGAAATACTGAGGTGGTCTTCTCGCCACGACAAGGTTAGCTTTATTCCATTACTATAGCTTCACCGCCTCATCCGCGACCATGAGCGCAAACACGCATGCGCCATTCGGACCGAATTATTCTCAAAATAGGATTGAAAGAATAGGAACATTTTTTCCTTCCAGCATATCTCTTTCGTGCGAAGAGAAGATTTTCACGCGACCTTTCACGTCGCAACAAGTAATAACGCTCCTTTTGGACGAGCCTATGCGTTTTGGCAGAATGCCAGCCAGGGTTGCGTTTGAGACGGTCGAACTATAATCTGATTGTCATAAAAAATATTAAGTAACTTTGTTTATGCTTTGATAAATATTGCATTGTAATAATTTGGGACGTAATCTCTCAAACTGACTAGGCCGATCAGGTCTATAATTGACTCTCGCTAAGATCATAAACAAACAGCGGTATTCATCATCATCTCTCTGGTCACTCCTATAAAGGATGACCATTTGCACAGAAGATCAAAGTCGTCTGGAACCGTGGGTTGTCTTTATAGAGAGTTCATTACTACTTACTGTAATTTAAAATATCTTCATGGTGTTATAAAAAAAAAATCTTAGTCTACTATTTTTCTCCTATTTAAACTAATCTACTATAAAATATACTATATAATCTTACTATGTAATCTATCTACTATAGAATCTTACTAAATCTGCTATAAAATGGCGTTATAAAAAAGTCTCTTCATGGTATTATAAAAATAAATCACAATGTTTATGAAATTCAATTTCAACAAATATAAATCATTTGCAAAAGGCGGATCAGTGTTCATTTTAGAAATGCAGTCCTTCTTAATGAAATGGGAAAATATTTATAATAATTCTAACCAGATACTTAAGGGTTGTATGATTTACAGTCTGACGGCAAAGGCATCGGCAAAATAATTTCTTATTAGAATATTAAAGCAACTTTTCTCGCTTTGGACTGACAAGCAAGCAGAACACGGTAGCGCTGCCAACAATCTTTTGTCATAAATCCAAAAAGAAAACGAATTGCCGCCTTTAAGATCTACTCACTAAAACAACAAATTGTAAGACTCTGAAAGGTGTCTGGACCACTTCTGTTTTCAATTACAGAGTGAATTAAGTTTTAATAAAAGGCACCAAGGGAGATAGTACAGTTTGGTAGTTTAATACACCAAACTTGCTCGAATAAAGCAACTAAATGACTCCAAAAACAGTCATAGTTTGAGCTTAAGGTCTCATAACAATACAACCCATTCGTCCAGAATAGCAGCTGAAAATATTTGCTTATTGTTAGAATGAATTTACTAAGGATAGCAATGTAAAATATTTCGAAAAAACATTAATCAATCATTTGAAGAGTTTTTTTTAAATTTAATTTCAGTAAGGGGAGAGTTGAAAGAATGATCAAATGGCCTACGGTGATTAACAGTGGAAGATTTATTAGTTTTTCCTTTCCTAAATAAGAACGATGTTCTTTAATATGATATTACAAAACTTAGTTAACCTACGCATATTAAAACATACTGATAAAATAAACTATAAATTCCACAGCTTTCTTCTTTAGCCATAACAAGTAAAGGACTCAGAGTAACTTATTTAAAAGAACTTCCGTAACATAAAGATATATATATATATATATATTTTAAATCTGTTTAAAAAGCACAAACAATCTACCATTTCCAATTTTACGGTTTAACGATTCAGATAAATAAATCAATAGTAGTATTCTGAAAATTTAATTACATTCTAACATCTCGTAAAAAAATTATCATTAAAGTATTATAACGATAATAAATGTAAATGACATCATAAGTTTAAAAAGAATTATCTTCTACTTGCATAACATACAGCGTTAGAAAATTTTTCTGTTAATTATAACAAAGTTGAAGGAAATATTATCAGCTGGATATACCATAAATTAAATCTGTTCTAATTCATACTAACTAGATGCTCATTAAAAATTAAATAAAGATTTAAATTATTAAGAAATACATTCGTTTATCTATCATTAACACATTAATTAAATTTGGAACATAAACTAAAAATATCACGGTTTTCAAAATGGCAGCTTTCTGAGAATCAATCGGTTAAATGTAAGATCATACGGAAAACGAAGATTTTTATGTTCTACGCAGTGGCAACTCTTGGCGAAGCGCTTAGATGATAAATGCTACTTTTATCTTTTTTTGCCCTTCAATTTCTGACCCTTGATAATGTTTATGGATTTTATTTTGGCAAGGCGTAATTTTACGTGAACACTCTCGTAGCGATCACATCTGTAGATAACCTATCTTTGAAAATGACGAGTATTTCCGAAAATACAAGTAAACAATGTTACTATACATCACCTTTTTAAATCAGCCATCTCCACAAAAGATCAAAATAATATGGAAACATAAGTAGTCATCTGAAAGACGGTTCACAATATTTCCGATTTATTTACTAAAAGACATTTGTGTTTTAATGTACTTCGATAATTTTTTTTTAGCTACACTAAGGGGAATAAAATTACTGATAAAGATTAAACATCCCTCTTAATATGGGAATTTAAAGTTCAGGCATTAGATCAAATTTGTGGAAAATTCTTTTTAAAAAA
The DNA here is from genome assembly GCF_044657685.1 of Stegodyphus dumicola. NCBI lineage: Eukaryota > Metazoa > Arthropoda > Arachnida > Araneae > Eresidae > Stegodyphus > Stegodyphus dumicola. The sequence goes on from NC_140779.1 coordinate 65,238,238, forward strand.
GAAGCATTTACAACTCATTTCTTAAATTTTATATTTCAGACATTAATAATTTTATGTTTATGTGCTTAAGTTAATTCCTTTTAAGCTATTTTTAAACTGCTCTTTAATCAAGATACAATAACACGCCGAACAAGTATTAATTTAGGAGTCACGCAACAAAAATCAGCGTTATATTTTCAAATTTTCACAGGACTAGTTTCGATGGTTTGACCGAATCGTCATCCTCAGCTGCAACCATCATCCTGAGCAGCTGAGGATAATGGTTCGCTAAAATCATCGAAACTAGTCCTGTGAAAATTTGAAAATATAACACTGATTTTTGCTGTTTTTAATCCTTGAAAAATTTACTGAAATTTTATCTTGCAATGTGACTTTCTCATTCGAATTTTATGCGATGAAAACGTTAAAAATTAGAGATTAAGAGCTTAGCTTATATAGTAGAAACACACTTATTTTAAGATTCCGATCAGACTGTTTTGCTTGTTATACATACTACGCATATTTACCTAATAAATATCTGTTCCATGTAGTATAACTGTACCGGTAGAAATCATAAGAACAAACAGTAATCCATAAAACCAACACAACGATAACATTTCAAATGAATACAGCCAACCAAGCTGCTGAAAAGAATGCTTTGAAACTGATAATGACAAGTTCCGTTGTCTCTTGTTTAACAACAAGGAAGTTTGCTTTTCCTGCCACGGCGACAGAGTTCATACCTGCCATAGCCTGAAGTCAGACAAGCTTTGCCTACGAGCCTTGTCTCACTTCTGGGCACAACCATCTGGAAGAAGGTGGAAGAAAACCTGTTGGATTCGTATTTGAAATTAGAGACCTCCCTCCCCCTCTATTTACTTTTGGCTTCGCGAAACCGCCCATTCCACCCCCCATGCTAGGAATTATCCCCCCTTACTACTTTTCTTTCGCACCTTACATTGGACCGTTTCGTCATTTTTCGGACTGAAAAACTTGAATTAGAGCACAGCCTGGAGGTCCCGTTCTGTGCGACAAGGAACAAACGCAAGTTAATGAACGTGAAGCAAAAATGAAATTTTGGGCAAGTAAGAAGCACTAAACCAGGATCAGACGACAGCGCTTTTAACTGGCAGATAACTGGCTTTTTAGCATTCTTTGCGTAACCCGAGTGATGTGAGAAATAAAAATCCTTTGCCAATGAAAATCAAATGCATAAAACTCTGAAAAAATAAACAAAAAATATTCTGTTCCTATCTACAGAAGAAAAATATTAAACGTAGAAAACTATCCGATTCATCTTTCTAATTCGATAGAAATTTAAGTACAGCGATTCCTTTCTAAGAACATTAAATATCCACGATTCTAGATGATTTTAATCTTCTGTGGAGGTTAGCCCCCCTCCCACCCTAAAGAAATGACATTTCACTGCTGATCTTTATTTAGGTTCTCCGAAATGCACGAAAGGATTCACTTCGTACTATGAGTAGTTCTATAACAAGATCACCTCTGAAAGTGCCCAATATTTTTGGAGAGCATGAATAAATGATATTAAACATCACTTCTCTACGACAAGTATCTCCATAGAAGACCGAAATCAGCTAGAACCATGGATAGTCATCTTACAGAGGGTTCACTGTGCATGTCCCTCTGTTATTATGCTTTTAAAGGAACAAATAAAGAAATCAACTTATGAATTAACATGAAAAATGGGGATTCAAATCTTTCTACATTCTTATTAAAGCCGGATATGTCTAGTCTTATTATAAAATTACGTCTTAGTCTTGCTATTTTTTTTTTTTTTTTCCATAGCATTTCTGAAATTACTGCGAAAACCTAAGGAAATGTTCTACAGCCAAACTTTTTATTAAGAAATCGAGATAACGAGAACCAGCTGAACAGATATGTAAAGCTTCCTCCTTGCAAAAATTTTTGAAATACAATCAATTCTCTCTTGGAGAGCACTTCCAAAACATCATTTCTGAAAGAGATCAGCATTTCGGAGAACATGAATATATGAAACTAAATATCACCTCTCTAAGACGAACACCTCCATGGAAGACCGAAAATGAACTGGAACCATGGATAGTCATCTTAAAGAGGGTTTTACTGTGTATATCCAACTCATCCGCAAGAAGACATGAATTTTGCCAAGTAAATTAATACATGAACTACATTAAAGCAAAAATCTAAGATACTAGAACATTAATCTGGATAAAGAAATTAAAAAATCTAAGATACTAAGACATTGATTTGAATGAAGAAATTAAAAAAGGGTATGGAATTCTCCCTTGTTTGGAGCTTAAGAGAACTTTTCCCTTGACAAGTTTTTGAAGCTCCATACTTGGTCGATTAATAAGACAGCCAAGACAAATTTCGTTCTGACATATTCACTGAAACTCGTAAATGCAATACTTAATCTATTAGTCAAATAATTAGTATAACTAGAAGTCTCATTGAATAGTCTCTTTTCCCTATTTGTCTTAGCTTTCTAACACAAAAATGAAAATAGAAATATTTTACATGTATACAAAAACACAGATAAAAATTTTGCTTCAAAATATACAAATAGAAAATACCTGTGGCCTCGTGCAAAAATTTTACTATGCAAAAAGCAAATATGGAAAAATTTAATATTATTCAATATTAGCCTCTGTTAAAAAATTAAAAGAGACAGTCCTGTAAAACAACTTTAAAAAGGAGTGTCTCGAAAAAATGGAAATATCTCTCTGTTATCAAATATATCAATAAAATAAGTGAATAAATCTGAATAAGGGGGATTCAAATCTTTCTACATCTTTATTAACACCGGCTTGAGCTAAGTCCTGCCATAAAATTTTGTTTTTGTGCATAGCATTTCGGAAAAGTGCGAAGTAAACCAAAGTTTTTCACTATTGATTTAATTACTTTATTAATTAAAAATATCTGTCTTCGAATGAAGGTATCGATCAAAGGGATTTAAATGGTTTGATAAAGTAGCTGCCTGAGCCTTTTATTATTATTAGAGATTATAACGGACATAGACCGATTTGGGGAAATAAGAGATATAAATCCTCGGAGAACGACAACTGAGCAAATGATCAATGCTTTTGTTTCCTGAATAATGGCCAGGATACCTACTTCCATGAGCCTACAAGGACATTTCACGATTTGAAATTTGAAAGCCAAATTATTAATATAAATAAAAGAAATAATTGTCTAATGCATTGATTTATTGGTAATTAGTAATATCTTTATTTAATATTAATCTCTTTACTAACACGATAATAATATTTTTTTTTTCCCATGGCAGAATGTGAACAATGACTAATGTAACCTAGTCCATTAATTTATACAAGGCCGGGAGTGGTGGTCTCTTTATTATGGAAGCACCTAATAGGTGGGCCACTATCGCCTTTCCTATGAAGGGACGGACAGTTACAACCATGCCCTCTCCGGGATTCGAACCCAGGCCCTTCGGCATCGCAGTCAGCTTCCCTGACCACTATACCGACTGGGCGGCACACGATAATAATATTAACTATGTTATCTGATAATATAAATTATTTCAGTAATATTAACCATCAGATTATTAGTATAAGTTTGTTTTATTTTGATTATGGCAAAGCACTCGAGGTCTACCTGTCTAAGGGAAGGGAGGCCTTCGTGGAGGGCTTTCGAAGGGAACCGTCTTGTATATGCATTGCGTATGAAAAAATGCCAGGAAAATTCACCTCGAATCGAACTACCAATGTTCAGGGATTTTACTGTTCCGGCTGCAGGTGGCCTCAGTTTAATAGTATGTAATGCTTTGCTGTAATTAAGCAGGAAAAATTCTGTTACTTTTATTTTGAACGAGAGAAATTCCATTTTGAGATATTTTATTATTAATTATCACAATTGGGATACAATGGAAACTAAAAAAAACGTACTGTATTAGTAATAATTTTTATAATCAAGCGATACCATCATCATATGACTCACACAACGCTAGTAATATAAATGCAACTAAAACAGCCCATAATTATTCTATAGCAGTATTGATTATCCAATCATTGAGGAAAAAAAATTAAATCCATCCTGAACACAACTTACTTGCTTTTTCTAGACTTCTGTCTATAGCTGGACTGCTGCTTGTTGCTCTCTTTTTACTGGAGAGCTATCAAAAATGTAAATGTTCTTGAAATATGCACAAATTAGAGTGCCAAGTTGTTTGTGGCCGCAACATACGAGTAATTACTGAAATACAGATGAATATTTAATCTGCCTCGGCTGCCAAGTTTGCTCTCATCATGGATTAACATCTATGACAGTTTACTCTTAAATATGGAACAATATTTTAACTTTCTACACCATCAATGTTTCTACAACATCATTACATTTATGTCCGCTTCATCACACACACACACACACACACACACCATATATACGTATATAAAAGGAAGGGTCTCTCTCTCTGTGTGTGTGCCTTTCGTTCGTACAGCGCGTAAGCTAATAGACCCAAGGCTACGAAATTTGGTCCATAGGTGCATCTAGACAAGTGCCTGTTCACCTCGAAACGATTTTTTTTAAATTCGAATGAGAATTTTTATTTTATTTTTATTTATTTATTTTTGATGAAATCGCATCAAATCGATAATTCTCTCTGATTATATCAGCAACATGGCACGCAGTCATTGTTGCTGATATATCACTGTTGCCACTCGAAAAAAATGAGGGCGATAATTCTGTGCAGTTTTTTTAATTTAATGTTTCTCTTGGATACTAGACATTTGTAGAGAAATCAACGGGAAATAAGATAATTCATTTATTAGGTTATTAATATTTGTATTAAGGAATATTGCTTATTTCATTGTAAATTTTTTTCATATGTAATATATATTTATTGATTTTTTTGATAAATTTGTTCATCAGAATAAAATTCTGCGCAGTTTTTAAATTTAATGTTTGCTGTTCTCTTTACGCAATTTCCCGGTACATTTAAAAGCCAGAAGAAGGCTGGCCGCGTAGCAGCTAGTATATAATAAAATACATAAATAAAAAAAATTATAAATACAAAATGTAAATATATTAAAATAAAAATCATCATATAAATTGCATTCTGATCCAACTTTTTGATTTTTATTTTTTTGAATTTTATTTTAATATATCCAAAATGTAAATATATTAAAATAAAAATCATCATATAAATTGCATTCTGATCCAACTTTAAAATCTGAATGCTTTCATAATTTTTTATTATTTTATTATTATTTTACTTTTTTTACCTTTAAATATTTTTTATGATAATAGACTGAAACATCATCATTTTTATGTCTACTAACGCCCATCACTACAAGAATCAAATTTACTCAACAGGGAAGAAAAGTCAGTATATATATATATATATATATATATATATATATATAAATTATATATATGTATGTGTATATTATTTTACTATTGCGAAGTTGAATAAAAATGAAATGAATCATTTTGAGCTTAGGCTCAGGTCATAGCTCACCAAGGCGAACTGGTCTGCTCGTTGATGGTCATCCGGATACTTATCCTTACCCTTCACCTAAAGATACAGTGTTGCATGTTCTAAGTAATAGTGTTCGGGCCTGTTGCAGATTACAGGGTTGAATCTTTTACTAATGAAACACTCCAGAGCTAGATCCTAAACGTGCAGTTCGACTTTTGAGAAACATAAAGTGCAATGATAAAACGCATCTATCTACAAAGCATTACAATGAAGGCTGCAACAAGGTATTTTTATCTTGATATTAAAAAAGTAGTGCAACATGGAGAAAAGATACTTTTTTTTTTTTAGATTGAAATGAATTATCTGCATTATGGCAAAGTACTCAAAGTTTGGTTGCTTAAGGGAAGAGATGCCTTTGTGAAGGATTCTTAAAGGAAAATTCACACGTGTGACACACAATGAAATCTACGAAAATTCCAATGCAATCAGCCTGTTATCCAGTAACTGAACCGGGATCCAACTATCAGTACCACCCCTATTTTTAAACAATTCATGATTTATTAGTATTTTTACTTCCTTGTACGAAGTAAATGAAGTACTGTAATTGCGAAAAATTTCGGGTATAGTATTTCAACAAAAATATCCATTCTGACCGCTCTCCATTCCATTTGAACGATGTTTTTCGTTACATACGTACGAACAGAATATAGGACTCGTTTTCCCAAAACAGATTGTGATTTAAAATGGATTCAGAAGAGATTTTTTTCCCGTAACGTCTGTACGTACGTAAGTGCGTATGCATGTATCTCGCATAACTCAAAAACGAGTAGCCTCTATATACATACACCCACTCTGTTACTCGGCTCGGTGAGCTAAATTATTTTATTCTTATATGTCGTGCACTTTTTGCTTTAAAAGTGATAGAATTATATTGTTCTTATTTTCCGGTTACGGTTTTTATGCCTTTATTTAATCTGCATACAATAGTTGTAAAATTATCAACAATTTAAAAGTTGTTTAAGTTTTACTAAACCTAACAACGACGCTGCCATTTGTTTACATTTGAAACTTAGCAGCATAGTGAATTAAGTCATTTTCTGCACCAACTTCAGTGTCTTTTTGCCAAGTGGGTCCAAAAGTTTTGTGCACCGAAAAATCTGTCTTTTTGCCAAATTTTAATTAATTTAAACATTAATTTTAATTGTAAAAACTGTTTTTAACTCTGCTGTTTTTTTTTTTTTTTTTTTTTTTTTTTTTTTAATTTTGTATTTTACAATTCTTATTGAAGATTTTTTTAAAGTTTTTACGTGTTTTTTCGTTGCCGCGAAGTGAAATCTGAATTGATTGAATGAGAAATATATGTTTAATGAAATTCGGGGAAATAAGTTTAAATGAAATGCAGCAAAAATTGTACATAATTTAATAGACAATACAAGGATGTCTTGTGGTGTCCCACATCAGATTTTTTAATTAAAGGTACACAAAGTTTCAAAGTCTCGAAGAAGAGTTATTGTTTATTAATTAGCGTGTAAAATCACCTCCAGGCAAAATAAAGTTTACAGATACGTTCATGACTTGGAAACTGAAGGATGAAAACAGGAAAAAAATCTAAAACCAGTATTTATTAATTTGCAGAGACCCCCTTCTCTCTCTCTTTATCTCTTCTTATTTTTTTTAATTGATTATTATTATTATTATTTTAAGTTTATGCTTAAGTAGAAAAGCATGCACAGAATGAATTCAAGTGAAGCAATAGATATCTATTTCTCGGTTCTTCTAAATTAACACAATTCAGATACAGACTTTAAAACTTTAGTGTAATTTTCCTTTTAGTTCATAAATGAAATAATGCTTCTATAAAGCACAAGAAATGTTCCAATTTCTTCACTTTTATTCATAATGACGTTTGACTACATTCCTGGAAAACCTCAATTATTAAAAAATGTAAATATTTATTTATGAATTTATTTTTCTGGCGCACAGAGATTCTGCTAGATGTAAAATGTGTTTAATATTGTTTTTTACGATTTCACTAGTCTAATCTACATCCTGGATGATTTATCACTTATCCTTAGGGCATCATAAAAGCTAGTATCAGTTATCTCTTTGCATTGTAAGGGGAAAAAGTAAACCTGTTACGGCATGAATACTTTAAATAAATCTGTAAACTCCATCTACAGTCTTCTACTGATAAGGTTTACGACACGAATACCAGAATTAATCCCACGTTGTAAATCTGATAAAAAAAAAGGGGGGCACTGAATCTGGCAAAAAGGCTTGGTTCATAATGGAAAATTAAGCAATAAATAATTTCAGGAGTAAACTTTTGCTCAAAATTCATGATTTTTAAATATTTCTTTTTTTTTTTTTTTTTTTTTTTTTTTTCCAAAATCAAATGATAATTTTTCTATCTAGACATTAACGAAATTTTCAGATTTATTTTTCAGGAACCTTATAGAGTTTATTCATTGATAACAGAAAAAAAAACCCTCTAAATTAACTTTTTAGTTTTCAGTAAATATTTTCAATAAGAAAATTTCATTTCAATTTTTTAAGAATAAAGCAGCCGCTATGACCGTTACAGTATCGAATCTTCCTCGCTCCGGTTCAAATTCTAGAGAAATGACTTGGAAGTTCGCAAGCAAGCCGCAGTGTGGTTGCGGCATGTGAACATTTAAATTAGAAAAATGAGTTGAAAGTCAATTTCGCGTGGCGTCGTGATATGGGTCTTGGAGACCTTTGAACCCCTCTAGCTAGAATGTACAAATTTTTTACAGCATTAGTTTATGCAACGATGTAGTCAAGGAGTGCAAAAGGCCATAGGCACCCCCAAAATGTTTTCTATAAAACTTGATAAAAATCTCAGGCATTATTTTGCTAATCTTCTCATTGAAGGAGGTCTTTTTTGAATTGCCTTATCCTCTAGTTCTTCTCTTATCGGTACAGATCACATAATGCCTGTTTTGTTAAAACTTATCTCTGTTGTTCACTAAACTGGATGAACATGCACAGGTCAAGTTAATGAATGTTGGACGGTTCGATGCTAATAACATGTGGGGAAAAATGTTATTTTTCACATTTCATTAAAAGCGCGCTTCAGGAAATGATGTATTGTGTCAGTTAAATGACCCCAATTTAATTTTTAGACTTTAGAGCAGCGGTTCTCAACCTTTTGACTAACGCGCACCATCTAAACAAAAATTGGAAAACTTTAGTACCACCTATATTTTGTTATGCTTTTTCTTCAATTTCTCAATAGAAATATTAAAAAATATATATATTTGTCATTTGCACAACCTATTGGATATTTGTATTAAATATGCACACAAAAAATAATAATATATTAAATTAAAAATTGACTGCCAGTTTAATTAGCAAAAATTAAGTTATAATACTTTAATTCTAAAATTTAGTGTGAAATTTGGGCCTATTAAAGAGAGATCAATTTCGTTATGTCTGGTCTTAGTTCGATTAGTTTTAATCATAAATTAAGATCCAATTTTAATTATGTTCTGTATTTATTTTTCAAATACAATATGGAAGAAAATCCTTGGTCGCACAAAATAGCTTGTGCAAGAAGGCAATAAAAGTTTAATAGCTTTATTTGAAATGCTTTTAAATTCCTTTTTTCGGTTCAGCCAAAAGTTAACGAGGGTGTTCTTTTCGAAATCTTCAGTTTGAGTTCGATCACAGGAAATTTCCATCAATTGTTCTTTTTCTTTACGAGATTCCTGAATTTAATAGTTAAAAATAATTTGTTTCTTTGCGTACCATCTATTTTTCTCTTGAGTGCGACCACCGGCTGAGAATAGCTGCTTTTGAGCCTTCTTCCCGAATCTCTGTGGTTATAATACTGTAACGCTCTCTGGTTGCTAGAATTATTCCTCCTCCCCTTCCATTAACAGAATAAGAAGTTTGAAACTTTGAAATGACATATTTTCTAGCTCTAAATTTTAAAATTAAAATAAATGAATTAATTTTTTAAAAGTAACAAAATTATAAATTTAATATTGCGTTATAAGTAAGCTTTTTGGTGAAAAACTATAATATTAATATATATATATTTCCGTTCAAGAAAGCTTTTTTTTTTCTTTTTTCTTTTTTCTTTTTTTTTTTTTTTTTCTTTTTCTTTCTTTCTTTCTTTTTTTTTTTTTTTTTTTTTTTTTTTTGAGTCTTTTGGGAAATGTTTTAAACGGCTTCACTTAATTAATTATATTTTAGACATTACGTAGAGATTTATTAATGTCCAATAAATTAATGAAAAATCAAATGTGAGCAATGTGTGTTAGATGTGGATATTCTCAAATACGAGCATGCTAAAAAGAAATTAAATTTAAATTTCTAATCTTTTTAAGAATTTTAGAAAGAATTATAAGTTTCTTTTCTTTTGTAATAGTTGCGCTTTTCCTATACAGATAGGTAATGATAATGAGGTACAAAATACAAAGAAAATTAGTAAAATTCTAAACTGCAACCGAATTTGGCGGATAACGATTATACCAAACTGAAATCCGTCCGTAGCCGCCAACATGCGCACTTGTCGAAGGAACCAAGTTCATTTTCCGAGGACATAAACTCCGTTCCAAACACGTGCCGGTTATTACGTCATTGGCAGCTTTCCTTTTCTTCCCTGAAATGTTCTACAACGTCTGGATCAATAACTCCGGACAACGCCCCCTTACGACAGCTACCGGCCTCTCGGCAACGGGGAGACAACTAATAAACAGCCTCTGAAGAAACGGAAAGTGTGCGTTAACGGCGGTTACCCCAAGGGGGCAGGAGAAAGCCTGGGGAGTTCGTTCACGTCACGCCCTAAATATGAATTGAGATTCTTAGTAGATTGCTAAAATGCTACATTTTATGGTATTGGTAATATTGTTGCACATTAGTAACTTACGAATAATATTGCTCTCAATCAGTTCTCTGGCCCCAAAACGTTGCTAGGCATTCCGCGAGAAAAAGTAATGAAAAAGTTACAGTTGTTACACTTTTTTTTTTTTTTAAATTTCCCTCTCTTTATGTACATATATATATATATATATGCTTTTATTTAGTTCATTCATGGATTTGCCATTATAGTCAAAAGTTTGTTATCAATTTTCAACTACTTACCCATAAGCTATCAGGTTCAAACTTTCCACACACACTGTTTGGCAAAAATAATGTGGTGAAGCGATTATTAGTCGCTAAAGGACTACTGTTTTCGTTTTGCGATTTTGCGTCGATTCACTATAAACGGCGAATTACTTCTCAGACTGTTGCCACAAGGTATTATCACTCTATGTTACATTTAAAAAAATTAAATAATGAAAAATCTGCATAAATGTATGCATATTTCTCGCATTGTGATAAAACAAAGGTATATAGAACCATCGAATTTTGAAGGACGTAATTCTCCTACGAATATGGGCACGTAGAAGACCAAATTTGAAATTTGGAACTTGTTTCATTATCGATTTCCTATTTTGTAAAACGTTAACGAATTTTTGATTAACATACTCAAGGATTTCAAAGCGAGCAATGGCAACGGCAACGTTCTACAGAAATTTTTTTTTTTATCTCCAACGCGTGAGTCTCTGTATCGGAAATTCTAAAGATGTGCTTAATTTAAAACTATTTTGTGATATCGCTGTTGAACTGAATTTTATGGTTTAAGTGCAAAGAACGTGATATTTAATAAATAAATGTAATACACAAAATGTTAAAAAAAAGCCCCCTTGGACATAATTTAAAATCTGAAACATTTCAGATTTTTTTTTAAAATTCGATTCAGACTTTTTTTAATTTAATGCTTATCGCACATATCTTCATTTAATGATAACACACACACACACACACACACACACACAAAAAAAAAAAAAAAAAATCGCGCCACCATTAAAGCGGGAAAAAAATCCTTTAAATGAGGTTGATATGGGATTTTAACGTAATATCTGGTTTTTTGACAAAATCGGTGAATTTTTTCGGACATTTGTCGTAATAGAATTGTTGGAAGTTAAACATTATTCATTGCTGAAAAATAATATCTCAAATGAATAATATTAGTAATAAGCCTACACTGAAACTAAAAAAGGGAAATTAAAATTAAAAAAGCTGGTTTTAATAAAATAGGGTTTTATACAACTCATAAAATCATTAATGAACAAAAACGGGAAAAGTAATCTGCCATTATAGTTTAACAGGAACAAGAGGATTAGGTAATTCTCTTCTAGAGTCTTTTACAAAATTCTCTCATCTACAGTTTTGCATCACGAATAATAAAAGCATAGGCGACGGAATAACGAAGTCTATTGATCGAAGTATAAGCCATTATCTTTATAAAGTTATCAAGAGAGCAGCACGCTATTATTAGTGATATAAAACTGTAGATGAATTCTGTAAATAAAAGAAGTATTTAATCTCTTGTTCTAATTAAGTTACATGCTACATTATTTTTCTTCTTTCAGTTCACTAATTAGTTTATAAGATTGAAATAAAACTAAATCAACTCCCTATTTGCTAGGTTCATGTATAACTCAAAATCAAGGCTAAACATAAAATAATAAATATTAAAAAAATTAATAAATTAAAAAAACGAAAGCTTTCAGATTTTACATTACGCCTAAAAGGGTTTTTTTTTTTAACGTTTTGTATGTTATCTTCATTTATTCAATATCACGTTCTTAAACTATAAAATTCAATTCAACAGCAATATCACAAAATAATTTTAAAATGAGCATATCTTTAGAATATCTGATACGCTGGAGATAAATATGTCCCCCCCCCCTTCCCGTACTGTGTTGCCATTGCTGGCTTTGAAATCGTTGAGTTTGTTAGTCTGAAATTAATAAATCCAAAATATGAAATCGATAATAAAACAAATTCCAAATTAGGGCTTCCAGACACCCATATTCGGTGGAAGATTACGTTATTCAAAATTGGATGGCTCTAGGTACCGTTGTTTTATCACAATGGGAGAAACATACATACATTTAATGCAAATTGTTCATTATTTCATTTCTTTAAATATAATACAGGGCGATAATATTTGGTGGCATTAATTTCCAAAGTGAGTCGCCGTTTATAGTGGATCTCTGCAAAATGCCAAAACGAAATTATTAGCCTTTCTGAGCTAAGGCTCCTTTGGCTAAAAAGTAAAATAGTGGTTTTCTACTGAGAGAAACATACATCCATTTATGCAGATTCTTCATAATGTAATTTCTTTAAATATAACACATGATGATAATATTTGGAGGCAACAATTTGAAAAGTGAAACGAACATTTAAAGTTTTCGATGCAAAATGTCAAAACGAAATTAATAGCCCTTCTGGGCTATAACGCCCTTTCGGCTAAAAAGAATAATCTATGTTATGATTAACTTAAAAATACCATTTACAATTTACCTGTATTGTAAAACAGTTAAAGCTGAAGAATAAATCTATTTGGTGACGATTTTGTTTAATGCTGTCGATGTGTGATCGTGGTTTTGTAATCGGTCCGCAGTAAAGGAGTCTTGACTATTTTTTACATCCTTGTACGAAGTAAAGGAAGTACTGAAATCGCGAAAAATTTTGGGTATCGTATTTCAACGAAAATATCCATTTTGACCGCTGTCGATTCCATTTGAACGATGTTTTTGTGCTACATCGGTACGTACGGACAAAAATAAAGGATACTTTTCCACAAAACGAATTGTGAAATGCATTTAAAATGTATTCAGAAGAGATTTTGTTCGTGACGTCTGTGCGTACGTATGTATGTATCTCGCATTACTCAAAAATGAGTTGCCTCAGAACGTTGAAATTTTGTATATGGGACTGCTATAACATATAAATGTGCACTATACGCATTCTGTTACCCGGTTCGGTGAGCTAAAGTTTTTTATTCTTATACGTTGGTGCATTTTTTTTTTTTTCCTTTAAAAGTGATTGAATTATATTGTTCTTATGTTCCGGTTAAGAATTTTATGCCTTTAGTTAATCTGCATGCAAAAGTTGTAAAATTTAGTAGCATAGTGAATTAAGTCAGTTTCTGCACCAACTGCAGTGTCTTTTTTATGAGTGGGCGCCAAAAGTTTTGTCAAAATGTGTCTTTCTGAATAATTTTAATTAATTTAAACTTTAATTTTAATTGTAAAAAATGTTTTTAACGATTTTTAACTCTATTTGGTGTTTTACGTTTTCCTGTATTTTTCAATTTTTAATGAAGATGTTTTGATTTTTTATGTATTTTTTTCTTTGCCGCGAAGTGAGAACTGAATGTATTGAATGAGAAATATATCTCTAAAGAAATTTGTGGAAATAAGTTTAACTGAAATGCGGCAAAAATGTGCATAATATAATAGGCCGTTCAAGGAAGTCATGTGGTTGTTTGTTCACATCAGATTTTTTTTTTTTTTTTTTTTTAACAGGAGGCGGTTAATCGGCAACTGGTTCATCCGCCCCGATCAAAGGGGAGTTGAGTATGTTATAATCATAATATCTTCATTATTATTATAACACAGTGAACTCCCGTTTGACCGACATTATGATGTCTTCATATCATTTAGAAGTACAAGAATTATAACACTAAATGAGAACTCGCGGGGAAGAGAAACTGACAATATTCGCGGAAAAAATAGCAAAAGTTCGCGAAATTTTCACGGCTTGGGATTTACGCTAACAAAATTCGTGGCAGATGATTCATTTATTGTCATATTTCAAGCAAAAATAATTCATTATTTACAAATTAGTAAAACAAGCATTATGTTATACTTTTAGAAACGTACAACGAAGTCAAATCTATGAACTTACAAACCTCTGTAAGAGAAACACGTATTTAAGTTCATATATAAGCATGACAGACTCATAGACAGCGGGCTGAATGCGATACTTGTTTCACTTCGAGAAAATAACAAAAAGTATATATCTATATATATATAGAAGAAAGTCTGTAAGAAAGTCTGTATGAACACCAACAACAACAAAAAAAAAAAAAAAAAGAGGGGGCTAAAATCAGATATATTAATTAAAACCTCGGAAAAGCGATAATTTTTTGCCCTCATTTTTCCGAATGGCAAGCTGTAGATGAAAATCTGCTTTATTTCGAAAGTTGTTGCCACTGCTCGCTTTCAAATCCTAGAATTAGTTAATAAAAAATTTCTGCGTTTTTCGATGAAATAAAAATAGCATTGCCAAACATTAAATATATTATTCTCGATTCCGAAAATTCGTGGGAAGCCATTTCGACTATTCCCATCTTCGTACGACTTTAATCAGCCGAAATATTATTAATTAAAATCTCTGAAAGCGCTCATTTGCGCACTCATTTTTCCGAGTGGCAACAGTCTCGCGCGTTGGAGATAAAAATGCTTTATTTCGAAAAGTGTTGTTGCTGCTCGCTCTCAAATCGCACAGTTTGTTAATCAAAAATTTGTAAGTTTTACAAAATCTATACATTCTATATAAAGAAGAATGTCTGTTTATGTGTTTGTTTGTTCGCGTTATTGATTTCTGATCAATTATGATAAATTTTTTGCCACATTTAAACGATTAAAATTGACTATAGGTGAAAACTGGACGGAACTTGAGCTTTTACGACCATTTTGATTAGAAAGACGAACATAATTAAAAACTGCGTGCCATTGCTGCTAATGTAATGAGAGAGAATTAGCTTATTTTTCTATCGACATTTTTTATGTGGGTTTCATATCGCATCAAACTGAAAAATGTAGGTCTATGAATCGTATTTTTTGCATCGTTATTAAAGAAGGATTACAGCGGTATCGTTTTCTCTGCTGTTAGATGCATTACTCTCAATCTAACTTAACTGGCATCGGGTGCTTCCGCTAGTTTATAATAAAAAGAATTGGTTTTCGTCCCAATATCGAGGCATGGGGATGCTAAAGGACAATGCGCAATCGCGGGTGCTAAAGGACTTGAAACGATCTTTTCACAAAAATACTTTTTCGACAGATGCTGAGAGTATGCTAGCCCATGTGTTTGTTGACAGAATTGAGAGAAATCCAATGCGATTCAATTTTAAAGTAAAAATATGATGAAATGGGTATCCCTAAATTTATACTCGACTGTACGGTTCCCCAACAGCCACAAATTTGTATCGTATGTGATTTCCATGTTCGATAGTACGTATCAGCGTGAACAACTTTTCTCACTTAAGTAAAGGAACAAATCCCCAACGAGATCCAGGTTAACAGACATTCATCTGACCTCTGTTATTAAATCGCACATGCGAACATGGTTCCAAACATCCGAAAGCTGTTGTGAGAAAAAGATACTAGGTGTCGGGACAGTAAAAATACGTTTACTACAGGGACTTTTTAACGTTCTTTCCACTTTTTAAAGAACTATTGTATTAATTACAATATTATGTATTTACTCACTAAATTGCATCTTTAAATAAAAAAATGACTTTTTTTTTTCTTCCTTCCGGCCCATACTATTGTACGCTGATGACTATTTGGCCCAACTGAGGTATAGTACTGAGTTTGACATACCTGAATTCTGCTTTCAAAAAATGGAATTTTGATTTCTGTTGAAAATTAACGAAAATTGATCCTTGTGAAATATGCATCTCTTTCTTTCGGCGTAATGGAAGAATATCGAAACGAGGTAGTACTGAAGTTTTTAAATACGAAAAATAATCTGGCAATTGTAACAAAAATAGAAAAATCTTAGAAAGAGTCTGAATTTTTTTCAAATATTTGTTTACATTTCTGGAAGCCGCCCAGACAGGAAGCCTGACTGCGATACCGAAGGGTCCGAGTCCGAATCCCGGAGAAGCATGGATGAAAAACTGTCTGCGCCTTCATAGGAAGGTAACGGTGGCCGTCTATTAGATACTCCCACAATAAAATGGCCACTATTTCTGGACTTAGTAGTGGCCAATACTGCTATAAACAAGTGTCCGCCCTGAGAGGGAAAAAAAAAAAAAATCTGGAAAATTTTTCTTTTTCGATATTCCTGAAATTGAATAAATGCATGAAACTAATCTCAGGAATAAGAAGAGTGATAAAATTATCGATTTAACCAATAATCAGATGAAACGTCTTTAATGATGTCAATAAGCATCTAATTATCAAAACAAAAAGACTGAACTTAAGGAAAGGCTCTATATTTTAATATTTTAATATTCCCATCTTCGTACGACTTTAATCAGCCGAAATATTATTAATTAAAAACTCTGAAAGCGCTCATTTGCGCACTCATTTTTCCGAGTGGCAACAGTCTCGCGCGTTGGAGATAAAAATGATTTATTTCGAAAAGTGTTGTTGCTGCTCGCTTTCAAATCGCACAGTTTGTTAATCAAAAATTTGTAAGTTTTACAAAATCTATACATTCTATATAAAGAAGAATGTCTGTTTATGTGTTTGTTTGTTCGCGTAATTGATTTCTGATCAATTATGATAAATTTTTTGCCACATTTAAACGATTAAAATTGACTATAGGTGATTGACTATAGGTGGTCAATGGAAATGTGTTCTTATATACTTACGCAAATCTTTCTTTAAACGCTACATATTTCTTTTCTTTTTTCTTTTTTTTCTTTTTTTTTTCCACGCTGTACACCAAGGATGTCAAACTCGCGGCCCACAACAAATATTTTTGCGGCCCGGCCAATATATCGGCAAATAATAATATATAATAATAAAATAACATATCGACGAAGAAAAAAATGAAATGTTTACTGCTAAGTAATTAACGATAATTTATTCAGTGTTGTTAGATTACTCACAGCGAGCTGACACACACACTACTTAAATTACAAATGCGTGTGAGTAGCTTGCGTTCAGCTACCTTCGGCTTTTGGGAGACACGTGCACTCAGAACTTGTACGCATCCCCCGATAGCCGAACTCATGGTTTCAGTTTTCCAATCATAGTTTTTTACGATATATTGGTGCATGCATGTGCATGCACTTTGCTTTATTATTAATTATTACTTAATTCATATTGTTACGGATTTCCTAGTTATTTATTTATTTAGTTTTTTTTTTTTTTTTTTTTTTTTATTTAGAATTGTAATTAGATTTGCTTCATGTTGCCTTAGCAACGCAGACGATTTTTGAAAAGACAGCTGCGTTGGAAGATTAAAAATAGAACACCGCGTGCATTTAATACCTAATAAATAAATATCTCGTAATTGCTGTTGCCATCCACAAAAATCTAGATATTTATAGATGTTTCCAGTATATTCGAGAAATTAATTATAAAGCTTATAAAAGCCGAGAACAAACAACTCATCTCAGTAGTAGCTGTAGTTCTAGCGAACTGCTTGTTTATTTAATGCTGTGATTGATTTGTAACGATTTCGCTGTGAGATAGAATTAGTTTCTCTGTTTTGAATTGATTTTTGCTAAACGTTTGACATTTTGTGATATTGTTAGAATATTTTTGAAGAAATATTTCAGTATTTTGATTTATCTCTTGTGGAAAGAATAAATTTTTGTTAGCTTTTTAAAGTTAACCGTGTTTATTCCAGCCCTTTGTATTCAGTATGTCTATAACAAAACCAAGTGGTAGTAAAATTGAACGAAAAATCGCTGACGAACATAGAATATTCCAAGTAAAATGGGAATTAGAATATTTTTGCTGTGAAATTAAAGATAAAATAATCTGCTTGATATGTAATAGTACTATTAATGTACCAAAGTTATATAATATTAAACGTCATTACGAACAACACAAATCGAAATATAACAATTACGAAGGATTAATGAAAGAAGAAAAGTTGAAAGAGCTCAAGTTAGGAGTGAAAAAGCAACAGTCCATGTTTAGTAAAGTATTGCAAGAAAGTGAAGCGGCGGTACATGCAAGCTACGTCTTGTCCGAGTTGATAGCTAAACATTCGAAGCCTTTTACTGACGGTGATTTCATCAAGGAATGCCTAATGAAAGCTGGAGAAATTGTGTGTCCTGGAAATGTTAAGGCTTTTCAATCAATTTCATTGTCTCGAAATACAGTTGCGGAAAGAGTTACTGATTTAGCCGCGAATTTAAGTGCAAAGCAAAATCATCTAGTTTCGAAAGTGTCTCCATTGCCTGTGACGAGAGCACGGACATTAGTGGCAAAGCTCAATTAGCAGTGTTTCTTCGTTCTTGTGACAAGAATTTTAACATTTTTGAGGAATTACTGGAACTAATACCGGTGCCTGGTACTACCACAGGAGAAGATATATTTACTTGTGTTTTTGAACTTCTGCAGAAATACAATCTACCTTTGGTAAAATTAAATTCTGTAGCTACAGATGGCGCTCCATCAATGACCGGGAAAAACAAGGGCTTCGGAGCATTACTAAGAAAAAAACTTAGTGAAATTCATGGTTCAAACATTCATCATATGCATTGTATTATACATCAAGAAGTTCTATGCACGAAAGTAATAAATATGGAGAATGTTTTGTCATATATAAAAAAAGTTATAAATTTTATAAGATCTCGAGGTTTAAATCAGCGTCAATTCACTGCTTTCTTAAGTGAGTTAGATAGTGAATATTCGGGTTTGTCCTACTATACCGAGGTACGTTGGTTATCTTGCTCCAAGATTCTCAAACAATTCTGGGATTTGAAAGAAGAAATATGTCAGTTTTTAAAAACGAAAAATCAAGACGTAAGTTTGTTTTACGATCCAATATGCATACAAGATTTATCTTTCTTGGTTGATATAACCAAACACACACTTAACCGATTTAAATTTATCGTTACAAGGAAAAGATCATATCATTACGAACATGTTTGACATAATTAAAGCATTCAAATGTCAACTAGTTCTTTGGGAAAAACAACTTAAAAATGAAGATTTGACGCACTTCCCGACGTGCAGCATGAATAAATCAAGTTTAGATGATATTTGTTCGTATCAAAAATACGCAGAAAAAATTGCAAATTTAACAACTGAATTTGAAACGAGGTTTAATGATTTTAGTTCCCTCGAAGACAATTTTTTTTTTTTTTTTTCCTTCGATTTTTTTCAATAAGTATTGACTCAGTACCCAGCCATATGCAAACAGAGGTGATCGAGATTCAATGCAACTCAAATTTGAAAGCAAAATTCATTGAAGTGGGCGTGCCTGAATTTTACAAGTATTTAACAGACAGGTTTGAAAATACTCGAAAATTCGCATATGAAATTATTTCCATGTTTGGTAGCACTTATCGGTGCGAGCAGTTATTTTCAGTCATGAAAGGTAATAAGTCTCCTATTAGAAACCGTATTAATGATGCTCACCTTGGGTCAGCGTTGAAAGTTATCACTGCAAACAAAATTTCTCCCGAAATAGGAAAGATAATAGCAGAGAAGAGATGTCAAGTATCAGGACGTAAACATTAAATTTTTCTTGTTCTTTTCTATATAAATATATATATATGATTATTATTTCATAAGAATAAATTGAATTTAATTAAAAAATTAAATTTAAATACAAATTTAATTAAATATTTTTTGCGCCATTGCTGCAAGGAATGAAATTTAAATTTAAACAAATTTAAATTTAATTTTTAACAAATACGTATAAAAGTAAAAAAGCAAATTTAAATCCTAAAAAAAGGTAAAAAGCCAAAATAATTTAATTAAAAAAAAGTGCAAACATATAAAAGATTTAATACTAGAACTAATCAACAATATCATTTAAATTCAGAAGCATAAGCAAATCAAGTGCAAAATCTGTCCATGAAAATAAATTTACTAATTTAATAAATTAAACATTTTTTTAAAAAAATGCATATGTGGATGACCGTTGAGTATGCAGGAGACAGACTTATCAAGGGGAAGTTGCCTCCAAACCTAACTCTCCAATCATTCAATTCGTGTTTCGTCATTCATGCAGGCAAGGGTAAAAGTCAAAACCAAAAGTATTATTCGAAATAAATCTACGTTTCTATGAATATTGATTTTTTTTTTTTTTTTTTTTTTTTTGCGGTCCGCCTAAAGTTAAACCTTGATTGTTTGGCCCAAGTGTACCTATAAGTTTGACATCCCTGCTGTACACATTTGGAGGAGTATTTTTAAGATATTACATCAAGATGATAATTTTATATTGCATTATTTTATGTTATATTATACTACGCATTCTCCTAATTTAACACAATATCTGCATAAAAATTTATGAAACTACAGTTATGTTATCCCAATTAAAATAAAATACAGTATTAAATTTCAGTTGTTTTTATCAATTTTTGATGAATCTTGTAATTATGATACCGAAAGATTTATTTGCTTCCTTAATTAAATATCTAAAAAGTTTTAAAATTTTTTTGCTTTATTTTATTTTTTAAAAACCTTCAGAAATAACTTAACAATTAAATGGTAAAATTAGTTCGATACTAAACTCATTTTCAAGAAAATAATTATGCATTTTAGTATATTTGATTTCATAGTCACACGACAAATCAAATTAAGATAGTCAAAATCTTAAAAAATATGCACAAATCCTTCCCTCCCCCCCAAACAAAGTTCTAAATATTTCGCATTCAGAAAACACTTCATCATCATTACCACGCATCATATACTGCAAGAAACTTAAAAAATTATTCAAGTACGATAACTTATTTCTAAAAACAAAAGACAAACCAAATAAAAAAAACTTCGGTAGCCAACATTTTCCTGTCGTACATACGCAACATGCACTTTCTGATCTGTTTTATCTGTACTTTCCCAAGAATTATCCTTTTGCACATATAAATGTCATCGTCATAGTCCGAAAAGAAAGTAAAATGAAATATTCGAAAGCGAGGCATTACAGCGAGTGGAGGGGGTGGGAAACTCTTTAAAGTGCCGTCCGTTCCGTTAATAGAGGGCCATAACAATAGCCGTCCCGTTCAACCAGGTGTGACGGGACTCGTTCTGTATTGCTGTTTGCTGCTGCAAATGCTCGATATTATCTAAGCCTTTCATCCGTAATCTCGACTCGTTTCCTTTTCCTGCCACTACAGTTCTCTTCTTGCTGGGGAATTCACAAACATGCTGGGGAACACAAACTGCCTTGCAGTTAGCAGCTGCAGTTGGGGAAAAAGGAACTTAAGGATTGAGGTCAACCCCAATTTCGGTCACGCGTCTTCTGGGTTTACGTATTTCCTAGATCAAGGTTGGCAGTGAGCAGCATAGTGCAAGCGGAGGAAGTAGAACCAACCCCGTTAAGAAATTTTTCAAGGGCCAGAGGTGCTAGGAACTCCTCAAGCGTGAAGAAGATGCCTATTATTAAAAATATTAGATTATTAAAATTATTATTAAAAATAACAAGACAACTTGTGAGCAACTTGCAGTCCACGAAGAGCATTTAAGCTATACAATGATTTATCTTACGTTTTAGATATTTGGCAGAAATAAATCTTTATAGAAGGAACGTCCTTAACAAGACGTTGTATAATTCATCACAACTCCAGCAATTTCTGGTTCAAAAATCAGCTGATGTAGGAAATTGTAGTATTCATTAATACGTATATAATTATTAATTTTATCGGTTAAACAACCGATACAATTAGAAATGTTCAGGTGGCATTAGTTTAGAAGTGAGTGAAATATTCCGAAATTTTGCATTCCGGTCACATGAATAGAGACTGATGGCACTGAAGCACTCATTAGTAACTCGATAGTCATATGGCAAGAGTCAACTGAAAAAGACTTTTAATCTTCGAAGAGAAATAAAATAGTTACAATTAAAATGTTTTAAATGTGTCTTTGAAACGTACTACAGTTCTTATTAATATGCACCGTATACAAATTTTGGCATTTTTAAAATTTAAAAAATACAATTTTTAAAAAAACATGAAATAGAACTTTTTGACCCTCGGTCTTTCTAGTTAGATATGGTTTGGTTTATTGAAATTACGGCAAAGCGCACTAAGACTATCTGCCTAAGGGAAAGGATGCCTTCGTGGATGACTTTCTAAGGGAAACTGGCTCGTATATACGTTACATATGGAGAAAACCACGAAAACGCCCATTCAGCCAGCCCGTTCGAATCTCGTTCGGGGGCCCACCAGCGGCCGAGTGGTAAAGTCGCTGAACATCGGCAGTTCGGTCCGAGGTTCGAATCCCGCGAACGGGCTGGCTGCATGGGCGTTTTCGTGGTTTTCACCATGTGTAACGTGTATACGAGCCAGTTTCCCTTAGAAAGTCCTCCACGAAGGCATCCCTCCTCTTAGGCAGATAGCCCTAGTGTGCTTTGCCATAATTAAATACACCGAATCTCGTTCGGACCGAACTACCAGTGTTCAGCGACTCTTTGTAGTTAGGAAAATTTTTATACTAGTTCTAAGACTCTCGCATGACTAAAATTGAGTGAGATATTTAATTTTAAAATTTGCGATTTTTGAACTTGTTTTGAAATGCAGGTTGATAATTAGATTAGAATAATATGAGGTTGATGTTTTTTCCTTAAATACCAATTAACCATATTTTTTCAGCGATTTAGTAATGTGTAACCATCTATAATTTAGTTACATATGGTAAGCAGAAAGAATTCTAACACAAGTCATTTAAGGGTTTTGAAACGCTAAAGCTTTGTTATTAATATTCTAATGCAGTTTTGTTGCTTTAGAATCTGAATCTAATAATCATAAAAAAATTCATTAACCTAGAAATATTGTTTATTTTTAATTTATGTAAATAATGTTACAAGTTGGGTATCTGACAATACTAAACTTGCCAGTGTTTTCTAAAACATGAATTCTGCGAATAAAATCTCCTTTTTGTAAACAAAATATGTTGATCAATACTTTTTAAGACAATCTACATAGAAATGTTCATCACTTAATCTTTTCACATCAGAGATCTTTTCCAAATCTAGTATTTTATTTTTAGTTACGTATAAATACAAATATTTTTCTCTGTAATTTGTGTATGGGTCTTAATTTTGATTTCGAACTTTAACCCTAAATATCTATTCTAGAGAGAAATATCGTACTTACGTAATTTCTTGTCGGGAATGAAAGTTGGCGAAAATTCCACTAAACTTGAGCCAATCGTTCCGGTAGAATTTCAAAGGAACAAATGGTTTATTTAGTTATTACGATAATCACAAATCCCTTTTTATTTAATAATATAATCAACAGATAGAAATTGCTGATACAAAATGTTAACTAAATTAGATCTTCAGCTTTTTGAATATCTAAAAACTAATTCATTAAAATTTACGCTACATTTCTCTGGCTAAAATCCTTAATGGCATTTAAAATAGCTACAAAACAGTCATCTTTAAGAACTCGACGGTGCATAAATTTGCTTCAGTATAAAATTTAATTGTATCTCACCGTTCCTTATTGCACCATTTTGCGAATCTCAGAGTCTTTCTACATTTTAGAATTATGGCAGGATGCCGTGACTTTGCAAATATTCCACTGCCTTCTGTTCTGTGAAAGACAGGTCACACATTTTAATCGTTTTCTCAAAATGCAAGAAAGAAAGGTACAGAAATAGTGGTTAATTTATCTATTTTCATCTTCACAAAAATAAAACTGACTTTTCGAGAATTAATCGAAGTTACATAAAATCGCAACGAAGATGAGTTGTGATGTCACGGTTATCCATTAACAGCGCTATATCGCCCTGTTTGACGACAGTTTTTGTTTGCCAAAATAATCAACAGAAATAAATAAACATAAGTTCTCTGATTTCTTAGATTTTCTAACAAACGCATCCTCCAACATCAGGCACACCGTAGAATACGTACTGAGTGTACGAAAGCAGCCACTTCTACATTCAGCACAAATCATTTCATAAGCAACTGATTCCTAGCCAGACAAGCTGACAGACAGCCGAAGAAATGCAATATTCGTTTAACAGTAAATTACGATAAAAACTTAGTTGTTTAAAAATTCGAAGAAGTATAGGGATTAACGAAATGCTTAAAGTTCTTAACCAGCAATGGATGCTTGACTACTCAGATAAACTGTAGCGACAAGGCCAGCTGGGAAGAGAAGAGAAAGCTTTGGGTGCAGCGATGCGTTCATGCGTTTCTAGGGCATGAGTAGTTATGTATTTTGAGAAATTACTATTCGATTAAAAGCAAAATGTTTCCAATGAATGGCATGAATGAAAATGAGGTATGTGTTATAATAATAGCACAATTATATCTATCTAAATGTAGGAGATTATTTCGGAAACAAGTATGGAAATAAAACAGGCAAAAACAAGGAAGGGAAAAAAAAGTAATAAAAAATAAACTTGAAGAACAGTAGCAACAATGTTTATGTTATAGCAACACTTTTACAGTGAAAAAAGATAATGATTAGAGATAGTAAATTTAGTTACTTTTCAATTACCATTAATTCGATAAGTTTGCCAATTAAAACAAGTTTAGCTGTTTATTATAACTAGTACCGGTACTTTTCCTTCAAACTAATTCCTGAAAATAAAAAAGTAATTAATAAAAAAAACAAGGTTTTATTCAAAATTATCAAATGCAGTATTCTGAATTTAAAGCGTAAATAATGGGGGAAATAGACATTAATCAACACTTATTACGTTGTATCAACATAACCAAAAATACCTGAATACGCTGTATTCTGAATATAAAATATAAGTCTGTATATAACTATAACACAAATCTGAGAGTTACTTAAATTTAATCTAATTTGCATTCTCGTGATGATAGAAGAAACAGAAGATATAAGAAAGAATTAACGCATAAACAAGGAATTAGCTTAAATAGACGTTACATTTGTTTCCAGAAAACACTGATCATGGCTCTGACTTGCTTGAAATATTACCAAATGTGAGATGTCATTTAGCTGTTCAATAAGTATACCGATACCTATGATAGTTATTGAAGTCCCCTTTCTTTCAATTAACTAAATGTGATTATTTACAGTGAGCTTACTGATACTTTTATTTAAGGGAATTATAGTCCCCGACTCGTTTCCTCTAAAATGCAAAGAGGGCAGAAATCTCGTTAGCATGCTTATAATTTCAAGTAACGAATAGTTATCATTGTCAGTTATGGTTGATTAAGTGTTTTCAAGCGGACGTGATAAAAGGAACGCATAGCCACACAGTCAAAATTTCACAAACCATTGCTCATACAAAGATTACGAAACATGGCAGTAATGAAGTAATGAATAGAGCAGAAAAACAGCGACGTACTTGTTTACTGCCAACGAATACAGTTTCTACGTAATCTAACTGCGAAAGATGAAAAAAACTAAAAATATATGCAGTGCAGTAAAATTATTTCATAACATTGTAGCAAAGAAATTTCGGTTATACCATTATACAGAGAACCCTCTCTAACCCCTTTAAGAAAGTTTTCAAAAGCCCATTAACCCTTTGACGCGCGGTGGTCGCGCTCTGAAACCACCAATTTTCGAATTTTTTTCTCCTCTTCCTTACGAAATTTTTGAGTGAAAATCAATTGATTACTGATCCTTTACCTCAAAATAACACAAAATGACTACAGAATCATACATGTTTTAGGTCTTAGTACTTCAAATAGGATCCCTTTTAAAATTCGTTTTCAATGAGACAAAATAACTTCTTTTTATTAATATAAACAACTTTAAATTTCAAAAGTTATTCATCGCACATTATGATTTCTATCATAAACAATAAAAAATAGCAAAAATTAAACTGCACATATAAAAAAAAACCTCTATATGTATGGCATTTGCTTTGTGGTTTCAGGGGTGGTGTGGCTGCAGCGGACGTGGTCAGAGCGGACACAAACGATTTCGTGGTCAGAGCGGACACTACGAAACTCATCGTGGTTAGAGCGGACACATTTTTTTCCCAAGAACAGATAAAGAGTGCAGATAAATAAGTAAATAAATATTTTTAAAAATCTTAAATATAATTTAAACAGTATTTTAAGTGGCAAATCTCTTTCAAGTGGGATACCTTTTTTTTTTTTTACCGAAGTTTTCTGTTTTCGCATTCGATTATCGAATTACAAGGCACTGGAATTACTTTTGGCACTGTAGTATGTCGGTATTTTAGTGACGAAATCATAACCTTTCTGATATAAGTCTGAAAGTTCTTGAAATATCTTGGGAACGGGAACTGACGTTTCTTCTCGGACTCTTTTTCTGCAAGTCTCTAACTTCCTTTTAACTTCCATCTCAGTAATGTTGGGCACGCAGGAATGTTCAGTTTTCTTCAGTACTTCGTTCTGAAAATTTGTCTTTACATTTCCTTTACAACAAGGATGTCAAACTCGCGGCCCACAACAAATATTTTTGCGGCCCGGCCAATATATCGGCAAATAATAATATATAATAATAAAATAACATATCGACGAAGAAAAAAATGAAATGTTTACTGCTAAGTAATTAACGATAATTTATTCAGTGTTGTTAGATTACTCACAGCGAGCTGACACACACACACTACTTAAATTACAAATGCGTGTGAGTAGCTTGCGTTCAGCTACCTTCGGCTTTTGGGGGACACGTGCACTCAGAACTTGTACGCATCCCCGATAGCCGAATGTGGCCGAACTCATGGTCTCAGTTTTCCAATCATAGTTTTGTACGATATATTGGTGCATGCATGTGCATGCACTTTGCTTTATTATTAATTATTACTTAATTCATATTGTTACGGATTTCATAGTTAAAATCCAGATATTTATAGATGTTTCCAGTATATTCGAGAAATTAATTATAAAGCTTATAAAAGCCGAGAACAAACAACTCATCTCAGTAGTAGCTGTAGTTCTAGCGAACTGTTTCTTTACTTAATGCTGTGATTGATTTGTAGCGATTTCGCTGTGAGATAGAATTAGTTTCTCTGTTTTGAATTGATTTTTGCTAAACGTTTGACATTTTGTGATATTGTTAGAATATTTTTGAAGAAATATTTCAGTATTTTGATTTATCTCTTGTGGAAAGAATAAATTTTTGTTATCTTTTTAAAGTTAACCGTGTAACAGCCCTTTGTATTCAGTATGTCTATATCAAAACCAAGTGGTAGTAAAATTGAACGAAAAATCGCTGACGAACATAGAATATTCCAAGTAAAATGGGAATTAGAATATTTTTGCTGTGAAATAAAAGATAAAATAATCTGCTTGATATGTAATAATACTATTAATGTACTATTAATAATACTATTAATTCTTCGATTTTCTCAATAAGTATTGACTCAGTACCTAGCCATATGCAAATGGAGGTGATCGAGATTCAATGCAACTCAAATTTGAAAGCAAAATTCATTGAAGTGGGCGTGCCTGAATTTTACAAATATTTACCAGACAGGTTTGAAAATACTCGAAAATTCGCATATGAAATTATTTCCATGTTTGGTAGCACTTATCGGTGCGAGCAGTTATTTTCAGTCATGAAAGGTAATAAGTCTCCTATTAGAAACCGTATTAATGATGCTCACCTTGGGTCAGCGTTGAAAGTTATCACTGCAAACAAAATTTCTCCCGAAATAGAAAAGATAATAGCAGAGAAGAGATGTCAAGTATCAGGACGTAAACATTAAATTTTTCTTGTTCTTTTCTATATAAATATATATATATAAGTTTATTATTGTATTATTCGAAATAAATCTACGTTTCTATGAATATTGATTTTTTTGGGGGGGCCCGCCTAAAGTTAAACCTTGTTTGTTTGGCCCAAGTGTACCTATGAGTTTGACATCCCTGCTTTACAACGATCTGTCTTACATACCCAGCTCATTCCTAATTTATATTTTCGGTGTAAACGGCATGGCTAATCATCTACAACTAAATATCCTTTTCCTTTATTTGTAGAGAGTAATTTTGTTGTAATGGCTATGGGTTCCATCACAGACTTTTTCGAGGCTATAAAACGACATACACATTTCATAAGGATAAAACATCCACTGAAAAACCTTTACTCTTAAAATATCGGCTTATCTCTACAGCAGGTGCAAAGCTCGAAAGTACATAATAGGTGACATGTGACTAATTAGGTAAACGATACAATAGGTGCAAAAATGTCCGCTCTAACCCACCCAGTTACCCTCACGTGTCCGCTGTAGCCACTGTCCGCTCCAACCACGTCCGCTCTGACCACGTAACCGTTTCAGGACGCGACCACTGCCCTATTAGAGCATTGTGTCACAATGCTCTAGAGGCACGGTGGTCCCGTCTTGAAACCACTGCTCTTCACAATGGCATTTGTTTGCTTCTCAAATAGGAATGATTATTTTTATCCGGATATAGATAAGGGGTTTTGAAATCACAGAGTTATTTTAGTACTAAATAATACATGCACCTGCCCAGTAAAAAGGTCTTTCTTTTTCAGAGACCTTTCTCTGACCTCAACACACTTGCTTCCCAAGCTAGTATTGTGATTTTATAAATTATTTCCTGTGGTTTAAATTTAATGTACATATACTTTGCTGTAATTAAAAATAGAAATCGCATAAAGTTTTATTTAAATTAAAAATATTTTCTGAAAATTTTGAGATGAAATACGAATAAAATAAGTATGAATGGGAAACGAAGGATCCGTACCAAAGCCAAAAAGACCAAGCCCCCCCCCCCAATTGACATAAAAAAACCACAAATTCCATGTGCCAGATGAAAAGAAACTAAATAACGCTGGACATACACCAGTGAAATTTAGATCCAATCAGTGTACATTTTGTAGCAGAAGGAAGAAACGTCATAGAAGAAGACACATCTGCGAAACGTACAATGTGGGTCTATGCATGTACCAAAAAGACAAAACATGCTTTGAACAGTGTCAAAAAAAAAAAAAAAAAAAAAAAAAAAAATTGTTCTTTGAAATTAAAAAAAAAAAAAGAGAGAGAGAGAGAGAGACTCTTTTTTTTTTAATCCTTATTTTACTGAGTTTTAATCCATGTAACCAAACGTCCTTATTATGTAGGTACTTATAAATTATAAATTATTATTAAACGCGCACGGAAAAAAAGCAAGTTTTTTTTTTTTTTTTTTTTCCTACTACCTAGGTAAGTTTCAAAGTCCTAGACGCGCGGTGGTTTCACAGTGCGACCACCACCCACAGAACAATGGGCAAGAGTAGATTTTTTTAATTCATATATTATTTGTCTCTAGGATCATAATATTCAATTTCTAGAGTTTTTAGTTAAAAAAAAATTATAAAAATAATATGGCGCGCAAAAATATATGCAGTGCAGTAAAATTATTTCATAACATTGAGCAAAGAAATTTCTGTTATACCATTATACAGAGAACCCTCTCTAACCCCTTTAAGAAAGATTTCAAAAGCCCTTTAAGAAGTTTTCTAAGGGCTAAAATGACCTTTCATAGTTCCATATCACTTGGTCTTATTTGGTGGTTGTCGCCTTAGAGAGGTATATTCTTTATCTCAAAAATATTGGTCACTTTCAGAAGCGGTCGTCTTAGGAAGAAGGCCGTCCCGAAAATGTTCTCTGTATTTGTAATCTGTATTTACGCGAACTCGATTTAGTTCCCTGTCTAGAAGACAAAACCCAAGAATAATATGTTTTGCTACATTCAATTATTCACCATCGCAATTCATTTTCTAATAAGCAAATTAAGCAACGAGTTCTAATTATGCAAGATATTAGTTTTGCGAATTGACACAACAGAGTGACTGCAGCAGTTACGATTATCACCGAAGATTCTCACTGAGAGTTTGTTACTATGCTTTGAGGATCTCGTGTTTCATGAACAGATGTTAGTGTTTTCAATAACTATGGCTTGCAAATAGAAATTTAAATGATGAATACTGAAATAATGCTACATCTGGTATTAATTGGATGTAAATTATGTTACTATGCTATGAATGCCTACAAATAATATGGATTATTAATATTGTCTGTTACTTTAAAATAGGCACTTCAGTGTCGTAGCAACCTTCCGTTAATTTATGATGATAACGCGTGTCGTCATCACCCTAAAGAAGGGATTAAGGGATTTTTAGCAAATAGAAAGATTCGACTTTCTTAATGAGCAATCGTTACTCTGGTTATGAAGCAAGCCAAGCCAGGATGGATGACTTTGAAGTACCTATTTTAAAGTAACAGACTATAGTATATTATTTTTGCAAATAATGACCATAGTGTGAAACGAATTCTTACAAAGCCGGTAAGATAATTTTTTTAAAAATTTGCTTCTCTTATCCTTTTGAGAGATGATCAGTGATAATCATGTCGTATAATGAAGTAAATATTTTCTAGATGTTCAGGTTTACCGCCGATGCCTTGTTTTTAAATATGAGGTGTTCTCCCCCTTTTTTTTTACTTGTAGACATATACATAATTTGGCAGGAAAAAAAAATCATAGAAAATATTACCTACGTATTTGTCGCAAAGCAGTTTTTTGATAGGGTCTCAGGAAATTTTTGTTACAGATCAATACAGCCAACATATTACAACAGCATACGCAAAATGTTATTATTAATGTGATTTAATTTTGCTTATACTTCATCTCTATCACCCAAGATCCATTCTATCACCCAAGATTTCTTTTATGCAACGCGGGAACTACGACAACGAAATAGGTTGACCCTCCTAAATTAAAGCGTCTCAGTGTTATTTATTATTATTATTATTGCCAGATCGCTCTCCGTTGATTTATCAAAAACAGGGCCAGGCAAACTACAAATTCTGAGAACTTCTGGCATTTCCAATAGGAAGAATTTAATTTATCTCTCAAATCGGAATAACACATATTGTTCCAAAAATGAATACTTAACATAACAATATACATACCTCTTAATAATAATTTATACCATTTAAAATTAAGGAAAAATGTAACTTTAGTTTCACGCAGATTTTGAATTTGGTCTTCAACACATCAGCAAAGAAAAGTTACCAAAATTTCAAATTAAATTAATCAGAATTTTCTGTTCCTGAAGACGAAAGATTTATCTCTATTGCCTGAAATCGATTAGAATTTCATTCTTCATTGGCATGCTTCCCTTACAATAAATTACTATTAGTACAATTATAAGAGATACTTCTAATACCACGCATAACACCGCAACATTTTATGTATCAAAACTATAGAAATTTTAATTAATGAAATCTCCGATCTTCCAATTTTTATAACTGCTATTTAGCTGACTCATGGTATTTGCCGCTATGGTTAAAACTTTTTATCGATTTTAAAAGTACTTCCTGATATAACTCAGTTTTGCACAGACACGCATTTTGTAGGTGTAATCTAAAGAATTTATTTTTCAAAATTAGATTTAATTTATTTTGGAATGTTGAGATTATTTTTATCGTTTATCTTATCGATAATATATTTATTATTTTATATTTATTATTTATATTAATTATTATTATTTATCGTTGAGATTATTTTTATCGTCTTTGTTTAACGATCAAACTAAAAATCTCAGAATTTTACTGTTTTCACGGATGGAATCTATATGAGGTTTCTATATCTGTCTTTATTGTAAAAACTGCTGGATTTTCAGCCATTTGACATTACAGAATGACTGGAAGTGAAAGAGCGATTATTCATTGTTGAAAATAGTTTTCGGTTGAGCAATCTGATTAATAAAGTGTCGCTGAAACTAAAAAGATGAAAAAATTGTTTTATAAAATGAGCTTTTATTCAAAAAGAATAATGAATAAAAAATCGAAAATAATTTATCATCTACGCTAACAGGAGCAAGCGATTATCTTTACAAAATTTATGTACAATTTTACACTACGAATAATAAAAGCAAGGGAGCTTAAATTACGAAGTGCACTGCCAAAAGCCATTAATTTTATAAATTTAACAAAGGCGCCCACGCTTTTATTCTTTATGATAGAAAGTTATAGATGAATTTTGTAAGGATAATTATTTAATTTGTTCCCATGAAAATATATGATAGATTATCTTTTTACTTTTAATTCATTACTTTTTTAAATAAAAGATTATTTTAAAAATAAATATGAGAAAGCGATCTGAATGCAAGAGATCTGCGAGTACAGGGAGTGTTTAGGTCGTGAAAGAAAGGAATGCTTGTAATTTTGACGTTTCTTAATGAATAAAATTCTTTCTCTGCAATTTTTACTGCGGCAATAGCATAATAATCATTTTCCTTTTATATATAGTGGCAGCCAACGTGCCTTATATTACCTTTGTTAGAAAACCTATTCCCGCTAGTTAACTTTTTAAATAATTCGAAAATGAAAATCCATACGGTATTATTTCTGGTATAAACGTTAGATCCATATATAAATACGCTTAAAGCAAATAATAATAGTAAAGCATCATCAAACACACCCACAATACGAAATTCGTTGCCTGAGTGGAGTTCTGAATACAAGGGATTTGTGAGCGATGTCTACACGAAGGAAGGCGGTTGCTCCAACGTCTTCCGAAACGGAGAGACCTGCTGCTGCAAGGAATGTGGATTACCTGCAAATCCGCTGCCGCACGCATGACATCAATGAAAGCAGTAGGAACTGAATGATCTTCGACACCGCCATCCATTCCCTCATCGGAAAGAACGGTTCGCTAATTGAAGTAAGACGGGGAAGGGAGAGAGGAAAGAGAAAGATTAGGAAAATTAGACACGCGTCGTCACCCTTAATGCGATGACGTCACGCGCTTTCGGCATTCCGTGACCCGCGGACCGTGAAACAATGGAATTAAAACACGTGTGGTGTGTGTAGGGAGACGGAAAGATGGCAGGGAAAAAAATAAACAAACGTAATAATAACAATGATTAATAAAATATTCGTTCTTAAACATTTTACGGACAATGTAGCCGTCACAAAAGAATGCATCAAGTGGATTCTTTGTCGACAAAAATTGTTAGTTCTCGAGAATTTTATTTCTCCACGAATATAGTTTAATATTTTCATTTTAAATGACTGTTAGCTAAATATTACTGAAATAATACGAGAAATGGTGTCCACAGTCAACGGAGAAAGTAGTTTAATATACGTAATAAAAATTACTCGAATATTCATGAATTAGGGGAGTAAAAGGTTTCCTTAAGGGGGAAAAAACCGTTATGCTTTTTTATTTTTAAATCATTTGTACGAGAAAAAAGAATAATTCAGCAATTTAAAATTTTTTACATTTTAAAACGCCGAAGAACGGAGAAAAGAAGGCAGCGGGGCTAAATCACAAGAGAAAGAAAAAGAAGGGAGAAATTCAACATCTCTCTAAGAAGACCATCATCATAATATAATTACCTGGTCATCTTAGATAGTTCACGGTATCTATTGTTTTAAATAACTTTTAAAAATTGTTTACACTCTTTATGTATATATAAACACTCAAACATGCATGAAATAGGTCCAAAATGTTTCCTTAACGGGAGAAACATGTTTAGACACTTCACTCGGAGGGGGATGGAAGTACTTTTTTCTCAGAAAAATGTATTAATTTTTTACATTCTAAAATTACCAAAAATAGGCGGGCGATTACAACAGTAAGAAAAAGGAGGGGGAAAGTACTTACCTTTTAGAGAAAATATAATTTAGTAAATTTAAATCCTGTGTTTGTTTTCATATGGCATTTCTTCATGGACTGAGCTTCCTAAACGAAAAGAAAAAAAAAAAATATTGTTATAAATACATTCCACTAATTCAGTCTCTTTTTCGTGTTATTACGAATTTTATACATAATAAAGTTTCCACAATATTAGATAGAAATAAATTAAACTGGAATCGAAGTTGATCAAAAAGACACTTCGCCTAAATTAGAAACCCTTGAACTTTTCGCTGTCGATCCCCTGGAGCGTGAGAGTTCATTAATTTCATCATTCTCTTCCTTAATAAAAATATCTTCATAATTATTTGCTAAACATAATTATTCATAAACATACATAAATGCCATACCCTATACTGTCGCTTGACACACATAACGTAAATGAATTTGTTACATTTAACATATGTGACTCATAAAAGAACAAATAACTAATTTCATACTACAAATCGACTCACTTTCCTCATTTTTAAAATATGCATAAAAGCAAATTTAGTTTGGCGTTAATTCTGAATAAAACTGTATCGATCTCGAAGGTGCTCAGACACAGATATCTCTCTTCTTCAAGAGCAAAACTTATTTGTAAAGATGGATGCTTGGGTACTTAAATTATTTTAGCTTGAGCACTAAAAATTTAGCGCTATTGCTAGAGCCTCCAAATAACAAAATATATAGGAAATATTACATGCACAAACTTAGTGATATGTTCCATTGAGGAGAGGTTAGGTTAGGTTATTTAATTACGGCAAAGCCTCGAGGGCTATCTGCCCAACGGGAGGGATGCCTTCGTGGAGGACTTTCTAAGGGAAACTGGCTCGTATACACGTTACACATGGGGAAAACCACGAAAACACCCATGCAGCCAGCCCGTTCGCGGGATTCGAACCTCGGACCGAACTACCTCCAATGAGGAGAGAGAAAACAGGTACCGAGGACCTTGACTCGATGATCAGACTTGCAATAAATAATATGAGGAAAAGATGAACACGATTAAAAGTGAACAAAGTAACAAATGTAGACATAATAACTAATTCTAGGTTAAAAATAAGATAAATACACACAATTATGTAGCTAATGACTAATTATGTAGCAATGAAAAATGACATAAGGCTCGTGCGAAGTCATTATCTATGATGTCACATTTGAAATTTTCGAAATACATGACGTTATCATTCTTAATGATTTTATCATAGAAATTCCTGTTGATGTTATGAACGTCCTCCTTTATATTATCGATTTTCAAGTCTTTGTTCAGTAGCTTATTTCGTTAAAACCAGGAATCACAAGCAATGTTTTTCAGCATGTTGTAAAAATAGGAGAAGCGACAGCAGTTTTATACCGAAAGAAATGTGTGAAGCAAAGCGGAAAAGAACATTGTGCCAACTGTCGAGAAAAATGACAATGAAATTGATAAACTAAGACATCAGAATTTTGAAACCTAGGAAAAACTAGGACTGAAATTAAATGTCATTAACCAAAGGCAATAAACTTTCGTGAACGTAAAAAATTTCAAGGACATATAGTTCGGCAGCTGGAGAAGCGCTTGATAGCAACCGAAGAAAAGCTTGATAAAAGTTGTGCACTTGATACCAATTTGGAGATGAAATGTATCCATAAACTTTTTAAAAGCTTTCTGAATACCAAAATTAACTTCCGTGCATTACTAATAATAGTAATAATAAAAACTTCCTGGTCAGTGCCGAAAATAAACAAATAACAAAAAATTTGTTTTAAACGTTACACTGAAACAAACAAACAAAAACAAAAAATCATTCGAGGGAAAAATACATTCCTTACAGGACAAACGAAGCAAAAAATTTTTCAGTTTCAAGAAAGGACAGTAAATGCATAGATAAAAGTTTTTATATTTTTTTCTTGAAATAAAGATAAATGTTTTTACCTTTCTTTCTTAAAATAAAGGTAAATGTTTTCATCTTTCTTTCTTGAAATATAAAACCCTAGAAACCGAAAGGTAACACATGGTAATGTTTTATCTTCCTTGAAATATAAAATACCAGAAAAATAATTATCTAGTTTCACGAGTAGAAATGATTTTAAATAGCATGATTTCTGTTTAAGAAACAAAGTGATGTTGATATTAAAGAACTCCTTCGCCCGTTCTTATTTTCAGAAGATATCAAAGACTATAAAAATGAATTTTCAAGTTTCAAGAAAAGGCAGATAAGTACCAAGCCACGTTTTCTCTTTCATTCTTGAAAGACAAAACCCCTATACCTAGTTATGCTTTATCCTTCTTTCTTGAACTATAAAATACCGGAAAAACAAATACCTAGTTTCATAAGAAGAAATTATTTTAAGTAACATAATTTCTGCTCAAGAAACAAAACGATGTTGAACAACTAATTTTCTCATCCTTATGTCTAGAAGACATCAAGGCCTTAATCCTTAGTTGCCACAGATGGTTAAATCGGTGGTTTTGTCCTCCAGATCCCACACGTTTTTAATTTCCTGACATGATAGATCCGAGGGTGTGACAGCACCTCGGACATGGCTCGAAAGCGAAACTGTGTGGGGTGTTCGTTTCTATAACGACGTTCCATTTTCAGAGGAGGAAAAAGCAACTGCGTCATCGATATTGATGGCAGTTCTTTATTAAGATGTTGAGATTTCCTGAAGTACATTACGTAATATTTTATGTTTAGGTTATGATTAGCAAAGATTAAATGAAATTGCTTAGGTTATGATTACCAAAGATTAAATGATACTTTCAAAAGTAACTTTTCTTTATAGGACAACTGAATCCTCAAATCACACGAATCCTGGAAAAGATTCGATGGTCGAAAATTCATATTTTCGAGCCACTTTTCTATCTTTGAATCTCAACCTAGAAAATAGTTAAATACTTCTCCTCAAATGCTGAAAGATTAGTTTTA
The DNA here is from genome assembly GCF_044657685.1 of Stegodyphus dumicola. Classification (NCBI taxonomy): domain Eukaryota; kingdom Metazoa; phylum Arthropoda; class Arachnida; order Araneae; family Eresidae; genus Stegodyphus; species Stegodyphus dumicola. The sequence continues at coordinate 65,274,883 of NC_140779.1, forward strand.
TTGATAAAAGAATTGTAGCAACTTTAGTGGGTTTATCTCTTGCAACTCTTGAAATACTCCTCTTATCTATATACTTGCTTCGATTAAAAAATATTCTGAGAAAACTTTAATCCTTTATTTTTTGTCAAATTGTGCTAAGAAAATGAAATTAAATTTCAAGAGTTTTAATCACGTATTTTAATTACTCAGTTTTATTCGTGTTTTCGTAGTAAGTATGGATGTTATCGAAGAATAGTTTAATGGTCCACATAATAAATCCAAGCACAAAATCCAACGTCGACAGTGTTCGAAAATGAATCTATCTGCATGGTTTGCATTATAAATACAATTTTGTTTATTTCCATATTGATTATTTACACTGGAAGTTGATGGTCCATTTGCTTTCAGACATCAAAATCGATGCAAACACTTGTTCTCTCTCTCTCTCTTTTTTTTTTCTTCCAACAGTCAGAATTCTGCTTTTTCCTTGCCGCTACTTCTCTAAACATACCGTGGATAGGGAAGCAGGTTAATAGCAATCAAAGGCATGCGACAGAAGTATAATTAAAAACTGTTTTCTGAAATAATTTCTTTCACTAAACGCAGATTTCAGATTTTCCTTAAAATTAACAGAAAAAATAAAATTTCAATATCAAGTATTAAATTTTAAAAAATTCCTCCAATGTTAAATAAATGTTTGCCTCACCTCTTACTTTTACGTGAAAGAATCGTCGAAAAATTTAGGTTTCGTCCAATTTTCACTAACTTTACGATATTACTCAAATCACTCATGCGAATTCAACAATAAAAGAAGCTTCCTTTCAGTAACTCTTAGATTAGATTAATATTTCCCAAATGAGGTGTAGGACAAAAAATGTCAGATTTAAATCATTTTCTCACATACGGATTCACGTTTCCTCACATAATTTTCAGATATTTCAAGCTGCTTTTTACTAAACGAATATCGAAATGCGAAAAATATGCGAATTTTTTCCGATAATTATTCTTACAAGGTACCTGATTAACAGAAGTCACGATATTGTAAGACTTTAATATGCTCAAATTTAAAACAAACATTCTGAAAATTAAAAAATTTTTCTCAATAAAACAACATGCGAGTAGTCCATTTATTCTAGCAAAAAATACTTTTAAAAAAGATGGCAGAAGAAAAAAAGGAAGCTGAATCAACAATATATCACTCCTACTTAAAAGAATTAAACAATATATTTAAAAAATGGTAACTCCGCTGTTTACAATATTAAATCAAATTATAGTGAAACCTCACGGCCACTTCCGAAAGACGACTATCTCTGAAAATAATCAGTATTTCAGAAAACATAAGTTTACATCACCTCTTAAAGATAATCGCCTCCACAGAAAACTAAAATCATCTGGAACCCAGAGATCGTCTTAGGAAGAATTTCTAGTATTAATAAATTCTTAATGTGCTTCGTTTATGGACTGCTCTCTCTGTCAAACGCCATGGACTGACATTAGATGGCATCATTTTCAACATCTTCGCAGATTAAACCATCACCAGAATCATCGAATCATCCATGGGGATAGAAAACCGCTTTTGGTAAAATTCCTCTTATTTATTATCAGTGAAATTTATCAGGACCCAGTAATTAATCTTTTTCCAACTCAGCTGCTCTATTTTATCTCTTGGCGTAGTTGTCTGCGCAAAAGTTGTAAATTCTAATTTTGAGAAGTTTGAAATGGTCGTAGAATTGATGTTAAATGTCCCTCAGGGAACATTAGCTACATTTAGTGTTTAGGATATCAGGATTTAGTGAACTTTTTTTTTTTTTTTTTTTTTTTTTTTTTTTTTTTTTTTTTGCAATGAAATTTCCGAAATCTAAAGCAAGAAATGAAACTGTGGTATACTTAAAATGATTTGCTTATTAGCCTCAAATTGAAAAAATTCTGTCTTTTCTTTTCAAGCTGAATAATTCTTTCCAAAATTATTTAAATATTGAACGTTATGCAAGATTTTATTGGAAATTTAATGCCGTAAAAACAATGATACGTAAATTAATGCCCCCGACTAAAAACCAATCTAAATATTGTTTTTTCGGAAACAACAAACACAACAGTTCTTTCTATTAATAGAACTAGAAAATAAACAATGAAAATTAAGCCCTTAAGTACTGTTTCAGAAAGCGCGAAATGCGATTGATTACTTTCAAAGAAGTAAAAAAGCAAACAACAAGCATTTGGTTTCAGAATTCTCATAGTGAATCAGTAAATATTTCTGCCTTTTATTTAATATTTAACCCTTGTTTCGAAACACATAGAAACAAACAAACGCATAAAAAGAAAGCCATCCTCATATCGAAATAAATTGACTATCATACAACTACTAATATCACTTTTCATCTTGAAGGAATAAAACAATAAAGAGGAAGCTCAAAATGAGATACAATACACGTACAAGTGCACAAAATAAGATAAAAATAAGCAAAAAGAATGTAACTACTTTCAATGCTGACAGAAGGATTGAAACATCTAGCTTCAGGGACCAGGAAAGGATTAACATATTATAGCAAAGTAATTCCTCAAAATGCTGAGGTAAGAGTAATCGAAAGAACTATTCGAAGATTATGTAATACAGGATTAAAACACGTATATATTAAATAAGAAACCATACCTAAATAGTTCTCAATGAAGAAGTCGCATATGTGGATCAAGAAGCATTAGAACTGAAATCTGAGGATTGGGATATGACTTTTCAAAGCGAAGAAAACCAAAATTTTTTTGGCGCAATAATGCTGAACATACTCTTATTATGAAACATTTCCAAGATGAATGCGGTAGAGGACTGACATTATGCAGAATTGATAGCATTTGCCGACACACAATCAACATCGCGGTTGATGCTTGCATGATCTGATGCAAGCACCTAGAAGTAATAATTTAATAACTACACTCTCTTTCAGTATGCACCATTAGTAATTATAAGCTTTGCTTGCATTGTGCCAATGAGTACTATATATGACAGCTTTTAGAATTTCTGATTTAACAATTTATATGGTTACTGGGTTTAATGAATTTTATGTATAGTAAGGATGACATGCCGACGTCGATCCTAGTACATCGGTATTAATCCTACACAGTGTTGGTTCTGTGCCTTTGTGGCTTGCATGCCTGTGATGACTCTGTGTAGGTGACAAAATGTGCATTAACCCTCTTTCTCAATATTACATCATTACCAAAATTTCATTTAGTCAAAATTTCACTTTTAATCAAGTCAATCACACGTTATAATTAATAAAAGCCGTATATGCAAGTCAATCCTACGCCGTGTTGGCGCTTCTGAATGTCGATTCTATGAATGTGCCTTCAGTAGTGTCATAATTTGGAAATTACCTGCAGCTATCTTGCCAACCGTATTTACGCAAAAGAAATTACCTGGTTTGCAAGGTTTAGTGGCACTTCTGGCACAAATCGAAGACCAGGACGCACAAAGAAGTATTTACTGGTTGGATGGGTAAAATCAGTTTACATATTTTAGTGGTATTTCCGCATAAAATCACATTTTCTTGATTATCTTTCGAAAACTTGGAACAGTTACTTTAATTATAAGCTTGTTCTACAAAAATTTTAAGCTATTGGACTGCATACAGATAGATATCAGTATGCAGTCCAGTAGTCAGTTTAGAAAATAACTACATTATAGATATGCTAACATATAAAGAATGATAAATACCTTAAAGAATCGGAAATTTTTAAAAGGTTGAAATATGGCAAAAATATGCCACATTTTAAAGCTCAATATCTTAATAAGTACCGTATTTATGCGAATCTAATGCGCCATCGAATCTAATGCGCATCCCCATTTTAAAACTTTAAATAATAAAAGAATTGTTTGTCGACGAATGTAATGCGCATCAATGGTATGAAGAATTTATTGAATCTTATTTTATACAACAATGGATTTTTATATAAACTATCAATCAATGGTATGATAATTTTATTTAAATTTAGATACCATATTTTATACATTAATGGATTTATACGTAAAGTAGCAGAACATAGAATTGACCTATTAGTGGGCTATTGTTACGTGAAACAATCATTTTTAATTACCACTACCTATCGTAAAATATACGGTACCTATCGTAAAATATGAACACGAAATAAATCGTAATATTTCTATCTAGCTAACAGTTTCTAGAATCAGTGATTAATAGTAAACGTCTTTATTCATTAATGTTTTCATCACTGGAATCCTCCCAGCTCTCTTCGTCAGAAGCAGATTCATTTCTTCTTTCCTCATCATCGTCATCGTCATCCTCGGCGTTCCAGAGCACGTCATCTTCACTGCCATTCGATGAATTTGAAATGCAGCATTTCTTGAAAGATTTCATAATCATTGGTGCTTCGATGTTTTTCCAGGCAGCAGAAACCCAGTGTGCAACAATGTGCGGTGCAGCACGCTTATTTTTCCTGTCAGGGTCAATTCACGGTTTGGCTCACAAAACAATTTTTTGTACTCCGCCTGAACGTACCCATTAAAAGGTTTATTTATACTAACGTCCAGGGGTTGTAACACAGACGTCATCCCTCCAGGAATTATAACAAGATCACTGCCTAGGCTGGACATCTTCTTTTTTACGTCGTCGGTGAGATGACCACGAACTGCGTCCAGACAAAACATTGATGGTGGATTGGAGAGCCCACCGGAACGGCCTTCCCATACATTTCGGAGCCAATCAAGCATTAATGATTCCGTCATCCACCCCTTCTCTTGGTTTCGAATCAGGACATCATCTGGGAATAGCTTTTCATTCTTAGGGGTTTTAGGGATGTTTTCCGTTTGAAGATTAAGAAAGGGGGAAGTTTGCACCCGTCTGCTGTTATTGCCAGCATCACTGTTACGCGTTATTTTTCACATCCCGAAGTTTTGATGATAACTTCCTTAGTCCCATTCTTCGTAATGGTGTAGTTACGAGCATATCAAACCAAACTGGCGTCTCGGCAGAGTTGCGAATTTGCCCCATTGAAAAATTCTTTTCCTTCCGAAGTGTGATCACATACCGCTGAAATGTTAGTAGTTTTCCCTCAAAATCTGCAGGAAGCTTTTGGCATATTGTTGTACGGCGTCTTAGAGATAAGCCCATCCGCTTCATAAACCGATCCACCCATCCACGGCTACCCTTAAACTCTTGTTTCGGTATTCCAAGAACTTCAGCCTCCTCTTTTGCTTTATTTCTTATGGTGTCACTAGTCACAGGTTGTCCATTCTCCCTCCTTTCACGTACAAATTCCAAAACGTTTTCTTCAATTTTAGGGTTTCTTCCTTTGCGAGGGCCAGTGAATTTCTTTCTACTAGCTTTAGTTGCAAACAGTGCCAATTTCTGTTGCCGCCACAAGCGAACATTGCTCTCAGCTACGTTGAACTCTCTCCCTGCATTTCTATTGCCATTTTTTTCAGCATAAAGAATTACTTTACGTTTGAAAGTAGCGTCATATGACATTCTTCTCTGTTTGCCCTCCATTTCTTGACTACGTACTCTGCAGTTTGTATCCTCTATGCAATAATGTGTCAACGATAAATGTAACGATAAATGTAGTCGAGAAATACAGTAATCCTTTGTTACGATTTAAATTTGGTTGACTCATCGGCAAACTTTGCACTCGAATCTAATGCGCACCATAATTTTGAATACTACATTTGGCCAAAAACGATGCGCATTAGATTCGCGTAAATACGGTAAATGATTTAAGCAATTGGTATCGTATAATTTTGCATACTTATTTCGATATCCTTGATAATGTATTTGATACTTTTATTTTATGTTTCAAATATAAAAATATTTTGAATAAAATACCTTCTTTGTCATAGGGGTAAAATTCCTTTTACGTAAATGTTTTAAAATGAATACGAAAAAACTAATACTACAACAGAAACATTCGGAACAACCATCATAACAGGAATGGACACTGCTTAAAAAAATCACATCAATAATCCTAGAATAAATTTTTCTGACAAGCAGTATAGAAATGTGAATTGTTCATGATTGGTTGCACCTGTTAGAAAATTTCATGTTCCCCATGGGTGCTGTGAGGATGTGTCCCATCACGGAATATAAGAATTTCTTGATTATAAGAATTATTATTGAATATTATATATAATCTTCAATAAGAACTTCTTGTTTCTGGTCCCTTTTTTTCTCAGACTGGCAGCCACAGTTTATTTTCCAGCAAGATAATGTTTCTGGCCATACAGCCAACTAATTGAACACTGATGCCATCAATATTAAGAATAATCCAGCGAGTAGACAGATCTCAGTGTGTAGTCCAGAACGTGGTGTATCTCATGGAGGAAAAGGTGAGCTTGCTGATGGAAATGCTAATTTAATATTATTACAATAAAATAACTCGATTTAAATATATACAAAGAAAAAAAAGTCATCTCATCTAAAAGTGTCTTAATGCCAGTAAATATTCGAAATTTATTTATTTACTGCGGTAGAGTCAGTGAATAGTATCTCCTTATGGAACGCTGACATTAATGAAGGATTTTCTAAAAGGTTCTTCTTAATTACATTACTTGCAACGTAATCAAACAGAAACCCAGAACTGCAGATGAAATTACTACGGAAATTATCCACGGTACTTTAAACACTCGACAATTAATAAAAGATGCTAAAATTTATCAAGATTTGAACTACATTGATTTTATTCCAGTAAGATAAAAACATGACTCTGAGGAGGGTTAATCACGATTAAAAAAAAAAAAAAAAAAGATTATAGAAAATATTTCGTGTTACGATCATGATCAAAATTTAGCGTAGGTTTCATTATCGAAGTGTTTAGAATAAATTTCTGTTATTCTTTCAACATTTGCCGTATTTCCTGGATTTTTGTGATATTCCAAAAAGTCTTGAAGATCATAGCGACATTTTCTAATTTCGTACAAATGTTGCACTCATCTTTCAGGTATCCCAATGTTCTCTTTATTTCAAACGCATTCAACTGCCTGGTAACTTTTATACTTCTATGAATCCTGCAGATTAATCGAAAAATCCAACTCCATAGTTACCCTGGATTTCGTAATACTAGTATACGAGTTGTGAACAATAACTTATAACTGCTTGATAAAAGAATATTAAACGACAAAACAGCCCTCATATTTTATATTTTTATGCTACAACTGTTATATTTGTGATAACAAAATCTATACGCATTTTCGTAATATCATAATTTTTAAGAAATATTTACGATGATATTTTTAGCAATTTTTTACCGCCATAGGATATTAATCACGAAACGAAATCACTAAGAAAATTTCCTGAGAGAATGAAATGCAGTTGAAATTAGACATTATAAGTAGTTTTACATTTTGATCATCTTCATTGATCTGAAATATTTACAAAATACTTCCATCACATTAATAATATAAAATACTTCCACAACATTTTTTAAGTATCAATAGTTTTCTGCCAAAAGTATAAGTTTACATTTTCCGTTAAAATGATAATGAAAACAATGATGAGATAGAAAAAAAATATTTTCATCGCATCATTGTTGTAAGCATCAATAGTTAACTTCCAAGAGTAATAGTTTAAATTTTTCGAAAAAATTATCTCTTATAGCTGAAGTTTCGTCTTTTGATGCAAACCTCAGGGCCTCTTACGTCTTGTTACACAACGGGTATCAGTCTGTTTAACATAATGAAAAGGCCTCATATCTTCCTAAACAACTGGCCCCTTACAATGCTGACAGCATCTGCCAGAGCGAAATGTCGTCTTCTGTCAATTAACGGAGCGGCGGGTGTTTGCATTGGAAGCATATCCATCCCCAAAAGCAATAAACGGCCGACATATGGAAGCCATCGCCTCATCTGTCATCCCAGCGGGCGACTTGCTGCGACTCGCCAACTGTGGACGAGAGCGGAGTCTTATCAAAAATGTTATTCTAGGCAGCAGCAGCCCAGCAACTCCACTCCACTCGGTAAGTGGAAGTAGTGCACGGGTTTGAAAACTTTTCGAATCAAATCAGATTCTGTCCATTTCCGCATAAAATGATAATATGGTGACTTTCTAACAAATACCACAGGATACAAAGTCACATTTAATATGATTAACATCGCGATCTGGGATTTATATCGGTAAAAAAAACTAAATGAGCGTTTTTGGCAGGTCCACGACATGAACTTCAGAATTCAATTTCATTTTAATTACTAGAAAGAAACTTTAAGTTGTTCATTTTACGTTACTAAAAAGAAAATTAGAATTTACTTTCATTTTACATTAACTTGTACTATCTATCAAAAAAGTATTTAATTTCCATATAAAATTATGTTGCAATTCTTCGGAAGGTAGGATCTGGTTTTTATTTATCTGAGTAAGCGTAACCTAAATAGAATACTTTTTTTTACTAAATTTTAATAAAAAAAATGTTTAATATTTTTTTTTCCTACCGATTAAGGTTAAGATTTTATTTTCGCGAGTTTTATCATTTTTTCATTCACAGTACAGTATATTATATTCCTTCATTTATTTCTTGGAGCTTTTCTAACCACAGTAGCAATTTCATTAGGATGTTAATCGTGTCAGGCGTTTACAAAACACGTTTTTGGATGTGAGGGTAAAACAAAATGCATTTTTGTTTTATTTCCGTTATCTAGAAAACGATCTTTTTATCTACTTTAAAATGTGATTTTGTAAGGTTTATCAGCAGTCACAAACCTCCTTTTTTCCAACAGTGAAGGTTTGTTCGATCTTTTGAGGCGACGATTTCACAGTCTGAGTCCATCCTGTGCTGCGTCAACGGCAGGCTGGTATCAAGACCATATAATGTCGATTATCTGTCTGAAACCACTGCATAATGACAATTGCGCTCCGATCCTCTTACTCAGTATTACATCATTATCAACATTTATTTTTTACAGAATCGAATGAATGTCGGTATTGCTACTAAGCGATCGGAGAACTTCCTCACGCTTCGTCTTCCACTGTTCGTAGGATTGCTGTGATACAACAATTAGAATTTTAACTGACTATTCAGAAATTCAAAATGAACCAGTCATGATTGAAAATATCTATATGCGATTGATAACAACTGTGAATAATAGGGAACAACAAGCGATTAATATATTGGGTCGAATTTTGTATATAAGTAAATAATTTTAGTGAAATTTTAGTATCTTTTGTATAGCGTAACATCAACTACTTGAAAGAGTTAAAGTTCTGCTAGAAAAATAAAATTACAGGTGCAAGTGTATTAAACCTCGAGTTACCTGGCTTGGCTATTTCGCTAAATTGGCGAAATATCGCGAAGCTAACTATAATTTTGGCAACTAATTTTTGTCGCCACATTTGGCAAAAAATCGTTAAAAGTCGCCAAAATTGGCGACATTTTTGGTTCTGTCCTTGTATAAGTATAATTGGTGCTGTGATTGATCTTTATGTGTAACTGCATCCATTCCCGTGTAACTGTAACCGTATGTGTAACTGCCTTCCAGTAATTTCGAAAGATAGAAGGTACTAGAGACTTCGTGGCGACTGGGGTAAAACTCTATGAAACCGGAGAGCCTCTGCTCTCAGTGCGTTCTAGTACTAGACATATGACAAAGCACAATCAATCACACAGAGATTTTGCATTGATCAATCACAAACAACTACTGATGAGCACAATCAGTAGTTCCCACTTCAAACTATTAAGAGCGTCTTATATATAGTTTGCCTATACAGAAATTCTCAGTACCTTTGATTTCTCGAAATTACTGGAAGGCATATACAGTTACAAGTTACATATCACAAAAACTTCACTTTTAACTAATACATAAAATGCAGATAACCCTTACGTCCAAAAAATTGGAAGTTTTCATTGTTGCCAATTTAAAAAAGCATTCTTTAAAAATAAACAATTTTGCTATTTATTTACAGACTACTATTTAAAGACATCGAAAAACGTCAAGTTAATAACCCAAATTCCCACGTTATTAATACTATAATCGTAGTAAACTCATTGCAGTTTTTAAATATTTTATTTACAGGAACTGCACATTGTTATTATTACGTTAAAGTAAAATTAAAATTTTTTTCCTAAATATTACTTTTTTTTTTTTTTTTGGTGAAAAATCTTGACAGATTTCAGACATATGAATTCAATTTCAGACATTCAATTTAAGACATTGAAATGACAGATTTCAGATATATGATCGCATTTAGTACATATAAAAATTTTTCTAATGCATAATAGAATCATTTCGAATTTGCATTGACATTTGCAGATAAATTCAGAAATTTAAGTGAACTTGATTTTATTCTAACATGTGGCGTTAAAAAAATTTGGAAAAAATTTAATTCAAGAAAATTTGAATTCTTAAAAATGTAGCATATTATTTTTAAGCAAAACTAAGGTCTCAATAACTTATTTCTTTTTTGAGATGAATGATAGGTTCACTCAATACATTTAGGAAAAAAAAGTTATGAAATAAAATTTAAGGTTTGTTTCATGAATAAAATATTCCTAAATATAAAATCTCATTTAGAGAAAAATGTATAAAAAAGTTCTAAAGATATTTCTTTTAATTTTTTAACTTTTAATAGTATATTTTTTTAATAGTTTAATGTTGTAATGACTACTGTGCAGCTTTATTTTTTCCTTTTATTTTGATTTTTAAAGATTCTTGTTTCCTGATTGATTTTATAAATCATTGTATCATGTTTAAAGAAGGGAATTTGTCTACCTTTCGAATTCCTGTATACGTATTACTGTTCATCTGCATTAAGTTTTTAAGTTTTCAGCACTTCATTTCTAAAATATAAGTTTTTCAAAACACATGAATATCCTCTTTTCCAATTTTCAACGATTTTATTCCAATAAATTTATTTTAGAAGCTTCGATCCATTCATGAATGTGCTCAAGTTAATGATTCTACAAACTCAGATCTCTTAGAAGCATTTTTGTTGCTAAGAGATGTAATTCTGAATAGAAATACTTATGTATAATAATCTTGACATAAACAGAGGATAATAATTAGGAAAAAAATATTGATAAGTCTCAGGTAAAAGCTATTTTCCACAGAAAGCTCATAACCTAGCTATCGCCTACACAGATGGTTCCTGTGACTTCAATAAAGGAGGTGCTGTCATCCACATACACGCAAACGGCGAACATGAATCCCATAAAATTTCTGTTGGAGAAACTGCCTCAAATTATACCTGCGAACTAGCAGCTATCAAGGGTGCTTTGGATATTTTCCACTCCAAAGTAGTTCAGAATTCCGGTGGCATCATAATTTTCTCTGCTTCTAAATCTGCGCTCCAGGCGATCCAGAACTACAACTCTCAACTTGCCCAGGACATTTTTTGTGCTGATAAACTCAATAATAGCTGTCGCAAAAGCCTGCACCCTAGTGCACTTGAATATTTCTGGCAATGAGCAAGACCGTTACTTCGTCAAAGAAGCTCGAAATGGTACTCAACTTTCCAACAGTTTAACCCTTGCCGATGCAGATACTACAGCCAGCCAATGGCTACAAGTAAAAAAAAAAAATTCTATTTCCGAGCTAAACTGCAACCGAATTGTTTCATTTACCATAGCCAAAGTGAGAACAAAACACATTAACGGAATGAAAATATCCTCGAATGGCCATCGTAGTCATAATTGCTGTCTTCAGTGGCCTAGTACAGAACTTTCTCCAGTACAAATATTTGACTGTCCTGCCATACCGGTCAGGCTCATAAGAATTCATTTGATCTCTCCCCCTCCGAAAAGCCAACAACAACAAAAGCTATTTAAAAGACACTTCTTAAAAATTGCCTCTTTAAAAAAAGTGGTATGTCTGTCTTAATTTACAAGCCCCTTATACTTCAAAACTAAACAAATTATATTGTTGTTATCAAACCTAAAGCTAAACATTTTGTTGTGTAGTGTTAGATATATATAGTGTTGGAATCAGAAAAGTTTATTCTTATTTTTTAAAATTAAAATTGGAAAATCATTCTTTTTGAAGCCAAAAACGATCTTACTTCCCATACATGTTTTAATATTCTCACATATACATAGCAATAAAGGTCTTATTTTCGAGCAAACGCGAGAATATTCTGATATGTCATACCATGAATTTAAACAATAAAAGGAATTTATAACTATATAATTATTGGGTATTTTAGTTATGAAATCCTATAACTATTTTTTCTTTCATTATCATTGGTATCAAGTGTGTTAGCAGAAAAAGTAACCATCATTCTACCCATGAAATTTCGACTTCACCGGGCCAAAATTCAGCGTATTATTAAAGTAATATAGTTCTGCTTTTGCGGAAGCCAAGCCATGTAACCCATATTTCCTTTTTTTGATGTCAACATTTTTACCTGAAATCCGTACAGAAACAAGTACAATATGGTTGCAATATCAGTTCGTTTACCCATGTTGTTACATACATAAGTGCGGTAGTAAATCATTCATGAGTTGTTGTCGCTTCTTGCAAAACTGGAAGTGACTCGCCGGTTTTTAAAAAACTGCTCTTTCGCAACAACGTATATTTTTCAAAAGCCTACATTGTGATTAACTGGATTTTTTTCTGTTACTACTAATGGATTTATAAATGATCCATTTTGCCAATTTGAAAAGAAAAGAAATAAAATTATATTGTCTTTAGCGACACCTTTTCAAAATTTTTGGACTATATGTACGTTCTTAGATTAATTGTTCTCTCATACATTAATCAACTGAGCGATGTGACTAGCATTGCTATCGCGTGAAACGTAAGTTCTTAGAATGTTACTTTCACCTGGCCTCCCAAATAGCTAATTTTCAGATTGTTGCTACTCTAAACAGCATAGGATCTTAGATTTTTCGAATTTAATCAATCATTAACAACCTACCAGACTGAGCGATTTGAAAGCAATAGGAGCACTTCTAAAAATATTTAAATCTTTATTTCATTTTATAATAACATATCTAACTGCTACAATTTAAAATACTTATAAACATTGATAATAATAAATATAATAAAATCTATAATACACTCAACTGATAACTTTTGTGAACATTTCACAGCAGTGTTATAATTAATAAATTTAATTATTAGGTACCTAAAATCAGAAATAACTTTACGTACAAAATCACTTGGTTTAAACAGCAAGAAATAGCTAAAAAAAATTACCGAACAAGTTTTATAAACCTATACAAATTTAACAAATTTTTTATTAAGAAATATATAGCAGGAACTACTTCAATTATAGCCTATTACTTTAGAAGAGGCACTTAAGGGTGGTAATTTTCTCTCTCGATTTGTCTCGTTACTATGGTAACAACAGCTGCGGTAGATGATCAAGCTCCTATTTTTTTTCTTCATTTCATATCCATTTAGCGTGTATCCCTTCCTGAAAAATTCATGAATGAAGGCTGATTTGAAGTACAGTTTCAAATGGATTTGACAAAATAAAAGCTGCATAGTGACGACGACACGTTTTATGATCGCAAATGGAAGAGTTCGAAAGGTCTTGAACTATCTTAAAGGTCTAGATTATTACCATTATGTCTAGATTTTTTTTAACACGAAAAATAAGTTATTTCTATAAAAACCATGAAGTTGTAGAGAAATTAGGTTATTTGGAAAAGCCGGAGATATGAAAAATAAGCAAACGCCTTCGCCGGGAATCGAACCACAGACCTCTGGAATACCGGTTTAGCATGCAGAACCACTAACACCACGAAGGCACGCTAGAAAGGCGGGAGAAATACCTTATATACTGCCCCTTTTTAAAGGGCGACTGGTGTTTTTAGGGGATCCAATCGCCAAATCCTGGGTGAGGAGAATCATCATCCAACACCATTTTAGTTCGGGCGCCAATGTAGAGACATTTGGTATTTTTTGAAAGCAGACAAGATAAAAAATTAGCAATCGCCTTTGCCGGGAATCGAACTACGGACCTCTGGCATAACGGCCCAGCGCGCAGAACCACTACACCACGAAGGTTTGCTAGGAAGGCGGGAGAAATACCTTATGAAGTTAACTCTAACAGAGCGCCGAAATGTTATTAACAAAAACGTACTTCTTCTCTTTTTTTTTTTTTTTTTAACTAGAGCCATTTACTATAAAACAAAATTAATTTACGAAACTTTATTAAATTTCCAGTAACATTTATTTTGTACATCAAATATTAAATGCTATATTATGTAATTTAGAAAATTTTATGCATGTAATTTTTTTTCCTCATATAAGTAGTTCTAATCAAAAAGATAAATGACACTTTTTAGACTGACAGTTTTTACTTATTGCGAAAGCGAAATCTGACAATATTTAGATAAAATACTACCCAATAGATATCGCTTATAATATTATTTGGCCAAAGAAGTTTTTTTAGGGGGGGAGGGGGAATATGTCCCTCTGCCATAATACTATATACAGGGTGATTCAGCTGAGCGTGTACAAACTTCCGAAAAGGGTAGTTCGCGTAGAAAGTGGAATCAGACAGCAATGCAGACTCGAAAAAGGCAGCAATGCAGAATCTTCATGAGAAAGAGAATGAGAAATGATGAGCATCACAAAGTCCTTTTTATTACTCACAAGATATTTGGGAAAAGTACTGAGGTTACAGTTATAGATGGTGTTCAAACTTGCGAATGTAAACTGAAACACACACTTAACATCATAGGCATAGGGAATCACATTTTTTCAATTTACAGAAAAACTCTCTGGCATGTTTCGGACTTTCAAAGCAACTACAGAGATTGAATGTTACAAGATCTTCATAACTTTCGACAGGGATATCGAACAGCAGTTCTTTTCCTAAAATTGTCAGCAGTAAAGCCACCGGTTTTCTAAGCAGGCCGTTCACAAATTAAAGAACATAAAAGAAGTCTTGCATTGGACCCATGCCATCTGCCGCATGAAGACTGCATCCCGGACTCTGCAGTGCTATATGATTCTAATCTGTCTTTATGCAACTTATCTTTCTCAAAAATACATACACGCTTAATTAAATCTCCATGCGTAATGGCAAGTGAATTCGGTTAATTCGGTAATTGCTTCTGAAACTTAATTGTTGGTTGAGTTCAGTAAGAATTCACCGGAAGTGTAGATGATCAAGCTCACCGTTCTTTTCACAGCTTAACTAAATTAATTTTCACTGAATGTTTCCCAGTGATTTTGCCATTAGGATTTTTATCTTTTACATCACGTTTTACAATGAACAGTAAAAAACAGTTTTCTATTTTGGGAAGATTTACCAGGAATATCCTCAATTAGCTTCCACTGCCATCTGGCCTTGTCTCTCAGTACTTCTGGACTACAAAATTAGAACCATTAAGCACATGTTAAAAACTTTTTTATCCATTGGGTTCTCCAGAAAAACAAAGAAATTTTCAGTCTAATGTAAAACAAATGAGAATTAAGGCAATCATGCGCAGTTAAAAGACGAAATTATGCTACAGCTGTAACCAGAGGTGGATTAACCAATAAGCAAATTAAGTACCTGCTTAAGCCATCAAGGAAAGGAAGCACTTTAAAAAAGGCGCTTAGGGATTCGAGGAAAGGGCCCACCACAAAGATTTTCTATTGTCCGTTTTACAGTGGAATAAATATATGGTGCAGCTAAAAGAGGACCGAGTGAGAAAGAATGGGCAAAAACAGCCGTAAATATATGTCCAAGTGCAGACACTGAAGTCTTTTAAGTGCTTAAGACCTCCAATTGGGGATTTCCCAATTCGTCCTTTACCTATTTCTTCCTGTAGTCAAAATTGTACTGATTCATATGCCACTATTTCCATCCCCCTTCATCAGTAACCTCTACTCATGGAGATAGGAAATTTATCCTTACCTCCATGCCTCTACTGGTAGAATCGTTCCCGAGTCATCTGCTGTTAGCCCTCCACCCCGTCATCAATAATTCCTACTGGCCAGACGGAAAGCTGAATCCTTTCCTATTCATCTAATTTTCAAAAAGTAGTTGCTGAGAGGACCACTTGTTAAAACAGAGAATATTATTTGATAATGCCCATTGGCTTGTTAAACTTAACAATCTGTTCAAGACATTAATTATTGTGAAGCAATTTTAAAACGTGACCATGAACGTACGAAACCTGAATTTACTGATATAAAAAAGTGGCCACTCAGAGCATTAAAACAGATGAAATATTCGAAAGAAGATTATAAACATTAAAAGGAAATTTAATAATGAACCTAAAAGATGAATTTGTCGAGAAGCCTACTGCAGTGGAATTTTATTGACAATTACTAAAAATGAGATAATTGAAAGGGGAAAAAACATACCTGTTTTCCTAATACAACTAAAACATATTATTAAGTGTATAAGCATATTATTAAGTGTAAGGATTTTCTTCATACATTAGTTTAGGAGGAACGAAACTTTATCATCAGTACGAGATTTGAGACTCTCTAGATTCTCTACAAAAATCCTAAGTTTTAAGTTGCATTCCTATCTTTTGAAAGCTTAAATATGCACTGTAAAAAATATTAATATCTATTTATATTGTTCTGAAAAATATCTATGGGTTCGTGGATTTGGAGTGATTAACGACAACACTTGATGAAGAATGAAAACACAATCTGACTCAGGACAGTCGAAAAAGTACGACAAACACGCTGAAACAATCAGCAACACAGCCTTCACGCTATCGGGCTATAACGGCAAAGACATCTTCACGGTAAAGCTCTAGAGTACAGTTCCCAACTCGGTTCGTTCGTTCTTGGAACTCAACTTACTCTCGAGACTCTCCACGCAGCAACTCGCGATACACTCGATAGCCTCAATGATGCACTAACTCGCGATACACTGCTACTCCGCATACAGGCAGGGTTTATATATCGTTTGGCTGCCTTTGAGAACATTCTGGGCCAAACCGGTAAGCATTCGTTCCAGAATGTTCTCTATCTTTCTATTGCATATCATCAATTTCCCCCCAAATCTGACAATCCTGCCTTCCTTGCCATTTTCTAACAACCCTAAACCCGCCTTGCGGGGAAGCTATTTTAAAGCAGCTGAGCATTTCGAAACAATATATTATATACTTCTCATTAAGTAAAACATACATTTGTTCATGACAGAATATAGCGATAAATATCCATCATGTTATCACTGTTTTTAAAGGTGAAAAAATGATAACTGCATACGTGATAAACGTCTGGTATAATTTTGTAATAGTATGAATGTATATTTATAATTACATGAGTCGTAAAATTCAGATTTCTGCATGCTCAGGTTTTAAGTGCATTTAATATTACTTAAACTCGTCACTCACAAATAGCAGTATTATGTATAATAATATAAAAAATATTATTAATGATTTTTATTTTAATTTTAATAGTTTGTTATGCATTTTGCTGCACATACGGCGCCTCATTTTAACTGTTTTGTGTTCATGGTAACAGAAAGACTTTCTGGAAGCTATTTTGAGCTCAGGATGAAGAGGAAAGGATGAAACAGCACCAAGCCTTTAAAAGTATTAAATCCTGCGCTGGTTGGAAAAAAAAAATTAATATGTAAAATATTGTAAAAATTGAAAAGTAAAGATCTTGTACCAGCTACATTTACGGCCTTAGACATATATTTTATTAATTACAACATAACTGAAAATATTCATCAAAAATATCAATTCGGATACATTGTCAAAAAGAGACTGATGAAATCTGAAAGCTAAATTTTAAAAAAATCTTATCTTTTTGTCGAATGGCAACACTTTATCAACCGACTAAACGCGAAAGCACATGAAAGATAAATTAATGATCTTATATTTCGCGCAGTGACAACATTCTTCGACAGTAAGTTTCCTAGCGATGATCGTGTGACAGGATTTTATTCCGACAGAACGTAACTTTACACGTTAACTGAAAATAGTGACGCCTCTTTGAGAAGTTAATTAGAATTTTATCATTAATATTATTATCATCATCACCATGACTATTATATTACTGTTCATTTATTAATAAAAGCATCTGAAATTTTGTGCTTATTTCTCCTTTTTTTATACAGTACATATATTAAACTGATTGTTAATTTCTCAAAAATACACAAATTAGAAAATCTCCTCCACCCATTTAAGCACGACAGAATTTCTTTATTAATCAGTTTTCAAGCACTCTTTTTCCAAACAAATTTTAAAGAATTATACATCAAAAATTATCTGTTCACGGAAAGAGAAATGAAAAGGAAGAAAATATAAAGCGCCAAATTTCTTTCTTGCATATAAAAGCGATATCTTTCTTCCAATGCAACATAACAAAAGCTCTCTTATGTTTCTTCAGGAGATACGATTTTCTCGTTAAAAAAAAGTGTAGGATCAGGAAAAAAAAAAAAAAAAAAAGGAAACTGGTATATTGGCACCCTGCGTCACTTATGAATAAAACCACAGGACTCTTCTATTATTACATTTTCGATAGCTTAATCGTTTATGAGAGAACCCACCAGGAGGCAAAAACGACTCTGTAGAATACAAGAACAAAAACGAACTGGGCTATTCATATGAAGCCCGCAAGCGCAGTAGGTAATACAAGTAGAAGAAAGACAAACTAAAGTTCGCAATACAATAGCAAATATAAGACAATTTATATTAATAATAGGGTTTTCTTATTAAGAAGCAATAGCAGTTAACTGGAGAGGAATTTGCTGAATGGGGCGTGATGATCTGCTTGTTTTCACAATACGCGCTTAACCCATATATTAACATCTTAAGGATTATATAAGAAAGTTGGTTTTCATTATTGCTGATACAATCTTGCAACCTGGCACGGAAGTTTAACAATGTGCTGCGCTGCGCATTACAGTAATTTCAATCTGTCGAAATGTTCGACCAGAAGTGTTCAAATATTGATATTCGATTGTTTCAACAGGATGCTACTACCCCATATTAGGTATTTTCTTTAAATGATGTTTCCTTGTCGTCTGATTGCCTGGTTTTCAGACCAGTACGATTTTACGAACCAAAAGCTCCAAACTTCTTTTTCTCATATCTTGGAAAAGTGATCTG
The DNA here is from genome assembly GCF_044657685.1 of Stegodyphus dumicola. Classification (NCBI taxonomy): domain Eukaryota; kingdom Metazoa; phylum Arthropoda; class Arachnida; order Araneae; family Eresidae; genus Stegodyphus; species Stegodyphus dumicola. The sequence continues at coordinate 65,293,813 of NC_140779.1, forward strand.
GCTGTATCCAGGAGTTTAAATAGCTATTATTTCCTCCACACACACACACACACACACACACACAAAAAAAAAAAAAAAAAAAAAAAAATTAAAAAACTGATGTGTACACTGCATGACTTCCTTGCACGAAATATCAAATCACACGCAGCTTTCCTGCATTTCATTTAAACATATTGAATTAACAGTTAAGGAATTTTGAATTAAATCTACTTCGTCGATAGCGCATAAACCACAATAGAATAAATGCACACTTCAAAGTTCATTATATTTACACTTCGCCGCTATGTTCACTTAACAGCGTTACATCTCATTTGTTTTATAACTCAGAGTGCACAAAAATTATATAATCGGAAGAACTACCACAAGTTCTATTTAAATACTAGAATAAATCTAAAACGATGTATAAAAGAAATTAAACAAATAAAAAAAGAACCACTTTATCACAGACGATTCAGCGCCGCTTACCTAATGAGCATTAATTAATTCAGTTCTCACTTCGAAACATGGCAAAAATACATAAAAATTCAAAATATGTTCATTAAAAATTGAAAGATATAGAAAAACATAAATTACCAAATACAGTTAAAACAATAAAAAAAAAACAATTTTTATAGTTAAAATTACACTTTGTACACAAAAACAAGCTAATAACTTAAATGATAATTCCAGAATAAATTGAACATAATTTAATTCTTAATAATAAAACAAGACGTTACTTTGAACGTTTTGACGTTGCTGTGAAGCTTAGTTTCTTTAGATTAGCAAAAAATTCACTATTCTGCTAAGTTTCCAATGTAAACAAATATGGCCGCTAACGTAAACGAAAATTAGGCTTAGCAGCACTTAAAACACTTTTAAACTGTTGATAATTCCACAATTATTGCATGCAAGTTAACTAACGGCATAAAACTCTTAACCAGAAGACAGGAACAATCATTTTTAAAGCAAAAAATGCACAATTTACAAACATATAAGAATAAAGAAACTGAGCTTACTGAGCCGAGTAACAGAGTGGATAAGTATATATATATATATATATATTTATATACTTTTGATGCGGCCGAGTTGTGCAACCAAAATAAGAGGTGCACGAAAAAATCCCTTCAGAATTCATTTTAAGTCAGTTTTATAATTTTTTTGGGGGGAGAAGAGTTTTTTATTCCGTCCTTACGTACAGATGTCACGCAAAAACATTGTTAAATTGCATTCGATAGCGGTTAAAATGGATATTTTCTTTGAAATATGCTACTCGAAATTTTTCGCGATTACAATACTTCCTTTTTACTTCGTAGAAGGAAGTAAAAATGCTTTCAATCAGAAGCGGATGGGGCTATTCGGAATTCGAGAATGGTGTCGGTGCTCTTTAGCCGTAATACGAAATAGCGTCGATTCCTATACAGATTCTCTCTTTCGTGTTTCATCCGTTCCTCAAAAAGTTTGCAAATACAGCAGGGAAAAACCTATTTTCGCCAATTAAAAGTTTTAGGGGAGATAGCTGGATTTTGATTTTTAATATTTATTAAATATTTCCCTTTGTTTAATTTATCCTGAACTGCAGGTATATTCAAAATAATTATTTCTGAATCTAGTCACGATTTTGATATATAGTGCCCATTTTTCAGTTTCATGTACTTTCAACAACTGTTCCACAAATATGGGGGACACTGATAACAATAATGATAATGCAACAAATTAATAATTTGGAGTAACGTACTTATTTTATTAAAAAAAAACAGAGCGTTTCCTTTAAACGCAACTATTCACAGCTCTAGAGGATTTTAGAGCTCTGTGGATGTGGCCCTCTTAGACAGGTGGCGCTCAGTATCTTTGTTCTGAAAAATACCGGTCCCTTTTTAGAATTGTAACCCTGGGTTACCACCACTCAAGGGTTCACTGAAACTATTTTCTTTAATCTTATGTCAATTATATGTTAATGTAGATTAATGCATATTCTAAAAAAAAAAAAAAAAAAAAAAAAAATTAAAAGCAATATAACTAAAATTCTTCTTCAATCAGTTGTTACATAAATTTAATTGTCTTCTTCACATTTTTCATTGTATATAACTAATATATAGTAAACGAACAGCAAATGAATTAAAAAATTATAATTTGAAACATTCATAACAATTTTTAACCCAAACGGCGTTAGCCCAGAAGGGGTTTCGTTTTGACATTTTGCGTTGATTCACTTTTCAAACTGTTGCCACCAAATATTAGATCCCTGTATTATATTTAAAGAAATTAAATATTGAAGAATCTGCATAAATGTATGTATATTTTTTGCCCTGTGATAAAACGACGGTACCTAGAACCATCAAAATTTGAATATCGTAATCTTCCATAGAATATGGGCATGTGGAAGCTCTAATTTGAATTTGAAATTTGTTTCATTATAGATTTCATATTTTGTAACACAGCAATAAATTTTTGATCAACAAAGTAAACGATTTCAAAACGAGCAATGGCAACACTGTACGGGGGGAAAAAAAAGTATGTCCAGTGCGCGAGACTGTGTATTGGAAATTCTAAAGATACACTCATTTTAAAATTATTTTGAGATAGTGCTGTTGAATTGAATTTTATGTTTTAAGTGTGAAGAACATGATATTTAACAAATAAAGGTAATACAAAAAACGTTAAAAAAACGCCCTTTTGGACGTAATGAAAAATCTGAAAGTTTTTAGATTTTTTTTTGGGGGGGGCGAGTTCTATTATACTATTTATCATTACTATAATACTAGTTATGAATGATGAATACGAATAATATTAAATGCTCTCAGAGTTCGAACACGAGGAACTCTGAATTTTACAACCTACATAATTATTAAACATAGATTCATATTATTGCAAAAGGTTATGAGAAGTCTACTATATGTGTAGTTATCATTTGTAATCGTTAAAAACAGAGACAACATGATGTATATTTATCACCATATTCTATCATGAACAAAAGCATGTTTCCACATAATTAAAAATGCATAACATAAACTTTTAATCTCAGGCACTTGTTAAGGTAACGTTAAAAAATTACTGAATTTAAGATAATTTCACCTCAAACACCGCCCCTTTTTAAAAATTTATACTACTTTTCTTTATAAACATCTGAGCTATATCAAGAATACAGACATGGGTTTTTTTATTGCATTAATCATAATTATAAAACTCATTCAACAAAACACAACAAACTCACTAGGAAAAAAGAGATTCAATCGCATCCTTCTCGCCCCCTAAAACGAAAACTTGAAAGATAAACTAATGATAAACGTACGGTGCACTCATCGCTCGTCGCAAATTCATTACTGTTGCATATACTTCTTTATTCCATAGCATCAGATTTAAATCTGTTAAATTTCATAACGATGCCCATTCATAAACGACACTTTAAAAGCGTTTGCATTAACCATTCAGAATCTAAAGCCATCGATGACGGCGAGACATTTCGTATTAACAAAAATGTACGTTTGTTCCTTTGAATGGGCACAAATGACTACTCTCCAAAAGAAGACAGCTACATCATTTGGAGACTTCAGTCTGTTGTTTCTTTAGAAGAAAATAAGGCTTTTACGGGAAACTATATGAGCAGACAGTGATTGAACGATACTCCATCTCGTTCTTGCAAATCGCTCCGCTGATGGAAGAAAAGACAATCGAACCTTCAACACGGCACTTTTCATCGTCACGCACAAGAAACCAAATGTTGGTTAAACACCTTCCAGAATAATGCGCTATAATTGCACCATCAAAGTTGTCACTTTGTTCAAACAAATTTTCTGTTTTCTCTATAATTTGTTCGACAGATAAAATCAGTTTTTATTTTTAATTAATGCGTTTATTAAAAAAAAAAAAAAAAAAAAAAAAAAAAATGAAAGGTTTCAGATTTTAAATTACGTCCAAAGGGGCGTTTTTTTAACATTTTGTGCGTTACCTTTATTTATTAACTATCATGTTCTTCGCCCTTAAATCATAAAATTCAGTTCAATAGCAATATCATAAAATATTTAAAAGAGTATATCTTTAGAATTTCCGATACTCAGTCTCGCGCGCTGGAGATAATCCCCCCCCTCATTACCGTGTTGCCGTTTTACGCTTTGAAATTGTTCAGTTTCTTAATTAAAAACTCATAAATGCTTTACACACACACACACACACACACAAAAATAAATAAATAAATAAATAAATAAATAAATAAAATAAAATAAAATAAATAAATAAATAAATAAATAAAAATAAAAAAAAAAAAATCTGAAAGGTTTCAGATTTTAAATTACGTCAAAAGGGGCGGTTTTTTTAACGTTTTGTGTGTTACCTTTATTTATTAAATATCATGTTCTTCACTCAAACCATGGAATTCAGTTCAAAAGCAATGTCGCAAAATAATTTTAAAATGAACCTATCTTTAGAATTTCCGATACACAGTTTCGCGCGCTGGAGATAGAAAAGTTTTTTTTCCTCCGTAGAGTGCTGCCATTGCTCGATTTTAAATCGTTGAATTTGTTATTCAAAATTCGTTAAAGTTTTACAAATATGAAATCGATAATAAAAAAATTCCAAATTTCAAATTTCAAATTTGGCCTTTCACATGCCCATATTCGTAGGAGGATTACGTCATTCAAAATTCGATGGCTCCAGGTACCTTTGTTTTATCACAATGCGAGAAATATACCTACATTTATGCACATTTTTCATTATTTAATTTCTTCAAATATAATGCAGGACTCTAACATTTGGTGGCAACAGTTTGAAAAGTGAAACGGACATTTATAGTGATTCAACGCAAAATCGCAAAACGGAAACAATAGTCCTTCAGGGACAAAGCCCCATTAGACTAATAAAACAAATTCCAAATTTGGGCCCATATTCGGATGGAAATGTACATTATTCAAAATTCGATGGTTCTAGCTATTGTTGTTTTATTAGAATGCGAAAAACATACATATATTTACGCAGATTCTTCACTGTTTAATTTCTTTAAATATATAATACAGGGCTCTAATATTTGGTGGCAACAATTTAAAAAATGATTCGCGGTTTTTAAAATTTTAAAAATTAAGGCGATGAGGGAAGATAAATCTGGGACTTTTATCAAAACTTCTATTTTTCTCTTTTCCCACACCTCCTTTGAAATTGTGATTTAAGCGGCTCTGTTTAAAATATACCATTAGCTTTATTACAGCAGAGCTAATTAATCATATATGAGTTGACATAATTAGCTTTTCTGCGTCTGAAAATATATTCCTCGTCGCGATATCAGAATTAACGAAAAAAAATTCGGTTCACAGCCAACAGAAATATTCTGAAATTATTTATTTATTTTATAATACTCATATGCTGTTTAGAGAAACTAAACCTGGGATGTCATTAAATTAAGCATCTACTTGCGTATTCTGTTTCAATACTTTTAGGATTTTCTGCAGTTAGAGTTAACTACTTGTTTTAATAAACAACACAGAAACATTGGATTTCTTGTACTGGGTAACTAATGATGTCTCTCTTGAAAAGTGCAAAATCGATATCGAACGGAGATCTGATTTTTCTTTCTTAATTGTCTTTTCTTTACGTTTATAAGTAAGAGGATTATAAACTCTTTTACTGAAGATCTCATCATCTTTATTTTATTAAATGACAGTGCGAATATTTATGATAAAGCTGTAAGAGTTATCGCATTTGTACATGCCTGCTCTCGTGGTGTAAATGGTTGCCAGATCCAGTTAATAATGGAGAGATATGGTTTGAATCCCGATGAAGTCACAGTTCATTTTTCATGTTCGAAAAAAATTTAGTTCTTGTCAGTAGAGCCCAAACGTAGTGGACGATAAATCGTCATCATCTGGATTGAATCGACTGGATCTCGTGCGTCTACCCAGTCGTCTTTTAAGTGAAACAGAATGTAAGGAATTATCATATTACTCTCAAAGAATGCTTTCGTAATGTAAATGATTAGCATGAAGACCTCCTAAGGCCTCGAATATCCGTGGCTCAAATACCTGGGATGACATAGGTGATGCTTAATGTTTTTTATTTTAGAGAAATCAAAGGGTTTCTACAGTGGCGGCCAAAATTAAGAGTGGTAGATCGTGTTCTTGACGACAACAAAATATTTTCGAACAGAAATTAGGGAATTTTTTCCTTCATTACTGAAAATTTTGCATTAGTATCTTCGGCGATATCGAAGTTACCTTGTTCTCGCCGTATTGAGACAATTGTCATCATGAAAATTTGTTCTCCTTTGAAAACAGTCATATCCATCTCGCATAAAACAAACGGTTTTTAAAGCTAACAACATAAACTGGCATATTATTTGTAACAGTATAGTAGAGTATTGCGATTAACCGTAAGCATTTTCTAGTAATCAGTACTGTTCCTAGTAATAACTTTTAGAATTTTCACAATTTTCGAAAGTTCGATGAGAACGACTTGTCGGATGTGTGGTTTCCCAGTGTATAGGTCACTATTTAAACCTCACCTAATGTTCTTTCTGGTAGCACGATGACGTACTAAAATAAACGCTCGTCATGACGTGACACAGGCGATCCAGATACCAATGAATTTGTAAGAATCATGTTCTATTGTATTCTTGATGAACGCTTTTAACGCTTTTTAAACGGATTCGAAAAAAGGCACATACATTCGAGTCTTCAAGATTCGTGGGGGATCTGGAGAATTAGAATGTTCCATTCCTATAATTACTTAACGCGCTTATTGTCTCTAAATACTATAAAACAAATGTAAACACACTCACATGCGGTAGCTAATACAGATTTTAATTGCTATATGCAATTACTGGCTTCTGTTGCTAGTTTCGAAAAGCGTAATATTACGTAATGCTATCTATGACGAATGTTTATCACGTGAAATGGCAATCAAACATGACATCATCTTATCAATCTGATCTGCTTACCCTTATGTTTACCAACACAGTATGACATCATTCGCAATTACAATTCAGCAAAATGAAAATGAAATATGTCCAGCTGTAACTGAAATATAAGAAATATCATAGCAAAACCCGCTCATGCAAAATTCAAACTGCAATAGAATCTCATTACACTACCTCCGATTTTTCAATATTCTATATGAGAAGGCTAAATTTGAAAAAGTACCATCTAGAATTTTCCAAACACGTACTATTCGAATTTTGGGATAGGAATTTCTTTTTGGCAGAAGATAAAAATAACATTCACTCGAAATTTCAGATTCACTCGCCAGTTTACGCTGCAATGAACAAGTTTATAGAAATACGTAATATACATGCATACAAAAGCTTCGGCATGCAGAAAACTCGTTTTTGGAATTCAGAGATGGCTGACTCGTAGCTAACAATTATAAAACGAAGGTCGAATCTTTTTTTTTTTATAATAAAGAGTTACACTAAGTGTAAGGAGATTATTAGGCTTTTCGAAGTAAACGTGGAATCAATTGTGCCTTTGTAGTGGAAACATAATTTAATGTTTTTATATAGATTTTCTGAGTGGCAACACGATTTAATGTTTTTGCATAGTTATTAAGATTTGCTGCGTGGCAACAATGAGTTAAAAAGTTGTTAGCTTTAGTGTTCCATGATTATTTTTCCTGTAAGCCTTAAAAAGCTATGTTATATTTTTATGTTCAAAATATGTAATATGTAACAAATAAATATGAAAGCTATATGAATACGTTGTTTTTAATGACTAAGAAGAAGCATTTATTTTAATTATAAAACCCTCTGGATGTTTTGTTTCGATTTTTAATTTTTCTTCAACTCCTACACCGTTACCGGAATTTGAACTATAGATCTGCGACAATTCGCTTGCTACACGTGCCAAACATTTGTATTACGAGAACACGTATGGGAAAAGGCGATAATTCTTTACGTTCTCTTTCACTAAGGGTAAATAGGGATAAGTACGAGACACAATGGAAAAATCCGCACAATGGCGAACTGCCCTCCTAATTTTAACTCGGAAGCCGCTGTAGAGGTTATTACGTTTTCTCAAAATTAGAAAACATGAAAAATTCTGCCGGGATTGGAACTAATGATCTTCCAACAGCTACAGTCTGTTACTTGCTTAAAATAGGCATTTTAAGGCCATTGTCAACCTTCACATTTCTGATCGTAACTCGTATCGTCATCACCGCACACTGCCCTCTGTTTGCAAGATGATCAGCCGTTTGTGCCCCGCTTACTTCTGCGCATGGTGCAAAGAGCATCGACTTTGGACGAAGCATCGGTGAGGGACGTCATAACCACTTTCTCCGAAATTAATCTTGATTCAGCTACCACTTTCTTGATGTAGCTCGATCTGGAAAGAACCAGGGACTCGCCACCTGTCCTCCAACACCTGAGAAATGGACCTGTAGGGCAGTGAAGCTTTGAAGTCTAAGCAGGCATACTTTAGATGGGCGCATAGACCCGAGAGAGGCTCTGCGACTGCAGCGAGATACAGAAAGGAACGATGTCTGAGACCTCTATGTTCACCTTTTCAGGGATTCATTCCACCTTGAGTTCACTTTTTATGGACGATAACTCTAGTCCACATAGGGCTTATCTTGTGGACGATTTTCTTGAAACTGAGATATTAACAGATGGATTGGCCAGCCAGATCACCAGACCTAAACCTTAGAGAACATGCATGGGACGTTCTTAAAAATCAATTCCAGCTCGCGACTGGTACGGGGACTCCTAAACTGCCTCATTTTCAATGCAAAGTCCTTCTGTGAGAGTCGTATAACTGTTAAATTAACCATACCTCCTATTATCCTCTTTTTGTTGGATCTTGCGACCTCTGACATAGACCTACCTGCGCCAGTGTGTCTTACGTACAATAATGCATGTATAACATGATTGTTGTAAGATTTATTTTTCTATTAAGTCACCTTATGTCTAGACCCAATTTTATTCAAATTATTTGTCTATCATATCTGAATATAATGGATCAAAAGTGAAAATTCTCTTAATTTTGAACACCAGTGTAATTAGATCTTTGTTCAGATCAGGGATTGAATGGGTCGAATTGAGTGGTTTTAATAGCTTTCTACATGTGTATCATTAACATGAACAGATTTTTCTTAGAAAATAATCCAAGAAGACAAGCCGCATAAGCCCGTGCCATTAATAATTAATAATAATACAGCACTAGTGAAAATAATCCCTATTTCCTCTAGGTTCCATTATGATACGTACAAAATCTGATCTCGAATGAAGATGTCAATGACAGGAACAGTCTAGACAGAAGGTCATGAAAAATAGAAAGGACATTTTCAAACAGAAGTGCAGCGATCACAATCAAGCGGCTTTCCAGAATTATTTCAAAGCTCGGGATAATGCAAATAATAACACTAATCCCCCCTTTCCGAAATTAACCCATTGAAAAGTTCTTTTAACTGAGCCTCAACATCCCGTCAGCACATCATTAACGGGACCTACGAACCAACGGAAACAAAGCGAGAAGATTGCATTCACCATCAACTGAATTATATCGGCAAATTCCACCAGTTATTAACAGTCTCTGTTGTTTCTTTTGATGCAAAAAGAATGGCAATCATACTGGAATAAAATGTGGTCACCCCGCAACCTCAAATGGAATGCATAATAGAGTCACAACTTTTTCCAATTCGAGTCAAGGTCCGTTCTACTACGGATTGAAGAGACGGAAAGAAAGAACAAAAGCGGATGAGAATGATTCAGCGATGCACTTTTATTTTCAATCGAATTATTTCAAGTTCGGAATGCAGGAGCAGTTGGTTCGCTTCCTCCGAACAACGGCTCACGAAAGCGTCCTTCGATAGGTGAAAAAAGAAAAAGTAGGCCAAATGGGAATTCGAATTTCAATTAAGTCGCTGTTTTAATTATGGTTTATTTAGAGCTATACAATGCTACTTTGTGTGTAAATTTTAAAAGAAACAGAAAGGTTAACTATACAATATTTTCAATTGTTTTTATAAGAAAGATAAAACAAAAAATTCTGAACGAGAGAATGTACCGATAAATTTTGGAAATACTAAACATCTGTATCACTTTCCATGTTAATATTTAATAATGATGTTCCGATTCAGGCTTTCCCCAACTCAGCCACATACGTACCCTAGATCAGCGTTTCTTAACCTCTGGTACCTGTACGCTCAGGAGTACGTACGTAACGTGGTCTAAGGGGGTACGTCCTCTTAGATCAGCTTTTCTTAACCTCTGGCACGCTTACGCACAGGAGTACGTGACGTGGTCTAAAGGGGTAAGCGGAAAAAAGATGTTATGGTGGACATTAGATATATTGGACAATAGAGAAGAAATAAAAATAGATTTGCTGTCACTTGAGTTACAATTTGAGAAGAAACCCTTCATCTCATTCTGGACTGACTTGAAATAATATCCTGAAATATTTAGCAAGGCGATTGCTATTCTGCTACCGTTTATAAGCACCGTATTTCTAGTCCTACAGTCTAGTTCGAATTAATTACAAGAACAGTTTTTCCAGCGTAAGTTCGGACTTGAAACTGTATTTTTCATCTTCCGATGTGGATTTTAAATTACCGAGGGCTATCAAATAGCCTTAAGTCTCTACTGAATGTGATCTTATTTTTTTATTTAATTATATGTGTAGATTTGTCAGTGTACACTAATTTGCATAATTGGTAAAAATAAAAATGTCTCTACATTATAACGCTTTTACTGTACTTGTACATGTAAATGTTAGTAATTATACATGATAGAGGTAAGGATGGGGTACGTGGAGCAGTGATGATAGGCCAAAGAGTAAAAAAAAAACGCTCAAGATACGCTGCCGCGCTGCCCTAGGTAGTTATTATTTCCAACTCAGCTCTTCTTTCTTACCGTCGTATAAACGCAAAGGAAAGGGAGTTTACGACTCTTCACCTTTCGGCTCTTACACCAAAATAATCACGTGCTTAATATCATCCTAGTATTTTTCTTAAGGATAAACATTTTAAAAGGAGTATCCCCCCCCCATGTTAGCTTCATCCGATAAATTGTACAGTGGCTATGATAGGCGTTCGTTCAAAACCTCAAATTGTATGCATATCGCAAAAGATTCCAAATTAGGAAACATAAACCTTCGTTGTTTTTCCGTCATTCAGATTTTTCGAATTCTAATTTAGGAAACTGTTCAATGTTCTGACTAGAATCTTTGGAATATTAGTTTATAAATAAAGCGATCATTTAAAATAAATAAATAAAATAAAATGAAGCCACTGTAGCAATTTTAAGGGACCTGGACAATCAGTATCACTTTTCAATTTTCTGGAGAGAGTTTAACATGCCATGTATAAAGTGATACGTACGTTAATGCTTGAGATAATCCTTGGGAAGAGAATCCTTCGTAGAAGACTTCCTAAGGGAAACCGGCTTGTATTTCATGTCACATAAGAACCATTTAAGATTCTTATGTGACATGTGTTTCGTATTCCAGAAAGGAAGGGAAGGTATTGAAATCCAAACGTGTTGAAGATCTACCAGTTGTAATAGAAAAATTCTTTTAAGTTTAGATCACTGACTCCAGCTTCTTTTATTTATAAAAAGTGTAAAAACCACCGACTGCATAATAAATAAAATGAGAGGATATTTTCGGGTCGAATTCAGTTGGGAATCAAGCAACTGAATCCTTCTTCCTGAGTCTAAGTTATATAATTATAACATTAAATGCTGAATTACGGATGGGTCGAATCATACAACACTCTCTAATGGCGCCATTAACGATCACGTAATTCAAGGTTCAGTTGCACTGTTATTAATTTTGAAGATAATCAAAGATTAGAAACAGTTTTGTTTTTGAAGCAGAGTCTTAGATGAGACATAAAAGAAGTATGAATAATAACAACTTTCGGGTTACTTTTAATTAATTCCCTCGAGTTCTTAAAAGTATTAAATAACTAATACATTATAAATATACTTAAAGAAAACGAGGAATGCAAAGTCTTATTGCGTAAAACCGTTATATATAAAGTATCACAACAGATATTAAAACTGCATAACATCCACTATCGATTATTTCAAGTGAAACTTCAGAATCCTGCGGGCAGTAAACAGCCTGTTCTCTTTGACTTTTGGCATAGTTGTCGGAAAACGAAGTCATGTGTCACTAATTTATTGGATTTTCGTGCTTGCACCACGAAAACTCTTATAAGCGAAAATAATGCTGACGTATCGATTTCCAGAAAGTATTTGACAAGATTCCTTACGCATGGCTCTGATTGTTAAATTAGGGACAGAATACCGGGACGAAAGTGAAGGATAAAGAATTCAGCTAGAATTTTATGTCTTATTTCACATACAAATATAAGCATATAAAACAGCTCTCACATTCTCAAAATTCTTTACTTTTTAAGAATCCTCATTTCTTGTGTAAAAGAAGACATTCAGTGATAAGGCAAGAACTAAAACCTACTACCCTATTCGGTATGGTTCGCTATGCCACCACCATACTGTTGAACCCAGATTCGAACCTGTAGGAGATATACTAGAAACTTTCAAATGTATAGTATCTTTGTGGCATGGAAGCAGCTAAAATAATATCGAAATAATAATGATAGGGGTTGCGGGGAAGAAGACCTCTGGGTCCATTCTTCAAAATATTCTCCACCAAAATTGGGATAGATCTGGGCAAATTCATACAGTGGTCATGACTCCTCTTTACGCAGTTGCACAGTAATCACTCATACCAACATATAGTATTGTCACCATGATTCCTTCTTTATGCAATTGCACAGTACTCACCCATACCAATAGATAGTTTATATATATCATACCTAGTATCACTTTTCCGCATTTTTTGTCAAACTACAGTGGGAAATGAATTCTAGGACAGTGGGAAGTATGGATCTAAACAAAAAAAATCACAGCAATTTCCCAAAAAAATAAATAAATAAATAAATAAATTAAAAAAAAAAATAACAGTCCCTGTTTTTCGTTACCTATCAACTACTCAAGGCTTTGGCAAACGACAGACGCTATCTTTTTCTTCTTGCCCACAAACAATTCACGAGCCTGAGTTAGGTCGTGTTCTGTTCAGGAGTTTTAGTTACACCATCATCAAGAACTGGACATTGATTTTAAATTAAAAGACTTATTGCATTTTCAAAGACAAACAAACAATTTTCTTTTTTCAAGAGAAAACTACTCAGCTCACCTCGCCTTAAATTCAATACATTTAGCGGCACGTATTAATGGAAATATTCGTGAGATCTCTGTAAATTTCAAGCAGATTAACATAGTCAACGTCAAATTGAATTGCTGCGGAGAATTACCTGAGACTGGAAAAGAGGAATGACCTAACGGAATCCATTAAAAGTTGTTATTGAAATGTGTATAATAAATTAGAATTAATGTGAATTGCGCATAATTATACAGGATATATTAAGCGTGTTCACCTTCTTGACCTATTATCTTTTTGAAGCAGACTAGCTGGCTTGCGAAAACTTCAAAACTGGCACAAGTGTTAAACCCAAGGAAAAAAATCACAGTGACTACTTACATTTGCTAGTTTTTCTAACAGATTTTCTGCTTCAGATATCTCCGCAAAATCTCACTGGAATTAATATTAGGGTTGAAAGACTGCCACACTGAATCGCTCTGAAAACATTTTGGATATCGATGGAACATAACATTAAGCTCACAATGTTCATCCAGGAAACCTAGATTTGAATCATCCCTAGGAATGTTTTGGATTCTTGCATGTAAAACGGAGTTTCATGTAATGCCTCGTCGATGCCCATAACCTCTCAAGGCGGTTTAGTGTGGCTGTCACACAATCCTGATATTAATCCTAGTGACTTCACGTAAGAATGCAGGAGAAAGTCCACTTAGGAAAAACTAGCAAATGAAATAAAATTGCTATTGGCCATCTTGACTTCCAATGATAAATGAGGATTTGTATAATAAATGTATCATAAACCTGAGGATCTCTTTGGAAAAGGTTATACAAGAAGTGAAGATTGAAGTATTACAAATTAATCATATTCTAGGGAGTATTTTAACGCCAAATTTTATGTAATATCTTGTGAATCTTATACGGCATTTTCCACGTATAAAATTCTTTGTGATTAATATATGAGAATAAGGGCTTTAAAGAAAGCTTATTTTATTGCAATTAGGATTCCAGTACGAAACTTTCCATTTCATTCATGGGTTAGTTTTAGTACTATGCATACAGCTGATAAATACAAAGCCTGGCCTGCACAGCACATGCATTATGTCAAAAGTTTCGGTAATGTAACCGTCCTCAGGCAGAAAAAAATAGGTGTTTAATTTTTGTAATGTAAAATATTTCTAATAATTATTAAAATTATTTTCGTCATATATTTGATATTAATTTCCAAGAATAATTTTGTACCTGTATTCACACTCCCTCAGGCTAGGAAAAATATCTTTCAGGTACTAATTTATATAGCAGATAATAAAACATATGCGCCCATTCTGAAATCACTTGTAACGGTTTCTTTGAAGCTTGAGACATTTTTTTGAGGGCATACGTATATAATTATCAGAAAGGCTAAAAAATATCAAAAACTTATTACTAACGATGTCATAAATATGTAAATATTTTTCACACTAAGGATATTTCGGTCTTTTATTTATAAAAATTTCCTCATATTCTTTGTTCTTATTAGAAAAACGCTAGAAAAACGTAACTATAGTACTGGAAAAAATTAAGTCCTTACACTAATTTTGGTTTCATAGCAAAACTCTACATGTACATATTTTGAGGAACACATGGCAATGTCGCTCAAAATGCCTTTTTTTAAATATTATTTATTACTATTATTATCATTTTTAATAACTCTAAACTCAATCTACGGTTGAATTTTGCCTGATTTTAAATTTCAGATCAATGTGATGCAAGTTTCCCGCACAACGCAAAATTAAAGCCTCTCTGTTGTAATTTATGTAAATATTCGCGTTTATCTGCTTGTAGTATTTTGTTGTATAGGGTGATTTTTTTCGATACTAGTCCCAAGAAAATGCTAATATAAGGCTATTTGTCACATTTTGATCATGCATTTGACATATCTTGCATGATGAAAAACATTTGTTGATACTACAGCATTAATTAATAACAGATGCTAGAAATATTCATTATCATCACTATTCAGGCACAGCCGCAGATGATGTTTCTTGTTTGCGAAATTCGCGTCGAATATTGCTTTCCGATTACTCTAAGGTGCATGGCTGGACAACAAGCTTTTCATTTTAACGCGCTCTATAGGGAAAAAGCAAAAACAAACAAACAGGGGCTGGCTTGAGTCAGGAAATTTTGTAACCATAAATATTTCGAAATATAATTATTGTATAAAAATTTGCGCAACAAGAAATATTTTCTGAATTGAACGAAATTTTACATATGTGAGTGCATCGTCGATATAAGTAAGCGATTACAATATCAAAGCAAAAACTGCAAATGAATTAATTATATTGGATCTCTCTAGTGTGAGTACTCGATGCGATACGAGGAAGCATTGAAGGAAGGCATACAGGTCCTGTATGGTGTCCTGCCTCATCTCATTTCACAGTTGCTGCAAGCGCACTTTTAATTCGACCAAACTTCTCGGCTGTCCAACTTGTTGTCCCAAATAATGCCAGACATGCTCAATCGGTGACAAATCTGATGATCGGACAAGCCAGATAATATCAGATAATATAGATCAGGTGATAATGTGGTGGAGGCATTCCTCTCTTGCTGCGTGAGGCCGAGCATTGTTCTGTTGAAAAATGTCTCCTGAGAGCCCTGTCGTATTAACGAAACATACTGCTGAAAGAAGTCACGAACGTACCACTGGGCTGTCATGGTGAAATGAATCAATATTAGATGTCAGTTGGTATCGTATACAATAACACTTCATGCAGTCACACCAGCTGCGCGAGCGGTGTATAACGAAAGCAGGGTTGAGGCATTCGCCTCGAGCCTCCATACACGTCCACGATTTTCATCATGGCCCAAACTAAAACTCGATTCGTCACTAAAGACGACTTGGTTCTATTCAATGGCAGTCCAATTCCAGCGAGCGCGACAGCATTCTAAATGGAGGCGATGGTGGCTGGGTGTTATTGGCAGCACGTGTAATGATACTAAACGTCCTTCAGCCAGGCCCTTCATAATGGTATGGGCAGATCCAAATTGAAAGTGCTGCCTGTGTCCGGTGATGCAGCTGGCGTTGGGTGTGCGTGTCGGTAGATGACGTTACGGTCCTCTCGGCTAATGGTCAGTCAAGAGCATTTTGAGACTAGCCGCCATGTATGCGATCTCTCATTCGCTCATTGGTCCTAATATAATCTCGTAGTTAAATCAAAATGACTTAGGTGGCGGTTACTGGTCGAGCTGACCACTCAGCTTCCATTATTTGGATGATACTTACCATAACCCGATCTAACTCGAACTTGGATAGCTGATCATATTGTCTTCGATGGTGGTGTAACGGCATCAGTAATGAAAAAGGGTACCTCTGTATAGATTAAGTACAGAAAAAATTCCTTTGTGTGTCTTTTTCTATGTATCAGGAAGAACGAATTTCAACACCTTCTAGTGGCAATACGCAAAGTGCAATCCCGTTATGTTTCCAATCATCCTCACAGCTGCCTAACACGTACTTTCCCGCCAAGTTCCGTTGCAATCAGACAGTTATTTGATACTCAAATTTTATTTAAATATTCTAAGATAAAATTTTTATTTTATAATATTTAAATTCGTATTTTACTTGTTCTAATAACGCCCTAATGGTGTCACCTTTTCAGGGGAATTTCACACACACACACATATATACATATCCGTTTAATAACTTGATGAATATTAGCATTTTCTTAGGTTTAGGACGAAAAAACATCGTATGTGTGAGCTTAATATTATATATTTCGTATATTTTTTATTTATTATGTATTTTGTATAGCTTGATTTTGAGGCTCACATTCTAAGGTTAACTAAAAATTTATATTAACTGAAAAAGATCTCCTTCTATATTAAAAAAAAAAAATATATATAAAAAAAGGGGAGAGGAAAAGGAGACAGAGAGAAGAAATTACATATATGCCAAATTTTTGACACCTGTTTGAATTCCTGAATGTCAGGCTTGTGTCTCACAGCGGGATCATCCTGTCTAACGAAGCATTCCCACTGGCTACAAGGGAGGTCGTTCTCGGGGATGCGCGTTTATTTATACCCTCCCCCATTCGCCTGCGTGCGCGCTCATTATTTGGCGCACAGAGCGGTGCGTGACGAACGCGTTTCCGCCATATCGCGCGTTCTGCTTTTACATCGCCCGGGCGAAGAAATTCGGGAAGCAGGGGGTGAACTTCACGTTCCACAGCACTCATTCTGCGTTCGCGCCGCTCCACTGAGGATAAGCCAGAAATACCAATCAAATATTAAATAGTTGCCCAGTTTGGGCAAGGAATACTCATTATGAACAGCATTCGCTGTATTAAAATGTACTTATTTCTCGAGAAAGCGGCGAAATGATAGCAGGTTATTCATGCGAAACAAAATAAGAGATACAACAAAGATAGTGTTTATTTATTTCTGATCACGTGGCATTTCCATAACCAAAACAATTTTGCTAGCAGGCTCGAAATTACGATTGTGCGGTGGAGTGGTTGCATATGTTATGTTTGAGTGCCTTGAATTATAAATGTATATATCTTTTTTTTCTTCTTAATTTTCTTATCAATTAATTTGTTTATTTCTTCTTTAAATTAATCTTCAGGAAACATCATCTAATGAATATAGAATGTAATTTTAAACTCTAATTATTTTATTTTATTTTATTTAGGGCAATTCTGTCTCTGCAGCCGCTGATCCAGTCCGTGATTTCGCTTACACACAGTCATCTTTTACTTATTTTTTTTTTTTGCAAAGCTAAAGAAGTAAGCAATTTCCACAGCATGCAGAATGCACATCAAACGAAAACAGGCTGTGATTTAGTAACAGTGCAATAGCTCAGGCCCGTCTAGTCTTTTCAGGGGCAATTACTATTATCAGATACGCAAATGAAATTGGGATCGATGTTCAGATCAAGCACAGCTTTGATAGATAGCACTTTTCCCCCTTTCTTTCCATCCTCCCTTTTTTGTCTTTTAATCAGTCGTTAAAACCGTGCATGATTACTATACAGTACAAATAGAATACTTTCTCAATGCTGTATTGTTTCTTGAGAATTAGGTTAAAATTTAAGAATCATACACCTTCATTTTTTCCAGAAAGAATACCGTAAAAGTACATATTGTTATTATTTTATTTAATGTTAGTACTATTTTATTGTAAGTCCTTTCTCAATTGAATTTTGCCGTTTTATATACAGCGAATATAATGTATCTAACGGGCTGCGGCCAAAGCAAAAGTTATAAGTTCTATGTACACCTGAAAAGAAAATGCATAAAAACACTTCAATATGAATGAAATCAGTTTATGCTTTCCAAGCAACAACCATTTCGTAAGTAATTTTTTTGTTGCCAAACTAGGAAACAAAAACTTTTGACACTTCACGTTCATAGGTATACGTATGACGTAATCATTTAAATTTAATGTAATATAACAACTTTTCTCAATATGAATAAAAGTATTAACATGGCTATTATCCTAACCTGAAACAAAAAAGTTGCCAACAACAGCTATTTATTTAAAATGCTGACATTAACGAAAAATTTTTGACGTACAATGAATGACGTCACGTGCAGTTGCGTGCTTTCTTCAACGTCAGAATATGACATTATAGTATAATAATAACATGTTTAATTTTTGGTGGTGCTACTTTTATTTCAGATTTTGTAAAACTTACAAATTTTTTATTACGATTACGATTTTATTACTCTACAATTTGAAAGCGAGCAGTGGCAACACTTTTCAAATAAAGCATTTTTATCTATGGCGCGCGACTATTGCCACTCGAAAAAAATGAGTTCGAAAATTAGCGTTTTCAGAGTTTTTATTTCATAGTTCGGCTGTTTAAAGTCGTGCTTGCTAAGATGAGAATGGTCGAAATGGCTTCCCACGAAGAATCCAAGGATATCCTCTCTTGAAACTGAACTCCCCGCCGTTCCGAAGTTGATGATGCCACAAACAGGCAGACAGAGGCGCACAGATTTTGTTTAATAGTATAGGTAGATTGTTTCATCTTTATACCTATTTATTCCTATTCATGCATGTTAATAGAAAAAAAAAATGTTTCGTTTATAAGACGTTTCATCCCTCGGCTTATTCAGAAGCCAAGGGATAAAATGTCTCTCGGCTAACTTTGAAAACGCTAATTTACGAACTAATTTTTCCAAGTCGCGCGCGATAGATAAATAAGAGTCCAATACTTTTATTTAAATTATTATTATTATATTTAGAGATAAACACTAGTATAGGTGTGATCGTTATGATTTTTAATTGAATTCTTATCAAATTTTTAAGATTTAAAAACTGGAATTATTAATTGTTTTAAAATATCAACATTTTAACAAACTTAAAATAGGACAATGAGATTAAATTTGCCTAATAAACGCAGCGAAGACGCATTAAAATTCTCTTAGTAAAATACATATGTCATTAAACTAAAATTTCGATTATACATTTTTCTCGTTCATACGCTTCTCCTTCGAAAGAAGAATAAACGAAGCTTTAATGTAGAGCGTTACATGAATAGGAAATTATACATGGCGATCGATATTACCTACGTGTTATTCTCGGAATGAGACTGCATTACGGAGACATTTATTATATTATTAATTTCAGTTTTCTCCAAAATATTTAGACCAGGGGTTTTGAAATAAGAATTCAACCCTAGGGCAGAGGGGGAGATTTAGTTTATGAATACTAAAAACAACTTTTATACAAGTTTTGGTATTCATCAATATTTTATATACTTTTGCCTGTTTAATTTATAAACAGATTAAAAAATAATCTGAATTTAAATGTGTGTGTATTTTTCGAATTTTTGAAAGAAGGAGCGTGTATGAGCATCTAGCAGTGGTGATAAGGATGCATGGGGCATAAAAAGTGCATGGGGCACTGCTCTAGATTGATAACTCTCATGTGTCACGTCCAAATGAGATGTAAAATACAACATTTTGGGCCAAACGTAAAAGGCAACAGAATAATATCGGAATACCTAATTTTTAAGCGAACGGTTTTTGATGATCATGAGATGCAGACTCAAAAATTCAAAATGAAAACCTAATTAAGAGAGGAATCTTCATTCAAATATAAATGTAACGAAAATACGATTTCTTTTGACTTTGACTGACGATTTCTTTTGAAAAGCCAAAGCACGCCTTCGAAAATGTTTACAGACCACAAATGCAGAGACTGCATCTGCATTTTAAAAACATCACGTTTTCCAGTTTAAGCATATGAAGATCGCTCTCACGTGCTAGTGTTTCCACCTGCAAATAGGACTCTTATTTCATTCATACTTTACGTAGTTTACTTCCTAAAGAGGGGACTCCAGGTGAGATTCGAACAGCAAAGGCAGGTGGCTCTTCTCCATGGCAGGTGACTACACCAATTTAATTAATAAGGATAATTTTTACTTGACGATGAAATACGCGATTTTATTTACGAGAGTGGGATGGATAGTTTACGAAATGCCAGCAAAGCAAATGCACTCTCTATTAAGGAAAACACCAGTACGTTAAGACTGGCAGCTTACCATTTTATAATACAGTCGATGTTACCGTAACACCATTTCAGAATAAAAGAAAGAATTAATAATAATTCTAAATTTGCAAAATTTTGATTACTGTAATATCTTACTGAGAGTGGGGGGGGGGGAAGGAACAGAATTTAAAATTTTTGAATCGTCAATTGTATCAGCATGTTAAATTATATTCAAATTCAGTATGATGATGTATCAATGGTTCACTTCGGGGGAAAAAATGCTCTAATTACTTATTATATTTATAAGTCAATATACATAAGTTAACATTCATAAATTCTTCAGTGCTTCATATTCAAATAAAATTATTAATAAATTACAAATCATTAATATTGTTAAGGACGATGTTATTTAATTTTAAAGAAAATTATGTAATCTTACAGCACCAAACATAACTATTATACAGCGCCACCATAACAAAATCTGAAACCTCAGAACCAGTTATTGTACAATATGAAATCAAAGTTCAATTTTTCTCTTCCCCCTTTTGCAATAACTTTTTTATAATCCCTGCAGGCTGTATCGAACAGAAGGAAATAACAGTAATTACCACTTCCACGACCCTTCTCAATACAGGATGCGGATTCAGATTTCAGTTTTTCTTCAAGCCGTTGGAAATATTCGTGCAACTCGAAATGATGCTAGATTTTCGATTAAGGAACTGGAAGTAGTAAACTTCTCGCTGTTCCTAATTCGAAACAGCCTTCACTCGGAATGGTTAAAAATAACCCATCGGAATTGGGACTGAGGTAAGCGTCAAAACAAACCAGGGGAAACGCACGGTTTATGGTCTCTCGACGTAACTTTCGAACACTGTATCAACAATGCGGCTAAAATTTTAAAATGGAACTTCAGTTACCGCAACAAGATCTACAAGCTAGAACAATGTTAAACCAGGGTGCATAGATCGATTTATTATGGTTTGCTCGTTATTTTATTCAGTTAGTTTTATTACTCGAACTGCAAAGTAGCGACTTATTCACAGGATCGACGCTTCATAAAACCGGCACTGTTTAAGTATACACGGCATGGAATCGACATCCACATACCAGAAACAATATTTACAAGTCTACAATCAATAAAATAAAAAAAATTAATAATGATGCAATCATGAAGAAGAGGATTAATACATATTTTTCACCTGCAGATAGTCACAGGCATATAATCGACATCACCTGGGATCGACAACAGCATACCTTCCCTAGCAGGATTGACACTGTGTACAAGATCGACATTAATGTAAAATCGACATCGACTACCACAGACACCGGTATAGGATCGACGCAAGTGCACAAGTGATATTACGTAGAATCGACACTGGCACAGGATCGACAATGCCATATAATGACAATCAACATCACGTAGGGTCAAAACTGGCATAGGATTGACGTAAGCATAGAAACAATACTACGTTGAACGTACACTGTCACAAGATCAAGATCGACACAGGCACAGGTTCAACATGGCACAGATCAACATAGGGGATGATTTCATACAACATACGATCGACACAGGCCACACAGGAGATCGATACTGGCATACAATTGACATTGACCTAAACATACATAAGGCTTAGAAACGGCAATGGCACATAATCAAAAGAAAAATGATTTGATTAAATTTTGTTTTTTATTGTGTCTGTGTAGGATGCAGACAATATTTACTATGCAGTGTCGATCTTGTGCCGCTTTTCCACAATTAGCAATCCTTTCTTGCATATTTAATGTATCTGGAAAACGCTCATTTCAGTTGATGTGTCTTCGTATGCCTCCATGTTTCAAGCACAGTAATGAGAGCAAAAGGCTAAGAGACTCAGTTTTTTTTTTTTTTTTTTTTTAATTGCTAGAAAACGCGAATTTTCGTTGCATTTTTATTGAGAGGTACATAAAAGACGCATTTTCTCCGGTGCAGCTAGAACAAGATGTCTACTACTCGACGATTTTTATCTTTCGTTTGATAAACTGATTTGAGCTTTCGTTTGATAAACGACTTGCTGCCATGGCTTTCTTCGTAAATTTGACTAAAAGTCACACCTTTTTTAAAACGTAAATTATATTGCTACACATTTAGACTAATGTAGACTCAGTATTCAGTATTTCTCAATATATAAGACATTGGTAAATCAGCTTAGGTTAAGTCCTTAACGACTAAACAAGGAGTTCAGAAATAAGTTTGGTGTGTACAGCAAAGCGCATACGGGCTATCTGCTTAAGGGAAGGGATGCCTTCGTTGAGGACTTTCTAATCAGAAATAAGTGTCTGATTTTCGTCCTCATTCGTAAGACTAATATAAAACTTCTAGGAAAGGGTCTCATTAAACCAATGCTTGAATACTTTGCCGCAAGAGCCAAGAAAGCTTAATTTATATTTTTTATACAGATTTCAAAAATTTACACCGAAAATTAAGTTGCTTAAGAGACAACGCGGTTTAATATATTCACAAGTATTTCGGTAGGTATTAAGGTTGTGTAAGGTGTCGAGGTAATTTTTAGCATATATGACTGATTGAAAATAAAAAGCGTTAACAACTCACATCATTGAATTTAAATAGTTTCTCATCTTTGACATCCCAGTGATATCTACTAGGATAGTAAACTCTCCAAATAGAATAACACCCCTAAATGCCTGGATTCGCTTTAACTTCAACGTATTAAATTCCACCTACGTTTAACATTCAGTAATGGCGCAGGATCACAGACTCATAAAACATAAATGCAATTGGTTTAATCAGATCGTTGAGACTCCAAATAATTCTCTTACATTTAATTTGATGTTAAAAGGAAAAATGGCTGAAATATATAAGGTAACAGAAAAGGAAAGCTAAAACAATGCATAGCGTAAGTCAACTTACCAACATTTTAAGCTATAATAAGGTACTTTTTTACTTTTACTGATCGACTGACAGCTTGTCCAGCATAGGTTTGGGCGCATATTAGCCTGATTAAAAATTTCGAACTGTAATTGTAATAACAATATTATATTCATATGATTCTACTCTGAATTTAGCAACTTTACGGCGTAATATCGGCAAGTGGATACGATCAGCGAAAGCTGATAGCTGAATATTATTTTTCATTGAGACATTAAATATTAATCAACTTTCTCAAAGAATTTCTCCAAAAGTCATTATCATAAATTACACAAATCCAAATGATTGGTTAGAGGATGTAACTTACTTAACCAAGATAATAGAAAATGAACGAAATGATAATAAAACTCCAGCAAGGATTCGAATTCTGCAGAAGAAATGGATGTTTGTAAGTGTCTAGAGTCAGTGAGAGGCACTTAAAAACTGACAATCCGAAAGTCCTCTCGAGTGGTTTGTGGTAGAAGAAGAGAGGTGGGAGACTTTCAGACCGCCCCAAGGGTGCTCTCTATCAGACTTGGAGGTGAGCTGCACAGTGCTGTACAACCCGCGCACTTCTACCTATCCCCGCTTATTTATTCTGGTTTTCCTCATGTTTAATGTGCAGACGAGCAATTTTCCCTCGAAAGTCCTCCACGAAGACTACTTGGGCTTCAGAGCCTCGTGTGCTTAGGCATATTCATATAACTAAACCAGCTAGTATTATTTATAAATTAGAAAGCAGAAATTCGCGAGATTTATGCAAAAATTGAAAATTGTGGATTTAAAAAACTAGTCTATTCTCTAATCAAAAATTTCATTGTAATCTAGCCATGAAATTATATTACAAAGCTATATCAAGCGACAAGATTTTTGCAGATACAAAGCTAATAATAGGCAGGCAATGAAACAGTCGACAGAAGCTATTCATATCAACCAATTCAAAGCAAACAGCAATCACATGCGCTTCACCACCAAATTTCATGCATATCATTTGTGTGAAGCAACTCATTCAAGTGTGAAAGGACATCATATACAATAAATAATCGATTAACACGGAAATATTCCTTAGCCTGTATTTAGAAATAACCGATCAATTAATTATCTGTCAGACCTTCAATAACTGGTTTCGAAAACAGAGGTGCAAAGAAGCCATAAATTGATTGCATTGCTCACAACTAGGTTGATCAACATAGTGATAAATTCATAGCAGCAGATAGTAAGTGATGTAAGATAGAAGAGGTTTCTTTTTTTCCATAGATACTTGATCTTAATCAATGCTGGACTGGTCAAAGCAAATAACTTTGGAAATGATTTATACAGGGTCACAAGTGCTATGATATCGCAATGAGATTCTAGGCTACGTCGCCGTAAAAAGTGGCGCAAGTTCTCAGTGCAGAAGAATTTCCATTTAATAACGCATTTATCGTTAAATACAAATAATAAAACGTAGAAAGCTTGTGTATAATCCTTCACTCACGTAGAATATAAGCGGAAGAGCGAATTTTAAACGTAACTGATAAATTTTCCAAAAGAAATAGTAGTATCAAAACAAAAAGTAGCTTTTATCGGATTGGATATTTTAATCCCGGCATTTAAGGAGGTGGATGTCTTCGAGGAGGGCAAAAAACGGCTTGTATTCACGTTATGGGATTATCACATTAGCTACTCGCAAGACTAAAGAAACGTATCCGAGAAATGGGTTTGTTCCACTAAACCGAAACAGTTCCGTTCGACGATGTGTTGCGGTTACGTACCCGGACATTTTACTACGATGGCGAATATGTTTCGTTTCGCATAGCTGTCTCGGAAGGGCAGATGTACTTCTGGAAGGTTTTCGCGTAAGCCAACCAATCAGATTTTCTGGAAGTGAATATTTCCAAAAATGTTTCTTTCGACGCGCAGCAGAGTAGTTAACAAATCTGATAGTTGTTTTACATATGAGGAAAACCACGAAGACGACCTTGCTGACTGCCTGTCAGCCGGGATGTGAACCCGGGTTGAACTACCAGTGTTCAGCTGTTATATCCATTCGGAGATCGGTGAGAAAACTCGTTAATATAATTTATTTATCCTATTTATTCATTCATACGTTTTATAAACGTTTCCGCCATTCTCGTGAAACCCCGCCAATGTCTAAGTAGTTAGGTTCACTTAATACTGGTGGTTTGATCCAGGGTCGAATCCAACGGGCAGGCTGCATGGTTGCTTTTTGTAGTTTTCACATGAATATGAGGCAGTTTCTCTTAGAGGGTCTCCCACAAAGGTATCCGTATGCTTTGCTTTGTTCCTATCTCACAATGCCTGAAACTTTGAGTGAATCTGAGGGATACGTTTTTTAAAAATAAGAATTAATTTTAAGCTCACCTACTATATATATATGATAAATTCAGGAGCAGGAGGAGGAATTTGGATGGCGTAGAAGTGTTGATCCATAATGACTATGAAATTGGAGGCGAAGGCAGATTAAATCTTCATTTCATTTTCAGCAACATGTTGCGGCTACACACAAGTCGGCACATTAAATGTGCCTGTTCCAAAAGGCTTACATTTTTGATAACTTTGTAGCAAGAAAGCAGCAGCAGACAGACAGCAGTCTAACTAGGCCAAAGCGTGGAAAGCAAGTGCGTAATGTTCAGAATGAAATCTTAAGTCAAACTGAGTTAGTTTTGGTTCTCAAAGCATTTTGATAGGATAGTTAATATTGCTGTAAAATTATTATTGGCTGCTTGAGTTTTAGTTCAATTTACATCACCAGAATTACGTAAGAGTCATATGACATCGATTTTTCTCGAAATGACGCAATGCAAATAGATTTTGCTATTTTTAGAATAGAGAAGGGAAATTAATTTGCACTGCTAATTTTAATCTTTTACATATTCTTTATATTTCTTACATATATATTTACATAAGCACAATTTTGGGAGCACTAATGGTAAGAATTCTGAAATGTAGATGCGTAGAAATGCTGATTGCGAAGCTACTTGAAGCTTAAAGCTTTGACCCATATTGAAAAGGAACGAGTCGAGCCGGATTAAAATTCCATATTTATTTAAATTCACATTGGTGGTCACAATTCACTTGGCACTCCAATCGTGCCTATTTCCAGGACAATTTTAATACTATAGCGATAGAAGCGAACATTGATGATTGCAGCAGCATTCTCAGATAAAGAAGATACATAACGCACAACGAACATATACGAAGATCACAATGAAAATATAATTTTTAAAATTATAAAACAGCATGCACTAATAAATTTGTTTACACTATTAAGCCTTTTTTCAAGCCAGAAATGACTTACGTTTATAGGATCGACGTTGCATAAAACTGACATTAGATAGGGTCGCCACTACGTAGAACCATGATCTGTACGCGAAACGCAAAGCGAATTATGATTCTTATAACGAGTTGGAATTTTTATAACGAGGACCGTTTCAAGCGTAGATCTATACAATCTGCGCTTGTCAACCATATTGAATAAAACGGGAAAGAATATAACATATCCTTATTAATTCAAAAAAACATTTCAGCTTACGATTACGAAAATAAAACACGTCGGCAAGACCTTCAAAAATTCATTTTAGTATGAAAATAACTCCTACAGAATCCTCGAAAGGTTTAATATGAGGCATAAGACAAAAAAGTTCTTTCAAATAAATATGAGCTCAACACACAAGTTCTTTGGTATCTACAACAAATCTCCTTTCGACCACAAATTCATTACCGCCTCAAGGTGTTGGAGGATCCCAAAATCTTCCTGAAATTTTCTGTTATCTTGTTTTCCTTCTAAAAAAAAAAAAAAAATGCGCGCCACGGCAAGTGATAAGACCGCTGAACACTGACAGTTCGACCTGGTTCAAATCCCGGTGAACGGGACAGCTGCATAAGCGATTTCGTGATTTTATTCTTGCGTAACGCGAATACGAGACATATCACTTTAGAAATTCTTCCACGAAGGCATCCATTCGTTCTAGGGCAAATAGTCCTAGAGTGCTTTGCCTTATTCTAAATAATACAATCCCAAATTTCATTTAAAAAAAGGGGGGTTGTCTTCGAATGCTATGAAAGTATCCAGGATTTCAAACTGTCTACATCGGATCCTGCTGTCCTGCGAACTCCATACCTCATAGAAGTAGCTATTAGGACAATCGTAGTGAATTTAATACCAGAAGAAACTATGGTCGAAGAAATTTTGTCACAGTTTACTTCGTATTGATGGTAGGTAAAGCACATGGCGGTAATCCCATGAAATAATAGATTCATCTTATAGGTCGAATATGCACGGGTACTGCATGATTGTCCATGTTCTTCATATCACTATGTACACTGAATCATTTAAGCTTATTCGCGGAATTTTTAATTTCTGAAAAATAGCGTATTTACACACTTTTTCGCGTATTTTTTCAAGACTATTGTCAATTCTATAATCTAGTGAACTGCAAACAAGAAATTTGACATCAATGCGCTGTTGACTGGAACAAGTGAGGCAGAAATTATTGTTTCTGTAAAATGTTACTAAAATTTTGCAAACTACATATGACAGAAGACAGCAACAAATGGAAATACAAGGTGGAAAATCATACACACACACAAAGAGTGAATTCTTCGACATAATAATAAACATTTGTGAATCCTTAATGGTTGCACAGGCATACAGCTACGATGAGCTTTGACCTACCGCTGGGTTTGCTCCATGGACGAATAAATAAATAAATAAATAAATAAGCGTAAAGCGCCACATAAAAATAAAAGTTTTATGCGAAAACAATATGTATTATCAAAACAGGAGATGATAAGAATAATAAGCATTGAATAAATGTGTTCTATATATTCGCAATTCAGATTTAAAGCATATCATTTGTTATGCCCACGTTAGATCAGCATAATACTTTTTCTGTTTCTTACTAACTGGGACTGAAGTATTTCGATATTTTGCAATTTCTAATTACATTTTTAATTACAGGTAGACAGTATTTATTTTAGTTATACTTAGTCAGTGCCTACCAGTTTTAACGTTTAGTATAATGAAATAAATCATTACTCATGGAAATTAGTTATCGCATACGTTACAGATATAAATTTAAAAGATTGCATATATCATAAACTTTTACAGTCTAAATGTACGAATAGGAATATTTATATACTATACTTAATAATAGTGTAAAAAATCTGGGGATCTTAATTTAGTTTCTTACAAAATTAATATGGCCATCAAGAGACCATTTTTTAAACTGATACGAAAATTTCAAAATTGATTACGATAGCTAATTAATTTACTTCCACAATTTACTTTTTTATTGCAAATTACTAGAATTATGATAAGTTTATATACTTTTTGCACCTGTTCGCACAAATTAAACATGATGTTCGTTAGAACAAGCAGAAAAAAAAAAAAAAAAAAAAAAAATTTATAATACACAGAAACTGGGAGAAAAATTAAGTCATTTGGGGGGGGCAGTAGAATAAATATTTCGCTCATTCTTATTTATTTATTTTTTTAATGTAAGCGATGCTTTAGAACTTTTGATTTAAGAAACATATCTTGTAATATCAATGAATAGGAATTACAGAACAAAATAAAATACCACTCACCGATACAGCAAACAACAGACGAGAAATTTTCACCAAAAAATGTATTCGTAGTATTCACAGAGAGGCAAAGACAAGGAATGCTTGTTATCCCTATAATGCTTTCGTTAGAACTGATGGAGTCTGCTCTTGCAGACGATCAGAATATCGGTTGCCTAGCGACGATGGCAACGCCGCAGAACATAATAATATTTTCTAAAAGTATCGTTTTCATTTGATGAGAAAAATTTTAGAACTTTTCACTTTGTCCAAGAACAGTTTTGATTCAGAGAACACAAAGATTTATCTTCAAGATGGAAACATTCATATTCCATGTCTCGTTAAGTCATGGTTACGAGAGATAGCCATGTTTTCTTCTTGGATTCCGTCCAAAAAAAAAAAAAAATGTTCCGCTCGCAATTTTCGTTCTGGATTTACCGAATTGCCGAAAGTAGGACATAACGTGTGTAGTCGTCGTGTCGGAAAACGTCATTTCCTGCCTTGCACTAATGAACAGCTAAGCTACTGGAAATAAATTTGCTTCGAAGTACCCTCCCCACTTCTAATAAGACTGTGACGTTATTTCCAATAAGAATTATGGAACAAATCATGCGGTTAACTGGTCAAGTCGCAGCTTTCGAAAATGCCATTCTTTCGACAGTTTTTGCGCCAATTTGAATGCGAACTTTTCGCGTTTTACGCAATTTCATGTTTTTATCTGGAAATATTCATTCATCAGGAGCAATAAAGAACCGGGCAGGATTTCTAGTATCATTAACAAGTCTTAAATAATTATACAAAAAGAAATGATTTTAAATAATTTTGCTAATTTTAAAGCGGACTGAGGAATACGTATACGTTTTAGATAAAGCAGAAAGTGAACATTTTCACAACATCTATACGGCATGTATTTTATTTATTCTTCGTATGTTAACGATATATCACTTACAACTCGTATATCAGTGGGAAGACCAGTTGAATTTTGCCTTTTGAAAAACAAAATCTATTTTTATTTATTTTTTATTCGATAATGAGTATGAATAAAGGGAATAGCAGGGGGTATTGAACAAATTCGAAGAAGAAATGAGAAGGCTGAATTTAGAAAACACGGCAGTGATCCCAAAAGGGTTAAGAAAATTATGGGCTAGATGCACTGCATATAGAAATTAAAGAATTTCCATGCGAATTATTGATAGAGTTAAACCAGTTTCCTCCTAGAAAGCAAAACGAAATACAACAAAACTTCTGTTAGACAATCACCCACGATTCTAGGTAATTTAAGCTTTTATAGAGATAAAGATTCAACATCGTTATTTAAATATATGTTCTAAAACATAACATATTTGTCACTTTCAGTCATGAGACAGACCTCATGGGAGGTTTCGTTACGTTTCAAAGCTTTCATCGCTCTAAAATTCACCTTAGGCAATTCATAATCTCTATCATTCGCATTTAATTTATATATCACATACGTATCCCCAATAAACATTACTCGTTGGTAATTTCAGTTTTGAAAACGATTCAGTAAATATAAACACGAAGAAAAAATTTATTCGGCAAATATAAAGATATGATTTTTAAGAATGTTCTGAAAGAATTAAGATTTTAAGTAGCAGCACAAAGTTTTCAAACACTGTGCAACTTTTTCTGTACCTATATACATTCGTGTGAAAAATTAATAAATTAATTATTTGCAAATTCTGTCTATTTTAAAGAGAAATATTGAACCACAGGTATTAATTACTTAGCCGAACAATTACGCAGCTATTCAGAGTTGAATATGTAAACGTAAACGTGCGTGTCTGCGAAGCTGTGATTGTGGAGAGAATATAAACGCGCTCTCAAAACGACTTCATTTCAAACGCTGCGCATCTCGAAAACTTCATTTTAAGGATATTTTAATCTGCTGACTTTCATCCCGAATATTACGAGATTTTAAACAATAAGCACGAAAAGATTTATCCGAATAAGTGCAAGAATTAATTGACCATATAAACAATGGTTTAGTTAGTATATAAATTTTCAATGACTATTTTCCTCTATCTTTTCTCGAGCTCAGACAATTTATCTCGACGTAAGATAACCTAGTTCGCTAAAGGCTATAGCAATATTTCTCTTTAAAATGTGAATATCATTAACAAAGAGGTATTGGATTATTCTTCCAAGCAACATTTGATGGTTTGCTGAGGCGTGTCCTTCGGCGAGTCAAAAATCCCTGAAATGTAGACTTCCCTCATCATGTGAATATGATAGCGTATGATCTGCTAGCATCTGGTTACGGCCTAATTACTGATCATCTGGTTACAGCTATCTAGTTGCTACTAGTTTATAGTATGTGTAGTCTGATTAAGGAGGTTACCAGGAAACTTCCTTAACCTCCACATCCACAAAAGTCTACCCGGCCTTTGTATTTGCAACCGTTCGTCGTCCAATCACAAAAATCTTTTAAAGGACGCAAATATTCTTGTTTTGGCATTTTTAAATTTAAAGAAATGAGTTTTCTAAAAATTACGAAATCTAACTTTGTATCTAACTTCTAGTCACTATGCTTAGGAAAATTTTGTACCCATTATAAAAAATAACGCACAAAAAAGTTTGACTCTCGTACGACCGAAATTACCGAGATGTAATATTTGATATTAAAATCCAAGATCATATTCAGGGGCCGTACACAAATTGAAGAGCGAAATGTTAGCATTTTTATATAACTAAAAATAAAGTATCAGTTTTAAAAAGGTTTCTGATTTTAAGAAATAAGTGATGAGCATTTTTATGCAGATTGTGAAAAACATAGATCAATATATATATATATTTTAAATAAAGAAAGTTTTTATTACAGAATCTTACAGAATTTGTGTCCTAGAAAATACTCTTGGGCTTCAGTATTGTCACTTAGTAGACTCAAAATATTATTTGCATTAATTAAAACTGAAAAATATTTGGACTTTAAGTAATTTTTTAACGATTACCGGATAATGATTTTAAGTTATAGAACTTCACGAGAATATTAATAACTCGTTTTCAGACTTCAGAAAACTTGCATAAAAATTCTTTCAGCATACCAGATGTAACAAAATTATGGACTGAAGACGCTAATAAATCCCGAAAGAATATCTTTAAATGGCATTTAAAGGGAAGATATGAACCTCGAATTATTATAATTAATTTATTAACCGACCCCAAGTGACATAAAAATTCTCAGATTTTGAAATTATACATCTCGTTCAATTTTTCTAGTACAGAATTCAAACTTTTTGTGTTTTATTTTTTATAACGAGTACAAAGTATTGCTAAACATAAATATAGAGACCAGAGGAACGTATAAAAAGTTAGATTTGTAATTTTTACAAAACTGATCTCTTTAAATTAAAAAATTGCTTAGACCTGGATTTTTGCGACATTAAAAAATATTTTCAGTTAAAAGTATGTTTCTACGTCAAACGACTGCGAATATAGGACATTTGTGGATGCGGCTTACATGCTAATGAAAAATAATAATAATAAAAATTAAAAAAAACAACTGTTCTGGAGAAAATTTGTAATACTTAGAGCCGCAGTAAGTATTTGAAGAGTATAATAAATTAATATCGTGCTCGTTATGCGAACCGGGCAAGTCAATCATGTTATCTAATTTTTTCCTCCTCTGCAGGGAAAAGCTATTTATTTGCAAATATGCAATTAAACAATTATACGGAGGTCATACATTTAAACAATCACAAACAATCACATTGGATTTCTAAAATTTTTGAGATGTGCAGACTATTTTAGCTTAGCAGACGATTTTTTTATTGGCTAATTGCAAGTAGTTTATCGGAGAATAAATTATGAGTAGATGGAAAAAAAGTTGTTGCGAGGACATTATCGCAACAATTTTTTTTTCTTTTCTCAAGAATTTCGGTGGTTTTAAAGTGGAATTAAATCAAGAAGAATGCATTCAACGTCTACAGTTAGCATTTAAAAATGAAGGTCCATCTGATGCTACTGTGTTTAGATGCTTTACAGAGTTTCATAGAGACCTCTTTTCACGATGAAGAACACACAGGAAGGACGTTGTCAGCAATAATCCCGGATTGTGTGTCTGCCAGACGGAAAATGCTAATCGATGATAATCGCTGCACTTACCAAATGATACAGAAAGAACTTTGGATTCGCCGCCATACATAAAATTATTCATGAAGAACTGCATATAAAAAAAATTAGTTTGCCATTGAGCACGAAATAGAAGAATGTGTCAGAATCAGTAAAGAAACCCTTAAATTACTAAAAGATGGAGTCCACCACATTATTCCTAAAATCGTAACTTGTGGGGAAACGTACGTATAATTTTTTGGGTATACGTATAATTTATATAATTTTTTAATAATTTCGCTCTAACATGTCAAAGACGCCAAGTATTGGTCGTTGAAGATGATCCCACGTTCACAATGGTGAAAAGACAACGTGCCATGAAAAACGTAATGTATGCCGTTTTCTTCAGAAAGTACAGGACTGTTCAAAGCAATCAAGCTGGAAGGACAGAAGCTCCCTCCATGACAATGCATCTTCTCATTCAGCAAGATTGACAGTTGAGTTTCTTGAACAAAAACACCTTAAAGTGATAGAACATCCACCTTACTGATCCGATCTGAATCTAAAAAATATTTATGTGGACGCCGTTTTCATTCCGAAGATGAGACTGATGGGGCTATGAATGCATTTTTTCATCGATTCCAAGAAATGAATGGTTTGAGGCATTTAATCTTTAGAAAATTTGCCTAGAGAAGTGCATTGACGCCAGAAGAGACTACTTCGAACACTCCTAAAATTTCGCCAGTATAACTTTAAATACCCATGTGTACCTCAAAAATTTCAGAATGACCCTCGTAAATAACCGCATTATACAAACCGAACGTTTCTGAAATGCAAATTACAAAAAAATAGCACAAATATTTTACTTCTCTTTTTAAAATAAAAGTAATATTCACTGTTGCTAGCCGAAAAAAGTATTTTCCGTTTACACACCGAATAAAATAACATACAAATAATTTAAAATACAAATCGAATTATACAAACCTGAAATGCAAGCCGCCAAGAAATAATAGTGCAAATATTTTGTTTCTCTTCATAAACTAAAACTGATAAGACCTGTTGCCATTCCAAAAAATCTCTTCCGTTAAAATAAAAAGAAACAAGCAGATGTTTGCTCTATATATCGCCTCAGAATTTTGTTATAATCATAAGGTTTTATTGGTGATAATAATGATATAGTACAAGCATCGTTAAAGAAAATATTTTTAGACGAGATATTTAACAAATGGCGTTAGGAAAACGTGTTTTTAATCTTCGAAGAATACCAAATTTATTAAGAAGTGCATCGTGTTTTTACACAGAGAGCGTTTACACTTATAACCAATATATTGCTGTAATTTGGGAAATAAATTAAAGATCATAAGCCGGGTAAAATGACAACAGTTTCCCAATTTACAGCAAGTGATTTTCTTCGTAAAGTAAAAACAACAACTTCCTTTTATCCTTTCCATGTATCTCTGAAAGCATGCCTACAATATTCAATTATCAGCTTGTTAACCAACCTCCACTCACCAAACAACGAACGTGAAATCTAAACAATTACTACCGCGCATAAAGACCAAATCATTTTAAAATAAAACCGCAAGACAAAGCCTTGTTCACCCGAAAAGCCACTTTGTATCTATGTTTTCTCTCAATACCATCAGAAAAGAACAATTCTTTAAAGAAAAAAATAAATAAAAGGATAAATGAATAAAGACACGCGTTGGGTGAAAGGGGAAAAATGAAGAAAAATAAATAATAAAAAAAAAAGAAACCCTAGCAATGAGCGTCACGTGTTTAAATAATCTCTAAAATGAAGGCGAAAAGAAAATGTATTCGGCTAGAACTGAAAAAGGAAATGTTCGACGAAGTAGTAGTGACAGCTAAAAGGCTGCTTTGCTGAAGTGGTATAAGAAGAAACACTGCTTAAGAGATAGTTAGAATGAATGGTGTTGTGACCTCAATTACTGCGGGCGCCTGTCCTGGTGACCTAGTGGCCTACTGATCGACGCGGTTGGCATTTTGCGAAGGAAAACTTTACAACTACTATTACTACTACTACTACTGCAGTCACAAGTCTCTGGGTACTTCGTCAAATCCCGAAAGGAGTAACTTTTTCTGAAGATGCTTTTGGTGCTCTTGTGGCTATGACGTCACTACTTTTCAACCCATTTAACTTGAGGTTATGATGGTAGCGTGCTTTTAACAAGTGCATTTTGTAATTAACTCTTTTTTTTTTTTTTCCTTTTATGTTGCTGACTCTAACGATCATTTATATTTTTAAATCGCAGTGCACATAAAAAAGGTCACAAGGCACACGATTAAGTAGATGATTATTCACTTGAATTGAAGTAAAGCATTAAATTATATGGCAGAAGGTTAAATTAAAATTTAGCAATTCAAAAAATTCGATTTAATTTGATTATTTTTCGTGTAGCTAAACGATTTGATTAAAATCATGAAGCAGAAAATGATTGCGTTTAAATATCTGGCACACGGTACTTTATTAATGTAATTTTGTAACCACTCAAAGTAATAATTCGATAAGTATATAAATAATTTTATTGATAAAAGTTCGTATTAAATTAATGTAATCTTAAAAAGCTGGGAAATAATAATTAAAGTAAAACAAATATAGATGCTTATTTATTCATGTAATTAAAGTTATACAGCACAGACAGATAACTAGGATCACAGTCTATCCGGATATTCGAAAAACCATATATGCATCTGGCATAATGGTAGAGAAATAACGAGATTTCTTCCTCTCCCGTTCCGTTATGCTAGATGCATATCTATTGCAACGCACGTGAGAGAATTTTATTTTTTAGTTTATTATATTTTATTTATATTAAGATTATATGGATAAAAAAGTGCTTTTTGTTCTCAGAAAACAGAATTTAAAATTATATTTTTAATTTATCCATAAAAGTTACTGATTTCTAGCACAGGTAAAACAAATCAATCCCATTATTTTTTACTTACTTCGGCTCTAAGCACGTAATTCTCTTTTTGGTTTACAACTTAATAAAATTAAACGTAAAATATACATATAACGAAAAAGGCATTCGCAAGGTGTTTACTATTTTCGCTTTGCTATAAAATCATGCCAGCGATAAACAGACGCTGTTGCCAATCGACGATGCATAAGATTTTTCTTTCATTTTCAATACTACAAAAGCGCATTGCTCATTACAAGTTAAATTAATTATTTCAAAAATAATTTAGCTGAATTTCTTATCAACCATTTGAAACAAGTCTTATTTTCTGTCGCATGAACGTGGTAACTAAAATAGGTTTCTAACATTGCGCTTTTACAAAAGGTGAAGATTTCTAATTTGTATCCACCATCGTCTACATGCAAAATAAAATTGAATGTTTGTGATAAATGTTTTGTAAAAATACACACCTTTATATATTCAGTGAACCCACTCTCAGATGACATCCACAATTTCAGATGATTTTACTCTCCTGTGGAGGTAGAAATCTTGGACATACTCAATGCAAATTCTCAAGAACACTGGCGGTTTTCTTAAGGAGATGGCTGTTTTGATTCCCTACATTTCGATATTTTTATGTTTTTATTATTTTACGTTCCGAAAAGAAACGTTAAAATACACGAAGCTTTTAAAATTGAAATTATTTTTTACGTTTTAGTGTTCTTCAACAATAAAGCTTTAATTTTGCAAGCTCGCACCAGTAGAAACCCCAACAACATATTTTTATGTGTGGAAGAAAAGCGAAATAGCTGCGCATTTTTTTTATTTTTTTTAATTTTTTTACAGTTAAAAATGTTTTTAATTTTTTTAATTATTCGCATTCCAAGTATTACATTATAATCTAAAGTTTTAAGATTGCAAGGGGACAAAAAATTTCATATTGCAGGTCAATTTACATGCCGCACACATTTATCTGAATTGATTGGACTTTGAAAAAAAAAAAAAACTATGCCTCTCTGTATTACAGTTTTTATTTTATTTAAGATAATTAACAAACTTAAATAAATGTGAACTGTAGACAACTCAAATAATTGAAGATATAGAACATGTATAGTTCGAGTTCTATGCTACTTATAAAAATTAATAATATTATAAAAAACTATGAATTAAAAGACAAGGCAAACAATTTAACGACATTTTTCGTACAAAGTTCTTGAATAAAACTGCATTTAAAAGATGATGCAATTTCAAATACCTTTTTTTCTTCTCCTAATTAATGTTAAATGACATACAAAATGTTACTTCAAATCTGTATTTTTTCAGACTAATCTTACATCAATATGTTTACATTTCAGCAACTAATTAAGCTTTTCTGAGTATTTCTTTAAATAAAAGCGTGAGATTTTTTTTCTTCAGTTACGATTCGGCTTATATTCACACGAATGCCATTTCGCAGAATCGATTTTACTTAGCGTATAATTTTACGTGGCGTATAACCAATCTCAGTTACCCATATACTATCAAAAAAATAAAAAGGAATTCGGCACGTTTCTTATTTATGTTAAATAGCATATAAAGTAAACGACAGAAAACTTACCGCTAAACATAAAGGATGGCACGAAATCTAAATAGATGGCGATAACCCTGACGATACGTAAAGCTTCAAGGAAAAAAGTGAACTTGCAATAATAGTAATGTATCATATAATATACATATTGTTAAATATCCGCAATATCGAAGCTGTGCGCGAGGCCGCACTTGTGCAATTCTTTGAATTTTTTAAGCGGAAACAGATCTCTGTGTACATGAGGAGAACAGTTCTTTCCATGTATACAGCGGTTTGTTATTTATGATGCGATATAAGCAGTCTACCGCATTTGGCAGCTGCGTTCCTTTAACAGAAATTACTAAGCATTGTGATAATGATGTACTAAACAATAACAAAACGAATGCTCATTTGTCACAAGCTTCGCAGAGTCAATTTAGGCATAGCACGGAAATAAAGTGTGTAACATCTCTATATAGCTTTCAGTAATTCTTTTTATACAAAAATTTCAGTCAAGAAATTTCAAATAAATGTGTTTTCTTATTTAGATTCCCCTACCATCAGTAGAATAAAAGTCTATAACAACAATATTAACAAATATAATTAGTAACATTAATATGAAACAATCCCTCCCCCCCCCCCGTGTTCTCGTGGAACTAGTGGGTATTGTGTCTAATAAATGGATAATTCGAGGTTCGAAATCGGGTGAGAGCACAGCATATTTTCATATTCCGTGTTTCGAAAAACACAATAGTCTTTCATATGTATTTATCGGGAATGGGTGAAATTATCAGCCATTTACGGACGTTCACACGAGGGTTTTGCGGTTAAGTGCCATAAGCCGAACTTCGTTGCTAGACAACCAGACCTTGCTACATCACAGAAATTAGTATCAGGATTTTGTCTAAATGTTCAAGTTTATGCCAACCTGATATAAGAACTGACCATTCACAACGAAGGAAACAGGAACTAACATTCGGTCAACGATTTCCCTGAATCAGCTGCACATTTAAGCATACGCAACTTATATTACATTACATCTTCTTTGATTGGTCACGGTTTAAGCCCTAATCCACAAATGTGAATGAAATTAAAAACTCTTACGACTTAGAACTATGACAAGAATAACGAAAAGACAGTCATAATAAAAGCTCACTTAGCCGTCTCATCACCAAGAACATTGTCCAGGGTGCCTCACAGAGGGACGACCGTATTTCATTTCCAAAAGAATGGAAAAGAGAGACAGCAGAAATACAACTATACAAGTCTCAGGCGAAAGTCGACGTAGCACACTCAGTTTCCTACTAGCAGCCAATCTCAGACTAAGTATTATGCCACCTGTGTGGTACTTTACTTGGACTTTGTGTAGAAGATTGTGCGATTGGAAGTCGCAGTAATTTCCATTTACTTCTACAAATTCATAAAGCTCCGGTTATAAGGTATTTCTCCCGCCTTCTTGGCATGCTTTCGTAGTATGGTGGTCTGCACGCTGGGCGCGTATTCCAGAGGTCCGTGGTTCGATTCCCGGCGAAGGCGTTGCATATTTTTCATGACTTCTGCTTCCCCCCAAAAAAAAACCAAATATTTACACACGGTTTAGGTTTAAAACAAATTTAAACTGTTTTGCTTCACACATTTGTGCATTCGTTTAAATTTTTGGTGTCTGAAGTGACAGTTACCTAAAAACAGATAAAAGACACAGAGTTAGTCCTAAAAGTACCAAGCCTTTTTCACATTATTGCAGCATACCTTTTCATAAACGTTAAATAATATCCTTATAAGAGTTAAGAAATTTGACCTTCATTAAAGCGTAGAATTATAATTATACGAAACGCAACAACTGCAGCCAAAAATGCTTTCTTTGCATACAAATAAATTAGATTAGATTACCTTAGAACTCATATCTATGAAAGGAATTATACCGAAGCAGGAAGCTCTCATAACTAACCATTACTAATGATAAGATTAGATAATCATCCAACGGTTAACTGTGATTAGAATTTTAAACAATTTTCAAGAACTGTTGAAGCATCCACACGGGCAAAGGTTGTCGGACACATTGTTGATTTTAAAGCTTTTCTTTCCTTCACTCTAACCTATTCCATTCAAGCCCGATAAGCATTCTTATTGGAATTTTAAACTTAGCGATAAAAGCAACAAGGAATTTACAAGGAACATCAAGATAAAATCTTTGCTTCCATTAGTATATGAATCCAAGTACAGGACGTTTTCACACCAACAAAGAAGATGGTTTCGTTTCAGGAGCAAGCCACTGATGCAAGCAAGACATTGATGTAGCATTCATCCTCAATTCCCTTCCAAGCTGTTAGCGAAGCAATGGCCTTTTTTAAAGTACATAAGTGGACCAAATAGGTGTCCAGACCTTGCCCTTTCATTTTACAACTATTTGGTCCACTTAAGGAGGACTGAATGAACCAAGGCTTTGCCATTGATCGACATATGAATAAAGAAATGGGCGCATCAGTGTCTCGTGTGTAAAAGAAAACGTTTTTGACAAGCTTAACGAAATTTGTGCAATGACAGGTTGCATGTTTTGAAATGATTGATTAATTGATTAATCTCGGAAAAGCACTCGAGGGTTGCCTGCACATGCTGAAGAAGCAAATGGATTGCTTTTGAATAATGGCGTTTTTTCTTAATGGTGTGAACAGTTACGCCAACGATTTTGACATTTTTTCCTAATTATTGGGTCTTGCTGGTATCAATGTGAAAGTGGAATGGTAAACAAAGAAGGAAACGCACACGTGTTGTTTACAAGAGTCCGGGGTCAACAGACGCGTCATCAGTAAGAATGGTCAGCTGCAGGCTATTCAGCTTTAAGGAAGCGAACTCAAGTCGTTATTCTGGCGGTTTGTCGAATTAGATTATGGTATTTCTACGAGCTGCCTCTATCAGTGGAGTGCCATGTTTTTTATCGATGGGGACTAGGTATGAAGAAAAATTATAATGCTCTTCTCTAAGACGAGCGCGTATAGATAATGGTGGTATTCCCCTTAGAGAACAGAAATTCTCTACTAGTGTATTTACGTTCTCAGAAGTACTGGTTTTCAAAAATGCCCATCTCAGGGAGTTTGTCATAACGATAGGATTTGCTGCATTTTGAACACGAAGACTAACAATACAATTTAAAGATTAATTAACACAAAAATTATTGAATAATTAATTAATACAATATACTCTGATAAACTGATGAAAACAGGATGATGTCAAAGTGATCATAACATAATCAATAAATAATTTTTTAATCTGTTGGATATCATAATAAAGAATTATTTAAAAAAAATATCTCAAAAAGAGCACAAGGCCAGCAAAACAGATTACACCTTAAATTTTATTATTAATCATTTTGAAATTATACAACATTCCGCTTTGGAATGAAGGGTATAATATTTCATATTTTACTTACGATGGCCCAGTTTTTCAAAGATTCGCTTTTATGACGGCCAAGAGCAAATATTAAAATCCTCTTAATTTAAGTTTACCAGCAATGCATCATAATGAGCAACAATTATTCAGTTGCTGTTTTTAATTAAAAATATTGTTTATATTAACTAAGAGTATGGTTAATTTTGCAAAATATGTAAGTGCCGCATATGTATACAAATAAATTGTTTACGAATGTTACATACGTTTACACACCTTTAAGCTTCTTTTGTATTAAATAAAAGATTAATTTATAAAAATATTATCAAAGATATAAAAAGTAAACTAGGTCACCGACTTATGGTACACTTGAATAAATCGGCATAAGCCGAGGAATACTTGTATATGTAATTAAAAACTCCTGAAGCTCAGGTTTTATTTTCTCAACATATTTGGCTAAAAATATTTGAATAATAATTCAGATTTTCGCAGAATTTATGTATACATACGTAAAATATAACAAAATACGATAGCTTTTTTTTAAAATAAATAATTGGCGACTTCAAAACTAACGTTCTAGAATTGGTGATCTCTCCCTAAATTCATCTGTTTCCCCAAATTCGAGATCTTTCTAAGTTACGTGACGCTTCCGGAAAAAGGACAACTAAAACTAATATTAACCAATCACATACGAGCTCTACTTATACCTCAGATTTAATACAAATACCACTGGCGAGTTAATTAAGTTATTATTATTCTTCCCTTCCATCACTGCTGCTCTGTCAACGTCGCGTCTTTGCTTAACTAACAACGTCATTTCTTGTTAAAAAAACACACAAAAATACACAAAATGTACACAAAAATTTATCATATTTAATTATGATTGAATAAGTGTCTGACAAATTAATTGGATATGTGTGAAAATAAAGACTGGTGATTTGTCGAAATTCAGTTTTCTTGCCTTCATCTGTATGCTTTAACCACAGCCATGACGGATATCGAAAGTTGTTAAGAATTCCAGCGTTCGACTGCGCATTCAAAATCATTACATATGTACGAATTCTTCAAATACATACGTACAGGGTGATTCGCTTAAGCGTGTACGAACTTCAGAGAGGAGTAAGGTACTCAAAGATGATTCGAATTACATAACAACATAAAGATGGAAAAAAATCCTTATATGCTAGTATACACAGAAGAAAAAACAAGAAATGAAAGAGAGAGGGATTGCAGAATTAGTTTTGAGCGCGTTTACAAGAAAATTCCGGCAAATTCCACTTATTGGCATATTGAAAGAGAGTGACATTCACGGCCGCCATATTAGCAATTCTGCATATCATTGAAAATGCTACAATCACATTCTTTTCTTAATGAATGCTTTTATTGGATATCAGAAAAATAATCTTTCAAAAGAAAAACTTCTCAAAACTTCGAAAGGAGAGCGAAGATTTGAGTTTTCGAATCGTGAATAGTTTCAACATCCAAATATTCTCAACCGAAAATCAATCCTGAGTTTTTGAGTCAATTTTTTTATTGCTTGAGTTTTTGAGTTTATTTTTTTATTTTTACTTTTATTGCTCTTTTTTACACTTTAATGTAGAGAAAAGAAAAGTAATGTCAAATCATCAGTTGTAAATTCTACCTAAAAGATGACTTGCAAGTATATCCATTCAGAGATTTATGCCACGTAAAATTTACATCATCCTTTAAAGTAAGTAAACAACCAGAAACGGAAGCTTTCAGGATTCTAATAAATTTTAATAAATTTCGCAATGCAGTCTAAGCGAATTTTTACTATTCTAAATCAGGAAATCTTTTCAGTGAATGATTTTACTGAGAACGTTTTCACTAATGCTCCCGACATTTAAGGAGAAGGCTTATAAAACTAGAAACTTGCGGTATTTAAGAATTACTATGAAATTTTTTAATTCCTTTTGCACTTCCCCGTAAATATTCATGAGTTTTGACTGCAATATTTTTAATTAATATGTCGTTCTCCATACTTATGTATGAAACGCAGATATATATTTCACTCTTACGTATGTAATATTGATACATATTCCATACTCCAATACGGAACTTAAATTTAACAATTAAAAAAAATATTGCAGATAAAATAATAACTTATCTAGCTATTATTTTTATTCTTACAGGTTAATATGATTTCCTTTATATGAAAAACATTTTTTAAAAATATTTAAGGTCCATAAAAATGTTTAAATTATAGCATTTAATCTCGGCTCTGTTGATACGGTGATAGGGAAGTTGCCTTCCACAGTCTTGGTACCATAATAGGTTTGATTCCCCGAGAAGGCATGGCTGTTTGTAAGTGTAAGGTTTTTGCGGCATAAGGTCACTTGAAATACTGTTGAGCTGAAAGTCCTCTAGAGAAATTAATGGAGTGGGTAGGAGAACTCGGATTAGACGCTATACTCTTACAAACATCCATGCCATCTCCAGGATTCGAACCCGGCCGAATAGTATGGCAGCCAGCGTCGCTAACAACATTACCGATCAAGGCGATTATTTAATTACAGTAATGTATTAAATATAAATTAAAAGAGTTAGAACAGCACTGGAGTATGATGGTTTTTTTCAATGAAATTAAGTTAATGGCATCTTAAAATCTGCGAATGTATGTTTTGTTATGGAATTTAGCATTACATAGCTGCCAAATCTGAAATAGCAAAAACCGGGAGTTTCCAGGGGGCGATGTCATTTCAGAGAAATTCCAAATTGACTTATGTCATTTTCTAGTACATACAGGTTTAAATAATTTTATAAT
This sequence comes from Stegodyphus dumicola, assembly GCF_044657685.1. NCBI lineage: Eukaryota > Metazoa > Arthropoda > Arachnida > Araneae > Eresidae > Stegodyphus > Stegodyphus dumicola. The sequence continues at coordinate 65,337,542 of NC_140779.1, forward strand.
ACATAATTCAGGATATTGATCTATTTATAACAGGATTAGAATTTTGATATAAAATATATTACTGTTTAATTAAATACTCTAAATTTTATGCTTTTCAGCTAATTTTATTTTATCACTTTCAGATCCGATGAAAACAAAATTATTTAGTAATGTACATACTGTTGTGTGGATAAAATTAATAAAGAACCATTTACTGATGTTGTTAAGATCTGTCGTTAAACATCTGTTGAATCTCTGCAGTAGATTAAAACAATTCAGATTAAATAAAATTAAACAAAAAAATTATGTTGCAAAATAGTAGGGGGGGAAGAGAATGGAATTTTTTAAATTTAAATTTCATTAATTCAATAAACGTTATTTACCGTTGATTTACCGTAACATCACTACATTAACGTTACATACCGTTGAGCCTTTACTAAGTTTTCTTTATTAAAGGCTACAAATTAAAATTCGGGAGATATTCTAACATCACTTTTGATGGAACGAAGATTCATTTGACATTTGCAGAAAAGCATCGAATTCTCAGTATGCGTATCATACATACACGTGCCTGAATGCACAATCACATACAGCAGCTTCAAAGTTATTTAAATATGTGAGTTATTTATACTCGCATTTCACTTTGATATTTATGGCTGCGACTTTTCAAGTATTTATAGACAATTTTATGCTGAACGCAGGATTCCGTGAAGATTTAAAGAGATGGCTTCGCAGGGTTAAGATAACAGGATTTTCTAAGCATTTCTTTCAAATTTTCAGAAGCAGCAGAATTTGAAGATGTACTAATTTTAATGACGCATTAATTCAAAATAACCCTAATATATATAAATAATGAATTTTGCCCTGCACTTAAAATCAAGATGATTATATGTAATACATTCTTCCAGAAAAACCTTTAGTTTTTACCTGATACACACAATACAATAGCTACCATTTCCCTCGATCAAAATTCTGCAATAGATCATTCACAAACACTCAACATCCAAACAGCGTATAGCCCCACCAGCGACCGAGCGGTAAAGACGCTGAACACTAGTAGTTCGGTCCGAGGTTCGAATCCCGCGAACAAGCCGGCTGCATGGGCGTTTTCCATGTGTAACATGCATACAAGCCATTTTTCTTTAAAAGTCCTCCACGAAGGCATCCTTCCCTTTAGGCAGATAAGCCCTCGTGTGCTTTGCCATAACTGAATAAACCAAACCAAACAGCGCATAAGATGCACGTAATTTTAAAACAATTGTTTCAGCGTAAGAAATACATCATATACGCCATTGATATGATATGATAATTCGGATGATGTTATCTAATACGAGTATAATACACGATTTCTTCCGATAAAGAAAGAATTTGATAGTAAAACGTCCTTCAGGTTAGGTTGTGTTAGGTTACATGGATATGGGAAAAAAGCACACCAGTACTATCTGCTTAAGAGAAGGGATGCCTTTTTGAAGAACTTTCAAAAGAAAACCGGCTCGTAGTTGAAATATTAGTATTTAGCGATTTTAATCACTCTAACTGATGAAGCCTTCATTTTGAAAGTAAAAACCTTTTCAATTTACTGAAAATCTTCGAAGGAAACAGGTTCCAAGGTTCCAAAAGGTTAAAAATGTGTTAAAAAGAAGAAGTAAAAGGAAAACAAATAAATAAAATAAATATTACAATAAAGGAAATGAATAAATAGTATTCTATCTGGGATTTTCTCTTTCATTGATTTCTTTAACATTAAAAGGTTTATGCACATGCAAAAATGTTTCAATAAGTTCTTGTAAAACGTGCTTTCGCAAGAAAGAGTGAAAAAGGCAGAAAGTAGCATTATCAGAGTTTCAAATCGTCCATAACCAACACAATATGGGTGACATGGCCATACGATTCGCTTTCTCTTAACAGTTATAGCAACAGGAATAGCTTTCGATTTGTTATATGCTCATAATTTTCGAACTACAAGTAACATTAGAAAAGAAGCAAGGATAAACCGTATCTTAATTGTGACTATGCAAAGTCTGTCGTATTTTGTTAACATATCCCCATCGGTTTTTGCTTGTTTTCCAGCTTAAAATCCAAATTAAAAAAACAGTGGCTTTGAGACTGCGTCATTTTTATTGCATCATGACAATTTAAAACAAGAAAGTAAAAACTAAACAAGTTCCAAATTTTCTTAAATAGCTTTCGGAAATGTGACCAAAGTATAGCTCCTAAAGTAGCTATCTTGAAGAAAGACAATATACATCATTCTACCATTTTTCTAAAATGAGTTAATTCCTTAACTTTGAAGCTTTTGTTTGATGTCATTGACAATGCTTAATGACACATTCGTTGTAATAGTTAGGAAAGCTTAATGCATTAAAGCCATCGTCTGATTGCGCCGAAATAATCTAATGCGAATTTAATATATATATATATATAATTTATCAAGCAAAGCAGTAATAACAATTTTTAAAAAACCAATTTTGGTCTAGAAAACATCTTGCGCAATATGCTGCAAAATAAGTAAAATATAAAAATTGTAGTAAGCTCGCCTAAAAGTTACCAAGAGCTGCTGCTCCAAACGGTTTAACACGTTTCCAAAAATTAATACACATGAAAATCAAATGATTAGACATGTAAAACATTAATAAAATTAAAAACAGAAAAAGTTAAAAAGTAAGCAGAAAATGGTAAATTAGCCCAATTCGACTTCCAAACAGGCTTTTCAAGGGAAATTTCATTTATTTGAACGTCGAATCAAGCTAACCCCATTACGCGTTTCGCCGAAACAGACAATTGAAACTTTTTCGCTAAAAATTTTTTTAAAATTTAGACAAAGTGTCTTGGAAATTTTAATAGTCTCAATTCTCTGTTCCAATTTCCCGACGCGTCCGCTCAGAATGACACATTAAGGTGTTAAAATATGTTAATCAAAACCTAAACTTCCTAAATCTAGACTAAAATTAAAATTAAAATCAAAAACGAAAATAAATAGCGAATAGCTATTAGTCCTAAAAATACAAAAACATACGGGCTGGGCCTGCAAGCTTAAAGATTAACAATTTAATTTTTAAATAATAGATTTTAGAAAACTGTAATGAAAACCTGTTATTAATATAAAATAAAACAAAAATTAAGAAGAGAACAAACTAAGTGGGTCTTGCTAAGACCAAGAAAAAGTTGTAACAAAAGAAACAAAAACTGACCTTTGGCTATTCAAAGCTGTCCCTCTTAAAACTTGTTGAAAAATGGCTGCTATACTTCTTGTGTCTTTAATTTGGATGACATACGTAGGGGGAAGCGAAGTGCTGTGGGCATTTAGCCAATGCGAAGAGATTTTCGTTATCTGCAACTCGTCTCCTATTATCGAAGGGGGGCCTGAAACCTCGGAAACCGTGTAAAGATCTCAAAAATGGCGCTTGGCTTGTAGTAGGATGGAAAAAAATTTTTTTGGAAGTGAAAATGGCTAATTCAGCTAAAACTATAAAAACTTAGCCATTAAAGCAAGAGAAAAAAGAAAAAACAGTCATTTGTTAAAAAAGTCGTAATTCTTCAAGCTAGCGGGCGATCAAGCTACTATGAAAAATGAAAAAAGCCCAATTTGTTAATAAAAGCAGGAAAATTGGCCATTACAGAAATTTAAAATTATGTACACAATAGTATTTAAGATTAAAGTGCCAAAATTTTTTTGGATTAAAGAGAATGAATAAACTAGAATTATCTGTACATTTTTATAATAGATTCTCTGAATTAGTCATCCTTCTTAAACCGTCCGTAGCTTTAGGTATAAAAAATCATTATCTAATTCAAAAAATCTAAAAATAGGTAAGGCTAATGCCAGCTTGGTAAGGGAATTTTTAATTATTTTATGTGGTATTTGGTTACTTTTTAAAATAGTTACGAAGTATAGTATTTCTTCTTGTAAGTGTTCCGCAGTATTGCAAATTCTTTTTATTCTAAGTAGCTGTGAATAAATTGTGTTGATTATGACTCTTTTGGAAATATTTGAATTCCAGTTAGTTAATTTAAGTGTGGAAAAATTAAATTCTCTTCTTTTGTCGTAAACTTTAATAAAATGGTAATCTGTAATATGTAAATCAAGGTAGACTACATTATGCTGTTCTGTATTGGTTTTATTTAGTTTTAAGCAAGCAGGGTAGATATTAGCGATTTCTATTTTGTTGTAGTTATTAAACGCAATGACATCATCAATATATCTATAGATGTGTTGGAAAAAGAGACTTTCTTCCGTACTGAGTGAACGTACATAGGTCAGTTCTTTAGTAAACAGGAATAATTCACAAATTCACAAACTGAAGTTGAAAAATTCCCGTCCATAGGTATTCCCTGTACTTGTTTATAGATGTAATTGTCAAATTGAATAAAATTATTGAAGAGTACGCTATATATATATATATATATTAATGCCAAGAAATATTCCAGAAATATCAAGTCTTGGGGTAGCTATCTCTATAGATAACATCCCAAGGAAACTTAGGTAACATTTACACCATACATGGAAGAAACCCCGAAATCATGCATTTAGGCGGCCCATTCGTCCACCAAGAATCTAATCCAAGGTGAGATTAGCGGGTTCAAAGCCTTTCCGCGCTCGTGGTATAACACCACATGAGGACTTTCAACTATTCTGTAGGTCAGCGCTGTCCAACTTGTCATAGCCCGCGGGCCCTATTTTCTTCACCAAACATTTCGGGGGCCAAGAAGGTTGATAAATGAAAAGTCAGTTTATGTTAATTAAAAAAATATTTTATTTATACTGAAAAGAAAACTTTAAAATATTCGTAATATATTAATGAGAACATTGTGGCCGTAATTGTTTAGCAACAATATCTTTTATGTCCACATCAATATTTGTTGTGGCAAGTCTAATTATATCTTCAAGAGTGGAATCTTTCAAACTGTTTCTGTATTTTGACTTTATATATTTCATATCGGAGTATGCACGCTCGCAGATATATATATACTTCCGAACACTGATACAATTTGAAGTCCAAAGTCTATCTAAAAATTTGAATATTTCTATTCCAGTTACTCCACGAGATGTAAAAAATGGGTCAGCCTGCAGGTCGCATAATTCTATTTGATATTTAAGATCAACGGAGTTGATATCAATATTAATTGGATCACAAAATAAATCACATTTTTTAATGAATTCTCCATCCAAAAATGGCTTCTTTGCCTTTACTATTTCTAAACAAACTTCAAACATTGCAGCTACAGATGCTTTTTGAAATTTTGGTTCTTGATTAAAATAAATCGTTTCATGATCCAGATGCTTTTTCATTTTTTTTCACTAGTGGTATTTTCATGTCTCGCGTGTACGAATGATACTTTTTTTCCAAGCATGGGAAGATAATGGCGCTTCAAGTTATATTCTTTACGCACAGCTATGATTTGTAAAGATTCCAAACACTGTGGTATACCATTCTTGTTCAGTATAAATAAATAACCTATCTCCCAGCGATCTTGAAATTCTCGATTTTCGAGGTCTATTGATCTGCCGTCCACATCCTTCTTTCATCGCACCATTGGCGGCGGAGACGTCTGTGGTTCTGCGTCAAGAGTAGAGGAAGCAATGGACGTCTTGCGGAAAGAGCACTCTGCTACAAACGGCGTCGAAAGGTACGCGCAGATATTGGATGATGCATTACAGACTGAATGTGGTGTGCTATGGTTCGTGATGTGACTGAGCAATCCGTCACTGCCATGCGCACAATGTTCCTGTCATTGTGGTGCACTGAGGTGGATGCGATCGAACACGTCGGCCCATCGTACCCTCCTGCATCCAATGCTCACATATCCGCATTACAGTTGTTTGGTTTCGTCCAACGCGACTACCGATTTTCCTGAAAGATAATCCACACTCTCGATAGGCCACTATCCTTCCTCTGTCGAACTCGGATACTTGATGAAGCGATGACCGCTGTTTACTACGAGGCATAATTGATCTTTTTTTTTTTTTTTTTTTTTTAAACCACAAGAAAAACACAATTGCCGAACTTGAAATCGTCGAAAACTCCAAGCCTTAAATAGCGCTTTGAAGTGGCGCCACAGGCGCGCGTGATGTACGCCTGCGCTGAAATTCTAATCATTTGCATATCTCACCTCCGCTAATGCATGTTGTAAATTTCATGTTATTTGCATGCTTCCTTCAGGGTGTTGCATTTATGGTGGCCAGCAGTGTAGTAGCACTCATATTCAATAATTATTTTAATTAATAAATAAATATGAAATTAAGTTAATAATATTATAACACAATCACCCCTCAACAAATTCTAGACAAGACTGCACTCGCACGATTGCATGAATCAACCAAATAGTACAGTAAAATGTACTCGCGGGCCGTAAAAATAATTTGGCGGGCCGTATGCGGCCCGCGAGTCGCCAGTTGGACAGCTCTGCTGTAGGTTACCACAGAAGGATTTGCCTTGGTTGGTGGGTAGCAGTTGATGCTGGGCCTGCCATTGGTTTATGGTTTACCACGGATGAACTTGTCACTGGTTGGTGGCTGCTAAAGATGGACCTGCTATTAATTGGTAATCTACTACAGATGGACTAAGCAAGCTTAGCGACATTTAAGCTTGCAGTGGCAATTAAAAATTTCATTCACACAAGAAGGACATACGTTAATGAATAGGCCGAACATCAGGTGAGCATCTGAGAAGCTTTTCACGAACTGTCTATATTGCATTTGTTTTGAAACAAATAAAAAAAATGGGTGCTTCTCAAATCAAATTTAAATTGCGTATAAAAAATGCTATTGTTTTTTTCCCTTAAAAAAGAGACTTCCAAACGGTGCTTCATGTACAAAGCAGTACACAAATCCAGAACGCCAAAGCAAGATTTCCTGAAGTTAGAAACATCTTTAAGAAATTATTCACATTTTTACAGCATTAAATAAAAGAATTAAAGCATATCGTGTTTATAAACATTATCCTTTTAGGAATTTTATAATTTAGGGCAGTTGTATCAAGAAATTATTTTATGAACTGAATCTTTTATAACATCAGTACAACTATCTTTTACTTTTCCTTTCTTTCATTTTCCCTCTTTCCAACGTACTTCGTATCTTCAATACATTATAAATTCTTTAGGGAGACTTAACAATAAATTCTTTTTCAAAAACACTTGATTTTTCTTTTGTATAGACGCAAAGTCAATCGAAAACGAAAAGTCTATCTGCAGAAATAAATTATCAAGTACTTGCAATTCCGGGCAGAATCATCACGAAACGATGCCCTTTAAAAGCTATTTCATCGCGGTTCTCTGACAAGAAGACCAACCGCTTATTTACTTTTGCTTCAAAACTCGTTCTTTATACCATTTGCCTCGCGATCTGCACTGGCAGCAGGTGTTGCCAGCCCGAGGAAAGAAAACAAAAGTAAAAAAAATAAGCACCTGAAAAAGAAAGTACTACACCTGTTCGTACTGCCACTGATTACCAACTAACCCAATCCCCTTTTTATCGTTGGTGCCTTTTGCGCACACAGTCACTCTCTCAGCCCCCTGCCAATGGTGGGGAAGAGAGAGAATATTCCCCCTTTTTCCCTAATCCTCTCCCCTGCGAAACCAGTGTGGGAAGCTGCATACGAGTAAGAGATGGGGAAGGGGAGGGGAGGAAGAGGAGAACCTCACAAAAGATGTTTACCGCTTCATTTAGAGAAGTGTCTTCGCCAGGTGCTTTTTATACGGATATGGAATAGAAGAGAATTCTAAAGGGCGCTGCTATTTCGAACTGTTTGTAGAAGAAATAGAAACAAACACCGCAGAGAATATCTAATAAAAGAATTATATCCCATTTTTTGTATATTATATATAAAGAATATTACTTCATAACGTCTATGAATACAATTTTGTAACAAAAGTTACGCAGACAGTTTAATATAATAAACTGTTTGAAATTATATATTATACGCTATCGACTAGATTTCTTAAATCGCACATAAATACTAAAAAAAAAAAAAAAAGAAAAAAAGAAAAAGAAAAAAAAAAAGAAAGAAAAAAAGTACCGTAAAGGAAAGAAAAGAAATATTAACACAACACTGCATTTAATACTGCAAACAATTTATATAACTAAACATTAACTTTTTTTTTTTTTTTTTAAATATAGAAAAAATATCGAACAACAGCTTTGTTGACAAGTTCTATGGAAACTTAGGTTTAAAAAAAAAAAAAAAAAATATATTTCATTATTTATTATTATAATGCTGAGGATAATTTACTTGAGATATCTTTGAGAAAACTGTAAAAAAAACTATCATAATAATTTCTTGTATTTAAAATCCTACCATAGAAACATAAAAAAATTAAAATCTGAAAATATTCAGATTTTAACGATCGCCCAAAAGGACTTCTTATGGTTTATTTACACTGTGAGCTCGCAGCCTACCACACTGCTCTTGCACTCACACCTGTTAACCCATTTCTTTTTACCCTTTTAACTTTATTATTAAATATCAATGTCTTCCCACCTACGCCATATACAATTTGACAGCAAAATTACAAAAATTTTAACAGCAGCCTAGCATCATATGTTTAGAATTCCCGATCCAGTGTTAAGTGCTGCCATACAATTTTCTGTTTTTAGCCCAGGCGGGCTATTAGTCCCGAAAAGACATTTTGCGCCCAATCACTAAAAGCATTGTGTCACTTTTCGAATTGTTGCCACCACGTAAATCGCTCTGTATTATACAAGAATTTGAATAATGAAGAATCTGCATGAATGTATGTATGTTTCTCGCAATGAAGAAGAAAAACAACGGTACCTAGAGCCATCAGATTTTGAATAACGTAGTCCTCCACCCGAATATGAGCACCCGGAAGGCCGAATTTGAAATTTCGAATTTGCTTTATTGCCAGTTTCGTATTTTATAAAACTTCAACGAATTTTTGATTAACAAACTCAACGAGTTCAAAGCGAGCAATGGAAACTCTGTACGGATAAAAACACTTTAATGTCCAGCGCGCGAGATCATCTATCGGAAATTCTTAAGATGTGCTCTTTTTAAATATTTTGTGACATTGCTGCTGAACTGAATTTTATGGTTTAAATGCGAAGAACATGGTATTTAATAAATAAAGGTAGCACACAAAACGTTGAAAAACCGCCCCTTTGGGCGTGATATAAAATCTGAAAGTTTTTAGATTTATTTATTTTTTCCGTTTCTGAAATCTAAATGGTTGATATTTGCAAAAAAATTCTGTTGGTTATACTGCGTAATTAAAACATACTAATAGATAAATATTAAATCATCGGACTGGCATTTATTGTAAATAATTCTAATATACTGAGTTCGTCACTAAATAATTTACTTGAACTAAACTAATTGTAAAACTTTCTACACAACTTGAGAATAAATAATAACAATCTATTCTCATTACTTTATTTTCTTATTTGTTTTTTGAGGCACACAGAAAACTGTTTCCCCCCCCCCGCTTTTTTTTTTTTTTTTTTTTTTTTAGTCCAAAGAAGGGATTTCAGTCCCGAAGGACTATTAGTTTCGTTTTGGCATTTTGCGTCGGACTCATAAATGTCGGTTCACTTTTCGAACTGTTGCCACAAAATGTTAGAGTCCTGCATTATATTTGAAGAAATTAAATAATGAAAAATCTGCATAAATGTATGTATATTTCTCGTATTGTGATAAAACAACGGTACATAGAGTCATCGAATTTTGAATAACGTAATCCTCCAACAAATATGAGCATGTGGAAGACCAAATTTGAAATTTGAAATTTGTTTTATGATCGATTTCCTATTTTTTAAAACTCTGACGAATTTTTGATTAACAAACTCAAGGATTTCAAAGCGAGCAATGGCAACGTTGTGCAGAAAAAACATTTTTATCTCCAGCGCGTGAGTCTCTGTATCGGAAATTCTAAAGATATGCTCGTTTTAAAACTATTTTGCGATATTGCTGTTGCACTGGATCTTATGGTTTAAGTGCGAGGAACATGATATTTAATAAAGAAAGGTAACACACAAAATGTTAAAAAACGCCCCTTTGGACGTAATTTAAAATCTGAAACATTTCAATTTTTTTTTTTTTTTTTTTTTTTTTTTTTTTATGTAAATAATTATAAACTTTATTTCTTACTGTTTTACGACACCTTATAGCGTTTCGATTTTGAAGACTTATTAGTTTTCAACTGCGGGAAAAAACTGTTCACATACAAATGTACTCCCAAACAAAACGATTATTCATATTTTAAAAAATCGTAATTGGAGTATTTTTGACAAGTACGGAAAAAAGCTGATGAAATCGTTATCTTCAGATCTTTGAATAAGATTGATATTTAAGTGTAAGTTAATTAGCTCTTTGTAGATTTTTGGCGTTAGTGACGTTTATTTTTAATGCTAATGAAAATAATGTAAAATTGGACTACAAATCATTAAAATCTTAAACATTTTCTTCAAATTCTTGCCAGAGTAATTGTCACTGACGTATTAATTTATTTTATGGGGAATATATTCTTGGGTCACGTAAAATTGCTTCGAGGTCCACATACGGCCCAGGGACCGCAAGTTTGAGACCACTGAATTAATATATTGATGTCTTGAATAAACATACTCTACGCTATTGGGATATACTACTGTCCTGTCAGTACCATGAGTTTTTATATGTAGCAGAAACGATATATCTATAGACGACAAAATGAATAAGGCTACTCAAAAATGATGTAGCTCAAGCGCGGTTGATTCTCTTTGTCGTTTTGCCAAAGCATTTAAGTACTTTCAGCACATATAACACACAGAAAAGACCGCATCTGAGAGAGACAAGAACGACGTACTTTAACGTTTTAGAAGCGTTTAGTGATATTTTATCGCAAACTTTCAAGCAAGTTTTATCAAATAATAATTTTTGTTTTCATTATTAAGCTGCAAGATATTAAAGAAGTAAATAGAACTTTTAAAATAATCCAGCCTTATAGAAGCCCACATATTCTTAATATACGAAAATAAGTTGGTATCAATAGTCATGTCCATAACCGTGATTTGTGCTCCTGTTTATGACTGCTCAAGGAAAATCACTGCCTCACTCTAAATTCGTCTTTTTTTTTTTTTTTTTTTTAAGTCCAAAGAAGGGATTTCAGTCCCGAAGGACTATTGCTTTCGTTTTGGCATTTTGCGTCGGACTCATAAACGTCGGTTCACTTTTCAAACTGTTGCCACAAAATGTTAGAGTCCTGCATTATATTTGAAGAAATTAAATAATGAAAAATCTGCATAAATGACTGTCTATTTCTCGCATTGTGATAAAACAATGGTACATAGAGCCATCGAATTTTGAATGACGAAATCCTACTGCGAATATGGGCATCTGAAATCCCAAATTTGGAATTTGTTTTATTATAGATTTTATATTTTTTAAAACTTTAACGAATTTTTGATTTACAAACTCAATGCTTTAAAAGCGAGAAATGGCAACGTTATTTAGAAAAAAAATACTTTTATCTCCAGCTCGCGAGACTGTGTATATCGGAAATTCTAAAGATATGCTTAATTTAACATTATTTTGCGATATTGCTCTTGAACTGAATTTTATGGTTTAAGTGCAAAAAACATGATATTTAATAAATAAAGGTAACACTCAAAACGTTAAAAAAACGCCCCTTTGGACGTAATTTAAAATCTGAAAAATTTCAGATTCCCCCCCCCCAGAAAATTGCATGTATATTTATATGGCAACCTTCATATGTATATACTTGAACGTATTGTGGAAATTAACTTCTTTCTTTAGAGTTAACGGACTTGCTTCAGTCAATGGTCGGGATGAGGAGCAGATTCTTCAAGGCGCTTGCTGTGCATAGGGACGCTCAGGTTGCTGAGCGGGCAGGAACAGCAAGTCTGATTCTTCATTTTCAGTCTTTATTGCAGTGGCCAAGTTTCGTATGCAGTGGCCGCTAATAACCAAATACCGATAAATGTTAGGCACCAGTAGGATTCCCTAGATTTGGAGTTGACAGTTGGTCTTCTAGCAGAATTCAAAGTTTTGGCGACAACCGTCACCAGTGAGTGTTACTAGAACGGAGACGGGAGGAAACCGTACAAAACTGCGCAATCAAACTAAAACATTGAGTACATTAAGTAAGCTAAAACATTTTTGTTGTGTTAGTGACTCGATAACTGTTCTCCTATAAAATCTGAAGACAAAATAGCGGCAACACATCAGTATTCTGAAAGGCCTGTATTAGCATAAGTACAAACACTTAACAATCCTTCAATATAAACGCCTTCAGTGTCTACCATTTTAGGCCAAACTGCTGAAAAGCTCAGTTTACCATGCCCTATACCTAGGCCTTGATATGTACCATCTGCACGTCCCTTTGTGTTGATGTTCTACAGCGACTGCCCTACAGCACGGATAAAATGTTCTCTATTGTTATGGATCCCTCGCAGTGGTTCTTTTATCTTGGTGAAGAGATCATAATCACACAGTCTCATTACAACGACTTCATATAACAGGTAGACAGCTCACCCACATAAAATTCGTCTGCTAGGGTGTCTCCAACATATACCACGTGACTAATGCTCTTGGCGCTCTTGGGGAGTGATAGCTTAGGCTGTTCATCGCCAGTTTGGCCCGCTTTTGATATGGCAGGTAGTGCTTTTTATTTTATTTTTTTACAATTATATTTAGATATAACTTAACCCCTTTTTTCCTGAATATTTTATCTATATTTTTAATAATCGCTTTAAATTATTTGCACCATTGTTTAAGATGTTTAGGTTAAATAATTTTAAGAAGAAAATCTAAAATAAATAATAAAAAATTGAGATGGAAACTTTAATTTTGAATAATGTTAAAAAATTAATTGCACTACTGTTATAATATTTGAGAAGGTAAAAAAATCTCGTTTAATTTTAATGCATTGCATCCTAAAGAGAAAAAGAAAATCACATTGTATTATATGTATTTATGCCATTGATTGCCTCTCTTTTCTTGAGATTATATTACTGGAACAAAATAATGCACTCTCATTTCTTAAGATTATATTACTGGGACAAAATAATGCAATCTTAATTACTGATTTCCACACTCATGTGTATGTCATGGCGGGGATCAATACATCTTATTAACTATAACAAATATTTTATATTGAATATGTATCAAACGGTAACAAACTTCAACTCAGTATTTATTATTAGGATCAAAACGATATTACAGTTAAAAATTCTCTCACTCTCCTTTTTTTTTTTTAAATACTATTTAAAATATGGAAAGTTTTTCACATCACATTTTTTTCAATTATAATAAATTTCTAACATCATCGTAGATGAGACAGAATTATAATCCAGGTTATTTTTGTTTTAATTGATTTTATAGAAAATAATGATAAAGCATTGAGCTTTATAAAAATCTGATTTTTAAAATAATGCTGTTTAACTGTTTATGTTCAATGTTGCATGAATCAAGATCTTCAGCTTTTTTTTGTAAGTAAAACGGGTAAACATATCGCACAATCTTTTCTCAATAATTTAATGCTAATAATAGCATTTTTCTTTTTTTATCGCAGGCAGTAATTGTTTATGAAATCAAAACGCGTACGACTTGGCGAAAAAAGGTTAACGCCAATTGGCGCAGCTTTCTATTTCAACGGAATACACGGAAAAAACATGTAAAATTCAATTATTTGTAAAGGGTGATTCCAGTAAATAGTGTCACAGTATTTAATACATTTTGATGCTAATAATACATGCTGAAAATGTCATATACGGCGGCAATTTTCTTATACAATACGGCTGAAACTTTCCAACCAATTCAACAGAGATAGTAAAATGACAAAAATACTGAAAATAAAATAATAAATCATGCAGTTTTAACTTACCTATGAAAGGTTACAAGTCGTCCTTTCACGAAACTTTCTTCACATCCGTAGGCGCTGCAGCGAATAACCGTTTTTACTTAAATTTTATGTGACTAAGCAGAACAGCAGTCTTTCGTCCCATAGAAAGCAATGTAAAGTAGAGCTGGAGCAAACCGCATGTATTCGTTACTGAGTAACGGGTACATCGGTTGACTCGAAGTACCGATTCGGTACTCACAAATTCATTTCGTTACTCGCATCTGTTCGTTACTCGCATCTGTCGTACGATGCGGTTTGTTCGAGTACGAATGATGCGGTTTCTATGCGAATACGAATGATGCGGTTGCTGTTCGAATACGAATGATACGGTTGCATCACAATGCGCTCATATTTTTCATAGATAATTTTGAATTTTTTTGGGCATCGGGCAAACTATTGTTTACATTATGTGTTTTAGTTGAAATACTATTTAGTTGTTGATATTTAAGAAAATGAGCAATTTTGATAGCGTGAAGCGTTATTTTGTATTTGCTTTTTACTATTGCTATTTATGTTTGTAATTTGAAAATTTAGATAATTCATCTTTTTTTTTTTTTTTTTTTTTTTCGGTTTCGGTTTATTCGGTTACAGCAAAGCACACTACGGCTATTGCCTACGGGGAGGGAAGCCTTCGTGTAGGATTTTTTAAAGGGAACTGACTCATATGCAAGTTACACACGGGAATAACAATGAAAACGCCCGTGCAGCTAGCCGTTAGCCGGGAATTGAACCCCGCACCGAACTATTAGTGCTCAGCGACTTTACCGCTCGAGCTCTGGTGGGCTCTTTTTTTCTTTTCATTCGCTGTTTAAAAAACGGGTGTTCACGATAAAGTAAGCACATGTTTACTTGAATTAAAATGGGTTAGACGATGTGACTCTTCCTACTTTAATCTCGCTTAGCTTTTGATTTCTAATATTGATTCAATGTTTTCTGTAGACAAAGTATTCTGATTAGAATAATAGATTTCAAACATGTTCAAAAGGTGTGTATCTGAATATAATTAGGTTTTTATAACATAGGGCCCATTTTATTAGTTTCACATAGTTCTAAAGCAATTGAACCACAGCATCGTTGTTTTGAAAAAAAGTAAAAATGTGAGAAATGTATAATGAACATTAATATACAAGCTTTATTAAAAGTAGTCAGCCTTTTAAAACGTGACCGTCTATGCTTTTAGAGGATTTTTGGAGCTCTGTGCATTTGCTCTGGCATCTTAAAAAAGTGATGTTCAATATCAACGTATGTTTATGCTCTCAAAAATACAGGTTTCTTTCAGAAAGCGACCTCTTAGAAGTCGTCAATAAATGATTCAGTATAAATATTTTCTAATAGACCATAGAATAAATTTATTTTAACGTCAATTTAAAAATGGCTGCTTGTACTAAGAGTTAAGAGCAATAAGACTCTAATTTTTCTTTCGCAATTAGCTATCATGCCAGCTGAATTGTTTTCTGCATAACCTATATTGTGTATAATTGAAATATTTAGCTATGCATTCAACAAATATACAACAAATGTAAGACAAATCATTAAAAAAATTAAAATTTGGAACATTAATGATAATTTTTTTGTTATACATAAAATATTATTAATGAATGATGAATTTATATCATATTATATATAAATCAAAATTTAAACTCCTATTCATTTATAATAAATTGAAGAAAAGCTATAAAGTGAATTAATTTTTAAAAACAAAACGAAAATTAAAAAAAAAATTTGTCATATACCTAGAATCTAAAAACGACGAACACTGAATTTTACGACTCATGTGTGTATGGGTGCACTTAATTACGGCAAGGCACACTATGGCTATCTGCCTAAGGGGGGATGCCTTCGTGGAGGACTTTCTAAGGTAAACTGGCTCGTATACACGTTACACATGGGGAAAACCACGAAAACACCCATGTAGTAGGACCGTTCGTGGGATTCGAACCTCAGACCGAACTAACAGTGTTCATCGACTTTACCGCTCGGCCGCTGGTGGGCCGTTTTACGACTCATATAATAATAAATGCATGTTCACATTGTAACAGAAATTTTGTTAGAAGTCTAGCATATGTATAGTTATTTGTGATCTTTTAAAACTGTCGTAACATAATGCATATTTATCATTATCGTGAATCAAAACAGTATGCTTTACATCCTTACAAATATACGTGATAGATTTTAATATTTATTTCTGCATATACTTACGTTTCCCAAAGACACGAAAGCAAGTCAAGCAGATTTTTGTTGTATTAAGCAGACTTAAGTTCTCTGTTAGCTAGTGTAACATAATTTCGGATGTTAGTGTAACATAATTTCGGACTCTATGAGCCTTCCAGAATTATTAGCAAAATAGTGGAAACATCTTTACAAAGTGTTTTTATAAGGAAACAACAGATGTATACTGAGCAGTGATCAACTGATATATTTCTTAAATGATTTGGTTTAGTTGATTATGACAAAACACACTGGGGCTATGTGCCTAAAAGGAAAAATGCCTTCGTAGAGCACTTTCTTAGGAAAGCTGGCTCGCATGGTACGCGGTAAGCTGGCTTGTAAGCTGGTACGGAGAAAAAAACCACGAAACGCTTATGAAGCCAACCCGTTTGCCTGAGATCGAACTCAATACAAATCCCAAATAGATGAGAACCAATGAAAATAAATGAGATCGAACCAATACTTTCCCAAATACAAATACTTTCTGTATTTGTATTTGGGAAAGTTTTATGGTCATTATGAAAAAGTGAAAATTTGATATGGATTCCGCATGACTTCCTTCTACGACTATTTAAATTATGCTTATTTTTTCTGCACTTCATTTAAACTTATTTCCTCGAATTATTCTAACTCAATTAAGCGATACCCAAAGGCAAGTTACAAATGGCATCAAACATTGCAAATTTTGAAACTAAATTTCCTGGTCAATCTTTGTCCTACAGGACTCAAACTTCTTGTATTTTTCTTTTTCATAACGAGTATAAAGGTTTTCCAAATATAAATATAGAAACCAGAAGACGACATTAAAAGTTAGATTTCATAATTTGCCCAAAACTAATTCTTTTTTAAATTTGACATTGACAAAATATGAATATTTTCGTCATTTAAAATACTTCTGTATTTTTGTTGCACCGTATTTAAACTTGCTTCCTCGAGTTATTGACATTAAATTACATTAATTCCATTATCTATCGGAAAATAATTATAGCAAATCATCTATTTACGACATCTCTAAGAGGTCACCTTTTAAGAGATCTCTATTTTTGGGAACATAAACAAACATTGGTAGTGAACATCATCTTTTTAAGACCACCACATGTAAAATCCTCTAAAAGCATGAATGGTTGCATTTAATAAGGACCCATTACTTTTAATAAGGAATGTAACATTAATCTTAATTATACATGTTTTTGATGTGTGTGCCAAAATAGTGATAACGTACTTCTGTTGCTTTAGAAATGTGTGAAATTAAAAAAATGGATACTATACAACAAAAATGTTATTATATTCAGATACACACCTTTTGAACACGTCTGAAATTCATTATTCTGCTCAACATAATTTGTCTGCATAAAATATTAAATAATATTAAAAAATCAAAAGCTAAGTCGAAGTAGAAACAGTCATCTCTTCTAAAACATTTTAATTGAAGTAAACAGACGTTCGCATTATCGTAAAGTAAACACCTATTTTTCAAACAGCGGATGAAACGGGAAAGAGGGAATTGGTGGGGGAAGGCAGCGAACGAAATAACACTTTTTCGAGCTGGGGATTAAATGAGAAAGGACGAAACGATACTAAGCCAATAAGACAAGATCTGGTATTTTACTTTATTATTTAATTAGTCATCATAAATTTAAAAATTATTTTAATTTTTATTTGTTTTTACATTTTTATTAAATTGTACTTATAAGTATTTTATATTTCAGTTGCTAATTATTATGTTACTTTAATTATTCATTATTTTAATCACTATTTTTTGTTATTTTAATTATTAAGTTTTTTAATAAGTAATTTTTTTGTTATTTTAATTACTAATTAATGTTATTATTGTAATATTTATTTCCTTTCTTTCTTTATTTTTATTTTATTTTTTCCTGACGGCCTTTCGTAGGCCCTTCTGACTTTAGAAACTAAGCCCTGACAGCAATAGAAAATTTAATAATGAATCATATCCAGTGC
Source organism: Stegodyphus dumicola (assembly GCF_044657685.1). Taxonomy (NCBI): domain Eukaryota; kingdom Metazoa; phylum Arthropoda; class Arachnida; order Araneae; family Eresidae; genus Stegodyphus; species Stegodyphus dumicola. The sequence continues at coordinate 65,355,545 of NC_140779.1, forward strand.
ACCAAAAAATAATAGCCAAAATAAAGTGAATTATTTCTACCCAAAAAAAGGCGACGGAAAACTAGAATAGCTCACGTGATTCAATACAATGCGACGTTTCAAAGCTCTTTTTAGGGCCGTAGACTGATAAAATAGGCTCAGTATACGGATACCGATCGATTTTACCGAAAGTAACGAGTAACGATACGATAGTAACGAGTACTGGTTCACCGAGTAACGAATACATACGGGTACACAATTTCTCGTTACTTCTACAGCACTAATGTAAAGTATTTCCGGACTTTCGGAATTCGCGCAGCACTCACGTGACACTAATGTTGGAACCGGTTGAAGGTTGCAATATTCTCTCTACCAGTATACTATCTCGTTGTCTCATTATCAGCTAAGTACAACGGAAACTTTATTTGCTGGTGACCAATCGCATCATCTTCTGTGACAATGCTCGGTTCAAAATACGAGCGCCATGAATCTCTCACGACGATGGTAATGGGAAGTACTGAAACATCCTCAGTACCGCCCGGATATAAGTTCGTGTGATTTCTCAAAATGAAAAGACTACTGCGAGAGATTCATTACAAAGTTGATAGGAGGCTATCCGTATTTTAGGGCGTTCGCTATGGATGAATGTGCTGATGGTTTATGACGCCTTTTCAGTAATATTGGCAGCCATGGCAGGCGATTATAATGAGGGATTGCAAGTGTTTTTGTACCTATGGTAATAAAACCGTTTTGAAATTATCGACAAGTTGCTATTACTTTCAATCGAAATTTTGCAGTTTTTTTAAATCATGCGAAATTTGAAATACTTCTAACGAAAACAAGCAATTAAATCCTAATCTTACTTGGCGGCAGCACTTTAACAATTCTATACTACTGCCCAACTCAATGTGAGGATCTCCTGCATTTAAAAAAAAAAAAAAAAAGTAAACCGGCCCGGGAGGGGGAGGAGTTTTTAAAACTATTCAAAAGATTTACTTAATTTATTCAATGTCTTCTTTTAACAGACTTCAAGGTAAGGTGAAGTTATTTGCATATTAACCTTGAAATGAGACACTATTAAAGTCGAAACGAATGAAATAAAACTACTTTTCAGAAAGTTGTTTAACGTTTTGATTTCTGCTTCTTACACCGAAAGCACTGCTTCTTCCCTTACAGTTTATCAACAGTAGGGTTTCTGAATAGTTAAAAATTTTAATTATTTTCCCTCTTTTTCATTTCTAAACATTTTTTAAAGGTTAGCAGTAGTTGCCATCAAATAATCATAGCTGCATCAGAAAGTCGGATCAGTAAACGCAACTATGCGCGTTCAGTCCTAATGAAAAGAATTTCATCAAATTACTCATATCAATATATTACTCATTATTCATAGCAATATTCCCCTTCCCCTTTTTCATTCATTACAAGAATGTAAAACGTTGTATCGTTTTTCATTATTGTAATCGAGAAGTGTGAACTGTTAATATTTAACTGTACAATATTGGTAGCCAACTGAAAGACCGTTTATAACCCACGAAACTTGCGGCAAAAATAGCAAATTTTTTTAATCTTATATTTATTAATCGTGGATTCTCAGATGCATATTGTTGCGTGCGTACGGGTTACGAATGCACACAGAACCGCTGCAGCTTGATAAAATTCATTTTCCGAAAAGAATACTGTTCTAGAACATTTTACAGAAGTACTCGTATAGTTCTTCTCACTATGACAAAGCTAAATCAGTAGTTGCCATTTGAAACTATTAAGAAAGTTAAACATAACTCAATCAAAAGCACATCTAAAGAGCGTACGGAGCTCTCTCAGTACTACGTAGTTAACTCTGAACTAAAAATTGAGATCTGATGCTCTCTCCTGGTTTACATAGTTTTCTCCCGGCCGCCGAGAAATCTCTAATACCTTCCATTTTTCGATATTACTGGATATACGGTTAAGTTACAGATAACAGTCGGATACGGTTACAGTTATATATATGGATCAACTACAGATACTCAGCCGCCCAACCGGGACAGTGCGACTCTGACTGTCGTACCGGAGTGCCCGGAAATAGCATGGATGTTTGTAAATATACAGTGTGCGGCATGGAGGCATTCAAAATATGCGGCGAGGCGAAAGTGCTCTCGAGAGGATAGTAGTAGGCGAAAGAGGTACAGAACCTCAGACACGTATCCCCTATTCCTGCTATTTTTCAAAATTGGGGACGGAACTGAGCAAAGTCTTACCGTCATTTGTAGGGTGCCCAACCCACAGAGCCCAAAAACGTCCTAGGGAAATCCTGAGGCTGTTGCTCACGGGATAAGCGCACATTTTCAGGACATTCTCGAATATCTTCTGAACCTTCTAAACACATCCTGAGTGCTTAATATCACATCCCAATATATTCCCAGGACATCTTGACTAAGTCCCATCGACAACATAAGGGACGTTATCAGGATTTGAATTCCTACTTACTACATTCTCAGGACATCCCGGAATACCTCAGTAACCTCCTAAACACATCCCATTATATCCTTAGAACGTCCTATCTAGGTTCCATTGACAACGTCCAATATGTTATTAAGATTTAAAGTTCTACTTACTACATTCTCAGGAACACCCAGTAATATCCCATCTTCCTCCTAAACTCATCCTTCCGAGTGTTTAATGTCATGTCCCAGTATATCCTTAGGACATCCTATCTCGGTCCCATTGACAGCGCATGAAATGTTAACAGGATTTGAAATACCCAGTTACTGTATCTTCACGATATCCCGGGAATACCCCACCTCGTAAACACATTCTCCCAACTGCTTAATATCACATCTCAGTATATCCCCAGGAACCTTACATTGCAGTGAAAGTATATGAACGTATTGTAATGACCTAAAACATACTTATTTTTCACAGATAATCTCAGGTCTCCTCTTATGGTTACTATGAAATAAGAAATGCTGAGAAGATTTACAACGTATTTTTTAAATATGAATTTCAGTTTATTTAATAATTTGTAAATATTAAATAGGGAAGAGCCAGCCGTAAGGCCGTTGAAAATGACCGCAATCTTCACTCCTCGTTACGATCAAGTTCGCCGGCTTGTTCTGATTTTAGACAAGCGAGATTAATCACAATAACAATAACAACAATGTAATTCAATTACAGTACCAATTACAGATATACAGGGGCCGAACCAAGATAAAAAGCGACTTTTGGCGAGAAATCATCGAATTTGGTGACGAAAATTAGTCGCCAAAACCTTCGTTAGCTTGGCGATATCTCGCCAACTTAGCGAGATAGCAATTTACCTCAAGGTTTAATCGATTTGTCCCTGTAATCGTATTTTTCCGGCAATTTAAGTATAATTTCACTAAAATTATTTACATATACACAAAATCTCCATAATATATATATATATTTTCCATTTTTTCTTGATAATGATCTATGCAAAATTGTGCAGTACCAAGTGTAACTTTCTGTTAGTGGGAATTTATAATCGGAAAAGTGAGCTTGTTCCTTCGCATAAGCGCAATACTCATTATGTTCTCTTTACCTTGTGTTACATTTTAAGCCGTAATTTAAAGGTAACAAACATTTCTCAGAAAAAAAAAAAAAAAAAAAAACATACTCATACATTTTGAACCGTTTTAAGTATGTAATCTATCACTAGGTCTTGTGCTGTTCTATGTGTAAAGATAAACACAAAGATAATTTGCAACAAATACCAACTCTATCGTAAAATTCAAGGATTGCTATTTTTGCGACTGCTTTATTGAAGACAGACACACACACACACACACACACACAAAAAAAAAAAAAAAAAAAAAAAAAAAAAAAAAAAAAAAATAGGCCAGGATCATAATTTTGAAATACCCCTAAATGTTGAGATGTGAGCGAATAGTAGCTTTTATACGAGTTCTTTTTTAATTTTCTTTTGTCTGAGGTTTTGGCAATGGATCGCAAAACATGTTCACATTAAATTTTATGCGAAGCTCGACGGAATTCTTGATATTTTAAATCGTATTACCGTTTCTGAAATGACACTCGAATTTCTAAGCCGGTCGTGTTTGATTTAAGGAGTACGAAAGCTCGAGGCCATGAAGTACAAGATAAAAAGGCAGAAAATATTAAAACATTTGAGAACTTATATAAGATGACCATGAATTCCATGAATAATCCATGAATTCGTAAACAACGCTGGAAATAGTTATGAAGTTTGCTAACAGATTCTAAAAGAAAATTTGAACTTAAACCGCATTGCTGCAATCCAGCTCACACATCTCTAAACACCACGCAGCTTTCGATAAATACGCAGCTTTCGATAAATAATCATACGGTTATCATTCCCCACTACCCGTACTCTTTCATTTTCTTGCGATTTTGTTGTTCTTTACGCTAAAAATAAAATTAAAAAAATAACATTTGAGTGCAATATCCCACATTCAACAGGAATCGCAAACTTCAAAGAAAACAACTTTCACAGTCATTTTGAAGCATAAAGAAACTGATGGAATCGTCATGCAGAATCACACAGAGATTATTTTGAAGGCGAAGGCATCTAAAAGATAGTTTATATATTTATATATACAGATAATTTTTCAGTAAGTGCGATCACTTTCCAACGGATCCTAACTACTTTAGGGGACCAATTCACCAAATCCTGACGGTGACGAATTATTTTATGTCTTTTAATCATTTTATTGTCTTCTCACTCTAGCAGCTACACAATCTATTTAAGAACAGAAATCATAATGTGCAGCTACGGTAATAACAGAAACAATGTTAAGGGAAAATTCAAATACTGAAATATGAGATATATAAGAGAAAGCGTTCCTATAACTTTGGCTCAAGCCGTCAACTTACGTAAGCAAACGCGGTTAGGAAAGCTAAAGCCATTTCTGCCGCCCAACTGGTATAGTGGTCAGCGTCGCCGCCCAACTGGTATAGTGGTCAACACGGGCCGTGCCGAAGGGCCCGTGTTCGAATTCCTGAAAAGGTATGGATATTTGTAAATGTATAATGTCCGTGCGGCATGGGGGCACTCTAAATATGCGGCGAGGCGAAAGTCCTCTGGAGAGGTTGAAGGTAGGGGAAGAGGGGTTTGAGATCCTCGGACCCGTCCCCTCCCGAGGTGCTCTCCATCAAAATTGGGACGGAACTAAGCTAAACTGTCACCTGTAAGGTGCTCAAGGCTGTTGCCAACGAAAGGCGTAAACTTGCTCTCCTTGTCACGAATTTCGTAGGTTTGTGCTGACTATAGGTCAGACAAGCGAGCATTAACAACATCAACAGTACAGCCAATTCGAACGGTGAAACGGCAAGCTGTAGCTGCCATTTTACCGTTGTTTCTCTAGTTCAAGAACTTTGTTTTAAAATACATTAACTAATTTGCTCTCTGATGGAAACTGACTAAAAGTAGAAATGATAGCAATGGCAAAACGATTAGCTAACTGGTTAATTAATATAAAACAATAGATACTTCTTGAAATACGCTTGTTTTTTGATCCAAGATATATTAAGCAAAACGTATTTTGCGGTCCACGGCGTCAATACGAAATTACAATTTAGTTTCTTAAAATATAGAAGCTAGCCGTGACTTTTGAATGAGGTTATACAAGAGAAAAATGTCTAAACTAATCAATACGTTATTAGTGTAACATTACAGCATCTGCTATTGGTTAACGATTTCATTCCCGTGAGAAAAGTACTTTTGTTTGAGTTCAAGCCCTCAGAGATCCCCTTCCCATTCAAATTAAATGACCGGAAGAGGAGTTTGAAGCGTGGGAGACTTCAACTTGACGCCCCCCCCCCCGTTGTTTTTGAGGGGTAAAGAGAAAAGTCGAAGAAATAGAGAACTCTTCTTTATATGGAAGGACGCATCCATGTTCGCTGAGACTTTTCCAACGTATAAAATTCAGAATGTAATATTTTTTGAGATGTTTAGTCTGTCAGTTAGACTAGTATTTGGTTAAATGCATGAGCTTTTTTTTTTTTTTTTTTTTTTCCACCCGGGACATTTTTGCAGGATAATTAATAAATTATGCAATGTGCATAGAGAATCCTAAAAAGTGATCATTCGTCATTAGATTATCTTGGAGTGCCATGCAGATCAAATTTTTGCTGATTAGAGAAATAAATTCAGAATATAAGGTCGATGACCAATAATAATTAAAACCATGAATAATATCTGAGACTTTCTCTTTGATATGATCCACAGATCGGAGTACCTCCCATCTCCAGCAAGGCGCATAAAATCTAACACTTAGTCGGCTTCGGACAACTGGAACGAATGCAAATCAAAATCAGAACATTTCAAGAGTCTATAATTAAGAGGTTTGGACATAATACCCGATACTGTGTTCCCATCCCAGAAGGAATTCCCGATCTAACAAACAACACAAGACATACCGCAACGGTTGCGACAAACCCGGTTATTATCATTGTTCCCGCCTTGCTACATTTAATGTGTATTCGCAAGAGTAGGAAATCAAAGGCGTTTGATCTGCTTCCATCAACCAGCCCTCCGGACATTCGAATTTCATGCCAGTTGCGATAGTTTGGCGGTTTTCCTTTACCCACATCACGCGGTGTGTCGCAAGAACCGTTCGACCTACGGACATTGACGCACAGGGGATTCGTGAGGCCTGCCGCATCGTGGGTAGAACTGGCACGAAGGCGGACAATAAAAGCAACGGCTTCTAATGGAAAACACTGAAACTCTTAAGCTATAAATGCTCGTATCCTCATAGTATCAGGAAAAAAAAAAAAAAAAAGATGAGCAATTTCACCCTCGCTTTGATTGACGAAAAGTTGTGGTCACCTACGCTTTTACATGACGTAGAATACCGAAACTGAAATTCACTTTCCTTTTAAAGTAAAATGATAAATAACTAACCTTCTCATAAATGAATATTCTGTTGGTAAATAACAATGAAATCTCTACATGAAGTGGTAACATATAAATAACAGGATATACTAAGAATTTACTGCCAAATTAAAGCATAAAAATATTATAAAGAACTTCTTTTAAACGGCACATTTTAGTATACGAATCCATTTCTTACTCGCTCTTTATTTTCGCAATTCTTGGTCGTAGACATATGGGGCTTCGACCCTGAAGGACTATTGTTTTCGCTTCGCAATTTTGCGTTGGAAACTTTAAAAGGCTGTATCACTTTTGGAATCGTTGCCACCAAATACTATCGCCCTGTATTATATTTGAAAAAAATTAAATAATGAAGAACCGCATGTATGTATGTTTCTCGCATTATGATTAAACAACGGTACCTAGAGCCATTCAATTTTGAATGACGTAAATCCTACTACGAATATGGGCATCTGAAAGCCCAAATTTGGAATCTGTTTTATTATCGATTTCATATTTTTAAAACTTTAACGAATTTTTGTTTAACAGACTCAACGATTTAAAAGCGAACAATGACCTTTTTATCTCCACCGCGCGGAACTCTGTATCGGAAATTCTATAGATACGCTCATTTTAAAATTATTTTGCGACATTGCTGCTGAAATGAATTTTATGGTTTAAGTGCAAAGAACATGATATTTAATAAATAAAGGTAACGTTAAAAAAACGTCGCTTTGGGACGTCATTTAAATTCTGAAACCTTTCAGATTTCCCTCCCCCCCCGTTTACAGGTACATACATTTTCGCAGAGCCTTTGGGCTAAAAGTATTTAAAAACAGCATACTTTTAGCATTTCAGATAGAATTTTAGAATTTCTGGTGCGCTGGAGATAAAGATGTTTTTTTTTCCGTACAGTGTTGCCGCTGCTCGCTTTGAAATTGTTGACCTTGCTAACAAAAAAATTCGTTAATGTTTTACAAAATTTGAAATAGACAATAAAACAGATTCCAAATTCGGGCTTCCATGCGCTCATTCGGACGGAGAGCTGCGTTATTCAAAATTTGATGGCTCTAGGTACCGTTGGTTTTTTTCACAGTGCGACATACATACATACATTCACACAAGTTCTTCATTATTTAATTTTTTTAAATATAATACAGGGCGATAATATTTGGTGGCAACAATTTGAAAAATGCCACAACGCTTTTAGTCATTCAACGCAAAATGCGTTTTCGAGACTAACAGCCCTTCTCGGCTGACGCCCCTTTGGCCCTTACGCCTTTAAAAAAGATTGTATATAATAAGAAATCTAACTTTTGAATATTAACCGTGTTTATTACATTCAATGTAAGAAGAACAAAACAAAAAATTTTGACTTCCATACGACAAAAATCGAACGAGATATTTAATCTCGAAAATTGCGATTTTTATGTTATTTTCAACTTGCTTTGAGGGGTCGATTAATAAATAAATCAGAATAATTTGTGGATTTTCCCCCTATTAAATATTCAGTGATATTCTTTTGTGACTTACTTTTCTATAAAATTCCTTAATTTAAAAATCTTTTTACAAGTGGTATGGTGAAAGAATTTCCCCGCAAAATTTTATAAATTTTTAAATGTTACTAGTGTGCTTCTGCAGTTTTATTACTTTAGAATCCTAAAAATGATACACAAAATTTATTAAACTAGATATATTTTTCATTTAAATTTTTGAAAATAAGGCTATGAGTTGGCAATGTAACAACACTGAATCCAGCCAATTTTTCCCTAAGAATTCTGCAAGATTCCTTGAATAAGATCTCTTTTCTGGGGGGAAGGGAGGGAGCGGAATTCTATTATCCGATACTTTTTAAGATAATATGCATATAAATGCTCGTCATTTCGTCTATTAACATCAGAAATCGTTTCAAAAGCTGATATTTTATTTTTAGCCCCTTGCTCTCAATTCGTGTACGGCCCCTAAATAGGGTTTTCAAATTTAAAACTGAATATTTCGGTCAGTTTTAAAATTTTTTTGTTTTGCGCTTTTCTTCATAATATTTTCCTAAATGTAAGTATAAGAACCGACAGAACATATAAAAAGTTAGATTTTTCCAATTTTTATAAAACTGATTTTCCCTTTAATTATTTTAAAATGTCAAAATATGAATATTTGAGTCACTGAAACATTTTTATGATTGGAAGTATATGTCTATAACAAATAGTTTCGATAATAAAAGCCGAGTAAAGATTTTGTGAGCACGCTGCATATTATGAAAAGTTTTTTCATTCATTTTTTTTCTCTAATAATACACTGCGAATTTTTCGCTCAGACTATATCCTAGATCTGTATATAAAATTAACACCCATATTATTTAGACTTACTTAATATCAAATAATAAATTATCCCTACTGTCCATCAGTACGTTGCAACAAACCGCTGAACACTAGCGACTAGGTTTGTATCCTGGTAAATAGGCTGGATGCATATATTTCTTGGAAGTTTTCTTACATGTAATGGGATTACATTTTCCCTCAGAAAGTTCACCACGTAGATATCCCTCCTTTTCATCAGGGAGCTTTAGTGGTCTTTGTTGGATTCGATTAAACAAACAAACAACAGTTATTGAATTATAAGCAATATCCAATATTATTTTCCAAACATCTCGAAATAATGAAAAAAAAAAAAAAAAAAAAAAAAAAACATATAAACTCATAAAATAATTAATGAGATAAAAATAGAAAAATTATGCATCACATAATTTAATGGAAACAAGATATTGTATTAAATAATTCTCTTTATAAAATTCATGTAGAGTTGTATACCACGAATAATAAAAGGATGCGGCGCGTTTGTTAACCTTTAATGGTTTATAATTTTGGCAATGCAATTCTGCTTTTTGATTTCGTTATTTAGGCGCGCACGCTTTTATTATTCATGATATAAAATCGTTGATGAATTTTGCAAAGAAAATTATTTAATTTGTTGTTCCCATTATCATAAATTACTCGTATTTTTCTCCTTTCATTTCATTAAGGATTTTATGCTTTGAATTAAAGCTTATTTTATAAAAACTCTTTTATTATTTTTTTAAATATTTCAATCAAATTATATAATCGAGAAACCTTTTTTCAATAACGAATATTTACTCTTTTACTTCCAACAATTCCGGCAAATCAAATGGTCAAAAATATCCAGAAAGTTCCAGAAAAATCAGAAATTACGTAAAAATCTGATATAAACGTCATTTAACAGTACTCCCCCCCTTTCAGCTTTATGTGATGAAGCAAACAGTAAAATTCTGAGATTTTTAGTTTGTTCCTTAAACAAAGGTTTGCGTGAAAATTTTTTTCAACATTAAATTTTAAATCGATCTTCGAAAAAATCGCCTCACCACATCGTATTGTCCTCCACAAACAACGTGTATAAACACTTTGATCTCGATAGCTTATCAGGAAGGAGTTTAAAAGTCGACGACAGACTTTTGACCATAATGATAAACATCAAAAGTGAAATAAATAAAAGCTCATAATACAAAAAAGAATCTGAAAGCTTTCAGATTTTATATCAAGCGCAGTAGGGCGCTTTTTTAACATTCTATGCGTTACTTTTATTTATTAAATATAATATTCTCCTCAGTTAACAAAATTCAATTCAGGAACAATATCACAAAATATTTAAAAACAACAAAACAGCATATCTTTAGAATTGCCGATACACAGTCTCGCGCGCTGGAGATAATTTCCCCCGTACAGTGTTGCATTCCTTGCTTTAAATCGTTGAGTTCCTTAATCAAAAACTCAGAATGCTTTAGAAAATATGAAATATATATATATATTAAGATCATACAACACTATATATATATATATATATTAAGATCATACAACATTATATATATATATATATATATATATATATATATAAAACCTGAAAGGTTTCAGATTTTAAATTACGTCCAAAGGGGCGTTTTGTATGTCACCTTTATTTATTAAATATCATGTTCTTCGCACTTAAACCATAAAATTCAGTTCAACAGCAATATCGCAAAATAATTTTTAAATGTCTTTAGAATTTCCGATACACAATTCTGCGCGCTGGAAATAAATTATCTTTCCCGTAGAGTGTTGCCATTGCTCGCATTTAAATCGTTGAGTTTGCTAATCAAAAATTCGTTAAAGTTTTACAAAATATGAAATAGATAATAAAACAAATTCCAAGTTCCAAATTCGGGCTTCCATATTCGGATGGAAACATACGTTATTGAAAATTGGATGGCTGTAGCTACCGTTGTTTTATCACAATGCGAGAAACATACATACATTTATGCAGATTCTTCATTATTTAATTCTTTTAAATATAATACAGGGCGATAATATTTGGTGGCAACAATTTGAAAAGTGAATCGGACATTTATAGTGAACCAATGCAAAATACCAAACCGAAAATAATACTCGTTCAGGGCAAATTGCCCCTTTGGACTAAAAGTTTAAACAAATTTCAAATTTGGGCTTTCAGATACCCATATTCAGGTGGAGACGTACGTTATTCAAACTTTGATGGCTCTAGTTACCGTTGTTTTATCAAAATGCGAGAAACATACATACATTTATGCAGATTCTTCATTGTTTAATTTCTTTAAATATAATATAGGGCTCTAATATTTGGTGGCAACAATTTAAAAAATGAATCGCGGTTGATAGAGAATCAAAGCAAAATGCCAAAACGAAATTAATAGCCCTTCTGGGCGAATTATAATTTGTCCCTCCCGTTGCTATAATGGACTTATTTTAATATTGTTTTGCTTCCCATTTAATTTAGAGCTAAACTTATCGCAACTCAAATCATACTAATTTTTTTTACCAGTAACAAACGAAAATCATTCTAAGCATTTGTCGTTCTTATTCAAAGATACAAGCAAACGCTTTGAAAACACAGAATCACCTTTATTTTTACACTACATTAAGCAAAGCGACTCTCAAAACACGATAACGATTCACATGCAGGACGTAATCGTCCGGAATTGGAAAATTGGCGGAATCTTGCTTAAAACCGAATGCGTCAGATCCCAGGAGATGGAAACCGCTATCACTTCGGTAGCGGATACGTAAAGCAACATAATCCCCAATTTTGCGTAACGCTGATGGTGTTACATCGAGTAACGTTCCGCCGATTCTCGAAATGTACCTGGAATCTTCCAGAAACTATGTGGAGAAATCTCATCAATTTGAATGCTGTATACATAACAGAGCGGCAATTTACTGAAAAAGATTACGCAAAACGACACGAAATGTGTTTCCGGCAGATGCGAGTCAAGGAAATTTCTGCAAAATCGCCGCGACAAACCGGTAGTATGTCGCAACAAACTGTGAAAAATGTCGCAAAGAGGTTAGCCATTTATTATAATTAAGAGTATACAAGTGTCAGGAAGATTTACCTCGCGTTAAGACCACCAGAGAAATTTAAAATGCAGCGCTTTTCTTCGCTTGATGGCAGAATAAATTTTAAAATTTACTCAACCATGTTAGAATTTGCTATTTGAGCTTAGTTCGAGAATGTAATCTGGCAATACAGACAACCGTATCGTGAAGACAACCTCCAAAAGATTCCCAACTCGAAAAGTGATCAATATTTCGAAGAACATAAATAAGCATAAATATTTGAATACCATCTTTTAAAGGTGACCTCCACAGAAAACTAAAATCATCTGAAACCATGGGTGGTCGTCTTAGAAAGGGTTCACTATAGGCATTCAGCAGTTGCACACTAACAATAACCACAACATATATATATACATAAATTAAACGATAAGCCAATGTTACATTTCTTTAGAATATTTTATAATTATGACCCAGTATTCTACAAATTAGATCTGAAATCTTTAAAATTTTTTATATAGCTTCTACACAGTTATTTATAGAGATACTATAAAAATACATATATATGTAGATAATGTACAGAAATTTGTGCAGGTATTCGATAACAATTTGTACAGAGTTTCTAAAGGTCGCGTGTGTAGAATTTTGATAAAATCAACTAATAAAACTCAATTAAAATTATTAGATACAATTTACAGAAAATCGGCTGTAATTTTAAAGAATTCTAAACGAGTTTTCTAGCTTTAATTTCTATAAAAAAAAATAAATAAATAAAATAAAATTAAAAAAAAAAAAAAAAAAAAAAAAACCTCGGAGATTTTAAATTTTTAAAAGTCTTATGAAAATATCAAAATTTTCTTTTCGGATTAAAAAGAATAATTAAATTTTCATTTTTGAATAGAGTTTTTTAACCAAACGAATACAAATAAATCTCGGTCTAAAAAACAGATATAAATAAAATATTGCATTTTATAACATACATAAAAAATATTATATTCTAAAAACACATTACACGAAATAAGGGAACATTTAACAAACGTTAACTTAAAAAAAAAAAAAAAATAGCGGCCCGAAACTACTACTTATTTTACTATGGTGACGCTCAGTACATTAGTTTCCAATATCCCTTTAACATTCTTTTTTAATCGCTCTAGGCTAATTTCGAAATTAATCTATATCACGACGGAGACACTTACATAACTCTTCAGCCAATAAAAATTTAAAATTTTGTAAACCGAAATTACAACAACCAATGAAAACAAAACTGATCGAAAACTGATTTACTCTGAACCGGGTTTTCAATTTCACATGCGTCGAATTCTTCGCTCGCTTCTCTGCCTTGGTAGCATATTGACTATAGTTACTCTTTTCTTTCTTCAAATATGCCCGTAACTCAGTACATAAACAATGTCTAACTTTTCACGTCGTTTAGCTGTATCTCTATTATAATGATTTTTCAAGAATACAAAGTGTTCGACTGTCTTCGAGACTACTATTATCATTTTTAATCATCGACATCTATAATGAAACATCGTTCGTGATGAAAGGCTTTAACGTGCGGAAAATAAAAATGTACTAGTACTTCATATCTAATTAGAAAAACGTTTTCGGCATTTAGAAACATAATCGCTTATCTAACAAATTCGAAGCCTGCACTCCATCATCTTCTGAGCTTTAGTAAGCGTTTTAAAGAGACAGAGCTTCAAAATTCAGTCCGAGTGTTTATGCTAATCTATAAAACGATTTCTTTTTAAACGCCTCACCACATGTTTTTCGTCCATCTTTTTTTGTGTGTGTTTTTTGCCATCATAAATTAATGCGGATCAGAGGTCATCCGTGGAATTAAACATCCACTTCAAAATCTTACGATTAGATTTATGGTTAACAGACATTTATCCGCAAATAAAACTCTGTAATTATTTTCTTTCATTTCACGCGTATTAAATCACAGTTGTCTCTTCAGTGAAAGATATAGTAGCTGATGCAGGTGCAACGGCTTTTAAATTTTTTATCGTGTGCTTCTGTTTAAATGTTTATTATTTAGATCTGGTTATTTTGATTAAACATAATATGAATTATTAGAACAAATTAAGCTAATGATTCTGATATTTTCCTTTAATAGTTTTAACATTTGTTCATTTAATTATACATTCTTGTTAATGGAGGATGTTTAAAGTTTTTCAAATCAATGAAGCAATTAGTTAGAGCAGCTAAATGTTTTAATAATCATCAAATAACAAATTCCTCGTGATATTAATTATTTTGAAATTTAAATATGCAATGCTAGTTCTATGAAAGTGATAATCGATTGAAACTTTATTAAAAATTTACTTTTCAATAATTATGATGATATGCACACAGAAGGAAACGAACTACTATGACGAAACTTAATACATATGTAGCGTACGAGGAGATAAACAAATGATTACAAATTCAGAACAAAAGATCGTTTTATTAAGAAATAATGGCATGAAAAAGGTTACAAGTCAGTAAGTAAAACCACCTCTAGCAGCTATACAAGCCTAAACACGGCGGGGCATCGAATCAAGTAGGTCACTTACGACCCCCTGCGGAAAGATATGCCATAATCTTTGCAATTGGGCACTTAATTCACCAATATTCCAGGACGGCTGCAATTGTCTTTCACGCATGTCCCAAACGTTGTCTGTTGGCGAGAGGTGTGGTGACCTGACTCGACAGAGAAGCACGTCATATCCTTGAAGACATCGTTGGAAGTGTTGCGCAGCATGTAGACAATCATTGTCTTGCTGATAAATGGCCCCTGGGCGACTTGATAGCATAGACAGTACAACCGGCGTTAAAATAATCGTCCACGTAACCGTGAGCCGTCATAGTTCCTTGAAGGACGACTAGAGGTGATCGTGTGTCCCAACAAATGTCTCCCCACACTATCACACCTTGTACAATCGCCGTATGCCGCTCGACAACAAATCTTGTATCAGACCGCTGGCCTGGCCCCCTACACACGCATGTGCGTTGGTCATCAGCATTGAGACTGAATCGGGATTCATCTCCTGAAGATCATACGCCTCCAGTCGGTCACAATCCAGCTAGCTCGTGTTTGGCAAAAATCCAATCAATAGTGCCTATGATGTGAGGTCAGTAGTAGGTGTCTTAATGGACGTCGACAGCATATATCAGGGCCGGCAAGTCGTCTCCGAATGGTTTCCCTTGATACCACCGAATGCCTGGAAGGTGGTAAATGGCGTCGAATCAATGTTTGGGACGTTGTTGGTGCGGAAGTGTCCGCTCTTATGATAGTGCGATCTTCGAGCTCCTTTGTGTTCCTGGGACGCCCTAACCCTCTTAACCAGAAGACTATCGCTTCCGTGATTCATTGTCGTCAACACCAAGCAAATACCATATCGCTCAGATCAAGCTGCGGCCGATACGCCTGTTCGACCAACCTTCTTCTCTGAAGTCTACTACAGGGGTTGGACAAAAATATGGAAACACCTTTAAAAAAACACGTTTCTTTGCTTAATGTGGTGTAGGAAACCCGTTGGCATCCAAAACAGCTTGCAGTCTTCTCGGAATGGATAAATACAGTTCCTGTATGTTTGCCAAGGGAATATTATACCATTCTTCCTGCAAAACGGTGGCAAGTTCAGATAACGATGTTGGCGGTGGATAACGAGAACGCACTTTCCGTTCCAATGTAGACCACAAAGGTTCGATAATATTCAGGTCTGGTGACTGTGGTGGCCAGGGGAGATGGGACAACTCATCCTCGTGCTCAGAAAACCAGTCCTGGACAATGTGAGCTTCGTGAACAGGGGCTTTGTTGTCTTGGAAGACACCATCACCATCGGGGAACAAAGTTTGTACCATGGGCTGAACTTGATCGGCCAAAATGTTCACATAAGTCTTGGCAGTCATGTGCCCTGACACAGTTATCATGGGGCTAGCAGACAACCACGATATGGCTGCCCAAACCATAACAGAACCCCCGCCATGTTTCATTCTTGGCAACAAGCAGTGTGTATTATAGGCTTGAGATGGCGTTCTCCAGACGTAAACTCGGCCAGAAGTGGGAAACTATGTGAAAGAAGACTCGTCAGACCATATTACTCGCTTCCACTGCTCTATAGTCCAGGCTTTATGACTTAAACACCACCTTTTCCTGTTACGGGCATTAGCATCACTGATGAGTGGCTTCTCAATTGCAGCACGGCCAGCAATTCCCTGTTTATGAAGCTCCCTTCTAATTGTTTTGGTACTCGCAGGGTTCGGTAACACAGCATTCATTTCAGCAGTAACTTTTGCAGCTGTGGTCTTCATATTTTTCGTCACAATTGCCCTTAATGATCGTCTGTCACGATCACTCAGGACACACTTTCGTCCACGCTGTGATTTAGCAGATGATGTTTTTCATCTTTTCAAATATGCGGAATAAATCTTCGATACAGTAACTCTTGAAACACTAAACACCTCGGCTACCTTGCTTACTGAAGCATCTACCATACGTGCTCCAACAATTTGCCCACGCTCGAAGTCTGTTAACTCTGACATAATGCAATGACAACCTCACATAACAGTACTCAACAACTGAACAACATAACAGTACTCAACAACAACTGAACTGTTTAGCACATTTACGAAGTTGTATAGGTGGCGTCAGTAGTGAAAAACGCCAGCGCCACCTACATATTTCATTAAAATCAATCTTTCTTTTCAAACATGCATTTCACAAGGTGTTTCCATATTTTTGTCCATCCACTGTATATGCCCCTTCTCAAAGTCCCACAACTGTTCGTACTGCCGCCGGTTACGTCTCAGAGTCATCTGTAGTCACAATACCGTTTCAGACAAGTCTACAGTTTCGTTTGAATAGCCCTACGGCAAGAGCAATCATGTTTAAATTCTTTTAGCTGCGCATCTCATATCCACATACCGCACTTACCCTTATCTCACTGGAGTCGAAATTTAAAACATTTGAACATCTCTTACCAAACTACATTGCTGCTGAGTTTCGTGATTGTGGCTTGATTTGTTTCAGGATCCATATATTTTTTTGTGGCACAGTGTATATTTAATTGAATATTGCAAAATTTTCATATTTTTAAAGTTTCGTGATAAAAGGGAGAAAAGCCTTCCCTGAAAAATCATACTAATTTATATGGACTCCGGCGAACAAAAACTTTTCGAAACTGGACTGAGTGCTGAAATTTCAGTTGGACTCAGGAAAGAAACTGTGCTTATGTTCAAAATTACAATACTAAAAATTTATATTCTGAATAATATAGAAATTCATAAAACTTAAATTACTTGATTTACATTTTTAGTAATATTTCTCTTCAGTTTTCAGCGTTTTAAATATTTTTTCTCTAAAAAATCCTGTTCTGGTAAACTAGCTAAAGGTAGAAAGATGAAATACTAAATTTAATTTTCAATAGCATTTTAAAATAATTAGGTTACTTTTCCTTTCCATTCTAAAATTAATAATTGCTTATATCTTTGACTTCTCTTCTGCCAATTCAATGAAACCGTCTGTTCTTTCCTTCATCGAAATTAGTTGTGATGAAGATGTAGAAAAGGAACAAATATGATCAAGACCGGGTGAGCAGATTACAACCATTTAGCAGTACAATTCATGTTAAGAATATGTTTCTCAACAATAAAAACGTGTTGAATTGGTCACCGTGACTGCCAGCATTTTTATGCATCGTCACGCCTTCATTATGTACATACGAGTACATTTAATAAATACGCAAAACAAATCTTCAATTTGCAATAGTCCCTTAACTCTATTTTAATTTGGTTTCCCTTTCTGTCCTAAAAATATTAACTGCTTATAATAAAGCTCTCTAAACTGCATCATTTCAAAATTAAATAATGTCATATGATTCTTGTATAACGCTTGTAAGCTTCTAAATTATTACATCTAACATACTATCAGTTACGCGGCCAGCCTTCGTCTGGCGTACCCGTAAAATGCCTAAAGAGTTAACCAAACGTTAAATTTAAAAACTGCGCAGAATTTTACTCTGCAGAACAATTTTATCAAAAATAAATAACAAATTTTTTTACATATAACAAAATTACAATGAAATAAGCAATATCCCTTAATACAAATATTAACTAGCCTAATAAATAAATTAACGAACTTCCCACTGCAAAATCTTAAGAATTTAAATAGTATAAAGGAAGTTAAGAACTCTGTTTCTAAAAATGCAAAACTTTTTAAATAATTAAAATTATATATAATTAAAACATAATATAAAACATTACAATGAAATAAGCAATAAATCTCATATTTTCAAGAGAAAAACAGTCAGCAGTCCAGTATCCAAAGCAATGAATGAAAAACTGTTGCCAAAACCACATTTCTAAAAGAAACTATCACCAGAAACTATCATCAGAAAGCTATCTATCACCAGAAACGCATCAGACCAATTAAAATTGTGCTTTGTGGATGACATAATTCAAAATATACAAATCTCTTTGCCATTAGTAAAGAGAGAGAGGGGGGGGAAGGAATATCTTTCTGTTGTGCCTCGCGAGACACATGCGCGTCAGAATAACAAGATTGCGATGTGCGTGTTGCGTGTCCAAAAATTAAAAGAAAAAAAGCAGCATTTCATCTCATATTTTCAGCAGTCAGCAGTCCAGTATACAAAGCATTGAATGAAAAACTGTTGCCAAAACCAGATTTCTAAAAGAATTAAACTATTCAAAATGATGCGATAAAATCAAAAAGATATAATAAAAAAAATCTGATTCGAATTTTGAAAAAATCGCTTCGAGGTGCACTCACTGGCTCTTGTCTAGAGGCACCTAAATAATAAATTTCGTAGTCCTGGGTCTATTAGCTTATGCGCAGCACGGACGAAAGACACACAGACAGATTCTTTCGTTTATTATATGTAGAGATATTTGCATATTATACACTTAGATATATATGTTTAATAATCACATACACACGAAGAAAAATATGTCTATCTGAAATTCAAAATCAAGCGAAACTGGACTTAAAATTCGCTTTAATTTCCAGAACATATATTTTGTGGCATATATAAACTAATATATATTACATTTCATAAAATAAAATCTCATACTTAGTGACTTTTTCATAAACAATTTCACTTACTATTAAATAAAATAATAATATTGAGAATTTAACCAATATACAAATTTCATACTAAAGACACCTAAAATAAATTTGAAAATTGTATACTTAGTTAGCTTTTGGTTCCTATGTATGTATATATAGAAAAGTGCTTGGAACTATATACGCAGTTATCATACATTGAAATGTTAAAATCCCAGAAAATTCCGATTGCTTGAATAATTACAAACAATCGAAATTCATAACGGAATTTTTATAATCCTAGAATGGCAACATTACAAACCTATATAATAAAAATGCTATTGCGAACCTCTGAAATAATGTATATTTCAACTTCTTCGTATGATTTGACAATATATATAGAAGTACTATGTAACACTAGTAAATTTACAGGATAGCAGATACATATGGTGCAAGAAAATGATAATTCCAATTAAAAGAAAGAAATTAATAAAACAGAAACAAAACATACCATTTCACTCATTATCTTCTATAAGAAAAGAAAGCTTACCTGCAAAGAGAAAAAGATAATCTTATTAATTACACTAAAAGACTGAATTTTAAGCAAAAATAAAAAGGCATAATCAAAAATGAAAATGGAAAATTTAATTTAAAACGCTGTACAAATTATATAAATATTCTCCTTTCCCCAATGCTAATTAAAAAAAAAAAAAAAAAAAAAAAAAAAAAAAAAACCCAGTTAGAAACTTATTATCAAAATCGTAAAAACAACCTTGTATTTAGCGTAGATATAATGAAACACTCAAAATAAGTTTTTAATAATAAGTTTCTAGTCAAGAAACTTATTATTAATAAATTACTTGTTCTTTCGGTAAGAAATGCTTAACATATCCCCATAATAATAGCCAGTTCTACTTACATAAATTCAGCATGGCACACGTAACGCCTAATCGAAATTTTCCCGCTTAGATCAAGAATGAATGGATATATAACTTCATCATGAACTTGAAATTGTCTTTCATTCCCCGCTGGGTTCATTCATGCAAAGAATCGAAAGGAACCAGAGAAAATGCACTATGACTAAAACCGTCATTTATTATTATAGTACGGATTTCATGTAAGCAACTTTCCACAAGCCAAATGCATTGAGGTGTCTTTTAATGTAGTTCAAAGGATCGGTTTCAGAAGTTCTTAGCAATGTTTGTCCATTCATTCCTGTTATGTATGTATACGGGGCAGTTCTAAAATATTAGGCAAAATGTAGAAATATTTTGCAATGGATATGCGAGAGGAAATGGCGCTTTGAGATAGCAGAAGTTGCTGTTGAGATCGGCAGGTAAAACTGGTTCGTTGGCATAAATCGTCATTCCCCGTGATGCATCGCTACAAGAACGCAGAGCTAGCAGTTATATATTTCATATGTTGGGCGTAAAAAAGAATGGAACAGTTTCTCAAGGAATATAGACAGAACGATTCCTGAAGCACATTCTGTTCGATTGTATTAAGTGGGAGCTGTGTGAGTGTAAGTACATCGTTCTGATTTGGGGCAGCGGAAAATAAAGCCAAACGTCTATAGTGGAAGATGGTGTAATCCCAACATTTTCAGATAATCCTGTTGTAAACATGAGATATGTTGGATGTGCATTGGGTATGCGCCAACCAACCATTTGGAGGACTCCAAATGAGAAATAAAACCGATGTAATTTGTAGACAGGTGCAGACATTAAAACTGGACAATTACTTTCTTCGTTTTAACATTGCCCACTAGTACCTATAGCAGGAAGCAATAAATCCTGACTTCCCATCGTATATATTATTAATTGAAGAGGCTATGTTTGAGCGTTGCAGTGTGTTTAACACTTATAATACTTACCCCTGAATGTATGACAACACATATAGTATGGTATCACATGCCCACCACAAGATTCTTCATTAATCTTTTGGGTAAGCAACTTTTTCATTAATTAATTAAATTAATCTTCATTAATTTTAATAATACATACCTATATAATAGGCAGCAAATTCTACTTCGTTGCTTGAACGGCCACAGGTATGGCAACTTACTACAAAATATCTTACTAGAACTTTCTTTTGGTGTTTCATCAGGCGTACACACACAAATGTGGTCTCAGTTCTATGGAAATTACTTAACTGTCAAAAGTTACTTAAAGTTTCACAAACATGTGGAGTTGTTCAAACATGTTTCTGGGCTTCTACGGTCACCAGATTTGACATGCATGCATATCTTCTTCTTGGGGAGTATTAAGACCACATCGAATGGTACGGCAATGTCAGTGCCCAGCTGACATAAAAACACAAATTTATGAACACAAATCTTTGCGTTTTAATGTCAGCTCGCTAACGAATTCTCTTCAGTTGATTCAACTTGCCTATAAGAGTTACAGAAACCCCACAAAAATGTTCTTTTTTATATTTATCAGCGTAGATTCGAATCCCAATCTTCGAAACATTTTACTAAACAATCAACTGATAACAAGCTTCTCCTTTATTTTATTTTTTGATGTCTTCTAAACTGAAGCAAAAGTGTAAAACTAAGATTTAAGGACGGGATCAGATTACACACATTTTCCTTTCAGCGGCATAATCTGCAAATAAAAAAAAAAAATAGTAACAAAAAATACGACTGGAGGGGAAAAGTGCATTCTGATAGTGAAGAGATAAAGTGGTTCGGAAGTTTTACGCAGAAGTGAATAAAACAACAGTAATTAATCTAACTGTAGTAACGCATTTCTTCAATTGTAAGGCGCATCCCATCCAGTATCACTAAGACGCAGGACGAACCTAAAATCTTTTGATGCTAAGCAAATAAAAGCCATAAAACGTCCATGTACATAGCTGTTCATTAAAATTTCAACAACATGAAGGAATAGTGTACTAAATCCGATATTTGCATAATAGAGCACGCTAGTTTATCCAGCTGATTAGCATTTCACGGTATGCGCACATTACAGGCAGGAGAAATGACACCTCGAAGCATTATAAAAAGACTGTTTGAAATGCCGATTTTTCACGTGAAAATCTAATTGGCTTTCATGTGGAAGTGGTGTTATGCCTATCTGGAAAGAAGGGATTTATACTAACACGTTTTAGAACTCGACCGCTGAAGAATCGTAGTTGTTGGGTCCAGGAAGGTAGCACTCAGACCAACATGTGAAATTTCATCAGCCTCATTCAGTGATGTCCGAAACAACATACATCTCCGCATCGCTATTACGGATAGTACAACTCTTTCACGTATCCTGAATAGGGAATTTGGATGTGGTGTGGTAAAAAAAATAATCCGCGCGTACAGTGCGACAGCATCTACAACGCCTTAGCAAGTATTGCTTCTGCGTCCCTTGAAGCTACAGCAGAAGAATCAGCACCTGTAAAGACGTGTTCAACGATGAACACGAAAACATCAAAGACATAATACCGCCTTTTCTGACAAATCCCGTTTTTGCTTATTTCTTCATGGTTGTGTAAAAGGCGGATACTCTGGATACTGCATGTTCTGTACCAAAAAATTAGCTAAAATTTAATCATTTCATACTTCCATTATAATGTATAGTGGCATCTCGATATACGACTTCTCTGAAATATATCCAACTCGGTGTACGTCCTGTGTGGACTCGAAAATGTTTATTTGGTATAACGATATTCTTTTGAAATACCACTCGATTTCTAGGAGTCATGTCTGCTTCCACTACCCTTGTTTACCTTTTTCGAAAGTCGGATAACGCTGCGACAAAAGATCTGGAACGGATTAATAACGCCTACCAAAGCACCACAGTATTTTAAAAATAAAGATGATTTGGAGCTAATGCTTTCGTTCATGGCGCAGCAATTTTAATGGCTAGTAGAGCTACGTAGCACATATTTTTTCCTAATCAATTTCGATTTGTTAGTAACAGTACTGTATCTACTTAAATTAGTATTTCGGAGGAAAAAAGAAAAGGTTACTTTGGTATAATTTGTAATCCAGAAAAATTTGCGATTCCAAGTCTCCATTAAATTCAAAGACGCACTCCGTTTTAGCGAAATATGTATAGGAGGAGAGAAGCCTATTTTAGAATAGTAGAAATACATAGATGTTAGCTGTGAAACCATGTCAAACGTGAAGAAGTACATAAAAAGGAAAACCATTCGTTCCTATTCTCAAGTTAGTTTTGCCCTGACGCTAATTGGTAAAGAACCCACGGTTGGTGCAGGTATTTTGCCGCCTAGAGCAGTCTCTGCGGTTCCTAAGGCCTGCTGTCCAGTGTTTCACTAAATTCTAAAAATTTTGCCTTAATCTCCGAACTCTGCTGTGCTAGATGCACGCCTCTAGCGGCGGTCCTGAAAGGCATTCCCGCTATGAGTGCTCTTAGAACAAAAATTTGTTTGGATTGCAGTTAGATGTGGCGAAACATAACCAACAATAAAGTCTATTACAAAATCCTGATAATTTCCAACAGCAGCTTTTCTATGTAAGAATTGAGGGAGATTTTTAGCTTTAGAATTTCCATTCAATAAATGGATTAACTGCATTGGTCATTAACCGATTATCGAATAACTTGTGAGGGGAGGGAAAAAAAAAAAGATCATCCGAAATGTTAAAACCGACAGAATTCTGAGCTCCAAGAAACTTAAATAAGAGAAGAAAAAAGTCAAAATTTTTTAACTTTTAGGACTACCACCACAAAAGACAAGTCCGGAAAAAAATACTAATTCACTAGCATGTTGCATAAAAGCAAAAGAAAATTGAAAAGGGGGGAAGGAGGAAAAAAGTATTGCAATTTGAAGTGAGAAAAATAGGCTTGAGGGAGGTGGTACGGGGGGTAAAAGAGGGGAGACTTCCATCGAAGGAAAGCGAGGCTATTGTCGCTTTCTTCTTTTCCCTCCCCTTTTCTGCCGTTGACTGTCTGTTAAAGCTCAGTTATGGGCCATTTAGGACGTAATTCCATGCAGAATTTATTTCACATTTGCATTTATATTACGGTCTGGTTGTGGTGGCAGAAGTGTTTTCTTCTGAGACATTCACTTCCATTTTCTATTTATGCGGTTGTTGTTCCTCCATCTTGTCAATTTTGCGTTTAGTTATTTTCGTTGACGCTGCAAGATCAGATAACTTTTTCAATCGCTTTTCACTTTGTAGAGGAATGTTAACTTGGTAAGAAAAGATTTATTTAAAATTCGCATAGTACAAACATTTATTAGTAATTACGAAAGCAAAGTGGATATTAAACAATTACCAAGTCATAAACCTAGACACACTGCAAAGATAAGATTTTCCAGCCATATGGCAAAAATGTTAAAAATTCAATAATAAAATCGAATAGTTATTCTCCGAGCAGGCTTTCTAGAACAGGGTTTAATGGAATTTAATGATTCTATAAGGGCCCTTAGGTATTTATCTCGCCTCCTTAGTATGCCTTCGTGGTGTAGTGGGCAACACGCTCGGCGCGAATTCGAGAGGTTTGTGGTTCGAGTCCCGGCGAGGGCATTGCTCATTTTTCACAGCTTCTGCTTCGAAATAACCTAATGTCTTCATAGTGGCATCCGAACTGAAAGGTGGTGAATGATTATTCTTCACCACCGGGATTTAGCGATTGGGTCCCCTCATCCCAAGTAGCTCTTTAAAAGGGGAAGTATATAAGGTATATCTCCCGCCTTCTTAGCATGCCTTTTTCATATTTCCAGCTTCGAAATAACCTAATGTCTCTACAGAGTGTGCGTCAATCCAAAGTGTGATACAATTTCCACCTAGACTTTAGAATAGGTTGGTTTGGTTTATAAGCACTCGAGAGCTATTTGCCTTAAGGCTTAAGGGAGGGATGCCTTCGTGGAGAACTTTTTAAGGAAAAGTGGCTCGTATACACGTTACACATAAGGAAAACCACGAAAACACCCATTCAGCCAGCCCGTTCGCGTAATTCGAACCTCGGACCGAACTACCAGTGTTTAACGAGGTTACCGCTCGGCAGCTGGTGGGCCTCTTTAGAATAGTTACTTCAAGGCTTTATCTCCCTCCCCCCGAAACCACGACTCACAACCATGGACTGCGGCGGAAAAATATTGGAAACCTTTAATTTGCTAAAATGTAACTCATTTCTTTCTGTGCAGTGATGATGGCACACATTACCATCGCAAATCAAAGAAGGATAGCTATGGCCTTGTAGTGCCTGTTTTAAAGTAACATACTACGAGTACAGCAGACTTAAATATTATTTCAGCTTCGGCAAAGTTTTATTACTTTTTGTTCCTAGCCTTTTTATATTTATTTCCTTATATTAATAGAGAATGTGGTATAGGATAGACTGTTTCCCGGCCAGGAGGACACGATCGACAGGACACTTTAAGAACCTGTTTCTAACCTGCACAGGTACCTTAAAAATAATAATTTAATCATATTCCTTCCCTTTCGAATATATACCACTGCTAATTATGTCTGCGCTATGCCAAACCCCGCCTATGGCAGAGTGCATAAGACCGCTGAATATTGGGAATTCGACTTGGGTTCGATCCCAGGCGAACGAGATGGTTTTCGTGGCACGAGCCAGTTTTCTTTAGAAAGTACCCCATGAAGGCATCTTTCTCTTTAGGCAGATAGCTCTAGTGAGCTTTGCCATTCTTGGTTAACCTAAGATCTTTCACGCTGTGTGCATGCTATGTACTGTCGATTCTGTGCAATATCCATTTAACGTGTAGGGTCGATCTTATGCATGTAAGCTATATTATGTGTTTTATTCACAGACAAGTCGTTCATGTGTCATCTAACAATGTATTTGCGACGTTTTAATCCCCCCTCAATAAAGATGAAGGAGAGGAGAGAACAATCGATAGTCGATCCTCTGCAATACCCATCTTATGGGCACAGTCGATCTTATATATGCAAGCTATATTATTACATTATTCACAGACCAATCGTTTATGCATCGTCTAACAATGTGTCGGCAACATTTTAATCCCCCTCAGTTAATTAGTACAGAAAATTTATACCACATATAGTTTTTCTAATGAGTGGAAATATATTCTAACATATAAAAATGTGACCTATTTTAATTGCTGCCGAATCTTAATTATCGGCCATTTGTGCATTATTTATTCCATTTATTGAAATACTGTGAAATCTCTTACTGGCAACCACCTCCCCAAGGCGATCACTTTTGAGAGTTGTAGAGATATTAGGATTATTCTTGAAGCAAGAGACTTGAAACATGAGCAACGCCTTCACCGGGAATCGAACCACGGACCTCTGCAACACGCGCCCAGCGTGCAGACCACTACACCACGAAGGCACGCTAAGAAGACATGAGAAATACATTATAGAGTGATAAATGATGTTGTAAATTTCTGTAAGCGTTTTAAATTCACTTGATCGTATTTTAATTTTTGCGTACAGTGTATTGTTTTATTTAGTTATTTGTTTATTATGTTAGGTTATTCATTTTAGAGTTTATTTCGTACTTATTTAATTTGTGGCCACTTGTTTTGTATTTAAGTGTTTATTTCTTATACAGAGCTGTAGATGTTTCAATTCTGAATCTGAAAACATTAAAATTGTGAAAACGGCTCAAGCGTGGAGGGATCAAGTAAGATCTGGGCATATGCGCTTCTGCCTGGCATTGGCGATTTTATGGAAGATTCGAGAAAGCAAATTTTTGAAGCACTTCGACCGATTCTTCTCGAAGCTTACAGAGGGCCGTCCTACACTATGTAAAAACAGCTCCGACAGCTCAGGTTTATTTATTTATTTATTTATGTGATTACGCAAAGCCTTGAGGGCTATCTGCCTAAGGGGAGGGATGCCTTCATGGAGGACTTTCTAGGGAAAACTGGCTTGTATACGCGTTACACATGGAGAAAACCACGAAAACGAGCCGGGATTCGAACCTCGGAATGAACTACTAGTGTTCAGCGCCGTTACCGTTCGGCTGCTGGCAGGTCCCTCGAGAGCTTAGGCATCAGTTCTTAATCAGCTGTAAGGTTTACCGGCAAGCTGAATTGCGATTTGGAGTTTATTCCACGAGCGATTTTGGGAACTGATGATATTCGTCGTGCGCTAAGGAGGAATTGCTTAATATCCGCATTCTCCTTGAGTAATTTACAGCTACGTGTATCGTGTATTTTTATAAAAAATTGTTACGTACGTGTTACGTAGATTACAACAATATTTTCCATAACATAATTACCGACCACCACCGATAGTTATGTTCTTTACGGGAAGTACCTCCACAGAAGGCAAAAATCACCTGAAACAGTAGGTGGGCACCTTAGGGAAATTAAACTATATTTCTGTTGCCAAAATTTGTTACCAAACCTAGCAATACTTGTTTTCAGTAATTAAAAAATAAGAAATAAAACGCGAAACGAAATAGCTTCATTATTTCAACTTAGGAAAGAAAAGAATTTTAATAATGTTTATTATAGTTTAAAAGCTTTCAGTAAAACTCTTTGTATAATTTCAACGGTAATTTTTACAGCATGTAACAAATGCAGTGAGAAGCTTATTTCTCGATAAAGATGAAGGCGATGGGAAGAATCGATATATTGAGCAATAATAATTTTTTTTTCCTCACACTTATTCATTATCTAATTAACAGGTCCTCCTACACTTTAAAGCGGTTTTTAATAAAAACATAGTAAATTAAATTTTCTCACTACATGTAAACCAATCAATTTAAAAAACAAGCTTCACGTGCAACAGTAAAAAGCATAGAAAACATTCCACAAAGGCGAAATCAGCAGCGGTGGGGGAATGGGGTGGTTAAGAGATAATTTATTGGAAACACTTAAAAGGAACAGACACTGCTGATCACGACAGATAATTGAATTTCGCAGCCCAAAATTTATAACAGAATTGCAGTCGATGAAAACTTTTTTTTTTTTTTTTTTTTCCTATTGGGAAATAATGGAAATATTTGTAAACAACCTAAAGTCCTCCATGAAGGCATCCCTCCCCTTAGGCAGATAGCCCTCAAGGCTTTGCGTAATCACATAAATAAATAAATAAATAAACCTGAGCTGTCGGAGCTGTTTTTACATAGTGTAGGACGGCCCTCTGTAAGCTTCGAGAAGAATCGGTCGAAGTGCTTCAAAAATTTGCTTTCTCGAATCTTCCATAAAATCGCCAATGCCAGGCAGAAGCGCATATGCCCAGATCTTACTTGATCCCTCCACGCTTGAGCCGTTTTCACAATTTGTAAACAATGGTAAGCATTAACCAAGGAAGCGGATTCCTTAGAACACAGTAAACACCACGTTTATTTCGTAAAGATAATTATTTAATGCTATTTATCACAGTGTGTAGATACTACTAATTCAAACTTGAATAAATATTGTAATACTGAAAGCATTTCAGCAGTACCTTTTCCGCATCTTTTTTTTTTTTTTTTTTTCTTATATTAGATATTTTTATCACACCCTTTTTTTTATTTACAGTAGTTTTGCACATGAAAATCATCTTCTTATCTATAATTACGGGCTTATGTTTGAATATTATCTTAAAATACAGTATCCTGTAACTAGCGGATGGGGCTATCATTACTCCGGGAAATTTCTCAAAACACCGGTGGCCATAACTTGTCACCTGATATGGATGGTTTAAAAACACATGAAACATTAATAATAATTATAGGATTTACGCAAGAAAATATAATAAACCCATTGGAAGAAAAATATTCAAGCCCCCCCCCCCAAAATAACCTAATGGTAAATATATTAAACTCATTGTCTTAAGCTCGTTGTTAGCTCATAGGAAACCGTAACTGATGAATCTAATTATTTTTTTCACAGCAAAAAAGTATTGATTTTTCATGTCCCCCCCCTTACAATGATTTTATAACGAAGCTATGTTATCAAGATATCGGCAACTTTATGCAAGTCGGCGACTTTCTCTAGGCTAAAGAATATCTTTACATTGGTGTTCCGGCATCTTGGTGAAAGTTGCATTCTTCGTGATATAGGCGGAATGTGTGCCTAGTTCTTTTATTTCTTTGTGCTGATACACTCTTCTGTCTTGCCGGACAACAGTCAATTTGCTAAACGAGCCGGAACATCTTTTTTTTTTTTTTTTTTTTTTTTTTAGAATTGACCAGGCTGGTAAGAACTGACCAGTCCCATACGTCCCTTACGTAATCAGATTCAAACCATAAAAGTGCATTCATCGCTGTGGGCCCACAGTGTGTACCATGCATGATTACATACACATCGAGATCCTTTGGAAGACTCTTCTTGTGCATGCCGATGACGTGAAATAAAAAAAAAAAGTCACTTCAACAAAAACTTTCACACGAATCCCCCACTCCCTGGGGAGAAAAATAAACAAAAGAGGAAGGGAAAAAGTGCAAGAGAAAAATTGTTGGAGGGGAAGGTTGGGCAAAGGTTCATCCTCTTCCGGGTGCAGCCTACGTAATTGTTTCTTACTTCCGCGATGTTCCTAAACAAACCAAACCCTCCTTCACACAATCACAACAAAACAGAATTACTGACCCTACATCACAAAGTCAACAATGGCTTCGCGACGTTCTTTGTTCGGAGTTGTTTTTTATTGGACATTTGGCGATAGAGGGAAGGAAGTGGTCCACACCCATCACAGTGATTCAGTATGGCATTGCCCACACCCTGCAACAACACGTTCGTTAATTCCCCCCTCCCCAGCAATACTCTTGTAGCACAGTAGCTGAAAGACGATATATCGCATCTAAACCCCCTCGCACTGATGCTTATTAGGTAGAGATTAATTGCTCTAGGCTTACTGGTCTTCAAACTGGGTTTCGCGGAGCTTTGGAATTTCAGATAATTTCTCTAGGATTTCCACAAGTTAGAATTAAAAACCGGAATAAAGAATTTTTTAATATCACAGATACCGCAAAACTTAGCAGGGCTTGAATTCCGCCGCAGCTCAACTTCTGACTTCTTAGTTTTGAGTGAAATTATAAATCAAATTGGAACAAAAGATAGAGTAAGCTCCAGTATTTTTATTTGCTATTTTACTATTTGTCATTAATTAACTTAATTGATTAATTTTGATTACCGTACAGAATGCCGTCATTAATTATATGAAAGAAATTAAGTGTTAATAGAGCTTATTACCATCCAAAGACGCAAAAATGCGGTTAGAACGCACATATTAAGTTACTTACTTCGTTACATAAATAAGCAATGCATTGTTATAATCACAAATAAGAATGAAATACCTTCATACTGCGAGAATTGAAAACAACTTCCAGTTTAGCCAGAATCCATTTTCGTTGATAAATGAGAATAGAAATATGCCTCTGGAGTTAAAATAATAGTAAATACGAATTAAAAATTAAAACCTATACACTCGCTCGTTTAACACCACATCGCATTCTACAGAGAAGATCATTATAAAGAGAGGTCGTTATAATGAAAATTCACTTAACATACTTTCATCATTTGGTGACATTTTATACCGATCTTTTAAACAGAATAGTCGTTATAAGGAATGATCGTTACGACGAGTGCCGACGTATAAGAAAAATATTTTCGTATGCTTACTTAAAACTTCATATTAAAGACATTAGTGCAAATTTTAGCATTAGATTTCTTATTGAATGATCAGGAAGTCAAATGTTGATGATAAAATAATAGAAATTAGTTAAAATATTAACTAAATTCAATTTGAGAGGCAATTTTAGAATAATCTAATCAAATCCAAAATAGTCAGCAGCTAGCGAGATTCTCATAAATTTTTTACAGGAAATGTTCCATGTCACTTTAATGCAGACGCGACATAAAATCTGGCTCATAAATTAAGTTCTTTTTATTTACGTATTACGAATACGTAAAAAACTGAAATCAGCACATATTATGGAAATTACTAATTTTAAATAACCCATCTTAGCTTCCTGGGGGCAGTTCAAGGTTACAATTTCTGCTTGTAAGCGACATAATACCGCTGTGAAAATGTTGAGATTTAACGTTGTGGAACGTGAAAGGGTTTTCTAAAATGCATTCCGCTGAACTTTTCTCACAACTTCCGAACTTCAAGTAATAAAATTTAAATCACAAAAAATGATTTAAAGACAGGCTTTGCAATTTAAATTTTATTTTTTAATGTTCTGTACATAAGTATCAAACTGTTCTGCTATATATAGATGATGTCTTTAAAATGCTAATAAGCTTTGTTTTATTCACTGCTGTAGACATATATTTGCCGTATTTATCTACAGTGAACCCTCTCATGGCGACCACTTTACTAAAGCAACCACTCGCGGTTCTAAACGATTGTGGTCTGCTGTTGAGGTAATCATATTGCACAAGTCATGTCTAGTTATATTTTAAAAAAATATTCAGATTTTCAGAGACTCGGCAGCATTCACTGTAACAATATTGTACATTGTTGAGTCTTGTTGGCATAAAGAATCTGATGGATTTTAATTTTTACATTATACTCGCTCAGACGGGAAAGCGTTTAGTGATTCTTAGGCTCCGTTCAGATGTTGTATAAATATCACAGGGGCATAGTCATAAAGCATAAAAGGCGGTAGTTTCATTCACACCTGCAAGACAGGGTCTAAGCCGTAACCAATTAGAGAAGCTAAATTTGCTCCTGCGTGGATGCATCTACAACTTTCCCGCTCAATAGATTTTCCCCGTTCGCTGTGATTGATCGACTCTTATACCAAGTCGGTATAAGGTTGAAAACTTCGAACTTTGTGCCAAAACTCCTAAACCAGCTTTTGTGAAATGCCAGGTCTGGTTACCTAATAACGAAGCCAGTTAGCCAGTAGCAACGAAGTCAGCTTAAACCAGTTATGACATTTATACCACCTGATACGCCATTTATATGCCAGAGCAGCAAATTGTCTGTTTTTTTATAGGAGATAATGGTGGCCGCCTGTTACGTGCCTCCATAACAAAATGACCGCCGCTTCTGGCCTTAGTAGTTGCCAAAACCTAAAATGGCTAGTGCCCGCTATTTAAAACAAGGCTTTTAGATTATTGGAAGAGGGTTAGAGAAAGGTTCATGACTTTGCCATCTAACTATATTGATCAAATCCGAATCAGTCCTGTCAGAAATACAATGAAACTTCAATGACGATTACCTCTCTAAGATGCCCATCTTTGAAAGGGACTGGAATAGACAACTCAACCAGGGAGGAGGGGCTTCCAGACCTGACTAGCTTGAGGCCGCCTTATACGGTCAAACGTCCCAACCTCTGGAGGCGCTCCATGGAAGTATAACCCCGGGTCAACTCAGGGGAACGGGAACGCAGAGTCTGGGAATTGAACTTATTAACATGGAAAAGACAGGTAGAACGCTTGCGCGTCCATCAGAATGATAAAACTGAAAAACGACAGTCATTCTTCGAATGTTGACCGAGGGGAGCCAAACCCCCAAGGACAACCTGAAAAATCTAACCATGTAGCCGACCCACAGCCAAGGGGCAGACAAGACAGTACCAACGATCCCTGCCAAGCCTGAACCCATTCCCCGACTGAACGGAGGTTCTCGTCCTGTGAAGACTGATTATATAACCACCGTAGCCGAGACTGACTAAGTACAGATCCTTAACCAGTAGCTTCACAGAGTTCTCTACGTCGATCCACGGGGGATGGACTGGAATACACAATGCAATTATCATAATTATTATACGGGCACATTCCCGATCCTCCTAGCCAGCACAAGCAGGCCATACGATCAAAAAGTGGCACTGACAAGCCTAACAACAAACGAAGTGCCAGCAGTCTGGCCGTGCTCTTCGTTTAAAAGAAAAAACATACAGATAACACTATTTAAAAATGATAGGCGACACACACCGATATTCATGTTCTTTAAGGCGACCATCCGTACAGAAAACAAAAACTATTTGGAACCATAGCGAGTCGTCTTAAGGAGGTTTCCTTGAAGCTAACTCTAGAATGAATTTATAAATAATTAGCTTTGTTCGCATAAATTTGCAACGTCATGTATTCTAAGCTATCATAAAATGTACTCGGTGTTGAAGACTCTTTGGTGAATTATAGTCCGAATGCTTTAAGTACTACACAGTCAGGACAAAGGTGTAAAGAACCCTTTAACTTCATTTAACAGTCGGCACCAACTCGTGCTTACGAAAACCAACGCGTTTACCTTATATCAAAAGGTAAGATTACTGGAGTGCTCCCCACCCACCTGATCACGAAGTGATCTTATGATCTTAAAGGGGCACGCCATATATCAAAAGGTAATGAATAACTTAAAAATTGGTGAAGTTAAATATATCCTAACGGCTTCACAGTTTAACTATGGCGCAACCTGGCTCTGACTCGAAGCCAGCGTAAAAGCCTAATGGCAAAAATAACTCAACGCCGCAGAATTCTAATCGCTAGAGAATCAAATGTAGCAACGTGGTCTTCAAGCAGGCAGATCACGCTTCCAAAACCTTCCTTCTTCTACCTAATTTTAATATCGCGTATGCTAAAAATTTGCATTCTGGCAAGAAAACAAAGTGAGGTTTGATAGGAAAGGTACTTACTTAAAATAACTGGTTAGAAAATTAAATGATACTCTACAAGATAACAAAAATCACCCTCTTATTTAATTCTCAGATGGAAAGATACAACTAGAGACAAATGAAGATCAATTCCTAAGGTAAAAAAGTCTTGGAAAACGCCTTGGAAGAACTGTAAACTAGAAAAAAAAAGAAAAACTCCTCCTTCTCTTAAAAGATTCTGTACCAGGTACGTAATATGTTGTTTTAGCACATGTATCATTAATTCAAAAATGCTGCAGATGCTCATAAAAATTATCAGTTGAACATGTAATAAATTTCAATATAAAGGGTGTTGGGGAAAGAAATGATGAAAAAGACAGGCCAGTAATGGCGAACTTTTGAGCTCGATATGCCAAAATTCGGAAAAATCCTAACTTAAATCTGGTGCCGTGTGACATATAGAATCATCCGCCTACTAAGAATGCATTCGAGGTAAGCGCAGCACATACTGCAAGAGACAAATATTTTTGTATTATGCAAATTTTTGCCTCTTTCGACGGCTCTGAAAATGCGCGATGTTTATTCCCGAAAATGGGTACGCGTGTCATGTTGGTTCGCCATCTCTGGTCTAGGTGATTCTCTATCTTATTCCACGCGTTCGAAAGTATGAGGGTGAGCAGTCCTCTCATCCTATTGCCTCCGTAATTTAGACATGCAAATCTGAAACTTAAGCCACAAGCGTTGAAAACACTCTTTCCTTTGCAAACCTCACAGAAAGAAATTTAAAGGGGTTTTAAACCAAGCGAATGCCACAGAAAGAAATTCAAAATGAGTCAACTCCAATCTTCCCCATAAACAAAACATTTTTAGTTTTTTCTTTCCAACTATGTAAATCACAGTGCAATAAACACATTGATTTCGGATAAATGACTCATTCTTTTTCCTCACTACTTTCCTGGACACCCTGTATTTTAAATTACACCAATTAGATAGCTTATTAACTAAATTAAACTGAAGTAGTAAAACTTAGTAGAATTAAACTGAAGGTGACTAGCAAGGCTATTGGTCACCTGCTAACTACAGGTAGATTTCTAAAAAAAAATATGTTATTAGTATAAAATTAAAATGTTGATCAGCGACTTAAGGATCAGCAGCGGCGAGATAAATTTAGGAAGAGTATCAAAATGAGACTAAAGCGAAAGACTGTCAAAGTCCGCGACCTTTAAATTTACAGACACTAGTGTGAGCTAATGCAGTTTTCCGTAAGCAGCAGCGTTATATAATTAAATTTGATTTCCATATGGGTGCGGATACTTTTTGCTGTAGCTCCTAAATGAGTGTTTTAATCTAGGAAGACAGTAGTTGACTTACATAAAAATGCCGGCATGCATATGAGGGACACCGTTAAGAAGCGAATCTCTTTACTTGCAGCCACTGCGAATAGCATTATATCCGAACGGGCACTGAACACCTCAGTGGGAAGCTCGGGAAAAATCCAATACTTTTCCTCAAAATACCTAACTGCGCGTGGGAGTCACGAACGGCGACGATTTTCTGTTCTGAAGCAGCATGAGTTAAAAAAAAAAACGCTCATATTTAACCCTCTTTGCACGTGATTTAAATTTGCGGCATTTTCTGGTCTGGGCGAATAGTTGCGATGTCAGCTAAAAAAAGAAAGAATAGGCACAACTGAAAATTTACCTGTCTTAAAAAAAACTTTTAGAATCGTCATAAATAACTATTAGGGGAAAGAAAAAACTTTCTTGTGTGACTTTTACTATTTCCCTTACGCGCATCATAACCGCAAAGCATGGGAGCTGTCCGCAACTGACTGCTTCGTGTTTTCTCTGTTTCTTCCTCCTTCTTAAAAAATAATAGTAAAGAAGCTTCGATTTCATAGGCCGAGACATATTTATGGAGCTGAGCAGGTCGCATTCGGAAAGGTTTCGAGGAGCCCCAACACCCCTAACTGACTTCTTAAAAGCAGTTAGCATACTTTGTGTCTTAAGAACAGAGGCCCCTCGAAATCCACGAAATCCCCGCACTTAATAAATCTGCCATTATTCATAGTAAACATGTAGGAAAACATGAAAATAAACTGTGTCCTCGCCAGAATTCAAACCGGGAATCTTCTATGAGCTAATAACCAAGGCAATTATTTATCCACGATGGCAGTCGTTAAGCCAGAAGTTGTTTCACATAGGTTGAATGAGAGAAATGAGAATAATTTTTATCCATTACCAAGCCTGCTTCAAAATCGCAAAGAATTTAAAAAAAAAAAAAAAAAAAAAAAAAGGAGGATATTAAAAACGCTATTTACTTGAACTGTTTGTTCTATGCATATTAATTGCGCAGTTTTCTTGTTCAGTTTACTTTGGATCTTCCTAGTCTAGCAGTGCAGGTAGAAGATTCAGCTATCATGCTTTCTTGAACATCCGCCTTTAGTTTTTTGGAGTTGTCCAGTTTTCAAGAAGTTGACTAAAGTGATTTAGAAGTTCCTAAGCTGGTCTCCCGCCTCTGTCTAAACAGCATAGAAACAAACTTCACAGCTCAATCTGACGACATTGCTTGGTTATGACATGTCCACCTTCCCATTTTTAAATAAAATTTGGAAATGTGGAATAAGTCTAATATCCAGAAGGTCCTTGGAAGTTGCTGACAGCAACCCTTTGTATTCTTCTCTTCACTAGTAAGAGCTCCTGTTTGGTCCTCCTCGTGTTCCTGGTCAAAGAGAATCTGCAGTTCTTCAATGGCAAGAATAATATTAAAAAATAAGTGTATATTGTATACTTTATTGCTCGCTGTCTTTGACCGTGCTTTATTTTATTAAATTTATGCACCATTGTCCCAAAAATAAAACAAATTCAGCTCTGCGTTAAGTATGTGACGAATATGTATTTACGTGCAATTCTTAATGAAAGACCGAATTCATTTTGCGAAAATATTTTGGTTCATGCACGCATTTGTTATGTGAGTTACTATTGTGCACTATAACAGCATGCAAAGGGAAATGAGCTAAATCCTTACAAATTGTTGATATTGATTATATTAATAACTGCATTTGGATTAATTGTTTCCCCTCCTCTCCTAAGTCTTTAAGCTTTGCATAATTACCTCATTTTCCTGTCTAAAGATAAGTTTCGAATAAATAAAAGCTGCTAGCTTACACGGAAGGAAATATTCAAGGTATATCAAAAGAATATGAATTATACGAATTCCCAAGTGGTAAAAAATGACTTTTTAGCTCCTTTAAATTCATATTCTGCAGGCATAATTTCAGCGCCAACCAGATGCTTAATGCACTCCCAGACTACATTTAATCTAGCCTATTCTAATCCATTAAAGCGAACCGTCAGCTTGGCACTTTGTCAAAGGGGGTAAATTATACAGACAACGGCGGATAGCACGTATGGCCAGATGGTTTTATACAGAAAGCTGATAAAATCAGCAAAGGATATGCATCATAACCAGTCCGGAATATCAGTATATAAATTAACAACATTTGCATTACGTTAGTCAAATTTCAGGAAAAGTTGCTATTAGTGGTAACACAGAGCAGACATTTCACACATTCGGAAGTCCTGCAGCAACTTTCACAGTGCTGTGAGTTCTTTTATCTCTGATGATATCATTGTTCACGATTTCTTTCGAAGACGTTTACAGGAGTAAGATAAAATTTTGAATACCTATCTTTACGACCCTCCCCCCCCCCAACGCAAAGAAGTTGACCTTTTTTAAAAATAACTCTTCATCTTTTGTAATATGCTTGGCTAAATTTCCTTTGATAGTAGAAGTATGAATTAAAAAATCAGAAGGGGAATTTTAAAAGTACTACACAACTCAAAAACTAAGTAAAAGTTCTGCATCGTTAAACAATATAGATCTAAAAGAATAGCAATGACTTCTTAAATTAAGCAAACAATTTCAGACAACATTATGCTCTCTATCTAAGTATAGATAATACAAGGCAATTCATAATACAAGATGCATTTCACATTAACAAACTATCTCGGTTTTTATGCCCATGTACACGTTTTTCAGGAATTATTTTGATCTCAAATTATTCCCTATATGAAGATTGTTTGCCACTAATAATTTCTCCATTGTTATGAAAACATAATTACTCTATTTAGAATCGCCTCAGATCACATATACATATATATATGTGTGATCTGAGGCGATATATACACACACACTGGGATAATATATAAAGACACTTTTCTAATAATAATAATATACAGAATATGGAAAAAAAATCGAAAAGAGCTTATATTTTAACGGTTCCCCCAAAAGGTTTGTTAAATTGTTTTAAGCTTTACGCATTTTTTTTTTTTTTTTTTTTTTTTTTTTGCTTTTACGCCACACACAATTCAACAGCAAAATTACAAAAATTTTAAAAGCAGCATATGTTTAAATTTCCGATAGACAGTTTCGCGCGATGGAGATAAGAATACTTTATTCGGCACAGTGTTGTCACTGCTTACTTTCAGATCGTTGAATATGTTAATCAAAAATTCATTAAAGTTTTACAAAATATAAAATTTTAAATCCAAATTTCGGGCTTTCAGGTGCCACATGTTCGGGTAGAGGACTATGTTATTCAAAAAGCTTTACGCATTTTTTTTTTTTTTTCTTTTACGCCATACACAATTCAACAGCAAAATTACAAAAATTTTAAAAGCAGCATATGTTTAAATTTCCGATAGACAGTTTCGCGCGATGGAGATAAGAATACTTTATTCGGCACAGTGTTGTCACTGCTTACTTTCAGATCGTTGAATATGTTAATCAAAAATTCATTAAAGTTTTACAAAATATAAAATTTTAAATCCAAATTTCGGGCTTTCAGGTGCCACATGTTCGGGTATAGGACTATGTTATTCAAAACTGGATAACTCTAGGTGCAGTCTTTTTTTACAACGCAAGAATGTACATACAAACACGCAAATTTTTCATTATTTAATTTCTTTAAAAATAATATCCCGTTTCGAGACTGCCATTCGGACTAACGTTCTTTTGGACTAAAATATCTTAAATATTCTATTTCCCTGACCTTTTTTTCCCCTTTCTTCCCCATTTCGATTCTTGAGTGGGAACAATTAGAAACATCCATTAATTAGTTTTTATATCTCTCGCGTCACGTTTTATGTTACGCTACGTTATGGTACCAAATTACCATCCAACTGGGTCGTTTACGTGGCAGTGCACACTGAGCCGACCAAATATTTGGGTCATCTTGTCGGTTTGGCATATTGCCAGTTCTAAGGTCTACTGCCACAGGAAGCTATACAAAATATTTCATTCTTTGATAAATTATATCAACTTGCAACAAACTGAGGATTTTTTAAATAATATACATGTTTCTAAATGAATATAGCGTTGACCAAATTCTTCATATTTGATCAATTCCACATTGAAGCGAGTGCATTCGTTTGTTGCATATGTTGCTTTCGTTTTCAAATATGTCACTCCAAAAAGGAGTCAAGGGCTTCAAGCTGTCACACATTTTACTAAGAATCCTCATAATACTGACTTCTAGAGTTTAAATATTTCTAGTATAATAAATTACTTTCGGTCAGCTACAGTTATAAAATCGTAATAAATGCTACAAAATTTCGAAACATATCCACGGCATTCAAGTTTCTCTGGTTGTTAGACTATAAATTTTGAAATTACAGCCGTAAGATCAGTACGATAGGAACCAGTTTAGCATGTATAATCAAATTGATTCACAGCAATACAGTAAACAAAAGAAGAATTTCTTTGCTTCTTTAAAAAAAAAAAAAAATTACTTATCTAATAAACATCATGTGTACCACAGGTGGACTCACAGCGAGAAGGTAAGGATCGCTGGTCGCTGGCTGCATAATATGCTTCAGCTCAGTTGACAAGGGTGCTCTGAAAGAAGACGCCACAAAGATTGCTTTTGTCCACTCCCATGGTACAAACATCAAGACAAAGAAAAAGGCAGCCAACACGTATGGGAAAGAACATTCTTTCCGTTATCCGATCTGACACAGACGAAGAATTTATGAACCCCTTCAGCAGAATAAAAGCACTTACCGAAGTCAGCTGTCATTCACAGATACGACATTAAAAGATCTTAACAGAACTAAGCGCTAATCGACTATACCCTCAGAAGAACTGCAAATGGAAGGTAAGAAAGAAAAACTATGCGTAAAAAGGTTTAATTGAAATATTTGCTATCCGTATCAAGATTTTTAAACGGCAAAAAAAGAAAAACATAAACCTCGATAGAGTTTTTAAAACGGGTAAAGAAATTCCAAGCTATCTAAAATAAGAGACTTGAAGAAAAATATACTCTTCTATTTTTTCTTTTTTAATTTCGCATTCTCCATCTAGATAAGGTGCACTTAGTTTCGGCTTCTGCACACAGATCTAAATTATGTATATACCAAACCAATGCATACGTGCTTAGAATTTTAGATGTATTTTCACGAAGCGGCTTTCGACATGGTTTGGTTATGTGGTCTTTAGAGATACCAGTGGAAAAAAAAAAAAAAAAAAAAAAAAAAAAAAAGAGCAAGCTCAAAATCGCCATAGGAAGAATTCAGCACCGGCCAGAATGGAAATAAACAGAAATGTCTAGAATATCAATAAACTACTATATTCAAAGCGTTATACCACTAATTCCCAGACACGTATCTTAGCTATGAAACAAGCCGGTCGAAGATGAAGCGGTCATTGGACCACAGTTTAACCTGCACCCTTGGTTACAAAGTTAACGGGATAAACACACAACAACACTGCGTCTCAACTATGTAACTAGACATGTGAAAGCTACCACATTCTAGGTTTTGTTACGCTAACACTTAGAAATTTAAAAAAAAAAAAAAAAGTTGTAGTCGGCATAGCATTACGCTGAAAACGGTGAACATTCGCAACTGTTAAACAATATTACGTACTTTCTTATAAAAATTCTCCCGAATCAAACATGCTTGGTTCAGTGTAATTGATGATCGATAAAAACTGGGATAGACTAAACAACTCTTGTGCGTTTGGGCAAAATTTAATTCAGCCTCGATTATCGGAAAAGAATGCGATCCGCAAAGGTTGTTCAGATAATCGCTTTTCAAATTTGAATGACAGATGATACAAAGGAAAGTTCGGATTGGGATTATCACGTTTAAAACAATGTGTGCTACCAGGAAAAGTTCGGATAACCAAACTTCATCTTTAAAAAATAAATATTATTAACAAAAACTTGGAACTTGATTCTCATATATGAAAAAGCTATGGCACCAGTAACGGTTCGGATAATAAATTTTCACATTTAAAAAATTAATGGCATAAGGAATGGTTCGGATAATAGAACTTCATATTTAAAAAAATCTGATGTGAACAAACAACACATGATCTCCTTCTGCACTTTATTTAAAATTGTTTCGCAATTTCATTAGAGATGTTTCTCATCCATTCAATTCAGTTCTTACTTCACGGCGAAGTAAAAATACGTTGTAGAGACATTAGGTTAACTGGAAGCAGGAGAGATGAAAAAGGAGTAACGTCTTCGCCGAGAATCGAACCACGGACTTCTGGAATACGCGTCCAGCGTGCAAACCAACACACCACGAAGGCATGCCAAGAAGGCAGTAGAAATACCTTATATACTCCCTCTTTTAAAGGGGGACTGGGATTTTTAGGGGACCCAATCGCCAAATGCTGGGCGTGGAGAATCATCATCCACAACCCCTTTAAGTTCGGGCGCCACTGTAGAGACATTAGGATATTTAGAAGGAGAGATGAAAAATGAGCAACGCCTTCGCCGGGAATTGAACCACGGACCTCTGGAATACCGCGAACCATCACAACACGAAGGCATGCCAAGAAGGCGGGAGAAATACCTTATAACATAAACACTCAAATATTTTCATTAAGAATTGTAAAACACAAAAAAACCAGCACAACGAATATAGTTAAAAACAGTTTAAAAAACAATTTTTGCAATTAAAATTAGAGTTTCTACTCAAAAACTAGTAATTCGGCTGACGAGCCAGAAAACTAAAGTAATAGCAGCCTTGTTAGGCTTAGCATAACTTTTCAATTGTTGATAATTCTATAATTACTGCATGCAGATTAACTAAAGGCATAAAAATCTTAACCGGAACATAAGAACAGCTAATTCAATCACTTTTAAAGCAAAAAATGTACAATTTACCAACATATAAGAATAAAAAACAAAGCTCACCGAGACAGCTAAGGTAGTGGGTCTATATATATATACATACAGTATATACAGGACCGGATTTAGATTTGACGAGATCCTAAACTATTTGAGATACGGGGTTCTTTATGAGGGATAAGAGTCATTTTTTTTTTTTTTTTTTTTTTTTTAAATATATATAAACTATGGTACAATTTTTGGGGTGGCCCCCAAGAAAGTGGAGGCCCTAAGCCATAGCTTATACAGATTACACGTAAATCTGACACTGCATAGATATATATACGTTTCGTGCGGCTGACTGCAATAAAAAAAGGAAGTTTCCCAACAAGATGCTATAGCAGTCCCATATACAAAATTTCAAAATTTCTACCGCTAATCGTTATTGAGTTATGCGAAATACATACATGTAGACTGCGAAAAAAAA
Source organism: Stegodyphus dumicola (assembly GCF_044657685.1). NCBI lineage: Eukaryota > Metazoa > Arthropoda > Arachnida > Araneae > Eresidae > Stegodyphus > Stegodyphus dumicola. Next base: position 65,397,820 of record NC_140779.1, read on the forward strand.
AGAGTGACAGTTCTATATCTCCCTTCTACCGGGCCGATTGATGAAATTCAAATTTGCTTTTTTTATGTCTCGAAAGCGCGACTTAAGATTTATATTATATTTATATATAGCATTGTTCTAACATAGGCATTTTGGTATAAAATGGGACTTTTTCTGAAATAACATCAATTTTTTCCCTATTTATATTCTACGATTCAAATTATGCCTAAATATTAAATTTTGTAAAATTTGGTGACATTTACGGAGAAATTCGCAAATTTATCTTTGCGTCTTTTTTTTCAGTTTGCGCCAAGAATAATTCACTTGGCGAACTTCTTAATATATAGCAACCGATTTTCCTTTCCCTTCCATTGTGAAGGGCCGGGAAAAAAGTCACTTCGTTCCTACTTTTTTACATTGTGCATGAGCGTAAAAAAAGTCATTCGTTCTCCTTTCAAATAATGTTAACAAAGTGCCTAAACCACATTTCATGTTATTATGGCTTTCAACATGTATGCCAAATTTCAAAAAGCGCCAATATATAAATTCACGTATATCTTCGGATTTTTTTTTTTTTTTTTTTTTTTTTTTTTTTTTTTTTTTTTTTCAGGTATGCTTAGAAATGCATCTACTTTAAGATGATGGTAAAAATTTTATAGATTATAATTCAAAATTTTTTTCAAAACATTTATAAAAATTATTTAAAAATACAAATTTAAAAAATAAATCATAAAAAAAGGAGAATTTTATTTGTAATGAACCTAAATTCCGAAATTTGAAAGGAAGAATCAAATAAGTTTAATATAAAAAGAGATATCAATAAGTACAGTAAGACCCCGCTTAACGCTGTTTCGTTTAGCACTGTTTCGGTTTAGCGCTCTTTTATTTCAACACGGGGATTCCACGAAATCGCTCGCAGCATATGGGGATTCCCCGAAATATTATGCAGCGATAGGTTTCAAATACATATCCGAAAGAGTGTACTTGTATTTCTTGTTTGGTGCGGTATTGTACAGACATATTTTGAAGGGGTAAATGTGGAAGATGTCGAAGAAATAATTCAAGAAGCAGCGGCTAGTCTTTCTAATGATGAGCTCAAGGAATTAACTGAACAAGAAGAAAACAAAAATGTTGACAGCAGTGATTCAGAAGAAGAGCAAAAAGAACTTTCGATGGCGTTTGTAAAAAGGAGTTTGTCTATCATAACTGAAATGATGGATCAATTCATTGGAAATGATCCGAATTTTGACAGGAGCTCAAAAGTAAGGCGTGGTGTTAGAGATGCTGTATTCGTTTATGAAGAACTTTTAAGAGAACAACGCAGAAGAAAAAGGCAAACAACATTAGATGCTTTTGTCACAAAAAGGCAGAACACTGAAAACGCGGAAGGCTAACTAAATATGACTGAGAATTTTATTTTATTTATTTATTTATTTTTTTTTTTTTAAGAATATTCGTTTTGTTATTTATATTTTGTTTTTATTTTTGCAAGAAATAATAATGTGGTATTAATTTGGGCTTTAAGAAATAAATGTTTGGTTTTATTTTTATTAAAAAAACATACTTTTTAAATTTAATACCTAACCAATTTCCTAGCCATCTTCCCCTAACCCCAATATTTACATGTAAAGATAGCCGCGTTTAGCGCTGTTTCGCATTACGCTCTACTTTGATGGAACGTATCCCCTGCGTTAAGCGGGGTCTTACTGTATATACAAAATTAACATAGAGTAGCTAAAATTTTCAGAGCTAATTTTTGAAAATCTACTCATGCGATTTTTACGAAATTTCGCAGTTTGGCATAATTTAAGTCGTAGAATCGAAATATGGAAAAACATTATAATGTCATTTCAGAAAAAGTCCAATTGTGTGTCAAAATACCTATATTAATCAATGCTATATATAAATTTAATACATATCCTAAGTCGCGTTTTCGAGACATGAAAAACGGAAGCTGAATTTCGTCAATCCTCCCAGTAGAACGGGAGGTATAGAACTTTCCCCCCTTTTTTTCGCAGTTTACATATGTATGTATCTCGTCACGCACGGAAAAAAAAAAAAAAAAATCCCTTCTGAATTCCCTTTTACAATCCGTTTTGGAAAAAAAAAAGAGTCCTTTATTCTGTCCGTACGTACAGATGTCACGCAAAAGAAAAAAATCGTTTAAATGGATTCGACAGCGGTCAGAATGGACATGAAATATTATACCTAAAATTCTCCGTGATTTCAATACTTCTTTTATTTCGTATAAGGAAGTAAAAAATCAATGTTACCAGGAAAGATTCGAATAATCGATGAATAAAAAAAAAATCGCGTTTCAAGCTTAAGAAATTCATTTACTCAAGAAACTGTTATTATTTATTTGAACTAAGAAAAATTTATTCCCGAATATTAAGTATTTAAATCTGGAATTATTTTTTTTCCCTCCAACAAAATGAATAGAAAATTACAATTTTTGCAATAATTGATTTTACCGCATAATAAACACCCACCTAACGCGCTTGCTGATTCACTTTTTTAAATGAGGGATTAAGTCGTAAAGTTCCGTAAACTGAAAGTCAAATTCTTTTGCATTTAGGTGACAATTAAGAATAAAACTCACAATACTTACTTCTTTTCCCCCGTCCAGATTATAAAGACTGGATAAATGAACTAGAGGTCAGGAATAACAGACAGAGGCAAATATGTTAGAATATGGAAACGCAGTAATAGTGACGATAAATGGAAAAATTCTCAAAAATATATTTAAGATAGTTTAGAAATAAAATATGAGATACATGGGAAAAGGACAATTGAAAGATTTAAAAAATTACGCCTTAAGTTAATAAAAAATAAAAAAATGAAGAGAAGAGTATTTTTTTAAACATAATTTTTAAATGATAGTACGCACATGGAAAACGTGTATGGTTTTTAAAATGTTCAAATGCGTATAAGACGTGAATAGTTTTCAAAAGCTAAATTTTACAAATCAAATAACATAACCGTAGTTGAATGAAAAGAGGTCATATGGAAATCAGAATGATAGTTAGCAGTGCCAGCCAGAGGCGGATGGGGCCGGTCTGGTCAGACGGGCGTGACCAACTTGCATAAAGGTCTGACATCTTTCTGCAAGTCGGCAATTTGGACTCAAGTTCGAATCGCATCGAAGGCCAGGATAAATATGTACTGTTCTCGTGGCATGAATGCATTTAAAATAATGCTGTGCCGATAGGTCCCCTTGAGAAGGTAGAAGAATAGAAAGAAGGGAAAGAAATACTTGGAAAATCCATTCCATTGGTTTCTCCATCAAATTTGGGATGAAGTTGGACAAATTCATACTGTCACCTTAAGATGTCCAAGGTCTTGGCCAGCGACAGGCGCTCTCTTCCTCTAGGCCATTATTAATCCATGTACCTGCTCTACATATCTCGAGATTGTAAACATAAATAATAACAATGATAACAGGTGACGGAGGACGGCGACGCCTGGTGTTTAACAGAGGTAAACAGGCATATGTCCCGCGTCCTCCACAATCCAGAGGCAACAACTCCATGGAGCCGCACCGGTAGTTTATATAAGATTTAAGAAAGGTTTACAAGGCCATACAGGGGCAATTGTTTGACATAAGTTTGTGGATTACATATGTGGTTGATAACAATGATAACAGTATAAACAGGGTATATGCATTTTATTCCACAATCCTCTTATTTCACTGCACCAACTTGTGAAAAATAAAAGTAGCGTCGGAAATGCAAATTAAAAATAAATTTACAGAAGTACCACTTCAGCCAAAGACGGTAGTAAACTTAAAAAGAAACCCATTGCTTCGTAGCCAGAACTGTTGTTTTTGTTAGCTAACCATCGTAAAAGCAACCTGACAGTCAAAGAACCTACTAATAATCTTCCATCATTTTCTCGGCAAGCGTAAGACAGAAAGAAAAGAAAAATCGAGTTTTTCTATCGGGCACCACCTGTGCCATTTCAGAAACCACCCCTCGCCGTACCATATTACATACTACGGTTCATCAAAAGTCCCGATGTGCTGGAAGTTCACAGAAATAAATCACTTGTACAGAATACTTAAAAAAAAAAAAAAAAAAAAAAAAAAAAAAAAAAAAAAGCAATTTGGGAAAAGACACGCGACAGGGAATGAAGCAGCACAGTGAGGATATTTCATTATGGTGAGCTAATTGTGAACGCCAGAAATCAGTGGGCGCTCACGAGGCATAACAAACTGAATGCGGTTAAGCGAATCATAACCGCAGGTCAAGCTCTCTTTCCAGACGAGTGAAGGATATTGGAGGGATGACGGATGGCCAGGCATGACTTGGAAAGTTCATTTTGAACCAGACTTCGTTACTTGTCCAACCCAGTGTAGCTGAATCATAACAGAGTCCAAGAATCCAAAGACGTCCTTGCAAAAAGTATTGAAACTTCTGAAAGATTAAACTAATGAACAATTTTTGTGATGTAAAACCAAGAATAAGAAACGAGGCGAGTAGGATTAGGCTGAAGGATGGAAACTTCAAACACAACCGCGAAGGGATTTTTCTCTAAAATTGAAACGATAACAGTTCACTAAATAAATTCAATTAAAATTAAAAAACAGAGCACATTTTTTATTTAATTTATCACAGAGAATTGTGAAATAATGTGAAATTTTATTTGCGAACAAGCTGCAGTTGTTGGTAAAATTCAAATTTCAAGTTGGAATTGGTTGTAAAATCAAACTGAAATCAAATTACAGTTAACACAGTTCACGAACCAAAAAATTAAGGAAAGTTATAGATTCTTTCTTAAATAAGAACATTTCTAAATTCTTCGTACATGAGTATGAAAACTTCTTTCCATATGATAGCAGATACTACAAAAACCTAAACTTCCTGTTCTAAGAAGACATGTCAAAATCTAATTTCAGCAGCATGGTTTTAGAATCATTAAGTGAAACACTTATTCTTCTTATCAGCTTCCTACGCTGTTACATCAATAATTAAACTATTGAATCATTACATAAATAATGAGGTGTTTTCAAACTCCATAAACTTAAAGTTGGCAGTGGATGCGACTTGCTATAAAAGCAGGTAGAACTTTACCTTGTTCTTTTTCTTAGTGCAAGTTTTCAAGAGTGCAGTTCGATTTTAACAGTTATTTTTTCAGAGCTAAAAGGAAGTGAAAAAAGAGCATATTTGGCACATTTCGCTTTATGAGTTCAATTAAATAATTAACAGGAATATTAATACAGTATATTGGGATTGAACAATAAGCTTAAACCAGTGTCAAAGGTTGTTCAGAAATTCAGAACAGGAAACTACAAGCTTAGAAGACGAGCCTCGTCCTGGAAGATCTACTGAAAAACTCAACGAGGACCTGGTAGAAACCTGGTAGACCTGCAAACACTGGTAGAACAAATCCCATCTAACTGTTAAGGAACTAGCAGAGGATGAAGAAGAATGCATTTTAGATTAAAAAAGAACTTTTTTATCTTAATTTTGAAAAATAAAAGAATATAAAAAAAACTGCATTATTTATAGGATGACCCAATTAAACAACGTCTTCCAGTAAATATTATGTCTACTAACGGCGAGTAGATAAGATTTCTGAACATTAATATGGTCCGTTCAAAATACGATTTCCAGCGTTGAAGAGGTTAATTATGTACGGAATCCTGCTTATTTTTTGGATGCGTAATATGAATATGACATGATTTCTCGTAGAAAACCGTTTATTAAGGCATTTCGCACAAGGTAATAATAAATTTGAAACACGAGAGAATAACTGCCAGTATCCAAAATGCTGAAATTTGAAATTATTGCGCATGTTGCATCAGGTTCTTCTATTTACAATAAAATTAATGTAAAATTCCTTACCTCCTGCATCTTCAGTGTTCTCGACGCCAGGCTTCTAATAATCACGTTTTCCAGTAAGAGTTTCTATTACAATTAGCAGGCCATCTTGTCTTTTAATTATTTATTGGAATAAAAAGCTAATATACACTATTTACAAGGTAGGTGATAATTATTTTAAAACAGTACATTTTTAGTTCTGAGTCTTTACGCTCCTCAGAGCGGTTCCAATCTCGACTGCTTCTCGGAACTTAATTACAGCAAAAGTAAAGGAAGAGATGCCCGCCACCTAGTGGCAAGAATGTGACATCCTCCCACCTTTTGATTTTACCTCGATAAAATGAGAAAATCAAAACAAAATTTATCAATAATCAAACAAAAATTCAAGTACAACTTTCCCAAATATGAAAAGTAACTAATGCTCTAAAATTAATACTTACAAAGAAGGATTACACATCTAAACATTTTCTGCATTACATTCATACCATATCCAGATAACATGTTCCAATTGACTACTGTTAGGACAATTAAATTTCTAAAATACTGAAAAGAAACAAAAATTAGTATAGCAATTTAAAAATATGTAACAGGGTTTACAGTTTTACGTCCATATCTAGTTTGATAGTTCATATCACTGTCACACTTATCGGCAGAGTTTTTTCTGTTCATGGTGAAGTCACTAAACAAGTTAGGTCTATCAAGTTCGAGAGGATAAATACGTTTCACAGGTCTTAGGAGTTCACCTGTTTCAGTTTTCACTTTGACAACACGTACTTCGTTGTCTTTCCCAGGATATAGTTCTACAACACGACCTATTGGCCAATCTATTCTCTTCTTGTTGTCGCTGCCGACAAACACCAAGTCATTTTTGTTGATAGTCCGAGTAGATCGTTTAGATGGTTTTTGCACTAGGATAGCTAAATATTCATCACGAAATCTTTTGCGGAAATGTTCTCTTAAGTTCTGCAAGAACTTGTATCTTTTTGTCAGATTAATGGTATCCAGGTAGTCTAAGTCAGGCACTCCGACGTCGTGCACATCTTGTAGAAACATTGAAGGAGTTAGTGCCGTAAGATCATTTGGATCTTCTGAAAGGTACGTAAGGGGTCTTGAGTTGATTACTGATTCGATATCACAAAGTATAGTCAACATTTCCTCATAAGAGACACAGGACTTGCCGAGAACATTTCTCAACATCTTCTTCACTGTTTGTACCAACCTCTCCCACCAACCGCCCCACCATGAAGCAGTTGGGGGATTAAACTTCCACTGTATTCTCATACTAGTTGAATTACATTCTATTTCTTTCCAATCTATCGATCTTAACAGATTTTCAGTTCCAACGAAATTAGTGCCATTGTCGCTGTAAATAATACTTGGACGACCTCTTCTGGCAATAAATCTCCTTAATCCCAAGATGAACGCATTTGTTGATAAACTTTCTATCAGTTCAAGATGTATCGCGCGATAAACCGCGCAAGTAAAGAGCAAGATCCATGCCTTTTTTCCTTTTCTTAAATAAAGAGGACCGGCTACATCGACTTCGGTCACTTTGTAAGGATCTTAAGTTTTACTAACGTTTATTTTATTTTAAATCTTTACTATCACTTCTTATTTTCTACTTCCGGCCAGAATTATAAGCGTGAAGGAGTTTATGCAAAGTTGTCTGGCGAACGCCAAGTATTTAAGTGTGGCCTTTTTGCCAAGCAGAAGAGAGGAAGCCGTGAGTTCGAAGCAGGCCGCTTACCTTAGAAGTTACGCAGTTGCTACTTTGCCTTCCAGGCCAGAGGTTTTAATCCTCTTGATAAATTAAACGTATTGTAGTGTTCACAGTCTCTGTGCTACATACGCTTCCTGTTATTATAAGGCCAATCTTATTCTAAAGTTAAATTAGAGTTTAGTTTTATTTTGATATCTTTTAAGTTAGACCCCGAGTGGAGGGTCATTGTATTCCGAAGTACGGAAGTCATTGTATATAAAGAAAAAAAATAAAGGGTTTTGTATACCCTTCGTCTGTATCCTGTCTACTTACTACAATTAGTGAACATAGCTTTAGTAAGTTCTCTGTTCTAGTCAGGTCATTGTATGTTTCCGAAGAAGGTTAGAAGAAACATTGAACCTGATAACTTCAAACACCAGAGCATCTCGAACTCGATCTTCAGGAAGAGGTGCTGGAACAGTCTCTATATTCTTTGCGCTATATCTTCTACAGCGAACACACTTCATAAGAACTTTACGTACTGTTTTTCTTCCTCTCAGGACCCAGAATTTCTGTCGAATATTGGCTAGTACGAATTGCACACCAGCGTGGGATAGTCGCAAATGGTAATCTAAAATTAACCTATGAACTAAGTCATGATTTGAGGGCAATACAATTGGACAGAGAAAATTTTCTTCTTCTACAGTTTCTATTTCAGGGACCGTGAGTTCTCCTGATTGTTTAGAATCTGGTCTTCTGCAGTTGTTGATAAATCTGCATATCCAAGCAGTTATTCTTAACATTTTATGGTAAGATGAATATTTCTCAAAAAAATGTTCTACCCTTTGCGTATTTAGTGCAGAAATGACTGATTTCCTTTTTTCTGAATTTACTATTTCCATATCCGGTATTTCCCTTTGTCTAGGCCATTCTTCCTGATTTTTCTTCAGCCAGTCGGGGCCCTCCCACCATCTAACTACTAAAAGTTGTTTAGCGGTGCAACCTCTTGATGGGAGGTCAGCTGGATTTTTTGTTCCAGCAATATGTTTCCACGTTTTTGGATCCGTCAGTTTCCTAATCTCCCTGACTCTGTTTTCCACAAAGACAGCCCAGACAATCTCTTCCCTTTGAATCCATGTCAAAACTGTTGTAGAATCCGTCCAAAAATGCGTTTCCATATTTTGCCATTGCAAACCATTTAAAACAGAAGAGCATAGTCTGGCACCTATCGTGGCAGCTATCAATTCCAGACGAGGGATCGTAATAGATTTTACGGGAGCTACTCTAGACTTCGATGCCAACAGATGAACTTCAACTCCAGAATTCGTCACAGTTCTCAAGAAAACTGCAGCAGCATACGCATTACTACTGGCATCACAGAATGTGTGAATGCTGCAGAACTTCCTATTGTCCTTGCTGGAATGTATCCAACGTAGGAGGGATATTTCTTTTAAGAGAAAAAGGCTTTTATACCAATTCACAAAATTTTGTTTTGTACTCTCGTCAACTTCAGTATCCCAAGAAATTCCTGTTTTCCATAGGTTCTGTAACAATATTTTAGGATACAAGAGAACAGGACTCACAATACCAATAGGATCAAATATTTTGTGTGTTACAGCGAGAATTGTTCTCTTCGTTATTATACCCGTTTCAAAATCTTCTAGCCAATTCAGATTCAAAGTTAAATTATCTTTCTGACAGTTCCATAACAGACCCAATACGGGTGAAATAGTTTCCTGTTTCAGGTTATCTCCGTTATGTAACCAACCTCGAAGATTAAACTTTCCTTCATACATTATTTCTCGAGATTTTTCGATGAACTGGATCATCTCGGATTCTTTGTCAAAACTGGCAACAATGTTATCTACGTAGAAGCTACGCAAGAGTTTAGCTATCATCTCCGTATCATATGAAGAATTTTTCATGTACTTTTGTAGATGGAATTCTATAACAGCTGCCAAAAGGAAAGGACTACTCTTAACCCCAAATACTACCCTAGTATGACAAAATATTTTCGTTTTCCTTTCTTCCACATCATTCCACCAGAAAAACCGATGCCAGTCTCTATCTTGAGGCCTTACACTGATCTGTAAGAAAGCCTTTTCAATGTCTGCTATAGCAGCAAACTTGCCTTCCCGAAATCTCAACAAAAGAGATGGAATTAGTTCTATCAAATTTGGTCCACACTCCAAACACTGATTTAGAGAAGGAGACGATTGTTTCCTCGCAGACGCATCAAACACCGGTCGAATTGGTGTTGAGCTATTTTCTTTGATCACCGGTCTATGCGGTAAATAATGTCCATAGTCAACCGCAATATTTTCTTTAACTTCTTCGATCACTCCTAAGTTACACCAGTCATTAAAAACTGCATTGTATGAAGAAAATAAATTTTGAGATAAAAGTTTCTGGGTGGTAGATTGTAGACGTTTCAACGCTAAATCCTTGTGGGTGGAAAGTGGTACATGATTCTCCGCCCACGGAAGTGCGACTTGATAACGCCCCTCTTCGTTTAGAGATACAGAATTTTCGAACTGCAATTTTGATTGCAAATCCCTTTCCTCTCTAGCCTTCTTTGTAACTGGATCTTTTATTCCGATAACATCAAGCCTCCACAGTTCTGACAGAGTGGCATCAGAAATATGTAAAGATAACGAAAGCGTGGAAAAGGAATTTTCTATTTCATAATTGTCAGTGTTCGCTTTCCCCATGACTGTCCACCCAAGTCTTGTACTTACAGCAACTAATCTTCCCCAAGGAAGAACTTCGATTTTACCTGTAAATAAATTTGCAGCAACATCTGCCCCTAACAACAAATGAATCTCTTGGGGGTTCTCCTGAAATAATCTGCAATTTTCAAAAACATCACTGACGTAAATTCCTCTTCTTCTAAGTTCCCTAATCCAGTGTATATTTTTGATTTTAGGGACAGAAGAACATATTTTTCTTTCATCCAATACATTGATTTCGCAATTATACCGTTTATCTACGCTACCCAATTTTATTCTATAACGTTTATGTTTTTCCGAAACTTCTATGCCACCGAAAAGTCCGTGGGTTACACTTTGTTCACCTAAGCTTCTTAATTGTAACCTTTCTGCTGCATACCTGCTTATGTATGAGTTTTGACTTCCGGTGTCAATTATCGCTCGAACAAATTGGTTATTCCCTCTTCCATATATGCGAACAATTAAAGTTTGCAAATATACTTCTGAACATCCTGCTTGATTTGAAAGTACTTTATTTTCTATCTGTTCGTCTTTTTTAATTTCCGAAACCTCGACAGAAGGATTTTGTTTATTACACATAATAGTTGCATGTTGTTTTTTACAAATAGAACAAGTTATTTTTGTTCTGCAGTTTTGAGCCAAATGGTGTAATTTTAGGCATTTATAGCAAGCACATTTTCTTTTTAAAATGTCCCTTTTTTCTTGTAATGATAAGCCGGAAACGAAACTACAGTCATAAGTCTTGTGAAATTGATTACAGAAGACGCAGTTCATATTTTCCTCTCTGCATTCGGATTTTGTAAACAAATCTGTAGCGGTCGGAATCTTTGGTTTATTATGTCTATTTGAGAGACCATATAGCTTTTCGTTGCAGGGGGGGAAGAAGACTGTCGCCGATCTGATACTTTTTGCTGTTGCGAAACCGTTGACCTTGTGCGTTTGCGGGATGAAAGTTCTGCGTGTAAAAATGACATTAAATCTTTTATGTTATAATCGGTGCCAACATTTTGTGTTCTATGAAATTCAAGCGTTAATTCTGAAGGCAATAACTTCAAAATCATCGGACACAGCAAAGCGCTGTAAGATTCCGATACAACATCTAACGCTTCGAGACATCTAATCTGCGTTTGTACTTTATCATACAAGTTACGAAATGTTTTTATGTCATTCGTATTTTTTAATGATTCAATATTCAGCAAATTATTCATGTGCGCATTAATAAGAATGTCTCTCCTTCCAAAACGGTCGTGTAAGATTTGAATTGCTGAATCATAATGTTTTGGCGATAACGGAAATCCTTGAACGCAGCTAGCAGCTGTTCCTCCTAAATATGCTTTCAGGTAATTAAATTTGTCTACTTTGTTCAATGATTCGTTATTATGTATTGAGGACTCAAAACTATTCCAAAAAGTAAGCCATTGACTACTGTTCCCATAAAATACGGGAATCGAAAGTTTTGGTAATTTAACATTAGGTGTATCTTTTATATTTTGCTGTGTGTTCGGTGCATTTAAGTCATGATTAAGTTCCTTAATCCGTTTCTTAAGCCTGAATTTCCATAACGTTATCTTCTCGCGATATTGTTCTGTAATTTCGAATTCATTTTCGAATTCATCTACACTCAGAATTGGTTCAACTTCCACATCGGCATTAGATAGCGTTTCGGTTTTAGCATTAAGCTGTTCTAACAATTCTTCGAGCTCATTAATACTACATTCAGATTTATTTAATTCACTTTCGATTTTCTTAAATAGTTTTGTAACGGCAGTTCTTAAGATACTTCTTTTCTTTTTTAATTTATCTACTTCAGCCATTATCTTTCTTAGATTCAAACACTTACACAAAAAATATACGTCTCATGAAAAACAAATATTTAACTCTTACTTAGAAAACAAAAGTATTCTTCTGCTGAATACTTCAAGAACAAGTATTAAAATCTTCAATTTTAATATTCAGCTTTTGAATTCACTTTATTAGAACTTTTCAAAAAACCTGGCGTCCCTGTTCGGGCGCCATAAAAATGTTGCATCAGGTTCTTCTATTTACAATAAAATTAATGTAAAATTCCTTACCTGCTGCATCTTCAGTGTTCTCGACGCCAGGCTTCTAATAATCACGTTTTCCAGTAAGTGTTTCTATTACAATTAGCAGGCCGTCTTGTCTTTTAATTATTTATTGGAATAAAAAGCTAATATACACTATTTACAAGGTAGGTGATAATTATTTTAAAACAGTACATTTTTAGTTCTGAGTCTTTACGCTCCTCAGAGCGGTTCCAATCTCGACTGCTTCTCGGAACTTAATTACAGCAAAAGTAAAGGAAGAGATGCCCGCCACCTAGTGGCAAGAATGTGACAGCGCAAGCTACATCAAAATGATATATTTCATTACGGGGAAAGAGTATGTTGCCCTTCCACCAATTAGATTCATTTTTAAAAAACCAATACGATACGCGCATTTAGGTAAGAAGGATGGCTATATTAATATTTTTAGTGATACGTTCATGAAAGTAAGAAAGACGACATACCTTTCTAAGCATTAGAAAATAACTTATCAATACAGAATTATTTCTTTAAATTTCGGAGGTATATGATTCAACAACTTATCATACTTAGATATCATACTAAATATTAGAATAGATTACTTATTAGATTAATATCTAATATATTATTTGTATTTTAAATATTGTATTATATACTTAAATACTGAACTTCTCATGGCGATTACCTCCAGTACAAAACTATCTCTGAAAAACACTAGTATTTCTTCAAATACTAGTAAACATCGGCACTGTATATTACCTTAAGTCATCTCCATCAGAAGACCAAAATTACGAAGAACTAGGCCAAAGAATGTCTATAGTTTAATGATAGTCTAAGTTTAATGATAAAAAGTTAGAAATAAAGCTTACCTGGGAAATGATGAAATATTAGGTGAAGCTTCACTTTCACTGGGTGTTGAACTTGCATTATCCAAGATGATTTATCGCAGATTGAATTATTGATGTCCGATTTGATCCGTCAATATTGAGAGGAAAAAAATGGTGTCACACAGCATTAACTCGTGGAAAACGTGACCGTCAAAACCTGTTCGAACTTTGGCGCTGTTTTTCGCCACAGATAATTCACGCATGCGCAGCTGTTTCCCTTTTCGTTCGAAGGGAGCCGCTTCTGCGAAGTTTTCTTTCTTAACAATACATATTCTTTGACTAGGCATGCGTTTCTCCATTAGGGAAATCGCATTGTAGTTTTTCCTTCCAGCTTTCAAACTAAACACTACAATGACATACAGGGGTTGGACAAAAATATGGAAACACCTTTAAAAAAACATGTTTCTTTGCTTAATATGGTGTAGTAAACCCGTTGGCATCCAAAACAGCTTGCAGTCTTCTTGGAATGGATAAATACAGTTCCTGTATATTTGCCAAAGGAATATTATACCATTCTTCCTGCAAAACGGTGGCAAGTTCAGATAATGATGTTGGCGGTGGATAACGAGAACGCACTTTCCGTTCCAATGTAGACCACAAAGGTTCGACAATATTCAGGTCTGGTGACTGTGGTGGCCAGGGGAGATATGACAACTCATCCTCGTGCTCAGAAAACCAGTCCTGGACAATGTGAGCTGTGTGAACAGGGGCTTTGTCGTCTTGGAAGACACCATCATCATCGGGGAACAAAGTTTGTACCATGGGCTGAACTTGATCGGCCAAAATGTTCACATAAGTCTTGGCAGTCATGTGCCCTGACACAGTTATCATGGGGCTAGCAGAGAACCACGATATGGCTGCCCAAACCATAACAGAACCCGCGCCATGTTTCACTCTTGGCAACAAGCAGTCTGTATTATAGGCTTGAGATGGCGTTCTCCAGACGTAAACTCGGCCAGAAGTGGGGAAACAATGTGAAAGAAGACTCGTCAGACCATATTACTCGCTTCCACTGCTCTATAGTCCAGGCTTATGACTTAAACACCACCTTTTCCTTTTACGGGCATCACTGATGAGTGGCTTCTCAATTGCAGCACGGCCAGCAATTCCCTGTTTATGAAGCTCCCTTCTAATTGTTTTGGTACTCGCAGGGTTCGGTAACACAGCATTCATTTCAGCAGTAACTTTTGCAGCTGTGGTCTTCTTATTTTTCGTCACAATTGCCCTTAATGATCGTCTGTCACGATCACTCAGGACACACTTTCGTTCGCGCTGTGATTTAGCAGATGATGTTTTTCCGCTTTTCAAATATGCGGAATAAATCTTCGATGCAGTACCTCTTGAAACACTAAACACCTCGGCTACCTTGCTTACGGAAGCACCTACCATACGTGCTCCAACAATTTGCCCACGTTCGAAGTCTGTTAACTCTGACATAATGCAATGACAACCTCACATAACAGTACTCCGACAACAACTGAACTGTTTAGCACATTTACGAAGTTGTATAGGTGGCTACAGTAGTCAAAAACGCCAGCGCCACCTACATATTTCATTAAAATCAATCTTTCTTTTCAAACATGCATTTCACAAGGTGTTTCCATATTTTTGTCCATCCACTGTACATTATTAACGCGTTCTAAACCTTTGCTTAAATTTGTAAATTGCTTAAGAATAACTTCGCAAGGAACTTCAACGTTGTTTGTTATTATATGCATATAAATATGCATGTACGTAATAAAAAAAAGAGTTTGCAACATTGATGGTGTGGAAACGCAGATAGCACAAAAAGTAGGTATAAAACACAGACAGGCATGGCATAGAGGTATGCATAAAAATGTGTTTTATAAGATATACAGAAAAAAGTGATAGACATGGCACAGATTCAAGTTCCCATCGACTCACTGTAATCAAAAAGACTCAGAAGTATCTATGCTGTAGAAAAATGGATTTCGAGATAAAAAATATGCTAAAGATAAATTACAAATTAAGTTAGCAATAGCCGCTCAATGCTTTATCTGGTATTTTCTCCCTACTTTAAAAATAATAATCTTTTTCTGCACTACGTCATTTTGAGACTAATCCGTTATGACTCTTACATAACACTGATGATATAAATGGAACTAAAACTCAAACTTACAATAATAATTTTACAGCAGTATTAATTGTCCAATCAAAATGCATTAAGAACCAAAACTAACTGAGTCTGAATTAAGATTTCATACTGAGCACTTTGCACTTGCTTTCTACACAACGACCTGTCTGAACTGCTGGCTTCTGCTCTCTTTTTACTGCAAAGCTATCAAAAATGTAAACGTTTTGAAACAGGCACGAGTATAGTAAGCCAAATTGCTTGTGGCCACAACATTTTTACTGAAATACTTACGTATACGAGCCAATTTCCCTTAGAAAATCTTTCATGAAGGCATCCATCTCCTTAGGCAGATAGCCCTCCAGGCTTTGCCGTAATCACATAAACTAAACCATTCAAGAAACAATTAATTTTTCTCACTACGTTATGTTTAACTAATGTACATTTTTTATGATGCTAGCAAAGATGACCGCTGCCCAGCCAATTCGGAACAATTGAATTTTCGACAGTTTGTGAGAACTCATCAAAGCAAAAATACTAGAGGTCAAAACACGCTGTCCGTACCATAGTTACGTCACTCTTCATGAATTCTTCAAAGCGTTAATTCTTAGGGAAACATAAAAACTAGAAGAGCAAATAAAAATTTTCAGCAATTAGTTATTCTAAAAATGAGAAGGCAAGTCCCTTCACGCATTAAAACCACAAGCGTGAAATTAAACGTGTGAACGGTAAGAACTTCAGCTTTTAATTCCCATACAAATCACATTCAAGACAGATGTGTTGGGAAGATTTCAACCCCAAAGATGGATCAGACGTAAAATCGCCTCATATCATTCAAATACTGTGAGATTTTCTTGCAACGGACACGCAATGTAATTAATCCTCTGATGGTATTCTAAATCATTAACGAAAACCTACGCCAACCATAAAGCTACTAGCTTTTAGAAAAATAATGGTAATTAATCAAGAGTGATCCGAGACATCAAGATCTGAGGAATGGTGTCGAAACTGGATAAGTAGGTTCTTGCACCCACTCAAATAAATAAAAACTTGAGGACACTTCACAGCCTACAACATTTCACATCCTATTCGTCAAGAAAACGGAGTACTTTAATTTTTGATAAGACTCTCATAGGCTAGCATGAAACAACCAACTTCATTGGATTCGAAGAATGAAAAAGATCACGTTGTAATTAAATTAAAACCTACACGCGAATTCAGATGCAAATAATATGTTCTGCTAATGTAATGGTTTGTTTATACACCACGTCCATACAAAGTTTTTTCGTGGCATATATTTTCGCAAAGGTTGGTCGTAGATATACACTTTCAATTATAAAAATGTTTTAACTCATGCAAATATTCATGGCATAGTATTTTTAAATATTCAAAAAAGTCAATTTTGCAAAAATTATGACTTCGGTTACTTTTTATAAGGAGCCATGGCCCTCCATATCTACTAAAAGTTTATACTCATTCTAAAACATGAAACCGTAAAAGTTTTTCTAAAAAAATTGATGAAGTTACTTAAATTTAAAACCTGAGCCTGAAAATTGACTGAAACTAAGTTACCTGAAAATTCAAGGGTCGTACAGAAATTGTCGAGAGAGATAATTAAATTTGTTCTTAACTAAAAATGAAACACCAGTTTATAAAAACGTTTCTGGTGTTAATAGATTGAATGATGAGTCTTCTATGTAAACCGAAATTCGCATCTCCAAAACTCTAACTCTCCTTCGAGATAACATCTTACCTAAGGTCTTGTAGACCAACCGGATTTAAAGTTTTAACCTAAAAAATTCTGATCAATACAAATATTTCAAAAAACTCTTGTTCACAGAATCTTATAGAACACATACTTTAAGAAAAAGGGGTATAGACTTCAGTATTGGCGAATAGCCAACTCATAACATTATTTGCATAAATTAAAAAATATTTACTAGTCCAATATTTTTTTTGTATGATTATTAGACTATGATCCTAAAATAACAAAGCTGTATGTAAATACTATTAACGTATTTTCAGTGTGTGATTCTTATGTGAAAATGTTTTCGACATACTAAATGTAGCAAAATTATAAATTAAAGAATGTTACACACTAGTAAATCACGTAGTCAAAACTTTTTTAATGGTTATAAACTTTTTACCAAAGACAATTTAGATATCAAAACAGTCAAATTTCGTAATTTTCATAAAACTGAATTCTTTTTTAAATTTAAAGATATCACAATGAGAGCAGTTGTCTTATTTAAAACATTTTTGTAGTTGAAAGTATACATCTACGATTACTGACTGCGAAAATTAAGGCCATGTAAGGAATTTTATTGACACTATATACATCACTACATAGAAGGAAATAAATAATAAAATTATATGCATTAAAATGTGATGACGCTCTTCATAATGAGTTTGTATTTCTTTGAAGTATTATTCCTCCCCCCCCCCCCCCCGCCGAAAAAAAGCAAAAAATTTTTATTTTGTTTGTAACAAAACTGAGGCTTACCTTTCTCTCTTTAAAGCTTGCTTTGCGGTAAACTTTCCAATAACCGAAATTGAATACTGATATTAATTGAAACAATCTCGAAATACTTTCCAATAACCAAAATTGAATACTGATATTAATTGAAACAATCTCGAAATACTTTCCAATAACCGATATTGAATACTGATATTAATTGAAACAATATGGAAATACTTTCCAATAACCGAAATTGAATACTGATATTAATTGAAACAATCTCGAAATACTTTCCAATAACCGAAATTGAATACTGATATTAATTGAAACAATCTCGAAATACTTTCCAATAACCGAAATTGAATACTGATATTAATTGAAACAATCTCGAAATACTTTCCGATAACCGAAATTGAATACTGATATTAATTGAAACAATCTCGAAATACTTTCCAATAACCGAAATTGAATACTGATATTAATTGAAACAATCTCGAAATTTTTCTGCACATAATGTATTTAATAAGTGAATATGACATAATGTATTTAATAAGTGAATATGCCATAAATTTATATATTAGATAGATACTGAATTACATTATATATAGTGAATCAAAAGTTATATATTTTACATCTATAATTAACACACACAACAGACTTCAATAAAACTACCTTAACATTATAAGCATTCTATAAACCTCTCGTTACTTTTCCCTAGAAGGGTCTCAAAATGAAGCTCTATATGAGGAGAATTCCCTTAGAGAAAAGAAAGTAATACGCAGGTGTCAAATCTGGCGGATGAAGCTGAATCCATATAAAATGATAATACTTCTCTTTTCCATAAACTGTTGAGATTTGTCTTGCACGAAGATAATTTTTTCAGACATTACTTTAATTTTCTTCCGGTATTAAAAAAAGTTATATTGCTTTTGGAGAATGGTGAAAGACAACAGTTTTGCTAATTTTGATTATACATTTAGCATAAACTTTTTAAGCATTTGGTACTTACTTATTATCTCGTTCACCGATGACGGAAATTTGCGCAAAAGTCGAAAAACGCCAGTCGTTACAGCGGAATTTTAAAGGACGTGGACATCCATAATTGGAACTAAATTGCACTACTACGCCCGTCGAAGAGATAATATATAAGTACCAAAATTTTTTAGAACATCAGTTAATTAAGTACAGCTTAAAATAAACTTTTAATTAAATGACGCGAAAAATAACTTGCTGCTCGTTGTTATTAATTAGGAGGATAACCTGAAAAACAATACTATACAGGAGCTAGTTATTTTTTATGATAATATAAAATGATCTTATATAAATTTAAACAAACAGACTTTTGATAGCCCATAATTTATCATTTGAGGGAAAAAATACAAACTGTCAAAAGATTAAACTCTTAAATAATTTAAATTGTCTATTTCAAATTTACGTGACATTTAAACTGCGTGTTTTTCTGCCGCATTTACGTTAAAATAATAACGCTATTGAAGACTCTTGGTTTTGCTATATGTTAACTGGCTTTATACAAGTTTCTAATAGTTTATATGTAAAATACTGAAATATTTTGTTAACAGCGAAGGTTCATGAGGGGGGTGCGAATATTACTATCTGACATTTTCTCGAAAAAAAAGTTGCAAACAGTTAAAACTAAGTAATAGGGTTTTAACTGAGCACCTGTTTCTTGATTCAGTATTTGTAAATAATAATGATAAACATATAATAAAAAATTCCTAATTTGCGTTTGCTTTTCAGAACAACAATCGTCTATCCGTTCGCAAGCTTCGAAAACAAACTGAATTAAAAATTTGGAAACTGTGAATTCTCGTTCTGTGTGGACGAACAAGCAAGCAATGAACTTTTGAACAGCAGAGAACAGAAATGTGGGAAAACACTCTACACTGCATACGAACATACGGTAAGTATAAGAGAAAGGGGAAACAAATGTAAAAGAACAATTAAGAAGCCTTTATTATTAATTTTAAGTTAATATAAAAAAAATTTAAACACTACAGAACGATCATTTTGAAAAGACATATAAAGTTTGGTATAATTTGCAATCAATCAATCAATCAGTTACTGTCCAAATGCTTGGTAGACATTAAGCGAATTGTCCCCAAGTCTAAAATCTCAACCAGCATTTATGGCGAGATAAAGTATGTTAATGAGTCAAATGTTATTGTTTGTTTTTGACTAATGCTCATTCGTCTGACAGTCAGCCCAAGCCCACGAAATTCCTCTTGGCAAGGTGTGCAAGATACGCCTGTCGTTGGCAACAGCCTTGAGCACCTTACAGGTAACAGTACGATTTAGCTCAGTTCCACCCCCAATTTTGTTTGAGAGCACCCCAAGGGGGGGGACAGGTCCGAAGGTCTACCACCCTCTTTCCCTACCACCAACCTCTCGAGAGGACATTCGGCTCGCCTCGCCTCAGATTAGAACCCGGGCTTTTAGGTAGTCAGTGACACTAACCGCTATACCGGTTGGGGGGCCACACTCAAATGTAAAAATTTAAATTCAAGTAAACTAGCAGCCGAAGGCAACACAAATCAGTTTAAAGCGAAGTTGGCTCACAAACCTAACCGGCGTAGTTATTCAAATATCGAGAAGTATAATGCAAGTTCGAAGACTTGCGAAACGGTATTGAAGATTGAGGTAGCAGTTACATAGTAACGTGGCCTGGAGAGGCAGAATACGCTCTGTCGTACAACCTAAAGACCTCATCTTAAATACACGCGAACTAATTTGCATTCTGGCGTGGAAACAGAAGGGGGAAGTGACAGTAAAGATCTAAATAATAAAATAACTAGTTAATTAAGATAAAGGTACTTTACAGACAAAAGCCAAAGTATAATTACACTTCCATAGAATGTCTTAAATTAAAACTATCAAGAAATTGTACTAAGATTAACGTTAATATAAAAATGGTAGTTTCTGAAATGTGAGTTTTCAGTTCGCTGGTGAACAAGAACCGACGGCTCTACGCAAAGGAAATTTAAGAATTAAAATGCACCTGCCAACGCTCTGTCATGCATCAGCGTTTGCTTTTTGGCTGTTATCATGCAATTTAGAACCCATCAATGGACAGGAGATAAAATTTTTTATCTAACAACTTTATTTCTACTTCTACAGGAAAAAGAAACTGCCATTTTATTTTTAGAAGGAAATGGTTTACGTAATCCGTACATAGTCAAAATGTAAAATATAAGTAGAAACTCTTCTTTCAAGAAAATAACCTTTTAGCTTGAAATATGGTAAGTATAGCCAATTTTTTTTCTAATAATATTTAAAAAATGAGGTTAACTTCGAGGAAGAAACCATCATGTCTTTAGAAGTTCGAATTTTTCTGTCCAAAGAAAGTCCAGTTCATTTTTTATGAACGTTATACGTAACTTTTTTTTTACTATATTTCTCATTTTTACCGTGGGATTGTATTTTATAATATAGAGTCCAGATATACTTAATTACAAAAATCGAATTCATATTCATATAGCATTAGGTCTAATAGTCCTTTTCCGATCTTCCATTGACGTTGTAGAATGTGATAACTTAAAAAAAATAATAATACTCCAATTTGACTTTATAAAAATAATGAATTCAAGAGCGTTAAAATAAATAAATAAAATAAATTAAAACTCGAGATTTGACTAATTTTCCGTACGTGTATTCCTTCTAATGTTACTAATTTGTTTACATATTCACAGTTTCCAAATGAGTTCGTAAAACTTAACTGTTGCAATGTTCTTTCAGTCCATCTCTATGTCTTTTCGACCGTCTGAAATGATCTTGAAAGGGTGCCTTTTACGATTAAACCCATTTAATGGGAAAAGAGTTAATCTGCGAATACGAAATCTAACGACCAGTAAAGGAGATAATTAAGAACAGTCGCACATTTCTTGGCAGAAACCCATTGAGTAGTAGGCAGTGAAGACAATAATATTGCTTCTCGTTATCTAATCTTTAAATCTAAAATGGCAGACATCCATTGCATAGTTTCGGGAGGTAAAATAAATAAAAATAACATTTGTTTTTACCCCCAGAACTTGAAAAACTTGTAAAATTTGAAGCCAGAAAGAAATATGCTTACTGTAAAAATATATGGCTATTTTATACGGTCGTAGATCATTTTAAAAATTCGTAATATGTAAACTATGAACCAATAGCAAATTTTGTTACACTGTAATTACCCCGACGTTCACTACACCGACTTACACGAACTTGAAATCATGCCTTTTCTTATTCTATTTTACACATTTATGCTTGTAGTTAACTTACATTTGAAACTGTCAATAATTCAGAAAAATCTGATGTGTACACCACATGACTTCCTTGTACGGAATATTAAATTATACGCATTTTTTCTTGCATTTCATTTAAACTTATTGGATTAAATTAAATCTACTTCGCGGACAGCTCATAAACCACAATAGAATAAATGCATTCTTTAAAACTCACTCTAGTATTTGTTTACCATAACGACACTCTGGCGCTAGATTCACTTAACAGTATTATATTTCGTTCATATTATAACTCATAATGCACAAAATTTATATCATTTAAAGAATAGAATTATCTAATCGTTGCCACATGTTCTATTCAAATACTATAATAAAGCTAGAATGATGTATAAAAGAAATTAAGCAAATAAAACAAAAAAGAAACAGTTTTTCACAGACGATTGAGTATTTCTCATTTAATTAATTCAGTTCTCACTTCGCGAGAAGGCAAAAATACATAAAAAACTCTAAATATCTATATTAAAAATTACGAAGTAAATCTTAAACACTTATTTCCTCGAAAAAATTCTAGAAAGGATTAAGCATGATTTAATTGGCAATAATAAATGAAGGCGTTATCTTTGTTGTTGCGAAGCTATTATTATTTGTTGCTATTCTCTAGATTATTATTTGTTGCTATTCTCTAGATTAGCAACAAATCCACTAGACTGCTGTTTCAAATGTAAACAATCAATGGCCGGCATAAAAAAAAAAGGCTTAGCGGCACTGAAACAACTTTGAAATTGTTGATAATTCTAAAAATATTGCATACAGATTTACTAAAGGCATAAAAACCTTAACCGGAAGACAAAAACAACATAATTCAATCATTTTTAAAGCAAAAAATGTACAATTTACAAACATATAAGAGTAAAGAAACTGAGATAACTGAGCCGGGTAACAGAGTGGATATATAGATTCACTCTTTTAAAATTATTCTACTTTACTTAAACTTAGGAGACAATATAATCAATTAATCAATATTGTTTAGGAAATAAATTATATATATATAAATATATTTATATACGTTTGGTGTGGCCGATTGCAACCAAAATACGAGGTGCACATCTACATGTTATAGCAGTCCTATATACAAAATTTCAACGTTCTGATGCTACTCGTTGTTGAGTTATGCGAGATACGTACGTACATACGTTCGTACAGGCGCCACGAAAAATTCTCTTCAGAATTAATTTCAAAGCAGTTTTATAATTTTTTTGGAGGAAACGAGTCTTTTATTCTGTCCTTACGTACAGATATCACGCAAAAACATCGTTAAAATGCATTCGATAGCGGTCAAAATGGATATTTTCGTTGAAATATGCTGCCTGAAACTTTTCGCGATTACAATACTTCCTTTTTACTTCGTATAAGGAAGTAAAAAACTGATAAACAAAGCATTACTCTGCCTGTATATTAGGGGGGGGAACTACCTTTAATACTTTGACCGCCGCGTCACCTGAAATCGGTTGACGGCAAAAATTCTGATTAGGCCACGTCATCCGTGTTCGGATGGCAGAGTATGGCAGTTCTTTGAGCACTTACGAGGTAAAGTGGGTATTTGAAAAAATAATTGCTGATTCTTGAAAGAAAGAAATGAAAACGATTGTTGCCGATTGTCTCCGTTCACACTAAATTGTGCTTTCTTCGGTATCAGCTTTACTATTTTTCTAAACAACCAATTCTCGTAAAATGTAATTAATAGTGTTTACACCCCATTTATTATCCCTACACCCCATTTATTATCACTCGTAGCTACTTTATTTGCCAGTAAATTGTACAAACATTGTAGCTTGTGTTCTGCAAGATTCAATTTCAAATATCACACATACATCTGTAAAAAAGGGCAACTTTTAGATTCTTAAGAATTCTAACTTAAGCTCTTCCAAAATCTGGCTTTACCTATATAATTTAATTAAAAGTGGTCTGTATAAATAATAAGGAATAATATAATTAAATAAGGTCCATTTTTCTCCAATTTTTCATTAAAAAGATTCAAATATATAAATTTATATTTTATTCAACACATAATAAACTGAAATTTTCTAAATGAAAAAATTCTGATGTGCCCAACTCATGACTTCCTTGTACGGCCTTTTAAATTATACACGTATTTCGTTGTATTTTATTTAAACTCATTTTTAATCGAATTTCATTAGAGATATACAGTATAAAGTCTGTAATCCGGACGTCCATTATCCGGAATGATCTATAATCCGGACCTCAATGTCACAAACTTTACGCATGCGCGTAAAGAATGCGCGCGTAATGTATGCTTTACACATGCGCGCGTTGAAAGAAATGTTTAATAAAGTAAACAAATAAATATTAAGCTTTTTTTGTAAATTTTGATATCCTTTAGATCATAATTGCTCTTTATTTCATAAATTACGGTTTCGTATTTTTAATGGTATAATTTCTGCATGCCATCTTACCAGATTTAAATTGATGATCTATAATCCGGAAAAAAATCCCTAATCCGGATCCGCCGAAGTCCCGACGAGTCCGGATTACGGACTTTGTACTGTATTTCTCATTCAATCAATTAAGTTCGCACCTCGCGGCAAGGCAAAAATACATTAAAACTCAAAACATCATCACTAAAAATTGTAAACTACAGAAAAACATAAAACGCCACATACAATTTAAAACAATTAAAAAAGCAATTTTTACAATTCAAATTAGAGTTTCTACGATAAAACAAGCAATTCGGCCAGCGGGCAGGTAGACAGTTTTTCGCGCACAAAACTGAAAGTTACTTTTGGTCCCACTCGGCAAAAAGGCACTAAAGCCTGGCGCAGAAACTGACTTAATTTAGTATATTCTACTAAGAGTTTCCAGAAATATAAACAAATGGTTGCTCTGTTAGGCTTAGTAGCACTTACACAACTTTAAATTGTTGATAATTCTACAACTATTGCATACAGATTAACTAAGGGCATGAAAACCTTAACCGGAACATAAGAACAACATAATTCAATCACTTTTAAAGCAAAAAATGCATAATTTACCAAGATATAAGAATAAAAAACTCAGCCAGTCCCATATACAAAATTTCAACATACCTTTCTGGCCTTTATATCTTCATGTACATTCACTGATCTTATTTATATTATTTTCTATTTTATTTTTATATTATTTTTATGTTCTCTTTGATTTGTTTTTGCAAAGTTTGCATTATTTATCTTTTTTATAATCTTCTATGTTTATTTCAACTTTACTTTGATTTCGATTTCATAATGACAATTTCCAATGTTTAATTTCTACAAATAATATACTACTCAAATACATAAAGATGATAGTGTCGGGGACGATTACTCGAGTTTTACAAGATTTCTCTACAGTAATTGATTTTTACTCCAAATTGAATTGACTAAAATGCTTCATGAGAATCAGTTCTTTGAGTAACAACTATTCGCGGAAATATTTGGCCTGACTAGAATTGCCGGTTTGGCTTTAATTTATAACTCGAGTAAAGACGAAACACTTTCATATTTACGTATTTCTATCAATTATTGATCATTGAACGGGAGTTGGTTTGTTCCCCTTGAAAAGTCAACTAATTTCCGATCAATGACAATAATTACATGTTTTAATTTTTACTTTTACAATTGTAATATTATTCTTCGTGATGATTTAACTCCAGTCCCCGTTAAAACATTATTAACATTTTGCTTTCAAATTACTTCAAAACATCTTTCAAAATATAACTTACCAGTATGGATGCACACTTTTAAAATAATTCTACTTTAATTAAACTTAGGAGATAATATAATCAATTAATCAATACGGTTTAGGAAATAAATTATATATGTATATATATATATATGTATATATAGACGTCATGAAAAAAAATCTCTTCCGAATCCATATTTAAATCGATTTTACAATCCGTTTTGGGGAAAAGAGTCCTTCATTTTGTGCGTACGTACAGATGTCATGCAAAAACATCGTTTAAATGGATTCGAGATCACTTAAATGGATTCAAGTCAAAATGGATATTTTCGTTGAAATATGATACCCGAAAGTAAAGTACTTCGTAAAAGAAAGTAAAAACTTTAATTTATTCAGTAATTTCATGATACACTTTATACGATTCCCATCTGATAATATTTTATATCTAAAACATCGAAAAATATTGCTTTTTAAAGTTTACATAAAATAAGCTTTACTAAAAACTCATAAAATCATTAATAAAAGAGAATATGAATTTATTATATAGTTTAATGAGACCAAGAGATTAAATATATCTCTTTACAAATGTATATCAGAAATTCATATCTTTCTCTATACAAATACATACACTCAATAAATCTACAAATGCATATCACGAATAATAAAAGCTTGCAGTGTGCTTGATAAAGTCATAAAGCTACTGATTTATACTTTTGACAATGCAATTCAATTATTAGATTTCGATATTTAAACGTGTTACGCTTTTATTATTCGTGATATGAAACTGTAGATGAATTTTGTAAAGAGAAATATTTAATCTCTAGTTTTGCATAAAACTATATGATAAATTATTTATCTTCTTTTTGTTCAGTAATTATTTTACCAGTTTTAAATAAATGCTTATTTTATAAAAAACCTATTTTTAGTCTGAATTACACTGTAAGGTATTTCTCCCGCCTTTCTAGCGTGCCTTCGAGGTGTAGTGGTCTTGCACGCTGGGCCAGTATTCCAGAGGTCCGTGGTTCGATTCCCGACGAAGGCGGTTGCTAATTCTTCATCTTGCCTGTTTCCAAAAAGATATACCTAATATCTCTACAACACGTTATCAATCAAATGATTCTTTTAAGTGTCAATGACATGTTGTGAATTAAATTATTGCTTCTATCACTTCCAACAATTATCTTACTTGAACAGACCAAAAAATCGAACGATTTTTGAAAATACGCAAAAAGAATCAGAAATTCTTATAAAAGTTTCATATAAACCTCATTTTAAATATTTAATTCCGTTCTGAGGCACACAGTAAGATTTTGAGAGTTTTAATTTGCTCGTTAAACGAAGGTATGTGCGAAAATTAATTTAAAAAAAAAATATTGTTCATACTTCAGAGGGGGGGGATTCTTCACAAGCATTGTATTGTCGTTCACAATGAGTGTACGTACGAAATTTGAGTCGAACAAGTTATCAGGGTCTAATTTAAAAACCGCTCATAAACATTTAACGGGGGTGTAACGTAGCAGGCCTTCTCGTGGTGCAGCCTGGGTTATGCTAATCTGCTACAGCTTTCGCCGAGCTATCCAGAAATGGCTAATATATATATAGCTAAAACAGTCTACGAGTGCTCTGCGTTATCTGCTTTTTCTTGTCGCGTGGCGAGATATTGGGCAGCCCGTTGTCTAATGGCCTATTGGTCAAAGGACAGAAATTTGATAAATAAATTTTAAAAAGGATAAAAAAAAAAAAAAAAAAAAAAAAAAAAAACCCTTTGATTATAGCTACAGACACCAGGAATGAACTAAATAAAAGCATACAAAAAATTAGCGGCGCTTTTGCAAAAAGTTTTACTTTTGGCTTCCAGTTTTTTTTTTTTTAAGTTAATTTCTGACTTAAAACTAAAAATTAACCTACTCATTATTAAGAAACTTACATCTGAAGGTTCTTACATAACCTCCCAAATTCCTTTTAACATTTGAAGAGCGGGAAAATCCTTTGCTTCACTGTTTACGACCATAATAATTATTATTATTTTGAATCATTGCCAATTTTACACAATAAAACAGCGGACGTCACCTCTTTGGGCGCGACTCGAAATGTAAGGTAGCATCTACGAAACAGGCGATCGCGGGGGAGGCAGGTAAGGAAGGAGCCACGGGCGTTCTCTCGGCAGCTAGCTGAAGACGGCTGCAAGATTCTGAAATTAGTTCCTTCGTTAAAAGACGTGGCGGGAAAGTAGGTGAAGGAAACCAAATGGAAGCTGTTTTATAATTTATGCGGTCAAGGTCAAAAATGGAGGCAAGTTCAGGGATTGCGGAAAATTCGCTTGGGATTTCGGAGGTTTCTACTATTCTTATTCGATAATCGTTAAAACAGCAGTAGCTAATGTAGAAGGAGCTATTAATATAAGTTTGAACACCTCCTGAATATCATATGCACCGTACCTCTAGCAATTATTTCGGAAAAAGCGGCACAGAAGAACCCCACTTTCAGCCTCAATCTTTCTTGTCTGATGCATGTTTTAAACTAAAAATCCTCCCATACTTTAAGCACTAGTTAGTTATGAATTTTATTGATGCAGCAATTTAGTTCATCCTTGAAATTGGATCTCGAAATTTCTTTTCCTTCTTCGACATTCTTGATCTTACGTAATGCATTTAATCTCAACATGGAATATTTTCTGTTTTAGTCTTTATCCATAAGCTAATTTTTGTTATTTTTCTAAATAAGTACGAGTTCTTTATACTCTAAAGTTTTTCGCGAGCTTCATGTTAGTTCATAATCATCTTTTGCACAGGAATTTAACTGAGAGTTCTGCTTTTGTTACAGTTTGCTAACATTTAGAAATAGATACGAAGAAAAAGTTTGCTAACAGTTAGAAAGAGTGTTATTAAAATAATTATATAATCTTGCCGTTATCCCATTGTTTTTTCTATTAGTTACAAAATTGCTCTTCATCCTACGTTTAAAATTTCAAGTTATTTTCATTTCTGTTAATAGCATTCACGATTTGATCTTTAAGGAAAACAAAAGAGTTTAATTTTTCATTATAGCTTTCATTATATATGATTTATATTTATTATATCTTAATATTATTGTGCTTTATTACATTTTAATATATCTTTTATTAAATCC
This sequence comes from Stegodyphus dumicola, assembly GCF_044657685.1. Taxonomy (NCBI): domain Eukaryota; kingdom Metazoa; phylum Arthropoda; class Arachnida; order Araneae; family Eresidae; genus Stegodyphus; species Stegodyphus dumicola. Next base: position 65,426,612 of record NC_140779.1, read on the forward strand.
TTTGTTTCGCTAAGTGCCTTTTATTTGACAGCATATTGGTAAAACTAAAACAAATTTCGAAATATCGCACGAAAGAACACAAATCGTTTGGCAAGCATTAACCATATCGTCAATTCTAAATTTCCGCTGATCTTTTAAATATTTTTAATAAGTTACGAAAGAATTAATGTAATTTTTTTATTACACTTTGGCATAAAAAAAAAGATCTAAATCAAAGTAACTAAATGCCCCCCCCCAAAAAAATCGTATCATAATAAACTATATCTTGAGGCGGTGATCTTCAAACTAGATTCTACGGAACCTTGAGATTCATTCCAGCTCTTCTAGAGATTCCGTAAGTCAAAATCAAAGTTCGAAAGGATTGCGTAATATCACGTGCAGCCAAAATTATGTATTTAAAATGATTAACAAAATAATGCATTTTTTTAAGATTTATTTTTCTGGGATGGTAAGGAGTCCACCAAAAATTTAACGTTCTAGAGGTTTCACAAAACAAAATTATAGCGATAGGGTTCCACAAAAGAAAACCATAACTTTACAGAATTTCACTCGTATCAAATCAACAAAATCATAACTTTATAGAAGAAAAATTACAGTTATAGGCCTTAAACAAAAATTCACAGTTTTAGGGGTTCCACAAAAGACAATTATAGAAATTCCAGGAAATACAATAATAATAGGGTTTCCACAAAATGTACAGTTTTAGGCAATCCATAAACTATAGTAATTATTTTAGAAGTTCCACAAAAGAAGATTATAGTTAATGTGGTTGTGCAAAAGAAAATTATAGCTAAAGGGGTTTCAGAAAAAATTACAGTTTTAAGGGATCGACAAAATAAAATTATAATTCTAGAGGTCCTACGAAAGAAAATTATAGTTTTATGGCTTTTCCGAGACGCAAAAGTTTGACGACTACTAGTGCCTTACGGATTAAGCGAATATCGATTATCACTTCCCATCACAATCAAGTGATCTGGAAGCCGAGTAAAATTTCAATCGATTCAGCCCAGACCCAATCATAAAAAATTGGCCCAGTCGAGTATTTCGGTTCCAGTAATCACGAAAAGCAATCCTGCGAAATCTCAAAAATCCTACATATTTCCCAACCGCTATTGTGTTAAAGATTCGTGCACGTCGTAAAGCAAGCAGTCAGCTCTGTACTTGCGGCCGCGTGCATCTTGGGAGTCCTCCAGGAAACTCAGGTGACTGATTCCGACACAGCGTTTGCGTGCAATCATTGCAGATAGCTCATTTCACACGCTATCTTATCATCACTGCTTGAATACCGTTCCTCGGCAGAATGAAAATGGTTTTTTAAATCTTGTCGTGAGGTCAGTCGAGACTCTTCTGTCGAAATCATGAAACCATTACTTTTGCCTTTCCGCTCAGAAACCTGGTATTTCTTTTAAGGGTAAAAAAAAAAAAAAAAAAAAAAGCCAACAATCGCATGTCGTTTCTTGACGCAATATAATATACATGCTTTACTACAAACTTTTCTTAACTCGTCTTTTGAAAATTAATCCTTATTAGAAGATTCGTATATAATACCCTTGACGCATATGCTTACATAATGCAAAAAGATTTTCAGCCAATAATAATAATGATAATAATAATAAAAAAAATCTGAAAGGTTTCCGATTTCAAATTACGTCCAAAGGGGCGTTTTTTTAACGTTTTCTGTGTTATCTTTACTTATTAAATATCATGTTCTACGTACCCAAAAAATAAAATTCAGTTCAACAACAATATCGCAAAATAATTTTAAAATGAGCATATCTTTAGAATTTCCGATACATAATCTCGCGCGCTGCAGATAAAAATGTTTTTTTTTTTTTTCTTTCAGTGTTGCCATTGCTCGCTTTGAAATCGTTTAGTTTGTTAATAAAAAATTCGTTGAAGCGGTACAAAATATGAAATGTATAATAAAACAAATTTCAAATTCAAATTAGGGCTTCCACATGCCCATATTCTATGGAAGATTACGTTATTCAAATTTTGATGGCTCTAGGTACCGTTGTTTTATCGCAATTTGAGAAACGTACATACATTCATGCAGATTCTTCATTATTTAATTTCTTTAAATATAATACAGGGCGATAATATTGGGTGGCAACAATTTGAAAAGTGAAACAACGCTTATCGTGAATCGACGCAAAATGCCAAAACGAAATTAGTAGTCCTTCTGGGCAAATTGCCTCTTTGTACTAATAATAATAATGAAAAATTTGCAAACAAAAACCTAAATTAACCGAAGGGAAATACGCGAAGCCGTAAATGTCCCATTGGAAAACTAATCTTCATATTGTAATCTGCGCATTTTCTCTCTCGCTTGCTATGCTACCAAGATGTCACCCGCTGTTTCGCTTCTGTCATCATATACAAGGTGATCCAAAAGTAGCACGTATCAAACTTAAAAAAAAGAAAATTAAAATTTCAAAATGGATATCATAGGCAAATTACTTCTAAAATATATAATACACATCTTTTTGCTTTTGAAAATACTTTCTGATACTATCCTTTGAGTATTTAATTTGCATAGCAGCATAAAGTTAAAAACAAAATTGATTTTGCATGATTAAATACTTCACATATACGTGCTTCTTTATCAGCTTCTCACCAATGCTTATCAGCTTCTTTATCAGCCTGCCACCAGAATTTAAATCGGAGGTGACTAATAACCTGATAAGAATACAATTTATCAGATAACTCTAAACGACAGGCAATCAATTCTTGAATTCTGTCATTCCAGTATGAGTCACCGATAAACAATTCAGTTTAAGAAACTAAAACTAAAAACACTCTCTAAAAGCAAGTTAAATAAAATATTAAAAAGCTCAAACCAAATTGCTGATTCTAATGTAACTGACTAAATACTATAACACGATTAGTGATGGTTAAATTTCAGTAAACCTTATCATAGCATGAAGGAAAGATTTATCGCTGATGTCTGAATTTGTTTAATAAATATTTGCATGATCTGAAATACTTTTAGTTAGAAAGTAAAGCTGGGAATTACAAGAATTTTTCTTTCTTTCTTTTTTTCCCCCATTTAAAAAAAAAAACAATTTTAAATTAATTTTTAGTAGCTACATAACACTTTTAAGATTTTGAAAGTGAAATATAGTAAATGGAAAATAATAATTTTAAGCTTGAAAATTGAACAATAATAATTAAGCATTTTAACTGTAAAATCTATTTTGAGGTGTTAGAATAGAATCTGTTGTTTCCAGATTACTCTTTAAAAAACAATATTTTATGGAATAATAATAGTAAATATCTAAGCGATTTCCACAACTTCGTATCTTAATACCATTTCCGTATTTCTATGACATTTTCCTTACAAAGGTTTATTAAAGAATTTTCGCAATACGCTTACAAACACAGTGTTGCAACAAAATGTTTAACAAATTTCAGCCATCATCCAGTATGAAACCCTAAATTTTCATTAGCTGTTCGGTAAAGTTCCCACCTGATAAAGAAGCGTCTTCTATTATTTTTTAAAACGAAATACAAGCGTTTTCAAGAGACCACCTTCTTGTGACTACTTCTGATAGTGACCAATAAACTTAAGAAAGTAAATAAGCAATAATATGATCCTCTGTATACAACCTCTGCGGACAAAATCACCTCTGTAGGACGACCAGCTTCACAGAAAATGAAAGTTTTCTGGTGGTCGTGCCTATAGACGATTCACTGTAATTTCGTCCTTTTCTTAACACTTTTCTCTCATGAAATAATTTATATTGCTTTAATTTATTTTATTCTTATATTCCTCAACCTACTGTCTCCAACAACTTGTCCGGTTCGCATATGAAACACGTAATATCTAGATGCATGATTACTTTTCAAAGATGGAACATTCTCTATCCTTTTGGACCTTACGCCATTTTGCTACAGAAAGTAATGCGAGAGTGTTTGGTTTTTGTTTTATAATGATGCAACGCATTAGGGAACCGAAGAATGTGCATAAAAAACACCTTTCGTTGCACAGGTGGGAGGGTGGAATACTTACTCTTGCCTCTGTCATTAGGAGGATTGAGCTCAGAATCGGAGTTCCCGTTTTTCAGTTGATGACGAAGGTTGCGCAATCCCCTAGCTTCCACCTCTTGCAACAGGAAGGAAATCAGTCACGATACAAGGCGTTAGAAGTGAAAAAAATAACGCTTTACTTTCCTAACTGCGTCAACAATTAGGAAAAAATTCGCAACTCTCATTCTTTAGATTATAGTCTAACACCTGAAAAGTTTTAGAGCTGGTATTTCTGCGGTATAAAACGTGTAACACCTATTCAAAATTCTATTTTTTTTTTTTTTTTTTAAGCAGGCAATAACTATTTTTACACAAGTCTCATATGTAAGCCTTTAATAAATAAAAATGCCTCCGCCCCAAGAAAACATATTTTTATTTACGCAAAACTCATTATCGTAATGATCATGCAGAGTATGGTACAATCGTAATGAAGTCCGACGTAAGGCACGTACGACAGGTGCAACAACGGCGTTATTACGAATGTTTTTTATAGCGTTCATAATTTAGTTTTATATATTTTTTGTAGTGCCGCCGTGGCTGATATTGCGGTTAGCGAGGTTGGTTGCCGTACCGATGAGTCTGGGTTCGATTCACGAGAAAGCATAGATATATTTAAGTGCAAAGTTTTTGTGCGGTAGGAAGGCACTTAAAATACGGCAAGTCGAAAGTCCTGACGAGTGGTTTGGGGGTAGTAAAAAAAAAGATGGGAGATCCTCAGACCGTCTTCCGGAATGTTAACCCCAGACGCTGAGGTGAAGCTGATCTGTTAGTGCAGTGGAACTATACACGTACAACCAATGCTGAAATTCTAGTGCACCTGTTCCCAAATCGCCTTTATCGGTATAGTAGTTAGCATACCGCTGGTTGGCGTATCATTGAGCCTGGGCTTGAATCCCAGAGAAAGCATGAATCTTTGCAAGTGTTATAGTGTCTGTGCCGCATACGGATACTTAAAGCCGAAAGTGTTCTCGACTGGTTTGATGGTAGGGGAAGAAAGGCCTTTGATCCGTTCTCCAGAAAGTTCTCCGTCTAAACTGGAGCGGAGTTGCGTAATTAGTGGCGACGGGACCACAACAATGGTAAATTTCTGGTGTCCGCCCACTTCTGCGTGTACCTGTATCTTTGTAGCGCTATATATTGTTTTTCTTATTTATCTATTTCTTAAATTTTTTTCTTAATGACAGTTTTACGTATTTTTATGTTATATTTTCCTTAGTTTTGAATTTGTGTCTACTTGTATTTATATAATTTCATGTGTTGTAGATACTATAATTCTGAGTTGATTGATGTTTGAATTGTAAAGACAATTCAAGCAGATCTGGAAACAGGACGGAAACCTCCGTAATGACAGTTGGCAACATTTGCTGGTTTCTCACTAATCTGGTGACTTCTAGAAAGTTCTTGAAACGCATTTTAGAAGCCCTAGCAGCGGTTTTTTTCGAAGCTTCCAGAACTGTTTACCCTTTCCCTTGAGCAAAATTGAGCACCTCAAGGAGGTCGGTAGGGCGGCGTCCATATTCTCACCCTGCTTCAGCAACCTTATAAACAACAGGCTGTGAGCAGCTGTCAATCAGTTTGCAGTTAACAGTCAATGGATCGTTAGATCGAGAATCTTTATTTATGAAGGTTTACGCCGTTGAGCTACTGCTCAGTGATTAATGTTCTACAAGCGATTTTAGTTAACTAAGATATTCGTCTTTTCTTCAGGAGAATTTCATTTGGCAGCTGTTTTTCTTTCCTTACGCTATTTACAGCTAAATAGCTTGCTGTTATGAATGGTGGTTTATCTCAATAAAGATTCAAGCCTTCCTGCTCATTCGGCTTAGTTATATAAAGAAATCTATACGAAACCATAGCAATGAATAATATGTAATGGGAATGGATTTCTTTTGCGTAATAATAACGTTCACTTAAAATGAGTTAACAATACACAGAACAGTGGTTCTCAACCTGTTACACTCAGTTATCAGAGAACAATGATTTTCAATCAGTTTTGCCCCAAGCACCCCTTTCAACATTGCTAGATGATGATTCCAAAAACTCATACACTTTTATTTAGATTTAGATTATTGTTTATGTGTTTTATAAACTAAACAATAAAAAGTATATAAAGTGTTGATAAAACCCAAACTTGAAAAAAATTCATAAACCAAATCTAAATACTTAACAACTAAATAAAAGACTGATCGCATTTTTACCTGAACTTATGAAATTCATCCCTGGATGAGAAACTCTATGCAAGATTTCGGAACGACCATCCTTTCCCTCAATATATGCATTCTAAGTGACGTATTTTATATATATAAACTTATGACAGATTGATTTGTCTTTTATAAAATAAAGTCGAGTTGCAAGATTACAGCCAAGTGAAATTCGAAGATAAGATCTTTATAATTTGCAGAATATTTACAGTAATATTACAGTGAACCATTACGGAAGAAGAGTATTTTTTTAATGGCCAGGCGCTTTATTTAATAGTCATTAGACATGCACCACTATAAGGAGCGGAAGTGGTGGCTATTTCACTATGGAAGCACCTAATTGATGCTCACCGTTGCCTCCTATGAAAGGATAGTTACAACCATGCCTTCATCGGGATTCGAGCCCGGGCCCATCGCTATGGCAGTCAAGGTCACTAACCCCTAAAGGCTGGAAGAAGGCATAAGACTTGAAGTTCGTTTATCTGCGAATAGGCTAGACCAGTATGTTTAACTCTACCGTTATTAATATACGGTGAGGAAAGGCATCTACGGTCACTGTAAATTGTTCATTCTTATCTTAATAAAGTAGGAAGTAGGCTCACTTTATATTGCGAGAAAAAAAGGTTTTTTTTTATTCCAGTTTTTTGTTTGTTTGTTTGTTTGGGTTTGGGAAATCAATTCTAACCTCTGACAAAATTAATCCAATTTCAGATGTCCAGATCTGTAGTTACTCTCCAAAACCCAAAATAATCTTACCAAGACGATATGAAATATACAGAATGAATTAAATATCGAGCATAATTCCACCAACAAAATGACAAAACCGCAACTTGACAAGTTTAACCTTTTAACTGTCATGCCCGAGATTATCTCGGGCACAGCACTGGTGTTCGAAAATGTCACGCCCGAGGTAATTTTTTCTCGGGGTAATTTTTTTTTGAGTGCATCGTATTGTCATACCAGAATATATATCGGGAGATGTTTATTTCGGCTACATTTGGTTTTTCCAATAAAAAAAATTGACAATTTGTGTACCCAAATCATCAAAATAATTTGACAGTTAAAGGGTTAATGAATACGAAGTAGCAATTATGTTGAAGGAATAGAAAAAGAACAGAAAGAAAAGGTGCTTAAAAATGTTTTATGATCCGCCTTTTAATATACGGAAACAATGATTTGGATGTAAAACATAGTACGTATATACTTTATATTACGTATGGGAACCGTATGAATAAATATGTTGAAAATACCGATTAGGACTGAACGTAGAAAATGAACGTCGTACTGAAATAACAATAAACCTAGAAATCTTCTAAGAAATTCGATTTCTTCCAACTGAAAATTCAACTTTTCTCATCTAGTCTTCTGGAAAAGGGAGGAAATATATATAAATAAATTCCGCATCCGTCCTCCACGCTAAATTTCCCTATGGACAGAGATACAATTGTTCGTAAACTACAAAGCCGAAAAACGCAAATTTAAGTATTCAGAAGGAACTCTATGGATAAAAAATAATTTTTTTTTTACCTATATAATGCTGAATTTTAGCACATTCGAATATATTTTTTTATGTATGAACATTTTTAATATTTCAGTCTCATTTCTTTTTCTCATTTGTTATACATAATGTTAAAATAATTAGGCAGGAACGAGTCCAATAAATTAGAAAGCATAAAACCTGTTAAAAATTAAACGACAACCCATGACAAATTCCAGCAGCACAGAGCAATAAGACTTTCACCTGATAAGATCAAGATATGTGAAGTAAATAACTAATCTTTTTCCACACCCGACTTTTATTTTTTGAAACAGACGATAACTGTTTTATTTCCCACAATCGAATAAACAGTTTGAATCCCCGTTTAATCTGAAGAGCGATTCACGTGACACTATCACAAATTTCTTGTTACGTCTTCCTTTGATTTTTATCAGCTGTTCTGCCAAAACAACTTTTACTGTTTGAGAAACAACAGTGTTGAGATAAAAAGAAAACAAAATCAGCGCTATTGTACAGCAAGAATAACTTTTGCTTTTTGAGAAACAACAGTGTTTGGATAAAAATAGCAAAAAGTCAGTGCTATTTATTTACACTAGCAAATAACTTTTGTTTGAGAAGGCTCAGTATGAGAATAAAAAGCGAAAAATCAGCGCTACTAAAGTACTAAAACAGCTTAACTGTTTGTAAAGCAATGGTGTTTGGGTAAAAATAGGAAAGCCAGTGCTATATCAGTGCCAAAATAATGTTTGCTTTTTGAGAAACAGGCAAAAGAAGAGAAAAATTAGTGCTATTGGTACTGCCAAAAAAGTAACTTTTACTGCTTGAGAAATAGCACTATTTAGATGAAAAGAAAAAATAATAAGTTCTATTGTAATCCTAAGACGACTTTTGCTGTTTGGAGAAAAAAAAAAAACCAATCATATTGTACTGCTGAATTTTAGAAACAGTATTATTTGGATTAAAAAAAGAGAGAGAGAGAGAGAGAAAATCAGTGCTATTGTACTGTCAAAATAACTTTTGTTGTTTGGTAAGTAGTGTTTGGATGAAAAAAATAATTCTGTTGTAATTCAAAATAGTTTTAATTGTTTCATTAAAAGCAAAAACAATTATTGTTAGGCTATTGCTAAAACAACTTTGGCTATTTGAGAAACAACAGCTTTAGAAAAAAAAAAGAAACAGAGATACAGAAAAATGTCAGTAATACTGTACTGCCAAAATAATAACTTTTGCTGTTTGAGAAACAGCACTATTTGAATAAAAATAGAAAAATCAATGCTACAATGTTGTCAAAATAACTGTTGCTGTTTGAGAAACTGCACTGTTTCGATAAAAAGAAAACAATTAGAGCTATAGTACCCCCAAAATAACTTTTGCTACTTAAAAAACAGCAATACTTGAATAAAAAAAAGATCAGTACTGTTGTTATTATTACAGAAAATTATATAATACTCAATTTAATCGTGCAAATCTACATAAAAGGGACTGAAAGTTCTAAAAATATCAAAATTTGCAAAACAATCGAGACGCGTACACAAACCAAAAGAGAAGTCGATTTTCGCACATGTATTTACAATTTGACTTTTATCGGTAAATTATCATTTACAATTTCCTGCTGCACAATTTTCAATGAAATCAAAATTTATGACTATTACCTTGAAACAAATAATGCTTGAAAATTGCTAATATAACGCTGATTTCTACTCACATTTATAGTAGAAAAGCGATATTAAAGCTTTGCACATGACTGGTATAAAAGCGAAGAAAATATGCAGATTACGATAAGTGAGTCCATTATGCATTTATTCCCGATAAAATCCTAATTTACATTTATTGAATCGAAGAGAAAGCATTTGCCTCGACAGCTTCATTGCGCGAAATAATGTTCGTCGCGAGAATCTGTCACATGCACGTGGTACCAGAAATATACCACGTGCCAAGGTTTAAAAATAATAGAGCCAGTCATAGAGCGAATGCTTTTGATAATGCAAATGAGTCCTAAGACAGACTTAACTTCCATTTTCGAAAGAATCTGACTGCATTAACTAAGTTGTTTTGCAAAATACTTATTTGGAGATAAGAGGCCTTATTTTCGAAAACCTTGATATGCTTCCAAATTAAAATTTCGGTTTAAATCCAGATAGTGATGGCGAAAAGGCAGAAACTAAAACTTAAAAAAAAGTTTTAACCAATCTGGAATAAAATTCTCATATTCAGATTCTAGTTTTTCCAGTTCAAAACTTATTTAAAAGCTTAATAAGTTGCATCAATTTAAATAGTAACTCAAGTAGTAGCACACTCGGCGCGTATTCGAGAGGTTCAGGTTCGAGTTCCGGCGAGGGTATTGCACAATTTTTACATCCCCTGCTTCAAAATAACATAATAACTCTATAGAGGGAGAACTAATTATTCAAGATATTAGTTAAAGCTTTTTTTCACTGGTTCCCTTGTACGCAGCAACAAGTATTTCCCTCTAGTAAAAAAGTATTTCCCTTTAGTAAACAAGTATTTCCCTTTATAAGTTTCTATTTTGCCAGGGTCCAAAACTTTCATGATGAAATTGCACCTAATTTTAAACAAAATATACTAACAGTGTACCACTGAGTTAATATACTCGCATGATTGTAAATTTACTATGATCACAAATAATACTCACATGATTGTAAATTCACTATGATCACAAATAATACTCACATGATTGTAAATTCACTATGATCACAAATAATACTCACATGATTGTAAATTCACTATGATCACAAATAATACTCACATGATTGTAAATTCACTATGATCACAAATAATACTCACATGATTGTAAATTCACTATGATCACAAATAATACTCACATGATTATAAAATTCCAAACCTAGATCTTCGTCACTTTCGCTGAGATGAGTATAAATCGAGAATCTTGCAACATGTAAAATCTTAACAGTCTTTTAATTTATTCGAGTATAGCAAAACGTACAACAAGGGCTATCTGCTTAAGGGAAGGGATGCGTTCTGAGAGCATTTTCTAAGAGAAACTATCCCGCATTCATATTATACATGAGGAAATCTTCTTTTCATAAGTTAGAATGAAGTGCTTATAATTATTTGGTAGCAACTACAGGCGAGATGAAACCTACATTTTTTGACATCACACCCCAAACCTAAAAGGTTCTCGAATCTCTAAGACCTTTCAGATGTCGAGTCTCTTGAATCATTCATTTAAAAATAATGATAAAAAGCTAGGATTTTACTTGATAATACAAGCTTTTATTTAAAGATAAATTTCAAACCTTCCTTTCACGAAAAGCAAATTTAAGACTAGATTTTTTACAAAATTCAATTACTTTAAATTAAATAGATGACGGTACAGAAATTAAGTAAATGAAGCGCGTAATTAAAATTCGTGACTCTTAAAATTCTTTCTTCGAGCAAAATTCGATAACAATAACAAGACAACAGTTCTTTTTATTTTATTTTTTAGATTTATCCGAAATTTCTTTAAATTAAAGTAAATATGGATTTTTCACGAGTTAACATAAAACAGCACTGGATATGGAACTCTATATCTCTTCAGGAAACTCACTCAGTTGTATACACTGCCGCACAGTATTCTCTCTACTGAACCATGAATACTACAGAAATTATATTACAGATCTACATTCATTAAATTCGGAGCAGTCGCTCCCTCTGTCCAATAAACGCTTTTATCCAACCTCAATATAATTAATTTTTCCAAAGTTTTGAGTTAAAAAGTTTAACAATTTTTTAAATTAGAATTCAAAAGACGTCGAATTTTTCCTGAGATTCATGAAAATTCAAGTATCTCGCCCCTATTTGTAACCAATAGCCATCGTGCATTCCAATTTTCTTCTTTTTACTAAGAGACACAGTTATTTTGACTAAGGAATTTAAAGCTAAGACTTTTAGACAATGAAAGGCAAATTCAGAAATATGTACACTGGGGGCGGACAGTTCTATATCTTCCATACTGGGCCGATTGACGAAATTCAACTTGCGTTTTTCATATCTCGAAAGCGCGACTTATGATATGTATTAGATTTATATACAGCATTGTTATAATATACGTATTTTGACACAAAATCGGACTTTTTCTGAAATAACATACCAATTTTTTTCCATATTACCATTTTACGACACAAATTACACCAAACTAGCAAGTTTCGTAAAAATCGCACGAGTAGTTTTTCAAAAATTAGCTCCTCGATGTTAGTTGAGTTTTATATATATTTATTAATCTCCCTTTTTTCTATTAAACTTATTTGATTCTTCCTTTCACATTTCGAAATTCAGGTTCATTCCGAATAAATTCACCCATTTTTTATGATTTATTTTTAAAATTTGTATTTTTACATAATTTTCATAAATTTTTCAAAAACAATTTTGAATTATGATCTATAAAATTTTTACCATCATCTTAAAGTAGACGTATTTCTAAGCATACCTGCAAAAAATTACAGTTTTTTATTCAAAATTTCCGAAGATATATGTGAATTTATATACTGGCGCGTTCTGAAATTTGGCATATTTGTTGAAAGCGATAAAACATCAAATGTGATTCAGACACTTTGCTAAAATTACTTGAAAGTAGGAACGATGTGACTTTTTTCCGGTCACGCACAATTTATGTAAAAAGGTAGGAACGGGTTCCTTTTTCCTGTTCCAGCATAATGGAAGGGAAAGGAAAATAGGTTGCCATATATTAAGAAGTTCGCCAAGTAAATTATTCTTGGCGCAAACTGAAAAAATTGCGCCAAGATAAATTTTCGAATTTTCCCGTAAATTTCGCACCAAGTTTAATATCTAGGCATAATTTGAATTGTAGAATCGAAATATGGAAAAACAAATTGGTATATTGGTATGTTATTTCAGAAAAAGTCCGATTTTGTATCAAAATACCTATTTTAGAGCAATGCTATATATAAATTTAATATATATCCTAAGTCGCGCTTTCGAGAGATGAAAACGCAATTCGAATTTTGTCAATCGGCCCAGTACAACCTAAGATATAGAACTGCCGCCTTTTTTTTTTTTTTTTTTTTTTTTTTTTTTGCGCATTGTACTATCTAGCTAATTTCTAATATTAAAGAATTACGTCAAGGTACTTTAACAGAAATTAACTCAATTCTTACGCCGCTATCACTACTGCAGCATAGAACGGAAAAAAAAAAAAAAAAAAAAAAAAAAAAAAAAAAAAAAACTGAAATGTTTCAGATTTTAAATTACGTCCAAAGGGGCGTTTTTTTAACATTTTGTGTTTTACCTTTCTTTATTAAATATCATGTTCCTCGCACTTAAACCATAAGATCCAGTGCAACAGCAATATCGCAAAATAGTTTTAAAACGAGCATATCTTTAGAATTTCCGATACAGAGACTCACGCGCTGGAGATAAAAATGTTTTTTCTGCACAACGTTGCCATTGCTCGCTTTGAAATCCTTGAGTTTGTTAATCAAAAATTCGTCAAAGTTTTAAAAAATAGGAAATCGATCATAAAACAAATTTCAAATTTGGTCTTCCACATGCTCATATTCGTTGGAGGATTACGTTATTCAAAATTCGATGACTCTATGTACCGTTGTTTTATCACAATACGAGAAATATACGTACATTTATGCAGATTTTTCGTTATTTAATTTCTTCAAATATAATGCAGGACTCTAACATTTTGTGGCAACAGTTTGAAAAGGGAACCGACATTTATGAGTCCGACGCAAAATGCCAAAACGAAACTAATAGTCCTTCGGGATTCAAATCCCTTTGGACTAAAAAAAAAAAAAAAAAACCAAAGTTAATTGGAATTGTATTTTAAAGACAAAAGTTCTTTCGGATTGACGATTTAAAAATAATTTTAGAAAACTGCGAGGGGGAAAAAATATTCCAGATGAATTTTGCTGATAAATGAATTTTAAAAACACTTCTAGAATCTGGCTTAAAAGATCTAACCCGGCAATTCCGGCTTGCAAATCTAGACTTTCGAAACAGCTTTACGTTTGTTGATTCAACATTTTTATACTTCCGTTGATGTAAGGTAGAAAATTCCGCGATGATACAAAATAAATAAATAAAAATAAAATAAAATAATTAAAAAAAACTTTTTAGTTTTCAGTTATTCGCAATTTCACACTAGTTTACTTCTCGTGTCAACTTACGATACAAAAAAATGGTACATACCTCTTGCAACTCCAAAAAACGCAATATGCTGGATTACTTTTCTCATGGTTCCGAAATATGCCACTCCCAAACCTTGGCACTCGACATTTTCGTAAAAGTACAGTCCTGGTACCACGTGCATATGATAGTAAACACCCGCGGCGAATATTTACTTTGCACAGCCTGCTTGTCGGCTAGGCTACCCGCATTTTCAGCCTCACAGCGCCGGAAATGAGCAGCTTGCTGCCTGAGAGGCCTCCGTCAGAGTATTACGTATCAGATTATTGCGTAATAAAGTACTTCCTTGTTATAACCAATACAAACGGCGGTGTTCGCGTAGATCTAAGCGAAATGAAAGTACAGTGAAAACAAAGTGCCTAATCCTTCTCAGGGAAAAATGTAAAACAACAAAATCTCTACGAATCCTAATTCTTACTACGCGGCGCCTCCTTAAGTTTTGAAAATTTCTACCCCTAAATTATATTGTGCAGCGCCTTGACTAAATTAAAAAAAATCTTGCCATTTTTAAATTTTGTTGCTCAATGCTTCTCTAAAAGCTAAAAGTTTTGCCATCCCTAAATTCTGCCGTTTGATGCAGCCGCATAGGTTTCATCGGTTCTGCCGTGCGTACGACTGCCTTTTTTTCTCTCTGTATGTATAAATACATATTTATATATTTACATACATTTATACATATATTTACATATTTATATAATACATATTACATATTTATATAATACTTTTGATTGTTATAAGCGTCCCAAAAGTATGTTATAAGCATTATAGACCAGAAAAGTTATTCGACGCAAAACAAAGGATAAGTTATATGCGACATACGTTATCCGAAAAACAAATATTCGTCAAAGCGTGCTTGCGTTAGCAGTGTTATATAAGTCAGTTATCAAACGTTACAGAAACAAGCTATACACGTCAAACGCAATACGATTCCAAAGGTTTCCCATCCATCTTCCTCTACAATCAAACTGCTCATGAAGACTTTCAGCTCGCCGTGTATTTTAGGTGTCCCCACTCCGCAAAGACACTATACACTTAGAAACATCCAAGCCTTCACCGGGATACGATATATCAGCCGCCAGCAACGCTAACCGCCCTGCCGATTAGATTAGCAGTATGGATCACTTAACTAAGGACAAATGCTGCTAAGTGCCATCCCACTGTCGATCGATTGTACAGAAAGGTAAGGATCTTATAACCTTCTACTACTCCACCAGCCTTAAAAAAAAAAAAAAAAAAAAAAAAAAAAACCCACGACAGATTTTATGTACCTATTTGTACCTATTACAGTCAGCAAGACAATCAGTATTACAAACGTCAATGTCTTTTCTGGGAATCAAATTTCGTTTAATAATAAGTCAGTTTTCTTAAACAAATTATTATCTTGATATGATTAATTTGGAATAATGCCATTATAATAAACAATAAGGCTAAGAATTCTCACGGATTAAATGCAACAGAATGCATATTTAAATTCATTAAAAAATGTGTTTTAGCAAATCTGTAAGATTATCAACAGAAAATTTGATTTATTATTCCCTGAAAATGAAAGGCATATTTAGGTAAATGGATTCATTAAATTGACAACTAGTTATAACTTCCTCTCTCCGTGCGAGTAGAAGACCAGCAATGCAAACGTACTACAAACGTTGATCTGGCATCTTAACTAATCTCACACATTAACTCGACCGCAAATAATAGAGCGTCATCCAAAAGGTATGAAATGAATCCGATTCTGCGAAATGTAAGGAAACAAATTTTGCATTTTTTGTCATATACAATTTTACAAGTAGCCATTTTTCAATGGCAGAAGATCTTAAGTAGCTGAAAAGTTATTATTGAGACTTCCTAAATAAAAAATTTAGTTACCAAACATTTTCATATTTATTATCTTTCAGTTCTAAGATGTAGTTAGAGGTACGTATTTCCTTACTTTGAAATCTTTTACTCACGAATTTTTAGTAAAATCATTTCAGCAGATCTGACATCTACTCTTGGCAATTGCCTTTGAAAAGATAGTTATGAAATGCAGTTAAGAGTTATCATTTCGTTAGAAAAATAATTAAAAGATGCCGGATAAAAGTTTGGGGACAAACGCATATACTACTAAACTTTTTATCTAAATAACAAAACAAACAAACAAAAGAAAATTAAGTCAGCAGACGTAATTTAAATGTTTTCAAATGCAAAAATTTATTTTCATTTATAAACTTGTATTTAACTATAGAAACTAATATGATAATTAAATTTAAATAATTATATAAATAAATTAACAATACAGAAATAATTATATCGATAAATATTTTGCTGAACTTTAATTTCAAAACTAGAACTGCCGAGTAATATTAAAAAAGTTATTACTCAGGTTTTTAAATCAGATAAAAACATATTTTCGCAAGAATTCGAAAAAAAAAAAAAAAAAAAAAAAAAAAAGAGAGAGAGAGAGAGATGCGTCTTTAATATTACAGTAGAATTACTCTTTATCGGCATCAACGGGATCCCAGCGATTTCGAATAACAGATTTTTAAGAATAGATGAACACATATTTCTAGAACTTAATTTTCATATTTTGTGATGCCATCTTTTAACGCGCAAAATCCAGTGGTCTTATTTTTAGCTGTTATAAAAATAATATCGAAATCGTTCACTTTATTTAAAATTAAAATACATACACGTGATTTTATATTGTAGAAAAAAAATTAAACCGCATTTTAAAAATGACCCTATAAGGTATTTCTCCGCCTTCCTTCGTAGTGTGGTGGTCTGCACGCTGGGCCAGATGTCCGTGGTTTGATTCCCAGCGAAGGCGTTGCTAATTTTTCATCTTTCCTGTTTCAAAGAAAAAAAAAAAAAAAAAAAAAAAACCTAACATTGGCGCTTGAACTAAAAGTTTGGTGGATGATGATTCTCCCCACCCAGGATTTCGCGATTGGCTCCCCTAAAAACCCCAGTCGCCCTTTAAAAGGGGGAGTATATAAGGTATTTCTCACGCCTTCCTAGCGTGCCTTCGTGGTGGACTGGTTCTGCACACTGGGTCGGTATTCCAGAGGTCCGTGGTTCGATTCCCGAAGGCGATTGCTCATTTTTCATCTTGCCTGCTTCCAAAAAAATACTTAATGTCTCTGCAACCCTATATATTTTTTCACATTAAAGTAACGAATTGTTTAATGTGATGACAGAAAACTTTGAATGTTTGCTTGCTTAAAAAACTGTGGATGGAGTTTTAAAAATTCGCTGTGTATGCAATGAAGCTTCATAACACCATGTACTGACAAAGATGAACATTGCTCGGCAAATTTTATGAAAGTGTGCCTCTCTCTTCTACTCATCTTTATAATCTTTCTCCTTTCCCAGTACCTATATGATTATTTCCATCTCCTCATCAGAAAATGTGACGGGAACAGACTTGCCTATATCCATCTAAGCCTGCACCTCCTTTTCGTTAATACTAATACCATGGAACTAAATCCCAGATATGGGACACAGACGCTGGATGAGTCGTAAAAGAGAATCTTTGTCACTGAACTCGACCATCCCGTCGCTCGACATCTACCAGCATGATCAGAGGCCACAATTTACACCAACAGCGATGTAATGTTTTTTGTAGCTTTTCAGGAAAGCTCCAAAGTAAATATGGCATTTCTCAATATGAATTGATTCTGAAAGTCGTGGACACAAGCTGGGTTCATATTTCGGAGGAATCGGTACTTTGTCTTTATACATTGGATAATTTAATGACTGGATACGATTTGTAACACTGAGAGGCAGAAACATAACACAAATGTTTTCCACATTTTAACTCTTCAGATTGTCAGTCCATTACATATTTTTTATCTCATAGGTCCAAACTTCGATTTTAAACTCAGGCCAAAGTCCTGTTATTTTGATATTTCCGTTTAACAGGACGTCGGTTGCGAGAGGTTTTACTGTCTACTAAGAATGCAAAAACTAATATTTTGATTTAAATTGAGGCTTGAAAGTTTTACGGATACCTCAAAGGTTGGTTGGTTGATTTAATTACGGCAAAGCACACTAGGGTTATCTGCCTGAGGGATGCCTTCGTGGAGGACTTTCTAACGGATACCTTAAAGGAAAAGAGAGACAACTATTGTGAAATTAGCAACGATCCTCGCTCCTTTATATTCAAAAATTTGACTCTGATATCACAAAATGTCTTTTGAGAGTAAAATTCCCTCTCATGCACGGGTTCATACATCTGCGCATCAACTTGAATAGCATCTTCGAAAACATAAGAAATGACCTTACCACTGACGAAATGCTCAATCGAGTAGAGTTGTCACACCGTTTCTCTATCCTGTGGCATTTGCATGGGCACGAATGATGTCAATACGCTAAGGAATATGGCACCACTTTTGAAGAAGAAAATGTTTTTTAAATTGAGATTTACTTTAGGCTGTCAGGAAAAGGCATTCGCGTTCAAGTTAAAGAAGCACAATAATTAATTAGTAATAAATTGCATTAAACATTTATGAGCATGTATTTGAATTGCCTGGAATATGGCAGCTAAGTGTATTAAAGCTCTTACAGTTTAAAAAAAATTACGAATAATTATGCAAATAACGCATAGACAAAACAAGCATAAATAAAACTCTTGCAGTTAATTTTACTTTTAAAATTGAATGTCATCAAAATCCGTTTAAAGCAGTAAATTAAATTGGCTTCGGTTTGCGCATTCCATTCGTTTCATTTTAAAATTTACCAGACTATGCAAATTTAATGTATCCGAACATCTGTTACATATAACAACTGACAAGGCCCTTCACCAGATTATATAAAATCTATCGTCTGGTGTTAGATGCAATAAACTATATTAACTTTGTGTCAGGTTGATGAGAGATTTTAGAATTATAGCGCGCATAAAACTTTCCCAATTAATAAGAATATCTAAACTATTGAACCAGACTGTCAACGGCACTGTTATATTTCACAAACAAATTACTGCAACTATAATGGCAATAATATTCTCTAGTAGTATATAGTTAATAAGTTAGAGTTAATATTAAGAGTTAATATTAAGTATATAATTATAGTTAGTGTGATAATATAAATGCTTTATAAAATTTCCAACAATATATCTTGTACATTGTATTAAACAGAAACATAACTAAAAAATAAAGAAGATATAAAAGGTATATTGTTATAAGTATATATTGTTATAAGTACTGTTTATTCCATGTACTGATGATTCGTAACACAGATTTAAAATGCACATTACAAATTTACCTCATTTTTCTTCTAATACACGGAAAGTGAACTAAACAAGAGAAGTAGCTATGAGATTTTATTTTGAATGTAAAGTATCAAATTAGATTTAAAACATCAAGATCCTTTCTAAACTACAAATAAAACTTCACAGCAATTTTAATGGAAAATAAAATTGCAAAATAATACGAACCACAGAAATGGAGAATTTTCTTGCACACACGAAAACAGCCTGAATCTTCACTTTATATGGAATTATATGCATTCCCTTCATACGGTATCGAATCTCGGCAAGAGCACTGCGGATTTTCAACATTTCTTGCTGCAAAAATCATTTAGTCTCAAATGTGCCACCCAAACTAAATTAAGAAAATGATATTTTGTCACCATTAGGATTTAATCGACTGGGTTTCGTGCCTCTACCCACTCACTATTTATGAGAGGGGGAGAATATACGGAATTACCGCATGTTTTCGTAGTGTAACTGATTATCACGAGCCGTTATTAAGTGGAAGGTCCGTGGTTCGAATTCCGGCGAGGGCATAGTTGATTTTTCGCTCTCTTAACTCCGAAAAATACATACCTCAAATACAATATAAATATGACACAAAGTGATGAAGTGCCGTAATCCTTCATGTTGAATTATATTTTTAGGTATCGGATATTAACAACATAAATATCTTTGGAGAAATTTTCCCCCAATATTATAAACATGCAGCAACTTTAAAAAGTTTTTAATATTTTCGTCAGAAATTCTTTCACAAGCATTGAGAAATATGGGAGAGACCAGATAGTAAAATTATTATACTTCTAAAAACTAAAATTAAAAATTTATCGGGCAGTTTCCTCACTGAAGTGCTCTGCAAAAAAGAGAGGAAAATGAAATCAAAATTATACCTACATACTTAAGGTACATTATTCAGATATTTATCCACAAATAAAATTTCATAAACGACTCTAACTCACGAATGCAAAGAATTCAAGAAAAAAGCCATCTCAATTTGATGCTGCGTTTACATTTTAGATGCATGATAATTTAAGGGCATAAGGTTCCGTTCAGACGGTGGTATAAATGTCATAACTGAGTTTCGTTGCTAGATAACCAGTTTTTGTAGCTTAGGAAAGCTAGAAAAACTGGTTTAGGGGTTTTGGTATAAAGTTTGAAGTTTTCAATTTTATGCCGTCTTGGTATAGGAGTCGCAATCAGAGCGAATGCGGGAAAGCTGTGGACGCATGCGCAAATTTAGCTTCTCTAATTGGTTACGGCTTTGACCCTGTCTTGCAGGTCTGAACGGAAATCCCGCATTTGATGCCTTTATGACATTGATACCACCATCTGAATGGAAAATAAAAGAACTGCTAACACTTTTATTTCTAAAACTGATATGAATTTACAGCATGGACCACTGTTGGCCAAACTTTATGTCAGTAAAAGCCGCTATGTCTGATTTTACGAAGACAGAAAAGTCGCAAGATTTAATAAGAGTGCAACTAATTAAGTAGTTGTAGGATTTTAAAAACAATCAAACAGTTTTTAAGCAGAAAAAAATATTTAAGTAGTTCAGCAAGGATTATTTGATTAACTACAGTAAACAAAGAATCCTTGTTGCACTCACGTTATATTCTAGGAAGTTCAACAAAGCACAATTTTTTTTAGCTTTTATACAATGTAGTGAATTATCGAAGGTCCACTTTTGTGATGTAGTGAATTATAAGAAGTGATATATAATGAATTAAGCAAATATTGTACGTGAATTATAGAAATTGATATGTAATGAATAAGTGATTTCGGGGAGCGGTATACAGAAGTTGAACTGTCAGTGTATAATAAATACTACGTGTCCACAAAAAGTCTTTATCGAGCCTTTATTTTCGCAACCGTCGGTCGTAGACATATACTTCCAAATGCAGAAATGTTTTTAAATGATTCAAATATTCTTGAAACGAAAGACGGACGAGGAAGGGCGGTGGCTTTGAAGTTTTGCAGTTTATTTTAAAATATATTCGCAAGAACAAAGTTCCAAACATAGTAATAATGTTGAAAACTTTCTTCACAATTGCTGTGCTAGTTGCGAGATTATAACTCTACATAAAATACTTTAGGAGGTATTTAAAGCGCCTACAAATGTTTATTCTGCATTAAACAAATCTTTGTATATTGTCTACGTAACAGGCATGAAACAGACCGCTTCATTGAGGCAGATAATTTTAAAAACAAATAAATAATATAATAATAAAATTATCATTTTAACGTTTTTTAGTTTGCTTGTGAGTCCAGAGAGTCGCCAATTTCAGGGACCGCCCCAGGCTGCAAACTCAAGGACCGTCCCGGGCAGCAGCAGCTCTGGAAAACGCTGAAAAACAAATAAATGTTCTAAAGCCAAAAACTATTAAGGGCTCGTAAACTGTTGAGGCGAAATTCTAAAATTTGGTTTTAAAAGAATAATTACGTACACCCGATGTAACTGTAATTATAAGCCTGCCGGCGATGAGGTGTTAAGATCTAACAGAAAAGTGCGTCAGAGCAGACTAGAAGAAGTGACCATTTTAAACCCTGGAGAAATCCTTTTTCCGATACGTCCCTCCATATCGACCTGTGAACCAGCCCCCAAATTTATCGCCAGTCTACACTCAAAAACCCATAAATCCATCCAAAGTCCCAAATTCCAACTCTCCTTTCTTCCTCGCTCTAATAAAAAGTGAGAATAAAAAATGGATGGAGGCGATGGTAATGACGGTCAGAGGAAGAGCAAGCAAGCTGTGGCTTCACGGGATGAACAGCGACCATTCGACGTAACAAGGTGGCAAAATCATCTTGGCCTACTTTTGGAGAGACACAATGGATTTAGATACAAACGGAAATTCATTTCCCGTGTCCCTTTCATTTGACCACAAAGGAGGGGAACGGACACGAATTGAATTACAAACAATGCTGACCATTCTGTCGGTGTTGAAGGCGATTATTTCCATTCGGGCACGCTCTGGCGAGTATTTTGCGCAAACCTTACTCTGAACGTTTCGTATATGTCTTTTGCGCCTCCAAGAATTGTACAGGCAGATAACAATCCCCCCCCCCATTCTTCCTCAAGTTTCATCACTTTCCACTCTCTTTTATTTTTACGAGAAAAGAACAAAGGTAAGAAAATTGAGGTATTCTTTAGGATATGACACACATGAAAGGACTTGAGATACAGCTGGCAAGTATCAACTCAGATGGAACCAAACTGAAATTACAATAGAAAAGAAATTTACATTTTTTTTAGAATTTAATTTAATAGCCGAATACTTGGTCGTTAATCATGCAATGGACAAACCCATTGCCCATTAAACCACCTTTGACTAGGGTGTACAACAGGAGGCAGCAATATCTGCAAGAAGGTAGACAATTACTAAACATCCACGCTTTTTTCAGGACTCAAACTGGGTTTGAGTTCCAACAATATAGCAGGCAGCTCCGCTAATCACCGTACCGAACACAGAGGCTAAAAATTTAAATTAAAAAACTATATTTCTAAAATATTTAAAGCTGCAGATATTAACCCTGCTAAAAATGCCCCGTAGAAACCCATAAAATTTTTTTACGGGGAATTGGCCTACGGGTACCCGTAGGCCAAATCCCCATAAAAACCCATAGAAAGAAACCCGTACGGTTGTACGGGTACCCGTAGGCCAAATCCCCGTAAAAACCCATAGAAAGAAACCCGTACGGTTGTACGGGTACCCATAGGCTGAATACCCGTAAAAACCCATAGAAAGAAACTTGCACGGCTGTATAGGTACCTGTAGGCGAAATACCCGTAAAAAACCTGTAAACAGAAACCCGTACGACTGTACGGTTACGAGTAGGCCAAATCTCTGTAGAACTGTAGGCACTATAAACAAAATCCCATTAAAAACCCATAGCCAAAAATAAAAACTTTATATGCATATCCATCCATTGACCAAATTTCCATTAAAAAAAATGGATATTCCGTAGGTCTATGCCTTGTAAAAACCAGTAAACAAAAGCATGTACACCTATACAGGCACCCATACGCCAAATCCTGTGAAAACCACTACACAAAAATCCACAGACCAATAAAGTTACCTCTTGGAAAAATTTCTGCACAAAACCCATAAACAGAACCAATAGCATTATACCATAGTGGAGTATCCATACATAGAATCGTACATAGAAGAGGGTATCCATATACAGAATCCCTATAAAAAACAATACACAAAAATAGAACTGTAAATCAAATTTCTATAAAAACATAAACCAGCAGAAGTACATAATTAGCACTGATGAAATGTACAGAACTAAATTGCGGAGAAAGCATGTAAAGTAATTTTAAATAAAACTCAATGCGAATAAATAAAAATTTTAAAATATCTAGAAGCCTACGAGCCCGTCCTTCTTAATGCACGTCAATATCTATAAACATATTACAAAATATTTGTATAAATTCTCTTTACAAAATTTTAAACTACCTTTATATAATTCTGAAAATAAAATGCATAGAAAGATAATAACCAAAGTCATGATTCACAACCAGCGAATGATATATGTACATATATATATGTAAGAAAAATAAGGAATATGCAAAAGATTAAATTAGCAGCGTAAAATTAATTTTCCTTCTCTATTCTAAAAACAGTAATCTTTCTGCACTGCATCATTTGGAGATTAATTCATGTCATATGACTCTTACATAATTTGATGTAAAAGAAACTAAAACTCAAACAGCCAATAGTAATTTTACAGCAGTATTAACTATCAAAGACGAATAAAAATGCATCGAGAACCAAAATTAACTCGGTCTGAATTAAGATTTCACCCTTAATGTAACGCATTTGCTTTTTACGCTTTGTATTAGCTGGATTGCAGTCTGTCTGCTCCTTGTTTCTTACTACACATTTATCAGAAATGTTAATTTTTGGAATAGGCATAAATAATGTGCCAACTTCTTTGTGGCTGCAACATATTTGCTGAAAGAAAAGTTGAATTAAATCTACCTCGACTGCCAAATTTCTTATTCATTGTGGATTGGAGTTTCAACATCTCTAAGCCATCAAAATTCTTGCTGTTCATTACGGATTCAGCTGCTTGTATTCGACTACAGAATCTATTACATATATATATATATATATATAATATCATTTCATTTGATGGTTGCGGATCATTACTTTGACTGTATATATATTATTGATTTCATTATAAATATATACATATAGTACTGTACCTCACTGCATATATTTGTATTTCAGTTCTTTAATTGGGAAATTAAACAATTGTATTTAATCACATCAGCTTGTTTAACAATTTGATACCTAATGAGAAATGTATTGCCAAAGGATGGTACTTTCTAGCATCTGCTTAAATTTTAAGTTACCTACAATGCACTAAACCAAATTAAAAAACAAAACTAGAAGAAACATTATTAACAAGTAAGCAAAAAGAATACAGGACTTGCAAATTAGAAACTTAACATAGAGTTCAAATTTAGCATACTTGCTATCCCCTTAAAGCTCGCTTACCAATGATAGTAACACCCTGCAGCTTATTATAACATGCATACACATAGATGTTTTGCGTGGAAGAAAGGATGAATGCAAGAATATAATGTAGTGAAGAAATAATAATATACAAACACTGTGTCGACCCCTTACTACAATACTTTGAATGTTACCTGTATCTCTCAAAAGATAAATGAAACATGAAGATAACATATAATAAACTTAATAGTACCCAAAATACAATAAATTATATTGTAACAAAATGAATTTTAAAAAATTTACAAGTTTCAACAAATACCAATTCTCAACGCACAGTTCGGGAATTAAGAAAATATCTCATAGCGTATAATGTTTTATTCCGTATCTCACTTTTAGTGCTATATAATCTTCCACAGATTTTATATAAATAAAATCTATAACATAATGGGTATTTATAGTATATGTAGTTCTTGATGTAAAAAAGATAAACTTTCGTACTGTAAAAATTCCATCTATGTGAATAAGTATGAATATACTCATATACACATAATTATACTAAATAACTAATTTAATGAAACTAAATTCCTGTAGAAAAATGGGGAAAGTGTAGAATCGCCCACTGCTTGGCGTGTTTTTAAGAATTGCACATACTCGGTATCCATGTACACATCGACCTATTTTCACTTAAAAAAAATCTCAGAATTGCACAAAAATGCCATTGTGCACTCCTTTGACTTTATTCATGTACACATCAACCTATTTTCACTTTAAAAGTCAAAAGAAAATTGACAAAAACCCAATTCCTTTTACTTTTGTACAAAGTGCCAAATAAATAAGTGGGCGATTCTGCACTTTACCCGAAAAAATATATAAAAATACTATTTACCTATATATATTAATAATTTATTATTACACAAGGTTTTTCATATATCATCTCAAGGGAACATAAATTTAATTAAAGAGATGCATTATTGGAATAAATTTGAGTCAGTGTTTTAGGTGCAAGTTATTTAGATTTCTATTGTAGAAAGAATACTTGAAATAATGTACAGAAATATTATTTTGAACCATAAAAATTCTCAATAGTAAAATTTAAAGTACTGAAAAGGTAGCTATTGTTTTTGACAGTAGATTATATAATATAAAAATACCTCATGCTGAGCATTTTCTGAAATTACAATGCTAAATGAAATTGATATAGTGCAGTATTTAGCAATAATAACTTTTTGTAAACAAATGTGGCTATATTCGCTTAGTTGTAATAACAAAACTGCATTTGTATAAGGCTGTACAGAAGATTTATTTATATGAGTTTTCATCTGCAGAGAACAACCTGATTCCCTGTGGAAGTGATTCCGAAAATAATGTTTAAATATTACTCTAACTATATTTGAAAGCAATGCTACAACAGTGCCCTTATAAGACTCATGATCCGAAAAGCTTTGGTTTGAAATGTCTTGTAAAAACTTTCAATTACTTCTGCAAAATTCATACCCACGTAAAAATTACTACACCGAAGTCAATTGATTATACAGCAAAACGTTCCAGAAACAATCAACTCCACAATTCAAGATAATGCCAGTTTCCTGTAGCCTGACAAAACTATGAATGATTTTTAAGTCCTGTTATTTAATTATTGTCCTGACAAATGTGCCATTATCAGAGGTGGTCATTTAAGAAAATAACCACTATATGAGGTTTCAACTAAATGTAATTTTTTTCAAATAAATAATTCACGTTTTATACTCCCAAGACTAGTACATTTAATATTACATAAATCTTATTCACAAATCTATTTCTATTTCAAAAGCAATTTATGAAAAACACATTTGAAATTTTCTTCATCAAACTAATAATAATGAAAATTAAAGTATGCATAAAAATGATTATATGTGTTTTAACAAAATAGCACAAAATATTTAATGTAAAAATGTGGTTCTAGTCTCATACTTGTAAAGAAAAATAGACCAAAAAGAAAAAACAATGTAAGCTACTATGATCATCTAAATTTTCACATAATTTTAGTAGTGGAAAAAAGATTCCTTAAGGTTGTATGTCTTGTCTACCCCATTCAATAAGTAATAAACACATTAAATACTTCAATGTTTATTTCATTAATAAAACTTACCTTTTTTGCTCGCGAAATATAATTAGTACATTTTTTAAAACATAAAAAAACATTCTTTTTGCTCGGCCACATCACATTAGTCGAAAAATTCAAAATTGAATCATGCAAGATCATTTTTAAGTAAGGTATGCTCAAATTTATTAGTACATAATATTCAAATGATAAAGCATCTACATGAACAAGCTTTAAAAAAGTATTTCTAAACTGTAATCAAAAAAATAAATTTTCCAAAATACAGTTTCAGTAGAATGCAAAAACTACATTTCTGCATCTGCACACTGAAACAAATTATCAAGCCTGAAATTATCACTTTTCAGTATTTAAGCACATTGTTTTTCAGGATAAAAGTAAAGATGGAAAATCAATTTCACGCTCAGAAACTCCATTTCACAACTAGTCAGTTATCAGCAACGTTCTCTCAAACATTAGACACGATTACACGTGCATGGCTTTAGTGGTATATTCATGGTCAGTGCTGGTATTTTATTATTTATTACTAATTTCTAAATAGTAAAACATAGTAAAATTTGTAATACAGTAAATCCTAGTAAATAATATATTGCATTACTACAACCACGAAGAAAATAACACCACCACCACACAACGATAACTAGAGCGGCGCCATATTGCTTGTTTGGGAAACTTCTGAGAGTGGGGGAGGGAGGGGGAATTTTTCTTCACGTCAGCGTTAACAGGGAGAAAAGTTTTGCGATTGTGAATGAACTTGTTCGCGTTAAAGAGATGTTGGTTGATACCGGTGTTTATTTGTAATATCAGAAATGTAAGTGCTTATGTGTTTGTATTCAGAGAACCAACTCGTAGCAAAAACCACCTCCCTAAGACGACCGCCTCTGAAAGAGACCAGTATTTCTGAAAACATAAGTATACTTTGGTATTGAATATTCCCTCTGTAAGGCGACCATTCACAAAGAAAATTCTGCAAGTGTGTCTGGTCGCCTTAGAGAGATTCATTCCGTAGATGCAATCTCCCTAAGACGACCACCTCTAAAAGATAAACGTATCTCTGAGAACGTGAGTATCTATTGGTATTGAGCATCACCTCTCTAAGGCGACCACTTGCAAAGATGAATTTTTATTTGCAGTTGGTCGCCTTGGAGAGACCTCGTTGTGTGTGGTGTATATGATTACTGTTATTGTTTCCGAAAAAAATTAAATAAAAAAAATAGCATATTTAGTAAAAACCCTCTCTAAAACGACCACCTGCGTTTACAGGTTACTCTGGTGGTCTTAAAGAGATCATATTTTCATTATGTTATTAATGTAAAATTATTTAATTTTACATTATGTATTCATTATGTTTACAAGAAGTATATTAACGTCAGATAAAAAAATAGCACAAACCCATATAAACCAACAGAAGATTTATTCTTATATTGATACCAGTAAGAAAACCAGCAAAATTCAATATAAACCTATACAAACCAGTACAAAGTTCTGCCATTGAATGTTGGTTGTATGGGTGTCAATTGATACCAGTAAGAAAAACCCACAGAGATCAATAGAAACCAGTAAAAGTCAATAGAGACCATCAAAAATTCTATAGGTACCAGTAGAAAGTTTTACTGGTTTCTATGGGTCATTTTGAAACCAGTAAAAAAACCCACAGAGACCAACAGAAACCAGTAAAAGTCAATAAAAACCCATAAAAAGTTTTACTGGTTTCTATGGGGCATTTTTAGTAGGGAAATTAAATTTCAACGTTTACTTTAAAAGTATAACTACTATTCCTAAAAATAGACGCAATGGAGCAAATGTAAAATTTTGAAACACAAGCAATCATCACAAGTGTTAAGATTTTGGAGGTAATAAACAATGCTTTGTCGGCTCAATACAGGACACCTTGAAGCTTCTTAAAGTTCAAGATCTTTCCTGTTTTGATGAGTGTCATACGTATTTCAGTTTTTCCTCTTAAATGAACACATTTACGGCAAAAATTGAGTCTAATTTTAAACACTTTAAAATGATTTCAGCTATTTCAATCAATGTTTCTTCTAAGTCGCGTGGGTGCACAGTCGTGCACTGATTTGTAAGCATTTGGTCAGTTCATCTGACCTCCCGCGCATTCATCTGCTACGTAAGTAGTACTTAAAACATTTGCGATAATATTCGCATTTTAATGATACCAGAGGATACAGGATTCGTTAGGAAAACGTATATGCACTTTAACAGATGGTATCTTCACATTGTTTTGGAAGTTGAGTTAAATTATCTCTGCAATATGTAGTATTGTTTTGCTTAACACATGTCAATACCGTTATGACTGTATTATGTGACGTATGATGTATGCTAGTGAATCAAAATGGCCTTGGAAGACCTGTAACGAAGGAAGTGTGTTATGTTAGAGGTTCTTAATCAAGAAATTACAGCGGCATATGTACAAATCTCCGCGGACTCATTGACTCATTGTTGTTAAGCAACCTTTCGGCACTGTGCTATCTGTCTGCCGCCAGTGGCCACCACACCACCACTCACAACACATTTGAGCTCTATAAACACCTGTACAGGTGCAGGAAGATTTTATTAAATCTAGCTTATGATATGTATGACTATATTAAACCAGAATTAAATTCGTTACTAATACACAATAAATAATTTTCTTTCGTTAAATGTATATACATTTTTCTGACGGCCCCTGTGTTTTGCATAACAGAATTTTTTGCATCGCGTCTGTGATTCTATGATAAATTACACAAGACACCGGACATTGTCTATAACCCTTATCAATTTCTTAAATGAATACATAATAATTTCATTCATTAGATAACAAAGCCTTACAATGAACAAAAATAAGAGATGATGGGGGGGGCAATCAGTTTTGAAATAAAACTCTAAATCCGAATTTAGGTTTAAGTATACAAAATAAATTCAAATAAGATTACAAACAAAAGTTATCATGCTTATAATCCATTGGAACAAGGGACTTATGTCAAAATAATGTTTCATCATTATATCGGCTTTAGTTTCAATAAAAAAAAAAAAAAAAAAAAAAAAAAAAAATGCTATGTAAGTTTTCAAAAGAGAGGGGACTTGTTTTCTTTTCTTGTGGAATAAAACTCAAACCACAAATTTCATATTTTACTAAGAAAAAGAGAAGGAGCTTAACCATTTTCTTTTCAAAGTCCTTCCATTATTTTTGTACTTAACGTAATCCTAATATAATGTTAAAAACTTTATTTCGCAACGCTATGTGGATATAATACTACAAAAATATTAGCAGCACAATACAATATAAAAAAGACATTTAACTCTCAATAGATAAGTTCTTGCATTGCAAATTAAAGTTTTAACAAAACTTAAAATATTATTCACAACTTAAGCAACTTTCAGTGCTCTACAGATATTCGGAGATTTTTCCGAAGATTATAATTCCTTTTATTCCTTTCAAAATTTTTCCAATTCAGTGATCCTGATCGGCTGGAGTTTTCACATTTTCATCAGATCTAGCTTAAGTGATTGATAAATACTTTTAATCTTCTTTTACTCATATTGTTATCTACAAAGATACCTAAAGCTCAAGAGCAGTAAACAATTTTTTTTCCCTTCTTTAATACTTGAAAGAGCTAACTTCAGGAATTGCTATTTTCATTTTGCACAAAAACGTTTTTACTAACTAAACAGAAACCTGGCTGTTGCCAACTAATGAAGCATGAATTTTTTTTAATCAAAATTATTCTGATGCTTTGTTTCGGACATGACTGTTACAAGGTAACCCATTTAAAACCAATATTATGTCTAAACGCTTTTCGATCGTAACAAGGTTAAGGAACATTTAAACCATTAATTACTGCTATAATCAATGGAAGTTCATTACATTTATGGATAATAAAAACATTTTAAAGTCAAATATAATGTACAGCTGAGTTTCAGAAACCACAACAGACTTTTGCAATGACGCCTGATGAGGGCCTGAGACAAACGATAACTCGTCATCACTTGGATTTAGTCGACTAGGTCGTCCAAATGGGGAAGAATGTAAGAAATTATCCCCTTTCCCCTGTGTGTGTTTTCGTGGTGTAAGTGATTAGCATGTCCAGCTTGTAAATGGAATATCCGTAGTTTGAATCCCGGAGAGGCTACAGATGATTTTTCATACCTCCTACTCCAAAAACCTTAATATTATATACGTATATTAAGGTTAAGATTGTTATATATATATGTGCTTACAATATATGATTTCGTAACGTTTAAATGAAATCGATTAAGTTTTATAAAATGGCAAATATCATCGTTATTCACCTTTATTATTAAATACCTATACTTGAGTACCTTTGGTCTTCACCAATATCATTTTTGGCATAAATAAATTAAGAAAGAAGTAGTTTTAAAGATGAAGAACGGAATTTATTAGTAAAATAAGTAAATTAGAGACATTATATTATTTGAAGAGCAGAGAAACGTATGAAATCTGTTATGATTTTTCGCCGGCATGCGAACTTCGGACCTTCCGACTGCCAGCTGGAACTGCTATTAATTATATCAGAGTAGCATGCAAAAGGAGAAGAAAATTCCTTTCATTCTCTCCAACTAAAATGCGATTTGGGAATGGACAAGAAAACCAAGCCGGCCAAGTCAAAGCGATGGCTCATTATCGTCCACCACACTTCTATTCCAGCATTACTTATAGAGCTTTCTAGAATTTTTAAAGATATACAATCAGCTATGCTCTTGTCGTAATTTGAGTCTTGAATCTTCCGGCTGCTAGCTGGACGTGTTACCAAGTACCCCATGACAGCATGCAGTGGGGGAAGGCAAAAATTTCTTGTAAGTTGTTTAAGTTTGAAATACAGTGAAATCACTCGAGCTGACCACCTCTAAAAGTGACAACTATTTCTCAAAGCATAAATAAAGATCAACACTGAACATCATTGATAATCCATTGGCAATCATGTTAAATTATTCGAATCATCACAACATTTCAAAACACCGTAAGAATTTAAAATAAATACAGTATATTCTAGACAGCCATCTTTCATTCAGATAATTTTGGTCTTCTGTGGAGACGGTCGTTTTAAAGAGAGATCCTTAATACCAATGTTTGTTTGTATTTTTGGAAATACCTATCACTTTCAGAAATGGTTGCCTCGAAGGAGATATATAATGAATATGAAAATTGATGCTGACATTCACTTTAAAGAGAAGAATTTTTTTACATTATCTTTCATGCGCAGCACAAGATTAAAAAAAAAAAAAAAAAAAAAAAAACTGCCTTTCAACAAATGTTATTAATTACACTTCCCGAGATCAGAAGTTGATAATGGCCAAACGATCTAATTCTAATTAAGGTAAAACAAAAACCGAACACAAAAAATGGCAGTGAATAACTATAGTCGGCTAGTTATAATGCTTTCCACGTTTTACCGTTTCAAACAAATCGCTATACATAAAATGAAGATGCAATTACAAAAACAAAAGGAAGATATAAAGATTAATAAACAGATCTATAGACAGAGAATTTTGCAGCTGATTCTTCAGATAAACAACGGAAGTAGTTAAAAACAAAATAACCTCTTGATAAGTACTTCCGCTTTCTAAGTTAGACTTTTCGCAGCGACTTCCAACGAAAGCAATAACTATTTTGGAGAACATAATTTAAAAAAAAAAAAAAAAAAAAAAAAAAAAAAAAAGAGGGCATTGCACAACTTCGATAATCCTGTTCTCTAAGACGACAGCCCCCTTAGAAGACCAAAATCATCTGGAAGTGGTTGTCCTTGCTTAGGACTCATTAGGAGTTTTGAAGCATGGAAACATGAAAGGCCAACTATGCCCTTGCTGAGATTTGAACCACAGACATTCCAATGTTAGGTACATGTGATAACCACTGACACACGAAGTCTTTATAGCCTCGAGGAAGTTTTATCGGTTAAACCTCCCACAGACGATTACCTCTGAAAGTTATGAACACTTCTTAGAACGTAAATAAACATCAGTATTAACATCATTTCTCTTATTCACAGAAGACCAAGAAGACCAAAGTCGTCTGGAACTGTAGGTTACCTTCCTCTTCATGTTTCGCCCCACAATGGCTCAGCGGTTAAGATCTTAATTAGCAGGGTTCGATCACAGGCGAACAGGCTTGCTAGTATGGTCAGTTTTTGTGTTTTTTTCCTTGTGTAACGTCGATATGAGCCACTTTTTCTTGTAAAGTTCATCACAGAGACATCCCTAAGTCTACTAGCGGGCGAGCAGTAAAGTCCTTGAACACTGGTAGTTCGGTCCGAGGTTTCAGTACTGTTGCAAGAAACGTAATATATTCGGTGTGCAGTTTTAAGCGTTATGAGATTAGGAATACATGAACTTATGAAAAGGCTGGCATGCAGTCGTTTACCTGCAAGAGCCAAAAAAAAAAAAAAAAAAGAATGTACACTACTACGATACAGTATAGACTGCTACGATACAGTATAATGTACACTACTACGATACAGTATAGACTGCTACGATACAGTATGAGATAAATGTATTCAGGTACTTAAAATATCAGCTTCAAGAAAATTTAGAAAACGAGATAATAAACAACTTTCTACAAATAATTAAAGCAAAAGCAAGTTTGAGTATTTTCTCGGAGACAAAAAAGTTTAATCTATACGATTTAGATGAATTTCATTCCTATTGATGTAATTTGAAGCCCATTTCAGTGCTTCTAATGAGCAGTCAAACGGGTGGAAATTCAATAATGGTTTGACAGAGTTTTTCTCTTCCCCCTTCGTTTTTTTTTTTTTTTTCCCCTGAGGGAAAACTAATATCAGATCTGAAAATACTAGAAAGAGCTGAGGCCTATTTGGAGTCCATTGTACTCTCTTACAGAATATCTGCTCTCAAAATACATTCGAAAACGAGTAAGACATGAATAAATTATCCTACAATGAAAACTGAAATCGATCTTACTTATATATAATTGAACATATTAAATATTATTTAGCCAAAAATTAAAACATAACTCCTGGCTTTCTTTACTTTTAATAAAAACTATATACTCCACAACAGCAACTCATTCGCTAAACAAATTCATAAAAAACTTTTTACTTCCTCACCAGGTGCCTTCTTTCTGTAATTCGACGTACAACGGGAAGATTCGGAGTTCGAATGCTAGTAAAGACATAATAGTTCGAATGCTAGTAAAGACATTCTCATGTTTGCTTCTGTCAAAATTTCTAATCGCTCCATGGCAGTGCCAGAATAATAATCGACGATAATTCCTAACCATTTGGATTTGGCGACAAGGTGCCCTCCTTCCTAGGCGCCCTTTAAATGTAAAAAATTTTTCTTTCTTCACCCGCGCCTTCGTGAAGTAACTGGAAACAAGTCCAGATGGAAATCGGAACATCCGAAATTCAAATACCGGGCAGGGTATGGCTGATTTTTTGCGTTTCTTCCTCAGATAAAAGCCTAACAGACTCTACAAGAAACACTTAAATTTTCAAAACGTTGCACACTTTAATCCCATATGGTTAAAGACACATTTTAAAATACAGCATCCAAAATTTTTTCTCCCCTATTTTCTTTTTATGTAGAAAATTTAAACAAACTGCCACAGTTTTCTTTTAGCACCTTTAAGTCATATCACATAAAAAGTAAATGCTTGAATGTTAAAAGATGAACATTAGCTGAAAATTATAATTTAACCAATCAAAGGCGTCACCAAAATAAAATATTACCATCTCAATGATAGTGCCTCCTTTTATTAGTAGAATAATGAATTACTCAAACTCCAGGTTTGGACCAAACAATGACCGAAACAGAATAATATTTCGATTAAGACTGATTTAAGACTTTTCCATCATCTTTAACAATTACATGAATGTTCTTCCTTTTAACAGCCTTAAAGATAAATTTATTGAAAATTAAGACACGCAAAGGCAATAAAACATTCTAAGATAAAGGGAAGATGGCACGAAATTAAAAATGGTAAATCCGCTTTAATGACTTCAACCACATTTTATGATGCTCGTTTGCAAAGACACATACACAATGTCCTTAAATTGTGTTGAAGACCTCTGACTGAAAATAGACTATCTATTGAGAATATTCCTACAAATTGACGCCTTGGATTTTTTTAGATTTTCCCCATCTATTGCGTGGAGGACATTATTGGCCTTTCCTGAATCGTGTTCTCTTTTCTTGCGCATCATTGCCACATACCTCACTGCTCATAATGACTCCCGATGACCACACAAGCGGAAGAAGATAGCGAAGAAATTCGCTGGACAAAAGAAGCTAGTTCGAATCAACACATGAAGATCCAACGAGAACAAACTCAGCAACCAATATCTCAGATTTTTCATCGTCGTCATTTTTTGTTTGTTCTGCACTTGATGCCTTAAACTGGAAGCGAAAGGAAAGTTAAACATTTTTAGTTCTTGAAAATTTCACTGTTTTTAATCCTTCTCGATAGTAAAAAACACAGCTTATTAAGTGGAAAAATTCTAGGGTAATGATCTTCATTATCGGAAGGTGTCGGAACACCATTATAAAAGAATTTGTGACGGGACACCATTATAAAAGTTAGAAACGTCAACTTTGAGAAAACTGTTGTTATAAAAGTTGCTTAAATGGTAGGCAAGAATAGGATTTGTTTCTAAGGAAGGAGGAGTTTTCTTCTTTTTCTTCTTCTTCTTTTTTTTTTTTTTTTTTTTTTTTCTTTTTTAATGGGCAAGGGGGCGGAGTCTCTGATGTAAGAAACTAGTAAATTAAATAACTAATTTTAATATGACATGTGCAAGCTTTATTGTTGGTTTACATTGGTACCTTGGTTTATTTAAGCCGTGCATATTAAGCTTTCGAATTAGACTAAGGTTTCGAACATCCTGCTTTTTACTCATATTTTTCGGGAGATACAAAGCTTTTACTCAAAGCATTGATTCATTAAATTTTAATTTTAGACCCGCAGTTTTCAAAATTTCATTAAATAGGTAGAAATTTGTCCCATATTTGTTTATAATGCATGAGTTAAAATATAGTAAAAAAAAATTCCGATGTCTTACGATATTAAATAAAGCAGAACTCATTAATAAGTGATGTTAATCATAACAATAAACAATTTGCAATATAGTTCCTGACAATAACCGGCACTTAATAAGTCACTAATTAGACTTACTTTACTCGATATTTGTTTGACTGAAAAAATCTAAAGTGTGTCTAATAAATTCCTTTTGAGTATACTTATGGCTACGCTATCGGGCGTATGCGGGAGCAAGACCGTAATATTCGCGTACAACAGTTTTTATTTCATTGAGACATACTATATAGTCATATATGACCTTAAACCTGTTTATGCAGGGCTTAAGGGAACTTCATAACCACGATCTGATTGTACAAATCGAGTAGTTCTAACCACAAGGGACTGTCTTCCTCGCAAAATATTTCTGTAGAATTGTTCGATGTTTTGGAGCAAGAAATCCTGAAAAATCCTCTCTACCTTCTCCAGGAATCAAATCCGAATTTTGGCGAGTGCTGGCGGAGTGTGCCGATCACAGCATCACAGGCGCACATACCAGGTATGTCTTCAGATCCTTACATTTCTCATCTAAGAGTGATTAGAGAAGCAAGGTGATAACTACTTCGCCAAATCAAGTTGATGGTGACGAATTAATATCGGGCATGCTGAGTAAAATCAATATTGCAAAGAGAAACAACTTCTTTGCTGGGACATGGACATGATAGCTTGTTCAAAAACTGTTTTCGATCATACGGTGTCGGATCTTATGTAGGTACCTTAATAAAATAATAATTTCTTCGAATTCTCTTGAGACATATAGGGGCCGTTGTTTATAAGCCTTGTCTATGGTATGTAAGTGCTGAATGTATGCTAGTGTCGAAAAGCTTCAAAGATCAATTCTACACTCACCAACAAATACCTAGTCTTGTAAATGCCAGCTAAATTCACTGAGCATTACGCCACTGAAACACACACAACGAAGGTATCAAACTGGATTCCTCTTACCTGTGATTTATGTTAGCCCTCTTAAGCAAGACGAAAGCATCAGAATACATTATGTGCACGGGTGAAAAATGTACATGCTTAAAATGCAAGACCACCAGGTCTGTCCACATAGCGAAACATCTTAAACGAGTTCTGCGATACACAACAGACCCACGAAGATAATGTTAACTAACTTCTAAACGAATTTGATATTCGTGGCAGAGAAATTTCTCTCTCGAAGGAAAAAGGGTTAAGGTTAGTAGTAGCACCAATACCTTGGCATTCGTGAAAACTGGATTTCGAGCAGGGCTAGGGCGTGGTGGAAGGGAGTAACAGTGGAGAACTTAAAACTCGACTCATTCTGACCATTAAGACATTTGCCAACGAAATCAAAATCGGCTTATGGGAGCTTAGTTCCAGATCGCGAACTATTTCTTGTCGCCACAGTTAAAAACGATCGCAAATTAGAACTTGTTTACCACGCATTTTCGCCGAGTCAGTGCCGCTCAAAGTGAAAAAGAAACTCCATCGCCAAGAACAATAAATAATCAAAGCGCCCAACGGCGGTGCGTGTCGAGAATTGTAGAGTGGAATTTAAAAAAAAAAAAAAAAAAAAAAACACCATTTCCTTCCCTCCCTCACTACCAGATAATTTTTTTTTCCTTTTCCTCCTTGTTGTCTAATGCGATGTGAATCACGGTCGTAGAGCGTGAAGTTTTAGCTTCGCGTGTGTGCTGGTGAATGGAGTTGCAAACGCATTCGGAATGGGAAAATGGTCCGAACAATTTTTTTTCTGAACCGAGAAAAATTTTTTTTGAAATAAATAATAACAAATAAAATATCTCTAATCCATTTTGATTTAGGCACTGCAGTTTTTAACCCTTACAACTGTAATAATGCGACCAGATCTTACTGAGGCTATTTCTTGTTTCATGAGACTTTCAGGTAATAAAAATATAGCAAAAGTATTACGTAAAAGTATTACGTTGATAGCTAGTTAGTTTTTAATAGTATGGCAATTATTTTACATTTCTGAAGGTATCGTCGCATTCTCTTGTGCTTGCTCTTGAGGCGTAAGCGGTAGCACATCCACCTAGCTGTTGGAAGATCCCTGGTTCGAATCCTGGAGCAGTATAGCAGATTTTTTATTTCCTACTTTTATTTTCTTTCTAATGCCTCTATTGTTTTGCTTAGAATTAATCTTAATTTAAAAGCTGTCCTATCTTCTCTTTGTTCACATTACAAATACTCCGCTCAGACCAGAAGGATTATGCAAATAGCTACAGAACTTTAAAGCTAGCAAGTCAGTCTGTTTAGAATGTGCGGGAAATTTCCGGAGGCATCATCGATTCTCGTTTAGCTCGAGGTTGGTAAAACCTTTTGAAGGAAATAGCT
Organism: Stegodyphus dumicola; assembly: GCF_044657685.1. Lineage (NCBI taxonomy): Eukaryota > Metazoa > Arthropoda > Arachnida > Araneae > Eresidae > Stegodyphus > Stegodyphus dumicola. Next base: position 65,464,672 of record NC_140779.1, read on the forward strand.
CAGATGGAAAACAAATGTCTTGTGTGAGAGGATTTGGATGGTTGCAAGTTTCAAGGCAGGTGGCAGGTCTGGTACGTGGTAAAAAATCCAGTATTGTGGAGAAACAACGGACCTTATCGTTATGCAGGAACTCACTAAGAGCGCATGAATAAAGTTTGTTGAATTTTAAATATGTATTGTTGCGCAATTTAATAGCTTTCAAGAAATCACTTGTTTACTATTCTCTATTATAAAATAATGAACATACGAAGTAAAAAATAGTTCTGGGTGAAGTATCGTTTGCACACGTTTAAGAATAACTTAAGCACTAGTCAGATATTTGCTACACGAAATATATTGTAGTGCCCCTGATGTACTAGTTTTAAAACGCTGTTGTATATATAGATGTTGACCATGTTCTAGTTAAATTGAGTGTCCTCTGCGACTAGTAACACTAGAGAAGAGTATAGCGAATAGACGCTGTTCTTCTTAAAACTGCAAAAACAAAGTCCAAAGGGTTAAAATACCCTTTTATTTAACTCAAATAATAATAATCACATTTGGCCCCTTCTCGGGCTTCCAGGAAAGCCTTCATTTGGGCTTTAACTTCAGATAGAAAACAAGCAACTAAACTAATTCTAACTATCTAAAATTTAGCCGAAGCTGCATAGAAATAGCTAACCAAGTTGGCCCTCGATTAAACCTCATCGGCGATTACTAACAGGTATGAAGAATACGGCCGAACGTAGTAATTGGTTTAAAGCAACGACATGATCAGAAGGCAGAACACGCTGTACTGAGAACGTCTGAGTTCTTCTATGCAAGAGACTGAAACTTTCCATTAAATATCGGTTCTACCTCATTTACATAAAACGTAATAATGAAAACTCAATTTGGCAGGGAATTGTAGGTGGCAAACAAGAAAATAAAGGGAATGCTTTAAAAATAACTATTATGAAATTAAAATAATCCGTACAACTACTTAAAAATAATTTTACAACCTATATTAACTTTAATTAAAATAATTCTACAACCTATATTAACAATCCGATTCTTACTCTCGGAACAGCAGTGTCCTTTAGTGAAAAAATACAGGCATGAAATATGTCCTAGTAGTGAATTTTCTAAATTCTAGCATTAAACACTGGAAGGAAAACTTGATTAAGAGTAATACAATTTAATGGTAGAACTGTGGGAATTAACTATTCACTTTCTTGCTAACTAATAATTAATGTTTTTCGCGTCTGTCTTCAATTCATTGATAAGATATACGCATAAGTATATGAGAACACAAACACCGACGCAATTAGGAAAAAAAATGCAGAATAAAGGTACAATACATCAACGTCATAATACATTGAAATTTTTAAGGATATGTTCCAAAGAATTTCAGAAGCCGCGTTTATATAAATAATTAGTAAATGTAGTAAGTTCACAAAGAATAAAATAATAAAATATGTAAATCAAAATATGCTAAATACAAATTGCAATCAAATTTTGACAGTGAAATTTCGAAGCTTATTCAACACTATGAAATTCTATTATCTTGCACGAAATCTTTTAGCTTTTTTTCATTGACATTTTTTTCTATCTTTGCAATTAGCTGTATTTAAGGTAATAGCAGACAGTAAGCAGCTATTCAAAATGGGACCCCATCGCATAATTTAATACATCAGAGAAGGATAATGCTTAATGTTACACTGGAAGAAAATAAACCGAAATACACGTGCAGACACCAATTTTGCTGATTGAGCAGGCATTCCAAATGAAGCGTGGAAGAGGAAATTCTCGTTTTTTTTTTTTTTTTTTTTTAATATTGCGTTCCCAAGAGAGGTGAAAGTATCACACTTGATAGGAATTAGTCATCCAATGAAAAAAATTACGCAAATCAGCAAATAAACAGTCGGTCAAAACAACTATTTTATTAATTTTTCCCCCACCAACTGTTAAGTAATTTAATTCTCGACGCGAAAACAAACTCTTTCCATTAATTAATCTGGAATTCCGCTTCTCTCTCTCTTTTTTTTTCACCCCTTTCATGAACACCTGATAGAAAATATTTTTAATAATAAGTTTTTTCCCAATAAAATGCAAACATACTTACACTTTTTAATTATTATGTTTTTTTTGGGGGGGGGCATTTGCAACTACTAAGCACATGTATTTTTAAACAAGTGCTTTTTTTTTAAATAATTTAAGCGCATTAATGTTTTACTGTTAAGACACTCGGCATATTTTTGGAGCGAGAAATATGAAAAATGAGTTTACCTTCAGGGGATTTCAACTGCTATCTGGACGTGCTACCATTTACACCGCAAGAACATACATAAAGAAAGGCGATAATTCCTTATGAGTAGTAGTTTCAGATTCGTTGCAACTGATCTAAATACTTATCTAAAAGATTGCAATATGCAAACTTTCTCAGAAATATTATCTGCAGATTGATTTTTGGGTACATAAAAAGAATCTGAGAGGGGGGGAAATGTTGAAAAAGTGACCGTGTTTCTTCTCTCCTCCCTCGTCACTCTTGAAAAAGACGGTAACAAACAGTAACAAAAGTGAAAACATTAAACCTAGAAACGCTTTTCATATTAATATATCGCACACATTTGTACTTGCGTAAGACATACTATTTACACTAAGACACTGATCTTATAATATTAAAGCACAGAATATATGAAATTTCCAATACTAAATGTAAAAGACGCAATTAACAATAATATCGAAATGTGTCCATAAAGGCTCTATCAAAACAATCACCTCAGATTGCAATGTACCGGCGTTTTCTCTAATTCTCGAAACATGTTTTAAAATGGTTTCTTCGAAACCCCTTCAGGACTTGTAATGAAGTTTCTTTTATTGCATCAATAGACTCAAAACGCTGACCAATAAAGCGGCAGTTTTAAATGCGGAAATAAGGGAAAATCACACAGTACTATACCAGGTAAACATGAAGGTAGTGGAGCTATACTTGTTGAGGTTTTTGCTAAAAATTTATAAACAACAGGAATACTTATAAGCAGGTATATTGCCTGGTGTACAATCCATGAATTATCTCGCACACAATTCACGTCGCTTAGTACGAATTACGTCATCGGAAATTTAATTAAAATTTTAATCCAGTTGGTTCATATAACTGATGCGCAAACTATAATAATAGGGGAGAGTTACAGAGAGGAGACGGGGAAAAAAGTATATATATATATATATATATATTTTTTTTTTTTTTTTTTTTTTTTGTTTTTTGGTAGCCCAAAAGAGCGGTAGCCCAGAAGAGCTATTAGTCTCAAAATGGTATTTTGCCTGAAAAGCCTTCAGATTTTTAGTCCAAAGGGGCTTTGTCCCTGAAGGACTATTGTTTTCGTTTTTGCGACTTTGCGTTGGTTCATTACAAATGTCTGTTTCACTTTTTAAACTGTTGCCACCAAATGTTAGAGTCCTGCATTATATTTGAAGAAATTAAATAATGAAAAATCTGCATGAATATAGGTATATTTCTCGCATTGTGATAAAACAACGGTACATAGAGCCATCGAATTTTGAATGACGTAATCCTACTACGAATATGAGCATGTGGAAGACCAAATTTGAAATTTGGAATTTGTTTTATTATCTATTTCCTATTTGTTTTATTATCTATTTCCTATTTTGTAAAATTTTAACGAATTTTTGATTAACAAACTCAAGGATTTCAAAGCGAGCAATGGCAATGTTGAATAGAAAAAACCTTTTTATCTTCAGCGCGTGAGACTGTGTATCGGAAATTCTAGAGATATGCTAAATTTTAAATTACTTTGCGATATTGCTCTTGAACTGAATTTTATGGTTTAAGTGCGTGAATGATATTTAATAAATGAAAGTAACACACAAAATGTCAAAAAAACGCCCCTTTGGACGTAATTTAAAATCTGAAACCTTTCAGATTTCTGGAAAAAGTTCGATAGTTTTGAAACAGCTCTGAAAGCGACGCGCCGCAAAAGCAAATGATCTTTCAGGATTGATTAACAAAATCCAATAATATAGGAACCTATTCAATAATATCCTTAATTATTGATTGACGATCGATTAAGCACTGAATTTCTGATAAACGTTTTTTTTTTTTTTATTTTTATTTTATTTTTTTTTTTTTTATTATTATTATTTATTTATTTTTTTTTTTATTAATTGAAGTGGATGGTCTACCATAACACAACTCTTCTTCCACGCATTCTCTGCCCTCCTTAAATGCCATTCAAAAATTCTTTTCTGATAAAGTGTAGATAAGAATTAGAATAATCAGTTAGAATAATCAAAGAGAAGATATGAAAAACTGGTTACGCTCTCTCTAGGATTCGAAATCTGGATCTTGCGACTGCCAGTTGGGCGTGCTACCAGTTACACCACAAGAACACGCAGTGGAGAAGGCAAAAATTCCCAAAAAGGATTGTCCTGAAAGGCTTTTTGCAATATTTCAAACATTTTTGTTGCATAAAATTCCATTCCAAAAACAAAACTTAATGCACATTCTTAGTTTAGTCACATTAGCCCTTTGGGAAATAGCAACAAGAAAAACTCTTTATTGATTAAACGTAGATTTACTTGCAAATGATTGGATTTGGATTATTCAATTATGGCAAAGCACATGAGGGCTATCTGCCTAAAGGGAAGGATGCCTTCGTGGAGGACTTTCTAAGGAAAACTGGCTCCTACACACGTTACACATGGGGAAAAACACGAAAACGCCCATACAGCCAGGCTGTTCGTGGGATTCGAACCTCGGACCGAACTACCAGTGTTCAGCGTCTTTACCGCTACTTGCAGATGAAGAAAGGAAAATACGGATTGTTGCCAGATATGGATGCAAGTCGTAGCAATGTCTGAAAAGTTTTTACAAACGATTTTTTGAACGTGCGAAATTTAGATGAATCATTCCATGGACTTCTTGGTCACAATGGCACACCCTTGTTTGTTACATTTCATAACGCTAATGTGAATATTATCATCTGAACAAAAAAATTTACTAATTCTTAAAAGATAATTTAAATGCGACAAAAAACAGCACTTTTGCATATTGAACAGGAAGGAAGATAGTAGGAAACACAACAATTGTTGCCTGAACAGCTCAAGTTATCAAAGGGGGGGGGAAGAATATGAATAAGTCTTATGCAGGGCGTTCCTTCCAAGAGCAGTTAAAAAGTGCCTCAACTGTCTTATGCCTGTTCACAGGCAACCAAGCGTGAAATTTTTTACAGGGAGAAAGAAAAGCGGTATTCCGACTTTATTCTTTTAAACATGTTGGAAAAAACGTACTTACTCAAGGCGGAAAAAAATGGGAAAAGGTGTGTTTCTTTTAAGAATCTTTGTTTTCAGTGTAAAGAAAGCAAAGAATAAGCAAACATTTTCTTCTGTCTTGACCGTGGTACCAGATATTGTAACTCTCATGGCAAAACACGGGTGTTTCTATTCGTTCTGAACTTTTCCTATTTATTTTATTTACAAGTTAATGAAAATACAGCCTTGCTATCAATCTCTTCATGGGAAATTCGAGTTAACGGGAAATTTTATTAGTTTTCCTAACTAGCATCGTCCTTTTCGTCCTTATTAACTTGCTTGTAAATGAATTTAATTTATATAATGACTGACCTTCCTATAACAAAAAATATCACGTCTACTTTTAAAGATATTAATACAGAAGCAAGCGTCTTTCATTACTTACGCACTAATAATATTTTAATTTTAAAGGTGTTAAAATTTCCATGACTTTTCAGGGAAAAAAAGATATACTCTGGTTTCGAGAATGTGTAAGACTTTTTCTCCTTGCTTCCAGCTGCCTGCGTGGTGTAACGATAGCACACTCGGCGGGTATTCTAGAGATCCAGGTTTGAGTCCCGGCGCAGGCATTGCACATTTTTTATGTCCCTCGCTCCAAAATAACCTAATGACTTTACAGTGGGGCCTGAACTAACAGGTGGTGGACAATAAAATTCTTCACCACCAGGATTTGGCGGCTGGGTAACCTAATCCGCAGTTGCCCTTTGGAAGGGAGAGTATGTAAGGTATTTTCTCCCTCCTACCAGCATGCCTTCGTCACGTAACGGTAGCAGCACACTCGGCGCGTATTGGAGAGGTCTAGGTTCGAGTCCAGGCGAGGGTCCTGCTCATTTTTCAAGTATCCTACTTAAAAAAAAAAAAAAAAAAAAAAAAAAAAGAAAGAAAGAAAGAAAGAAAAACCTAATGATTCTACAAATAAAATTAAGTTTTCCAGGAACTGAAAAGGAGATTTGAAATCTTTAGACGCTGATCGGCTCAGTACCAAAAAACATTAATATAGAGTTCCTTCCTTTCCTCAAAATGATAGTCTTATTTAAACAAGAATTTATCAGATAAACTTTACTATCGAATAAAAATGAAACGCCTCAGATGCAATTTTTCCATAAAGTCATCTGCATCTTGTAAGAGTTTTAAGTATCTGTTTAGTCCAAAGGGGCTTTGTCCCTGAAGGACTTTGTGCTCGTTTTGCGATTTTGCGTTGGTTCACTATAAATGTCCGTTTCACTTTTCAAACTGTTGCCACCAAATGTTAGAGTCCTGCATTATATTTGAACAAATTAAATAATGAAAAATCTGCATAAATGTATGTATATTTTTGGCACTGTGATAAAACAACGTTACATAGAGCCATCGAATTTTGAATGACGTAATCCTACTGCGAATATGGGCATGTGGAAACCCAAATTTGCTTTATTATCGATTTCCTATTTTGTGAAATTTTAACAAAGTTTTGATTAACAAACTCAAGGATTTCAAAGCGAGCAATGGCAAAGTTGTACAGGAAAAACATTTTTATCTCTAGCGCCTGAATCTCTGTATCGGAAATTCTAAAGATATGCTCATTTTAAAACTATTTTGCGATATTGCTGTTGAACTGAATTTTATCGTTTAAGTGCGAAGAACGTGTTAATAAATAAATACAACACAAAAAAATGTTATAAAAACGCCCCTTTGACCGTAATTTAAATATTTTTTTTCTCCCTGTAAGATCTGTGAGTATCAACTCGTAGTACCATAAACACAGACAGATGTCTTATTTTTAAAAAAGATTCTCATTTCGAGTTCAAGAGCTCTGGGCTTTAAATAATTAAGTATCTAGCAGTCTGCAGTTTAATCTGAGAATACATTTCTCTGGTTACAAAAATTAAATCAACATTCGGGAAAAAAAAAAAAAAAAAAAAGAATACACTAAAAAATAAACATCATTAGAAATGAAAAAAACTATGCTGAGTTAGCAAAGAACGGCATCAAAGAACAAAATTTATAAAATAACTTGAATAATGTCATTGACTTCAGCTTCCGTAAAAGATTTTTACGACTTTTTATTTTTTACTGCACAGTACTTTTATATTCCAGATTGAGCATAACTCGATTAAATATATTGCTGTGGATAAAAACAACTTCGAAATATTACATCATCATCATCATCATCACTGTTATTATCCCACGTATATTTCTTTCCCGCATTTTGAATAACAGTTTTGTTTCAAGTTAATGGTTTATGATAGAAATTACATTATCGTTCAATAATAACGATATTAACTTTTTATTTTTAAAGAAGATCGGGTTAATTTGAAGTTCGGTTAATACTCCATTGATTAATCGGGATTTGACTGTGTGTACCAAACAGCGTTCCGCAACAAGCAATATTCACGCTTTTTACTTTTAGAGTGGGTCCTGTTAACCCGAAACCTGGCTAATACGTTAGGAAGCTAAATGTATGTACTAAACAGAAAACACACTGCAAGAATACAATACACTATACAGTACATTTTATTATTATTATTTTATTCGATGTGTTTAATGCCTTATTGTGTACAAGTTATCAATTAAATTTACTATACCTAGTAAATACATGACATGGCCACGGTATATATCTACGTTCGATATTACGTACAGCTTTATGTAAGTGGGGTGGGCTTGAATGCATTTTCCACATACATACTGTGCGTCGTATTTGAATTTTTTTTTATTCATACGTCAACAAAACACGACTTTCAGAAAAGTACCACTAATCAAATGTTCCTGTATATTTATTATGAAGCCATTCACGTCTAAAAAGGATAAATTAAGATCTGAAATGGCAAATAAGCTATTTACCAAAGCAATTATTTGTTGACTTTTTTCCCTCCTTTGGTGTCTTCCCTCGCTTGCATTATGCTCAGCTCACATGATCAACCAACCGTGCAAATGGCATGTATTCCTGTTGGTTCTGTTCCGAAGACCAACGGTGGACAGTCTGTATCCCAAAGATAAACGGAATGTCATAAAGCTTTTAAACTTGGATTCCGATTCTGCCCGATAAACATCACAGAAAAATCGCTTCTATCATAGTGGTTTACTGAATTAATGCAAACTTCGATACACTTGTCCCCCTCCGAATAACAAAATAACGCATAGTTTTCTAAACATTGTTTACATCCTTACGATTTGTACTTAGTAAGGCTTCACTGGACACATTACATTTGTATGATCGACAATACATAGAATTTACATTGCACAGGACTATACGATCGACGCGACTAAAATGATTTAATAATGAATAAACTCATTAATGCACATTTACCACTTGCCAAAGTCGTCACATGCATACATGCGATCGACACTGCAGAGAATTCACTTGATAAAACATCGACGCAGCGTACAATATATACTAGCATAGAGTGGACATTTCCATAACATAGCCAAAGAACGTAATAATTAACAATGGCGCATAATCCAGAGGCCAACAATTTTGTTAAATTGTCATTTTTAGCGTATTTGTATAGGACTGACACCTACATAGACTCGAAATTGGTTTTTGAGCTGCCGTATCGATCTTGTGTCGGCAGAGAGGATGCGTTTGCAGCGTCTATCCTAAGCCGCATTCCCGTTGCACTTAATACTCATTATAGCGTCTTTTTTTTTTCTGTAGGATGCGTGAGATCATTACAATGAGCTTTACCGGCTTATTATACGTAGTGCCGATCCTGACATGCATTCCTTTTTAGGAGACAAAACTATTTTTGTAACAACCGATCACTAACAGCATTTAACTTCTACAGTTAGTCGGCCACACGATGTAGTGTTTAGGGAAGCCTACTGCGGTACCGAAGGGCTCAGACTCTAATTTCGGAGAAGGCATGGATGTCTGTAAATATATAATCTCTTTGTGGCATGAGGGGCACTCTAAATATATGGCGAGCCGAATGTCTACTCGTGGGGTTTGTTGGGAGGGGAGAAGGTTTGGAAACCCTCGAACCCCCAGTCTGGGGTGTTTTCCCTCAAAATCGGGGTGGAAGAAGAAGTCCAGCCTCCTTGAGGCTCTGGCAAACATTCTTCCACAAAATACATGCACAACAACATTTACAACTAAAAACACAGGCTTTCCCACCTCGTATTCAATCCTCCACCCACACATCGTTCCCATCTTTCACATCAAAAAAGTAATCTCAAGTGAAGCACGCATGATAATTCCCCCCCCCAATCCTCCAAATGGAATTACCTTAGTAAAAAACAAAACAATTCAGAAACTTACATCTGTAACTAATCTCCATAATATTCAACATAACATACGTCTGAAAGAGATCAATATTTATTTGATACTGATTTTACGAACATTTATTAATTGTATGAAACTTCTGACGAAAAGGAACTCGTTTTAGTGTCCCATAAAATGTATAGTGTTTTCACAAAAAAAAAAAACCTCTCAAACTATGACCGAATTTTTCGAATCCTTAAATGTAATTTACACTAACATCAACCCGTCCCAGTTAATTTCAGTTTCTTCTGGACTGTTAATTAACCCTAAATTACATGAATATTTATTTGGGCACCGAAGCTATGAGTGTTGAAATTATTTCTTTTTCCCTCCGATGGATTCATTTTTTCTTTTATTTTTTATCGTCTATCGCCGACTAGGTCACGTGACTGGCGGCAGAGAAGGAATGTAATACACTTCTTTTTTAGTTAGCTTGAGGGCGACGCCTTGAAATGATCTGTTCTTGGCCGCATAGCGGTAATTGTTCTTGATAAACGAATATTGGCCCTATGATGGGAAAATTTATAATATATCTATGATTTTGCTTTCAATAATGTAAATAATGTACATAAGCTCTTCATTAAATGTTTTGTTTTTATATAAAAAAGTAGAATCGTGAATTCGTGAGCATAAACGTGACAATTTTTATATACAATGAGCTATTAAAAAAGCTCCTCAGAGAAAGAGAAAAATATTTAAATGTCTTGTCTTGTGCACTATGTAAATGTCTTGTTTTTAGAGTGTTTAATAAGTTATTTATCGCTTGTTGTTATTGGCAACAACATGCATTCAGTGATAACTCATATCTCACTACTACCACTTTAATAGTAGGAATTTCAAAAAAGAAAATATATTTCTAAACCAGTTTGATGCACGTAAACTTTTTCCAATAAAGGCAGTTTTCTTGCCTCATCAAGTAGACCTTTTTTACCGAAAAAAGTTATTCCACACATTTTGTTTTCTTCTTCCATAATAGTAAATTCCGTACTCTGCCATATTTAGTCACCTCTAACAGCAATTTCATTTTAGATTCCTGCTCTTGACATTCTGCACGCATTTTCTGAGAGTCTAGCACAGGTAGTTTCACTTGAAGACCTTTTCTGGAATAACGTAACGGCATTCATTTCAGAAACAACAAGATTTACCATGCCATCAATTGTTTTCATGAATTTGTTCTGTATGTCATAAATTCCATCACTCATCCCCACTTTCATCGTCATTGCCACTAGGCACTTATACCGTAAAACAAATTTTCATTAATATCAATTCCACTAACTGCTTTATATTGGGGAAAAAGATATTCCACTAACTGACTATCTTTTTCCCCAATATAAAGTGTTTCACTATTTATTTTCTTAAACTTAATTATATAAAACTCATACAAAATGCATAAAACCATAGAAATAACATGAAATGCATGAACAATGAACCGTCATTTGATTTATAGAAGTACCACCAGACTCTCACTGAATGCTTGATGTTTCTAAACAGCAGCATCAAACATTCAGTGAGCGTATGTATTTTTCATACACACGGAGAGATAGTCAAAAATAAAATTGTCGTTTCTGTATTTATTTTCGTTTCAACCACATATATATGGTACTAAAATAATTTTTAAAACAGCAAAATTTATGTACATTCTGCAATATATTACGAATATAATATATATAATTTGGTAACAACTGGCTATCAAGCTACTCTACATTTTTTTCCAAATATTTTGCAACATCTGTGAATGTAACTAAGAGCTACATGCCAAGAGCTCGTATGAACGTTCACTAGATGCAGTATCTTCAATTGAAACGAAGTAGGTGGCTGTGAAAAGTAATCCGAATTTATGTTGATTAGCAACATTCTGCAAATTCTCATAAAATATCCTCAAGAAGTATTCTCGACAACGTACGTAATCCATTGTCGCCAGAGTAGTATGTCAATTTGCCACAGCAGTCAGTCAACAAAGTCAGATTAAATCCTAATCACTTTCCAATCGCTAAAGCATTAAACATCACAATGTCAAAACAGCTAGTCAACAAGTCAAATTAACCGGGAAAAAGTGGAATTTTGCTTTTATTCCGTGGTAAAATTACTCCCCTATGTACACCGCATAGAAGGGAGAAAGGAACTTCAGAAGAAACTATTATTTGGTGTTCTGCACTACGATAAAGAATATCAGAATTGACCTTAACATTATTGCGAACGATAGAATCCAAGCATGCGAGGTTTCTATCACTACATAAGGAAAGAGTTTGCACATTGCTATGCATAAACGCTTCTTGGAGCTCCTTCACGGTTTATGATTTATTTATATTTGCATTCACTTGCAGCTTGTCATCAGAAACTTATTTCGAATGACTTACCATTACAGGCTTATAAATTCACTCAGCCATGCGCAAGATTACATCATTATACCTTTACCCATTAATCATATCATACTCTGCTATTTTGTTATTTATATTTAGTTGCACATGGCCATACTCTTAGGCATTCTAATTTCTAAATTCTGTCATTAGAGGTACCATGATCGATTGCTAATGATCCCCTTGTTAAGATACTGTCATCCTTGCGCAGAGGCCATGCTAATCTTCTCTGTATCGTTCCAGTTTTAGCATATGTACTGCCGAAGCAAGCATATGTATGTTCTTTCCTATGCGTATCCATCAAACTTGATGCCGCTCTTGCTACTAACACTTCCAATCTGAATATAATCTAAACAAAGTTCACGAATATCACCGTGACCAAAAAGTAAAGGGTGCATTATATTATTCCCCCAACTCCTGTAGGCTTGTTTTTGTTACCAGTCCTCTCGATTTGAATGTAATCTTGATCAAGTCCATGAACTTTATTGTCGCCAAGAGATAACAGTTACGTTGTATACTGCCCAACTGTTCTTGTAGACTTGTTATTGTACTCGTCACTAATCCTCTTAATCTTAATATGATCCAGAATCGGATTATCGTGGTCAAGAAGGAAAAGGTACCTAGCTGTTGTCGTTGGGTAAGGAGTTCGGCATCTTATACGGGAGAGTATGAGTTTGTCCAGCTACATCCCAATCTTGATGGAGAGAACCACGATGAACGAATCCAAGGGTCTTTTACCACTTTTCTCTACCTCTTCTACATTCCAAGGGTCTTCTATTTCTTGAAGGGACGGTATTAGTGCCCCCATGCCATAAAGACAATACGTGTTTACAAGCATCCACGCTCTCTCCGGGATTCGAACTCTGTGATACGGTAGCTGGCATGAGGGTTTTATATACGTTAATAGCAATCATTCTTTAGCTTATCTTGTGATTTCGCATTCTGAATTTCGCTTTAATGAAGGTAAAAAATTCAGTTTAAAAATTCATAGGGTTTGTTTATTCTAGAGCTCCAAGTAAGTTCGCTACATGTATACACCACTAGATATGGGCATCCGCAGGCGGAACGGCAAATAAATTAAGAAAAGCTGACTTAGAGCAAGGCAATATTTGCCTTCACTGCCAGTTGTTAATTCTGGAACGACCAACACTAATTTTAGAGATTACGTAAATTTTCTTTAAAACGTGAAGGGAAAAAAAAAGCGAAGGTCGATTACTTTCATTCCTGCACAGACGTCTTGACGGAGGTCGCGTGAGAATCCATTCTCAAGACTTCCGGAGCCCATTGAAGTCACTTGTTTGGTTAAAGAGGAGAATGCTCTCATCAGGCACAGACTGTTTGCTTAGGTGTTCAAACACCTGGGTATTATCTCTGTCTAAGGGTATGAAAGTACAAATGCGCAAGCTTCTTTTAGGGAACAAAACTTCCTTTTTTTGGGTGGGGGGTCAATATTGCTTAGCATTAATTGAATAAACTGCATATACAGTTTTGAAGAATTTGGCTGGTGGGTAATTACAAAGCTACATCTAAGGTACACAAGATAGTTGCCCATAAAATTTAAAACAATCTGAGCGCATACTATTCTTAGTCCTTTTATAAGTATTTATTTCTTTCCGACGAAACTACTTCGTCGGACTGATAAAAGCAAGCAGCATAGCATAGCTAGAAGGGAGAAGTACTATCGGAAATGGCTAGAATTTGGATGTATGGATAAAATACGGCACAATTCTGACGTTCTTTCCTGTGGATCATAACTGGAGAAGAAGGTGATCCCTGAATTATACCTAAAAGATTCGTAATTTAACAAATTCCAATCCGTCTGAAACGACAGTTATTGCTTTAGAATATTAGGGAGCGTTGGCACAAGGATTTTACGTCATAACCAGCACAAGCTGAATTTCCATTGCTAGGTAACCAGCGACTGCTACGTCGCGGAAATTGATATAAAGATTTTATCTGAATGTTCTAACTATTCCACTTTATGTCACACTGATATAAAAACCGATTAACTATAAAGAAGCAAGTATGATATGCCATTCAGTCTACGACTTCGTTGAGTTAACTGCAGAAAGACGTATGCTCACCTTTCTTTTTCCCAACTGGATACGACTTAAAACTCTGATCTTCAGGTGTGAAAGAGTTGATGAATTTTACGCCGTAAAACTGACAAGACTCATGACTAAGCCATCATTGTGGCAGCGCTCATTTAAGTAGCGTTCTGACGGCGGTATAGCTATCACAACTATTGCAGTAATAAGCTAGCAAATCTCTTTAGCTCAGTCCACACCAGAAAAACAGGGTTTAAATGCTTGCTATCCAATCGAGGAAGGTAAAGTTGTGCATGACTGAATGTGAAGTGACTTAGTAAAACCGTCAACCGAACGTGAATTCCTCTTTGCTTCGTTGTGACTGGTCGGTTTTATACCAAGTTGGCATAAAGTCGAAAAGCTAGATCATTTAGTTAAAATCCTTAAACCAGTTTTTGTGGCGTAGAAAGGTCTGGTTACCTAACAAAGAAGCTCGGTTTATAGCTCTTACGATCGCAAAGCCCTCGTCTGAACAACGGACAAAAGGCGAATTTCAGATTGCACTTGAATATCACAAATTCAGTTTGCTCTATGAAAACATACAATTTTCTGATTATTACCTAGCATTTTATGCTAGTCATAGCAATTATACTTGTGTGTAGAGATGCTAATATTATTCTTTTAAGAATGTAACAATTTTCAGAGACAATACATGATCATTTATACACAAATTCTTTCCGAATTAGAATCGATAAAGGAAAATATCTTTGTTCATGAATTTATAATGCAAAGATAAATAGTTCATGAATGAAGTGATTTTTTTTCCCGTATAAAGGACATTTTCCTTTATTAAGTCATCCACGATGGCATCCGTTAAGACAGTTAGCACTCACATGCTTTGCTCTAATCAGTTATTATCAGAAAGACGAAAGTTTATTAAATATCTTAAAAGAATCTCTTACTTTCATAAACACGAAACGTGAACTAATAGTCAAAGACTGCATAGTTATACTCGTATTTAAATCTAAGATGGCTCAGAAAACTCTAACCAGGGTATCAGTTTGAATGTCGACATCAAATAACGCAAAACCGAATAATTACAAACTGAACCGAGTTGGCAGAAGTAAAGGAGCGTAGCCTCTAGAGGCAGAAACACGCTCTGTCTTACAGTCCAAAAACACTCAGCTTAGATACTTTCTGTCTCAATTTACATTGTGTTGAGGAAAGGAGATGTTATACTAGTAAAGATCTAAATCATAATAACTGGTTAGTTTCAAATAATAACTGTCCAAGTTTACATTCATAGGATTGATATTACATAGAATCAACACTGCATAACGTCGATACGACGTAGAAGTGACATCGGCATACTATCCATGCACTAAAAAGGAAATTTCGATAATGATCTAATAATAAATAAGAAGATTAATGACTTTATTATTTGTACAGACTTGCCTGCATATTGCGTAGTGCGACACCAACGACACCGTCAACACGACATAGAATTGACATACGCACAGGGCAGATACTGCGTAGAATCGATATGTGTAGGATCAACATCAGAATAAGATGGAACGGCAGTAAGAAAGATACTGCATATAGTCGACAGTGGGATACCGTAGACGAAGTTTAAAATTAGTAACGGCACATTATTAAGAGGGAAATAATTTTTATTAAATTATTATTTTTACTTGTTCTTACATAGTACCTGCATAAGATCGACAACGGCAAATGATCGAAATCGGTTTAGGGGCCTGCTGTCGGCAGAGAAGCTGTCGATCCTACCATCCAATTTCCCATATTTTATGATAATTGCTAAATCCGATTCATTTTCATCGCGCTCTTAAGAGCGGATTGGACTGGCTTATTTAATTATGACCAAGCATATAGAACCGAAACTTAAGAAACAACGGTCGTATCCATGAAATGAATCCAGCAACGGATCTTCCTCTGCACACGGAAAAGAAACACTACAAGAAACCTACCAACAGGCTTTGGCGTGGCCAAACGCTGAATTTTGAGTTATGTCAATGTAGCTGACTGTCAAACTACTGTTTCGCTTCTGGTGTTCTTATGTAGTATATAAGTAGGGTGTTACGGAGCCAAATCACCTTTTCGTTATTTGAATATTCCGTCATCGCCATAGCTTGTCGTGGTTTGTAGGAAGGGGGATGGTAAAGCAGTGATAAAAAAAGTCTTGAAGCCCTAAAGAAAAGATGTCTTTCAGGGATATCTGAAGCTCATTTGATTTGTTTCCGTAATTAATGAAGTTACGAGGAATTACAGGATAATTCTGTAGGCTGCCGAAAATCTGGGCCTCTTGGACTGGAACTGTGGACATAGGAAGTAATCAGGCTCTATTAATGAGGTCCTGCGGAGTCCGCGTACGGCAACTTTCATGTGCGCTTGCAGGAAAGCTCAGATGCGAACGGAGACTATCATCTTGATGTAAATTAAAATAAGTAAGCTTGTAATATGTAAATAATAAATTATTTTCGACGTATTTATAGACTTTCGTCTATTTTCACCAATTTTTATATATTGTCCTATCACCATTTCAGACGTGTTAATCGATTCACCACCACCTTGTATGATGGCATTCTTCTAGAGCAGGGTTTCTTAAACTTTTTTCAATCGCGACCCCTTTTTTATCACTGAGATTTTTTTTCGCGACCCCTGGACCCCATAATATTTACGAACATTTTGTGGGACCCCGTCAGCATTGCAGAAATCCGACACATGCGTGAGTGAAACCGTCAATTTTTTCACTTGTACTGTAATATACTATTGCAGTTAGGTCCTTGACTTTAATTTCTAATTTTAAGAGATAGAACAATGTGAATATTTCAAATAAGCAACAGACGAAATGACAGCGCCACGTGCAAAGAAAGTAAAATGAACGTTTATATTATAAAAAGAATGCGTCGAAACGTTTTTGTTTTTCCTTTGTCTGTATTGTCTTATCTTTATCTATTTTTGGATACATTGTGTAAAAATATTTCGTAATTGTAAAGTTATTATAAGTTAAAGAAATATCCAAACTGCTAAAATTTTTGGCGACCCTTTGCTGCAGGTGCCGTGACCCCCATGGGGTTCGCGAACCACAGTTTAAGAAGTTGCGCTAGAGTATATTGTGTCGCTTCTTTAACACATTTTTATTACATTAACATTTCAATTTGAATTGCCTTCAATTTTGCGAAATTGAACACTACTCTTTTTACAAACTGCAACGTTAAAACATAAAAGTACAGGAATTTTAGCAAAATTGAACGTGATGCGTGCACATGTACTGTTGGTGGGGACAATCTGCAGCACACCAAAGTCGTCCAAAAACTGTCGTAGCAATTTTATCTCGGCTTTCCTCCCTCCTTTCATTATTTTTTTTTATCTCGCACGGCCCTACCAGAAATGGAGCATAAAGAGAGGAAACTAATAATTTATCTCTGCACCAAATATCGGAAGCAATGGCCGACCAAATCGTCCATCGTTGACCATTGCTTCTGAATTATCGTTGCGCAGCACACGCCGGAAGTCGCGAAGCGTTACAGCATAGCTTCCGATTCTTGAACTATTTTTAAAAACGCTCGCAGGGGATCTGGCCAATCTGAATGCGAAGATTAATTCTGCAGCCGCCCCACCTTATTTCCCATATGAACCCACCTGCAGAGTGCTTTCATTTGTTAATATTAAAAATATAAATGGCCCTTATGATAGACAAGAAAATTCATATTAATAATAAATCACCATATTACGTAACTTAATTATATACAGTTAACTAGAAGGGGGATATTATACACAGTTAACTAGAGTTTCTTAAACAAAAATTCGTTAAAGTGTTTCAAAATATGAAATCGATTATAAAACAAATTTCAAAATCCATAGGCTTTAGGTACCGTTGTTTTGTCACAATGCGAGAAATATACATACATTTATGCAGATTCTTCATTATTTAATTTCTTTAAATATAACACAGGGCGATAATATTTGGTGGCAATAGTTTGAAAAGTGATACAGACATTTACAGTGAATTGACACAAAATGCCAAAACGAAATTAATAGCCCTTCTGAGCTAACGCTCCTTTGAGCTAAAAAGAAAAAGAAGACATTTAAGTTTGACTTCTTTAATCGGGTTGATGCGGCCATTTTTCAAGGTCCGTTGACAATAAATCAATATATATTTCCTTCAACATGTTGACTGCATGGAGGTCACCAGTGGCCAGCACTCCCCTTGGCTACAGCACCGTGGGGGGCCACCGGTGACCGGCGACCCGACCAAATATAAAATGTATAATTAGAGTAAATATCGATACTGATAAATTTTTAAATAGTACCATTGTTACTATAATGGTTTGAAAAATAATAGATCGCAAAATTAAATAATAAATCGCAAAAATAATCTACAGCACCTCGCAGGTCACCGGTGACCTCCACAACGAAAGGTGCATTAAACACGAACCCCCCTTTTCCTCTGTAGATATTATTTCAACATTATATAAATCGCATAATAAAAAAATTCATATTAGCGCCATCGGCAAACCACGTAAAATGCGCGTGGCAGTCAACGTGTTAATGCCGTTTACGATTTAGTTTCTTCACTTCTGATGAAAACTGAAAATAACGGAAATTTTTTGGTCTTCCTTTATTTACAGTGTGTTCTTTTTATTTCAATTTCTGATTATAAATTACGTACTTTCGCAGATTAAAGTGCTTGAAAATAAAGGTTAACAGTTTTTCTCGGATTAACACTGTTTTTCTGTTAACTTGGGACATCAGGGATTCCCAATGGGCTCGATATTGACCCCCGAGGGTCAATGGAATGTTAAAGGTTCAGTTATGATCAAGACGTTGATAACCAACTATGCACTGGCAACTTATCAGCATAATGAAGAATTAGTAAAATTCAGAAAACATATTCTAATCATCTTATACATACTGATTGTTCAAAGCCAGACAAAGCAAACTGCAAGAAAGATACATCAGTCTAACTGAAGCTAGAACGAGTATTTTCGGTTTTCCTTTCTAAAATTCATTTGTTTATATCGACACTGAATAGTTAAGAATTCCATTACTTTGATAATTTAATGTGACAGATAGCCGTTATATGTCTCTACACAAAACATTGCTTCCAAATATACTTTAAGAATAGTTTTTCGAATAATTTTACCTTTTCAGCCTTACAATGCATATCACGTTTTTTAAAATGTTCCTCGCATTTTCTAAAATGACAAAAACTTTAGTTAACTGAAATGCTGCATCGGAAACGTTGTTCCTTAAACATGTAAATAAGGAACAGTCAGTCCTATTCTATTAGAGACTACGCATTCTACAGCCGTTAGAACATACTTTTAATAAGGTTCGAACCTACTTTGAATACCTTTACAACGCACTCTTTCGAGTGGTCTTTCTCATTGTATTTGAATGTTTTGCATAATTAATAAGATAGCTTTTTACTGTAAGTTATTTTTTATATAGCTATTCCAATAGAAAATGAATTCGATTATTCTTCTAAATGATATCATACGTTGTAATTTAATTTGCATAATCATTCTTTTTTATTATATTCAATACGCCTAGTATAAAGCTTTATTTCATCAAATTAAAATCTAGTTGCCATCCTTTAGAAATAAAATTTGAAAGCTTTGCCGTTGTTTAATTTTTCATTAAATATGTCAAAAATAGAAATTTTTGACTAAGCTAGCTGAACAAACTCATTACTTTTAATAAACATTAGAAAAGGGAGTTAGTTACAATTCTATGTATACTTGTATAATCCGGTTTCACTGTACTCACTGCAGTCTGGATTAAAAATTTCAAAACAAACTAAATTTAAATTGAGAAAAATAATAATCAATTTTAAGAAAACTTATAGACTTATTTTTAGTGCAGAAGTGATCTTTTTATTTCATTATATAATCAAATTTTGTTTTTGTAAGATTTTAAAATTATGCGATAGGATGTATATTTCAGTTTTTCTGAAGTTCTCCGTTGTTTATGTATGTACCTATGCTCAGGCCTTTTGTTCTGTCTGTAGCGATAGCTAGACAACAGAACAAACTGTTCAACTGTTGTTAACTGTTGTTCAACAGCTAAACAACATTTAAACAACTATCATTATCATCACTATTAATAGCTAATCAACTACAAAAAATGGAATGATTGAAACTTTGTCACAGCATGCTGTGAAAACGGATTCCAACCCTGAACGTAGCTTTACATTCCGCTGAACGATAAACGATTCGTTGCTACAAAGAAATGTCTGAAAAGAAAAAAGCAAAAGAAACATCTAAAGACATCGATATATCAATTTTTATAAAATGAAATCATTTTTATAAGCATTTAGGGTACTATTCGGTTTCGAGGGCCGTAAAAAATCGCCAAACTATTGTTGATGCTAATGCTGCCAAAAATAATTGCGGCAGCTCTAATAATTGCGGCAAGAAAGGAAGTATAATAGTAAATAACTATCTAAGATTGATGTTTTAATTTAGATGAAAGGTTAATTTCATGTAATACTTTTTTATTATTATAATTTATGTGAAAAAGTCTAAACATGACTGAATGGAAGCATAAGAGTATAGATCATTATTATAATTTATATAAAAATTGCTAAACATAACTGAATGGATGCCTGCATCGCTATTTCGCTACCGACTTATCGCTAAAGCATAATTTCATCTCGTTGGTTGTTCAAACGTAATTTTCTATAATGAATGATGCCTTTTCTTTGAAAATATTCTCGGTAAAGTGCAGAATCGCTCACTTATTTGTTTGCCGCTTTTTACAAGGATGAAAACAAATGGATTTTTGTCAATTTTCTTTTACTTTTTAAGTGAAAATAGGTCGATGTGTACATAGTTAATATCAAGGGTGTGCGCAGTGCCATTTTTGTGCAATTCTGGGAATTTTTTAATAGGTCGATGTGCACATGAATACCGAGTATGTGCAATTCTTAAAAACACGTCAAGTAGTGGGTAATTCTGCACTTTACCCAAAATTCTATTGTCGACTTTTCGTCATGGGCAATTCCCAAATTGTTAAATCCATAGGATATCAAAAAAGGATTTAAAAATTAAACTATTATTTCAATGGCGTCTTAAGAAATATAGAACTATATAAACTTACGCAATCTGCAATCAACGCGTACTCTAGATTTGGCGCGCTGTTAATTGGGTGCGTTTGCTAGATTTGTCGCTTTTGTGCATACATTTTCGCTACAATTTTTTTACGGCTCTCGAAACCGAATAGTACCGCATTTAGTTTAGTCCGATTTCAGGTGGACCGATTAGCCACGCTATATGCGAAGTATTACTGTATCTGTATAAAGTAAACCTGTGTGAAAGACTTTTGTTTCCAATGTAAGTTTAAATTGTAATTTGTTTTTAATCAATTTCAAATCCATATGAATTTCTTTTCACCATTGTTGGGTAATTTGGTGCTTTTTTTTTTTTTTTTTTTACTTTAATTTTTGAATTATAGTTTATTTTGAACATAATCAAATTCATATTAATTGTATTTCACTGTTATCGAGTTATTTCGTTAAAGACAAAATGAAAATGTAGATTGACGGCTCTATCAAGAAGAGAAGTGTGCTAAGGCAAGTATAACAAGTTATCGATAGATGTGCAACTAAACTAAAGAAATCGGATATTCTGGAACAGTTGTGTGTATAGATAACTTGGAGAAGAGAAAAACTGCTAAGTCCAAGCCCAAGTTGCTACAAGTCCGGTTAATTGGACTTGTTCCGAAAGTGTATGTGTGTGCGTGGGGGGGGGATTTTTATCTAGAAGTCTAGTATTTTTTATTTCGTCTTCCGTCGACTGAAATTGGACATCATCTTTTTAAAAGGGGTCGAGACAATAAAAGGGTAGGAAATTCCAGGTGTACATCGTTCTCAGTACTATTACGCTAGTAAATAGGAAGTTGACTCATAAAGAAATTAACAAAAATATTTAAATAGTAAAATCTTGATTAGCAAAGATTTTTTAGCAGTATTTGAGTTTTCATTAAAAAGCATAAATCTGATTTATATCAAACATAATGAACTTAGCAATAAGATTTTAACAAAGGAATTCTGTTTTGATTTATAACATTTGGTATAACTACCATACAGGAGAAAACTACAAATTTCTAAAAGGTAAGAGTATCAATAACGGTAAAAAAAAAAATGAAATGCGATAAGCATTACGTGCCCTTCATTCATAACAGTCATCAAAGCCTGAGATACGATTGTTTCCTTTTCATTCTTACCTATGATTTTATGATAGAAATCTTGGAATTTCCATATTGTCAGAATTTTTCAATGGCTCAGAGTAATTTGATTACTTACGTTACTTAGATTATTTTGATAATGTCAAGAACTTCTTCAAGATATCTTAATAAAATCGATTCTTTTTTTCAATAAAAAGCATTTCGATGCAAACATAATCGTCCGCCAGCTTTATTCGCTAATAAATCATTCTTATTTAATAGAAACTTTCCCATAACTGAAACAAATATGTGCATTCATTGTTCATTTAAAAGAATTCTGGAAAAAAACCCTCTGCTGCCAAAATTAATTTCTAAATTCAATGCTTTACTTTTATGTTAATTCATTTCGCACGTTCGACGTCTTCCATCAGTCTTCACCAGAGTATAAATTTGGTTGTGTTTAAACAGTGAGCGAATTAATTATTTACAGACAGTAACTGTGGAAACCATACAGTACAGTTGTCTAACCTTCCTCGATCCGTAAAATTATTGTCTTCTTAAATAAATAGGGGTCTAACTGCAGTTAAATAACATAGGATTCTTCACAACTAAAAGATTTATTAAACTACATATTGCAGGGAAATTAAAATTTAACAAATAATAGCCATTACTAGTTGTGTGGTTTTCAATAACTCACATAAATAAGTATAACACATTGTCTAACTTTCAGCTACTTTACTAAGGACGGTCGGCCCACCTAACAAGTTAGCGTATCGGCCAGATAGCCTAGCTAACTATATTTAAAATTGCCTAGGTTTCAGACCCCCAGAGCTGTCTTTGGTGAAGATCAATAGAGTGGTTATGTTAAAGAAATAACTGGGCATCATCTGATAAGGCTCCAACCCTGCGCTTTAACAGATACAAAACTCAGTCAGCTAGCTGGGCAACTCGTTGTCTCAGACTAAACAACTCGGCTGGATGGTTGCCATTCAACATAATTACGTTGATCTTTTCTTTTTGAATTAACCAAAGTGATGTTCTCATACATTGCTGTAATAGAATATTTGTTGAATTCAGTGTTCCAGATCAAAGTACTTCAATAATTCAACTTAGATTGATTGGATTACATCATCGTGGGAAAACTCACTGCGGTTCTCTGCCTAGAGGAACTAACTAATTTTGTAGACCGCCTCGTTTGCTTTCGAAGAGAGCTTTTTTAGGGGTAAACTGTCTAACACCTTTTACCATGGGAAAAACTCATGCAATCGGCGGGTTCGGCAGATTTTGAACCTAGGTCGAACTAGCAGTATTATGCAGTTTTATCCATTCATCCATTGGTGAGACCTACTTAAAACGTTGAGAAGCTTGAATTTCAAAGAATGTCCAAAATGTAAGTAACAGTAAAATAAATACTCTAAAATGTGACCTGCAGCATACTTATTATAACACAAGTAATTAACGGATTTAGGAAGGGTTCATATTACAGCTGCTGAAGAACTACACTGGATTTCATTTGTATTCTAATGTAAAACTATAAATAAAATTTTAATTAATTAATTTTTTACCACAACTGGATTTCATTTGTATTCTAATGTAAAATTATAAATAAAATTTTAATAATTTATTTATGTAAATTCGAAGTCTGTTTGAACTAATGTGAGGTCAAATTCCACCTCTAACACTACTTTATGTAGGTTCGACGTCTATTTGAACCGATACGATAAATTACTACTTAAATTAACTCGAAAACTTTGCATCGATACATAACAATGCAAACAAAAATTGCCGTTACCTTTAGAATCATAATTCTCTTGTCGTTCTCAATTTCAAAAAGCCATTCTTTATAAAGTATACAGTAGTATCGTTTATTGGTAAACGATTAGTGAAATGTTATATTATTCCATCATATATATGCATATATTTATATACATATAAATACGTATTATAATTAGTTTATTAACCTAAAAGCAACGCTGTTCTTGTCCTGGGTCAGTAAAAAAAAACTAATTCTCTTCATTTTGCTTCCTAAGTCATCGCAAAAATTATTGTTACGGAATTCCTATAACTTATTTTAAGAATGGAAATAAGACTGATTGAACAAGTATATGAACTACAACTTACTTTTAAAATAACGCCTGAAAGAAATAGTAGTTTATACTTATTTCCCATCAAAAAATAAACACGTCATATCTAAGTAACTAAAAAATAATAGGGAGAGAATTACATCTAACGGCAGGGAGTTGACTTCGGCACGAATACCCCATCACACTGCGATATCATCAGTGAAATCGCTACCTGTAATCCGCATTCAAATGTTCTTCTATAAAGGTAAAATGGCGCAACTCAGAAACCTCATTTATTCTAAGTCATAATTGACAATGCTGCATTTAAAAAAGTTGTTGAGAAATACTTTTGAACTGTGTATTGAATAGTAAAATAAGAAAAGTAACTCAATTTAAATTTTCTTTAAGTGTATATTTTTTATGATCCTTCAAATAAACCTTCTCGTTATTCACTTGAGTTATATCATTTTTACTCGCTAAAAACTCTACCAGAGCGATTTTAACAAGTGCGTGTGGTCTTCAGCCCACACACAGTGCACAATTCTACAAACATTAAGTAGCAAAAAGCAGAAGAAACAGAACCGCTATTTAGACAACAAGGATTTTATTTTGTATGATAATTACCCAAAGCTTACAGGAATAAATAACTAAAGAAATGAAAACTCATATTTTTTTAACGCCACCGCATTTTAACCATTTTCGCCTACACGCTCTTTCACTCTCAACCGCATCTCAGTGTTTGGAATTTCTCTCGATCTTTTTAGAGAATATTTATGTGCAGCACGGGTTGCCAGATTAAAATTCTGATTTAAGCGAAGCGATATGAATAGAAATTAAAGATGGAATATAGGAATTTTCGAATCCCACGTACCTTAAAGGATTCAAAATCGAATTTTCCCGCCATTTTCGACATTTGAATCTTTTTCGAATCCCAACATAAAAAAACCCCTTAATCGTAAAACAAGATAAAACTTTGAAAGAATAATTTTATTCGCATGCAATGAATGCTTTCATTAAAAATAAATAAAAGAAAGTAATTGTTGCAACTTCAATGGATCTAGTTTACCAACGTCATTTTGCAATGGCTCGGAACACCACATTCTAAATTTTCTGAAATAAAACTTAAAAATCAAAAGCCTTAATTACATACTTATTTAATTTCATTTAAATCTGTCTAACACACATAATTCAGCTTTTAAAACTTAATGTTTGGTGAAATGCAAATCGGCAATTATGTTACTAATAAAAACTTTTACTATTAAGTGAGAGTTATTTTTTCGTCGGCTTATTTTCATATAGTATGAAAGTTAGGTTATTTCAGTATGGCAAAACACACAAAGGCTATCTCTTACAGTGAAAGATGCCTTCGTGAAGACTTTATAAGGTTATGTTACTTGCTTATGGCAAAGCACATGAGAGCTATCTACGTAAAAGAAAGAGTGCCTTCGTGAAAAGCTTTCTAACGAAAGCTAGCTCGTATTCACGCTACACATAGGTAAAAACACGAAAAACAACCATAGAGCGGAATTGTTCGCCTGGGTCAAGGCAGGATCAAACTACTTGTATTCAGCGGCCTTATCAACTTGGCCATTGATGCGATCAGAAAAAAAAAAAAAAAAAAAAAAGCTCGTATTCGCGCAACTCATGCAGCCAACCTATTTGTCTGGGTTCGAAATAATAATATTTAACGGTCTTATTCCCTCAGCCCTCTTAGGGCTTTATAGGAAGGATTATAGAGAACCTTTCAAAATTCGGATTTGAAGAAATTTAGGATTCTATTAGAAACCTAGAAAAACCTAATAAATTTAAATAACTTTTTCATACCGTAATCAAGTCAAAAGTGAATCACATGTAAATAAATTCGGAAGAACCTTCCCAGGGTACATTAACGTTAGGTACAGAGAAAAATCATGAAAAATTCCTATCCCATTTACTAGGATTCGAATCTGGACCGACCTACCAGTGTTCAATTATCTTACGCACTCGGTCACTATTAAGTTACGTAGCTAAAAATAAGCGTTCTTTAGCCGTGATGCGAAAATCCAGATTCGTTGCGAAAGATGTTAAAAAAAGTCTGGAAGCTTTCAGATTTTATATTACTCCCAAAGGGGCGTTTTTCTTTCAGTTATACATACATATACCTTTCGACAGGATTTGGACTAATGCCCCTTTAGGCTAAAAAATCTAAAAACATCTTTAGAATTTTCAGTAGACAGTTTCACGCGCTGGCGATAAAAATATTTTATTCCCTACAGAGTGTTGAAACTGGTTTGCTTTGAAATCGTTGAGTTTCTTAATCAAAATTTCGCTAAAGTTTAAAAAATATGAAGTAGATAATAAAACAAATTCGAAATTCAAGATTGAAGCTTCCAGTTGCCCATATACGTTATTCAAAATTTGATGGTTGTAGATATCGTTGTTTTTTTCACAATGCGAGAAAATGCATACCGTCATGCAGATTCTTCATAATTTAATTCCTTTAAACATTATGCATTGAATTACTGTTAAATGCAAATTTAGATTTAGTTTGAAATGTTGCCGTTCGTATAAACAGGAAATACGAGCATAAAGCTTTTTTTGTAAACTGTTTATCAACTTTGTTGATATCTAAATGTTTATTTACCAAGGATTGAAAATAAGATAACGAAAAGAAGATAACATTATTAACGAAAAGTTTACTAATATTGGAGATGAAAGTAAACATATTTCTTGTTTTCGAAAGCGAAAGTGAAAAGAATATTTCCTTGGGCTGCCAATGACCTAAACCAATGACCTGCTTCAAATAATTAATTCCAATTTTTTCAACACCGGTCAATCGTAGGGCCATTCCAGTCACCCCGGACATGATAATTCATTCTAAACGATTTTTAAATTTTTTATTTATTTCAGTTTTAAAATTTATTCCTGAAATGATTCAAATATTCAGCTGTAATAACATTTTTTGCTACATGTTTCCTTTTATAATGTGAACTGGCTTTTCCCTGCATAAAAATGTGCGTTTTGTGCAGAGCCGGTGCAACCGGTGTACATCGAACAAGATTTAGGGATAACAAAATTTTTAAAACTTATGTGAGGGACTGGGCAGCAAAATTTATGGGCGACCAAAAAAATATTTAAATTTAGGGAAACACTGAGCACCAGAATTTAGGACGCACAGAAAGTGCAAAGGAAAGCAAAACAATACAGCTGGCTCTGGCTTCGTCAGATTAGTTTGAATACTCATAACAAAAGTAGTTTTAGTTGCCTATTCTTAATTAACTACAGACAGAAGCAACAATTTTCATTCCAGTTTAAAAAAATGCCGATTCCCCTCATACCGCACTTTTTTTAAAATTCTGAAGGAAAAGTAGCTTTGGAAGGGAAGCATATTGTTAAACAATATGTCTTAAATGCATTTTTTAGCACAAAGTCGGCGTTCGCCCAGAAGGGCTATTTTGCGTCGAATTACTATATATGGCTGTTTCACTTTTCAAATTGTTGCCACCAAATATTATCGCCCTGCATTATATTTAATGATAGGAATGATCTGAATTTAAAACGCTTTAAGAAACAGCCTTCGCTTTGAAGCTGATGTGAAAAAAATTTCTATCAATCGATTTGGACATAACAGTTTCTCTTCTTAATGACTTTTTTATTGAAGACAATTTTCTTCTCGTAATAGTATGTTATCCTCAAGCAGGTGTGCTCGGAAAGGTCAAGTAATTAATCGAAATGTCACTTTTTTAATTACTACTCTTTTAATTCTTTTAAAAATATATATATGGTACAAATGAGACGAAACTGCATCATTATTGACAGTCTCAACATCGCAATGGTCTACAAAAGAAGCTTTTTTTATTTTCTTGTACGAAGTAAAAAGGAAGTATTGTAATCGCGAAAAGTTTCAGGCAGTATATTTCAAATAAAAGACTCGTTTCCTCCAAAAAAAATTATAAAACTGCTTTAAAATTAATTCTGAAGCGAATTTTTCGTGGCGTCTGTACGAACGTGTGTACGTACGTGCGTACGTACGTACGTATCTCGCATAACTCAAAAACGAGTAGCCTCAGAACGTTGAAATTTTGTATATAGGACTGCTATAACATGTAGATGTGCACCTCGTATTTTGGTTGCAATCGGCCGCACCAAACGTATATAAATATATTTATATATATATACACTTTGTTACCCGGCTCAGTGATCTCAGTTTCTTTACTCTTATATGTTTGTAAATTGTACATTTTTTGCTTTAAAAATGATTGAATTATGTTGCTTTTATCTTCCGGTTAAAGTTTTTATGCCTTTAGTAAATCTGTATGCAATATTTTTAGAATTATCAACAATTTTAAAGTTGTTTAAGTGCCGCTAAGCCTTTTTTTTATGACGGCCATTGATTGTTTACATTTGAAACAGCAGACTAGTGGATTTGTTGCCAATCTAGAGAAACTTAGCTTCGCAACAGCAAAGATAACGCCTTCATTTATTATTGCCAATTAAATCATGCTTAATCCTTTCTGGAATTTTTTTGAGGAAATAAGTGTTTAAGATTTACTTCGTAATTTTTAATACAGATATTTTGAGTTTTTATGTATTTTTGCCTTCTCGCGAAGTCAGAACTGAATTAATTGAGTGAGAAATACTCAATCGTCTGTGAAAAACTGTTTCTTTTTTGTTTTGTTTGCTTGATTTCTTTTATACATCATTCTAGCTTTATTATAGTATTTGAATAGAACATGTGGCAACGATTAGATAATTATATTCTTTAAATGATGTAAATTTTGTGCATTATGAGTTATAATGTGAATGAAATATAATACTGTTAAGTGAATCTACAGCCAGAGTGTCGCCATGGTAAACAAATACTAGAGTGAATTTTAAAGAATACATTTATTCTATTGTCGTTTCTGCGCTGTCGGCGAAGTAGATTTAATTCAATCCAATAAGTTTAAATAAAAGGCAAGAAAAAATGCGTATAATTTAATATTCCGTACAAGGAAGTCATGTGGTGTACACATCAGATTTTTAAATCCTAGATTACATTTACATCACGTCTTTTGTGACCCGTTGATATCTATGGGATATTCAGTTTTATGCTTTATTATATCCAGCATCTGGGCACAGGCAAAAACAGTAGTTTCCATCACTGTACTCACTAATCTTGACATATAGAATATTATAGAGTCCACGTGGGCTCACAGTAAAAACTCTATAGTTAAAAAGTAAAATATACAGCCTCGCAGAAAAAAAAAAAAAAAAAAAAAAGCCTTAAGATTTATGTATTGGCGGTCATGTGAAAATAATCTACCAAAACTGTCTCAGAATATGACTTTCAGGAGTTCACGAACCATTACTCCCCACTGTAGCAAGTACCATTAGACTACGAAAATAAACCATGCAACTGTGACCCTACAGAACGTTCCAGCATGTCTAGATGTCCTGTTACAGTACGCTTTCTAAACAACAAACGTCCAATGACTTCACCGAGCATCAACACATAAAAATGTTTCTTCGTCCACCATGTTAAGACATGGGACAGAAGGGAATACGGGGAATCAGGATATTACCTATTGGTCATTAGATCCCATTAAGCTATTAAAATTACACTTTGAACTTTCAGAATGTTAGCAAAATCTGTTCCATGAGAAATTGTATACATAACTTTCATTATTTTTTGGGAAACGTAGAAAACGGTTTAACATCTACATTTTTTTTTTTCGTTCACATTGTGCGTCGTGCATTCTTATACACTCATGTCCATAAATTAAGGATAATGCAAAATCAGGCAAAGGAAGTGTTAGAAGCAAAACAAATTTGACTTATATGTAAAGCTTATTTATTAAACAAAAGGTAAAGAGCAAACAAAGATGCTATATGTTTGATATTATCACACACAAAAAAAAAAAAAAAAAAAAAAAGCGATTTTTTTTTCTCCCTGGAACAAATCACAAAAAAAAAAAAAAAAAAAAAAAAAAAAAAAAACCCTATTTAAAAAAAAAAAAAAATATTATATGGGTGGTATGATTGTTAATACATTGTATGTCTCCCAGACGATGCAATACAGTCCGTACAACGCCTAGGCATGCTGAGTATCAAATTATCGATCTGATCTTGGGGGATATTACACCATTTAAAAAGCAATGCTCTCCGAAGTTGCGGTAGACATGTAGGAGGAGGTTGACGGGCTGCAACTCGTCGGCCAAGCATGTCCCACATGTGCTCTACTGGATTCAAGTCCAGTGAGAATGCTGGGCAGTCCATACGGGTGATATCCTCCGATTGAAGGCATTCGCTTACGATGTTTGCACGGTTGAGGACGGGCGTTGTCATCCATAAACACAAATTGTGCGCCCATGGCACCCCGAAACAAACGTACATGTTGTTCCAGAATGACGTCATGATAGATTTGGCTTCTCATGGTTCCAATTTGAACATGCAGGTCAGTTCTGGAACCCAGAATAATTCCACCCCAAACGAGCACTCCTGCACCACCGGAACGGTGTCGTTTAATGATGTTTTCTTGGTGGTAACGGGTACCTAGAGCTCTCCATATGAAAGTTCGGCGAGAATCAGACTGCAAGCTAAACCTGGACTCGTCGGAAAACATCACACAAGCCCACTGTTGCGGTGTCCACAATGCATGTTCTCTACTCCACGCTAACCGCAGGCGACAGTGAGTTGCAGTATGTGGAACGCATCTGACAGGTCTACGAGCATATAGACCAATCTGCCCTAAGCGTCTGTACACGGTCTGCCTTGAAATTGTCGTACCAGTGGCTAAAGAGAGCTGACGAGACAGGTCTGAGGCTGTGCTCCGCCTGTTTCTTTTGGCAGTAACTGTCAAATACCGGTCCTCATTCGGTGTTGTAACTCTGGGGCGACCTGTGGTGTAACGTCTACTCACATTACCATCATCTTGGAATCGTTGCCAAAGCCTGGAGATGACACTCTGGGCAATTCCCAGTTCGTCTGATACTTCCAGTTGGGTACGCCCACATTCCAGACGGACGATAATTCTACCACGTAAAAAATCATCCAAATGCGTCCTTTGTGTCATAACTATTCGGTTATTGCACTGAAATGCTTATAAAGCGCCTGCGCACAATTTTACTTCTTTGCCTGTATTCCTTATATATCACTCTCTTACACTCTCGTCATCGTGACGTACCATCGGTGTCATCTAGTTACTTCCTGAAATTTGCATATGATTCTTGAAGATGTGTGTAGTGATTTTACAGGTGATATATTTATTTTAGAGTTCGATTTCCACGTGACTCCGAATTATCCTTAATTTATGGACATGAGTGTATTTCGTGTATGCTTAACCTGAATCCATATACCCTTTGTTTACTAGAGCAGCAGCACTTCAAATAACGGTAAACTTCAATCTACGAATTTCCGCTTGGTATCTGCAAGAGTTAATATTATCTATTTATTCAAAGGAGTATGCATTTGCTTAGCAATTTAGCGAGCTGCATCATCATGTACTTGACTGAAAAATCTTATCTTAAGTTATCATGTCGAAAATGACTGGGAGTCATTCAACTTATTTCACAAGAGGTATCGAATTCGATCTAAGTGGGAAAAGAAAAATATTAACTTAATATTTAAATAATAAAGCAATTTTATCTTATCGCAAAAAACCCCGGGTACAACATGCAAATAAACATATTGGCTGAAACTTGAAAAGCTAAAACGGCAGCCGTCGGAAATGATGTCATGAATAACCACCGACACTTGTTGCTATGTGACGTCAAACGGTTGTCACACCTGTGATAGCGGTGCACTTTTACTGATTTTGTTGTTAATTTTCGCAACCCTGTTGCCATCAGAGGAAACTTAAATCCATAATAAGCGCAGGCGATTAAAAAAAGAGTTTGGGAACTGCTGGATATTAATAGCTTAAACGACGCAACTTTTACATTAAAAGCGATGCTGAATCTCATTACCGCGGAATAGTTTTGAGGCGTTTGCGCTAATTCGATATAACACAAATCCGTTTATACCGCGAATACGCGTCTTCAACCACAAGGTCTCCGTCACAGTTAACTGAAAAAATGCAGCATCTGACTAAAATAATATCTTGATAGTGCTAGAAATATGCGCCAATTTAAAAACCGATCATTTTTTCACTTTGTTGAGTAACTAAGCAAGAAATCAAAATAACATATTTAATAAACGATAAACGGCAACGGTAAAAAAATATTCTTTTCATTTGTGCTTTAGAAAGAGATTATAATGTTAGACATTAAATTCTGGATTAGATTTATTTATTATTCGTTTCTAATAAATTCTTCTTTAAACACTATTGAATTATTTATTAATTTACCCTGAACCATCTCATGTGGAATTAAATGAGACGAACTTATTAGATTTTAATTTATTATTTAATTTAATTTATAATTTTAATTATGGATTCGGAGATAGCCACAATTTTCATTCAAAATATTTCTATAAATTGCGCATTCAGACTGCAATGTAAATGAGATATGTTGCATTATTAACACAGATAGTTCTTTTAAAATACAAAACCTTCTTAAAACACAAATGAATATTTTTTAAATAAATTTACCACTAGACTATTTGATCTAGAATCAGATACAACCAATCTTATTTAAGTTTATTTTATAATGGATTCGACGACAGCCGCCATTTTTGTACAAAATTATTCAGGGTCAACAACTTGAAAATACATAGGTGACCATAATAAAAAATGAATAAATAAAAATATAAGAAATAAAAATTTTTTAAAAATTTTTTGCAGAAGTGGTAAGTGAAATTTTAAATTATAATGTATAAAAAAAAACCTGCTAAGAACAAAATAAAAATCTGAAAGCTTTCAGATTTTATATTACGCTCAAAGGAGCATTTTTTTAATGTTTTGTGTGTTTCCTTCATTTATTAAATAACAGTTCTTCGCATTTAAACGACATAAAATTCAATTCAAGAGCAATATCAGAAGTATTTAAAAACAGCATATCTTTAGAATTTCCGATAGACAGTCTCTGGAGATAAAAATGTTTTTATCGTACAGTGTTGCCATTGCTCGCTTTGAAATCTTTGAGTTTGCTAATTAAAAATTCGTTAAAGTTTTACTAAATATGAAATAGATAATAAATCAAATTCGAAATTCTAATTTCGGGTGTCTAAGTGCCCATGTTCGGGAGGAAGACTGCGTTATTCAAAATTTGATGGCTCTGGGTAACGTCGTTTTTCGCAATGCGATAAACATACAAACATTCATGCAGATTCTTCATCATTTAATTTCTTTTAATATAATACAGGACGCTAGTATTTGGTGGCAACTGTTTAAAAAGTGATTCATCGTTTATAGTGAAACGTCACAAAATGCCGTTTTGAGACTAATAGCTCTTCTGGGCTACCGCCTCTTTGGGCTAAAAAAGGAAAAATACCACTTCTTGATTTGTAATAGTCTTTTATCTTGCTACGTTTAGTCTCAAGATTTATGTGCGGTAATTGTATCCCACAAACATTAGCCACAACTTATCACTGAATATTCAATATTTCCAACCTTTTAATGGTTAATGGAAGCTGGCAAACATGTAGATAGATTAGGTTCCAAATGAATATTTATGACTATGGTGGCTTTGCTGATTCGGGTTTAATACCTCAAAGAAGTAGCGCGATTTGAAGAACATAAATGCTCCATCTCGGAAGTGTTAAAATCCATATGTAAAATGTTCTTTCGAAAGAGTTATGGTAAAGGAAGAGGTGTAGAAAATCCTTGAATTTTAAACCTTCTCTCGATAAAAACTGAGATAAAGCTCAGCAACAGTCGCAACTGCAACTATCAAGATCATGGCGAACGACTGGCGCAATTTTTTGGTATATCCGTGAATATTCCTGAGGTCATACATAATCCGGGTATAGGCAGGAAGTGATTGCCGCCTATAAAGCTCTGGCATACAGAGCTATATTTTAAATGGTCTCGCAATAATATAATCATTCATAATTCTGTTTTCCTCCATTAACAACAATAATGCAGATGTTAAGGGCCAACACATTTTCTAATGATATAAAATAAAATTGAATCTTTCCCGTTGCAGGTCTACGTGCAACAAACAATTTTTCTCTATGAAAATATCTGCGCAAACTTGATACTTCAAGCTGAAGCTGAGACATTAAATTCAGCCGATTTCGAATACTTTAAAATTACTTTTTCTTAGGTTAGTTGCTTTAATAAACAAAGAATGAAATAAGAATTATGCCTTTAAAAACCTTTTTATTGACAATACTTACACTGAAAACAAGAATACTGCAATAACAGATAAGAATAACACTTTTAATTTAACTGTAGCAAATAGCCAATACTGGCTTGACTTTCTGAAGAAAATCACTTGGCGTTAGTCATTCTGTCTCATAAAAAAATCCGTAAAATTTGTTGATCCACAAAATAAACAATAAAATGATTCAAACCCTAGATTAAAAAAAAGTGGAAGACATGTTCATTTTCGAAAAACAGAGTTATAAATATTTATACTCTGATTAATAAAATTTTACAATCATTAAAAAATTGTTTTTCTGCAATTTCTACAATCCCCAACATTTGAATTTTAAAATACACATGCAGAGTGTTTAAAAATTATGCTGCTTGAAATTTTATGAAAAAACAAATGAAATGTTTCGAAATATTACTGTTCAGCATATGAAATCTCTTACTTAGCAACGAAACGAAACACTGGAAAAATAAGAAACGATTCCAGTCCAGACTATCAAAGGAAATTAACAGCGTAATCCTAAGCAATGCGAGGTTCGTGGAGATGTCTGTTCCCATCCGATAAGAAAACGATCTGTGAACGGAATTATCAAGAGATAAAAGTTATTTTCTGCCTGTTTTTCGCCAAGCATTTAACGGCTTAATGTGATAATGTTGTGCTTAGAACCTCGTCTAATAAAATGTCTGTAATGGCTCGGGAAAACGTTTTCCAAAAGGAAATCAGCAATTTTTATGCATTCATGCATTAAAACAGAAATTGGAAATCGAGACAGTTACAGTGAAAGACCAACTCTTTAATACTAAAAAAATTTCCTTTTCGTCGGTCGTAATATCGAAGATGTATTAAAATAAGTAATTCAACTTTGGGGTCCTTATTATGCTGAATTAAAAATACTCTTCGTTAAGTGAAATAAAGTTAGATATGCACATAAATTATATTTTAAATGAATTTTTTAAAAAAAATGAAATTATGATTTAAATTATTAAGAAATACTTTTATTGCTTTTAGATTGCTTAATAACTGATATAATTTTGAGAGAAAGATTAAAGAAAAGTAACACTTTGAGACCAGGTTGTGCGCAGAGGCACATGGAAGATAAACTAAAGAACATGTTTCAGGCACTGGCAATATCTAACAAGACGCGTGGATACTATGTGAATGGCAGCTTAAAGTAACGTAACGATCTGCTAATTTTGGAAAGACTGCGTCACAGACTCTTCTAATGGTAAATGCAATGAAGTCTTTCTTTGAGCCTATCCCTCTAAGACCATTATTTTTGAAAATTATCAACATTTCGGAGAACATACAGAAACTGTGAAGGCTCTGAATTTTTCAGAGTAGGTAACATAAAAATTTAACAGTCTCTATGCCGGGATTCGAACCACGGATCCCTGGATGGTAGCCCTCATAGCAACACGCATGGGAAAATGTGGTAATTCCTTAGAGTATCTTCACCAAAATTTGCGAAAAATCACATAAGAGAAAAAGCTGAATAATTCAGAAACCTTAACACGTATATAAAATTAATTAAAGATTCTCTTGTGGGTAGGTTTTTTAAAAATGTTTAGGAATTTCTCCTTCCCACACACATAACAGTCTGTTACTTTAGAATATGCACTTCAAAGCCATTTCTAATCTCACAGCCTTGTCTCATAACCATGGCAACGACTGCTCCGCAAAAAAAGGTCGAATCCTCTTATTTGCTAATTCTCTCTGTATGGCGATGACGATACATATTACGGTTGTAAATCAGAGAAGAGTTACCACGACCTTGAACTATCTATTTTAACGTAACAGATTATAGCAAATGGGATTAAGTCTTGCCACTGCTTGATGAGCGTTATAATAACTGATTCATTGCTTTATTCAGCGAAATGTAATGCAGCATAAAATAGAAGCACCTCTAATCCCCCTCCAAATTAACAACACAAAAATTTTCCATAAACCATTAAGTACTTTATACAATGGCAGTATATTTTAAAAGCGGCATTTATGTCTGTTTCGAAAAACTAGCAATTTCGCTTGACGTTCAGAGTATGATTTCGATTTAAAAAAAAAAAAAAAAAAAAACTGGGACATCTCCAAATGTTTACTTTAAAAATCCGGGTCACTTCAAAAAAGTCGTTGTCAAAATTTAATTCACAACTAAAAGAATAAACACTTCACGACGTTTAACAAATAGAAATAAAGTAAAAACAAAAATAAAAGTAAATAAATGTAAGATAAGCGATTGAAAAAAATGTACCGTTGAACCCCTCATCCCCCTCCCCATCCTCCGTAAAACTAAAGTCGCTAACTATATCTTTTCACCACCATATTCGACCAAAACAGAATAAAAAGTGAAACTTCGACCAATTCAACCTCATTCATTTCCGCTCGAAAGACACATGCCCTGTTACTATAGCGACCCACTATTTATACTTATCCAAAAAAAAAAAAAAAAAAAAAAAAAACACGAGTCGCGATAGACAAACAGGGCTGCCAACCAAGAGCATAGATGAATAATTCATAAATTAATCACCAAGAAAATTACGTTTATATAGATGTACCGTAATTGCTGCAAATGGAATATAATATTAAATTTTACGATTAATGTTATAACTTAATATAAATGTAAATATTGGGTCAACTGAAAAATTCTGTTATTTTTCGAATCGAAGAGGTTCACTTCTAATCAAAATTTTTTGTTCTTACTAGCACGGAGAGACCTTGGATCGAAACGGATTTTTAAATACGCTCTTTTCTGCTCACGTTTTGTAATTCTAACATGTAAATTGTATGTTTCAGAGCAGTGCCTAAATATAGAGGATTCAAAAAATCATTTTCGTCATATTATACTCTTATATTAAAAAGAAATGTTTATTAATTTGTGCTAAATGCTGTTTCTGATGTTACAATTTGAAGGTGATTTGAGAAGTTTAAGAGCGGAAATTTCAGCTTCGAAGAGGATGCTCGCTCTGGACAACTATCGTCTATAAACAAGGGCCTATTACAAGAAACTACCCCTGAAAAGCAAGGTTACGCAGTTCAGGAACAAGGGAAAAAACTAAATATTCCAAAAAATACAGCTTATGATCATTCTAAGAAGACTAGGCTGTTATGTGCTATGTGTATGGGTACCCCAAACTTTAACAGAACAGAATATGCTTCCTAAAGTTTTGGCATGTGATTCTTTTCTGCAAGAGGAAAAAAAAAAAAAAAAGATGTGGACACCACATTAACTTCCTCGTGTGGCCTATTAAATTATACACATTTTTTTATGTAACAATAAATAAATACTAAATATTGTTAGAGTAACTACATACATAAATTGTAATCGTGTAGATTAGTTACATTTCGTTACTTGTCGAAAACTAATTTTTTTTTTTTAATTTGAAATTAGCAAACATAAATATTTTCGTGATTTAAAACACTTGTGTAACTGGAAATATAGGAGTATGACCAACGATTGCGAAAATAATGGCTGGGTATTGGAGTGGGTGTACGTATGTAAACACACACACACACATATATATATATTATGCGTTTGGTACTGCCGATTGTAATAAAAGAGGAGGTGCACAATTAGATGCTATATCAATCTCATATACAAATACAGACGTTACGAAAAAAATTCCTATTGAATCCATTTTGGAAAAATGAGTCCTTTATTCTGTCCGTAAGTACAAAAGTCAAGCAAAAAAAAAAAAAAAAAAAAAAAAAAAGAGGTCCACATGGATTCGGGAACATTCAAAATGGATATTTCTGTTGAAACATGATACCTGGAATTTTCGCGTTTATAATACTTCCTTTACTTCGTACAAGGAAAAACTCCTTTTCTGAAACGGCCCGAGATGAGAAGTGGATGCTATACAATAAATTTACAAGAAAAAAACCAAGAGGTGAGCCAAAAGAACCTCTTTTGGTAACATCGTGGAGCTGCAACCCAAAAATGCATTGCTTGGTGAAACTTAAAAAATAAAAAAAAAAAAAAATACATACAATGTATAGTTGACAGCGAATCAGACTAAAAATTGGGACAAATATTACTCTCAAATGGCAATTTTAAAAGCAGATATCGAAGCAAAGCGACCTAAACTGATCAATCTTCGAGGTATTATCTTCCATTCTGACAATGCTCGGCAGTACATTTTGATGAATGCCAGAATAAAAACTTATGGAGCATTGCTGAGATATTTTACGTCCCCCCCTATGTTTACTAGACTTGATCCTCTCATGTTTTCCTGTCTTCCGATCACTTCAAAAATCTCTGAATTGCCTGGAGCTTACTTCTTTCCAAATTCATGAATAAAATTAATGACTTTTAAAAAGGACTTTTCCAGCTGCCAGAGCATTGGTAAAAAGTCAAAGTGTCTTATATTTTAGTGCCGCTTTATTTGTATTGTTGCGTGCGTACGGGTTCGTAATGGACTGAATGCACACAAAACCGATGACAGCTCGATAAAATTTATTTTTCCAAAAGAAACACTTCACAGTTCTGGAATTTTCCACAAAAGTACTCGTACAGCTCGTCTTAGTATCACAGAGCACAACCAGTAGTTACACTCCAAACTACCAAGAACGTTAAACACAACGCAATGCAAAGCGCATCTAAAAGCCGAAGCTCTTACGGATATCTCAATACTCCCAAATCAGTTTTGATGAACAACTTATACAGTTTTCCCCCGGCCGCCGAGAAATAT
This sequence comes from Stegodyphus dumicola, assembly GCF_044657685.1. Taxonomy (NCBI): domain Eukaryota; kingdom Metazoa; phylum Arthropoda; class Arachnida; order Araneae; family Eresidae; genus Stegodyphus; species Stegodyphus dumicola. Next base: position 65,503,731 of record NC_140779.1, read on the forward strand.
CTAGTACTGTCCACTTCTCCAATTAACTGGAACGCCGGATACGGTTACAGTTACATATATTGATCTATTATATTTATTCAATCACATTACCAATAACAGTTAAACGGGAAACGCACAAAAATGTCCCCAAATGGTTTCCAAGTTTGGCGACGTTTAGCGATTTCTCTTCAAATTAAGGGACAAAAAATAATTGCCAGCTTAGCGATATCTCGCCAATTTTGCGAGATAGACATTTACTCAATGTTTAAACAGACTTGCTCCCTGTAATTTTATTTTTCCCGGCAGATTATCGTCTCTTTCAAGCATTTCATGTTATTATATAAAAAATAGTACAGTTTCATACATAATTTTACTAATTAACTAAGCAAAATTTATGGGCGAAAAAATTTTTAAAATTTAGGGAGACACTGAGCACCAGAATTTAATACACATAGAAATTGCAGATGAAGAAACTGCACTACAGCCGGCTCTGGCTTCGTCAGATTAGCACCAGTAATACTTTGAAGTGTTCAGAGGAAAAGAATTTTCAATTGCCCTACCTAATTACGTACAGACAGAATTAACAATTTTTTATTCCAAAGTTTTACAAAATGCCGATAGCCCCTCACACCGCAATTTTTTTTTTTTTTTTTTAAATTCTGAAGAAAAAGCAACTTTGGAAGGGAAGAAGCATATTGGCAAACAATATATGTCTTAGACGTCTTTTTTCGAACAAAGGGACTATTAGTCTTGAAACGGAATTTTGCATCGAGTTGTATCACTTTTCAAATTGTTGACACCAAATATTATTACCTTGTATTATATTTAAAGAAAATAAATAATGAAGAATATGCATGAATGTATATGCTTCTCGCATTGCGAAAAAAAATAGCGATACCTAGAGCCATAAAATTTTGAATAACGGAGTCTTCCACTCGAATATGGGCACCTGGAAGCCCAAATCTTGAATTTCGAGTTTGGTTTATTATATATTTCATATATTTTAAACGTTAACGAATTTTTGATTAAGAAACTTAGCGATTTCAAAATGGACAGTGGGAACGCACTCTACGGAATAAAATATTTTTATCTCCTGCGCGCGAGGCTGCCTATCAGAAATTCTAAAGATAGGGTGTTTTTAAATATTTTTGCCCAAATGCTCTCGAAACGTGTATGCATGTTTACATGAAGTAAACTCCCTTTTGGGCGTATTATAAAATCTTAAAGCTTTCAGATTTTTTTTTCATTTAGATTATTTTTTAATCTGTTTTATAAATTAAACAAGAAAACGTATAGGAAATGTAGATAAGTACCCAAACTTTGAGTAAATAGTTTTTTTTTTATATTCATAAACTGAAACTAAATACTTAACACGTAAATAAAAGGCTTGTAGAGACATTAGTTATTTTTTTGAAAGCAGGAGAGATGAAAAATGAGCAATGCACTCGCCGGGACTCGAACCACGGACCTCTCGAATACGCGTCGAGCGTGCTGACTACACTACGAAGGGATGCTAAAAACGCGGAAGAAATACCTTCTTATATACTCCCCCTTTTTGAAGGGCGACTGGAGTTTTTAGAGGACCCAATTGCCAAATCCTGGTAATGAAGAATCATCATTCACTACCTTTTAGTTCGGGCGCCACTGTAGAGACATTAGGTAACTTCAAAGCAGGAGAGATAAAAAATGAGCAACGCCTTCGCCGGGACTCGAACCACGAGCCTTTCAAATACGCGTCGAGCGTGCTCACCACTACACTACGAAGACATTCTAAGAAGGCGGGAGAAATACCTTATAGGTTGACCGCATTCCTCTCCTGAATCTATGAAATCCTCTCACTCGTTGAGAATTCCTGACTTCGAAATAATTCTCATACCAGTTTCTGTAACGTAGCAATGTCTAGTTGTCAGGCAACGATGTTCGGTTTACACCTCGAGTGAGCGCAAAGTGTTCATGTGAACAATCCATAAGGAGCCATAAAACCGCAGTTTGATCGTGTTTGTAAAACTAAGGAAAAGGCCTGGCAGTGTTTCCTGGATAAGACATATATCAGGCAAGACATATCCAGGTACTCCTCGCGCTACAGCTGTAGCATCATTCCATGTTTTAACTGGACATAAATAATTGCTTCCGTTCTCATCTGTTTCACATTACGACAAGAACGCTGTGTTCTCTTCGTTACCGGGGTCAATCTCTGAACAATGAGCACTTAAACATGAGCTTTACACTTACAGGTTTAATTCTGCAACCAAGACGTACTGAAAGGCAAGATGGCTTAAGAGACAAAAGCCAGGTATTTGTATGTAACCAAATAAATAAAACAACTTTCTTTTTCATGAAATAATAGGAATAATAAATAATAGGAATAAGTCGTGGAGATTAGGTTAAACCTAATCTCCACGACTTTGGGACATTTAACGATGTGCCGTAATTTAAAGAGGAAAAACCTTTTCCATTTCGACAACGCACAGCTCATCCATTCACCTCGAAAGCTGTGGCAGCCGCGATGCCCATTGTGCACCACTCATGCAAGGAACGAATATTTCTTTATTTCCGTCTCAGATGTGCGTGAGAGAAGCGTCTAAACGGATACAGCTGAGTTACTTACGAAAGGCACAGAGTGTTCCTCGGTTTTCGAAAATGCTGAGGGTATTAGGGCAGGTCCATTAGCAGGTTGCTGTATGGGAAAATGATCTTCAAGACATCATTTAACCAGTTTGGCATGGCAGAGTCACGAGCTTTCTCGTTCTCAAAGGCGAAAGTTTGCAGTATAGGGTCACGAAAATGGGGAAGTTTTTCTCACAGGCACAACTCTTTTAATCTCAATAGAGTACAAAGTCTATTCGGTCCCTCAACGATCTATTAAGACGAAAGAACGCTTTTTGTAAATTCTTTGTTTTGTTCTACTATAAGCAAACAAAACACGAAACAAATTTCCATATAATGGTTAGTTATCCCAAACGAGAAAAATATTAAATATGCGAAGTTTCAGATGTTTTGTTTTGTTAATATGAAATTGATTGCTCAGCTGAGATTCTTCAACCACACTTCAACTGAGAAAACACTGATGCATGTTTTTGTTTTAATATTTGTATTATATATATATATTTTTTTGCAATTTTTATTTAATTATTAGCACCACAAGGTTATTATTCTCGATCCTCCCTTTACAAATCAAAAGTCGATCATATTAAATACATGCAATATAAATGTATGCATATAATATGGCTTTACTTGGTATGTATATAATCGACTTTTGATTTGATAAGTGATAGTACTTCAAAAATGTAATAAACTCTGTAATAGGCCACCCGTGTGCTATACAAAAACGCTTATAACGTTTGTAACTTTTAACTTTTAATATTTTACTATGCATACAACTTATGAACGCTTATAATGCTAACCAATTTCATGTTGTCGAATGTGTGCCTTTCAGACGATGACGGATATCGCTTATAATGCACATAACTTATTCTCTCTTTTGCGGTATTTAAATGGTGAGCACTAGCCATTTCGGCTTTCGCTCACTGCTCAGAACCTTCTCCGGGTTTCGAACCCGGTCCTTTCGCTATCGCAGTCGGTGAGTTGGTAAGCAATTCTGCATGGATATATGTATACCTGGATCGGAAGCCAATTCAGCGGTTTACTCCCCTAACCACTACACCGTCTAGGCGGCTACTCTCTAATTGAATTTGAATATTTCTTCTTTCCATCCTTTGCTGATGACGCAGCTGGTGACCTTCCATCCTTTGCTGATGATCCGCTGGTGATGCAGCTGATTTTCAAACTGAAATTTAAACAACCAATAACGAAATTTTTAAAAATCAATGAGAAAACTGCAAACAAAAACCTTTCTTTCTCCTTTTGAAATAAACTTTTATTTAGGAATACATCACATGTTTGCATCCAGCTCTTTTTTACAAAATGTAACAAATTCTGTTATAGGCGTGCTTTTTTGCACCTTTTATTTACGTTGTCTTCATGAAGTGCGTGCCAACCACGAATAAAAAGAAACAGTATTATTATTTCGGCCACGACTGCAGCTACTTTAACATTATATCTACACAACAATCCATTACTATCATATATGCACACATACAAACATATATGAGATAAGAGCACCAGAGTAGATTTAAAAATCCACTGGTTTGAAACAGCTCTCCGACTTTAAAAATCTGAATCCTTACAGTTTTTTCCCCTTATTTATTTAATTACTATATTAATTTTCTAAACTGGCGCCATTCTTAAGACTAATCTAATTATTATGCAGCATATGGTCCCAAAGAGCAAATATGTAGACTCACATACTGCATTCGTTCATAAAAGCATTTTCTTCTTACGATGCTATAAATTGACAACGCAATATAGGGAAAATATATGAGTTAGGGAAATTCTTCCTACTCTTAAACAATGCCACATGAATAGGAGTGAAAAGAAAAGCAAGCACATAAGAAAATAGCGGTTTCCGTTTTTTAATTGAATAGAAAACATCACCTCTATTAGTAAATAATGAAGAATTAGTATGTATATATGTACGTAAGTATGGGTGCATTCATGTATGTTTGAATGTACGTATGCATGTGTATATGCATGCATATGTGTATGTTTGTTCGTCTAATTGTGGAAAAACGGTGCCATTAAAGTTTAATCACGCACAGTCCTCCACCCGAATACGTGTATTTCGAAGCCAGAGTTTTGAATTTCGAATTTGCATTTGTATTTCTTTTTAAAGTTTTTGTGTGAATTTAATAAACACGTCAACACATGACTCAACAAACTGAACAACGAGCTGTTATTTAGCAAAGCGTAAAATATTTATGATTGAATTTAATCAGCAAACCCAAGGATTTAAAAGAAATGTGTTGCCACTCCCCGAAATAAAATACTTTTATCTTCCACGCGCCGATATGCTGTCATTCGGCAAAGCATAAGATATTTAACTTTTCTTTCCAATTTGATCTGCCTAATACAGATTAAACAAACTGAGCGTTTTAAATGCAACAAAGGCAGTTTTTCATCTCTGTTACTATTTATTAGACCCGTTAAACGACACTAACTGGACTCATTAAAATGTATGTGTATTTATCATGTGTATTTTTTAATATTTTGATAATAATATTTGGCAGCTGGCCTCAGAAGCGACTATAGTTCGAATAATAAAGACGGTTTGTAAAAATAGAAGCCGAGTTTACTAGTTGCCATTTGTATGCACACAGCTTCATTATTTTCTATTCCAGGTGAGGGGATAAAAGAACTTCTACTTCTAACATGTTCCTTATCAGCTTCTTGACGCCATCCAGCCTCTTCGTTTGTTTTCTTTTTCTGTTTTACAGAGTTAAGAACGTCTGAGAACGGATTAAAAAAATCATTAAGTCGGTCTTAAAAACACATTCTACTGTATCGTATCCATCATACTAAGCCTATATGATTGCATTCGAAGGCAATTCTGCAAATGATACGTACGTACAAAAAGAATGGAAGATGTTCTAAGTTATGAATGGTAGATCGTAAACTATGAATGGTACATCGATCTTAAATTTCTTTAAATATCTGAGAATGCTAGAACTTAGTTCAGTTTTTTTTTTTTTTTTTTTTTTACAAATCTTTTAAAAAACAAACTACAGTTAAACAAGATTCAGGCAGATTAGCACTTAGCATTTTGTCCCCCCCTTCTGGTGCATTCTCCGCGGATTCTAAATTCTGCTCCCCGGTGCCTCCCTAATTTCTGAAACTTTTGTTATCCTTGAATTCTGGCGCCTAATGCCTCGCCTAAAACTTGCATCATCCCTTAATTTTACTCCTTGGTGCTTCTTTAAATTCTAAAATTTTTGCCGCCCGATATAGGAGGTTATGGCCGCAACCGGTTGCATTGAAAACCCGGCTATGGATTTAGCACATGGTGACATATCTTTAAAAACTGAACTAAAGGTTTTACAGAATTCTGCTCATGTCATCATTTAGAAAATACATCATTTAGAAAATTCAATTCTTTTTTTCGTGATATTGAGAATGCGCATTAATAAATATTTATTTTATTAAAGATTATAAGTATACTTATTTATTTTCAGTAGACATACTTTTATACTTTAAAAATCTTAATTTTGTTCACTTAAAATATTTTGTATAGTTTAGTTATTAATCTACTTACGTAATTATGTATACTTAATAACATGCAATCGCATTTTGCTTAATTTTTATTTATTTTTGTATGCTAACAATGTACGTGATTTTATATACTTAAAAATGCTTATTTACGTACTTTATTGGATGTCCTTAAAATATTTTGTATACTTATTAACAAGAAAGCTGGTTTATTCCCCCCCTCCTGTTTTTCATTTAAATTTTTTACTTTTTTGGTTTTTAACATTCAGATTTGTAGTCTACTTTCATATATTTCTCCGGTATCGCTATTCCAGATAGTTTACTTAAAGGCCCACTAGTTTATTATTTGAATTTTGTACTTTTCCATTAGCAACAGAACGGGAAAATGTACATTACGGAGAACCAAGCGCGAATAGTGGCCAAATGTTGTTACCCATAATAAGAATTTATTGCCAAATGCTCCTATGCGCAATATTATATATATTTATTTCAGCAAAGCATTTTCCTTACCACTGCTAAAATATTTTCAGTATTATATATTCAGTTTTTCTCAAACATCGAAAAACATAATCTTAAGGATTTGCTTTTTTCATATTAAATTCAAAGTTACTAAGTAAACAGCATTCAGATATAAGTTCTTTCATATTTGAATGCTTGTTTACATAGTTATTTTAGCAAAATTAAAAAGAAATTTATAAATTTATAATTTGTTTTCACAAAGTATAGTTAGTTCTTACTGTTTAACTCATAGAGAGGGGAAAATAAGTTAAAATAATTAGCTTCCCCTCTATTATTTGAAACTTTTTTTTTTATTTATTTTTTTTTTTAAGTAAAATTGTTTTTCTTCGTGAATGGAAGTAACCTTTTGCTTTGTATGTTCATAGGGTTATCTAATTTTGACCCAGGCGTGAAATTGGCGATAAAGCGACTTTTCACGCTCTAATTAATGCTCTAATTAATTTATAAATAGTTTGAAAAATGGATATTATTTTATTATTTACAAATGTATTAATTACAATAATATAATTCATCTGATAATTTAAACAAAAGCACTTTACAAAAGAATTCATAAACTTGTAATGCAACTATTTAAATGTTCATAAATGGAAAATTTTTTCCAATACATCGAATAGACATCTTATTTTATCCTATTGTTCATGCTCATAGCTATTCATCCAAACGATTATTAAACACGTACTCTCAATTTGGCAGCATTAAACGCAACAAAGTATTAGTAACAGATAAGTAGTCATAAAGACCCAATATTTGAAGTATTATTAAGCTAATCCTATATATACTTTATCTAATTTTAAGATGAATGACGGAACGGTTTTGAAATTATAGCATCATAAAAATGCTTTCTTCGTGAAATTTATGAATTCAAATTACAACGAAAAGAGTTTTACCTAACACTGATAACAAATTAAAGCAAAAGCGCAACAAAATTTCCTATTAGCCATTAGAGACAAAAGCAAGTTTATGTCTCTCTAGGTAGACTAAACACAACAAAAACATTTGTTGTGGCTAGCTCCAAACGCGTTGACAGACGTATGTGCTGTGGTCCGATCGCTATTGTGTTGAGAAACACTTCAAGCATTCATTTAAAAAAAATCTTAGAAATCACTTGTCTTTCATTAAAGAGTTCCCTCCCCCCCCCGAAAAGAAGTATTTTTTGAAGCTTCTAAAAGATTTCAAATTTTTGTAGTTCCCATTTTCATAGTTACGTCATAAGTAAGTAACAGTAAAATTTCTCATATACAAAAATTAAAACTATATTCGGATTTATTTTTGATAAAACTACACATTCTACACTGCAAGAATGCCAGTTTATAATACTCTTAATGTGTTAAGTTAGAATAATCAAACTACATGGACTTTTACTCTCTACAGTTGACCATAAACTAAAGTGATCACATATCCCGACTTGTGCCAGATAATTCCAAATTTTAACGCAGTGTCCCACTTCAGAATATACAGTGGCTCCCAAAAAAGTTCGTACACTTCTGATTTTCATTGAAATAGGGCTCTATCCATTAATTAAAAAGTAAACTTTCTGAATGAGATTTTAATAATAAAATCCATAATCTATTCGTAACAAAATTACATGAAATATTTTTTAAATATAGCGAAACTTTATTTTTAAGAAATTAATAATCAAAAAATGACAAACATTTTATCTCACAAAAGTCTTCGTACACTTCAAAAAAATCTTGACATATTGGTAAATATTTTCATTTCTCGTTAAATTAATATTTAGTAGGATATCATTTAGCATCCACAACAGCTTTTATACGTCTGGGAACAGATTTTAATAGTTTTTTTTTTTTTTTTTTTTTGTGTGTGTGTGTGTGTGTGTGTAATTTCTGTATCAATGTTCATCCATTCTTCCATCATGACTGTTTTGAGTTCGCTTTTCGTTTTGATGTCGTCTTTTCGTACTTCAGTTCTTTCTAAATGTGTTCTATGGGGTTTAAATCCGACGGCTGAGGTGGTGTTTTCAAAACCTGTGGACAATTATAGAGATACCACAGGTGAACTTTGAGAGCCATATGCTTAGAATCGTTATAAATGATTAAAAATAAAGTTGTTTCCAGTACCCAAATTTTGGGTTGATAATTTTAAATTGTCTCTTAGAATATTTAAATAAAGAGAATGATTCATTATGCCATCAATAAATAACAAATTACCTAGTCCTGATGCTGCCATGCACCCCTCACACAAGCCTAACTGTTCCAACTAACCTCCACCGCCAAGCTTAACTGTTCCAACTAAGTTCTTAGAATGAAGTTCCTCATTTTTTCTTCTCCATACAGTTATTCGACCATCGGAACCAAAAATATTAAATTTGCTTTATATTTTGAGCTTGATAACACACCTCCACCGCCAAGCTTAACTGTTCCAACTAAGTTCTTAGAATGAAATTCCTCATTTTTTCTTCTCCATACAGTTATTCGACCATCGAACCAAAAATATTAAATTTGCTTTTGTCAGCAAATAGGACATCATTCCAGTACGTTTCGGGTGTATTTATCATTGATTTTGAGAATGAAAGCCTAAGCTTTCTGTTTTTCTCCCTAAAAAAAAATTTTTACGGGCAGAACGCCAATGTAATCCAGCTTCTTTGAGAACTCGTCGAACAGTTTCAGGTGAAATTGAAGTAGAAAACTTTTCATTAAATTCTGCAGAAACTTTTACAGCACTTAAATGTGGGTTTTTCACAAATTTTCTAATAATAAATCTCTCATCACGTTTAGTTAACTTTCTCGGTCGACCTTTTCAATGCGATTTTCTTCTTTAAAGCGTTCTATCACATACTGCAATTTAGAATAGGATAAATTAACTAATTTAGCGATATTTCGAATTGATTTACCACTACTATGGTGAAAAATTATAAATTTTAGAATGCTGTTAGTAATTTCTTTACGACTGCGACCCATTTTTCAATAATAAATAGAACATTATGAAGTAACCAATAAAAAAGTAAAGCAAACGATTTTTAAATGCCACCACAATGCAAAAATTAAAAAAAAAAAAAAAAAAAAGCGGCAAACGATAATCCTAATTTTGATTTTATCCAAAAATATTTCAGTGTACGAATACTTTTGTGAGATAAAATGTTTGTCACTTTTTTATTAATTTCTTTAAAATAAAGTTTCGCTATATTTAAAAAATATTTCATGTAATTTTGTTACGAATAGATTATAGATACTTATTATTAAAATCTCATTCTGAAAGTTTACTTTTAATTAATGGATCTTCAATGAAATTCAAAAGTTTACGAACACTTTTGGGAGCCCCTGTATCTCAGAAAAATGTCCCGGATTCTGTAGGTATTTCCAGATTTTGTGAGTAATCGATAAGAATTTTGTTAATGTTGTCCATACAGTCATGGAGATATTTTTTGTGGAATTAGAAATACATTCACTAATAAAGTAATTGCGCGTTTTAGATGTAAGTTTTAAATTTAGAACATCAGTATGAAGATCTGCTTATGGAAGAATTATCTACAAAAACAATCGTTTGTGAAATAATTAATAAGTTTCTCGTTTAGCTGTTTGGTACTTGAAAACTAAATGAAGAAATAAAACCGTCTTCAGAATTTGAAATGAATCACTTTCGCGGGAAAAAAAGATGAGAGAATATTCTTTTCTTTTCGCGGGAAAAGAAGAGTTATCTGATAATACATTATTCAATGAAATAACTGTATTTAGAAAGACGTATACAAATTATAATATTGTCTTGAAATTGAAGAAAATGGTTAGAAATAGTTTTTATTTTCCCAGCAATCGTGCTTCTTTTAAATGCATAACATTAACAGTTGAACTCTTAGCGGAACAAATGCAGCAACAGATATATTGATAATAAATGCAAAGAAACTTATTAAAACAACCACCTGCTGAAATTGTTTTCTTCTCTTAATGCTTCTGAAAAATCTGGTCACGTTATGGCGTAAAATAGCTATTAAATTTTAAATAGGAACAATGTAGCCATTCCATAACTCAGCAAGTATTCTGACAGACAAATTTTCAATTACACTTTTAAGCCGTCTGATAGAGAAAAACATTCAGTCATGCGAAAGCATTAAATTTCAAAAAAATTCCATTTAAATTTCTGAATTTCGTTATTGATGATACTACTTTATAGTATGCTACTAAGCTACATAAAATATTCTTATGCATTATTTAACTTGAAGGGGATAGAATTACGAGCGCTTTTAACCATAAATGAAATTGTATTAATATTTCAAAATCTGCGCGATACCTGTCTAGCTGTAAATATTACTCCTCGAAAAGTGAAAGCCAAATCATTCATCCCCAAAATGAAATAAAATAAAAAAAACAGCGAAAAGAAAAGGCAATGGACGCAGTTTTTCATGAAAGCAAAAGTGTTTCGTTAAGCAGATCACTCTTCAAATAACTCAAATGACGTCGTATTGTTTCGTAACAGGTATGTCCCATAAGCCAAGCCTGATTATCACGTGACCTCAATATTCCACCATACTCCACACGTACATGTCACGCATCCTTGCTCTAATGCAGGTGGGCAATAGAATATATTACAGACAGAAAACTACTTTTACCTCATATTTCAACAGATTATTATTCAGAAATACATAATAAGGCTAACGGCAATTGTGATAACACTGCATCTAGAAATGTCATGGACTAAGACTTAACCACAAAGCCCAGTGACAACCCGCATGTCATTAGATTATTGCAGGCAGTCGAAATAATGGCATTAGGGTGAAAAATCACTGAAAATAAATTCACAGAAAGTTTGCTAAATGTTTTCTTCAGTTATATATCTTTATATAAATATGACACTCAGAGCATATGCCTTTTTTGAAGCACCGGAGGTTTCAACGGTACCTCTTTTTGTTTGACTAAAAGATAAGCAAACAACAAAACTAACAGATGGAATCATAATTTCATTTCGTACAGAATTCTAAAACAAATGGAATGGATAAATAACTTCAGTCGGCAGACAATAACTTTCGTGAAATATATAGAAATTCAGTTAACAAAGTTGGCAAAGATAATCTAAAATTTTCATTCCATTTCCTAATGAATTCTTAGGTAACGACGATGGCTAAAAACATTTATTTACAATTTTAAACCATGGCATTACTCGCACGTATTTTTTGAGTAAATTTAAAAGATAAGCAAATAAAAGAATTGACTAGAGGAATTAGGATCGTATACAAAATTTTCATTTTATCCTGAACAGAGCTCTAAAATAAATGGTATTCATAAAAACTTTTATTTTAATCAGCAAACGATATGAACACACAAAGATATTCAACCAATAAAGACGGCAATCAGAATTTAAAACTTTTAATCAATCTCGAAACGAATTCTAAGCCAATGAATAGTAATTCTAATGAGAAAAGTCAATGAATTTTTTTTATTATTTCATGCGTGCTTGCAATATTCAGTTGCAAGTTAAAAAATTATCAGCGCATCTCGGTTAAAAAGTGTAAAACAAAAAGAACCGATAAAAATTTTGACTTTTGCAGACGATTCTCGGGTTGGACGACGTTTAACTACGGAAAATCACGAATCACGACCCCCCCCCAAAAAAAACCGCGTACGCAGCTAATACTCTTTTTTGTAATAATTAGCATTACTTTAAGGTGGCATTTTACCGCTTTTCTCACAAAAAATGTAAATGTTTTTTGACGGACATCCCATTGCTTATTACACCTGACTTTTAGAAAATACTGCATATTCTAATATTAAGCTTCGAATTAATTATAAGACTATAACTTAAAATTCCCCCGACCTTAAACAAATGACATATTTTCGTGAATTAAACTGTGAAAAAGATGAACAGAAAGAGAAGTTAGCGCATTTCGATCCTCCCAAAAGAAGGAAACATAAGGAATAATGAAAGTATTTTCAGCAATGCCAAAGATGGACAAGAGAAACTTGTAACACGAAATAGGTCGAGTAGCTATTAACGCGGGGGCTGTCTATCTACCGTAAGGGAAAGTATAAATAATTTATACATTTATATTACAATAATTTCTACAGAAGAGAATTATTCCCTTCTGTAGAAAGGATGAAAATATTCTACTTTTAAAGCAAACAAACAAATAAATAAATAATAAAAATAAAGGAAATAAATACAAACAAAGTAAAATTTTGGAGAGTTTTTTTCAACCACGCACAATTATGCTGCTTTTATGCACAACGGAACACTATGAGTCATTCGTATTACAACTCAGTATAGGTAACTATAATTCATATGTTTCATTTCTTCATGACCTCAAGACTGTTAGAATTCCTTTACATAACTTTTTTCCGTTAAAAGGCACACTGCCGAGGGTGACAAAAATTAAATATTAATAAAGGAGAAAATGCACTAAAATATGAAGGTTACTCCAAAATATGTAGCTTACGAGATTATAAACATCTTTTATTCTTACAATAATGGTGCAAATGCTCATAAAAATTAAGAATGGGCATATTATAAATTATACCAGTTATGCAGTATAAATTATGCTAATTTGATATATTGTTGAAAAAATTAAGATACAAATTATGAAGTATGTTTAATGGTTTTTAAAACGCTTGGTTTGTTAAGCAATTACAATTAAAATTCGAAAAATAAATTAAGGTGTTATGCCACACTAGATAGCAATACTCTTAAAAACTGGTTATTTGAAAAAGTACCTGAATGATAAATGGCCTGGTGGCATATTGAGATAACTAAAAACACTGCGAAGGCAAATTTTATCAAAATATCAAGCATTCTCTCACTAAAGCAGTGTAGAACTTCTCATTCGAATTAACAGCAAACAAAATTTTACTATTATTTATTTATGTATTGTGTATATAAATTTTATGGATGTTCCTACAGCTTAGCCTATTTTATCTTCATTACGCTATGTTACCGTGTGCTAAAAGCATTTTATCTTCCAACCTGCATGCAAATGTTGCCTTTTGAGCCTTCCATTAATCACCGATTAAAGACCATTTCTCAGATCTTGCAACATTCGAAATTCCGTAAGGTGATTCAAAATAAACCTAACACATTCCTTAATTAGCAAATTATTTAATAATTTATATATAATGTTATTTTTAATAGTATCTCTATTTGATAAAATGTATGATATGCCTTATGTGTTTAACAATGCAACTAAACTAGCTGTTTCTGACGCCACGTATAACCATGAGTACAGAATCATCATTTGTATTCAGCCTAATAACAAAATTTTATAGACTGGCAAAAGAATACGCCTTTACGTTTTTTGCTTGTTCTGTTAGCTTTCCGTGTATCTTTCGACTTAAACATAAGATGAATGCATTATTTGGTCGGGGGGGGGGAATTTAAAACAGAAGGATGCATACTACTATCAGAGGTTCTTATGAATACATAAAAGTGCAAGGTTATTAAAAAACTCGGAAAGGGGTAATAAGAAAAAGAATGGGAGGAAAAAGAAAAAAGAAAACAAGTGAAGAACAGAAGCATCTTTGTAAAGCATTTTTTTTTTCATTTATTTACTTATTCGTAGTGGCTCACATTTTTTTCGATCGTTTGTGATTTTCAGTTTTATTCGCAAATATCAGTTTCTAAATATCAGCGAAACGACTCTGTTTTTCTTTCACATATACTATTGATTATCTTTCTTAAAAATGTTTGTTTTGAAAAAAACATTCAGTTATTCTAAACATTTTTTGTTATTCTAAACATTTTTGTAAAAAAAATTATTCGAAAAGCTCTGTCCGGTAGGATTTAGTTCCGGAGAATATGAAGCAATTCTGATAACTTCAAGACAGTTGGTTCCCTGGTGTTAGTTTGAAATGCGGTGCAGACTGCAGTATATTTTCAATCCATTCTATGCAATTCCACAGTTTTCTAACATTAAAAATAGGTTGAAACTTTACATCAAGGACTTTTTATTTTACTAACTTTAAAATGACCAATAATTAAATTTCTTACAGAACTTGTCGTTAATTTGTTCAATTTCGCGATGTTCACTTCAGATATGGAGCCGTTATATTTTGCTAAACGAATCATTTTCAAATGCAGATGATAATTCTTGGGAGTGGCAAGACACGCCTTCTTCCAAAACACCGCAAAAAAATTTAGAGTGCCTGAATTATTATGTTAGTTGCCGAATAAACACTGTTTAGTAAATTATTTTATTGCACGAACTATTTTGCTGATACTTACTTTCCAAAAAGCAAGTGTTAAAATACAGAAATTAATACATTAGAAAAAAAAAAAAAAAATGAGGGCTATATCTGAATATTTAGTCTAGGATATAAATCTTAAAAATACAGGTGTCTGGGAAAAAAAAATTTGAGCCATTGTAGTTTTTGGTGTAATTTTTATTATATTCACAGTTCTTTTTTGCATGTGTGGCTCATTATAATTTTTTCTTTAACACTCCTTTCAATAAAAAGTTCTTCCATTTTGTCAATAAAAATGAAATATTGCACAGTTTTTAATAAAGAACTATGCCAGGTTTCATTCTTATTTCCTAAAGATCTTTTGCTTTCCTTTGACACATGAATGCTTCAAAGTATCATATGTTTATTAATGTTTGTTTTAATACCAAAATAATCAAAATTAAATATTAGTTTCACGAAAAACTTTTCAGCTGCACCACTTATATCGTACATATGAAATATATTCCTAACATATTCCGTTAAAGAATTTTAATAATTGTACATAACTATAAGCAAATGAAAAAAAAAAGTACTTACCTTTATTTTTGAATGACAAAGCAACACTAATTTTCTTTTTTTCTCGCTCCACACCAGATATAAAGCATTAACACCAGTGGCTGAGGGTTTGAAATCAGAACATAAATAAAACCATTATTTAAAATCGAAATTCACTCACGAAAAAAATATGTGCACAATACAAAATCCTTTGTAATATACGTTTCTTGTTTTTCTTCTTTTTTGGTAATTAAGTGGTGCGGCTCACGATCGATTAAAATGTCTGCGGATCAATCCGTGAGTCAGCACCACCTAAAAATAACAACAACGGAAATAAACAACACAACACAACTTGTTAGTTCGTGGATCAAAAGCACGTGCTTCCGCGTGTTTCATCACAACCAATTTATTCCCGTAGAACAACAGCAATTCGCTGGCGCTGAAGACGATCGCGTTACGTCACGGAGCACGCGCCGCTCCGCCGCCACCACCACCACAAGAACAACAACAAACAAACATGGCAACGCGGTTCATCTTTTTCGGAAACCTTTGTACCACATGCTGTACGATGCGGCGTCGATGAAATCCATGTGATTTTTTTGCAAAATAAATATTTTTTAAGCAGAAGCGGCGATTCCAACGAAACTGAAAGAACGCAGGGATAACAACAGAGTGAAGTTCCGACGCTGACTGTCAGCTCATGCGCCGTGCGCTTGTTGCGAAAAAGTTGGGGTTGCGTTCCGGCTGGCGTGCTGTTCCGTCAGAGCGGGTTTTTGAAACAGGTGCCTTGGTTAAGTTGAATGGAGAGAGAAATAGAGGCTCTGGATGATAACCCACTGACTGGCGACGGTTCGCTCGTTAGGCTGCTTAACGCAGCGGGGAGTCATTTTGGAAAGTCTTTTTCACTAAAAAAAATTTTTTTTTGGGTAATGGTGTTTGCTTTTCAACTTTTTTTTTTTAGTGGCGGGCGTTGTTTTGCACTTTTTCCTGCACGGTACGGCCATTACTTTCTAGTTGTTTTTGATTGTATGATGAAATTCTCTCCCGTAACTGTCATTTGTAATGCGAAATGCGTTTTGCTCTTCTTTTTTTTTTTTTTTTTTTTTTCTTTTTCGTAAAATTACCTCTGTACCCCAATATGCTGTGTCAAATACACATTCCGCATAATGCCAAAATCAGAATTTTGTATTTTTCATTTGCATAAATTTCTGGTTGCACTCTCAATGTGTTTTGCAGTACGCTGAAACAGCAAAATTCATATTCTTCAAGATGCATACAGACGAGCTGTTAGGCAAGGTTCTTAGTTTTATTTTCCTCAGCATCAAAAGCGTCATTTTTTTAAACAACAGTTTTGCAGTTTCGTGTTTTACGAGTGGTATCATCAACGGTATTTATGAACAAGGCATGAAATTTGATTTATATTTAAACTGCAAAATAATCAGTCCTAAAATATATTTCTGTACTTTGAGTCAAATATGCATTCTGCACAATTCCCAAACCAGGAAACTTTTGATTATTTCTTCTCATCTACATAAACTTTCTAGGGTTTACTTATTATTGTTTTTAAAATTTTCCCTCCATATCTGACACTGTGCTAAAAAAGAAAGATGCGTGTTCTCTGGGAACATATATAAGAGCTATTACGTAAAAGAAACGGCTTTACTTTTCTCAATATCAGAACTTATTTGTTGTTACTAATGCTCACTTGTCTGACAGTAGCATCAGCCCAAGCCCACGGAATTCCACGTGTCAAGGAGCGCTACCGTTGGCAACAGCCTTGAACACCTTACAGATGACAGTGAGATTTAGCTCAGATCCTCCCCCAATTTTGATGGAGAACACACCGGGAGGGACGGGTCCGAGGGTCTCCAACCCCTCTCCCCTTCCACCAATCTACCGAGAGGACTTTCGGCTCGCCGCATATTTAAAGCACCGACATGCCGCACCAACACTAGACATTTACAAACATCTATGCCTTCTCCGTGATTGGAGCCAGGGCCCTTCGGCGCGGCAGTCAGCGACGCTAACCACTATACCGGTTGGGCGGCTGAACTTATTTTGTAAGTAATGGTTATAAAGACTCGTTGTTTTGACATGACGTCTTTTTGCACTGGTAAAAGAACACTTAGAAGAATTAAAAAACACGCTATGAGAAACGTAATAATTAACACAATGGCCACACCTCTCACGGTAGCGATATCAGTTCCAACCCATGGTGCTTCGTTTCCACATGACATTGCATCGTGCAAAAAAATACATTAATGAAATCACTAAGAAAACTTCCATTATCGTAATAGAAAGTAAACTTTTGCTGATATCGTGGCCAAACCCCCGAAGAAACGCGACCCGGCTATCCTGTTATTTCCCAAAAAGGATATTAAGGGCCTCATCAGTTCTAAACTCAATTAAATTATCTCTTTAAAAAACATAAAAGCAAAAATAAACATGATTATTCTGATTAAAAATGGAGGAATTGGCTTCTGCTGTAAATCCAAAGAGGAGTTAGAGAAAGTTTTAAATGCATTGGATGGCACAAAAGATACTAAATGTCTCTCTGAAATTAAGACTTCGAAATCGAGATCACCAAAAGTATACATTAATAGTATTCCTAAAGATAATCGTACTTCCCCAGGACTCATTATGGAAGAACTTCTTGATTATATCAGTATTGATAAAGAAGGGCTAATTTCTCCGTTTAAGCTAAAGGGAAGACTTCCTAATACTGTAAAATAATTCTTCAACATACATGAACATAGAACCATCACTTACAATTGGAACTTTATCCCTGCTGCAGAAAGTTCCTATGGCATCAAGCGATGCTTCCACTGTCAGGACTGCACGCACGCTGCAAATTTAAAATACATTGTGCATCTTGCGGAAGCAGTTCCTCAATAAATGATTGCGGAGTCGGGATTTCTAATTACATAAATTTCAGATTATGTAACAACGCAAACGGCACAGACATTAATTGCACTCATGTAGCATATGCACCCCCAATGTCATTTGGATAAGGGAGAAAAAAAAATTAAAGCAGTCACAAATTACCAAACAGGAATCATAATTCAATTTGATTACGTAAATTGGCCTTTCTTTGACATAGTGTCTCCTCCATTTTTTCTCATTTTCTTAATTTCAAATAATTTCAATGGATGCCTCATTCATATACCACAAATTCTTCATTGCTAATCAAAGTATCACAGTTTCTCAAAAACCTTAATTGTCTTCAGTGAAAGCTTAGATTATGCAAAGAAGCCCTTCACTCTTGCAATTCATCTCGGAGTTCAATCTCGACATCTTAATAATTCAGGAACTATACAGCGGGAAGGAAGATATAAAAGGTTTCTTATTGTCATGGAAAATTATATACCCACAGAAAGAATTTCCAGTCTACAACAACAAAAACAAAAACGAGGATGCATTATAATAACGAAGAAGCAACTAGACCCTACACTGAGTGTAAAATTGAAGCAGACATTATAGTTATATGAATCAATACAGGGAGCAGTACGTCTATGCATTTCTTCCTGATACTACTCGCCCGCAGAAGAAATTGAAAGAAATCTCATAAATCTAGACAATATATTTCAAAGTTCTCTGACTGCAGATAATTTGATCGGAGGGGATATGAATGCCTACTGCTCGCAATGGGGATGTCTAAATTCAGATTCTAGAAGCGTGCAAGTAGAATACTTCATAGCAGTCAACTCTTTCGTCCTTCACAATGATACTGAACAAAGGCCAACTTTCGGAACATGCTCAGGTAAGGATGGGCTGATCTGACTTTTTCAAATCCAAATGTCAAGCGCTTCTGAAAAACTGGAACATACTGGACGATGAGAAAGATTCCGATCAAAAGTTCATTCATTTTCGAGATTGATCTCACAATTCCTAGCACCGGCACCAAACGTTCTCACATAACTGAGTCTAGCATCAAGAAATTTAAAATTCGTTGCTAAAGAAAAAATGTTAAGTATGAACGATATAAATTACTGCAAGGATCGCGAATAATTAATTAAATTTTCCTTTAACTTTTACGCAACTATACAAAGAACCTCCCAACAGTGATTTAAAATTAGAACGTCAAGAAATAAATTCATCGCAAATTGGTGAACAAAAGCGCTGAAGGCAGAAAGGAGAAAAACTAAAGGCTTCA
Source organism: Stegodyphus dumicola (assembly GCF_044657685.1). Classification (NCBI taxonomy): domain Eukaryota; kingdom Metazoa; phylum Arthropoda; class Arachnida; order Araneae; family Eresidae; genus Stegodyphus; species Stegodyphus dumicola. The sequence goes on from NC_140779.1 coordinate 65,523,138, forward strand.
GCAGGAAAATAAAATCTACATTCGACGACATCTTCAGGAATGTTACTTGTGAGAGATACAATGAGAAAAGTAGAATATACGAAAGGAAATTATCATTAGTTAGCTGAATTAATCTCGTGAAGAAAAATTTGTTCTCAAAATAAAGATACGTATGGCATCCTCCCTAAATTACCAACAAGGAAATTCTTCGTTCCCACAAAGATAGCGCATCCATACAAAAATCACGCGAACAACAGTAATAATATTTCTTATTCCTAGATTCCATCGCAAGCAGCAGCAACCAAATTCCTTGACGCCATCTTTATGGATGACAAGTTTGAAAGTGGCACACCTGAGTAGAGAAAGATTAAATACAACATCATCCCACAGAATGGATCAGAAGACTTCCCATTCACTCTACAAGAAATTAATAATATTATCAAGCTCTTCCACAATAAGACAGTCTCTTATTGTGACTGTCCTCCTGACTCCTGACCTCCTGACCTCCTGACTGACCTCCTGACTCTCTCAATAACTAACTTCTACAAATGACACGCAAGTATGACCTAAGAATCCTTCTTAATTTCTACAGCAAATGCTTGGATTTGTTGACCTTTCCAGATAACGTGAAGGAAGGACAAACAATATTTTTTCAGAAGAAAGATAGAAACTCCGAAAATCCCTCTGCATTTCGACCAATAAACCCTGCTGTCTGCCAGAGGGCTAGTTCTAGAAAGACTAATTGCTAAACGGTTGAGACAAGATTTCATCACAAATCAAACAATCAGGAATAACTAATTCAGACTCAAAGCCAACACAAACACCATTCACGCAATAGGCATAATACTGAAGCAAATCCAACAAAATAAATCAAGCGACGAATATAGTGTGCTGACTTGTGTTGATTTAAAAATTGCCTTCGACTCTCTATGGTGGCCAACAGTGTTGCATGCACGTAACAAAGCCAATTGTCCTCATAATCTTCTACGTATTCTCAAAGATTACTTTCATAACAGAGAACGCAAATTTATTCATAGCAACGTGTTAACCTGCAAAACGTGAACTAGAAGATGCCAAGGATCCTGCCTGACTGCAGATTTCAGGACCTCACATTTAATGACATCTTAAAGTACGAATTCCCAGATCATATAAAGGTCTTTGCGTCTGCGGACGATACTGCGTTGATTGTTAGTGGTAGAACTGGAAATATCCTCGAAAATGTCAACTGTTCCTTCAAACAGCTTCATATAGAATGCCAGTAGCTGAAACTCTGCATTTCCCAAGAGAAGTTCAAAGCTATACTTTTTTTAACAAACCATGATTAAAGCTTTTATAAATGTTACACAGTCCTGAAGTTTCTCGGTATCCACATAGGTAACCAACTTAGTCCATTTATTATTTGATGGAGACGCAGAAAAAGACAATTCAAATCGCTAATAACTTTAAAAAAAAAAAAAAAAAAAAAAAAAATGCAGTTCATGAATTGGGAACTTAGTCATCATATTCGGTAGATTTTATACATAACGGTAGTATCGAGTATAGTTAATTATGGAGTTACAATTTGGGAAGAGATTATGACAGAAAAGAAGAAAAGAAAACTCTTCGGCATAAAGCCTATACTAGAACGATAGCTAATTACTCTTTATGCATTCTTAGACCTTTCCTTCATTTTCTTCCATGAGAGAAGCATATGCCCTACGGATCTTTTTATATGTGGTGAAAGGGTGATCCTGATAATTACATTTTTTTTATTGTTCGGGGATCCCTCTGGATTGTTCGGGGAAATGGCGACCTCTCGGATCGCCTCTGGAGGTTGAAGCACTTTTAAACCGTGTAAGGTAGTCTCGAATCGCCAGGGCTGGGAGCTCCCTCCTCTGATATTCTGTAAGCCCCCTCCTCTGATATTTTGTGAAGTCAAATACATATTCTGCACCACACTACATTTTTTTGGTGAATTTATAATTTTTTCTTCCATCTGCTTGGAATTTCTCTGTCCTCCTCCCCCGTATTTTACATTGCGCTAAAAGTGAAAAATGCCCATTCTGTGAGATGCATATAAAAGAAATAATGTTAGATCCATTGATTGATCTTTCTTAATAATAAAAGTGCTATTTTTCCTTTTAAAAAAATCCCTCCCCCAGATTCGTGGTATTGGCATGATAATTGGCATTATGGTATTGGCATATCCGTAACGTTTACAAACGACGCATGCTGCAAAACTTTAATCAGCTCTTTAAATTCTTAATTACATTTATTTAAAAAAATATTTCCTCTAGAAATAACGACTTTTTTTATTGATTGCTTGCGCATGCTTAGTTATATAATGCTTGTCGTAATATAATATATAATGCTTATATGCATTATATGCGTTTAAAATTTATATTATATAAGTACGCTGAATTTGATTCACCTTTTCTGATCTTCTGGGTACTTTAAATAAAAACTAGTACAACTAAAAATTAATTTTTGCTGAAATTAGTTCTTCATTTTTCTGATTGTAAATAAAAACAAGTACGGTGTTTCACGAATGTAATAGACACTTTCGATTTTCGAGTACGCTGTCAAAATGTTTAATCACTTCAACTGAAATTATAAAAACATAGTTTTAGAAAATATACATTTACTCTGTGTTCTTTTTATGATGAATATTCAATCCAAAATAAAATGTGCAGCTTAAAAAAATTAATATTTTGTCATTTCGGCAGAGAAGTGTCACAAAAGTGATCAGACACGCGCTCCTCTATCAAATGTTAATAAAAATAATATTTTTTTAAATATTTTGTTAGATTATTATTCTTATTGGCTTTAAAAATATTTATTAAATTAATTAATTAATTATTATTATTTTGACGTAGACTTAACTAGATCTCTGCTGTATTAAGAGTCATTTTTCTCCTTTCGCTTTGTAGTACTAATTTCAATTATTGTTTAAAGAAATATTTTATTTTCGAATTTAATATTCTGGGCTTTAACATATAAATCTGATATAATGTAAATGCGGATACTGAGGAAGTACTTTAAGTCTTAAAAACATTAAACAGCAGTCAGAACCTCACACTGATAGCAGTATGTCCAAATTCATGGTCTTAATAGAATTTGGAATGTGCAGGTTAAATGGTGCTGATGCTTTTCCGATCTCATTCTGAAACATCAGTATGTTTTTGCTTACAATTCCTAATATTAATAAACTTAATATCAAATTTCAAACAGCGACATGAAATCCTATGCCATAACTACTACGTCGCTACTTTCTACTGCTGCAAATATAGTCTGTTTCTTTAAAATAGACATCTCAAGGCCGTTACCAGCTCTCCCCAATTGCAATCGTAATGTGTGTCGTCCTCACCGCACAGCACTTATTTTCTATTTCAGCAACGAAGGGCCCGGTTTTGAATCCCGGAGATGACATGGATGTTTGTAAGTCTTTGTGGTATGGGGGCACTCTAAATATATGGCAACCAAAAGTCCTCTCAAGAGGTTGGAGGTAGGAGAAGAGGAGTGGGAGACCCTCAGGACCCTTCCTCCCAGAGTGCTGTCCATCAAAATTGGGGGCGGAACCGAGCGAAGTCGTATTGTCACCTCCAGTGGAACGGCGCATCGTGACACCCGGGTACCTGGGCCGAAGGAAAAAAGCATCAAAGATGGTCTAAATGATGGGAAAGCTGTACAAGAAATTATGGAAGAAGTGACATCCTCAGAACAAATCAGTTTTCATCTTCTGCAATTTTCATGATGTACGTGACAGCTCTGAAACCTGCAGAAAGTTTATTAGCAACACTCCTTGCTTTGCGGATTCTTTCGATGAGCATGACGATGTTTTTCAGAAAATCTTGAACTTTATCATCCAGTATCCAGTTCGTAACAGCGCTTGCTTCCTTCGGAATCTGAACTCTTTGGCCTTTGAACTTTTCGCTGTAGCTAGGTTTATCAGTGGTGTCAGCTCCATCGATATCTCTGATTTCATCTGTGCTTTTCAGGTTGGGAAAGTCTACCTTCGTCCAGCTAGGTGGGGGGTGGGGTGAGTGCTTAGCTTTTCTTTCGAACATCTCTTGGTATGCTTTACACCCACGATAACTGCTGACATGACCTTGGCCGCAAAAAGAACAGGTGGGGGTATCTTCTGGCTTTTTAGGGCAACTCCTGGTGCTATGTTTTTCACCACACTTGCAGCAACATTCCAGACTTTTATATAGATGTTGAGTATGTCCATAGTCCTGCCAATGGTAGCATTGTTTCGGTCGCTTTCTCGGGGTAAACTTCTCTATTTTGACATTGAAACTGAACATGTTGTTGAGATTGAATATAGCATTTTCAGCTTCATTCCTGTGTAATTCTATGAAGAAGATGGACAGCCTTTCAGCAAATCTACGTCTGGTGCAAGTTAATTGCTTGACTTTAACAATTGGGAATTTCCTGCGTTTTAAGTCATCGAAAATAGCCTCTTCGGTTACGGTTTCCGGAAGACTTTTCATGATTGCTTTCACATTCTTCTCGCTCGGGAATTGGTATGTATGGAAAGGAATACTTTTTCCATTCAATGTATCAGTCGTTTTCTTGAAATCTTGCATGTTTTTGACATGAACATATATGCTGTTCATCTTCAGATGCGATTCGAATTCCTCTGCACAGTGAGTTTGAAAAATTTCATCGAGTTGAGCCATTCTACAGCGTTTCGCCGAAACACAATGGGTGGGGGCGTGTCCAGCTGGTTAGCTTCTCCTTCCTTGTTAACATTTCCATTTTCAAAATGTTCAAATCGGTTTTCATGCACGAAATTTGCAGATTTCGCTTTCTCAGGAGTTTTAACCGGATTCTTGGGTTTTTTCCATCCATCATCAGTGTTTTCAGGTTCGTCGTCAGTTTCCATCTGGTTCACAGGATCAGCCGGGAGATTTTCGGTACTTTTCATTTTCTTAGTTTGCTGAGCGTCCTTAGAATCCATCATCACATTTTGGCGTGCAGAGCGAAAGTTTCCTAATATATCCGCGAGTTCCCCTTCTTTAGCGCTTTTCATCAGGCTTGTGAAAATGCACTTTTGCGCTGGCGACATCTTGTCAAATTCCTCGTCTACATCAGATCTGGAGAGATCTTTTTTCTTTTTCGCAAAGTCCTCCTTGCGCCATTTTGCTGGTTATGACCTCGTGGATGGAGAGGAACATTCGGAGTTTAAATCATCATCATCCGTGCAGTCATCAACATTTCTAAAAAACGACATTTTCGTTACCCGAAGGTAACAGAAAAAAATCAATACGAAAATAACGATCACTAACCGCCTACGGAACTGGGTTAGTCTTCAGTCAGATCGGAGCGTCATCAAAGCACTTGCTACACGTTTAACGTCTCAGCTCGGACATCCCTCTCCGCATTGTCACCTGTATGGTGCTCAAGGCTTTTGCCAACGACAGGCGCAGTCTTGCTCTCTTTGCCATCAAGAATTTCGTAGACTTCTTGTGATGTTACTGCCAGACAAATGAGATAAGTCACAACAACAGCTTTATTCGAGACAGTAAGTCAGGCTTCATTCAGGCATTTCATAACGCGAAACGCGTTAAACAGAATTGGAGTGTGTGTGTGTGGAACGGAGTTAGGCAATTCCAATCTGCAACTGTCGTTCCTATGCTTAGTCAATCAGCAGCCGAGAGCTGAAGTCGCTGAACAATGATAGTTCGGTCTGGGCAAGAACCTCGGTGAACGGGTTGGCTGCATGGCATGGGCATTTTGCTGTTTTTCCTATGTGTAACGTATGTATCTTCTCATGCATATGAAGCAGTTTCCCTTAAAAAGTCTTTCACGAAGGCATCCCTCCTCCTCGGCAGATAGCCCTCGAGTGCTTCATTAGAATTAAATAAACCAAACCAAACGTTCCTATGGTTACGAAGCAATTAAAGTGGCGGAAAATTGCATTCAAATTCTTATTTTAAAGTAACAGAATATAGGTTCAGTTTTCGAAATTCATATTTAGCTCTTTCACGTGCTAAAACTTGTTTAGCAATATGGTTTTAAAGATAAATATGACAGAGCAACAAGTATGCTACATAGAAGAAAAGTTTTGTAAGATTACTTCTCAGTACTTTATGATCATAATTGCACTGAAATTGTTAATGTTTTATTATTTAAGTTAAATTATTTTTTCCCTTTTTCCTGAATAAATTTCTTTTGATCAAAATAAACAAGTAGAGTATTTTAAGCAGAATTTATCAAAAACTATCTACCGTTTGAATTCACAATACTCGAAATTACATTTATCCGCTTTTTTTTTTTTATTTATTTATTTGTATTTATTTTTAGATAATTCATTGAAAAATAAAGTCTGTCGCTTTTTCAGAGTTTCATGCAGACGTGATGAGATCGTCATAAAAATGCATTCGTTCTCATATGAATAGACGTAAAATTCGTTAATTTCTAAAAATATGCTTTCAGAAATTTGTTCTTGTCCTTTCCCAACGCCCTTCCTCTCTCTCTCCAATAAAGCGCGAAAATTTCAAGTTTCCAAACCTGACATTTCTCCAAGTCAAGTCGCTCTTAAGCACTTTTTGGAAGTGATGGTATCACAAATGTTGAACTGGCAATATTTTGCGGCTTTGTAGAGCTTAGCATAGAAAGAAAGCATTAATTTAACATTTTTTTCCCTTACGAATGTAGGTCACGTGAATATCTTGGTTTATTTTATTCACGTGATCATTTACTCCTTTTCTTTTCGATTTACAACGATTTTTTTTTTTCCTTTTTCTGGTCTTGAATCATTTCATCCTTCGCTATTACGTTTGTTTTGTCTGCCAAGCCAAGGCTTTCCAAATCCTGGAATGACAGGTTGCAGAGACCGGAAAATTTCTGTTGAAGCATAATTATTTTTATTGTGGAGTGTTTTTTTTTTTTTTTTTTTTTTTTTTTACGTACAGAATATCTAACATTTGCAGCTCATGTAACATCATTTATTTTCCTCCTGAAATGAGGGGAAAAAAATCGTTTTAATTCTTATCCATTTTTTTGCTTCATGTTGGCGATGCAAAATTTAAAAGGAGTTACTTCAGTTGCTTTTGCATAGAAGGATTGAAGTGTTTAATAAAAGCATGATATCGCTGATTTTGCTTTCTCCTGATTCTTTTCAAATATCAATGTCCGTTATGGCAGAAAATCAAATATATATATATATAAAAGGGAAAGTTCTGAAAGCTTTCAGAGTTTATATTACGCCCAATGGATCTTTTTTTAACGCCTTTTGTGTCACCTTTAATAAATATCATGTTCTTTGCCCTTAAACCATAAAATTCAGTTCAACATCAATAACGCAAAATAATTCTAAAATGAGCATACCTTTGGAATTTCCGATACACGGTTTCGCGCGCTGGAGATATTTTATCCCCCCCCCCCCGTACAGTGTTGTTATTGCTCGCTTTGAAATAAATGAGTTTGTTAATCAAAAATTCGTTAAAGTTTTACAAAATATGAAATAGATGGTAAAATAATTCCAAATTCCAAATTCGGGCTTCCAGATGCCCCTATTCGGGTGGAAACGTACGTTATTCAAAATTTGATGGCTGTAGGTACCGTTGTTTTATCACAATGCGTGCATTTATGCAGAGCCTTCATTATTTTATTTCTTTAAATATAATACAGGGCTCTAATATTTGTTGGAAACAATTTGAAAAGTGAACCAATGCAAAATGCCAAAATGAAATTAATAGTCTTTCTGGGCAAACTGTTCCTTTAAACTAAAAAAAAAAGAAAAAAAAAAAAAAAAAAACTGAAAGCTTTCAGATTTTACATTACTCCCAAAGGGAAGTTTTTATAACCTTTTGTGGGTTACCTTTATTTATTAAATCTTCTTTGCACTTAAACCATAAAGCTCTATTCAACAGCAATATCGCGAAATAATTTTAAAATGAGCATAGCTTTAGAATTTCCGATACACAGTCTCGCGCGCTGGAGATTTTTTTTTTTTTCTCTACAGTTTTTCCATTGCTCGTGTTGACATCGTTGAGTTTGTTAATCAAAAATTCGTTGAAGTGTTACAAAATATAAAATCAATAATAAAACAAATTCCAAATTAGGGCTTCCAGATGCTCATATTCGAAGGCAGATTGCGTTATTCAAAATTGTATGGCTCTATAGGTACCGTCGTTTTATCACAATGCGAGAAACATACATACATTTATGCAGATTTTGCATTATTTAATTTCTTTAAATATAACACTAGGCGATAATGTTTGGTGGCAACAGTTTGAAAAATGATACGGACATTTTCAGGGAATCGACTCAAAATGCCAAAACGAAATTAATAGCCCTTCTGAGCAAATTGCTCCTTTGGGCTAGAAATTAACGAAAAATGCCTTTGGGACTTTGATGGAATTTTTTTTACGAAGTAAACTTTTATTTAAAACTTATAAATACTTAATAAGCTGGATTTAGTTTAATGGGAGCAAAATATTAAATAGTTCTCTTTACAAAATTCTATAATTTTACATCTCCAATAGAAAATTCGGGCAGGATCCTTGATAAATTTATAAAGATAATAGCTTATAATGCACTTTAGACAATGCAATCTTATGGTTAAATTTTGCTTATTTGCGCTTTTATTATCCGTAATATAAAACTGTAGATGAATTTTTTTAAGACAATAATTTAATCTTTTGCTCTTTTTAAACTGTATGGTAAGTTATTTTTCGAGTTTAATTCATGAATTATTTTATGAGTTTTAAATAAAAGCTTATCATATAAAACCCTTTTTCCATCTTTTTAGTCTCAAAAGCTTGCTTTCAATCAAAATATTCAAAAATTGAAAAATCGTTTTTCAACAATGATTAATCACTCTTTTATCTCCAATGATTGTTTACTTCAAATGTATTGAAAAAAATCTAGCGATTTAGCCAGAGAAATAAAAAATTACGTTAAAATCTCAAATTTCATAATTTTCTTTTTATTCTACACTATGCTGCAAACAGTGAGGTCCTGATATTTTTAGTGTGTTCGTTAAAAGAAAAATGTGCGAAAAACCATTTCTACATTATATTAAAAAAAATTAAATCAAATTTTGAAAAAAAATCAATAGCGAACTTTTGAGCATAGCGACAAACACCATGTGTGAACGAAATAAAAGCTTATAAAAAAATTTGATGTGTACACCACATTGCTTCCTCGTACGGTGTATCAAATTATACACATTTTTGGCTGCATTTCATTTAAACTTATTTCCTCTAATTTCATTAGAGATATCCCTCCCATTCAATTAATCCAGTTCTCACTTCGAGGCAAGGCAAAAACACATAAAAACGCAAAGCATCTTCACTAAAAATTGAAAAATATGAAAAAACATAGAACACCAAATACTATTAAAACAGTTAAAAAAATAATTTTTACAATTAAAATTAAGAGTTTCTACTCAAAAATAAGCAATTCGACCAGCGGGAAAGAAGGCGGATTATTCGGTGCAGAAAACTGAAAGTTTACTTTTGGTCCCCCCTCAGCAAAAGAGACACTGAAGGTGTAGAAACTGACTTTCTCAAACTGATAACATACAACAAAGCCAGAGCTTTATATAAAAGAAAAATTAAAGAGGCCAAGTGAATCTCATGGAGAACTTACTGTAGTAATGTCACCAAAGCCTTTGGACCTGCTCAAAAGATAACATATAACAAGGTGTTTCGTCCTACGACCTTTACGCCTATGGTGAATAGCACTGCCTCATCCAACATCGAAGTAATCAGTGAGATCATAAATGCAGTTTGATGATGAAGAGGATTTCTTAGAGGAGCAAGAGGAAGCGAGGAAAACCTACAGTATGAAATTTCGCCAAGTTACCAGAAGAGACGAACCCCTCCTACGCAAATGGAAGTGGATAACATCATACGTACTCTGGCACCCAAAAAAGCTCCATGTCAGGATGGAATTGATAATATCATCATTAGAGATAGACACCGAGAATTCCCATTAATGACGAATTAAATGACCGCAACATCAGCACTTTCCTAAAAATATGAAGTTGGCAGAAGTGGCGTTATTCCTAAAATCTGGCAAAACTCCGGCAGAACCTTCATCTTACAGACCAGCGCTCGGGAAGGTATTGGAAAGAGTAATTCTTTTCAGATCGGACTTCTTCCTGCAAAGGATTAACGCCCTGCTTCCCAACCAATATGGATTCCGAATGGGCAACTCAACTGAGCATGTCATAAAAGACTTAATGGCCACTATCCAACAGAACAAGGATAACAATTTGCACTCACTGGCAATAGCCATTGACATCAAGGGAGCCTTTGACTCCCTTTGGTGGCCAGACATAGTAAATTTCCTGCACAGCATGGTCTGCCCAACTGCCATTATTACCATCCTTCGCTCGTACCTTCAAGATCGAAGTGTACAAGTAACATCAGACAGAGGCATTTATGTCAAAAATGTCTTTAGAAGGTGCCCACAGGGGTCATGCCTTAGACCAATCCTGTGGAATATAGTGGCAAACTCGGCATTTCGTCAGTTCGAGAGTATCCGCATAGGCTATGATATGTTCGAATCATAGCCTATGCGGACAATTTTATGCTAGTTGTGTGCAGGAAGGAGCAACCTCGAAATGAGACCTCAGTACTGTCTTGATCTGTTCTTTCGATGGGCGAGAGCACATAAGCTTCAGATTTCAGCAGAGAAAACTAAAGCTTTACTCATAGGACGCAGCAGGTAGCTTAGACACAACCCATGCATTAAACTCTATGGGATACCGGTAAAATGTTTCCCCCAATTGAAATATATTGGTCTATTACTCGACCACAAACTTTCCTGGATGCCACATGCCAGGAATCTTAAAACTCGAATTAGCATCCTAAGCAACAACATGAGACGCATGACTTCACATAAATGGGGTATCTCATCTAAGCTACTAAAAATTTGGCATAAAACCATTACAGAAAGAGTAATAACTTACGGGGCAGCAATCTGGGGTGGTGAACTTACTTCTCATATGAGAAGATCCCTGCTCTCTATTCAGAGACAGCAGCTACTTTAAGTATGCAGGGCCTACCGTACCACGCCGGCACTAGCCTTATAACAACTGGCAGGTATTCTTTCCCTAAATTTGATAGTAGAAAGGGAAGCAGCTATCGTAAGGGTTACCAGGCTGGGTCAAACTTCAACACTCTGGGGTCATAGTTATCACCACTCGGACTACGAGTAGCAAAACATCTGCAATAACTTTCATCCAGCAGCTTTTAATCTCTCCGACGGTATCAGCGTAAACGAGCAACCAATTCAGAGCAACAGCAATAACCTTTTCACAGATGGCTCCAAAACGGAGAACAGCACAGGAAGCGCCTTCTGTAGACTGTAAAATGGAGTTGTAACATTCGAGTGGAAAAGAAAACTAGGCTTGAACAACTCGGTATACCAAGCAGAGCTTCTAGCTGTCAGTACTGCAATTAGATATGCGAACACATGTCAACAGGAGAAATTCTCCATACTCTGTGATTCGGCATCAAGTCTGGCGGCTATCGCAGGTCAAAGCAGCCGGAGTCCTTTGGTATACCGAATTCAGAAACAGCTTCTAGCAATGCCTAGTTCGAAAAGACCCACTTTAAAATAGATCCCGCTCACACAGGGATTCAAGGCAATGAATCCGCTTACTTACTGACCAAGCAGGCAGCCAACTGCACGAATATATTAGAAAGACCAACTAAACTTCCTTGGTCTTACATTAAGCGAACAATTTTGACAAGTCTGCTACAAAATTGGCAAAATAGATGGACAGAGGCAGAGGGTAGGACGAAGGAGATTTCGCTTACTGCCAAACGTTAATATGGAAATAAAGACCCACTGTGCTAGCCTAACACAGTTCTTGACAGGTCATGGAGCATTCCCAGTATACCTCAACAGTTTCAGACTTAGGGATACTTCTTTCTGCGAATGCGGAGAGGAAGGCGACACGGACCATTATTACTTTCATCGTGTACATACAAGTACCTGGCACTTGAAGAAACCACCGAACTGTGCCTGGGCAGTGTGGACGTCTAACACACTCAAAAACAGAGTAACCCTTGGTAAAATAGAGAAATCTCAAGACACTGCGTAACCAGAAACAACCAGGAATAATATTATGTTTCAAATATTCGGAACTTAAAGCAGATAACCGGAATAACGGCTAGTGCCTACAGTTATCAAACTATAGAAACTGTTATTAGTATGTAATATTCAACCTTGTTACTTTGGGCTCTTCGCCCCCGAGATGGTATATAATTCCGTTTGGTTCATGTCCGTGGTCGGAAGCCATCATAGCGGTGCACTCACTCACACACTCACTGTTCTCCTAAATTTCAAGTGTAAACAAATGGCTGTTTTATTAGGCTTAGTAGCATTTAAAAAAATTTTAAATTGTTGAAAATCTTATAACCACTGCATGCAGATTACCTAAAGGCATAAAAACCTTAACAGGAACATAAGAGCAACATAATTCAATCACTTTTAAAGCAAAAAATCCACAATTTACCAACGTTTAAGAATAAAAAAACTGAACTCACCGAGCCAGGCAACAGTGTGAGTATATATATGAATATACTCACACTGTTGCTATATATATATAGCAACTATGCAACTATATATATATATACACTTTTGGTGCTACCGATTGCAACCAAAAAGGGAGATGCACAACTAGATGTTATAACAATTGCATATACAAAATTTCAACGTTCTGAGGCTACTCTTTTGAGTTATTCCAGGTACATAGTACATACGTACGTACTTATGTCATGAAAAAATCTCTTGTGAATCCATTTTAAATCCATTTTTAATACGTTTTGGGAAAAAGGAGATCTTCTTATCTTCGTATATATAGATGTCACACAAAAACATCATTCAGATGGACACGAGAGCGGTTAAATTCGAGATCATTTTCATTGAAATATGATAGAAATTTTTTGGGATTACAATACTTCCTTTACTTCGTAACAGTGAAATAAAAAAACATCCTCTTTTTTTTTCCTCCATTACTTGAAATGCGGCTGGCTGCAAATTCATTACGGCCTAGAAAATATCACCGCGTGTGGTGTAATGTAATTTCGCTAAAATGGCAAGACTTTCAATGCCAATTACCTTTAATCTTCGACAAGTTTTAACTAGAATCGCAAAAATGAGTTTAAAATTTTTATTTACAACCGTAGAAAAAGACTATATAAAAAATTAAATGCTTCTTTTCGTGCTCTGTTACACTGAAATCTGCAAATCTGGGTAATTACAGTTGGAAGAAGATTGATTTGATGTAATAAATCATTTTAGACGTAACGTTTTTGTCATTTATGAAGATCCAGCAAAATTTTTAAATTGCCAGAGCATTATTATACGTTTTAATTTATTAAAAATATTTCAATATGTATCATTGTCTAAACCTGGAAACAAAGCATTTGAAGGACATTTTGTGGTAAAATTTAGACATAAGTGCGTGTATACGAGCCAGTATCCCTTAGAAAGTCCTCCACGAAGGCATCCTTTTCCTTAGGCAGATGGCCCTTGAGGCTTTGCCGTAATCATTTAAAAAAAACTAGAAAAAACGTTCAAAAGGTAAAGTTGTTTCAATTTAATTCTGAGCAAGAAGAACTTCGTGAAGCTATTCTCAAACGGGGGGGGGGGGGTTCTTCTCAGCATTTGTTATTAGAAAATATAGGAAATGGGAAGGAAGTCTTTGGGTTTCACCGAGGTGAATCCGAAAATGAAAAGATTCCATTCATTAATTAATTTAAATTCTTTTTAAAACTTTTCTTTGATGCATTCATGTACTTTGAAATGCAAAGTTATTCAAGTAATAAATTTGAACAGCAAAAAGAATTTATATATGGTATGTATCTAATCATCAAATAAATTTGCGCTAATTTTACTAAACAGAAGTTTTTTAAAACTCTTTAGAGATAACACGTACAACATGAACGACTGTCTGTTACCCTTACCAAAACTAAGCACACACACACACACACACACACACACAAAAAAAAAAAAAAAAAAAAAGAAATGAAAATACATTTCCAAAAAGCATTTTTACTGAGCTATGTAATTAAAATGAAAAATAAATCACTAGTTTATGTTTTAAATTGAAGGTTCTTTTCTAAATTCAAATTCTCGATGCTGACCCGCCTGTGGCTGATTGGTTAAGAAGCTGGAAGTTCGACTTGGGACGAAACTCAGGCGAACATATTGGCAGCACAGTTGGTAATGGGAATGCCAAACAATTTTCCTTAGAAGGTCCTCCAAGCATGCATACATCCCCTTAGGCAAGTAGACCTCGCATGCTGTGCTGTATCAGATAACGTAACCAGATGCTGCGCATGAGAAACGCTATACAGTAGATCCTATTCTCATCTTATCAGTGCTATTTTACACCCGAAAAAAACATTACATCCGGTACATATAATATCCATGTGAATGAATTTGGTATGCTATGGCTTTTTTATCATTTATGTTCAAAGTCACTTGTAGCTTCTTTACCTTAGCAAAAATCCAAATGATAAATCTGTGATGCCAATCATAATTAAATGAAGGAAGGCATATTTTTGGAGATGGACTTAAAAAACCAGCATAATGACCCATTGTAATTGATTAATATTCTAAGGCTGTTCGCACACTTTTTAGACGAATCTCATTGTATTTAGAGAAATATTTTACCGATAATTTTTGTGTTTTAAATGTTCGATTTGATTACTGTTATTCTTTACTATCTTTCCACACCGTAATTTGCAAGACAATAAAGCCTTTTTTAGTAGTGGAAGAGGTATTTTATCCCATTCCTCTTGAATAGCTTTCTAAAGTCCAAGGAGGGTTGTAGGTCGACGTCTGGGCAATCCCTTTTTTAAAATATCCCCAAACGCAAAAATCCGTGGATGATACATCAGGAGATTTAGTAAAGTATGAGTGAAGAGTGTGGCCTTCTTGCTCAAATTTTTTCCAGGAAATTAACAGTGGATTTTGCGGTGCGACTGCTTGCTTTATCTTGATGCAGTTCTACTGATTGATGGCGTTGTGGGTAAAGAGAAAGTATTTTGTATTTGAAAAATGGGTATAAAATATGTTCTTGATAATATGTGGACTTGACCTTAACAGTTTTCTGCACTCTCTTTAATTTTTATTTGTCGTTATATATATATATATATATAATCATAAATCTCTTTGAAGAGCTTTCTTTAGATTCTTTGAACAATATTCTAAGATTTTTTTAATTCTCTTTGATAATAATAAATGGATCCCTTTTCATTGCGATAATTTAAATATATTCAAGATTCATCTATTGTGACAACACTTTGTAGATTATTAGTAGATTAGGTATTTTGGAAGCAGGAGATAAAAATGAGCAGCACCCTCGCTGGCAATCGAACAACGGACCTCTGAAATACGCGCCCAGCGTGCTGACTACACTGCGAAGGCATGCTAAGAAGGCGGGAGAAATACCTTTTCCTTTTTTGCCCGAATAATTATTTCTCAATAGAGAACTCTACAGCACGTTCTGCTTTGGGCGATATGTCGTGGACAAAGACGATGCACATTCAATTTTTCTGACTTTTTCAAATTCAAATCAGCATTAATCACTTTGTTTACAGTTGATACTGAGCATTTTAATAATTACGCAACTGTCCTTTGAATTCAAAGATTTTCTTTTAACATTAAAGTTCTTGCCTTTGCAACATCCTATATTCCGTTTCTCCTTGGATATATATTTTGAGCAATTTTCTCCATGAAGCCAAACTTTAACTTTTTTCTTTCTTACTGGCAGTATTACCTATCGTTGTTTTAAATACCAAAAATCATGACTTTCACAGCATTTTTTAGTAACTATATACGAATAATTTCTTTTTTTTTTTTTTTCCTTTTTTTTTTTTTTTTTTTCTTTTTCTTTTTCTTTTTTTTTTTTTTTTTTTTGAAAGAATACAAACATAGCGTTCCATCCATTGCTTGTTTAAAAGCTCCATTTTGCATGAAAACAAAATTATCAAATAGCAGACGATAATTTACACATTCAATAATTTAGTTGCAGTTAAAAAAAAAAACAATTCTCAATGAGGCGATTTTTTTTTTACAGCAAAGCAAAATCGTCTAAGAAGTGTGCGAACAGCCTCCGTATTAAATTTCCTAGAAATTGTTGCGCATGAAATTACTGATTGATTGTTTCAGGAAGTAGATATTTTATTATCTCATTAGAATTCAGGTAGATGTGCTTCTATTTTACAAATGGCATAAACAAGCAAGACCAAGACTGATTTAAATATATGCATATAAGACATTTTTGATAATTTGACTAAGAAAACATACGTGCCATGAATAAAACTATACTAAATTGCATTTAGTTGTCCAAAAACTATGTTTTATATTAATATACTAGTTGTTTATTCTTATATTAATAAAGCTGTTCTTTCTTAATAGTTTCAATTGCATTTGCTTTTCTGCATCTCAAAAATAATTTTGGAAATTATACAAAAACGCATTTTTAAGTTCCTAAAAAAATGGATAGTTGGAGAATGCTCAGTTCTTTCCAAGAAATCCTTCGCTGGAATATTGTTTAAGTCTGTGGTTACGGTTTTCTGAATCTTTTCGATGCAATTAAAACAATGAGTACAAGTGGAATCTCGCTTTAGAGAAGACTACGTATCGCGCGAATGGCAAATCCGGAAAACTAGGCATCCTACTAATTCAGAGGTAATTTATGCTGGCACTTAATATTCCTTTCACAGAAACGCTTAAAATATTCTAGAAATTTCTCATGATTTGTTATAAGTTCGAAAATCAAAGAAGTCAATGCAGATTCTTTTCTATACAATTCTAGGAACATATTCGAAAGTTACTCGACCTGCTTCTCCCTTTTACCATTTTTTTAACTCTTTACATTGCTAATTCTTTCCTCATCTGTTTTACTGCCATTTTGGAAGTATCAAATCCATGTCAACAGAAATTTCGCTCGCAACGCCTTTCGCCATTGTCGTCCGCTTCATTTCCAAAGATTCCTGTCGGGGGAGAGGGGTGCAGACTTGATGACAGTTGGAGCAGCATATTAAGATTCAGGAAATTTTGAGATCCGTAGTTAAATTTTCTAAGAGACGCTATTTCGTGTTCAGATATTTTTAAAAAAAAGTAATAAAACAGATTTCCATAAAAAAATGTTTGTAGTAGAATCATTAAGATTTTATTTTAAGCAGGAAACATAAAGAATGTGCAGCGCTCTCGTCGGGACTCGAATCTGGACCTCTCGAATACCCCCCCCCCCGAGTGTACTATCATTACACCACGAAGGCATGCTGGAAGCAGGGAGAAAGGTTATAAAGTATACTTATGAGAATTTCTCATTTTTAAGATGTAACTAATACTATTACATTTAAATAAATACTTTTGTTTCTTTTGCTTTGCATTTAAGGGGCTAGAAAGCGTCATGTGGCTTGTCAGCCAATTATAAGGATTTCGTATTATCTAGGAGCCGCATGTAAAGGGTTACAGAGCTCCTTGTGGCTCACCAGCCGCAGTTAAAGGGGCTGAGAGCTTTGAATACAATATAGTTGGACTTTTTTCCTTGCATTTTGTTAAGAACAATTCTCTCAAACCCGTAGTATTCATTAAATTCCTACTATTAGCTCACACTCATCCTATAAACTTGTTCAAATTTTCAGTCGTTAATAAAATACTTTTTATTCATCCACTCAAGTTCAAATACATTTTTTTAAATTGTAGTGGATGATACTTGATCTTAATACAGTTTTTTCACACATTAAAGTCAATTCCTACTTATTTATTCCTGTTTTATCGGAACTTAAGATATGCTGTTTTTTATCAAATATATTATAAGATTTACAAATAATGACCGTTTATCAGAAATTCGCACGTGCTGTAAAAATTAATTTTATAACAACTAATAAATAATAGTACATGACTGTGATAAATGGGATTGTAATATTTAACAAAAATAAGCGGCAACAATAAGACAGAGTCCTAAATATTTTTAAAGTGTATGGAATTAAAGAACTGTAGTTTTATAGAGTTGGATGAAGCGGATGTAATGTCCCATTATGTAGCGAAAATTCTCCCCATATTTCTATGTTAACGTGATAATAATATGTGCTTAAAATATAACCCTTTAAAATGTCCCTTACTTCACAAACGGAGAATGCGAAAAGAAACTACAGCATAACGAAAACGACGATGAGAGAAAGAATTATATTGACAACATAATTATTGACAATGAAACAAAAGTAGATTATGCAGTAATGTATCTAGGACGAAAACTCTTCGCAGCAGGTCAAGCATATGTCGCCTTGAGTAGTGTGAAATCATTAGATGGAATATTAATTGAAGAGTTGGAATGCTCGAAACTCACTGGAAAGGTTCCTTGCAATAACGAAGCATTATAAGATACAGATAGAATGAGAGATTACAGACCACCATCAGCTTCATAAATAAGAAACGAAAAAATGATAATAAAAAGTAACTAAAATAAAAATTTTCTTTGTTGACCTACGTAGGAATTGACTTAATTTTTTTTAAAAAAATTTTTATATTACTTGTTTAGTTTTATAGTTCAACTTTTTAACATTCATTGTGCATCTGAATGAACCATTACTACAGTTTTCAATCATGTTTTTAAGCTCTCGCAGCTGATTCTGAAAATGATTCAATGCTTCAGGAAACCATAACACTACAAATCGCTTCGGGATTTAAAATTTCTGCAAAGGATGATTGGGTCATGAGTCCTCGACTGGGGACAATTGCGAGAAAGAAATGCGAAGAAAATAATTTCAACGCTTCGTGAAAAAACTCGATTTGCCGAAAATAATATTTTCAGGAATCGAGCTAAGCAACTGGAATTATCGAGAAACGTTGACATTAATTTACGATACATTTAGTTGAAAGAAAATATTCAGTTTGAATTAGTGAGATTCAAGTAATAAAAATTCTACCATATATTAATATTTATCCATTTGTTACTTTTCGAAATCGAGAAGAGCATTGAAGGAAACTGCCATTTACATCATGCTTACAGTGCCAGTTTTTACACATTGCAAAAAAAAGTAGAAAAAGAAATGAAAGAAAAGTATGTGAATTATTTCTATTTTTATCAAATCCGTTCAACTCTTTTCTTGTCAAACTAGGAGAGAAGATAACAAGATTAAGTTTTCGGTGGATGCGCGTGGAATCACCCGAGCGCAGACGATGCAATCTAGCTGCGATCGTAACTCACTCAATCGCAAAATGCGTGAATTAACATTTCACCCGAGCGAAAATGTCGGGTTGTGAATGACCGAATTGTTAGGAAAAACGGCGGGGGGTTGTCCGTAAAATTCCGGAACAGTCTCTCTAGTCTTTGTTCTCGTGACTGGAATAATTACGCAATAAAAATCCACAAAGCCGGATGTTAAAAATCCAGACTACCAGAAAAACCGGACTTTTAGCAAATTTACGAACTTTTCAGACTTAACGGCTTTTGTGTGTGTAATTTAATCGCAAGGAAATTAGGAAGACGTAAAAAGAGATAATATAGGATCTGAATATCTCTTTAATCTGCTCCGGAAATTCCCATAATACGTAGCGTTTAGAACGAGGATTTCCAACCTTTTCTTGCAAAATCCCCCTTTTAAAAGAACTATTTACTTCATCGAACCATTTACATTTCTCTCTATATTACACAGCGTACAACATAATCATAATACTAATAACTAAAGATAAATAACTTAACATTTAAACTAAGAATATTTTTGAAAAAAAATGGATTATTAGAATTATGTTTCATTATATTTTGTATTATTACTATTAATTTTGCAAATATAAAAATAATTAAAAAAACCCACAGATTCTTCTTGTACAAAAGTTCGATTTTAATTAATACAATGGCTGTGCTTGATGTACTGACGCATTTTCTTTTGATTTTTGGCATAAAATTGCCTAATTCCAAAACCCCCTCGTTCAAAGTCTAACCTGTTTCTTGTTTTCTGTGATAAATTATTGACTTGGCTGACTGAATCTTACTAATGAACTTATTATTTTGGGATATTTCTTTTGGATGACTTTTATATTCCAAAACCTAGTGTACCTATTTGTTTTGAATATGGTTTGTACTTGGACATCCTCCTTCAGAACAATTAACTTTTTTTCCATCATAATATCAACATCAGATATATTGCAGTTCAGCGGTTCTTTAAGCCATGCATTTTACTTTCCTATATTGTACTTATTGCATAAAATTTACGTAATTAAAAAATATATATAATATTGATTTTTAAATATATTGAATAATTTTACAGTATTTCTTCCCTTATATTTATTTTATATAATTTCTTGCTTTCTATATGTGATATAATTTCATATCAATAAACAATTATGATTTTTATTGATAAATTTTTTACGGTCAATGGAATCTTGATTATGCCGATCAGTTGTCTTGCATATTCGACTGTCAATAGCCCCATTTAGGACCATCAATGATCCCCGCTAAAGTTCCAACTACACCTAGGGGGCCAATCCCGATCCCTTTGGGGACTAGTCGCGCTGTTCTTAGCAGTAGGGACTTCAAAATCTGCTTATCTGCACCTGCAGCTGGGGTGGTTTTACATTGTTGTTAGTTTATTATATTCGGTTGTATTACCACTTCCAAGTATCAATTCATTGAACAAGAAGTACAGAACGCAGCACTAAAAGCTGCTAAATCAAGCATAAATGCCTATGCTTGACAACGGGAGTTAACGGAAAAGTTACAAAAGGGGTTCCAGTTAAAAGAATCAATAAGCTTTGGTATAAGCATTCTTTCAAGGGTCCCCAATGCCCATTTTCCTTGTTTTCGTGGAAGAAAAATATAATTATAAACCTAAACACAACTGGAGTCTATGGTCTAAGCATTGAGATAATCATTGCCTGATAAAGGGATATCTATGAGACATTGCGTAGAGATTTCATGGCAATTCATATATTGAGTGAGATGGGCAAACTTAATGGTAAGTCTTATTTACATGGGTATGAAACGAATGTCTTCAGTGACCAATTTTTTTCTGGGGTAATTATAACTAATTCATGGAATTTTAAAACACTGCATTTAGGAAAGAAATTGCAAGTACGCAGAGAGAAGAAAACGTTTTGTACCTCACTGTGCAAAACTTCATGAAATTTACTTGTTTCTTCTCTCTCTCTCTCTCTCTTTTTTTTTCTATTTCTTTCTCCCCCTCCCCAAGTGAAAAATAAATGAAATGTTAGAGAAGAGAGTGGCAGACAGGGGCCATGATTTATTATCTCTATCGGAAGGACTTTTGCAATAGAAATTCATAGAGGTGTGCAGCAAACGGTAGAAAATGAAGTTTTGTCGTTTGCAACTGTTAAACGGTGAGTCACTGACTTCAAACGGGGACGTTAAAGCTTTTTGGATGAAGTACGAGAATAAAATCCAGTGGGAAAACATCAACGCTGTACTGTACATAATGATGGAAGATCATCGAATGACTGTAAAAACAGCGTCTAGATGTTTGCAGATTTCGGCCAAACGTGTGCTAAACACCATCCGTTTCAAACTGTCCATGACATTCTGGATTGAATTTTCATTTTTGGATTAAAGTAAAAGACCAGTTGAGATAACGCCTCACCTGGTCTCCAGATGCTTTAATCTGGAAAAAAGAGAATTCTGAAAACGTTAAGAAATCCAGAAATCTTTAATCCAGAAAAAAAAAAAAAAAAAAAAAAAAAAAAAAATTAAAACGTTCCCTTGTTAAGGGAAGAAAAGTTAATTTTGGTTTATTTTGTGACAAAAGACTCCACGGCCAACCTTATAAAAAGACACTGAAGGCGTAGAAACTGATTTCATTTGTTGTGGGCGCTATGCTGAGTCAATAATTCACTGAGTCACTTAGATAAGTTAATAACTTAAATGATAATTCCAGAATGCATTAAGCATAATTTAATTCGCAATATTAAAAGATTCGTTTGTTGTTGTGAAGCTTAGTTTCTCTAGATTAGCAACTAATCCACTATTCTGCTAAGTTTCAAATGTAAACAAATATGGCTTCTATGGTAAAAAAATTTAGGCCTAGCCGCACTTAAACAAACTTTTAAATTGGTGATAATTTTACAACTATAATATGCAGGTTAACAACTAAAGGCATAAAAATCTTAACCGGAAGACAAGAACAACAAAGTTCAATCATTTTTAAGGCAAAAAATGCACAATTTACAAACATGTAAGAATAAAGAAACTGAACTCACTGAGCCGAGTAACAGAGTAGATATACATATTTATATACTTTTGGTGCGGCCGTTTGCAACCAAAAAGGGAAGTTCACATCTACATGTTATAGCAGTCCCACATACAAAATTTCAACGTTTTGAGGCTATTCGTTTTTGAGTTATGCGAGATACATACATATATATATATATATATACGTACGTACAGACGTTACGAAAAAAACCTCTTCTGAATCCATTTTTAAATCAGTTTTATAATTCGTTTGAGGAAAAGGAGTTTTTTTTTTTTTTTTTTTTTTTTTTTTCCTCTCCTTACGTTCAGATGTGACGCAAAAACATCGTTAAATTTGATAGTGATGAAAATTTATATTTTCATTGAAATATTGTACCCGGAATTTTTTTGTGATTACAATACTTCCTTTACTTCGTACAAGTAAAAAGGAAGTTTGAAAAAATAATACAGTACTTACATTTATTGGCAGATAATTGGTGACATGTTTTATGCAATTAAAATTACACGTGAGAATACCACGTGATAGATTGTTGTCGGGCTGTCTGACATTTCTTATCATATATGTTGCGATAAGAAACTGTGTTTAGAGAAAGGGGGGGAAAATATTGTGTTAAGATAAAACCCATTGGAAAACACACAGAAAAAGGAAAGACGAGTTCTTTAAATCGAATACTGATCGTAGACGAAGCAAGTTATAATATCAGTATCAGTAGTGGGGGCAGCCCTCACGTTATAATATATATTCTCCCTCATTTTAGAATGTCTTCGTCGTGTAACAGTAGCACACTCGGCGCATATTCAAGAGGTGCAGGCTCTAGTCCCGGCGTGGCCATTGCACATTTTTCACATCTCCTGCTTCAAAATACCGTAATGTGTAATATTACGGCGGACAAGATTTTTTTAGTGGCACCGGAACTAAAAAAAAATGATGGCGGACATTAATTCGTCACCACCAGGATATGACAATTGGGTCCCTTAATCCTCAGTTACCCTATAAAAGGAGGTGTATATAAGATATTTCTCCCTTCTTCCAGCGTGCTTTCTTGGTGTAACTGCACACTCTGCGCGTATTCGAGATATCCAGGTTCGAGTCCCGGCCAGTAGCATTGCTCATTTTTCACATCTCCTGCTTCCCCCCTCCCCCCAAAAGAAAAAAATAAATATCCAAGTGGCTCTACAACGTATACATTATTTTGACCCACAATTGAAGCGTTAGAGCGCGCTTGCCTGTTCTTCATTAAAAATTCTTCTCCGGTACTCTTAAAGCACATTCAACATTATGCAAACCATGTTCCTCATCAATAGTTTTGATCCTTGAATTTGCTGAGACTCCTTACGCTATGCCATGTTATGGGAAAAGGTACACTCCCCTTTTACTGAAATTATTTTTACCTTCTGAACTCGGCTTTAATTCTTTTTAAAGTTTTGTATACTTTCGTAGGTAAGAAAGAATACAAGGATGCAGATGACTGCCTGCCACACCGTTAGAACAAAAAGTGCGTTAACAGAGAAGCATTGCATGACATTACGTGGATAAAGAACAATTCATCGTAGGGGATCCTTAAAATAATGTACTTAAAGGAGTCACTCTTTCCCTTTCAGTGTGAAGTTGGCCTCATGTGAAAGAAGTTCGTGTTTTACTATGATCAGAACCAGCGCTCTCCTGGGTTAACTACCTAAAACAAATATATATTGCCCACAAGCGGTTCAAAATAAATTTGTTTTAAGTCGTCTTCACGAAAATTCGTATTTTATAGAATACAACCGTGAGCAATGATTTGAAAACTGATCTTCTTGAAATGGCTGTTTTTAAAGAATACATATAATATATTAACTAAATTAGCAAAATCTTCAACCGAAGAAATGAAAAACCCTGTGGACTACAATTTTACAGTTGAAGGGGGGGAAGAAAATCTGAAAGGTTTCAGATTTTAACGGTCGCCCAAAACGGTTTGTTAAGGTTTTTTACCCTCTCGCCAGTCTACCAGTCTGATGTAACCTCCTACTAACACCTTCTTCTTTTTCTCTTTTTAGCTCTAGCCATATGCAATTCAACAGCTATATTACAAAAATTTTAAAAGCAGCATAGCAGTATACGTTTAGAATTCCAAATGCAGCGTTTAGTTTTGGCATAACATTTTTCTATTTCTTTTTTTTTTTTTTTCTTTTTTCAGTCATTTCTCAGTTCATCGTATCAATGTTCAGTTTTCTAGCTAAGATGGCTTTACATTTTTTTACCCTGTCTTTAACGTTTTGCGAGTTTACTTTATAACACATAAATATAACACAGGGGGACAATATTTAGTGGTAACAATTTGAAAAGCGTTACAACGCATTTAAGTGTTTCAACGCAAAATGCCGTTTCGAGACTAATATCCCATTCGTGATTAACGTCCGCTTTGAGTTAAAAAAAAACAAGAAACGTTTTTTAAATGTATTTTCAATTGCAATAAAAATTTCTGGACCCTTTTTCAAAAGAAAAAGAGTCGTACTTCGGCGATGCTTTAAGTTTTATATTATGTAAACTTAAAACGACTTAAAATAGATTACGGTCCGAAAAACATTTTAGCCCAAAGGGGCAATTTGCTCAGAAGGGCTATTAATTTCGTTTTGGCATTTTGCTTTGATTCCCTGAAAATGTCCGTATCACTTTTCAAAATGTTGCCACCAAACATTATCGCCCAGTGTTATATTTAAAGGAATTAAATAATGAAAAATCTGCATAAATGTAGGTATGTTTCTTGCATTGTGATAAAATAACAGTACCTAGAGCCATCAAATTTTGAATAACGTACGTCCCTTCCGAATATGGGCATCTGGAAGCCCTAATTTGGTATTAGTTTTATTATCGATTTTGTAAAGCATTTATGAGTTTTTGATTAGGAAACTCAAAGCGAGCAATGGCAACATTGCAGGGAAGGGAGAAAAAAAAAAAAAAAAAAAAAAAAAAAGATTTATCTCCAGCGCGCGAGATTGTGTATCGGAAATTCTAAAGATATGCTCATTTTAAAATTATTTTGCGATATTGCTGTTGAATTGAATTCTATGGTTTAAGTGCAAAGAACATGATATTTAATAAATAATGCTAACACACAAAACGTTAAAGAAACGCCCCTTTGAGCGTAATGTAAAATCTGAAAACTTTCAGATTTTTGTTAAATCTATTCTCTTTATTTTGTAAAGCATTTATGAGATTTTGATTAAAAACTCAACAATTTCAAAGGGTAAAATGGCAACACGGTAATGGGTAGGGGAATTATCTCCAGCGCGCGAGACTGGGTATCGGAAATTCTAAAGATTGCTCGCTTTGATATTGTTGAGTTTCTTAATCAAAAACTCATAATTGCTTTACAAAATATGAAATAGTTAATAAAACAAATTCAAAATTCCAGATTTGGACTTCCAGATGCCCATATTCGGTGGAGAAGTACGTTATTCAAAGTTTGACCCGTACCGTTGTTTTATCACAGTGCGAGAAACATACAAACATTTATGCAGATTCTTCATTATTTAATTTCTTTAAATATAATACAGGGCTCTAATAATTGGTGGCAACAATTTAAAAAGTGCTTAGCCGTTTGTAGTGTATCGACGCAAAATGCCCAAACGAAATTAATAGTGCTTCTAAGCAAATTGCCCCTTTTGGCGGGGGAAACCTTTTAATTTAAGCAGAATTAAAAAATAAAAATCTGAAAGGTTTCAGATTTTAAATTACGTCCAAAGGGGTGTTTCTTTAACGTTTTGTGTGTTACCTTTATTTATCAAATATCACGTTCTTTGCACTTAAACCATAAATTCAGTTCAAGAGCAATATCTCAAAATAATTTTTAAATGAGCATATCTTTAGAATTTCCGATATACGGTTTCGCGCGCTGGAGATAAAAATGTTTTTTCTGTACAACGTTGCCATTGCTGGAATCCTTGAGGTTGTTAATCAAAAATTCGTTAAAGTCTTACTAAATAGGAAATCGATAATAAAACAAATTCCAGATTTTAATTTGGGCTTCCAGATGCTCATATTCGTAGTAGAATTACGTCATTCAAAATTGGATGGCTCTAGGTACCGTTGTTTTATCGCAATGCGAGAAACATACATACATTTATTCAGATTCTTCTTTATTTAATTTCTTTAAATATAATACAGGGCTGTAATATTTAATGGCAACAGTTTGAAAAGCGAACCGACATTGATAGTGAACCAACGCAAAACGCCAAAAAGAAATTAATAGCCCTTCTGGGCTAACGCCCTTTTGTTAGCCAAGTTATAAAATAAATAAATAAAAAGAAAATCTAAAAAGTTTCAGATTTTAAATTACGTCCAAAGGGGCGTTTTTAAAAAAGCAGAAAATGAGAAGAGAGAAAGAACTAGTAGAAAGAGTGACAAAGAACGGAAGGAAAACGCGTCATCAAAAATGAAATCGCTAAGCTTAAAATATTCCGGATGAATGCTATTATTAAAATTCTTTTCCAGTTTTGTTTCTTTCCAATAATTATTTATCCATTTTTGCTTGTACTTTTTAGATGGTAAGGAATATTTATGCATTTTTGCTGTGATGCATTGTTCTATCTAATTCTAAACCTGTTAAACAAGCTATCCGGGTATAAACTGGACAAGCACTTTTTCTAAAATTTAATTCATATATAAATTTAGTTCAACGCTTCAGCACGTACTGACCATTATTATTCACAATTTCTTGCCACCTGCTAGTTAGCCGCATGATTTTATTTTCGCAACCGAACGTTCAAGCCGAGTTTAAGCTAGTTTTCCTTTTAGCTACGGAACTATTCATCACTATGTTATAGCAGCTTGTCATTTGTCACTCATCGATCTGCACAAATTTCCCCGAGTTTGCATCGCCTACTGTCTTAACGTGAACATGAACTACAGGTTTCCTTACTTGTTTAACGGTTCAATATATTTTGCAGGTGATTTCTGGTAGAGACAGATCAATACCTTAATGTACAACCCACATCCTGAAGTATTCATAGAAAACATAGAAATTTCACCAAAATTTTGGACAATCAGGGACTTTTTTAAAAATGTGCTCAGGTTTCCATTGCCATATGTTTATTTGAAGCTTAATTGGATAATTCATAAAAATGGCATTACATGATAGCTCTTGTTATGACAGGAGCAGGACATGAAAAATGCCTTTTTTTTTTTTTTTTTTTTTTTTTTATCATGGCAAATTTAAAATGAATTTGAAATTTGAAATCCGAAATAAATTATAGGTAACCCACACGAACATGTATGATACCAACCGAGGTTTTTTCTCTGGAATCAGTTTTATGATTTATGTCAACTTAACGTGATCTGTCGAACCAGCTTCGACTTCTTTTTCCGTTTCCTCTGTGGACACATTTACGACGCCCCATTGATCTAAATTTTTCCCAAGGTTTCTTTCTCCTGCCCAGAAGAAGAAGAAGAAGGGGGTCCTTCTTTCAGCATCTGCACCCTCCCGGGCCTTTCTCCAGTAAACAGAAAAGAACTGGATGATTCCCCATCTGTTTCGAACGCCAGGTGGGAAAGAAAAAACCCATTGCTTCCGAACAGAAAAAGCAGGTGACGGATGATATATGGGAGAATCCGGCAGCTTGATCAACGGAGAAGAATCAATTCGTCATAAATTTGCATTTTACTGTTACTGTATCAGTTTTCTGTTTCATTCATTTAAAGCCAATTTTATTTTTTAAAACTGGTTTACTTCCAGTTAGGACATCGTTAGGATACCGGCAGTTTGGCTGATGGGATGCAGTGAGTTCTTAGGTAGCTTTAGCCCCCCCCCCCCGATTTCATTTTAATTTTTATTATGGTCTAAACACATTTACAGAGACGTCTTCATCTTTTTTTTTTTTTCTAAAGTAGAAACATCTTAGTGTTGAAATGACAGGTTTATTACACATAGGACAATGACGTTTTCCTTCTTAATTCATCTTAATTCAACGTTTCCCGTTGAAGCGTGTATGCAGTTTTGCACTAATTGGCAGTCTGCCAATAAAAGTGGGTCGTCTATCCCCTAAGTAGCCCATTATTATAAATGATGGTACCTATTACATATACATGAAGAGGCCTAATTATATATATATATATATATATACATAGTATATGTGTGTGTGTGTGTACTACTATATGGACTATATATAGCAGTACTACTATATATCATTGTACGTATGTACAATGATGTACAATGATATTGATCATTTTTAGAATTCTGTCTGCTTACAGTTATAAGGTATTTCTCCCCCTTTCCTAGCGTGCCTTCGTGGTGTAGTGGCTCTGCACGCTGGGCCGGTATACAAGAGATCCGTGGTTCGATTCCCAGCGAAGACGGTTGCTAATTTTTCAATTCTCTTTCTTCCAAAAATATACCTAATGTCTCTACAGTGGCGCCCGAACTAAAAGGGCTGTTGAATGAGGTTTCTGCACATCCCAA
The DNA here is from genome assembly GCF_044657685.1 of Stegodyphus dumicola. NCBI lineage: Eukaryota > Metazoa > Arthropoda > Arachnida > Araneae > Eresidae > Stegodyphus > Stegodyphus dumicola. Next base: position 65,551,722 of record NC_140779.1, read on the forward strand.
GATTTGGTGATTGGGTCCCCTGAAAACCCCAGTCACCCTTTAAAAGGGGGAGTATTTCTCCCACTTTCCTAGCGTGCCTTCGTGGTGTAGTGATTCTACACGCTGGGCCGGTATTCCAGAGGTCCGTGGTTCGATTCCCGGCGAAGGCGGTTGCTAATTTTTCAATTCTCCTTCTTCCAAAAATATACCTAATGTCTCTACACAGTAGTTAATTGTAAGCAGCATTTTGCCTTTTAAAGCTGAACGAATAACGAAAGCGATTACCAGCAGCAGTTTTCGTCTTTTAAACTAAATTAATCTAATGGCATAAGCTATTTAAAAAATTCATATTTCTTACGAATTTTGTATATATGTGCATAATTTTAGTAAAATTATATGTAAAATAGTAGTATATCTTGCATAGTGTAACATAAAAGGCCTCAAGAGTTAGAAACATCGTCGGAAAAACAGGGTTACAGAGGTTGTTGCTGTTACTTATGCTCACTTGTCTGACAGCGACATCAGCCCAAGCCCACGAAATTCCTCGTGGCAAAGGGCGTTCAAGATACGCCTGTTATTGGCAACACCCTGGAGCATCATAAAGGTGACAGTGCGATTTTGCCAGTTAAGCCCCCAATTTTGATGGAGAGTACCCCCGGGGGCGACGGGTCCAAGGGTCTTCCATCCCTCTCCTCTTCCACATACCATACGAGAGGACTTTCAGCTCGCCGCATATTTAGAGTGCCACCATACCGCACCGACACTATACATTTACAAACATCCATGTCTTCTCCAGGATTCGAACCCGAGCTTTTCGGCACGGCAGTCAGCGACGCTAACCACTATACTGGTTGAGCGGCGGGTTACAGAGGTAAGTCCATTTAGCAGCGAAGTAAATCTATCCACTTAGCATTTAAGCTAAGTTCATTTCGCATTTAAGGTAAGTTCATATAGTATTGAGACATGTACAAGTAGAAGCTAGGCCAGCACCTCCGTAGTACCACAGGTAATTGAGGTATTGCTGAACTTAGCTAACTGTTAAACTTTCCACCCCAAATTTGAGGGAGAACACCCCGGAGGGTGGTCCGAGGATCTTCCGCCCCTCTTTTTTTTACCATCAAACCCCCCGCGAGAGGACTTTCTGGGATCACTGATTTCTGGTATTATTAGTGTACACAAATCATACTGAGAAAAGACTGTCCTTGAAAAGTTGAACAACTGATACTTCCAAAAGTCTAAATGTATGAACAAATGTCCTTTCTAAGGCGGAAGGTGTAACAAGCAAGCAAGTCTTTGCAGCTCCCGTTCATCAGCATTGCGTATAGAAAAATGAAATTGCTGGGACATTAAATTAAAAAATTTAAATAAATATATTTTAGTAAAATATGAAGATACATAAACCTCCAAATTTGATGATAAATAGCCCAAAAGTCGCCAAATTTGGCGACATTTTTGTCTTATTTTTATGTAACTTCGATCCCTATGTTCACCTGATCCTGTAACTGGTCCGACGTAACTGTAACTGCATCCTGATTATCTATGGGCATCCTAATTGTCTATGGGCCTATGTAACTATATTTATATCCGCATATGTAACTGTAACTGTATATGCCTTCCAACACAGAACTTCTGGACAACACAGAAATGAGCAAAATATATCCAAAATCGATAATGCAAAACAGGACCATCGCGTTTGGCGTCGCAACTGCTAATGAACAAAACCTAGATAAATAGTACAGCTGTAAATCACCTTGAGCAAACTGAAGTCTAGACAGGTAGCGATTTTCTACCTGATGATGAAGATGATCATGATAATAATAATAATAAAGCATCGGAACTCAATCCGTTAATGCTGCAGTGTATCACGTGATAATAATATAATCATAACCCAAAGCAATAATACAGCCATATGATGATGAGAAAACCAAAGCTCAACGCAAGGTCGGACCTCCTGATAGTGAGCAAAGTTAACGTTGAATCCATAATGCCTCCGTGCACCTCTGATAATAAGGAAAATCGAAGCCCAAATCAATAGCATTCATATGTAGAGATATTTGGACTTTTTTCGAATCAAGAGAAGTGAAAAATGAGCAATGCGCTGAACGGGACTCGAACCTTGAACCTCTCGAATACTCTCTGAGTGTGCTACCGTTACAGCACGAAGTCGTGCAGGAAGGAGGGAGAAAATACCTTATATACTCTTCCTTTTAAAGGGCGACTGTGGATTAGGAGACACAATCACCAAATCCTGGTGGCAAAGAATCATCATCCACCACCTTTTAGTTCGGACGCCATTGAAGAGTCATTAGGATTTTTTATGCTTGAGAAGTAAAAAATGAGCAATGCCCTCGCCGGGACTCGAACCTGGACCTCTCAGATAGGTGCCGAGTATGCTACCGTTACACCACAAAGCTATGCAGAAAGGTAAGAGAGAATATACATGGACTACCTGGTAATGAACAAAATAAATTTATAATCGATAATACAAACAGGTTTTAATAAGAAAAAGCAAAGTATGATTAAGTAATGTAATTATGAAACTCTTCGTAATGAGCCACTTAAAGCTCAAAAAGGTAATGCATTTCTAGACCGATGATGAGAAAAATCAAAGCTTAAATCAACCATGAAATACAACCATGAAAGAAGGATAATGAGCAAATTCAAAGCATTATTAGCCGAAGTTAATAGCTTCGGCTAATAATGCTAAATCGAGAATGGATTAGCAAGTGGTTTTTCTGATTACAAGTTTGGGAATCATTAAAATTTGGCTTGGAACTAGAATTTTTCCTTCGCAAACCCACACCATTGCCCACTAGTAGTCGAGCGGTAAAAGCTGCTGAGCACTGGTCGTTCGAACCTTTGCGAACAGGTTGGCTGCATGCGCATTTTGGAAGATTTCTCTTGAGTAACGTGGATACGAGCTAGGGACATCCCTTCTTTTCATGTAGTACCTACTGGTGGAACACGTAATTTAAAAATAAATAATTAAATAAATAGATAAAAAATCAGAGTATTGCACGTTGTTAAAATTTGTTCCACATTCCGTTCTTGGAACAGTGTTAATCTCTAACAAAAGCGTTTTTAGGCAATAAATATAAAATGTAACGCAAGAGGGAATTCTCAAACGTCGTAAATATTCCTCTGTATAATCGCTGGCTTGATTATGCCGATATATCTTTTCCTTTTTTCCGGTAGCGATCCATTACAGTCTGTTTAAATATTTCCGAGCATGATGAATTGATACCGTTTGCTTAAGCGTCGACTTAATTCGAGATTATCCTGTTACAAAACTGGCACATATCCAAATTCTCCTAATGATGGAAACGGCAGGAAAGCGATAAAAAAGTCGAACACAAGTGTCTAGACATAATTCACGGATTTTATTTTCGTAATCGCTTAAGATATGAGTTTATGTTTCTTTTTTAGACTAAATTTGAAATCATGTAAACAAAGCTTGCGTGCTGTAGATCGATGACTTTTAATTTATCTCTGAATTTGTTTAACTTCAATTATCTCACTATTTGCGATTTTGTTTCACGCAAAAAAGTGTGACGAGTTTTATACCGTGAAACATTATACGTGTTCCGAATATTCTTACATATTTTCGTCGTATTATTTTCAATAGTTTGTCTGTGTTAATTCCAAACAAAGTAAACTAATATATAGACACCATCTAACAGGAGGAAATTTTATGCTCAGGTTTCATTAGAAAAATGTGTACCCACCCTGAGGAAAAAAAATTCTTTATTATGTGTTTGTACCGAATGTAATTATAGGTTAATATAGTCATACATATCACAGTCAAGTTAAGTTTAGTACAGTATTTCTGCACAGGTTAATATAATCCTACATATACCTGCATCTATACAGTTACTCAGTGTACTCAAAGTGTGAGAGTGGTGGCCAGAAGCGGCCAGACTCAAAGCACAACGACGAGAGGTTGTTTGAAAAACGTTGGACCCGTGTCTGCGGGAATTACTTCACATGGCGATGTAATTTCTTGACCTTCAGAATTACTGACTTCCTGCAATACACTCCGTTTTTCAAGAACCCCTAAGGCCTGTCTGATTCACTACCATATGTATAATTCAATTCAACCAGTACGCAAATACCATCTGAACCTTACCTTTGAAACTCATACGCAGATGCCGTCTGAACTTTTTAAGATTTGTATTTAGATTCAAATTCCAGAATATTTATGATCCACTTCACTTTTAATTCAGAATATTATTAACGGCAAGATTTTCTAATAGTCGCACCAATTATTAAAAAAAAAGAAGTCTTACGCTATTTGTAGCAAATTTTGGTTTATATGGAAATAACGCAGATACAACCAGGTGCCATCTGTTAAAAGTGCGCATACATTTTTCTGACGGACACTGTATAAACAGTAATTTTCATGCTTCGTTCTTGTAAAATGATCAACATACTTAAACCTTGGGCAAATATATCCATGCTTTAACTAGTAAATATTGGTACTAATTTTTATCTTTCCAGCACCCATGTTAGTTGTAATCAAGACGTCATCGGAGCATCAGAAGTTTCTCAAGGGTGTTGCGTACAAATTATCATTTACAAACGGAGGTATCGGACATATTTAAGACATAAATCATATGTCATATTTCATTGTTTGATTTCTAGATTAATACTTAAAAATGAGTTTGCAGTTGAGTTTCTTTCTCAATTTAGAGTATATGATTGATGTAAGTCTTTAAAGAAGGCGCTCTGAGAGTTGAAAAGGAGCCACATGTTCGTAAACGTAATCAGTGAAGAAAACCTGACCCACAAATTCAGTCAATTGCAGAACCACTGTCAAAGAGATAGCTAAGAAATTCAAGTCTAATTAGCAGGTTACAGATACTATGCAAGAAGAGATCAACACGAAAAGGGATATTTAACCACTTCTAGAAAAACGAGGTTGAAAGATCATAGTGGGTGATATGTAACGGAGCCACTTACAGGTAGGCAGGCTTTCTACGTTATCACTGACGATGGCTATGTGTTTAATCTTGTTCAAAACGTTTCCTGTCGTGACTTCATCCTGATTTTGCGAAGTCACAACAGCAAACGTTCTGAACAGGATTAAAAGCATGGTAGACATCTGTACTGAAGCAGAAATGCCGTCTATCTGATAATCAGGGCCCGACCTCCTAGCGGATAAACAACTTCTTTGGAACAAGTTTACCTGTAACGAAAGTTACACTACTACTACAGCAGCTACGTGGAAACATAGTGTTCTAATCTCTTCTCTGTGTTCAATAAAGTTTTTTAGAAGCGTCTCTCTCATTAAAAGGAGTCACTCAATTCTTGGTATCCTGACTCCCAAAGTTTTTTTTTTTTTTTTTTTTCCCAGGTTTTGAGTATGGTGCGTAAACTTCAAAGATCCGCATTATAAGCCCCAAATGTCTTTTGTGCGTTTCTAAGTATGGGACGTAAACTAAAACGATTCTACATACCAGCCCCCTAGGGCACTTTTGAACGGTCCTGAGGTATTGTACGTAATCTAGAAAGATAGCGCATTCTATGCCACACAGTACCTTTCTACGGTACTGCATATGGTACGTAAACTAAAAGGATACCCCGTTTTAGGCTCCAAGAATACATTTGTGCGTTTTTGAATATGGTATATTAAATTCTACTTATCGGTTTGACTTTAGATTGAACCTAACATAGGTTACAAACGTGTCAAAGAGAGTTATCGGTTGCTCAAGAATAAAGAACGTCTGAGCAGTTAGCATAATGGTATTGAGGAGGTTACCATGTCCTCGGTTTTATAGTTAAAAACTCGGAGAAGTCATGGATTTTTGTAAGTGTAAATTGTTTTTGCGGTGTGAGTGAACATTTAAAATGAGCTCTCTTGAGAGTTTAGTGGTTAGGGAAGAGTGGAGAAAGAGATTCTCGGAACAATGCCCTTGGAAATGGCCGAATTGCTTGATTTTGTGAAGAAACTGTAACTTTAATTGTAAAAAAAAATTGTTTGAACTGTGTTAACTGCATTTGGTGTTTTATGTTTTTCTATATCTTTCAATTTTGAAAATGTTTTGAGCTCTTATGTATTTTCGCCTTGCCGCGAAGTGAGAACTGAATTAATTGAATGAGAAATCTCTCTCTAATGAAATTCGAGGAAATAAGTTTAAATGAAATGCAACAAAAATGCGCATCATTTAATAATCCGTTCGAGGAAGTCATTTGGCGTACACATCAGATTTTTTTTTAATATAAAAAAAATAATAAATGACTTACTTCTCAACCTGGTACGTAATGAAATAATATTTGGAAAATAAATAATATCTCTCAAATCTCGTGCACTTGAAATAGCTTCCTGTTTTAACACGGGCGTGATTTTCTTTGCGAAATAATTCCGTTTCCCGATGCTAATAAGGCATTTCTATTCATTTTTAGCATTTTTACATTATTAATAATCTTTCTAAAACCCCAGGGAGTAGACGCACGCTGCGAGAAACATTGCTTTTCGAGATTTTAAGTACCATTCTTCTAGCTACTCGTTTGGGTGTGGTTTATTAATTATTATTCTACATTGAGTTCACGTGCCAGGCGTTACTTAAGAAAGCAGGTTTTCCTTAATATCTAAAGTATGTGTGTATGTATGTGAGCTGAAAAACATAATATCCATTTATCTGTGTTCTTTAGCTGTTATGTGAGCAATAGTTAAATTATTATTGACGTTTGTATGTAAAAGTACACGAAGAAAGCTGCGTTTCTAGCTTACGTCGTTTAAAATCTAGCTAGTTTATTTAAATTTGGAATTTGCTAGATGTACTAAAGTAGGTTGTTAATGTACTAGTAATAACAAATCCTGATACAAATAAGATGAATCGTCTCTAAGAGGACCACTGGCGGTTTGGCGGTTTCAGATGATACAGGACTGGTCGCCTTAGAGAGGTATGTTTAATATCTGTATTTTTTAAAGGCTTCAGAAATGCCGATCACTTTTAGAAGTGGTCGCCTTCCGGAACTGGTCTCCATGAAAAGGTCCATAATAGCATTTATTTCCCTTGGACCAGTTGAATGAACACAAGTTTTTCGAAGTCTAGAAACGAAGATTTATTTCAGCTTTTGTCGGGATTCAAAACCAGGGATCTTCCAACCAACGAAATGGGTGAATGGACCACTTACACCATGAAAAGACGCATGGGAAAATATTCTCCTTACGCACTAACCGTATACAGAAGATGAGAATCACTAATTATTCATCTCGGTTTTGGATTCTGCCAATATAAAAGCTGATACTGGGGCGTTTTCATAGTCTGCCCATGTTAAACTTAAACATGAGATGTTTTCCTTTTTAAATCTTCCAGGAGGGAAATTTCTTTTAAGACAGAGAACTTTCGATATATTGCAATGAAATATTTGGTACATTTCCATTAACGAGGTGCCAGTTGTCAAATGTGTGCCAAAGAGCCAAATGTAGTACCTTGTTTCAATTGCGTCATGGATAGCTGAGCAATATTGTCATATGTCATGGACAGTTATACAATATTTAATGCGTGCGATGCTAAAGCTGCGCGCGATGCCATATTTGTGACATTTTGTGATATATTTTAAGCGAGAAGAAATCCTTGTTTACATGGGAAGAGAACTGCGCGAATTCGACATTGTACACTGCGGAAAAAAAAAAGGACAGTTCTATATCTTCCGTTCTACTGGGCCGATTGACGAAATTTAACACCTGCGTTTATCATGTCTCGGAAACGCGACTTCGGATATGTATTAGATTTATATATAGTATTGTTCTAATATAGGTATTTTGACAAAAAATCGGACTTTTTCTGAAATAACATACTAATTTTTCTATATTTCAATTCTACTACTCAAATTATGCCAAACTACTAAGTTTTGTCAAAATCGCAGGAGTAGTTTTTAAAAAATTAGCTTTCAAAGTTTTAACTCCTCAATGTTAATTGAGTTTGGTATATATTTATTAATCTCTCTTTTTTTTTATTAAACTTATTTGATTCTTCCTTTCACATTTCGAAATTTAGGATCATTCCCCCAAAAAAATCATCCATTTTTTATGATTTATTTTTAAAATTTGTATTTTTAAATAATTTAAAAAAATTTTTGAATTATAATCTATAAAATTTTTACCATCATATTAAAGCAGACGTATTTCTAAGCATACCCGGAAAAATATGACAGTTTTTTATTCAAACTTTTAGAAGATATACGTAAATTCATATATTGGCGTGTTCTGAAATTTGGCAATTTGTTGAAAGCGATGAAACGTCAAATGTGGTTTAGACACTTTGCTAAAATTATTTGGATGTAGAAACGATGTAACTTTTTTCTGATTCGGCAATAATTGAAGGTAAAGGAAAATTGGTTGCCACATATTAAGTAATTCACCAAGTAAATTATTCTTGGCGAAAACTGAAAAAATTACGCCAAGAAAAATATTTGAACCAAATTTTCGCACCAAATTTTACAAAATTCAATATCTAAGCTTAATTTGAGTTGTAGAATCGAAATATTGAAAAACATTGGTATGTTACTTCAGAAAAAATCCGGTTTTGTGTCAAAATACCTGTGTTAGAACAATGTTATATATAAATCTAATATAAAAATTAAGTCGCACTTTCGAGACATGAAAAACGCAATTTGAATTTTGCCAATTGGCCCAGTAGAATGGCAGATATAGAACTGTTTCCCCCCTTTTTTTTCCGCAGTCAGTGTACATATTAAATATTGTATATACCATATCATACATTACTGACAAAATCTTTTTTTTTTTTTTTTTTTTTTCCATGAAGCTTTATGCATCGTTAGGGTTGCCACTATCTAGTTAGATTTCGCTCCAACGCGAACGTTTGGCGCTAAGTAACGTTAATGTAATACGTTTAGGGTCGTCTTTAATAGAAAAGGACCGAATATTTTTTTCCCCGTTTATTCTGTATTTAAGTAACAAAATTTTATACAACTTGTGTAGAATATTCTTGCAGTTTCAGGAAGAGATACCTGCTGCAGATTCTCTAACATTCAGATCTGTTTTTCAGGGTACTTAACATATTAAATTTACAGAAACTCACAGCTACTGAATTTAGCACAGGTACGACACACGTAGAAATTCTTGTAAGAGAACATTACGTTTTCTGAAGCAGAAATATGAAACATCAATTGCGCTCTCAGTTAATTAACAAGATGTATTAACTATATACGTAACAAAAGTACGTAGCGGAGTAGATTAGATTAGGTTAGGTTAGATTATTTGGGTAGCACATTTTAAAAAGCACACAAAGGCTATCTGCCTAAGGGAAGAGATGCTTTGTGGAGGACTTTTTAAAGGAAACTGGGACGTATTCATTCTACACATGGAAAAAACCGTGAAAAACAACGATGCAGCCAACCTGCTCACCTGAGTTCAAAAAATAGGTTGTACTACTAATATTTTACGGTCTTAACTACTTGGCCACTGGTGGGGCCTGCAGGAGAGGAATGCAATAATTCCATACATTCTTCCCCATTTAAAGAACGAAGGGGGAGAAGCAGGAGATCAAATCGACCAGATCCAGGTGATGTCGAATAATTGTCCGTTAAATTTTAATTCAGGTGTCGCTGTAAGGACTATTAAGTTATTTGAAGCAGGAAACATGGAAAGTCGATTGTGCGGTGCTGGCGGAATTTAAAACACGGTTGTTTTAATGTTCTGGAACTTTAACTTCCTATTGCACGAAAGCACACATGAAAGAATGAGACTGTAGAGTTATTATTTAAATTAACCGGTTAATATGATTTGGATCTTTACTATAACTTCTTATTTCCGTTTTCCACACCTGAACGCAAATGAGTTAGCTAGTACTTAAACTGAGGCTTTTTTTGTACTTTAAGATAGAGTGTGTTTCAGGCTGATGTGCAGACTACTTTTAGTTCCTGCTAGCTCTGATAGTTGTAATTATTTGGCTTTGCGTTATTTCGCTGCCGACAAATTGATTTTGACGCTCCGGTTACAATTTCTGAGCTAACTTAGAGTAAAATTGAATTGCGTAGTCTCTGACTACTAACTGTACTGTCTCTAACTGTCTCTGACTATGTTTAACTTGAATAGGACTATTCTGTTTAGTGCATCACCACGAGCTGTGGCTAATATTGATAGCACACGAAAGTGTGTTTATGTTCTAGTTCTGTTTAAATAAAAAGACTGCTTAACCTTCTTATGATTTGCAGTATAAGGCATTTTCTCCCTTCTTTCCGCATACCTTCATGGTGCAATTGGAACACTCGATGCGTATTCAAGAAAGAGATCCAGGGCTCAAGTCTCGGAGAGGGCACTGAACAATTTTCACGCATCCTGCTTCAGAATAACCTAATGATTCTACAGAAGTTACTAAACCTACCGATAATTCGTTTCACATCTGATAGGTTTGTTACTTCCAGATCAAGTAAAACGCCATAAGGCAAAATGAATTGGACCTGGAGGAAGTTATAGTCAGACTGAGTTACAGGTAACGACTTTGAAGCCTTTGATTACTCAGATAACGTTTTTTTAGCCCAGAAGGGCTATTTGTCTCAAAATAGGATTTTGCATTGAATCACTATAAAAGTCTGAATTACTTTTCAAATTGTTGTCCCCAAATATTATCGCCCTGTATTATATTTAAAGAAAGATAATCAAGAATTTGCATTAATGGGTGCATGTTTTTCGCATTGTGAAAAAACTACGGTACCTACAGCCATCAAATTTTGAATAACATAATCTTGTACCCGAATATAGGCACCTGGAAGTTCAAATTTTGAATATCGAATTTGTTTTATTGTGTATTTCATATTTTGTAAAACTTTAACGAATTTTTGACTAACAAACTCAACGATTTTAAAGCGAGCAATGGCAACACTGTACGCGAAAAAAAAAATTATCTCCAGCGTGCGAGACTGTCTATCGGAAATTCTAAAGATAAGCTGTTTTTAAATATTTTTAGTCAGAAGAAACATTATCCCAAAGGCTCTCGAAACGTGCATGTGTATGTAAATGAAAAAAAAAAAAAAAAAAAAAAAAAAAAAAACCGCCCTTTTGGACGTAATATAAAATCTAAAAGCTTTTAGAATTCTTTTGTTTTGTTTTGTTTTTTGTTTATTTGTTTGTTATCTATGATATTCTGTCTCTAGACAAAATCATAGGCCAGGTAGTTCAGAATAAAGACATAAAATAGCTACTGGAGAACCATAAAAAAATAAGCTTAAGAAAAGAAACTGCAACGTCAAATTGCAATGCAAGAAATCTTTTTGACGAGAAATGTCTTTTTGATTTTATATCTTCAGAAGAGCATATTAGTTCTCTGATTTATGATATCTGTGCAAAATTGGGCAACATGCACAGTTTTCACGTAACGATATTACCCCGATAAAGCAGTAGCAAGCTACCGCATAAGCATTTTCATTTTAATAAACATTTTGAAATGTAGGTAATAACAAATCATAGTAGACATTAAGGGAATTGTAGTCCCACTGATTCTCAAGCAGAGGGGAATGCCGCTTACAGACAAAGAAAAGATTAAAGACCTCTTATAAAGATAGTTACATAATATTTTTATGGTAAAAAATTTAGCATCCAAACAATAACACTTTCCTCACCACTTTCAGCTTATGCTCCCCACTTTCTTCTGTACAGGCAAAGTAAAATTAAATTAAGTTTTTATATATTTTACCTATTTAATAGCGTATTCGTATTTTTTGTCTAAATTTAATGATTTCTGTTAGTTTACTTAATATAAAAAGTACTGTTGCAAAGTTTAAATATGCAGTCATATATGTAGTTTAGAAACAAATTTATCCATTTTACATTTATTCCGGTGGGAAAAAATGTTTCCGTTTACTAACGTATTAGTTCACGAACAAGGAATTAATTAAATTCATAAACCGAAGTTTAACTGTAAATATTTTATTAGGAATTGCATTGAAAGCTCAAAATTGTAATGAGATAAAAATAGAAATAATTTTTTGATGGAAGACTACTAATGTGATTGTCAGTAATAAAATATAAAAGATAACAACTGCCCAATTTTTTTAAATATTCATTTTCGCATTCGAGCCCACGATAACAACTTGCCATTCAACGAATTCTAATAAAATGTAAAAAGTATTTTAAATCTGATTTATTTATTTATTGATATGTTTGTTTTCTGTGAACAGATTTTCCGACAAGACAGCGAGTGATTGGAACGGTTGCTATAAGCGATGACCCACTTCAAAGGATTATACCTGGAATACACATCCCTTTGCAGCTAACTTCCCCCCCCTTTCTGTTCACCGGTAATCCTCCAGCATATATCAGTTCGACGGATATCCAGGAAGCCGACTACATTATTTTATCCTCCGCAAAGAGGGGGAAAACCATACATTCCTTTTTCTCTTTTGAAAAGGACATTTTTTCCCCCCTGCCCAACTGATATCAATCTCTTCTAGTGGAGAATGACTATTATTATGGACACATGCGTTTGCAATTGCGAAGCGTTGCCAGAATACTTATTCCAACGGATCAGACGATAAAAATTTTCTTCTGTTACTCACTTTCCCTTAAACGGATCCTGTTTTAATTGCCGTGGAATAATGAAATTCCCGAAATGGCTCACCGTTTAGGACTTGATGTTCAGCATGCCGGCGGCAAGGAACGGGAAAGCGTTGCAACTTATGATTCTGTTGGTAGCGAATTGGTAATTCGACAAGAATCGCATTTATTTCTCCATCTAATTATATTAAATTATGAATTCCCTTCACATTTCTTTTATATTTATATGCAATCATTTACTAGCATTTGTAAATTTAAATTCGGCAGATAAAATTATTAAAAAAGAAGCATCTGGAAAAGCAAATTCGATTTCCCGCCCTCTGACTTACATAGACTTAAATTGGTAAAAATTTACACAGGGAGATGTTCCGGAATTTCTTTCTTCTGCTTTCGTTAGTTCTGCTGTCTTTTTATCCAAAAGAGAAAATATGCCTGAAATTGTACAAGCTTGTGTTTGTAAAATTACAGGGGAATCTAAAAGTAACAGTATAAGGATTTTAAGTTTTACTAATGTTTATTTTATTTTAAAATTTTACTGTCCGCTCTTATCTTCCAGTTCCGGCGAGAATAAATGCGGTTAGTTTCATTTATGCAAACTGAGCTTGCAAATTATTATGTATTTAAGTTGTGGCTTTTAGCCAAGAGCAGTTCAAAGTTAGAGACAGAAACTTCTCGCCACCTTATTTCGCGCGCGCTTTTCAGTCAGTTGCTGTCCGCCTTTAAGGCCAGAAATTTAGTTCTCTTGATACTGTAGTTTTCCCGCATTTCTGCGTACTACATACGTAAAGATTAAAAGGCCAATTCTAGCGTTAACAGTCTTTGTAAAGCATTTGAGTTTAGTTCTTACTGAATTTTTGAATTCTTAGTTTTTTTTTTTTTTTTTTTTACGTTCAGACCACAAGCACTGGTCTTTGTATGCCAACGTGCGGAAGCAGCTGTAAACTGTGAAGAATAAAGGGTAAATAAACCCTTCTCATCTGTATTTTATCTTCTACACTTTTAGAACATAGTTTTTAGTAAACTCCCTGTTCTTACTCAGGACTCCAACATGTTTGTTAAAATTATTAGAAGTAGTAGTCCTGATAACAGAAAGAGTAAAAATTCAGTAATTCGAAAAGTAGCAAGATGCGGTTTTCACGGAAATGCAAGAAAGACGTGGGATTTTTAAAAAAAATATTTTTGCCAGAATAGTTACAATTTTCATTGACAGATTTTGCTGCACTTGCGACAGAAATTCATACAGAGGCTCAGCACACATCGCAGCGCAACTACGACTGTAAATGTTCAAAGTGATGGCTGTTATTCACGGGAACAGACTTCAGACGTGGCATGATAGTCTACGTGGTTTCTTACAGGGTTAAGCTCTTTCACGATGGCGAATAACTACTTTCAGTATGGATAATAACCTTAGCCGACTGCTGCACACCTGTGACTTCAAATAAAAATATAACTACTGCGGTAATAACCCTTTTCCTTATTAAAAAAAAATCCTGTCTATTTCTGCGAAAATCGCATCGGTTTACTGCTTTTCGAATTATTGAGTTTTACTTTTCTGTTGCGTTTGGTTCAACCTGTATTTTATTAAATTTTTTAGGGAAATGATTTTATCTTAAAATATAGTTTATTATTTTTATTAGTCCAAAGGACCAATTTGCCCAAAAAGACTAATTTCGTTTTGGCATTTTGCGTCGATTCGCGTTGTTTCCCTTTTCAAATTGTTGCCACCAAATATTATTAACCTGTTTTATATTTAAAGATATTAAATAATGAAGATCTGCATGAATGTATGTATGTTTCTCGCATTGTGACAAAACAACGGTACCTACAGCCATCAAAATTTGAATAACGTAATCTTCCATAGAATATGGGCATGTGGAAGCCCTAATTTGAATTTGAAATTTGCTTTATTAGCGATTTCATATTTTATAACACTTCAACAAATTTTTGATCAACAATCTAAACGATTTCAAAGCGGGCAATGGCAACACTGTATAGGGAAAAAAATTCTATTTCCAACACGCTAGACTCTGTATCGGAAATTCTAAAGATATGCTCATTTTAAAATTATTTTGCGATATTGCTGTTGAACTGAATTTTATGCTATATGTGCGAAAAATATGATATTTAATAAATAAAGGAAACAAAGGAAACACACAATATGTTAAAAAAAAACGCCCCTTTGGACGTAATTTAAAATCTGAAACCTTGCAGATTTTTAAAATGTTTTTTACATGATTTATTTTTTATCACTTTATACTTAATTATCATATTTCTTCCAGAATGCTGTTTTAGTATTCTAAGCGATAGCCCGCCATTTAGCAATTAATGGATTCGTGTTCGAGTTCCGACTAGGGCACAGTTAATTTTTAATGTTCCTGCTTCGAAAACCGAATAATCTCTTTAATGTCGTCGAAACTAAAATCTAGTAGATGATTCTAATAGATTTGTCACTATTTGATTTGGTCGACAGGTTCGAATGCCGGTAAAGGCAAAGTTAATTTTTCCTGTTTCCTGCTTTTATAACTTAATTATTGTTTTGATTTTAATGGATAATTTGAAAAGGTTTGCTTCAAAAAAGTTGTAGACTTTCGCTGTCTTCCTGTTTACTTATAGGAGTATTCCTCTGATGTTATTTTTGTCAATTGAGTTACAAATTTCTGCAAAATATTGAGCAATGTAACTCATATCTGATAGCAAATAAAAGCAAATCTTGGCTTTGCTTTGTAATGCGTAACTTACATCTCACTAAATTTCCTGTTCGCACGTCATCATGTGTATAATGTTCCTGCTTCGAAATTAGGATGAAGTTTAAACTATGGCAATCGACATGTTTCTTTTTAGTTTAGCTTAATGAAAGTAATTTAATTTTATTGAGGCAGTAATAGAAGTTATTTTTACTAAGGAAGATAAATAAGATTATGTGTATGATATCCTGTTTATTTGTATTTCAGCAACACCCATTCACAGAATTCGGATATTAAATATTCTTCCTTAGTTTACACATGATAAGTACGCATGAGCTACTATTTCACATTACAAAAACTTGGGCTTCGATTATTTTTAGTTCGTGCTTGCGTAAGCACATGATTCTCATTACAAAACAGTTGTTTCCGAGTTTTTTGCTGAATATCTACTTTCCAACTTTTCGGGTGTGAAATTAATTAACTGAATAAGTCTAACGGCTACGCACGCAAAGTTATCTTAATTTGTAACGAATTATTTTCTTTAACAACTGTAATTTAACTCTTATCACAAGATGTTACAGCTGTGGGAAATCATACCGTCCAATGCTGAATGAGAATTGCCCGTTATGACGTCATCAGTATACCATCACAGCCCAGCGCAGTAAGAATCATCCCAGACAGCGCTGAGATCTGGTCGAGAGTGGAGGGTAGACGTGAGCAGACGGCTCACACGTCTTCAAGAGTTTATAAAAGGACTGTTGGTGCACCATTATGTTAATCCTGCATACCGTTAACTTCATCTTTATATACTTTTTTTATTTACTTTTATTTCTTTCTATTAAATAAACCATTTAACTATTACTTCGTGCTCTCATGCTGTGAATTAAGTCAAATTCTACAAAAAAATATGGCGACCAACCGTGCGGCCTCGAATTCCAAAATGTGCGAGTAGTAGAACTGTGCTTTGAACTGTGAACTGAGTGAACTGTTGTCACAAGTTATTCGATTTATTGGATTACTCGTATAAAGTGTGGATTACCCAATTGACGACGATCATCTGTCGGGTGAGTACAAAACTTTCTTTCCAATATGAAGTTAGTAGAAATTCCAGAATTGGAAGCAGCTTTAAAGAACAGTAAAAGTTCTGAAATCAAAAGTTTGCATAAGCTTATTTTTAATACTGATGGAGACCGAAATAACCGGAAACGATTACGTGAATTTTCTGGCTTTATTTTTAAACCAGATTCCGAAGAATTTAATAAGAAAATAGATACAGTGCAGAATAGTTTTACTTTGAATGAGTTAATTAAAATTTGCAATGTACTGTGCATAAATTCAGAAGGTTTAAAGACGGAAGTCGTAACCCGAATTGTCTCTTACCTATGTGATTTATCTGTATTATTTGAAAATATTTTGCATGAAGAAAATAGTGATATTGAAGATGAAACTATTAATAAAATATCTGAAGTAATGCTTGATGATAATCAAAGAGACAATCCTGGTTTTAATGAGTCTCAAGTAAACAACAGTATGCAGCTTCCAATTCAAGATCATTTTAAACCTCATCTTAGTTTTTCTGATATTGAAAGTATTGTTAATCCTTTTTCTGGTAATGCATATGAAAATGTTGATAAATGGATTGATGAATTTGAAGATGTTATAAACTCTTTGAAATTAAGTGATTTGCATAAATTAGTTTTTGCTAAAAGATCATTAAAAGGTAAAGCGAAACTATTTATTCAGTGTGAACTTAAAGTTAATGACTGGTGTAAGTTAAAAAAGCTTTTGAAATCTGAATATGGTAAAGCTTTTAATTCTGCTGAGTTGCATGAAATGTTATGTAAACGTAAATTAATGCCTAATGAATCTTTAGATGAGTATTTTTTGAAAATGAAAGAAATGTGTTCGCGAGGTAACATTGAAGATGCTTCATTAATTAAATATGTTATTGATGGTATTCCCGATTCTGTGGTTAGGAAAACTATACTATATGGTTGCGGAACAATATCTGAATTTAAACAAAGGCTTAAAATTTATGATAAAATGAGATCGGACAATGATAAGTTTAAAAATCCGAAACCGAAAGTAGACACTCAAGTTAAAGATAGAAGTAAGCTTTCGTCATCAAACCGAAATCAATCTAACGTTAATAAGGTCAAATGTTTTAATTGCCAGGAATTAGGGCATTATTCTAAGCATTGTGTAAACAAATCAAAGGGTGTAAAATGTATAAAATGTAAGAAGTTCGGGCATTATTCAACTGACTGTCCAGATCAGACCCCCGAGAAACAAGCAGCTTTATTACAACGAATTTCCGACAAGGATAGAATTATGAAGACTGTAGGAATAAATAATCATTTAGTTGATAGTTTAGTTGACACTGGTTGAGATGTAACGATATGCAGCGTAGAGTTACACAAGCAGATTGGTTCTCCTAATTTAAATTGTAGCGATATCACATTAAACGGAATTGAATCAAAGCAAACGTACCCCATCGGCTTTTTCATTTCTGATATTTCAATTGATAGTTTTTCACTGCGTACGAAAATTTATGTTGTTAAGTCATTATGTAATCAAATTGTATTAGGTTTAGATGTATTAAATCAGTTTAACTTCTCTTTTACTGAGAATGGCCTTCAAATAATTTCTCATCGGAATAAAAGTAATGTAAACCTGATAACTGCTGAGTCATGTCGAAATTCTAACGTTCGTTGCGTTATGGGAAATTTGAATATTGCTATCTCATTGAAGAATGCTTATGATCCTTCGCGATCGTCTGGCGTCTCTGTTAATGTAAACAAAAGTCCCGAAAGCGGAAGTAGCTCGACGTTTAATTACCTTTCACATCTGGTGAATGCTATTTCTGTCAACGAGATTGATTTATCGCATATTTCAAATGCAGAACATAAAGAAAGACTGTGTAATTTAATTAATTCGTACCAACCACGGAAAAATAGACAATCTGACTTCAAGATGCAAATAAATTTATGCGATGATATTCCTGTCTGTCAAAATAGAAGATACATGTCTTTCGCGGAACAAAAAATTGTTGACGATCAAATTAAGGAATGGTTGAAAGAGGGCATAATAAAGCCTAGCAATTCTAATTATTCGGCGCCTATTGTTTTGTGTAACAAGCGTAATAATTCGAAACGTTTATGCGTGGACTATCGGAAATTAAATAAGAAGATTATTAAAGACAAATTTCCACTACCTTTAATTCCGGAAGTACTTGATCGCTTAGAACAGTCCAAAGTCTTCACGACACTAGATTTGAAAAATGGCTTTTTCCATGTAGACATAGACGAAAATTGCACCAAATATACCGCTTTTGTAACACATAATGGTATCTACGAATTTCTTAAAGCTCCTTTTGGTTTATGTATTAGTCCAAATGTTTTTCAAAGGTACATTTATTCAGTATTTCGTGACTTGCTAAATGAAGGTGTACTAATTATTTATATGGATGATATAGTCATACCGGCTAATGATGAAGTTGAATGTTTAGACAAATTAGAAAGAGTACTCAAAACTGCTTCGGAGTATGGATTACAAATAAATTTCAAAAAGTGCCAATTCTTAAAACGTAAAATTGAATTTTTGGGACATGTTATTGAAAACGGAACTATTCGACCATCACCTTCCAAAACCGTTGCTGTTCGAAACTTTCCACAACCGCGTAACTGTAAACAACTACAAAGCTTTTTAGGACTAACGGGATATTTTCGTAAATTCATTCCTCAGTATGCTAAAATAGCTAAACCTCTTAGTGATTTACTTAGAAAAGGTATTGGTTTTAAGTTCGATTCCGAACAACAGGAAGCTTTTTGCAGATTAAAAGAAATTCTCTCTCAGGCACCTGTTCTACAAATATTTAGGCAAGGATATCCATTAGAACTTCATACTGATGCTAGTAGTCAAGGCTTTGGTGCGGTATTACTCCAATTGTCTGATGATGGTAATTATCACCCAATCCAGTATATGAGTAAGAAGACTTCACCGCAGCAAGAGAAACTCTGTAGTTACGAATTAGAAGCCCTTGCAGTAATAGAAGCTCTGAAGAAATTTCGAAACTATTTGTTAGGGACTAAATTCAAAATTGTAACTGATTGTAGCGCTTTTCAGAAAACTTTAGATAAGAAAGATTTAACTCCTAAAATTGCAAGATGGGCAATGTTCATTGAAGAATTCGATTACGAAATTGTACATCGTTCAGGAAGCCAAATGAAACATGCTGATGCTTTAAGTAGAAATGCTCTAATTTTAACATCATACACATCCGATGTAACTGAGAAGATTCGGTTAGTACAACAACAGAACGAAGATGAACATGTGAAATTGATAAAGAATTTAGTTGAGAAGGGAGAAGAAAATGGATTCTTCGTGAGAAATGATATTTTGTACAAATTTGAAAATGGTAAAGATCTTCTACTAGTGCCAGAATCCTTACAGAACGAAATCATACAGAAGGTACATAAAAAAGGTCACTTTGCTGTAGATAAAACTGTGAATGCTGTAGAGCAAGAATTCTATATTCCCAGACTGAAATGTAAAGTTGAAAAAGTAATTGCTAACTGTATAGAATGTATACTGTACAACAAGAAGCAAGGAAAAGCAGAAGGATTTCTTCATCCTGTACCAAAAGAAAACGTTCCTTTGAGTACGTATCATATCGACTTTATTGGACCTCTTCCATCGACGAACAAGAGATACCAACACATTCTAACTGTTGTCGACGCTTTTACGAAATTTACTTGGTTCTATCCAGTGAAATCACCAACTACACAAGAAGTTATTTCAAAATTGAAGCAACAACAGACTGTATTTGGAAATCCAGCCAGAATCATTTCAGATCGAGGTAGTGCCTTTACATCGAAAGAATTTTCAGCTTATTGTACTGAAGAAGGAATAGAACATGTCAAAATTACTACCGGTATTCCAAGAGGTAACGGACAAATTGAGCGAATTCATAGAATTTTGATTCCTGTTTTGTCAAAATTATCACATGAAGATTCAACGAAATGGTTTAAGTATATTTCAGATGTCCAGAGGATAATCAACAGTACAACTACGAGAAGTACGAAATATTCACCGTTTGAGCTTCTCATAGGCACGAAAATGAAGAATAAAGAAGATTTGAGAATTAGTGAGATATTGAATGAAGAATACCTAAAACAATTGATGCAAGAACGCGATGAAATGAGAGAAGATGCGAAAAACAACATTTTGAAGATACAAGAAGAGAATCGAAAACAATTCAACAAGAAACGTAAGAAACCGAAACTATACAAGATTGGCGACTTGGTAGCCATTCAGAGAACTCAATATGGGACTGGTTTGAAACTACGACCTAAGTTTCATGGACCGTATAAAATCATAGCTGTTCGATTAAATGATAGATATGAAGTCGAGAAAGTAGGATGCCATGAAGGACCAAATTTGACATCTACTGCGGCTGACCATATGAAGCCATGGTCAAATTGATTTAATGCTTGTATCAGCTCAAAACCTAAGGACCTGATACTCTCTTTCTTTCTTTTTTTTTATTATCTTTGCAGGTACATGATAGTGATGTCCATTCAACAGACATCGAGGACGATGCCTCTTCAGGCTGGCCGAAGCTGTGGGAAATCATACCGTCCAATGCTGAATGAGAATTGCCCGTTATGACGTCATCAGTATACCATCACAGCCCAGCGCAGTAAGAATCATCCCAGACAGCGCTGAGATCTGGTCGAGAGTGGAGGGCAGACGTGAGCAGACGGCTCACACGTCTTCAAGAGTTTATAAAAGGACTGTTGGTGCACCATTATGTTAATCCTGCATACCGTTAACTTCATCTTTATATACTTTTTTTATTTACTTTTATTTCTTTCTATTAAATAAACCATTTAACTATTACTTCGTGCTCTCATGCTGTGAATTAAGTCAAATTCTACACAGCTAAACCTTAAACCTAAACCAATGACTCATATAAAATATTTAATAGGATAAGGCTGCTGGCCCTTTTTCTAGGGTACCAATTATTGCCTAAACAAGCTAGCTCTAGTTCCAAAACTAATTCATTACCTAGTCGATTACACTATTTCCAAATTCGTAAAACTTGCCAAATAGACATCGACTCACTAACCTTTAGCCTCTGTAGACTTTCTTTTCCATCGACAAAGAACTCGCATAAGTAAAACAATAAATTTTATCGTGTTTTTGGAAATTTAACCTTCCAGAAAAAGTAATGGCTACAGGTTAACGTTCAACGACAATGAAATTTTCCATCATTCCAACACCTAATTTTGTACTGATCTTTCTTTATCTCCTTCTGTCACTGTCTATCCCCCCTTTTCTGAGATTCTAGAAAGTGACCAATGGCCAGCTGAATTCCAACATAGTAGTAGCGTCTCGCTTTAGGATAGGTAATGCTTCGCTAGCATAATTGGCTGGCGGTTTGCTATACGTTATCGGCTATGTGTCATGAGATTAGCACAGTATGAAAGAGAAGAAGGTAAAAATTTCGCTAAATAATTTTTTTTATCTTATTATCAGAGCCCTTTGGTTTTTCAGAAACAAAGATCTGCATAAAGACCTTAAAACTCATTACGTTAAGGACTTCTCAATAAGTTAAACGAAAATTTTTCTATCATAATGCCGAAACAAATCATGCTGCAAGTTTTGCTGAAATCCTAAACTATGATGTTATTTCAGAATATTACTTTTCAGACCATACGCAGCACATCTATAAATATGTTAGATCTATATACATAATTGTTTTTTCACATCTTCATCGCTGCTGCACAGTTTTTAGATGTAGGAACATTTCCTTCTTTACGCTAGGTGTTTTCAGTTTTATCTCATTTCGTTCCAAGTAAACGTTAGCGCAGTAGATGGCGCTTGGTACTATAGAGGCTAAGCTCATTGGCTCGAACCCGCGTCATGTCATTTATATATTTTTCATCCCTTGCTCATAAAAGGTAATTTCTGCATTATTATTATATTTTGTTCTGTACCTGTGTTTCTATAATTAATTTTTAAAGATTCGAAATCTATGAAGTTCTAACTCAAAACACGAGCTTCACTTAGAATACTGATTCAGGTCTCTGAATTTTTCTCCCACGTACTATGGATCTAAGATTTATCCCTGATCATGTATGTAATTGTATTTAGAAGCATTATTTTTATTTTCTCAACTTGAATGTTTTTTACTATTTTACAACAATGTTTAATTCGTTCCGCACAGTGAAGCTATCAGTGTAAACTCTATTACTGTCAATTCAGACTGAAACAGAATATCCTAAAAATAAAATAAATTTATAAAGAGGCACTTTTATGATAACAGTAAATATAGGATGAGATATCTCAAATGAAGGTACATTAGGAAATAAATGTGAAATAAGGTTAAGTTAATTGCAGAAACCTGCAGCTTTAATTTAAAGAAATTTTCAGAAACATAAGCACGAGTGAAAAAAGAATAAAAGTTTATTTCCGCGTATGTTTTCAAAGTTCCGAGTAAATAAATTCCCGCATATCTGGGCTTATCTAAATAATAAATCAGTAATTCTTAATCCAAACAGTATTAAATATTTTTCTTTTGGCTTATGAATATTGTTTAAAAGTTAAGTTTTGGCATTTGGAAAGAAATTTCTGTTAAACTTCCCGTCGTCAACCCAGTACACACATTCCTCAGCAGTTGACTGTGCGTGGCTGAAGTCTGTATTCGTCTCCAAGCGACGAGAGTTACTATGCTAAAAAAAATGTCTACTGCGCTTGCGTAAAGCATACGTAAAGAATTTGAATTGGGAGATAGAAATATTAATATAATAGTAATCATTTACGAAATTAATATAATAGTAATCAGTACGATAAAGGTTAACAGTAAAACGAAAAGTTTTTCTGTGAAATGAAAAACATCGTATACAAAGCACACTGCAGAATAAAAATTTCGAGTGTAAATAACAGCAAAAGCTCATTCTCAAATAGCAGATATATGCTTTGTTTTTCACTAGCATTTCAAGTAGAATGAATTTCGCCAGCACCCTTCCTGTTTGCTTCACCGCATACTAGACTTCGGTTCGAAAGTCGCCTGAGGCGAGCGAGGGTGATTTGCATTATGTCTACGAGAGCTTGCCTTCTTCTCCCATTCATATTCTTTGACTCTACATAGTCCACTGCAGGAGAGGCGAATTTTCGAGGGACCGTAAAAGTTCTTCACAAATCCCATTAAAATAAAACACCTGATGTCCACTCGTACCTTATGAACTTTATGAAGTAGTCGAACTTTATGAACGATGTACTTTATGAAAAACTATTACCACGCTTAGAAGTACTTTAGGTTACAGGAATGTATTACTAGTACTTTCTTTAGTAGTAGAATTTCTATATAAATTCCTAAGCATCAAAGCAAATAATTTACGAGAGGCTGAAATCCGTTAGCTAAGTGCTGTTACAGCTCTCACGAACGATACAGAAACTAATTCATAGGAGACACAGCGGAGGCCTAGCAAACGCGTTTTGGAGTTCATAAACTCCCTATGCTGGATACCAATAAATTTGCGTAACTTTCTGCTCCGGCCGAGTATTCCTACATGAGCCAAGAACACTAAGATAAGTTTATCTCAAATGTAACTGTTAGTAATATTTAACGATAATTGTCGAAATATTTCAAGTTGCAAGAATTCTGATTCAGTTTTTAATCCTTTTCAGATCTTAAGATGGAATCGGAGTGGAACTCCCTCTCCTATGAGTTTTGTGCGTTAGAAACAAGCTCTTTTTCTTGCTACTTTTACACCTTAAACCCTCTTTGCATAAAATACTGAATCCTATACATAAGCATTCATTACCGTGTCTCATAACATAATTATTAGTGTATATGAACAAGCGGGATAGGATATAGCTCAAGTGACCTGAACACTGTAATTACCGAAACTAGAACCTGGCCTTCGAATAATATATATGAAATGAGCGTATCGGAAATTCAGCCCTCTATTGTGCAGGCTGTCACTCAAAACTCTAGGCATAATTCAGGTTCGTTTGACTGTATGTCTAAAATAAAAATTCAATAAAAGTTTGCCATTCCCATTTTGCTTTCCTATCGAATTTGCCTTCCTCACTTTCGTCACAAAGTTCCAATAATGTTCCTGAAAATAATGAGAAAAGTAGTTAAAATAACTCATAAAATAATTAATAAAATAAAAAGACACCGGCACATTTTTCATGTTGCCTGCGCCAAAGAGGCCAAAACCAAAGAATCTCTAAGGAGAACCAAAGAATGCCTAAGGAATCTCCTTAGAGATTCTTTGCCGAAACCATCCTGCCCTGCTTGCAACTTAATAATCTACAAAGTTATAGTTGGACTACTTTAATTAGGTACTTTCTTTGGCACATACCTATATTTTGTTACACATACCTATCTATTTTTTTTTTTTTGATCGCGCCTATGTTTCTGTAATAAATATCTCATACTGATTAGGAGGAACATTCAAAACTCAAGTCTGGTATTTATGTAAATATCTTCAAAATTAATAAAAAAATTTTAAAAAAATTCAGAAAGCTTTCAGATTTTATATTCGCCTAAAGTGATGTTTTGTGTGTTACCTTTATTTATTAAATATTATGTTCTTCGCACTTAAACCATAAAATTCGGTTCAAAAACAATATCGCAAAATAATTTTACAATGAGCATATGTTTAGAATTTCCGATACACAGTCTCGTGCGCTGGGGATAATTTTTCTCCCTGTACAGTGTTGCCATTGCTTGCTTTGAAATCGTTCAGTTTGTTAATCAAAAATTCGTTGACGTGTTACAAAATATGAAATCTCTACATATAATAAAAGAAAGAGTCTGTGTGTCTTTCGTTCGTGCTGCGCGTAAGCTAATAGAGCTAGGGCTACGAAATTTGGTATATAGGTGCATCTAGACAAGAGCCAGTACACCTCGAAGCGACTTTTTCAAAATTCGAATCAGATTTTTTTAATCTTTTCGATTTTATCGCATCATTTTGAATAGTTTCATTCTTTTAGAAATGTGGTTTTGGCAACAGTTTTTCATTCAACTTTATACTGGTGTCTGTTGAAAATTAGCACTGTTTGCCCCTTGGAAAAATGAAAGCGATAATTCTGTGCAGTTTTCAAATTTAATGTTTCTCTTGGATACTGGACGTTTGTTGAGAGAAGGCAACGGGAAGTTGGTTAGTTTATTTATTAGGGTAATTAATATTTGTATTAAGGGATACCGCTTATTTTATCGTAATTCTGTTATATGTAATGCATTTTTTTATTCTTCGCAGTTTTTAAATTTAACGTTTGTGTTCCTTTCAGGCATTTTCCCGGTACATTTAAAAGCCAGACGAAGGCTAGCCGCGTAGCTGCTAGTAGATAATAAAACAAATTCCAAATTTGGGCTTTCAGATGCCCATATTCTAGTGGAGGACTACATATTTAAAATTTGATGTCTCTTAGGTACCATTCCTTTTTCACATTGCAAGAAACATGCATAAATTCACGCAGATTCTTCGTTGTTTAATTTCTTTAAATATTATGCAGGGCTCTAATATTTGGTGGCAGGGACAGGGACAGGGAAAAGTGGACGGAGCACCAGAACTTCGTCAGTGACTTTTACAGGTGTTGCTCCGCCGCACTACTGTACCCCGCTGGGCTTTTAGTTGGCCCGCATCGGATGCTAGCCTACCAAGACATTTACATAGTAATATTTGGTATAGACATTTACATAGTAATATTACTAATATTTGGTGGCTACAATTTGAAAAGTTAAACGCCGTTTAAACAGTGAACCTACGTAAAATGCCAAATTGAAATTAATAGCCTTTCTGGGAAAATTGGCCCTTTGGTCTAAAAATAGTTTATCATACAGTTTCACGGGAACAAAATATTGAATAATTCTCTTTACAAAATTGATTTATAATTTTATATCATGAGTAATAAAAGAGTAAGGTACCCTTGTTAAATCACCAGCGTAAAGATGATACAAAGCGGATTTTTTTAAAGCAGAAGACGTCGGCATATTTCGTTATCCTCTTTCCCTTGGTGAAGTTATTCCCAATTTAAAAAATGAATGGCGTGTAATATGTTTCCTATAATAACGTTGTAATTTTCCTTTAATTTACATTAATGGGATATTAATGTATATGAAAAAGAAGCCAAATGTGGCATTAATTTTTATTTTTTAAATAATGCTTTTTAAAAACCTGTCATCAAATACCGTTTCTCTTAAAGTAAAATACTCTACACAGGAACTGATTATTTCCTGGGCCCCTAAGGTTGTGCACCCAAATCTTCCTATAACTCTTAAAAATTCTACATTTCTGTCAAGGGAAAAAAAAATAGAGTGAGTGTTGCGGGGCCTCGAAGGGATTCAGTGCATAGGGCCTCAGACTGTTTTAATCGATCCTGACTGTACATATGTCAAAAATGTCAGCTCCTTTTCATCAGTACTTAAAGGTTAAGACAGATTGTTTTACCATCTCGAAACACGCCCGCGTATTTTCCACCTAAACGGCGTTTAATTTTTCTTTAAAAAAATGATATTTATATAATTTTAATTATAAGAGTCACACGCCAGACAACCTATAATTACTTTAAAACTTAGGAAATCAGTAAGAGAAGAAGACAAATTTTTTCCGCGTTATATTCTACAGAAGGACTGCGGAGTTGGAAAACTGGTTCGGAGATTGATTGAAATCGGTAAAATTCGACACCACTTTCGTCTCTTGCATTTATCTTTTGATTGGAAGGTTTCGAAACCATGAGGTAATTAAAGACAATCTCCTGACAGCCTTTGGCTAGAGTCATTAAAGCACTTGTGAAAGCAGAAATCGATAGAGAAAGATAAATCTATATATTGCATGATAGCATTATACTCAATTTAACTAGAATTGGGGGGGGGGAGGGAAAGATCGAGAAAGATTTGAGGGTAACGGTCATTATCGTGAGAATACGAGTCGCTATATTTAACGTTTTTGAAATTTCGAAGCTGGTATCGGGAAATATTAGATTACATCTGCATTTGAAACAAAATAAAATGCAAAATTAATCCAAGGTCAGTAACTAATTTTTTAATTTAAGAAAAGTAAGTCAGCCGAAATGTCAATAGTAATTAGATTTTTGCAAATATAGAGTCGCTTCTCATACTAGTTAAAACTGCTAAGATTGCAGGTAAAATACTTATCTTTATCTATAATTTATATCTATAATTTCTATATTTTATCTATAATTTATGTCTTTAATTTATATCTGTTAAAACCTTAAATCTTACCAGCAAATGCAAAAGTTCGACATAATTGCACGTAATACGTCTGCAAAATTTGAGGACTAATTTCTTTCTTTCTTCTTTTTTTTTAAATCAGAAACCTGATAAATAATAATTGACAACATGTTTGTTACTAAGACGAAACCTGTTAAATAATAATTGACGACATTTGTTCCTAAGATGAAGCCTGTTAAACACTAATTGACGACATTTGTTACTAAGCCATCTTAATTTCCTTTTCCTAAAATATTGCCTGCTTACGGAAAGCATTTTCTATGCATTTAATTGCGTAGAAATTCTATGCATTTAACGCAAAGAACTTCTATATATTTCTATTTATTCTTTACCTACGTAGCGTGATTGCATGTATTTATTTTATGTACTGCATTGTAGATTTTTTAACCCTGGGTTGATTGAGGTTTGACTTGTAAAGGTAGCTGAAACAGAGATCGGAGATCTTGTCAGAAACATTTTCATTAGACCTTCGTGACAAATTTGTTGCCAGTTTGGCGACATTCTGAACAGCAACAACAACAAACAACAGAAAAAAAAAACACTTTTTATTCTAATCCGATTTCCTTGCATTAATTTATAAAATCTGGAGATTATCACACAGATAACGGACAGCAATAAATCACTAAAGGGTCTCTGTTAATATGATTTGCCAACTCACTTATAAGAATTATTTGCAAAAATATGCCAAAAATATCCTAAAGCGAATTCTTATAACTTAAGATTAAAAATTTCATCTTAAAAATATTCAGATAAAATATAGGAAAGTCTAAATACATCAATAGAAAAAAAATTGTTTTAATGTTTTTCATGAGACCTGTCCAAAATTCAATGCATTTCCTAGGATTTTAAGAAAAAAGGCAGCTTCTGAGAAGACTACCTTCTATTTTGTTCTTAGTTTTTATCTGTATACTAGTTAAAGGATGCTTTAAAACTGTTATGTCTTTATGTAATAAGTTTGCATTAACTAACTTGGAAAACTCATAGAAATCTAGATTTTATGGCATTACTTCCGCCAAGAAAACCACAGGTTAATGAATAAAAGAATTGTTACACATTTATAGAATCATAGGAAATACAATTTGTTATATGATTCTATATCTATTACAATGCAGACAAAAAAAATCATTCAGTATTAGAAGTGCACTTATTAGTGGAAATTTTATTAGCGTGGATGGAAGCAGTTTTAAGATAAGGCATGTTTTTTAAGAAAGTATCATTTTGATATTACGTAAACACTCAAACAATATTTTTATCAATTTTATTTTTACATGAAAACCTGGGCCTTAATTTACTTTTCAGCATAATTTTCACCGAATTTTTTTAAAAAAAGCCTTAATCGTATCGTATCATCAACTTCTGAACTCCTCAGTAATATATTGCCTGAATTAATAACCTTTTGTAGTACCCAATGTGAACGCAACTTTCGACAGATTAAGCATTCTGTTACCATTTCATACAGAGCACTTCTCGAAAGAAGAAACTTCATTAGATAATGATGAAATCGTAAATCGTCTGTTTTCTCGAACGTTTTCATTAAATTTTCTACACCAAGTTATCATTAATGACGGTCGATCACCCACTTCGTCCCCCCTCATCACGTTTTACGATTTCATCATTATACACGAAGTTTCCTCAAGTTTTAAGAAGTGTTCTGTTAGGAATTGTGTCAGAACTCTTAAATTATGGGAAGTTGCGCTTATGCTGGATGCCAGAAATGGTTTTAAACGCAGTGGGAGATTTCTATGAAGACGAAATTCAAAAGCTGGTCGTATGTAACTGTGAGTGCCGTAGTGTAAGTTGATATTAGACTGAATAAATGAAGAACTAGGCTTTCATTAAAAAATAAAATTATAAAAAAATTTTCTTGTGTTTATGTAATATCAAATAGCACTTATTTAAAATCATGCCTCTTTTGTTGGCAAGTCTTAAAGTTACTGAAGCAAAGTAGCAGGTGCGGCAATGAAACGGGTAATTTTGAAATTTCCACTACCAATACAAATTTATTCGCAGCAGTGTACAACAAATACAACTTGAATTTACAATTCTGCAGTTTGCCAGGAATGTTTCTGAACAACTTGCACATCTTGTACAGACATGTCCCGGTACAAAATGTCCATCACGGGAAAATCACGTAGTACATCACTTGACATCACGCAAGTGGCCTCCATTTTCCTTCACGCACATTCCACGTCTTTTACGGAAGTTTGACATAACATCCTGACTAGCGCTGGAATTCGACTCACTTCCTCTCGAATTTGATCCTTCAGTTCCAGGATGGTGTGCGATGGGTCATACCGGAAGATCTCAAATTTTAAATGACACCAAAGGAAGAAATCACACGCTGTAAAGTCAGGGGATCTTGGAGGCCAGGAAATGTCCTTGTTCTTAGAGATGAGATGACCAGGAAAGATGATCTGCAGCGCATTAACGGAAATCCGCGAGTTATGGCATGTGGCGCCGTGTTATTGGAAGTATGCGTTTGCAGTTACAGGAAGATCAATAAGCTGTCGCACTAGGAAATGGTTCAACATGTGAGCATAACTTTCTGTATTCACAGTAACAGCATGCCGCGATCGTCTTGAAAAAAATAAGACCCGATGATTCCAAATGATCCGCACCACACCACTTTCCACTTTCTGAGTGTGAAGTGGATTTTCATGAAGCACTTCAGAATTTTCATGTGACCAGTTTCTAAAGTTTTGTTTATTACAAATCTTGACCCATAAAAACCGGCCTCATCGCTTATGATCAGATTGTTGTGCAGGTCTGTGTTGTCGTTCATGAGTTCTGACAATTCCTGGCAACTGGCAAAAGGGTCTCTTTGGGAGGTGATGTGCATTCAGTTTTTGCACTACCTGCATTTGTATGGGTGGTATTACAGTTCCTTGTGCAATATTTCCCCATACATCGAGATCTGATATATGAAGTTGCAGCCCATCTTTGCGTGCAGAACGCTACTTCGGCTGGAAACTTCTTCCACTCTAGCAACACTCTCTGTTGTGTGCACCGCGTTTTGTACTTCTCCACCTCTTTCTTACCATGTCACCCGTTTTCTTAAAGTTCTGTACCCACAATTTGATGGCATGTGCCGATGGGACTGGGGC
The DNA here is from genome assembly GCF_044657685.1 of Stegodyphus dumicola. Classification (NCBI taxonomy): domain Eukaryota; kingdom Metazoa; phylum Arthropoda; class Arachnida; order Araneae; family Eresidae; genus Stegodyphus; species Stegodyphus dumicola. The sequence goes on from NC_140779.1 coordinate 65,582,280, forward strand.
ATGACATGCGAGATCGTAATGAGCACGAAATATATGCTGCACGGTCACGTAGCTGTCGTTGTTTTCGTAAAATTTCTTCATGACAAAAACGCATTGTTCACCGGTCCACGACGCTATCTCGACTGAACATCGATATCAGGATAAATGGCAAAGGTTTGTTGTTCAGATGGCACCACTCCCTTTTTCTGATTCCTAACGTAACTTGCTATTTCCAGAGTTGCCAAATCGACTGTTTCAGTGCCACCCCTGTTATTTAGCCGATTCTGTTTTAAAAGTATCGATCATATTAGGCAGGAGAAGGAGAGAGTTTGATGTGCATTTTTAAGACCTGTTTTAGAGATTCGAAGCCGCCTTGCTGTCCTTACCTTTTTCCCAAGGAGATGCAGAAAATTAGAAGGCAGCAGTCATCTAATTTCACTAGTTGTCACTAGTATTCACTAGCTTAGTACTAGTCACTAGTCGTTATCACATCTACAGACGAGAAACGAGTTTCTTCCAACATTAGTTAACAGTCTTGCTGGAAACGATTTCGGCTGCAAATAAGGGACATTTTGCTAAATGTCTGACTTGAGACGTAGGTTTCACCAAAGGACTGATTTTTCGCATAAATCAACTGGTTTTCACATAATCAACATGGACTGGTTTTCCCGTAATCAAGTTTACCGGAAAAGTTTTCTTCCACTCGCAGTCACGGATAACGATTGCAAGTGTGATAACAATTTAACAGACCTGATAACGGCTTAAGGAAGCAGTTGGGTATCTCCGATTGCACGGTAGTTCAGATATGGTGGTAGATGGAAAGGGGTTGCTCGGGAGAGATAGGGTACTGCTGGCTAGTCAGATTTGCTAATGGAAGATGCTTTATTTCTTTATCATTTGATAAACATTCGTAATCGAAATTATTATTAGCTTTTTGCGCATTTAGCACTTATATTCAGCGTGATAATTATTCAACGAGATTATTTATTCAACGTGAGAAACTTTAAATAAGGAATGGTCTTTCTCATTTTTATGTTAAATGTTAAGCATTTTGAACGATTGTAATTTTAAAAATAACATATTTTAACATTCTTTAAAGTAGGAGAACAATCAGTAAAGTAAGGGGGAAAAGTAAGTAAATGAAGGTAAACTGAAAGTATAATAATTAAATTAAGCTTGTATAGTAATACAGCATAATCGTAGCGTTAACATTCTACGCTTAAAAATAGATATTACATTGTTAAGCTGAAACTGCAATCTCACTTGTACAATTTTTTTAAGAGTTTCTTGAAAGACTTGTAAAACGCAGCTTTGCTGGATTATGTTAATTGATCTTCTTCTTCAGAAACTGAGATAAGAGACAATAAAAGAAAAGAATAGCAAAAATCGCGACCTCTTTCTCTTTACCATCTACTTTCTTGGTGTAATTGAAAGCACGTCTGGCTAGCAATATCCCTCGGCGAATCACGCCGAGGGGAATGCATAATTTTGACATTTCTGCTCCGTAATAAAATGCCTGATGGTTTCTACAAGAGGAATTTAAAAAAAAAAAAAAAAAAAAAAGTCTATAATAAAGTCATATACCCTAGCCTCTAATTCCAACGCAGAATCCTGTTTCTTTAACAATAAATATAAGTACAATTAGAAAATAGCTTCTCATTTATAAACATTAGAATACTAGTGATTGTAATTATGTAGTTCCACTAATAATTTGATTTAGTTTGGTTTATTTAATTATGGCAAAGCACACTAAAGCTATCTGCCTAAGGGAAGGGATGCCTTCGCGGAGAACTTTCTAAGGGAAATGACTCGTATACACGTTACACATGGGGAAAAAAACGAAAACGCCCATGCAGCCAGGCCGTTCGCGGCATTCGGACCGAACTACCAGTGTTCAGCGACTTTACCGCTCGGCTGTTGGTGAGTCTAATAATTTGAATTTTGAATGAGAGTAGCGCTGTGTTATTTAGTTTGCTGCTGAAACAAATAGTCTAGAAAATAAGTTTTAACAAATAAAACAAATGATCAATAATGCACAGCTAGTAATTGATGCGTTTAAGTTTATATGATTTGTATGTACTGCAAACGAAGTCAAACATGAGATTTTCACAAAGTAAAGTATTCGAAATAACAATGGGCATTTGCCTCACGAAAGCAAATGCATCAAAAGAAATCTTTGTCAGGGTTAGACTTTTTTTTTTTTTTTTTTTTTTTTTTGCACAGCGGTAGGAAAATCACTCATCTGTAACTGAACAAAATAAAAGTAATAAAAATAAAAGCAATCCCATGGGTTCCTGTTTTATAAGAGCAATATTTTAAGACCTCACGTTATGATCATTTTGACAGCTAGTTTCTCACGATTAGACCCGTTTTCAGCTGGACGTCTTCTCCATAGATGATAAGAGTTCACAGTTCGATGCTATTCTTTCGCAATGGCTTCCTGGAGGCTTTTTTGAGAACTGTAAAATGTTTCCCAATTTTTGTGCCTTTACGGTTTTCTTATTGAAAGAGAATTTAGATAATTTTCTAGGAAATTTGGTAACTAATGGCTTTGAACTAATGACAAACCCGATTAACCAGTTTTCCGGTGCTAACAAAATGTGGTCATCCTCTTTAACTGCCAATAAAACAAAATTAAAGAGAACTATGGTACCATTAATTTTAATCAATGACAAAAATTCGTGATTTCCCCCTTCCTTATACCATTTTTTTAATGTAGAGTTAAACTCGATCGTCAAATCTAAAAGAACTACTGATGACATTTCATTATGCCAGGAACAGCAAACAGGGCACAAATATCCAATGGCTAATTAAAATTAAGGCAATTTTTCAAATATAAATAAATCTTAAAAATTACATTAAAAACTGGTTTCCATGGGACATAAGTGAGTAGCTGATAGGATTATCTTTGTTTTTAACAAGATGACGTTACACCATACACTATAAAAGTAAGCAACGACGTTCTTCAAGAGTGATCGCTTCATAGCAGTGCCTCATAAATGTGCTGGTACCTGAATGTTCAGTCTATGTGGCACCTTTATGCAAGTTAAGCCACTGTTCGAAAAGCTCAAAGCTTCATAACAGTGCCTCAGTATAACGAAGCTGGAACCATTATGCAAATTAAGCCACTGTTCGAAAATATGAATCCTTTCAAAAGGATGCCTCGGTATAAAGATTCTGGCACCTTTAAGCAAGTTAAGCCATTGTTCGAAAAGACGAATGAAACCTTCATAACGGTGACTTGGCATAAAGATGTTATCTCCTGTATGCATATTATTATCCTAACTCGAAAAAAGCAACATTCTTAAAAGTGCGAGCACCTTAACGCCTCTATATAACTATTACATCATTGAAATTACACATTTAAAATATTTCATTGTTTAAATCAGACGATTTTAAACTGTATAATGTTGACTATAAAAATCAGTTCCTTATCTTGTACAGATAACACCTTTTTTTTGTTTTTAATAGAAGTGCAGATTTTAATATTTCCAAAAGGAAAAAAAATCTTCGAATTTTATTTGTCGTGCCGCTTAATTATAAACTTAAAGCAAAGTGCTAACAATGGAAAGGGTAAACGATAGTCCGGCTTAAACACACTTATCGCATGACATAAAAATGAAGCATCTCTCATCAGCAAACCTGTTTGGTCAATAAGACTTCACTGTTTACATTACCATTTTAATCAACATTTCTTCCAACCATTTGAATCTATGTCGATTCTATAATATCCATTTTATATACCTTTCTCTTTCTAGTATCTCAGCTTATACTTTCTGAATGCTAAGATTATCAGGTTCCTTGTTTCTTCTAACCTTTTTCGGGAACATACAAGGACCTGACTAGGAACAGAGAGCTTACTAAAGCTATGTTCACTAATTGTAGTAAGTAGACAGGATACAGACGAAGGGTATACAAAATCCTCCACTCGGGGTCTAACGTAAAAGATATCAAAATAAAACTAAACTCTAAGTTAACTTTAGAATAATACACGTGGAAGATTGGCCTTATAATAACAGGAAGCGTATGTAGCACAGAGACTGTGAACACTACAATACGTTTAATTTATCAAGAGGATTAAAACCTCTGGCCTGGAAGGCAAATAGCAACTGCGTAACTTCTAAGGTAAGCGGCCTGCTTCGAACTCACTACTTCCTCTCTTTCGCTTGGCAAAAAGGCCACACTTAAATACTTGGCGTTCGCCAGACAAACTTTGCATAAAATCCTTAACGCTTATAATTCTGGCCGGAAGTAGAAAATAAGAAGTGATAGTAAAGATTTAAAATAAAATAAACGTTAGTAAAACTTAAGATCCTTACATACTTCCCGCCAGAGTTAATTAGTTTGAAACTGAGGTCTAAAACGACCTTGTTGAAAACTTTTAGCTCTAGAATATAACGCGAGGCCAACCTTTTACAATCATAACTTCGTTAGAAACTAGAAAATTTAAAAGAAAGAAATTTGTTACAATAGCAGCTCCCAGGATCTACAACAATCTTTTTTTTTTATCTGTACTGCATCTAAACAGGAGCTTTATTCAATTCTGGTTCCTTCCAGAGATCTGGAAGGAAAACTAGTTTAATGAAATGTTACACAATGACATTGCAAATAACATATAGAATATACTTCTCTTAACATTCTTATTTCATTCGTGACTATTTTAATTATCTCTCCCCGTGCTCTCTGACATGTGTTGTAAAAGAACACCAAACATGAATGTGTTTCTGTCTACGTGTGCCACACTTCCTCCTACAATCAAAACACTAACGTGTTAAAATTCAACATAACGAGACCTCTTAACACACCCTACTTTCAACTCTAACCCTGAGGTACTATTCTAAAAGTGGCTAACTCTAAAGTGTAGCGTCAGAGAGCCTAACTACATCATTCAACCTTTACCACATATTCGCCATGATTTAATCTTTACAGTCACACGAATAACAAATTTTTAACATTACTTTCACTTTTACCATATCACGGTATTTCTTAACATTTAAAATAACAGTTCACATGTATATAAGAACATATCAACATGCCGTTAATTTTACACGTTTGAAAACATACATTAGTAGTACATTGTTAACTTCTATTCTTTTCAAAGCAAGTGCCAATTCTTTCTACATTGAAATAATACTACATTTCAAAAAGTCTTTCAGACTAAAACTTCTTCCTTGCTAGAATGTTTTAAATAAAATTTATACAATAACTTTTTACAATATTTAAGTCTTTACACAACGCTATTATACATCAACTTTAGTTTTACGCACGAGTAATTTAAAAACATAATACGAAAATCGGTCACAACTCATTTCTCGCCCTTTTGGCGATAAAGGTAGACCTCGCATGAGGTAAAACTTCTTGAAATCTGCCACTTGCAGTAAGAATGAAAGATTAACTTAAGTTTGCAAAGTAACATAAAATTTTACTTATCTTTGTAATATTCGGACATCCTTTTCTGGGCCCAGTCTTTAAAGGTACTGCAGATATTAGCCTGGTTTATCCTCCTTCTTGTACGGGCTCGCCCTTCAGTGCTTTCCTCTGGAAGCTTCCGTTTTTCACCAGTACGGCCACCCTTGAACACCTTCCTTTTCTCCTCTGCTTGTGGTCTTGGCCGTTTAAAGGCAGCTGGTCTTGGTGGAACCGGGAAACTTCTGTCGTGATCCTGCTTGGACCTCGTTGTTGGCCGTTCAAATTTTTCTTGTACTTTTTCCTCCGCCGCTGATGGCCCTTCCGCAGTTCGGCGACTTTTGCTGCGGAGAGTTCTGTCGGATGAGTCGATCTTCCGTTTTAAAGCCGGGTTATAGTTGCCGTCATTTCTCCTGGTCCTCTTCACATACGTCGTCCTTCTCCCTTCTTCATTCTGGGGGTGTTCGTGAACTCTGTTTTCTGGACGGTGGAACGACTTCTTTTTCTTTTTACCTTCAATTTTTCCGCGGGGCAATTTTCTTTTCACTTGCTTCTGTCTCTCATTGGCTTGCCCTTGTACTTGTCGTTTTCCCACCTCTGGGACTTGTACCTGCGGTGTCTGCCGTGCCGGATCCTGCAAAAGATCTGAAAAGATTTGCATTTTATTACGATCGAAGTAAGGCTTAATTTGATCAATATTTGCGGAACAGGTTTCACCATTTCTGGCCTTTAACACTACAACAGCGTGAGTTATTTTTTCTATAACATATGGTCCTTCAAATCGTGGAAAAAATTTGGCAGTTTTATCTTCTGGTGCTGAAGAAAGTGAATGCTTAATTTTTAGTACTTCATCCCCTACTTTATAAGTTACTCCCCGTCGTTTCAAGTCATAATACAATTTTTGTTTTCTCTGTGCTACTTCAGTATTCTTCTTTGCCTCCTTAATTAGTTTTTCTATATCACCCATTTTAAATTCTGGGGCTCTTTGTTGCACATAAAATAATTTATCTAACGGTGTTATAATCTTTCTGCCTAGAAATAACTCAGCAGGAGTTTTGCCCGTTGTATCATGTTTTGCGGTCCTAAGGGCGAAAGCAAATTCATTGACATAGTTATCCCAGCTTTTATGAAAATTTTTAACATAACTACGGATAATTTTCACTATATTTCTGTTGACCCGTTCCGCTATATTTGATTGCGGCCGATACGGGACCATTTTTAAATGACGTATGCCCAGTTTTTGGCACATGTCTTCAAATATATTACTTACAAATTGAGGACCATTATCCGATATAACTTTTAGGGGCGCCCCGTATTTTAAAATATAATTATTTAAAATAGAATCAGTAACTAATTTCGCGGAGGCTCGTTTTAAGGGAACAATTTCGGTCCATTTACTAAAATGATCAACCATAACAAGGAGATAGCGACTTTTATTTAACTGACTTTTTGGGAAAGGGCCCAATAAATCGATGCCAATTATTTCATTTGGAAATTCGGATTTAATACTATTTAGAAACCCGGCCGGGCGGAAATTAATATAATTAACGGCTTGACATGTTGGGCAGGACTGGACATACGCCCTTGTTAACTTTTGCAGTTCAGGAAAGTAGACTGCCTCGCGTACGCGTTGGATAGTTTTTCGAATACCAGCATGAGAAGCTAAAGGGCTGTCATGGAGCTCTTGCAGGATATTTAATCTAAGACTAGCTGGGATAACAGGTCGAAATTCGTTGTTGGAATTCGTAGTTTTTGTATAAAATAATAGACCATCTATTAGTTCGTAATGGGCCGCCCTATTTCTTATCGCCACAATATCTTGGTGGCTAAAATTTTCAGGATCCTTCAAATACTCATAAATACTTCCAAACTCAGGATCCTTACCCAGTTCTGTTATTACAGTTTCTCGGGAATTTATTGTACACGCTGTAAGCATTGCAACTTTTACGGTATTACCCTGTTCGTCTAATTTAATTCGTGATAGGGCATCTGCTACGATATTTTCCTTTCCGGGGGTATGCTTGATTACCAGATTATATTCTTGCAGCTTGAGTGCCCATCTTATTAACCTTGGGGATAAATTTTTCCCTGAGTACAATCTAGTTACCGCCGCATGATCAGAATATACTGTTATCGGCGCCTTTCCAAAATAGACTCGGAACTTTTGCACTGCTAACAGAACTGCAAGTGCCTCTCTCTCGGTCGCGGAATAGTTTCTTTGTGTTTGATTTAAAGTTCGGCTAAAAAATGCCACGGGCTGCTGATTTTGCGAAAGTACCGCTCCTACCGCATAATCCGAAGCATCCGCTGAAATTTCTAAATTTTCATCCTTTTCAGGAAATTTCAACACAGGGGCTTGCGTTAATGCTTGTTTTAATTTTTCGAAAGCACTATTGGCTTCGGCCGTCCACGAGAATCTTGCCTTTTTCCTTTTTAATTTTAACAATGGCTCAGCGATAGCCGCAAAATCTTTTATAAAGGACCTATAATATGAACAAAGTCCTAGAAAAGAAGAGAGCTTCTTTGCCGTGTTTGGAGTCGGATACTTTTGTACAGCGATTATTTTTGATTCATCTGTCTCGATCCCTTTTTGCGATATTTTGTAACCTAAATATTTTAATTCAGGGGCTGCAAATTTGCACTTTTCGACATTAACTTTTAGACCGGCCTCATTTAATAAAGAAAACACCTGTCTTAAATCCTGTATATGTTGGTCGAGATTATCACTAGTAATAATGATATCGTCTAAATAGATAAATGTGGACTTTCCAAGAACAGGTCTTAACACAATGTCCATGCATCGCTGAAATGTTGCTGGGGCCCCAGAAAGGCCAAACGGCATACGCAAAAATGCATAAGTGCCAGACTTGGATATAAAAGCAGTCTTAGGCACGTCCTCAGGCCTGACCCCTATTTGAAAATAACCATTCGTTAAGTCTAAAGTCGTCATAATTTTGGTTGATTTTATGTTCCTTAAAATTTCTTCTATGATCGGTAACGGATATACCGGATATTTCGTTATGGAATTTAATTTACGGTAATCAATAGCGAATCTCCACATTTTGGATGCTCCAAAGGATAATCATTATTTTTCTTACATAAAACCACCGGGCTAGCATAACTACTTGAGATGGGCGTTATGATCTTTTTACGTAGCATATCGGTAATATGCCATTATATAATTTTTTCCTTATTCTTATCATACCGGTATGGTTTTTGACGAACTGGCAATGCATCTCCGGTGTCAATACTATGGTTAGTAACCTGAGTAAATCCTGGAATATCACTAAATAAGGAAGCAAATTCACTTACCACTTGTCGGATTCTATCTTGCTCGTCATTAGGCAGGTGGTCAAGATTTAACCTTGGCGGTTCAACCTTTTCTACACGCACTGGTTTCATTGTCAGCCTAAGGGACGCTTCATTAAAATCCAGTGTAGCTTGTGCGTCTGAAAGAAAGTCTATTCCTAGGATTAAATGTGCTTGCAAATTCTTTACTATAAAAAACATCACCTTTACTTGTTCGTCCTTGATACGGATATATAAAGGTACTTTACCTACGCACTTACATTCTTCTCCTTGCGCCGCTAATACTGTCGTATTATCCGCATTATATATGCGGTATTTGCGAAAATACTTTCTAAAAAAGACTTCTGCCACACAGGAACACTGCGCGCCGGTATCCAGGAGTGCGGTGGCCGGGATATTATTTACCAAGACTTCAATCTTCGGAAGAGTCAAATTTTTCACCATTACTGTATTTATCTTGTAGGAAGAGGGATTTTCGTGGCCTTCGGATTTCCGCACCCTCTCGTCAGCAGAAATCCGTTTTAGTTTAAATTATTTTTCCTTTCCGTGCTTTCCTTCTTTCTCCACTGGCCTTGAGACTTTTTTCCTGGGTTGCTATTGAACTGTCGACGTTCGCCGGCTGTTTTTGAATGCTCGGGTTTCCTTGCCCACTGATTCGCTTTTTCTCCGTAGCCGTATGCTTGAGTTTGCTGTAGTCTTGGCGTACCAAATTGGTTTCGCTGTTGATATTGGCGTCTTCTTTCGACGTCCGCCGTTCTTCTACTTTCAAACTGGATTGCTAGCTCAAATAATTTTTCCAGTGTAGTCGGATTTCTCAATTCAATAAAGTCTTGCACTTGGGGTAGTAACCTCGGCAAAATCACTTGAATTATTTCAGGATCCGGACGGTTTCCATACAAGAGCTTGAATACGTGAATTTTTCTTAAAATAAAACTCGAGAGGTTTTCGATTCTTTGTTGATATATGCTAAAAAGTTCCGTTTCTAATTTCGCACGATCCCTTACAACAGGGAAGGCTTTTAGTAGGGCAGTCTTGAAATTTTCATAAGTATAGGTGGGACTTCCTGCTTGACCCAAGAGACTTCTGCCGATACATTTGAACCAGTTAAGCGCTTGGCCCCTCAAAGCGCTGGTAGCTAAGGTAACTTTTTGAAACTCGTGCACGGGGTAGAGCATGAAGTGGTCATCCAATTTTTCCAAAAAACTGGTTACCGGTGAGTTTCCATTAAATGTTGCTTCTGGTTTCATCGAAGCGCGCATGGTCTGGACGATGTACCCAAATCCTTCCAGGGCGGCAGCTGGCATTTCTGGATTCTGAGCCGTTTCTGCAGGCAGCACAGGTTCTTCTTGAAACTCGGCCATGGTTATTCTTCTTCGTCGGGCGCCACTATCAGGTTCCTTGTTTCTTCTAACCTTTTTCGGGAACATACAAGGACCTGACTAGGAACAGAGAGCTTACTAAAGCTATGTTCACTAATTGTAGTAAGTAGACAGGATACAGACGAAGGGTATACAAAACCCTTTATTTTTCTTTATATACAATGACTTCCGTACTTCGGAATACAATGATCCTCCACTCGGGGTCTAACGTAAAAGATATCAAAATAAAACTAAACTCTAAGTTAACTTTAGAATAATACACGTGGAAGATTGGCCTTATAATAACAGGAAGCGTATGTAGCACAGAGACTGTGAACACTACAATACGTTTAATTTATCAAGAGGATTAAAACCTCTGGCCTGAAAGGCAAATAGCAACTGCGTAACTTCTAAGGTAAGCGGCCTGCTTCGAACTCACTGCTTCCTCTCTCCTTTGCTTGGCAAAAAGGCCACACTTAAATACTTGGCGTTCGCCAGACAAACTTTGCATAAAATCCTTAACGCTTATAATTCTGGCCGGAAGTAGAAAATAAGAAGTGATAGTAAAGATTTAAAATAAAATAAACGTTAGTAAAACTTAAGATCCTTACAAGATAGAAGATGATTTCCGAAGAAACGTTTCAGCTACGAAAAGAAACGTCGAAGAGTAAGATGGGAAAAAACGACATATAACCGAAGTTATGCACCTAAAAACGAATTATTTTACATGAATATGAACGGCAACATATAGCGACAGAGAGAAAACCGTATGTGATTGCAAAAAACATATAAATATATCATGATAAATGATAAATGTAAAACGGTGCTTCAGTGTATTCGCATTCGTGTAAGAAATGCGCATAATACACACGGCAAAATTATAATAAATCAACAAAAACTAATAGATTATGCAAAGCATTTTTTATTTTTATATTATTTATTTATTAGGATAAAAGGGCATTAACCTTATGCTTTATTTGTTTATTTCAGGTCTTCCATTATATTACTATTATAAAATAGCATTTGGAAATTAGAGAAACATGCCATTGACGTGGCTTATAAAAGTTATGCAAATTGCACAAACTCCTATTCCCCTGAAGCTCATTTCCGATCATTAATGAACATTTCTTCTGCACGAATAACTTCAATTAGTATAGTAATGAGTTTATTTGAATAGTTTCTTGGATTCGATTTACAACGACTTTCGCTTATACTTCGTTCGTTTGCTTAATAATGCCATAGTAGTAATAGTAATTAAGAGTTTTTGATTAATTTAAGTCGAAATTTTTATGCAGTATCTGAAAAAAAATGCATACCTTGACATTTTTATTAGTCCAAACAGGCGTTAGCCCAGAAGGGCTGTTAGTTCAAACTAAACGATTTAAAAGCGAGCAGTGGCAACACACAGTACGGAATAAAACACTTTCATCTCCAGCGCTCTAGACTTTCTATCAGAAATTCTAAAGAGTTATAAAATTTTAAATATTTTAGCCCTATGCGACGTTAGCCCAAATGCTGTCCAAACGTGTATGTGTCCGGAAATGAAAAAGACGTCTATTTGTACGTAATATAAAATCTGAAAGCTTTCAGATTTTTAAAACATTTTTTTACTTATTTATTTAATTAAGTTTTCATGTTCAAGAGAGATGTATCTAAAATCTGAATGTTCATTTTAAATAAGAAAATCTCTTCTATTATCTGTAAGTCGAAATCATTCATTCTGGATAAGTAAGAATAGAAGTCTAATATTTTCCTACCGATGATGCCAAAAATGTTAATAAAATGTATCGCTGTCGAAAAATGAAAACAGTCTTACTAAAAAGGAAATTTATCGGACTTCCCGAAGATAATCATCGCGAAACTTTCAGGGAGGAAAACACAAGTGTAAAGCAGGGTTTTTTAAACTTTTTCAATCGCTCCCTTTTTTTATCACTGAGAATTTTTTTCGACCCCCAGGACCCCATAATATTTACAAAAATTTTGTGGGACCCCATGAATACTGCGCAAATCCGACATACATGTGAGTGAAACTCTCAGTTTTTTCCCTTGTTACTGTAATATACTATTGCAGTTTTAGGTCATAAACTTTAATTTCTAATTTGAATACATAGAACAATGTGAATATTTTAAATAAGTGACAGACGAAATGGCAGCGTCACGTGCAAAGCAAGGAAAATGAGCGTTTATATTATAAAAAAGAATGCGTCGAAACGTTTTCGTTTTTTTCTTTGTCTGTACTGTCTTATCTTCATCTATTTTCAGATAATTTGTGTAAAAATATATGGTAGTTGTAAAATTATTATAATAACTTAAAGAAATATTAAAACTGGTAAAAGTTTTGGCGATCTCCACAGTTTAAAAAACTTTAGTGTAAAATATGGTATTGCTCCATTACCAGCAACCTTCAGAACAGCATGTTAAAATAGCACGCGTGTCTGCAGTATTTGCAGATATAGCTTAGCAAATGTCAGTATATCTATGAAGTTGGGGTATTTTATTTTTAATGAGTTCTGTGTTGAATACCATCTGGTATCTAATGTGAAATGTTGATGAATTTGTGTCCCTTTGTAGTTTATGGTACTACATGATGACAAGAGCCGTGACAAGTTTGAATCTGCTGCATTTTATTCGGCGTTGTCTTGTATTTCAGACAGATGCAGCTGTGGATTTTAGTTGCTCTGACCAGGTGAATAGCTCCCGTTCCCAATGCAAGTCAGCCCACCAGCGGCCGAGCGGTAAAGTCGCTGAACACTGGTAGTTCGGTCTGAGGTTCGAATCCCGCGAACGGGCTGGCTGCATGGGTGTTTTCGTGGTTTTCTCCATGTGTAACGTGTATACGAGCCAGTTTTCCTTAGAAAGTCCTCCACGAAGGCATCCCTCTCCTTAGGCAGATAGCCCTAGTGTGCGCTTTGCCATAATTAAATACACTAACACACCACCCTATGCAAGTCAGTGCATGTTGGAACTGTTTAAGTTACCCCTGCCATTGATATCTGCACCACAACGTGAAGATTGCTAACCATTTGCCTGATTCTATAGACATTTCCAATTCTACTTGATAATTGTCGAATATCTAGTGCTTTGAATTACATTACTTAATTATCACTGTGGTGCAATAGTCACAAATAATAGTCACTGCCGTACAACATGCTTGCCTCTTCCCAGTACCATCGAACGAAACTTTCAGAAACATTACGTTTGAGAATCCGTGCATGAAAACACTGTGGGCATGTGTTGCCACTTTATTTCTTTTGCTCTGAGGGTTGGGAGCGATTGCAAAATTCCATTCTTTGCATCTTTTGAGTTGTTTACATGGTTGATCACCACTGAAAGTTTTGTGGCGACTATCTTCTAGGATTTCGAGAGTTTTTCTTGTAAAGGGATTATTATATCTTGCGATAAGCTACGCTATGAGAAACTTTTCAAAGTAACGAGATTCTTCCGATGCTAGTTTAAACAGGTTTCTAGCTGAAATATTTGAGCTCGACGATGTGCTGTGGGTCCGTACCCAGAGCATTTTAAGATAGAGGCGAAAATGTTTCGCTGCAGAGCACTGTCTGACGTAGGACAGGAAGAACAGAATGAACTCCTGGAAGGTATTCGCGTAAGCAAACAAGTCAATTTTCTTGAAAGCGGAGATTTGCGGATTTGTCCGTCGAGTGTTGAGGGTAGCTAATAGTTCTGATAGCGATTTTAAGAAGAATTCATTTATTTTAAAGGATACTTTGTTAAGCTTTCTTTTTATCTGCGTAAAGAAACTTAACATAATTGGTATCAGAAGCGTAGTTTTATCGATTATTGACAACGAAAGTAGGCAGAAAACATCAAGCGCATATGGCCGCTTTTGATGCCAACGCTTAAGGTATTATACTTCTTTCTAACCTCTCGCGCAGTGATTCTCAGCCATTTTAATCTCGAGATTTATCTGCAAATCCTGCGATATACTGTGTCCCATCTGTATATAATTGCTCTAAATTAAAGGGTCGGAAGAGGAAATTTTTGGAAGAAAATATGATGCAATAAATAGTAATGAGGTAACAATAAATTGATAATTATAAACTTATGCGTAATTACGAATAGTCATTTTTAATTATTCAGTAAATACGAATATTTCAAAGCTTTTTACAATGAACTAAAAATTATCTTAGCACAGAATTCGAGAATCAGTGCGCTGCGAATTGGTTCGCCAGCTGAAAAATAAGCGAGAGTAGATGAAGCATGCGTCTTTAAAAGTTGTATTATCTGATGTAATTGTTAAGTTCGAAAGGTGCATGTTACTTTAAGAGCAGCCAAACATTTGTCTACTAGTTTAGAGCCACGGTGATTTATTTATGCGTATTGAGTTTTACTGAGAAAAGTAAAGCAGTATCATGGAGTCAAAAGTCTGTTCTTGTAAAAATTCAAGAAATAACTGGACTTTTATAGCATCCAAATTTAGTTCTCTGTAGCACAAAAGTAAAAACAAAGAAGTAAGTAAGAGCTAATTCAGAAGTCAAACAACAAAAATCAGCGTTATATTTACAAAATTTTCACAGTTTATTCGGCGTGTTATTGTGTCTTAAGTAAGTAAGAGGATTCAGCTTCAATCCCTAAATCTATTTAATCAATTTTTTTTCTTTCACTTCAGTATTTTACAAGCATTACTCTCATATGTTATTCAATTTTTAATGTACTCTCGTTTCTGAATTCATTTCTGAATCTCAGTAATTTCATTCCATCCCCCTTCCTGTTTCTATTGAGGAATTCGATGATGCGAGACATCATAACTGCTAACAATAGGTCATTTTTATTCGATATTATTTGAGAGAGGAATTTAATGATAGCATCATAACGTAAAAACTAGATTAATTGGACTACATTATGGAGACTGAAGAATTTATGCGTGAATGATTTTGGCAAGTCTAGCTAGTATTGTTATACGTAATTACGAAGGTAAAGGAATAGCAACAGCTTCAGAATTCGATTTTCCTAGCTAAATTGAAACGACACCAGTATAGTTGTAACAAAGCAGAAAGGAATACGGTTTCAGACGCTGCTAATGCAAGTGATTTCAGCAACTTTTTTCATTTAAGACATAGCCGTACCTTACATTACTATATATGCAGGATCGACACTGGCACACAGTCGGCAAAAAAGAAATTTTTATAAAAAATTAATAATGAATTACAGGATTAATGCATATTTGTCACCTGCACAGAGTCATCATTTGGCATATGATAGACACTGCATAGAATCGGATCGGAATAAATTGCAGCTTGACCGGAATAATCTTGTTCCTGTACCTGTATACCTATCAGAGCCTTGTGGTTTCGATCCTTCCCATGTCGGTATCGGTCCCTTTGGGGTATCGGGGAACTACTCTGTATCAATATTACGTCGTATCGAAGGTATGCTGGTGTCGAACCTATATAATGTCGATCTTACGCCCTATCAGTTCTTTATCTCGATAATCTAATCATCTTCTTCTATTCTATCAGCATTGATAATTAGCTCATCTTCTATTCTGCCGAAACGGCAAGGAAAAACATTATCTTCAAAAAATCGGTGTATAAGGCCAAACTTTCCGAAACGCAATCTGAGGGGAATAAGATTATCTCAAATATTTGCAGGATAATAGTGATATATTCGGTTAGTCAGTTGGCCTTATACGCCCTAAAGGACAAAAACATTAAGAATCAACTTTTTCGATGAATTCCAAAAACCATAAGCACCCACCCATAAATTAAATTTTTCCTTAATTGGGTGAAGGCCTACCATGGGAACAACTTCACGGAGGCGGCTGACCACTTTGAAAAGGATGCTACGACAAACATCAACAGCGAGGTACCCCAAGTCCTATATAAAATTTACCTTAATTTCAGTCGTCGACTCAAAGTGGAGATTGAGATTTGCATTGCAAGGCAGAAGAGTTCACAAATTTTTCCCGAAAGCTGACAAAATGGTACTTCACTATGACCATGTTCTGAATTAGAATATCACAGGGAACAGCTCTTTCCATACCTACTTCCATGAAAGAGGCATGTACCCCTAGGATTTCTGCGTGTGTGGGGAAAAATATAAACCTGATCGTAACATTTGTGATTGTGGACTGACAGAGGATAAATATCTGATAAAGCCTCGAAGCCTAGAAAATATGCTATAGAGAAGAGATATCTTAGGGCCAAGATCATAGACATTCTTACATGTATTTAGAGACTCAGAATGTATATTTACTTAATTCAAAAACATTGCCTTTTATAATTTATTAAAATGTATTAATATCGCATTCATAATATAATGTCCCAACAACTTCACTTTCTTTCGAAAGGTGTGATAGGGCTCAACCTGTCCCCTGCATTTTTGCCGTAAAGGACCAGTTCCGGCAATTCACATTAATGTTGATGGGTGATTCCAAGCAGTTACTTGTTACATCTTCTATCTTTGAAAGGATATTAGAATGAACATTTTTACTTTTGGACTCTGAGAGCGTAGCCAAACGCCTCCCTTGTCCAAGTTTCCTAGGGCTATTTCTTCTACATATTATTGTCAATGTTAATATGCTATTACGTTCAAAACCGCCCAGTCAGTTCAGTAGTTAGTGATGCTGAGTGCCCCTGGTGGGACCAGTTTCGAATCACGGAGGTGGATGTTTGTGCGCGTACGGTATTTTGAGTCAATGGGGTACTCAAAATGCACGCAAAGTCGAAAGTCCTTTCTAGAGGTTGTGGCAGGAGAAGATTTCCCCAGTTTTGAGGAAGAACCATGGAGGTAGGAAAGGGAGGAGGGGCCATTCCGCGCTAGAAGTGAAGCACTGCTTTGAAGCTTGGATCACCAGACTGGGTGTTCTTTGTTTACATTCAGAAGCTCGCTTGACAAAATTCTGATAGTATTTCGACACACGACAGTTCCATAGAAATCGAAAAAGGGACACTCTCGCATGAAAGAAACACTCATAGTGTAATGGATAATAGCAATTTGTATAGTTTACTGACATTTACGCAAAAATCACATCTTGGTTATTTTTCGATAACTAACAACAGTGATTTTGATTATGAATTTGTTTTATAAAATTCTAAGCTGTTGCACTACAAAAATATAGATTTTAAGAAAATTGCTAAAAGAGATCTGCCAAAATTTATTTTCTAGAAGATTTGAAAAGATTGAAACTTGATGGCTAAATGTAAATTTAAATTATGTATGTTAAAATATTTGTAATTAGGCACATAGGTCAGATTAAGTTTTTATTAAATAGAGTAATGCATGCAAGGGCTATCTGCCTAAAGAGAGAGATGCCATCGTGGAGGAATTTTGAAGAAAAGCTGACCTTTGAGTGGGTATTAAAAATAATACTTATAATTTTCATTCAAATTATATTCATATATATTTTTTATGTAAAATTTTCGGGTGTATGCTAAATTAGTGTAAATTACTTTACACGAAAAATATAGTGAATGCACAGAAATTAAAGATTTGCACATGCCGGAAATGATAAATAGGAAATATGTATGGGTATTTATGCATGGGTTTGCAAAAAGCATGTATCTGCCTTTGACAAAATACTTAAATATTCATTAAATTATTTATAAATATATTTGAAATGAAGAATTTATTCACTTATAAACAACTGTGAAAGTACTGTGAAGAAATCTAATGATTAAATGTATCTAATTTATAATGATTATAAATGTTATCTAAATATATAATAACCTTAATATTGAATTGTAAACATAAATTGAAATCCTGTTGACAAATACGTTATAAAACTATTTAAGCAAGAATTGTTCGTATTGGAAAGCAATCTGTTAAAAGGTATTGTAAAGCAAATGCTATGAGATGCGCACTTAAGAACGTAATAAAGAGTTTTGGAATATGTATTGTTGAAATGAAGGGTAAAAAAAAATCTTATAAGTATAATTAAAAGAATTATTCCCCTTTACATTTTATAATAACTCAGTTACAAGTTTTAAATAATACTTAAAAAAAAAACTTATTTCATTCCCTTTCAGAAATGTTCAGAGAAAGTCAAATACTATTTAATACCTATTTAATTATTAGGAATTAGCGAAATACTTATTTAAAGTATTTCGCTAATTCCTAATAATTCTCTAATTTAAAATGAACCGAATAGAGCATTAATTATAAATTGACTTACATTTTTCGATTTAAAAGAAGCCAAAAAATCATGTCATATTTAAGAAAGTATTTTAGGAAGAAGTTCTATAAATAGAAAAGAAATAATGCATAATTTTAATATTAATAATACAATAAACTTTGATCTTAATTTTTGTACCTTAACTGAATAAAATCGAATTACCTTAATTTTTTTTTCTAATGTAATTAACGAAAACTTGTGAAAATATTTCATTCAAATTAAACCATTTTGAGAAAACTGTCCTGTGAAAAGTATAGCATTTAATTCCGTTCAGAATGAAATGTTGTTTAAAAATATGTTGTTTTCACATACTTAGGACTCTGAAGTGTTGTAGAAAAAGAAAATATATACATTTATATGTATATTTGCGACGTAATTACAAAATATTTGCACCCGAACGCGTCAAATCCCATAGAACTCAATGGTAAATGACCCAATGTTTTGGTCACCACGTAGGGATCGCTTCAGAGCAGGGTACGGAGAAACTTGTTTAGGGCGACTCCATCTTACTTCCTACTTCCATGGGAAGAACACCGCGGAGAAACACCTCTGCGGTGTTCTTCTTCAAAACAGGTGTGGAAGCCTAAGAGTTAGCTAGGTTCAGCAGTACCTCACAATCAACAATACACATGCGGTATTACAAAGGTTCTTGTCTAGCTTTTATCTATACTCGTCGGTGCTTTATCGGTGTCGATACTGTGCAGGGTCGGCAGTACGTTGCGTCGATCTTGCGTTGTATCTATGTTATGCCACTGTTAATCCTAAGCAGTGCCGATCCTATGAAGTGTCGGTACTACATGAGTGCCTATGCTGCACAGGATCGGTATCGTTGCAACCGTTGTGGCCACACATAACAGCAGAATTTTAAAATTTAGAAGCAAAATTTAGAGCTGGATAAATTTTTACAATTTAAAGAAGGCATTGAAGAGTAGACAATTGGGGCAGGAACATTTTAAAAATTTAGACTGGTAGACCCGGCAGCAGAATGTAGGACTTGCTGAAACTGCATCAGGCTGCGAAATGCCTAACCCCGCCTCTTCGTCGATCCTACGTCGTACTGATGCCATGGTGGTGTCAGTTCTATATGTAGTGTCTGTCCATTTCTATGCCATCTCAATGTCGATCTTATGCCGTTTCGGTACTATATCGGTTCCATTCCTTTGCAGTATCAATCGTATATCCGTTTAAGATCTGTTAAGGTAACAAATGTGTGTTAATCCTATTCCTCATTATTATTATCCATTGGTCATTATCAAAATTTCATTATGTCGATCGTATATCGGCAACTATTGTCAGTTATATTCTGATGTCGATCCTCTGCCGATGTAGATTTTACATGTGTCGATCTTTTCAGTATTGATCCCGTGTAGTGTCGATTCTGTGCTCCATTCCCCGCATCTAGTAATGTAGTAATAATAATAATAATAATCCTGTATTTCTAATAATGGTAATAATAATAATCCTGTATTTCTAATAATGGTAATAATAATAATCCTGTATTTCTAATAATGGTAATAATAATAATCCCATAATTTCTAGAATGAGGAAATCTTTACCCATTAAAAATTCGAGTGAATTATTTACCGTTAATGTGTTATCTGAATTCCTAAATTTGTTCAGACAAATTTCCCTTTCAGAGGAATTATAGACTTCGCGAAGTTCAGCCACAAGCCACTTTTCCCTCACCAGTCCTAAAAATGTTTCGATAACAGATTACAGTCATCAGTTTTCGAAATGATGCCCGCACCTCGATTACCAGCATTGTCCACTGGCTTTAGTAGGTTACCGTGGCTATATGCTTTCAGGGAAATTCTTCCTTGCCACCTGCCTCCGTCGAGGTTCTCGGAATAAGTAAATGAGCTACAGATGGAATCCTATTGTCAACCGCTCACGCAACTTGGTCGAGGCTTACCAGAAAGAGACCATTCTTCATCTCTTTCAGCGAACAAATATTTCAAATGAAAAAAAGGGAATTGCTATTAACTCTCTTTGTGCCCTCATTTTCAAATGCTTTCTCTTTAGTGACAAGCATTTAAAATTTTAGTTGTTTATTAACAGCGTAAGGGAAGGAAAAAAAAAAGTGAAATTGAGTTTGGAAATCTAAGACCCGGAAGCAATCACAGTTGTTCAATCAATACCAATTTTTTATGCGGGAGACACGGTCGAATCCCGATTTTTGTTTTGTGGAATGATCTGTCACGGACTGCCATACTGACAAATCAATGTAAAATTCATTTATTGGTATATGTATTACATTACTACTGCTTGAAGGAATGACAGATTTATGTATAAGCTATAACACTGACTGAAATCCTTTCTGCAAGGCAAGTTTATTCACAATGGCAAGTTTGGTTTTAAGAAATTATACTATTAAATTTTAATGAGAATTTCTACGTGGTCATTTAAATTCATTTGAGTCAGAATAAATGATGTAATTTTTAAAAGATATGTATGTGAGGAACGTGGATGTAATTTATTTTTAAAAGATAAATGTGGATGTAATTTTTAAAAGAGAAATTCCAGTTCTGTCTAGTTCTGTCTTTTCGATGTTTCTGAACACTAAAATTAAGTGGATAATCAGCTTAAATTTTCATATAGTTACAGTAAAAATCCTTTCCTTATTTCAATATAATGGATATTGAATCTTGTAGGAAGAATAAAGCTAATTTTTCAGAATAAACAAAATACTTTTATTTAAATTTTAAAACAGAACCAAAAAAAGTAAATACTGCAGCTCTAAATTATCAAAATTTTAAACACTTAACTACTGCAGTTAAAACTCTTACAACTATATGAAAATTCAAAATCCTCAACTCTCTAAAACAAAAATATATATAAATCTTTCGAATCCTCTTCTTGTTGCCACAGCGTAAAATGCAAGTTCTTGTCCTATTATTTATATTTCACGCTCACTTTAAGTCACGATCTTCACAAGTCATGATCTTTACAAGTCACGATCTTTACAAGTCCCCCCACAAGAAGCACATTCGTCACCGTAGAGACAATGTTTCTCAGAGTTCATTGAGAGAGAAAGAGTTAACAGCTAACCTTGACAAAGCATCAGCATTCCCATGTGAACTTCCTTTGCGGTATGTCACAGTCATGTTATACCGTTGTAACGCTAAGGCCCAACGAGACAGTTTAGCACCATGAGGGGCGCTTTGGGTCAAGTAGGTGAGGGGATTGTGATCAGACACAATCTGCATTTTGGCACCGAAAATCCATGTGTCAAATTTTTTCAAGGCTTCGATGACACAAACTGCTTCTCGTTCGAAGGTTGACCATCGTTGTTGACAGGGCGTTAGTTTCTTGCTGAAAAATGCTATGGGCATTTCTTTTGTAAATGGTTTATCTTCATTATCATTCTCACCTATGGTAGGCAATCCTAGTAGCTGTTGTTCCTTATCATCTCTCCTCTCTTCTATCTTTCCAATGGCTTTGTCAAGTAGCTCATACCATTTATCAATTGTTTCAACTTTATCAATTTCTTCAAATATGGGATTTCTGTGCTTGGTGAAAGTCCTATAAACTAAAAAAAACTCTCAGCAATTTTTTCTTCTGCTTTTACTAATAATTCTTCATCAACATGATGTAGATCGTCTACCTCGGACTCGGGCTCTTCTATTAATTCAGCAATTCCTTCCATTTCTTTCTCGTCTTCCAGTTCTTCGCTTTCATCCGAATAACTTTCTGTTCAATCTTCCATGTTTTCACCCTTGAACTTGAAAGGTTTCTGTGGCTTTCAGTTTCATTGTGGATGACATTTTCCTTTTCAGTTTCAACTTTTGTTGTATAATCCACACTTACATTTTCATCTCCCAGTTCAACAGTATCTATGCTGTCCTTATTGTACTTTTTGTTTCTGTTATCATCCAGAATTTCTTTTTCAGTAAATTGTAATAGTTCACTGTTATCTGAAAGTTTATTTTCAGTTTCAAGATCTGAAGCTTCTGTGTGATTTACATTTTCATTTTCAGTTACTAAGTCAGCTTTCACACTTTCCTTATGGATTATTAAGTCATTCTTTTTATCATCTACTTTTTCCTTCTCGTTTCCAATTTCAGCAATATATTCTTTCTCTTCTATGTTCTCATAATCAAGATTTACTTGAGTTTTACTTTCATTGACAGTTTCTTTTTCAACTGGGATTTCAGTCTCACCCATAAATTTGTTTTTACTTTCAGGTGGAATAATTTCTACATCTGCTATTTTGCTGTCAATTAACTTTTCCTCTTTGAGTTCATCTTCTGTTTCTACCCTCTTAGTTTCTTCAGTTATAATTTCTTCCTTCTGTGCTTCCTGTTCAACAATTTTATCTTCTATCATTTCTGTTTTCTCTATTTCTGTAAAGGGCAGTTCTTTACAACTTTCACAGAATTTTTTAACATCTTGCTTAATATTAGGCCAAAAGAATGAGTACTTGATTCGTTGAATTGTCTTTTTCTCACCGAGGTGGCTGGCAAGAGGGATTTCATGTGCCATTCTTAGGACTTCCCTTCTTTTTTCTAAAGGTAACACAACTTGCTTAATGTTTTCACCACAGATATATTCGGAATGAAGTAATATGCCATCTTCGAAAGTATATGAATTTTGATTTTTATTTGCCCATTCAAAGCATTTTTTCAGAGTTTCGTCTTGTTCTTGATGTGTCTTGAATTCTAGTCTTACTCTATTCGTTGTTTCCCCCAGACTCTATGTTTTCTTGGGAAAGCTGATTAACAACAGCCAAATTTGTAGTATTTTCTTCAACTAGTAACGGTTTATCATCTGTCTCTTTGTACTCTAAGGGGGATGCATCCCAATGACGATCACAGTTCCACAGTTCGATATTTCCACAGAGTGTTTCATAAGCTGAAGAACTCAATAGCAAGTCGGTAACTAGCTTTTTTGAAACAGCACACGTAATGGACACTCTACCGTGAAAATCATCGTCAATTTTCATCTGGAAAATCTTTAGTGGAGTAATTTCGTTTTCACCAAAAGCAGAAGATATCTCTATTTTACTTTCTCCTTCGCAAGGTATGTTGTCAACCAATTTCTCACGGACTACTGAAATTTGTGCTCCCGTGTCTACGATTCCATTTAGAATAATATCTCCACATTTAACTTTGACCAGTTTTAATTCATCTATGTTTCTAGATACGTCCACTGATTTTGAGACAGGAATAGAGATCTTGGCAGTTAGCACTTCTGGTTTTTCTTTTTCTGCAAAGGGTGCTTGTGTTTGTATTAAGTTGTTTTGTGCTGTTGCAGAAGCACTTCTTGGTATCCGATTTTTGGTACATAACTTAGATGTATGACCTTCTTTTCCACAATTATAGCAAGTTAGTTTGAAACTAGGCTTTTGTGGTTCGTCACTCTTACGGGATGGGTACACTCTTGGCGTGTTTTCAGCGGACAGCGATTTATTTCTGAAAGCTCTTTCTGGAAGTGGAGAATGAGGTTGCCATTTTTTATTAGTTCTGTCTGCTGATGGATTACCACCAGTCCGTTTTGAGATATTACGAACACTGTCATATTCGTCAAGTTTATCAGCTAATTTGGTTGGAGAAACGAACTTCGCCCAGTCGTCAAGAAGATGGTCTCTTACTTCATAGGGTACTCTTTTCTTAATTTGGTCAGTAATAATCAAGTCTTTTAACGCGGCAAAATTTGTGATTTCAAGACCATTGATCCATTCTTCAAAATAACTTGTAATTTCGTAGCAAAAATCTCTCCATGATTTTTCAGCGCTCTTTTGGTGCATCACAAATTTTTTTTCTAAAGCTTTCAGGATTTAATTTAAATCTCTTCAATAAAATGGCCTTAATGTACTCATAATCTTCAAAATTTTCTTCAGATTCCCTACCAATTAATTGAATGATTTCAGATGGCATTAAAGTCAATAAACATGAAACCCAATCTTTAGGATCAATCTTTGTCCGTTTAGCTTGTCTTTCAAATAAGGATAAATAAATCACAATATCATCGTGTCTTAAATTGAATTTGGGAATAAGCTTAATTAAATCAAAATTATGATGTCCATTTTCATTTGTTGGTGGAGTTTGTGTTAGTCGAACACGAAATTCAATTTCGAGTTTCCTCAATTCAAACTCCATTTGCTCTCTTTTCTGCTGTGCTTCTAATTCTTTTCTTCGTTGTTTCTCATCCTCAAGCTCTTCTTTCCTTCGTCTTTCCTCAAGCTCTTCTTTCCTTCTCTGTTCCTCAATCTCCTCTTTCCTTCGCTGTTCCTCAATCTCTTCTTTCTCCTTTCTCCGCTGTTCCTCTTCTTTTCTTTTCCTCTCTTCAATAATCGTTAAAAACACTTCTTTAGCAAATGCTTCATCATATGTATCACTTTGAATTATTTCATTTTTTATCGTCACGATTTTCATACTTGGATCTACTTGAATTTCTAATTCAGCAGCTAAAGCCAGCAAATCCTCTTTTTTCCCACGTCCCATAAAAGCCATGTCTCGATTTTATTCAGCCAATAGACTCTTAGTTTTATAAAAAAAAAAAAAAAATTTTTTTCTTTTCTTTTTCTATTTAAATATAATTCACAATGAATTTAATTTTATTCGGCACGAAAATCAATCAGTGGAATCAATACTTAATGTGTTGTTCACTTACTCTGGCGAGTCAAACGAAATTACATTTGAACACTGGCGTATTCATTACTTTGACAAGTAAATAAACTAAGATTCCATGACGGAAACAATAATTAACTTTTCATAATCTTAATTAATTATTTTACGTTTACAAGGTAAATTGAGCTCTCACCTGAGTTATTTTGGTTCGTAATTATAAGCGGGTAAATCCCGATCCTGTCGACTTCGCCAGTAAAAATCCTTTCCTTATTTCAATATAATGGATATTGAATCTTGTAGGAAGAATAAAGCTAATTTTTCAGAATAAACAAAATACTTTTATTTAAATTTTAAAACAGAACCAAAAAAAGTAAATACTGCAGCTCTAAACTATCAAAATTTTAAACTCTTAACTACTGCAGTTAAAACTCTTACAACTATATGAAAATTCAAAATCCTCAACTCTCTAAAACAAAAATATATATAAATCTTTCGAATCCTCTTCTTGTTGCCACACCGTAAAATGCAAGTTCTTGTCCTATTATTTATATTTCACGTTCACTTTAAGTCACGATCTTCACAAGTCATGATCTTTACAAGTCACGATCTTTACAGTTACATATTTCATCTAAGCGTATCCGAATGATAACGAATAGGGACTTGTGATTTACATTTACAGTTAATTACTTTTCTTCTGAATTCTGATTAAAAATTTGTTTGATTAGGGAGGAATTTAATAGAGAATAAATCTAACATTATTATTTTCCCATGTGTAAAGTTAATCCCCAGATTTCTAAAAATTCGCTTTTACGAAATTCGCTTTTTTTTTTTTTTTAATTTTTTTTTTTTTTTTTTTAATTTTATTAATATTATTATTATTATTATTATTATTATGAAAGAAATTAAATAGAATTCGAGGGCAGAGGTGGCTATCAACCGAATACTTTATTCACCATTTGTTTAGGCAATGTTTAAAGAAAAATATGACTTTAATTTTGAAAGAGCATGAGGTTTAGGATAGGCAGAGGTGGGTTAAGTGACTGATGGGAGCCAGGGGTCTAGTAAAAGCACAGTCGTTTGGAAACAGAAGCTTTATCTAACAAAAACGATAATCAGTTAAAATTGTTTATTACTACTGGCTTAATAAAATAATGTGTTCATGAATCCATTTTATTTAAAAATTACAAATCGAAAAAGCATATTTTAAATTTTGTCACATTTTCCTATTTACTTAAATTTTCTGTTCTTAAAAATTATGTATTGAAAGCTCTCGAAAACGGCCATCTGCGCAGATCCAAGCAAATTTGCGCTCTCATAGAGGTGATCACTAAAATGACTAAAATTGATGTGCAAAATTTTCCGCGTTTTCCAAGGAATACTGATTAGTTCCAGGTACACTTTTATGGAAGTGAAAGGCTTCTAAGCGCTTTGTTTGACGGCATC
Organism: Stegodyphus dumicola; assembly: GCF_044657685.1. Lineage (NCBI taxonomy): Eukaryota > Metazoa > Arthropoda > Arachnida > Araneae > Eresidae > Stegodyphus > Stegodyphus dumicola. Next base: position 65,608,475 of record NC_140779.1, read on the forward strand.
ACCGAAGATTTCTATTCACAACTATCGATGAGCCATCCTCATTTTTACTTAAGTTTGGCTACTCTGTACACAAAAGTTTCCATAACTGTTATAAATTATACTGATGATGTATGGCTTGACATTTTAAACAGGGCTTGCTAGTTTCAGAATTCAGATCCACTGCTTCAGCCTAGTTTGAGTGTACGTAGCATATGGTTTACTTTGGTGAAAATTCTTATTATAGTTTCGCGCACTAAAAATCTGATGCGAACACCACGTGACTTCCTTGTATGGCTTATTAAATTAATACATTTTTTGCTGCATTTCATTTAAATTTATTTCCTCGAATTTCATTAGAGTTATATTTCTCATTCAATTAATTCCGTTCTCACTTCGCGGCAAGGCAAATAAAACTCAAAACATCTTCATTAACATCATCATAAAAATTCAAAACATCTTCATTAAAAATTGTAAAATACAGAAAAACATAAAACACCTAATACAGTTAAAACAGTTAAAAGAACAATTTTTACAATTAAATTAGAGTTCCTACGCAAAAACAAGAAATTTGGCTAGCGGGCAAGAAAGCAGATTTTTCGGTGCACAAAACTGAAATTTTACTTTTAGTCCCATTCGGATTGCAACGAAAAAGTGAGGAGCACAACTACATATTATAGCAGTCCCATGTACAAAATTTCAACGTTCTGCAGCTACTCGTTCTTGAATTACGCGAGATATATACATACGTGCAGACGTCAAGAGAAAAAACTCTTTTGAATCAATTTTAAATCCAATTTACAATTCTTTTTAGGCAAAACAGTCCTTTTATTCTGTTCGTCTATTTATTCCATCTGTCCGTACGTACAGATGGCGCCCAACGTGGGACGCCAAATTATGAGGGCGTCGTTATGGATGGGGTCATAAAACAGTCTTTTATAGTGTAACAATTATTTATTAACAGGCTTAAGTTACAAACGGACATTACATTTAACTTTATAAAAAAATTACAGAGCAAGAGTCTGATACAACCTATCAAGTTAATTACCTGGCTTTTACTGAAGTACGAGTATTTCTCTGACCAGTCACCAGAGAGCACTCTCGTTGCTACAGTTAGTCCAACAGTTTATATTAGCAGCAGAATTTATATTAAAGGATTGGTTACAATTCTGATTAAAAATCGTCATTATTCAAAACGTCGGCTGTTTTTCTTGGCACTGAAAATTATAGTGAAGGAATCCAGAAAAAAAAATTTCATAAGAGCCCAAAGCTTTCATTGTCCTATATCACTGCTCTTTCCATTTAGGTTGCAAGTTAAAACCCTTTCCAGTGGTACTGTGGTATAAAGTGTCTGGTGTCCAGCTATTAGGTTTTAATTGCGTAAAAGTATATCAGCATCACCATGAAGCACTATTTTGTTAAAATTCCTTTGCTTACATAACGAGATAAGTCTGCGACTACGTGCACTGTTATTACGTATAAATCCGATCTACCTATACTACTACTACTTGCAATCTGCTTATTGTTAAAGTAAAATCAACATATTAATATCAAAATTTCAACCATTAAATATTTATTCTATTGTTTTGAAATAAAGGAGCAAAATCTGCAGATTTTCGTTCGATGTTATGCCAGCAATCGGTTTTGAACAAATATATTCAGATTTTCCTGAACTTAGAATATGAATAATAATATTAAATTCGAAGTTGCTTTGTGTAGATATATTTAGGTTTTCCTTTAGGTTTTAGATATAAAGTTTAAAATATTGTTAGGTGTATACGGATTTGTTATATATTGAATGCACATAAGTTCGATGATAGGTCAATAAAATTTATTTTATCAAAAGAAACACTTCAAAATTTTAGAATTTTTCACAGAAATACTCATACAGGCGTTCACAGACTACAACCACTAGTTGCACTTCAAACTATGAAGAACGTTAAACACAACGCAATATAAAGCGCATCTAAAGAGAAAGCAAACCTGGATATATCTCACTTCACGATGAACTAACAACTCGCAACAACAGCAACAACTAAGAGCAGATGCTTTCTCCGGTCTTATATAGTTTTCAACCGGCCGCCGAGATATTTCTAGCACTTTCTGCTTCTCGAACTTACCGGAAAGCAATATGAGGGTTGACTTACCGTTGCAGCTAATACAGTGATCAATTACATTTATTCAATAACAGTACCAATTATGTTGATACAGGGACCAGACCGAAACGCCGTCGCATGGACCTCCGACTCTACAACAGATACCAGACAAAAGTGTCGCCAAATGCTCGCTAAATTCGGCGACTTTTGGCGATAAAATAAGTCGCCAAAACCATTGTTATCTTGCCGAAATCTCGCCAAATTTTCGAGAACCCATTCATTCAATGTTAAATGGATTTGCCCCTGTATTCTTACGTATAATTAGCTTGTATCTTTTAAACTTTTTTCTCGTGTTGCATTACACAGAAAAATGCAACAATTTCACTAAAATAATTTACCTATGTACAAATTCGTAACAATATGTAGTTTGCGCAGAAGGTCTTCATTTTGAAACAAAAACAATGTTTTCCAACGGATAGAACGCGCGAAAAGTTATTAGAAAGAAATGTTAAAAAGAATTATATCAATTATAAAATTATTAAATCTGTTAGAGTTGGCATTTCTTGAAGTCATGGTGGAAGTCAGAACTCAAGCAAGAAAGGAAATTATTTCACGTGTTTGGAATAACGCAATAAATATGAAAATTTTTTAAAACTACATTTAGAAAAATACAGTAATCGAGGACAAGGAAAGGTAAGTTATTCGGCTCATAATACTTGTGAGGATTTCATCGATTTAACAAACATGTAACAGCTTGTATAGCAGAACTTGAAACAACAAGTTACTACAATCTTATATTTGACTTTGCATCTGATATCTCACACATTAATCAACACGTTATTTACAAGGTATGTATAGTCAAATTGTGTTGCAAAAGTAAGGTTTCTACGATTTAAACTGATTGAAGAGTATACAGCGTCATATTTGGAGTAACAGGAATTCCCTGTTTTAGTAAAATTAGGTGAAGACTCTATATGACAACACAGCAAACCTATCGGGTGAAACTTAGAATAGACTCAGATAAAATACTACAGTCCCGAGTACAATCTACATCCCTTGAGCCAATCCTTCTTTATAAATTTGGTGGAGAGCTTTATTGCAGAAAGTTGTAGTACCACTGTTCAATATTTTATGCTTGTGCGAAAGTTGTTTTTTTCTTTTTGTTTTTCACTATTGGCAAATTTTTGTAGCAATCTGAAATGTGAGAAAATAACGGTTAAGAAAAAAAACGATGGTCTGCAAAAGCAGATGCCGTACAACCACATAAAAGACGCTTTACCTGAAATATAAGGACATTCCGAAAATATAAGAATATTCAAAAATAGAAGTATTAAATCATAATTTTATTATAATGTGAATAATATTAAGTAGCTATGTGTGTTTAATTTACTATTACACTTCAAAATTAACTGCGTTTCAAGCATGTGTGTTCATAAATACTATTTTAGCTTTCACAAATCTTTTACCGTTATGAGCCCGCCTTTGAGGGTAGGACTGTAAGATTCGTTTTCTTTTTCTTTCTTTTTTTAACTGCTCATGAAACAAGCGATGAAAAAAAGTGATACAAAAAATATATTAATTTAAACAATCGAGCATGTTGTCATACTTCAATCTTTTTATTTAATTCCAAAATACACGATAAATCTCGACCTCCACTTCTGTGAGACGAGCAAGGCTTAGGTAGGCGACATATTAGAGACGCTAGATTTAAGTAATCCGCCCGACAAAAGGACGATCTTCTCTCGCTTGCTTCTATTCTTTAACGCTTTTCGTAATGGTTAGTCTTGATAAAGGTTCCGGCGCCTTTATGCAGGTCGGCCATTGTTCGAAATGACTGAAGCCTTATAAGATGCTCCGACGTAAAGATACCCTCATTCGTATGCATATCATATCAGTTTTAACTTAAGGAGACTCATACACCTTAAAACCCGTAAGATCTTCGAATATGTGACTGTTACAAGAATTGGGATAACTTATTTATTTTAAAAGCAATTACTTTCATCTTTTTTACAGCTGACTACATAATATAGCTGCTTTCTGAAATAGTAATCAGCAAGTTTGTGTTGCTACAAATACTTTTATAATTTAATCCGCTTTGTGACAAAATGTTTCGTCATGTTTCCACTTTGCGTGCCACGCACAGTTTAAAACATTCTGTTGCATAATTTAATTCCATATTTAATATATAGATTTTATAACATTTGGAAACTACTGTGAACCAAAAATTCTAAGAATTTCATGTCAAATTTTTATTTTATTTGGAGTTATTTATAAAATGTATTGTACTTGTATTAAAAAAATCTGTAATGTTTTCGTGCATAGAATTTTTTTAATATTAAAATATTCATCAGATTTTGAGTTCAGTTAAAAAATAGTGCTCATAATAAGGAATTCAATCGAATTTTAAGTATGTACCATTAGCCATTTTTAAAATATTATGCGCCCAAGGTGGAAACATGACGAAAAATTTTGTCACAAAGCGGATTAAATTACAAAAATATTTGTGGCAACACAAACTTTCTGGTTACCAGTTCCCAAAGCAGCTATATTGTGTAGTCAGCTGTAAAAAGTTGGAAGTAATTGCTTTTAAAATAAATAAAATATTCAACTGCAACAGTCACATATTCGAAGATCATAAGGTGTTTAAGGTGTATGAGCCCCCTTAAGAAAAGTATCCTTCTAGAAGTGGGAACATTTTTATGATGATACAGGTAGAAGTAAGCGGAACACCTAAATTTTGCTGTTGTTGTTCAGCTATAGACACGCAGCGCTAATTATGCAGCTCCGCCGCTGATGAAGAAGAAGCCGGGGGATGGATCTGCTCCTCATCCACTACAACCACTATGCATATGCCCAGCCAGTATAGTGGTTAGTGACACTGACTGCCATACCGATAGGCTCGGGTTCGAATCTCGAAGACAGCATAGATGTTCGTAAGTGTATAGGGTCTGTGTAGCAAGGAGGCATTCAAAATACTCGGCTACCTGAAAGTCCTCTTAGTCGATGGTAGGGAAAGAAGGGTGGAACTGCAGTGGGGGTGTTCTTTTTCAAAATCTGGGACGGAACTGTACAATTAAAGGAGCAGGATTATATTTGTATAATCAATGGGGTCCCATATACTTCTGCTGTTTCTAGATGTGCGTGTACCACTAAACTTCTCTAGAGGACTTTCCGCTCCCCGGTATTTTAAGTGCCTCTACGCTGCACAGATACTATGCATTTAGAAACATTCATGATTTCTCCGAGATTCGAACCGCTGTCCACCAATATGGCAGCTAGCATCGCTAACCGCTATACCGATTAGGATGGCAGCACTTTTATGCAGGAAATCACTTCATAAAGCATTTTCATTTGTTTTGTTAATAAGTATAGCAACTTAGCAAATTAAATCTTACTTGCTGAGAAGTGTCTCGGCCCAAAGATGCTAGCACCGTTATGAAGAGTGCTTTTTATAAATTAGAGAAATTAGGCTTCATAAGAATGCGAGACCTTTTATGCCAAGGCGTCCTTAAGGAGATTTTTGCTTTTTCGAACAGTGGCCCACTTATATAAATGTGCTGGCACCTTTATAAGGAGGCACTGTTATGAAGCGTTCTCATCTTCCTCGCCGAACTCAACACATTATCGTCGCTTCCACTACCAGTAAGGCTTTAAAATAGGCTTTGCGTCTTCCCAAATTTGAAAGACGAAAGAACACTGCAAATGAAATTTATGGTTCTTTTTTAGGCCGTGCATTTATTGTAGTATTCTTGCTTTCAGCTTTATGTATGTTCATATATTATGTGGTATGATTAATTGTTTGCGCGTATGGTCTAAAATCGTTACTATAAAAAAGAAAATTATTGATCTTTCCAGATTCCAAAATGCAACGGAAATTCCAGCAGGATCATTCAGAACAGCTCATTCAGACTGTAGTCTGAAGCAACAGACTTCACAATTAAAGTTTTAAAATGTCAAAACAGTATTAAAAATTTGAAAAATATAAAAACGACAAATTAAAAAAAAATTCAATTTAATGTTCGCGTATTGATTCCAGTTGAATGCCTGAAACAATTTTACGTTAAACATTTCAGATCAGTCCATTAGTTTTTGAACAACTAATCTCCTAGCAATTCAAGACGCAGAACATAAAATTATATATTGAAAAAGAGCTGCTAAAAATAACTAGTCAGATGATAGGGAGAAAATTTTCTGTTATTGTTTCATGAAAAGTTATCGCCACATAAAGACTTATGAAATTATTCAATAAAGAAAAGACAATTATTCAAGGCATATCTATGCATTTATTTCAGTGAATCGCCTGCATACGATGCATGCAACAAATATTTCCTTCGAGCGGCAATAATTTTTTATTTTTTATTTATTTAGAAGAGAAATCTTCTCACTGAAAACAGAAGTTTCTTTCAAGATATTTCAAAAAACTGCGTCTATTAAAAACACCGTATTACTTCTGTACATTTATAGTTTTTTAATTATGAGACTTTCAGTTTTACTTTTAACTCATTCCTCAATCATAAGGCATTCAGTAAATTATAACAGAGAGAATAATTATAACTGGTTAAATTATTCAAAAAGAAGGTCAGATAAAGTTGTTTTGCAAACACGAATTTACATTCACGCGCCTCTTCTGCTACTCCTAGCCATTAAATGAATTTGCGTGTGTGCGGTTTGCCACCTGTGCGCATGCTTGAAGCTGTGACGTCATGTAAAAGACATCGTAAAGGCGGCAAGTCAATCGCGTGCTCGGGGGGGGGGGTGGCTTAAAAAAACCGGTTGAAAATGCACAGGCGAGCTATTACGTGTATTTCTTTTTGCTTCAGGGGAGTTTCTTCTTTTTTTCCTTGCTCTCTGCGGCTATTAGAAAGGAATTTAGGATTGGAGATGATATTAAGCTATGAAATAAGAATGAGCATGTAGATATTTATTGAGGAATGCAAATGTGTGGAAAGAAAATTATTACTTCTACTTACTGCAATCCATAACCGTTAGCCGCGATGGAGTTTTGGCTAAACAGAAAGATGTTTTATCATCGATGAATTTCCTCATCTGATGAACAGAGAAGTAAAGTCCATATTTCGTAGAAAAATCAGCACATATAAAAAGGAAATGTTTAAGAAATGAAGAAATTTCTTTCTTGTAAGCTCACAGGAAATTTAAAGAAATTTGAAGAATTTGTTACCAGAAACCAAGTCGGTAAAAAAAAAAAAAATGTTTTTAAAAAATATAACACGGGTTAGAGGAGTCAGATAAGATAACGCTTCTTTTGCTTTAGTAACAGCTAAAAAGAGAGAAAAAAAAAATTCTTATCTGAGGAAAGCCCCTCTCCAGTTACGAACGTTCCACTCTATAATACTTTTGCAACAACCAGAAATGGTGATGTAATTATTACGGTATGAACGTTAATACTCATTTAATTAACTTCTTGATGAATTTTTTCCCCACTGGCTTAAATCTTTTCAGAAAATTTCTTACATTCTCCTTTCCCCCTTCTTTTTGTTTCATTTTTCTTCATATTTTCATTTTTTATCCATTCACCTGCACTCGTACCTCGGACAGGACTACCAGTGTACAGCGGTTTTACCGCTCGGCCACTAATGGGGCCATTGCATGCAGAATATGGGTACTGCTGAAAAGAAAATTGAGTATTCGTATTTCCTGCCTTGTTTTTCATACTTCCTATTTCATTAGTTATTTTCAGTTTTTACCTACCCTCTAACGCTATTAAAATATTACGGAATTAGTAACAAAAATTAAAATTTTACTCTTCGAGCCTTTTGTTCTGCAAATCAATCTATGGATTCATCAGAATTCGATGTGCGGTTTGATTTCCGGTTTGCAGAATCGCTAGACTTGATAAACGCTCCTGGCTCATCGATGATCGCAGATAGTTTTTATTAAATTTTAATTTGCTAAAACTTCGCTCACAACTTGCGAATGTAATCGGGAGCGTAGTGTAAATCCGCAGTGTAATACAAATACTGCAAATCATAGGTGTAGATCTGCTGTAAGAGATAGAAAGCACCAGTCTTTTTCACGTCGCCGAATAGTGAAAACGGCATCATGGAAACCTGACAGAACTCAAACGTGTTTAGGTATGGCTCATAGTTTCGTGCAAGATCTGCTCCATTCCCTTTACAATTCTTCAGTCAATTTATTCAGTTTTTCTTGACCACTGAGAAATGAAAAATTTGAATTTAGTGTAGTAGCACTGTTAACCATCGTTTTAATTTTTGATAAGTTTAGATCAAATAAACTCTTTTACCTTGGAAAATAGCTGAACAGGTTGAAGTATTCGTAGTTGATCCTCAGCAATTCATCAACTTGCTCTTCTGTGCTTTAGAATAATTCTTTCTTTGTCAGAATACGCTCAACTTCAATTATTTCGGCTACTATTTTACACTCTTGTATCCGGTATCCTATAGGATTTTTTCTTATATTTAAATTTTCTCAGTTTTGGTCAGTTCTTTCATTAATAGCACAGAACGCGGAAGAATAATATTTTCCTTTTGGGCTTCTGTATTTACTCGGATTTCCTCGAAGAATATTAGCTCAAATTTTCAGATTGATAAGAAATTCAAAATCTTTCACAGCATATAACAGATGTCCTGCCTCGTACTTTGATACCGCATCAAGAAAAACGCGTTTAGTTTCTTTCAAGGATTTTAATATTTCTCGTTAATTCATTAGAAGGGCTTTCACGGCCACATATTTTGCCGACCATCTCGTTTGGCTGCTTCCTTTCAAGTTGGATTTTGTACATTTTTTTTTCATAATATCCCATCATATCTGACAAAAAAGCAAAATACTTTTTGGATAAATCCAAACAGGTTAACAGCTTCCGGGCACGAAGAAGCAGAATGCACACCGACAAGATTCAAAGAGTGAGACAAACATGGCACAGATTCCTCCACACTGTAAAAAAAAATCTGTAGGGTTACTAAGAAAACTCATGGAAACTGGGATGCCATGGGTTATTTGAGTAACAGAAACAGGTGTTTTCTTTGTAACATTACAAGAGTTTTGCCTGTAATGGTTATAGATCTTTTTCTTGTAATGTCACAGCATATAGTTATGTAAGTAGAACATATTTTTCTCATGTAAATTCCCAAACGATATATCTGTAATGGTTACAGATTATTTGCGTGTAATATTACAGCAAATAATTATGTAAAAAGAACATGTTTTTCTCATGTAAAATCTCAACAGATATATCAGTAACCGTTACAGGTTATTTGCTTGTATTATTATAGCAAGTTATTATGTGAGTAGAAGATACTTTTCTTACGTAAAATTCCAATGGTTGTATCTGTAAAGGTTTCAGATTATTTCCTTCTAATATTCCATTAAGTAATTATGTGTGTAGAATATATTTTTCATAGATAATACTAAAGAATAAAAGTAATAGATTTTTTTTGTCCAAAATGATGCTTATTATAATAAAATATATGGAAATCAAGATGTTTTGAGTAAAACAATATCTGCATGTGTATATCATTATGCAGATATATGCAAGTGAAGCATAATAGTTTGGCTTTTTAAATTAGTCAATTTGACTTCAGAATAGCATTAATTTAAAAGATGTGCTTTCAACAGCAATGTTCTTTTTTCAAAAAGTAACATTAGTCTGTTGCAGAGTATTTTTGTTTTATGAAGAGAAACTTATGTCTGATATTATTGAAAGGCCTTTCATATTATGATTTTGATTAATTTAAAAGTTCAAATTGATATGCTGCTCCTTATATTTGCCCTGTAAAATAGCTAAAAAAATAGTATGTTTTATTTGCATGTTTTAGTGTCAGTTAATAAGATATGTTCTAGAACTTTCGTTTTGGTAATTTTAGCTAAAATAGACACATGTTGCTTTAGATTTAACTTATATGAGCAAACATGTTGCATGTTGATATGATCATATTATTACAGTAAAAGACATTTTGTGAAATATTTCTATGAAGAACTCAGAACAGCTGTTCTTCATATCTCAGAAATATATTCTCTCCTTCTAAAAAATGACATTTTCAATTTATTAAAGAATTCAACATAGCAATGAACTTCATTTTGTTACTACAAGGAATTTAAATTTTGTTCATACGCTTGAATTACAACGTCTAACTAATCTTTTTATTCTTATCTGCACTCAGTGTTTGTCAACAGTCTGCTATTGTTTGAAATAATGCATAACGTTTTTACTTACCTTCAAATAATTTCCTTTGAATTAACAGATAGAAGTCTTTCATTAAAAACCTAATGTCATGCTTTTTGAATAAGCATAAAACTTTGTCAACTGACCTTAATTTTTAAAGTCTTGTTTCCCTTAAAATTCCTAATGCAATTGTGCCTTTAAGAAATTTATTTCTAAAATTAATACTTCAGTTTAGCTTAAAATTTAATGCATTTTAATTTTACCTATAATTTTTTACAAACATAATATGTAATAAATCTAAGCTTAATATTTACCATTTCGAAAGTGATACTAAAAAAGTATTCCTAGTTATTATAAATTTCGATATTCGCATACAAAATTGTGAAATAAACATGTGACAACAGAAAACAAACTTTATGCTCTCTCTATATAACAGCATGTTAATTAAGAAGTTTATAGAATTTATAATTTTATTGTGAAACACTATGAAGCAAATAATATGCTAATTAAAATACAGAAGTAAAAATAATTTATTTCTTAATTCATAAACTTTACATAAAACCTGAAAAAGAGAATTAATTAAAAAATAACATAATATAATTTAATAAACATTTCATAAAAATTCGTTTCGACTGCTTGGAAAAAATGAATGGTTTTTCCCCTCTTTGTAAACCATGTCTCCTAAATAAAGAAAAAAACATTTCTTTTAAAATCATAATCATGCTCTTAAAAAGCTTATAAAAATTATTTTAATAGATGTTTTAAACATGTGCTTATATAACACTTTTAATCATATTTCTGTATAATATCTTAATTAATTAAGAACAGCTTAAATTCTTTAAAAAATTGGATTACAGTGAACCGTCTCATTACGACAAGCTACCTCAGTCAATCACTTTTTAAATTTAACCAGCATTCCTCATAAAATAACTAATTAGTAAACATAACTTCTCTAGGATGCCCACTATCATTTAAAGATCAAAATTTTCAGGAATCACGTATAGCTAGCTTAGAGAAGGTTCATTCTACAAAAACAGCCAATCAATATTCAAATATTTTCATAAATGAAGCCACCATAGTTATTAAATATAATATACAGTATACTTATATTCAGAATTCAGAACTTGAATAAATTTCTCGAACTGTTTTAGCATTCGAAATATATTATATTTATTACCTTAAATTTCTAAAACAATATTACATATTCTTCCAAAGGAATCACTGGGACTCGGACATTTCCCCTCTAGCTTTCTTTTAGCACAGGATTCTGAATATGTTTTAAAGATTTAGGTAATGTTTGTCTTCCTTAAGGCGCTCACAAAACAAGTTACCCTAAATGTTTTGTCCGCATAGTGGTCATTTTTATCTTACTAACTGATTTGCTAGTGGATTTTGGGTGCATGGCCTATCATTGATGAAACAATAATAGTGAACAGCTTCAAGAAAATGGGGATATCTAATGCTCTTGATGCCATATTCCCACTTATTTTTACTAATTTTATCTTCCGAAAATTAAGAGGGAAAAATTAAACGAATAATTTAATTTCCAAAGGACACAGTCACAGTAGGAATATAACAAATGAAAAGTAATCATGGATAAACTACTACTATCACAATATTATTTATTTAAAAGAAACCTCTATTTCAATAAGAATACACATAATTGCAACATCTAATAAGTTATCTCATTTCTTCTTTATAATTTGAACTTCTGTCATTCTCATTGTTGTTCTTGCAAATCCTTACGCCTCAGATCATACATAAATAATTAGAGAAGGTTGTGGTCCGATGCTTGCTAGGGTGAACATTCAGCTGATATGGCAAAATTGCACAGTGAATGGCAGTTGGTATTTGCTTTCACTATCATAGATCATTGTTTTATTAGGCGGACATAATATTCAACAGTTAGAAGAGAAAGATTCAACAGGGCTTTAAGTGTGCAAAAGTTTGCCTTTGTTAGTATGACGAAAACAATCATTATGTTGATAAATCCATTTTAAAATCTTGGGATATTCATTTTCTGAATGCATTAAAAGGGGGAAAATTATGTAAATATTTTTTTAATTTTCAGAATCTGGTTCTAAAGCTGGGTGGGGTGGAATATGCAACGCAATACGGTAATTCTGAAGATTATTGCTCGTGGCAGTACAAACTAAACGGTGATAACTTGCATGCTGTAGAAGAAGACACAAATTGCAGTTCCAGATGCATTAAATGCTTTGAGGTCTAAGGAGTAGCAGTGGGCAATACTAAGAGTGAAATTCAAGGTATAGGGAAGTAGAAATGAAAATTACTTTTATCAGATAACTTAAATGGTTATGTTACTAAGCGTTCTTATTGGAATGTAGGTTTCTTTTAAATAATAATACTATGATAGTTACCAGTAGTTCATTCATGAATATTTTTGATTGGTTATGATCTTATTGTAATCACATCCTTCAAAATTAAATTGATTGCTTAATTTCCCCCTTAATTTTCATACTATAATATAAAAGGAGGAAAAAGTCTGCAAATAAACATAACTTTCTCTCTCTATATATAGACATGTATCTTCGTGTGCAACTAAGCAAAACAAATGTGACTTTTTCTTCTTTAAAAAAATTGTGTAAATAAATAGGATGAGAATTAAGTTCATTTCAAAGACTTATGAAATATACATGATCAAAATAAATTAGAAAATTAAGTTCAAATAAATTTTAAGCTAAATTACGTGTTGCAGTGTAAGTTGCAATAATTCAGTTGTAATAATTAATACTAACAAAACCAAACATCATATTCCCATTCTGCAAAGTATAAAAATTCTGCAAAACTGAAAAAATGACCAACACTTTGACTTATTTGATAACTGTCAAATTCACTCCTTTGTTTGCATTTAGAATTTATAACTTTAATTTTCCACAGAAATTTGTTTTTGATTTTAAAAAATTTCACTGGCATAATTTCATTAACTTCAGCATATATTAATAGATGCAGAAGGTTTTTGTACCTTACATAATTTTTAATCTTATGTAAACTAACGTAATTAATAACAAAATCAAAACATAGATCAGAAACAGCATAAAATTTAATTAATAATTACTACTAGTGTCACACGAAATGCTATGAAATTAATTAATAAAATAAGAATGAGATAAAATATATAGAATTAATATTCTACATGTGTGAAGTTTGGAAGTTTTACGTTAAATATTTTTTTTTAATTAAGTATTTTTAAAAATGACCCCTTAAAGCATGGGACCTTTCGTAATTAGAACTTGCGAATCCACTTCGCTAGTCTTTCATAACATTGCTTTTCTTTTATTAACAAGAAATATTGCATTCAGTTATTTAATTTAAGATATCAAAAATAATGCTACTGAAAGGCATGAATACTTAATTATAAATTTGAAATTAATTTGGTTGACTTAAAATAATATTTAAAAAAATAAATCTTCATATATACGTCTAAAAATCAGACCTTATTAATTTTCTTTTATTTGAACGATATCTGAATTCTGCCTTAGTTTGGACTAGTAAATCATTGGGTAATTAAATGCCAAGCTATAAGAGAACTAATGTAGTTTACAGATGCACTGAATTTTATTTCCGGTATTAACTTTCAAAGAAAGTAAAATTTTCTGCATATTTGCATCATTTGGATTGATAGAATATGGCAAAGCATGCAAAGGCTATCAGCCTGATGTACGTGTGAGTAACACGTGCATACGAAAATATCCCTAACATTAACTAGGAAAGCCGAAATCTTAGTTAAGATAGACATGTTACAATTAATAATCAAATTTAATAAGGAAAAGTAACAGTTGCCGGGTACATTATAACGGCTTAAGAAATTCAGAGCACAGTACAGATGCGAGTACACAAGTTCACATATCTCGGCGAAACAGAGACGCACACATTTGTTGAAGTAGTTCCACTTGACTGCCGGGGAAAATTCCTCTCTCCCCGTCAGCCTGTAGGTTTGCCAAACGGGTTTACTGTTTCGCCAATTGGCGCTTTTCTGTACAGTTTTTAAGTCCGTATCGCCTGTTTGGCGCTGCCGCTGCATACTCCCTCCGCAGTGTCAACGAAATGTGACATACCGAAGCGGGGGTCGGATTAATCGTCCAGAACGGGTGATACAAATGTCCGAAGTTTTTTTCACACTCTTGGAAGCAACTTGAAAAGAGTCCATGGTTACAAAAGCGGGTTTCAGTCTATCTATGGAGATCGTTTGCTTAGTTCCTTTTATTTCGAGATCAAACGTTTTATCTCGTCTTTCTAGCACCTTAAATGGTCCATCATAAGGAGTTTGAAGTGGTTTTCTAACTCCGTCGTGTCGAACAAACACATATGTGGACTTGTGAAGGCGTGGATGAATGAAACATGTTCGCTGGCCGTGGCTAGAAGTCGTGGTCGGGCGGACACTGGCAAAGTGAGCTTTTAAATCCTCCACAAACTGTTTGGGGGACGCATCCGGAGGTGTCGGATTGAAAAATTCTCCTGGGAGACGGATAGTCTTTCCATACACCAGTTCAGAAGTGGTTGCTCCTATGTCCTCTTTGAGAGCGGCGCGGAAACCCATCAGCAGCGTTGGAAGGGCAGCCACCCTGTCACTGGTATCGTGCGCTTTTAAGGCAGCTTTCAAAGGACGGTGGAATTCCTCGATCAGTCCATTCGCCTGTGGGTGGTACGGAGACGTCCTGATCCTCTTGATTCCCAATAATTGGGAAAGGGCTCGAAATAAGCTGCTTTCAAACTGTCGCCCTTGGTCGGTAGTAATAACAGTCGGACAACCAAATCGAGTAATCCAGTGATCATAGAAAGCCTGTGCTACTGTGCGTGCTATTATGTCTGGTATGGGTACTGCTTCGGGCCATTTAGTAAATCTATCTATCATAGTTAGACAGTAATAATTATTTTGAGAAGGAGGTAGGGGACCAACAAGGTCAAGGTGGACGTGATCAAACCTCTGTGATTGGTCTGCAAACTTCATTAACGGGGTTCTAGTATGCCTGCTTACTTTTGCTTTCTGGCACGGAATGCACTGCCGTGCCCATTTCGCGCAATCTTTGCGGATGGAAGACCAAACAAACCGTGAACATACTAACTTTGTTGATGCGCGAATGCCGGGGGGAGACAAATTGTGCAAGGTGTCAAAAACTTTCTCACGGAATGCCGGAGGAATGTAAGGGCGGGCGTTACCTGTTGACACATCACAATATATCGGTAAGCTACAATTCGGTAAGGTAAGTTTTTTGAGATGTAGAACTTTTGACTCTTTAAGCAATGTTTGTAATTCTGGGTCGATTTCTTGCATTTTAGCAATTTCCTCATAGTCGATAGGGTTAGGCATGCTTATTGCTTCTATACGCGAAAGTACGTCGGCAGCGATATTCTCCGAACCTTTTATATGGCGAATTTCAGTGGTGAATTGTGAGATAAAGTCTAACTGCCTAGCCTGACGAGGTGAACACTTATCCAAATGCTGTCGGAATGCATACGTGAGCGGTTTGTGATCGGTGATTAAAGAAAAGTTCCGTGCTTCCAACATATGCTTAAAATGCCTAATAGCAGCATAAGCTGCCAATAGCTCTCGATCATACGCACTATAGTTCCTTTCCGCCTGCGAAAGCTTTCGTGAGAAAAATTCGAGAGGCTGTAAACTTCTATCAACTATTTGTGATAGCGTTCCACCGATCGCGAAGTCTGACGCATCAACCTGTAAAACCAACTGGGCATCTTTCTTCGGGTGTGCCAAAAGAACAGCATTAACGATTAGCTGTTTGCACTTTTGAAATTCACTCCGCGCTTCCTCAGACAAATTCAGGATTGTCTTATCATTTTTCTTAGCCCCTTTTAAATACGAAGTTAAATGTATTTGATTCTGGGCTACGTTGGGTAAAAATTTAAAAATCCTAAAAATCTCTGCAAATCTTTTACCGTTTTAGGAAGTGGGTAGTTAAGTATCGGTTCCACTTTGTTCGTCAGAGGCTTGGTACCATCTTTATTGATTATATGGCCTAAAAAAGATTTTTCCGGAACGCCGAAAACACATTTCGAAGCGTTAATTGTCAATCCATATGAAGTTAATCTTTCAAAAACAGTACGTAGGTGAGATTTATGCTCATCTTCCGTATCACTAAATATCAAAATATCATCTAAGTAGACGTAGGCGAATTTTAGATCTCCAAGAATTTCGTTCATAAACCTTTGAAAGGTTTGAGCTGCTCCGCACAGTCCGAAATTTAAAAACGGAAATTCGAAAAGACCAAATGGGGTGCAAACTGCAGTTTTCGGTATATGATCTGGATGGACTAGTATATGATGATATGCCCGAACGATATCAATTTTTGAAAAAATTGTCTTTCCGCTAAGCGTATTATTAAAGTCTTGTAAATGCGGGATAGGGTATCTGTCGGGTTCGGTGCACGCGTTTAGTTTTCGGTAGTCTCCTACTGGCCGTATGTCGCCCGAACTTTTAGAAACTACATGAAGAGGTGATGACCATGCTGATTTTGATGGTCTACAAATACCTTGATCTATCATAAATTGAAATTCTTTTTTTACTGCTTCGTATAACTTAGGGCTTAACCTACGCGGTTTACTGTGCACAGGAGGACCGTTTGTTTCGATGTAATGAACCGTACTATGCTTTACTCTACCCGAATCGGATTTTAACTTCAGTACTTCCGGAAAGTCTTTCAAGATTCTGTGATATGGTGAATCACCAGATATTAACTTTACCGAAAAATAATTTTTAGAATCGGAAAGAGAACCAATACGAGTTAATTTCGTAGTATTATCGATAAGCCTACCTCGTTTTAAATCGATTAAAAGATCAAAATGCCTTAAAAAGTCGGCTCCTATTATAGGCACTGGTACATCGGCGATTAAAAACTTCCAAGAAAAGTTTCGTCTAAGTCCTAAATTCACAGTTAACAATTTTGTTCCATACGTAGAAATTCTGGAATTATTCGCGGCAAATAATTGAAGCGAATCAGGATGCATTTTCTTAAACTTAGAAGTCGGTGTCACACATGAAACATCCGAGCCCGAATCAATCAAAAAGTTTAAATTTAATCTGTTATCGTAAACATGTAAACGACATGCATGTGCGACTGCCGATGAATTTCGATCGACAGCCGCTACTACTAGTTTTCCTGGGCCGTAGTGTCCTGAGAAAAGGAACAAGGTGCTCGACATTTTCGTGCATTATTACCGAATCGCGAATGAAAATAACAATAATTGTTCACACGCTCTCGGGAATGCCCACGCGAAAAACTACGTGCTTTGTTATGTTGATCCCGGGGGAAATTATTCCTCGTTTTTCCGCGGGAGAGTCGCTCGACTTGTTTACTTAGGGCAGAGATTTCACTCCTTAAGGCCTTGAGCTCCTCGGGGGGGGGCACCAGAATCGTTAGGGTTTCTGGGGAAACTCGCCGAAGCTGCCTGGACCGCGAACACGCTGTTGTACGTTGGCGTGCGCACTTCAGCTATCTTATGAGCCATTTTTGCTAAATTGTCTAAGGATTCCGAACTTATTGATAAAATGGCATGCACCTCGGAAGGTAACCTTTGCAGCCATAATGATTTTAAAAATTCGTCAGTTATACAGTTTCCACCTAATTCTCTCATTTTTCTCAATAAGTGAGATGGTTTGTCGTCCCCTAAATGCAATTCAGAAATAAGTCTGCGTATTTGCTCGCTTTCCGAATCTGAGAATTCTACTATTAACCTAGCTTTAAGGGCATCATATTTAGCCGTCGCTGGGGGATTAAATAAAATATCTGATACTGCGGAAAGAGTTTCAGGGTCTATCGAAGAAACCACGTGGTTGTATTTTGTACTATCGCTACTAATCTTCGCTAAAGCAAAGTTACTTTCAACTTGAATAAACCAAAGTTTAACATTTTTTTTTTTTTTCCATAAAGGGGGAATTTTAACTGCCACGTGTGAGATTTGTGGTTCCTGAACCGCCATATTCGATTCCTCGTTGGTTTGGCCTTCCGATCCTGGCATGGTTGCCAATTATAAATATATCGTAAATCGTAAACTTAATGTTTTGCACTATACCTTATCAAAACAATATCAATTTAGAATAAAATAATGAAGACATTCAATATCTCAACAAAAGTGTGAGCACAAATATTACCCAAAGATCAATTTTAAACAATCAATAATTAAATTAAAACTATAATTTTAGAGCAAGACATATCACAAAAACATAATTAAGACCAATCACAGATAATTAAAAAAATTTGACCACATACCTGTAAATCCTCCTTAAGTGTGATAAACCCCGTGTAATCCGTACGATAAAATGAGGAGGAAATAAATAGGGTGGAGCCTTTATCAGTCATAAGGAAGAGCATTGGCATCAAAATAAGGCATATTTTTAGTTTTTTAACAAAGATTGAGACAGATAGTCATTAGGGATCGAAACAGAAGGAGCGAGGGACAGGGTCACCAATGATGTACGCGTGAGTAACACGTGCATACGAAAATATCCCTAACATTAACTAGGAAAGCCGAAATCTTAGTTAAGATAGACATGTTACAATTAATAATCAAATTTAATAAGGAAAAGTAACAGTTGCCGGGTACATTATAACGGCTTAAGAAATTCAGAGCACAGTACAGATGCGAGTACACAAGTTCACATATCTCGGCGAAACAGAGACGCACACATTTGTTGAAGTAGTTCCACTTGACTGCCGGGGAAAATTCCTCTCTCCCCGTCAGCCTGTAGGTTTGCCAAACGGGTTTACTGTTTCGCTAATTGGCGCTTTTCTGTACAGTTTTTAAGTCCGTATCGCCTGTTTGGCGCTGCCGCTGCAAGCCTAAAGGGAAGTATATATTCATGGGCGGTTTTGTAAGGAAAAGTAGCTTGCATTTCCATTTATTCATGTGTGTATATATATATATATATATTTACATTGTTAATGCTAAAATCAATGCTTCATTAAAAATTCATTATTATTTTATTTTTAATACAACATACAGATACAGAATTGTTTTAAATTCCAATAAACAATAATAATTTATTTTTAAGAAAACTTATTTTATGATTTATATATTATATTACATGAATAAGAGAAACATTTGTCAAGAAATGTATTAAACTTGTATTAGCAGATTCATGCTATCCTAGTAACAAGACTATCATACTTCAAAACTGTATTAAAACTGGGCAAAATAAAATCAACATAAATTCTACATTAAATGTTTAAAAACTTATAAGTATGCAATGGTAGTTATATATACAATATAATATATGTTGTCATTTATAAAATATTAATAAAATGATATTTTTGGAAATAATGCACAAAATTTTAGTTTTGTTTTATAATTAGTTTAACGAATTGTTAGAAAAATATTTTAGGTCATTTCCATTTTTCCCCTGTTGATATTGGTATATTAAAATATATGGAATAATTAAGAGTTGCATCTAGTTAGTAAAACAAAACATTACGAAAAGTATGATACGGCATATTTTTAATCAATATAATTACTTCATTTTGGAATTATAATATTTTCGTAAGAAATTAATACCACTGAAAAAAATATTATTACACTAAAGGAATAAACGAGATTCTCGACCGCGTTGTTCAAGTTTTTGTAATTTTACTTCATAACACACTCGTACATAACATATTAGACTGAATTATAAACCAGGTATAACTAATTAGATAATCCTAGAAAAAGAATAAACTAAACCTAGTAAGCAAAAAAATATGTACATTACATTCAGAATTCTAAATGTTTATATAAACGTTTCTCGCAAGGCCTGCCGGGAAAAAGATGTCAAACGTTCTTTGGTCAGACGACTGGAAAAGAACGCTAACATGATTAGTTTTGTTTTCAACAACCACATTACCATTTCAATTAAATACCACAAACAGTGATTAAATTTTGGAATAATTAGTTTTAAATAATAATACGGGCAATTTAAGGCGTAATTTATCGGATGCACAATGACAAAATACCACTATTAGATCTGCATTTGGAATAAATATTTTGCACTCTTTCAACTCATTAGACATTACGAACACTGATATTAATTAATCGCAAAGCTTAAGGGTTTAAATACTTACTCACTACATATAACAGTGCAAAGTGCATGAGAATAATCTGCATAAAATGAATAAAAAATATTTCAAGCAGTAATTGTAAACATTTTCTTACTTACCTGCGCTATGCAACCAACATGCATTCAGCCATGTTTTTTTCTGCAACCAGCTTTCAAACACTTTTCTCCTGATTGGCTAATTTCCAGTCAGTCACGTGATTCTTCCGTGCGGCTACTGAAACATTATCTGTAATGCTACAAGCAAATCAGCTGTTACCGCTACAGTTTGCTTTCAACCTGTTACCATTACAGGAAATTCTTCTGTAACTTTTTGATTTCTGTAACTTTACAAAACTTTTGCCTGTAAAGAGCGAACTTTTTTTTTACCGTGCAGCTCATTTATTTCTGTAATCCTAACTTATACTGTTTTAGAAATGTCAGCCATATTAGACTCGTTGTCGTAGGACTGACACCGACATTGTTCGATATCTAAACCACCAAATATCAAGGTTTCCACAATGCGTTGAAAATATATTCTCCTATCTTTCCGCCAACTTCTATGAAATCAATAAAATTTTCCTTTATATCACAAACATCATTACGCCTTTTTTTTACATATACACCTGGCTCATTTATTCTGTATGGGATACATTTGGAATGTAATTGAGCAATTATTGTGTAGTATTTGGCTTCTTTGATATCTTATAAATGCTGCTTCAAACTGTATTGACTTTATGTTAATAACTTCAGTATGAATTATCGTTGAAAATACGATGCCTTTCCCTTTTTCAGGTGCTGTGACTGGTACTTGAGTTGAATTATGTTTGGCAAGCAGAGACATTAAATTCAAAAATTTCCTTGACTAATTCGAGGACACTTTTTGAACAGGCTGCTGGGGGTTTCGGAAAGAGCCACGGAAAAGAAGACACTTAGTTGGACGATACAGTAGCGCATTCATAACTACATAGAATCTTTTTACATTTTTCTTTCTGTGTGTGAATTAGTCAGTGTCGTGATCGATGCATTGGCACGATTTCATTCGTTGTAATCGAATTTTCAATTTAATCATGCTTTCTCTGTGAATTCAAGACGCTTCGTACTCAGTTACTCTTGCTGAAACTTTTCTCCGATTAATGAATCCTGAAGTGCACAATGCTGACGTAGCGGCAGCAGCATGTTTCTGATAAGTCTTGCAGGGTGTGCAAATATTGCATTATTTTTTTCAGAATATATAAGCCAAGCTCTTTTAAGCTTTTCATAATTTGCTAATGTTCTGTGTCACATAGAAGATATCAGATCTCTGCTATCACGTTCAATGGGCCTGATGTCTACGCTTTTTGAATGTTTTTCGGCTAATAATACTGATTGATTGGTTAAGAAAGATCTTTGCTGATACTTAATTTTTTCTATGACAAGCCAACTGCATGTGTACGACAAATCACAAGTTTACAATTTCTCGACTTTCTGCTGCCCGCCCCCATCTAAATGAAGAGATCCTTATATCCTGGTTTCGTCTCCTCCAGCTATTCGTTTGATGTCGATGAAGAAAGCTGTTCTCTCAAATGCTGACTTGTAGATTGTTTGGGGATGATATATGAAGATTCTTCATCTTGCTCATGCAAATTGCAAGAAATATTAATATCCTCTAGAGTCTGAGCATCATCGGAATTGCGGCAGGGTTTGACGGTTTACTTCATCTGTGAAGTTATTTTTTCATCTTAGCTGAAATTTGTTTTCTCTGTTTGGCCTTACCTTTGGCTCATTTTCTATATTCCGCCTTCTTCGCCTCGGTGCGCAGATAGTTTCTTTTAGTCTAAATAAAATACATTATGAATTGTAATAAGAACTGAGGTAATTACACTCAACAGTCCTAGGGCAGCTTCTGCGGACACGAGAGCTAAATAAATGGTCGCGTCTCACTAAATATAGAGCGGGCATATCTAAAATAATAATAATAATAATAATAATAATAATAATAATAATAATAATAATAATAAAAGAGTACAAAAGAGACCTAAAACTTAAAAGAAAAAGAAAAAAAACCACACCATAAAAATAATAAAATCTAGCTTTAAAATCCAAAATGCGCTTCACTGTTCCAATCAAATCAAAGGCTAGCCTAAGTTGCCGACTGGCTGCAAAAAATCTAAATGCCTTGCTTCACCCTGAAGACATAATGACAGTGTGTTGTCTATACTCGGCGAATATTAATTTCAATTGTTTCATGAGTCCAGGATAGCCCAAGGTTAATTTTGTGGGTTAGTTCTTAGAAAATAGTTACAATGCTTCTCCATTTCTCAGCAGACGTTGCTATGGAAACCGGACGACTTTCTTCAACAAGCTATCGTTCTATTTCTCATTTGAATACACCCCGCCCAGACATGAAAAAATAGAGGGACTCCACGCGTTACTGATAGGGTAAGTTTGACTCTATCAGTGACGCTTGGAGTCCCTCAATTGGTCTTTTTCTGATCTTATATTTCCAGTCGTAATCAGCTGTACTTAACTTTATTTTAACTCAGGTTCCTTTAAAAGGATTCTTAGTACTTAATTATAAGTCTTCTTAAAAGAGGTTTTTAAACTTTCTCTTAAAACTTCATCAAATTAGAACAGATGAATTAGTTGTATTAATCAGAATTAGTTGTACAAAAATTAGAGTGTTGTTGCAGCAAAATTAAACAACATACCATATACAATCCAGCATTATACTTGAATTTGTCGCCCACAACAGTTACCGCCCGAGGCAAGAAACCCGGGCTGCCCCCCACTAGATCCGGGACTGTGCTTCGCTAATAGCAACGATTGCCAAGTTGCTTGAAAGATAAAAGCATGGTAGCGTAGCGTAACAGTTCAAAATTTTGTAAAGCTTCTTAATGTCAGAAGGCATGTTTTAAAACTGACTAATGATAACACAGAAATAAATAAATTCATCTGATTATACCGTAATTTACATTTCCAAAGCGTTTTTGCCACTTTATAGATGTTCTCCCTGTTTTCAACAAAATACCTCGCATCTGTTTTCTTTCTTGCACTTTAGTTGTAAATCTCGATGCTATAGCTTATAATGTTCTTATAAAAGTTTGCAGTAAAAATCACTGAATTTTTTTTTCCTGTCGCAAAATTTCATTTGACTGTTCAATCCCAATACTGGATATTGCTTTGACTATTTTTTATTACTGCTTTACAATATTCATTCCACTGAAACATCATGTTCATTCTCGTTAATTCATTATTACTATTCTTTTGCTACGTCAGCACTCTAATTTTCATGCAACATTAATAGTGCTGACTGTCCCTTTCTCCAGAGAAACTATGCAGTCCTTTACTTTGCATCACACTCCACTGCATCATAAATGCATTTGTGCAGAATCTTCTTCGCCTCACTTCACGTTGTGACTCACAATTGCTGTTGTACCAGGACAGGGCGAGCTATATTACAGATGAATGTTGAATCTCACACCACTAATCTGAATAAAGTTTTGCTACGACTTCAATTTTTTTTTCCCACCAGGAGAAGAGCATGAGTCCAGTCCAAATCTATTACCCTACAAACAAGTGTCAGAATTTTTAAGCAACTTTTTTATTTACGCAGTTGTTATTTCATCTAAATATTTTTGTTGGTTTTGAGAGCATTTATTTTTCATTTCGTTGAATATTGTTTTTTATCTTTTGTGCATTTTTCTTCATTCTTTTTTTATTATTTATTATTATTTGATATTTGCTTCATTTTTAGTATAGTTCTGTGCATATTTCTTGTGTATTTTTTAGAATTAAAAATTTTTTATTAGTTTCTTATTTTTCATTATTAGTAGTCTAAAAAAGAGAGTTCAGCAACAGCATCATCAGGGGGCGGACTATATTGCATCAATGGCGTTTATATTATGTCATGAGTCAGCGGACTATATTACGTCATGAGAATAATCTCCGCTCTTGACGTCATATGACGTCTTTGATGATGTCACTAAGCCCGCTTCTGATTCTCCTGTTTCAGAACCCTCATTTTTATGCTATTATTATTTGTAATTCCATGTAAATAGACATTGGAACTGCGCAAATAGCCTATATAAAAACCTGGATATACACTTTTTTTCCCTGCTATAAAAGTATTAGAATATAGCTACTTTGAATAATATCTACATATGTACGTGCATTCGCTCTGCGGCTTATCCATTCTGATATATTCCTATTTGATGTTGGATTGGATGTTTTATTGTCTCATTAAAGCATAAAGAAATGTCATACCTTTTAAAGCACTTTTGGGCAAGAAGCAGTGAATGTTCTAAGATAAAATAATGTGACTAGTTTTGCATTATTCGTTAAAAGATAAAATAATGATACTAATTACTAATAAATAGTAAATAAAGATTTTAATTTCTAAGAAGTGCGTTTATTCATTTTCTATTTCTCAGTTTACGTAATTACAGATACATTACATTTGAAAGTCAAATTAAAGATCTCATGCTCTGTCAAACTGCAATACTGCATGGAATGTATGCTAACCATCTTACTTTTTTGACAATATTATTCTTTACTAAACCACGGAGATCATAAATGCACGGTAGAGTAATATAATTAATGTAAACTTATTTTGGAAGGATACCGTTAAAACATCACTATTGCCGAAGAAAATTGGAGATACAATTTTTCACTTTATTTTGGATGCCAAAAAATAATTACAACAAATTTAGCATCTGATAATTCTGAATTAATGTTTGGCAACATCTTGATTGGTAAGCTTTCACAGAATTATCTGGTATTTCTATATTTATTTCTTTCACTTTTACGTAACACTTTTTCCGAAAATAATACTACTGCTTTTTTTTCCCCCCAAAAGCTTTCCTAAAAATTTCCAGGTACTCGAATACCTGGAAATATATATATCCTAAAATATATATAAATATCCTAAAAAAATAAGTAAAATATCCTTCTATAAATATCCTAAAAATTTCCAGGTACTCGAATATTATACATAGCAGGATTTCGTTTAATACACTGCCTAAACCGTTGATCAAATAAAAATGAAACAAAGAATCGAAGAGAGAAAAGCCCAGTAACGTTATCGACTATCCATCAAATTACGATGGCCCGATAGATCGGGATCTCATCTGTTGGCCAAAATCCAGTAGATGTCAATACATCGATATCTGAGCAGGGAAGAGTATTTTAGGTGACAGCTTTTCTGTAAACCCAGATTTCTCAGAAATTCCAAGTCGTAGCTGCTGCAGAACTATTTCACTATTTTAAATTTACTTTATTTTATACTATTTTAAGAACTATTTTAAGATGAAAGAAATATTATTATTTTCTTGTAAAAAATTCCATGTGAACCTAAGATATACTGTAATCCTTCTCTTTTAAAATATTTACAAAATTCTAACTCAGTGAATAGCAAGATATAGCATATTTTTTTATTACAGTGACTTATATTAAACTTTATTGCATTTTTCTGTCTGATTTCAAATTCAGTTACTGAATTGTTTATTGTGCACCGTTTTGGATAACTGGATTTCTATTTTTGACAAATGTGCATTGTTACTACTTGTATGAACAACAGAACAGAATTCTGATTTTTTTTTGACATTATTTCCAATTCACGTAAAACCTCAAATGAATCTTAGTTGATTTTCTTCGATAGTTTACCTCTGGTACATCCTTTCTTTCGTTCGGCAGAAACTGTTTTTACCAGCTGACGAGCGAGTAAATACTAAACTCTGATAGTTCGACTTCCAAGATAGCGCAGGAAATGTCATACTTTTTTTTTTTTTTTTTGTTTATAGCACAAATTTAATTTTTTATCGAAACATTGCAAAATAAAGGCACTGTTCACTGTGCTCCATTTTATTTTACAATCTCATACAATATTTGCATTTGTCACAATATATGTTTTCTGAAACTCCACGACATAAATGCACGAGAACCTTAAGTAGCCCTACATTTGAAGATTTCTTGCGAATACTTTATCTTTCAGAAAATCCCATAAACTGAAATCTCTGAGCTATGGATTAATATCCGAGCTAAGAGGGTCCGCTGTGTCGCACTGTAGTAACGTCCAGGAAACTGATGGGAAATCAAACGCACCTTAAAAATATCTAATACAGGAAATCAAAAACAACAACTGCAGATTTTCAGTGTTTGGTGGAACTTCGTCTAGTATGAACTTTTGAACATGTAAAAGAAGATCTTTTGTCAGTTTCATTTGAGAGGACATTTGGTAGCTACCTTCGATTTTTTTCAACATAGAGACAGTAGCTTCCAATTGTTAAGATTATCTGTGAATAGTTTGCAAGGAATCCATCTTGCACTAAAGTGTGCAGGAAAACGTGTTTGAGCAGCCATCAAATTCATCATTAACACATCCTAACAAATTAATGTTTCATTTCTTAGAAAATACTTTACAGCTTTCATAGCCTGTTGAACATCGAACAGAAGGTAAAGGCCTCCACAAATATGTAAACTACTGCTGCGCGGCAATATACAATCTGATACTGACTTCCTGACATCTGCCAGATTTTCCATAAACAAAAGCGTCAGAATACGTATTTTTAACATTCAATATTATCAAATGTTTTTTGCAGCGTGAATTGAGCTATGACACATCGTGCGCCGCTTTGTAGATTCAAATCTTCTCATATCGTCTGGCTGCATGAGGGATTTCGTAACTTTTTCTGTGTGTAACCTGACTAGAAGCTAGTTTTGCTTTAGAGTCTTCCAAGAAGTCATGTTTGCTGTTCGGCAGGTAACTTTAATGTGTTTAGTGTGCTTGAACATATACTGATGTACAGGGCGTCCATGCTCGTCATTAACACTTCTTATATTTTCTCGGAGGTATGACGATTGAAGTCCAGAAAAGGAATTTTAAGTGATATTTTGCACACCTAAAATTTATATTTTATACAAGGATAATAATTCGTTCTCTGTATTTTTTTTTTTTTTTCCTTTGGATTAATTCAGAAATTCTTCGCCAGAGCTGTCATGTACCAGATTCATTATGATTCAGTTATACCTTCACATTAAGGATGACTCGTTATTTCTTTAATTTGAAAACTGACAAAAAGTTAACCCGGGTTTAACTAATTTCAAAGAAATTTTTTTTTGAAAAAAAAAAAAAAAAAAAAAAAAAAATTCTATCTTATTCTACCTATTACCTTTCTAATATTCTTCAGCCTACTGTGATGTCAAAGGAGTTACATAAATATTTCGAAGACGTATGAAATGCATTTTTAATCCCTGAGCCTCACCTGAGGCATTTTTATATTTTTATTTCAATATAATATTTTCCTTTTCCTTTGCTATTTCAAATAAACAGTAATAGTTCTCCGTGTATCCGAATTGCAGTCAACTATTATTTTCAGATCGTCATGGAAATACTTTCAAAAATTTTCTATTTTCGTACGAGTTTTTCGGTTTTGTCAAAATCCTCCTACTAAGAAAGCACATACGAAGAAAGTCCATTGAAGTAATTCTTCCATTACGATGATCCACAGGAAAAAAGACCACGCAGAAAAATACTAATATTATGGGAAAATCTTCTAATGTTTCTAGCTACTTTACTTATCTTTGACTTCGTAAAACCTAGTTGAACTATGTAGTGACTTATCGCCGAGTCCAAGTGTGTAAACGACAAAGTCCAGAGAAAGATAAAACTCACCCTTTATTATCGCAGAATACAGATGGCTCCTTTCTCGGGCTTACAGAAAAGCCTCCACTTGGGCTTTATATCAAGATAAGAAAATAAGAAACTAATCTAATGCTAAGCTAACTTAGCAGAAATAGTACAAAATTATCTAACGTAGTTGGCCCTTATTTAAATTAACTGGCGAATATCAGCAGGCACTTTCAATACGACCGCGCGTAGTTAGCTTTAAACAAAGAAGCAGCCTCACGGCAAACACGCGCCACTAAGGACTAAGCTCCTCTCCTGAAGTAAGCGAAACCTTGCTTTAAATACTCTTTCTACCTCATTTACATGTAATAGGATACTAAAAACTTATTCTGTCAGGGAACAGTATGTGGGAAGCGAGAATAGACAGTAAAGCATGTTTCATGTTTAAAAATTAAAATAACTGTTAGAAACTTATGATATAAAACCTTACATTAACCCCTTACATCCTATACAGACAAAAAAAACTCTCACCAATATGTTCTAAATTTCATAAAACTATTGTCAAATTCAGATAGATTGCTAATAGTACTAAAAGTTTTTTAAAAGAAATTGATTATCTCTTTGCCCAGAAACTTAAACTAATTCTGAATATTGTTAATAATTTCGATTTTCAAGATCAACACTGCAATTGGATTGATTAGTAACAAAGAAAAATTTCTCGAGACATTAAATATGCTTAAAATAGAACACACTCAATGTTACGAATTCGAAAACCTGTATACGACTTTACCTTTAGAAGAAATTTATAGTAGCCTACTTACACTCCCCGATTTCTTTCCACAAACCCTTATAATAGTTAATCCAGAAGAATGGAAACTTTTCCTCAACAGTATACTTTTTAACAATTATTTGCAATTTGATAACACTATCTTTAAACAAGTACAGGGAATTCCTATGGGAGGAAGTTGCTCGACTGCAATATGTGGGCTTTTCCTTTTCACTCAAGAATTTAAATTTATACGTTCACTTAATGCTGAAGTATTACCAACACATCTTTCGATATATTGATGATGTTATAGCCTTTAACAACTTCAGCAAACTTGAACATGCAAATATTTACCCTACCGGTCTCAAACTTAAAACTACTCATGCAATACAAAATGATATAGTTTACCTACATCTTCAAATTCTAAATTACAATCTTTTATTAAAATTTTTGAGAAACGCAGAGATTTCAATTTTCATACACTCAAACTCACTAACTGGAATTCTAAGATTTCTAAAAGGGTTATTATTAATACTATTAATTCACAACTTCTTAGAATGAAAAGAATCTGTAATAACACAGACCTTCTCCAAGAAGAAGTACTCTACTTCATTAAAATCTTGCAAAGCAATCTTATTCCAATAACAATCATTAAAACTTCCTTAAAAAAAAGCTGGCATTTACCTTTTATTTTAGATTACTTGGATTGGGGATATGAAATTTTTTACCCAAATGCCAAGGGAAGGTAGATGATGGATGGCTAATTCAAATGATCTTATGTAAAAATGTAATATGGTTTCTTAATAATGCATCAAACTTTTCTCTCTTAAATTGGCACAAAACTTCAGTTTATTTCTTAAAATTATTATTTATAAATTTTAAATTTATAAAGCTATCCTTTCATTACTTTTAAGGGCCAATGTCGTTTCGAACTCGTTTGTCAGCCCTCTAGCGCGAAGAATTACGACTTTTACTAACAAATTGCTGATTTTTTCCAATTTCAACCTGCTTTTGGCCAGATTAGCACATTCTTAGATTTTCACCATTTTGTTATCGTCTTCACTTTTTAAGCGACTTAGTTTTGAACAAGGCGCCATTTTGTAGGAATTGGCACCTTCGAAAACCATTCTTTTGGACCCTGTGTTTTTTCCTCGCTGGCCGTTACGTACCATTGGCTATTGCTTCAAAACTGTTTGTTCCCCCCCTCCACGTCTTCTCACCCAATTGGTGAATTTTGACTGCTTTTCTATTCTGGAAGCATTTGTTTGGAATTCTTCTAATTCCGGCAACCTTTTTCAGCGATTTTTGCTAACTTTAATTTGATCAGGCCAATGCAATGGACGCAGGTATGTTTGTCTTTTTCTTCTATTTTTCTTTGCCTGTGGTTTTAGCAGGACCCATTTTGAGACGTTATTTTTTTAAAATTTTATCCTTTTTTTTTTTTTTTTTTTTTATTCTTCGAGTTTAGAGGGATTTCCCTTAAAATTGTGTATTTTTTTGATTAATAGCTTTTAAGCTGTTTATTTTAAATTCTACATTCGCCAACCTAGGCTACCTTGTCTAGATTTTTCTTGCATCAGTAGCAAGTTTTTAAAAAAATTTTGAAATTGCAGGCGCGTCGAGGAAAGAAGCGAAGCCATTGAGACTGAGCTATATTAAGATAATTTAATTTGATAATTCTATTAATGAATTTCCGCTTTCTGTCTTAATTGTTTTCTTTTGACGAAACGCGCTAATGGTATTATATAGATTCGAGTTTTTTCACGCTTTTCCCTTGATAAGTCCGTCTTAAACCTAGAATTTGGGTAATTTACCATTTCTTCCAATTCTTTGTATATATTTTCTCTGTCTTTGAAATGTTTTTGATTGTTTGCGTGCATCGTATATAATTTTTGATTTCAAAATTTTTTTAGTATTTTCTAATCCCTTTTTATTTTTGAAGTTTATATAGTTTTGTAGTTACTCCGTAGGTTTTTATGCGATAACTATTACTGCTTAAGTATTATATTATTGTTTATACTAAGTGTAACGTTTTTACTCTGGAGCTGCAGTATCAGATGTACTTTTAAGGATTAGCTATTTTAAACTTTCTTCTTCTGTGCAAATATTTAAAAATTTTGCAGCTCAATGCGCAAAATTCTTGACCAAATAGGTCTCTCTTTTTCGTTTACTGCTTTCTGCTTTTGTACTTACAAAAATATACATAGAGTATTAATCGATATTGCATTAAAAATTATTTTTAATCGAATATTTATGAGCTCTGTAAATACAATAGTTCTAGTGCTGAGGTATAAACAAGTTTGGCAGCTAGTTTATTATGACTCTTTGTACTTTTATGTAACTCAGTGTTATTTGTAGGACTAATGGTACGTAAATTTTGTTACAAGAATGGCATTTTCTTATGCGCGATAAAATTTTGGTAAACCGTAACTCATAATTTAAGTGACCGCTAAATCTTACAACTGATTCCCAACTGAACTCCGGATATCTATCTATCTACTCAAATATCCCCGCGACTATCGTGCATAGCTCGACGTGTCCGCCTCAGTAATATATATAATGGTAGCGGAGCACTCCATGTAAGTAACTCTGTAAATAAGTTCCTAGTATGGGAAATAAGTAACTTTTCGACCCGAATTTACATTCTGTAGCAATTGCTGTTGAAACTTCTGGAAGAAATAAACGCAGAGCTTCAGAAGTGACCATGTTGGGAAAAAATCACCAAATGTCGCCAATTTGGCCATAAAAAATACCTCCGAGGCCAGTCAGGAACGAAATTGCCTATATCTCGCGTTCTAAATGTTGCTGCATCCGGAATTAAACGATCTGTATTTCTATGCAACAAATAAATAAATATTAATAAAATAAATAATAATATAATAAAATAAATAAATATTAATAATTAAATACAAGCCATATGACCGCAAATTACATTAATCACAAAATAAACCCCAAAATTATTAACCTAAAAACAATAAATAAATAAAATAATACAAAACACCATAATAATATAGAAATTCAGAAAGGATTCAAATATATACAGATATTTACATATATGTAATATGATGAATTACAATATATATACATATAATATGATGACTTGGAGTAAGTTGCAACGGATTAACAATGGTTCCCTTGAGCTATAATCCTAGAGGGGCTTTACAATGGTATTTAGAAATATGAAACTCGAAGGAGAGACTTGTAGACAGGCGTGGCTGAATTTAATATAATTTTCTAAGTCCGCAAGTTATTACTTAGCCATAACAAGTGTTGCTTTCAAAACGGTAACAAATGGGCTTATGTTTGGACTAAATTTGTGTTTTTGCAGTTTTAAGGTCTTCAAAAAATATTCATTCTTTTATTTTAGTTGGAACATAAAAGGATTGCTTTGTATTGGTAGAAATATCATTCCTTAATTTCGTTGAGGAAAGTGTGTTTTACTTGTTATGATCCGGAAATAATGTTTTCTAATTTTTTGTCTTAGTTGAAATAGAATATGAAGCAAGAAAAAAATTAAATTACTCCCTTTATATGTGACAGTTCTAATGTTATAATGTTTATATGACAGAATTCAGTTAACCAAATCTTTCCAACCAAACCATAGACCGTGATCACATTTAGGGTAGATAGTTATAATTATACTATATTTCATATTTCACTCACTTTTATTATTATTTAGCTCATGAAAAAATTCTGATGGGGTGATATCTTATAAGTAATAAAATAATGCAAGCTTTATTCATATGATTGCTAGTTATATGGATTATGAGCTGTTGGGGATGTGTTGTACGATGTTCCAATTTTTTAAATATTAAATGCTAAAATTTATTCCCCGAATACTTGAATTTGTAGCTTTCTGCTTCTTATAAGTAAACAGTTTTCATCTGCTGATAAAAAGCAATCTACAAACAATTTGGTATGCTTACAATATTTCTTTTTAAGGGTAAAAGTCCAAATTTCGTCGTCGACAACGTGATCCGAGAGCCGTTTGCAAGACGTTTTCAACTAACTGTGCAGTACAATCAGGTGCGCCATTTGCAACACTACTACTTTACGTTGTATTATATTTTCCGTTACTTTTATCGCAGTTGCTCATAAATGATGTTATGGAGGTCAATCTGGCCATTATTTTGCTTTGGTAGTTTCTTCATGGATGAGGTAGCTGTGACCCTATATTATTTTCAGTTCTGCGACATAACAGCTATAAGGTTGGTGGGTTGGTCGACGAACAGTAGTCATATTTCACTTGCAGGTCGTAGTAAACTTCAAAACGAAGAAGTGGAAACTTTTTCATGCTTTACTGAAGCGAAAGGGCATAAAAATATATCTTTCAGAATGAATAACGTTTTCCGGTTGCGCCACCTTGGAACAGGTTGAACACTATAATATCTACTGCATGTTTGATTGAGATCATATTTAAATTCGTAAATATTCAAAATCTGTGATTGTATCTGCACGAGAAAACTATGGAGTTCGAGGATTGCAAATTTTTCAATATCCATCATAGATACTTTTTGGTAAAGTATAGATGGCTCTCGACTTATGATAGTTTAGTTTATGACTTTTTTGACTTTTCAGTGCAGCATATCCAACTTGAGTAATACTGTTCACAGTAAATTTTCATCTGTTTGCCTTCCACCGCACTTCAACGCAGTAGTCATTCTACTAAACAGAAGTTAGCTTCATTTTACTTCTTCGTTTTCAGTGCGCTTTTAAGTGTGCTATTCCAGATCGGCTTTTGAAGAAGAGCTAAATTATTTAAAAGCACTTGCTATTGACAGAGGCTTCCACCTAACATTATAGACCAAGCGATTAAATAATTATCATCTCAGCACATCAAGAAGCACCCTTTCGTTTTAGGAAATTATATGAATTATGTTTCCATTCCTTTCTTTCTATCGACTAGCTATTAAACTGCACTTATTTTACATAAATTCAACTTTCGAGTCGTTTTCTTTTTTGTCAAAAAATTCGAATTTCCCTATTTAAGAACTCCATTACGGATATGAACTCCTGGGATCCCTTGTCAATGAGGTTTAATTTACATTGGTCAAACAAAGACAGCCTTAAATTTTCACATTAAGGAACATGAGGCATACATAAAAACACACATAAATCCTCCGTTTCCCAATACTGTTAGTCAGGAAATCATATTTTCTACTTTTCTGCAAAAATTATACGAAAACATATCTTCCGTTGGCGGATTGGATTTTTCTAGAGGCGTTTCACATTCATGTAAATCTTTCAGTTCTAATTAACGATCTTAATTCCAGTCCAGCTTTACTATCAGCTTTTAAGGAAATCATTTCATAGTTGTTATCATTTTTCATGAATAGATGGCGCCAGATGAATTATTTACTTTGAGTAAGAAAATCTATGAGTATACAATTTGAACAAAAAATTTTCTTCCACGATTTAGCAACGCAGTATAGTTTCCCTTAGAAAGTCCTCCCCGAAGGTATTCCTCCCCTTAGGCAGATAGCCCTCGAGGCTTTGCCGTAATTAAATAAGCTAACCTAACCTTAGCAACGCAGTAGTCAAACTGGTTTACGTTACATCTATGGAAGCTTTGCCTTTTTACACACATGTTCTTTGGATTTATCTTATCTTATGTTTCGCTATTTGCATATCTGTAGCTGAAGAAGAAGGTTCTATATTTAAACCTTCGAAATTAGTCCTGCAAACTTATGAATATTACGCTGCTTCTTATTGCTTTAACTCCTCCAACAA
Source organism: Stegodyphus dumicola (assembly GCF_044657685.1). Lineage (NCBI taxonomy): Eukaryota > Metazoa > Arthropoda > Arachnida > Araneae > Eresidae > Stegodyphus > Stegodyphus dumicola. Next base: position 65,642,834 of record NC_140779.1, read on the forward strand.
ACGCTTAAATATTCAGCTGATTAGTCAAACATTACAGTCCTGTATCTTTGTAAAGATCATAGAAAATATTATGAATTTTGTTCTCCTTTTTGGGTGTAAACCTGTTGTTTATTCCACGGAAAGATGAAAGTGGATATTACAATTTATTAGTCTTAAATTCTCAAAGCAATACCGCAGACAAACTAGTAGTTGTAGTGATATGCAGTTATTGCAGGTAATATGATCTTTCAACTTAATGCAGTATTACAAGTTATGCATGCTTAGGGGCAAGAATCAGGATTCTTTGTTATAATTAGAAATACACGGGAAGACTGCCTGTGTATTTCCGAATTTCACAAAAGTTTACTCAGACAAAATTAGCTAAACATATATAACAGTAGAGTTCTTGACGTTAAGGGGGAGTCTCTGGCAGCGACCGCTGATCTCTGTACTATTTACACCCAGCTGCTAAATTATCTGGATAGGTTTTAGCCTTTTGCTAGCCGTCTTTGGTGAATCAAAGCTTACAGTAGGAATTTGTCGCATGAATTGCGTACTTAAACTGTTTAAGTTTTACATTATCTTTTTGTGTACTGTGAAATCCCGCAAACTGGGGAGACGTATTTTATAATATACGAGGTGTGTAATTTGTTAAACTGAAGTTCTAATAAAATGGTTTATTTTAAATCTTTTCCTGAGTTCTTAGTTGCTTTCACTGAAAATTTAAAAATGGGGTATAAGTCGCTTGACTCTTTTCACATAGATAGAATTTAATTTTGAAGTACACCGGCTCCGTATAAGTAGAAATTACATTTCGGACTGTGTTTTTTTTTTTTTTTTTTTTTTTCAAGCTTTAGTATTGCGTGGTACAAAACCATATGAGAAATTACGGAAATTACATCACATTTTAGTTTCGGCGCAACTGCACAATTTTTTCCTAGACGGAACCCCTATAACGTCATTGCTTCTCAAAAATAGCCAACCATCTTCATAGAATCGTAAAAATTATTTGAAACTGTGGTTGGTCGTCTTAGATAGGTTTCATTGTGTAACGATATTGAAAGCAGTGAGTGTCCGCACTATGACAGGTATTATTGTACTCATTTTGCTACATTATTTCTAAGTTCATAACGAGGTGGACATTTCTTTCAATTTTTGCTGAAAATATCAAAATTACTGATGTCGTATTATTTCATTATATAGATTAAGTCAAGGTAGACGCCAGGTACTTCCGTCCTCCGTCACCTGTCACATGCATTATGTGTATGTCGTTGTATAATTTCCGAAATATCTTATACATTTTCCACTTCATCGAATAACCTGCTAAAATACTGGATTAAAAATAAATTATTGGCAAGAAATGTTAGAAAAATAAATATAAAATATGAAAGCAAAATACTCTTGAATTTTCCCAGATCTAACATCCTTATTCAAATTTTATCGCAACTGTCAAAACAAGAAATGTTTTACTGTTCGTAAACATGCAACTCATGCATACATTTTCGTGGAATGGCGGACATGCGCAGTAGCATTCCTTAGGTGTTAACGGGTTAAGCTATTAAGCGGAATAAGAAACCTGCAAACGAGGAAAACTTCTCTCATTCATCACAGGCCACCGCAACTGTCACCTGGGCGACCAGCTTCTGATGTTTTAGCGGGATCCACCCTTTTCGCACACCGTTGCTTCGCTTTTGCGCCCAACCAGGAACATATTTTTTTATTTCCATTTCCTTTTTGAGTAATATATTCCGCAATACTGCAAGACAATATTTGCTTATATAAATGTCACTGACAATCTATGATATTAAACATAATGCCTAGGAAATCAAAATTGCGGAGATTATGACCTCAAAATGTGATATACTAATTATATTTCATAATTTTCCTAGGCATTCTACAGAATATTAATTAAAATAACACACCGAAGAGCAAATGTTGGAGATACTAAAGCAAAAATAATCAGCGAACTTTGTATTAATTTGAAGGACTAGCTTCGAAGGTTTAAACAGAGTGCTTCTTCAGCTGCAGTGGAGAAAATGAAGACTCAAGAGCATGTGCTGATGTGAATATAATAGACCGAAAAAATTGAAAAATTTCTAGCTAAGGAAAGAAACAAAGATACTGTTGCCACTTAACAAGTAAACATAAATATGACATAATTTCTTTAAAAGCTGAAGATGGATTAGAATTGGAATCATTAACCGGAAATGAAAGATTTTTATGAGTGTGAAACGCCTCTAGGAAATCTAGTTCGGCAAAGGAAGCTAATTTTTTGAATAATTTTGACTGCATATTTATATATTTGTACGGATTATTGTTGCTTTAGCATCTAGAACATTTTACAGAATGCTAAAATGCTGGTTCGCAAAGTGTAAAATACTCCTGCCGGTAATTTTTCTAGGGTCATATGATGAGGCACGTGACTTTTGATATTCGCTTCAAAAACAGAATGAGAATTTGCACCATTTGAACAAGACTATGTTCGGCAATGATAAATATGCGAATTTAGATTTACGTAATAGATAGCAGGCCTAATTGTGCTGAATCAGAATGATGAGCTTAGCAGTAGTTTTGGGGCAGAAATCGACATGTAGTGACAGTTCTGCAAAGAACCTTTTACATTTTCATATGCGTCATTTCAATAAAGAACTTTTTGTGACTATCTTTTCATACTTTACATAGACAGCAATTGTCATTTTGTGCAAAGCCATCAAAGTATATATTCCATTTAACTCATACAAACTCATTCCATACATTGCCTAAATGTGCCGGGCATTCTGTACAACACTTGATTTTTCTCCCTTGGCCGATAACCGAGACAATGATGACACAGTACTAATTTCGTGCCAAAAATTAACGACTGTAAACAAGCAATGCGTCACGCTGCTTATTATAACATAGTGTTGTGTTCTACAGGTTTGTGCAGTTGAAGCAATTGATGATAACATTTGAAGAATAATAAACACAATTTATTCGTCAGTACTAGACAGGAGAATTCCAAAGACACGTTTACAGCCGTCGAAAAACTACGATAAACACACTAAAACAATCAGCAACACAGCCTTCAGGCTATCAGATTATAACGGTGAAGACAGCTTCACGGCAAAGTACTAAAGTACAGCTCCCGACTCGGTTCGGTCGATCTCAAGCTAATCTTTGAACTCTACTACTCTGCTGCTGAACTCAGGATACTCTCACAATACACTGCTACTCCGTGCATAAGCAAGGTATTTATAGTTTTTGACCTGCTTTCGAGAATATTCAGGAGAAAAATCGGTAAAAATGCTTTCTAAAATGTTCTCGCTTCATCTATGGCATATCGCCAATTTTGTCGCCATAAATCGCCAAATGGGCAATTTGAATCAAATCTGGCATCCCTGAATTTGCGTGCCATTTTCTGGCAAACCTAATCTCGCTTCGTGGGGAAGCTATCTTACCTCAGCTGGGCGTTTCGTAACAATATCTTACAGATTTCGTGATTGCAAAGAGCTAAACTATTTTGGTTAAATTAACAACACTTTTATCGCCGCCTAACCGGGATAATGGTTAGTGATTGACTGTCGTGCCGAAAGGCTCGGGTTCGAATTTCGGAGAAGGCCTGGCTATTTGTAAATGTATAGTGTCTGTGTGACATAGAAGCACCTAAAATACTGGCTAGCTAAAAGTCCTCTCGAGTAGATTGGTACTAGGAAAAAAGGGGGGGAGATCCTCGATCCCGTACTTACGGGGTCACTCCTTCAAAATTGGGGGGGGGAATTGAGCAAAGTTGTACTGTCACCTGTATCGTGCCCAAGGCAAAGGATATGTATTGTTAAGAAGGAAAGTTTCGCAGCAGGAGGAGTGGCTCCCTCCGAACAAAAAGGGACACAACTGCGCATATGTGAAATATCTGTCGCCAAAAAGCGCCAAAGCTCGAAGCTGATGTCGAAGTTCGAACAGGTTCGATGGTCACGTTTATCAAGACTTTAAAGCTGTGTGACTCCATTTTTTTTCCTACATATTGACAGATAAAAAATCAGACATCAAACTGCGATATGGATAATACAAGTTGAACTAGTAAAGCAAAAAAGCATGAAAATTAGAGTTTAAATTATCGCGAAAAGAAAGAACAATTCATCTTAACCCGTGTTTTTCAATTTCCTGTACACATGGGAGGTGGAAAGTCTCGGCCAAAGAATATGTATTGTTAAGAAGGAAAGCTTCGCAGAAGCAGAAGTGGCTCCCTCCGAACGAAAAGGGACACAACTGCGCATATGTGAAATATCTGTCGCCAAAAAAGCGCCAAAGCTCAAAGCTATGTCGAAGTTCGAACAGGTTCGACGGTCACGTTTATCAAGAGTTTAAAGCTGTGTAACTACATTTTTTTCCCTACATATTGACAGATATAAAATCAGACATCAAACTGCGATATGGATAATACAAATTCAACTATTAAAGCAAAAAAACACGAAAATTCCGAGTATAATTATCGCGAAACGTCAAAGAACGATTCATCTTAACCTGTATTCCTCAATTTCCTGTACACGTGGCGGAGGTGGAAAATCTCGGCCAAGTACATCACAAAGGGGGAAAATTCTCGCCAACCGGTTCCGTCGCCAAATCCCTTGGCGAATTGTCCCTCTTCTTTCTAGCGGCGTAGAAGACAAACTGGTTTACATTACGTCTATGGACCCTTTCCTTCTTTACATAGACTTTCTTTGTCTCGGCCAGGTACATCACAAAGGGGGAAATTCTCGCCAAGAGGTTCCGTCGCCAAATCCCTTGGCAAATTGTCCCTCTTCTTTCTAGCAGCGTAGAAGACAAACTGGTTTACATTACGTCTATGGAGTTTTCCCTTCTTTACATAGACTTTCTTTGCCCAAACATACCTTTTTACATAGACTTTTTTTTTTGGCCAATGACAAGCGCAAACATACCTCCTTGTACGATGGATTTCGTGGGCTTATTCTGATATCAGAGAAGTGAGATTAGTCACAACAACACTTTTATGGCATAAGAAATAACGAATTCCGTAAAAGACAAAAAGCACCCGGCTTTCTTTCTACAAAATTCATATGAAGTTGTAGAGACATTAGGTATTTTTTGGAAACAGGCAAGATGAAAAATTAGCAACCGCCTTCGCCGGGAATCGAACCACGGACCTCTGGATACCGTCCCAGCATGCAGAACCACTACACCACGAAGGCAAGCTAGGAAAGTGGGAGAAATGCTTTATATACTCCCTTTTTTAAAGGGCTACTGGGGTTTTTAGGAAACCCAATCGCCAAATCCTGGGTGTGGAGAATCCTCATCAAACACCCTTTTAGTTCGGGCACCTCTGTAGAGACATTAGGTTAATTGGAAAAGCTGGAGAGGTGAAAAATTCGCAACCACCTTCGCAGGGAATCGAACCACGGACCTCTGGATACCGGCCCAGAGTGCAGAACCATTACACCACGAAGGCACACTAGGAAAGTGGGAGAAATACCTTATAAAGTTCTTCGAAAGGGAGGAGGAAGGAAAAGTAAAAAAGAATAGCCGAAATAAACTCCCGTTTCTCGGGACAAAAAATGGGCAATTTGGGTTTTTACATTCCAAAAGTTAATTATCATTACCTAAACTGATATTGTAATTGTATGAAATGTGCAATGTGCACCAAAAGACTAAACCGAATTCCTATTATAGTGAAAATACTTACTCATGTTTATATTGCTATGTCAACCTAAGAATCATAAAGATTCCGATTTCTTTGAGTTGCACATTGCTGAAATACTCACTAGCTGTTTGTGATAGATTTATTTTAAAATTCATAAAAATTTTAAACATTTGATTATTAATTTACATAAATCTTGTTAAGATTCTATTAAATGCAGTATTTGTTGCTAGTTATTTATATTAGTAACCAAAAGGTTCCCGTCAGCTGCGGGTGAAATTGTAAGTAATGGGTACCGATATGCACGCTGTCCAGAAAAGTCCTTACTCAGCCTTTATTTTCGCAACCGTTGGTCGTAGAATTCAATCACAAAAATGTTTCAAATGAAGCGAGCAGTAATTTTTTATAACGAGTGCAAAACTTCCTTAAATATAAGTATAGGGACCGGGTAAGAATATCTAACGAATTATTTCGTAATTTTTACAAAATTAATATTTTGGTATTTTTTAATTTGAAACATCAGTTTTATAAAAGTTGAGAAATATAACATTATATGCCTTCGTAAGGTCCCTACCCTTATATTTAAGGAAATTTTGCACTCGTTACAAAAATAGGGGAAAAAAGTGCAGATATATGACAAAAATTGACCGGGATATTTGATTTTAAAATTTCAGGACCTAATTAGTGGTTGCGCACAAAACAAACTAAATGTTTGCATTTATACGTAATTCAAAATAAAATATCAGTTTGAAAAACGTTTCGCATATTAATAGATTAAATGAAAAACTTTTCTATGCAGATCTATTTTGAAAAGTATTTAAAAATGCATTTTTTTTTTTCCCAACAAAAGGATCTTTTTCTCAGAACCATAGACTTTGTGTTGTAGAAAAACGCCAGATTTTAGTATTTTCACACAGCCAACTCATACCATGGAGGTAGGAAAGGGAGGAGGGGCCATTCCGCGCTAGAAGTGAAGCACTGCTTTGAAGCTTGGGTCACCAAACGGGGTGTTATTTGTTTACATTCAGAAGCTCGCTTGACAAGATTCTGATAGTATTTTGACACACGACAATTCCATAGAAATCGAAAAAGGGACACTCTCGCATGAAAGAAACATTCATAGTGCGATGGATAATAGCAATTTGTATAGTTTACTGACATTTACGCAAAAATCACATCTTGGTTATTTTTCGATAACTAACAACAGCGATTTTGATTATGAATTTGTTTTATAAAATTCTAAGCTGTTGCACTACAAAAATATAGATTTTAAGAAAATTGCTAAAAGAGATCTGCCAAAATTTATTTTCTAGAAGATTTGAAAAGATTGAAACTTGATGGCTAAATGTAAATTTAAATTATGTATGTTAAAATATTTGTAATTAGGCACATAGGTCAGATTAAGTTTTTATTAAATAGAGTAATGCATGCAAGGGCTATCTGCCTAAAGAGAGAGATGCCATCGTGGAGGAATTTTGAAGAAAAGCTGACCTTTGAGTGGGTATTAAAAATAATACTTATAATTTTCATTCAAATTATATTCATATATATTTTTTATGTAAAACTTTCGGGTGTATGCTAAATTAGTGTAAATTACTTTACACGAAAAATATAGTGAATGCACAGAAATTAAAGATTTGCACATGCCGGAAATGATAAATAGGAAATATGTATGGGTATTTATGCATGTGCTTGCAAAAAGCATGTATCTGCCTTTGACAAAATACTTAAATATTCATTAAATTATTTATAAATGTATTTGAAATGAAGAATTTATTCACTTATAAAAAACTGTGAAAGTACTGTGAAGAAATCTAATGATTAAATGTATCTAATTTATAATGATTATAAATGTTATCTAAATATATAATAACCTTAATATTGAATTGTAAACATAAATTGAAATCCTGTTGACAAATACGTTATAAAACTATTTAAGCAAGAATTGTTCGTATTGGAAAGCAATCTGTTAAAAGGTATTGTAAAGCAAATGCTATGAGATGCGCACTTAAGAACGTAATAAAGAGTTTTGGAATATGTATTGTTGAAATGAAGGGTAAAAAAAAAAAATCTGATAAGTATAATTAAAAGAATTATTCCCTTTACATTTTATAATAACTCAGTTACAAGTTTTAAATAATACTTAAAAAAAAACTTATTTTATTCCCTTTCAGAAATGTTCAGAGAAAGTCAAATACTATTTAATACCTATTTAATTATTAGGAATTAGCCAAATACTTATTTAAAGTATTTCGCTAATTCCTAATAATTCTCTAATTTAAAATGAACCGAATAGAGCATTAATTATAAATTGACTTACATTTTTCGATTTAAAAGAAGCCAAAAAATCATGTCATATTTAAGAAAGTATTTTAGGAAGAAGCTCTATAAATAGAAAAGAAATAATGCATAATTTTAATATTAATAATACAATAAACTTTGATCTTAATTTTTGTACCTTAACCGAATAAAATCGAATTATCTTAATTTTTTTTCTAATGTAATTAACGAAAACTTGTGAAAATATTTCATTCAAATTAAACCATTCTGAGAAAACTGTCCTGTGAAAAGTATAGCATTTAATTCCGTTCAGAATGAAATGTTGTTTAAAAATATGTTGTTTTCACATACTTAGGACTCTGAAGTGTTGTAGAAAAAGAAAATATATACATTTATATGTATATTTGCGACGTAATTACAAAATATTTACACCCGAACGCGTCAAATCCCATAGAACTCAATGGTAAATGACCCAATGTTTTGGTCACCAAGAAGGGATCGCCGGTGCTTCAGAGCAGGGTACGGAGAAACTTGTTTAGGGCGACTCCTTCTTACTTCCTACCTCCATGACTCATACCATTAGTTGCATGAATTAAAAATTCAAACTAGTTCTAGTTTAATGAATTTTTGGTATGGTTATCAGATAATAATTTTAAAGAAATAAAAAAGTCTACATTCATGAACGGAGCTTATCATTAAACATATGTTTTAGTGTTTAGTTATTGCATTGGATTTTTTATTTATTTATTTATTTATTTATTTATTTTTTTTTTCATTTACAGACACATACACGTTTCAAGAGCACTTGGGCTAACGCCACTTTGGGTTAAAAATATTTTAAAATAGTATACAAAATTTCGTTAAAATTTTACAAAATATGGAATGGACAATAAAACAAAGTTGAAATTCCAAAGTCGGGCTTCCAGGTGTCCATATTCGGGTGGAAGACTACGTTATTCAAAATTTGATGACTCTAGGAACCGCTGTTTTTTCACAGCGCTAGAAACATACACATATTCATGCAAATTCTTCATTATGTAATTTCTTTAAATGTAATACAGGGCGATAATATTTTGTGACAACAATTTAAAACGTGTTGCATCGCATTTAAGTGATTCAATGCAAAATGCCGTTTTGAGACTAATAGCCGTTCTGAGCTAACTCCCATTTGGACTCAAAACTTCCTTAGAATATTAATAACACATTTTATTAATAACACATTAATAACACATTAGATAATAACACATTAATAACACATTAGAATATTAATAACACAATTTAGCGTTTGAAAACTTATATTTATTTTTGTGAAAATTCTTTCGACACGCCAAATGTAACAAAATTATAAATAAAAAGGCATTAGTTAAACACTAAAGAATATCGAACAATGCCATTTAACAGAAAAAAAATGAATCTCGAATTATTTCAATTTATTTATGAGTTGACTCCTTAAGAAAATAGAAAATGACGTTAAAAATTGCACGTTCTGAAATTCTTATATCTCGGTCAATTTTGGCCGTATGTGAGCCAAACTTTTTGTGTTTTATTTTTTTATACAGTATAATATTATTCGAAATCTACGGATAGGGAAGCGTATTAGTCAAATTTTTTTAATTTTATAATTCTTTCTTTAAAATTTGTGAATGCCAAAACATGGTTGTTCGTTTCATTTAAAATTGTTTTATAACTGCAAGTATATATCTATGTCTAACGGTTGCGAAATTAAAGGCCTGGTAGTTTTGGGGGCATAATGTATTGTTGCGTTTTTCTCTTCTGACACCAGTTGTTACGTTATTTTCTTCCTTCACGTTCGTACAGGGTTCGTGAGGATTTGGAGTGAATAATGACAGTACTACTTGATGAAGTATCGAAATGCACTTTATTGGCCAATATTGTCAGGACAGCTCCAAAACACGTTTTTACAGTCGTCGATGAACTACTATAAACACGCTGACACGATCCTCGACACAGCTTCCAGGTTATCAGGGTTATCAGGCTATCACGGTGGAGACAGCTTCACGGCAAAGCACTAGAGTACAGCTTTCAACTCTGCGTGGTCTTTCTCGGAACTCCACATACTCTGGAGACTCTCCACTCTACAACTCGCGATGCACTCGACGACACACAGAGCACGGCTCCCGATTCTTCGGTTCAGTCGTTCCCGGAGCTCAACACGCTCTTTCGACGATGCACTTAACTGTGATAGACTAAGAGACTCTTTCGGTGCACTCGACGACCCACTCGGCCCTCGTTGCCCGGCTGTCAACTCGATCCACTCTGCAAGGATTGACTCGCTAGACGAGCCACCAACTCGATACTCACTAACTCGCACTCTACGAGGCACTCTCTACTCGTGCTCTCGACAAGGCACACTCACTACTTGATACTGACTAACTCTCCGCATATCAGCAGGGTTTATATAGCTTTTGACTGGTGTTCGAGAACATTCTGTGCTAAACCGGTAAGAATTCGTTCCAGAAGGTTCTCGATCTGTCCATGGCATATCGCCAATTTTGTCGCCAAATGGGCAATTTCTCGCGGCAACCCGGCCTTCCCTTGGTATTTTATGGCAACCCTAAAACTGCTTTGCTGGGAAGCTATATCACCGCGGCTGTACATTTCGTAACAGTATATTAACTGCGTTGTCTTGATGCAGTTTTATTGTGTGTGAACACAGGTGAATATATTCGTATGATTGATTGTATGAAAAATAATTATGTTAATTCTGTTTGCAATTATGTTTGCTTATTAGTTCAAGTAAAATTAATTTTACTAAATTTTGCTGTGTTTAGCGCTAACAAAAACTTAAAATTAATTTTAATATTGATCAAGTTCTTGAGATGAGGTGAGAGGTTACAATTAGGATGTAGATGAGAATTCCGAAACAGATTAAACACCGAAACATAATAAAGTATTGCAACAGCAGAAAAAAAAATTGCGTAAGGTCCTATTTTTATTCACATACTTCACAGTTTGATTACTGTTGTAAAATGTTGAAGTATGTGTCATGTTTTTTTGACGAGAAAAATCCACTTCGGTTTTCAAAAATGTTAGAAATGTAACTGAAGCTCACGTACTCATACATTATCCTTTTAAAAATATTTTAAAATGAAGATTAGAGACATCACAAATTTCAACTTATCTTACTCTGACTAAGTGAGAAAGTAAATGACATTGAAATCTTGTGACGAACGTGTTTTATCAAAATTCAGATAAGTTTGATAAATCTGAGATTAGTAAGAAGAATAAATTTCATTCTACTGCTGAAAGAGATTCTTGACCTGTGAGACATAAATGAAATTTTTAGTTTAATCTCTCCATAAACAATTAAAATGCTCAGGATACTCATTTACTTTTTTAAAAATATGTTCAAGAGCACATTTAAATTTTAAAAATATGTACAGCACATTTAAAATGAACCTATCAGTGATAAAATATTTACTCAGAATTACTAAACTGTAATGGAAATTATTTGTGACAAACAAGAAAACACGCATTTTTTGAAAGATTTTAAATGCCTATTAGTATTAATAACATTCAGAGAAGCTTGAACCATTGTTGAGAGCTTAAAAATAATAATAAATGCACTTATTATGTATTAATAGTATTGTTTGTACACTTGAACCGACAGGCAGGCTCCAGAGCCAGAGCAACCGATGCGGCGGCACACAGACGCAGAATTTAGTGGTAGTAAAAATTTTAGAATTTATGGAGAAGTACCGAATTGAAATAACTTAGAGATTACAAAAATTCTTTGGAATTTAGATGAAGCAATGGGTAACAGAATTTAGGAGGAAAAAATCTGATGTGTACATTACATGACTTCCTTGCACGGAATTTTAAATTATGCGCATTTTTTCCTGCATTTTATTTAAACTTCATTTCTTCGAATTTCATTACATTATTCATCATATTTCTCATCCAATTAATACAGTTTTCACTTCCCGGCAAGGCAAAAAAAAATAGATAAAATTCAAAATATCTTCATTGAGAATTGGAAGATATAGAAAAACATAAAATACCAAATATGGTTATAATAATTAAAAAGACAATTTTTACAATTAAAATTACAGTTTCTATCCAAAAACAAGCAATTCGGCCAGCAGGCAAGAAGGCAAATTTTTCGGTGCACAAAACTAAAAGTTTCCTTTCGGTCACATTCCGCAAAAAAGACACTGAAGGGGTAGAAAGACTCTGCTAAGTTTCAGATGTAAACAAACATGGCTACTATGGTAAAAAAAAAAATTAGGCTTAGCCGCATTTAAACAACTTTTAAATTTTTCATAATTCTACAATTATTGCATGCAGATTAACTAAAGGAATAAAATTCTTAACAATGCATAATTTACCAACATATAAGAATTAAAAAAAAAACTGAGCTCAGTGAGCCGAGTAGCAGAGTGAGTATATCTATATGTATATATATTATATATCAAATGTTGTATGATCTTAAATTCATTTAGTGCGAAATTAAGTTATTCTACTACTTGCGCAATTGCTGCAAAGTAATTTAATAATAATTTATTTACTAAATAAAATTGATTATATTATCTCCTAAGATTAATTATATATATTTAATCAATGGCGGGCCCTCATCCGACTTCAGCTTGGTCACTACTAGGGCCAGAAATGATTATCACTTTATTATGGAGACTCCTAATAGGTGGGCCACCTTTGCCTCCTATGAGTAACTAAAATAGGAGATGCACAATTACATGCTATAGCAGTCCTATATTCAAAATTTCAATGTTATGAGGCTACTCGTTTTTGAGTTATGCGAGATACGCACATACGTGCGAACAGACGCCACGAAAAATTCTTTTCTGAATCCATTTTAAATCAGTTTTATAATTCGTTCGTGGAAAAAGCGTCCTTCTGTCCTTACGTACAGATGTTAAGCAAAATCATCGTTAAATTGCATTCGATGGTGGTCAAACCGTATATTTTCGTTGAAATATAACACCCGGAATTTTTCGTGATTACAATGCTTTCTTTCCTTCGTACAAGGAAGTAAAAATGTTTAGCATTTACAGAGATTGCACCGGACGGCAAAATGCCTAGCGCCGGCCCTGGGTCTCCCCCTCATTATTGTCTTCTCATTGCCTAAAATGTGTACCTAGCGCACTTTGTGACGAATCTTTCAACGGCTTTCAGCAAAAGACATGGAGCAAACTAATATTAATTTCAATCAGAATGAGCTTAGTGATAGATAAACATTGGTTTTTCAAAATAAATTTGTAGTTAAGGAAAACTAAACTCTTTTTAAATTCTTACTGTTACATTCTTAAAAAGAATTGCATGTAGCAATGATTTATAAAACGATTAGTAAGCCTTTCGAACTCTGACATTCATTCAAATCATTTATATTGGTAATTTCATGGTAACTTCATTTTTACATTCTTGAATAAAATTCGCTGTTTACATTTACTCTGCCCGTAAAATCAACTCTCTCTAAGAATTACAACTACAGCAGTTTCAGATGATTTGGGTGTCCAGTGTAAGTGGTCGTCTTAGAAAAATGATGTTCAGTGCTTTTTATTTGTGTTTTTAAAAATAACGAGTATTTTCAGAGGTGGTCATCAAAAGGTTTATATTGGAATGATTTTTATATGTAAACTGATTTTACATTGCAAATACTGATATTAAAACCATGAAAAAGATATAAAACTACTGTCGTCGTGTAGAGACATTAGGTATTTTTGAAGCAGGACTACATGAAAAATGAGAAATGCCCTCGCCGGGACTCGAACCTGGACCTCTCGACTACCCGCCGAGTGTGCTACCGTACACTACGAAGGCATGCAGAAAGGAGGAAGAAAATATCTTATACACTCCCCGTTTTTAAGGACGACTGGGGATTAAGGAACTCAGTCGCCAAATCCTGGTGGTGAAAAATCATCATCCACCACATTATAGATCGGTCGTCATTGTCTGGTCATTAGGATTTTTTTAAGTAGGAGTACATGAAAAATGAGCAATGCCTTCGTTGGAACTTGAACCTGGTCCTCTCGAGTACGCGACGAGTGTGCTACCGTTACACCACGAAGGCATGCCGAAAGGAGGAAGAAAATACCTTATAGTTGTTTCTTCATTATTGCACATCACACGTTTATGAAACCATTTGCCTCTAGCTTCCTGATTAAAATTACTCGAATCGTAAGAAGTGAAGAATCGAAGTGACTCGAATCGTACCGACGGTGCCAAATGCCTATAGGCAACTAGGCGCACCTCATAATCTATCTTGAATATTCAGGGGGCCATCAAGCCCTCCAGGATGAGACTAGTAAGCAGTGACCCTGCTTGAGCTCCTGGTGATTGAACAGTCCAGCTGAATAGCCTTTCGTTTCATGAAGGAGATGGATACAAATCAGTTTTTCTTTTCAACTCGTCTACGAAATCAACTCTCTTAAAAGTAGTAATTTGGAATGCTTGGTCGCAGTAAATAAATAATCCAGCCTATCATTTTGACGCAATGGTCTGGACATGTGATTAGCAACAAAAACAAGACAGATACCCAGTTCATATACATTCTATAAATTTATTAATAAATATGCTGCAAAATTTTATAAAACGAATAGCTTTTATTTAGTTTAATGGTTAATACTACTTAATAATCACAATTACGTCTTAATTATCTTGCGTATGTATAATACCCTCAGCAAGCACTCAAATTAGTGAATATTGGGTTTCCGCAATCCCCGGGCAAAGCTCAGCTATGAATAATCGTTGGATAAAGGTTACCTTCCCGACCAGCTTTTAAGTGGCTTCATTTTTCTTAAATACGTTATAGTAACAAAATCTCTTGCTAGACTTTGTTATTCTTCTCATGAGATAATAATCATCAAGTCTAATGATTACAAGGTGCCTTTTTCGATACACTATCTTATCCCTGAAACAGCAAAGAGGAAGCCATTTTAATTGACATACAATACTTGTTTTTCATTATTCCTGAAAAATCATTAAAGGTTTCAAAATAAACCATATTTCGATGACGCAGATCGGATTCAACACCTTATCGTGATGCCACAATAACCGTGCATTCGGATTCTGCAGTTGCTGGGTGGAAATGATAAAAAAGAACAATGATTTTAGTTTCCCTGAATCTAGAGCTTTGTAGGTCCCTTTTGCATGCAAAAGAAATATGCTTCTGTTAAAAGACTCTTGGGAAAAAGTGGCTGAAATGTTTTCTAAAGTCCAATGAAACTAAATTTGTTCATCGTAGAGTTGAAATTCACAAAACTCGTTGCAGCTAGGTTCCCTTAATAAGCTGCAAATATACTACAACAAAGAAACTGCAGGTATTAAATTTTATCAGAAGCCTCTTTTTCTGCAACATTCTTTTAAAAAATTATTATTTGAGGTGATTTATACTGCTTGTATACTATAAGCAACCTTCAAGATTTTCATAGTTGTGAACGAAAGTTTGTGTTTTTCCGTGAAAAAGTAATCTTTATATAATCTTCTCGCAAAAATTGCAGTGATCTAAATTTTGCCAGTTTGAGCAAAGTTTATCATATTCGTAAAAGAGATTGATAAAAAATGTTTGCTTCAGTCATAAAAAATCCTTATTATATTCATGAAAAATATTTACATAACTTACACTATATGACTGATAAAATTTACTTACTTGCATTGTTATGACTCCTATCGCAATTAAAGCTTTGAAAATCAAACATTCTTCTACAGAGCGTCTTAACACAGCTAAGGGTGTAAAGCATGACAAAATAAAAACTTTTGTCTCTTGCGGCTTGTTAGTCTTGTATATATGCGATCTAGTGAAAAAAATGCATAATTAGCTCTTGAATAATTAGGCCTTTTTACTTCCTTGTACTAAGTAAATGAAGTATTGCAATCACGAAAAATTCCGGGCATCAAATTTCAACTAAAATATCCAATATTTTTAATACCCAACATTTTTTACCTCTACGGAATGCAAATTAGCGATGCTTTGGCGTGACGTCTGTACGTAAGGATAAAAGGGATACATAATAAAGAACTCTTTTTCCCGAAATGGATTTAAAATGGATTCAGAACAGATTTTTTTTGTGACGTCTGTATGTACGTATTATCTCGCATAACTCAAAAACGAGTAGCCTCAGAACGTTGAAATTTTGTATATGAGACTGCTATAACATGTAGTTGTGCAGCTCTCTTTTTGGTTGCAATCGGCCTCACCAAAAGTATGTAAATATACCTACACACACATATACCCAGTCGGTTACTCGGCTTGGTGAGCAGTTTTTTATTATTATATGTTGGCAAATTATGCATTTTTTTACTTTAAAAGTGATTGAATTACGTTGTTTTTTATGTTCCGGTTAAGGTTTTTATGCCTTTAGTTAAGCTGCATGCAATAGTTGTACAATTTAAACGTTGTATAAGCGCGGATAAGCCTTAATTGTTTACCAAAGCAGTCATATTTGTTTACATTTGAAACTTAGCGGAATAGTGATTTACGTCTTTCTGCACCTTCAGTGTCGTTTTGCAGAGTGGGGTCTAAAGGAAACTTTTAGTTTTGTGCACCGAAAATTATGCGTTCTTGCCTACTGGCTGAATTGCTTATTTCTGCATAGAAACTCTAATTTTAATTATACAAATTGTTTTTTTAAACTGTTTTAACTGTATTTGGGGTTTTATGTTTATGTTTTTCAATTTTTAACGAAGATGTTTTGAGATTTTATGTATTTTTGTCTTGCTGCAAAGTAAGAACTGAATTAATTGAATGAGAAATATATGTCTAATGAAATTCAAGAATAGCATATTAAATGAAATACAGCAAAAATGTGTTTAATTTAATAGGAAGTCACGTGGTGTCCACATCAGATTTTTTAATAAAATAAATGCACTAATCTCTACGCTGCGTTAATTTACAATGAAATAATATTATATTAATATAATCAATAATATGCTATTTTCTTTCCTACCACCTAATTTTATAAGATTATATATTGTGTAATTTTAATTTTTAAGGGACTAACTCTTAAATCATCAGGGCATTTATAAATTCAGCAGGGCTTAAAATTGTTTCATGTGTAAACATGAAATCTGCATGTTTAATCTTATGATTTTTATATTTTTAAATGTTTTTTAAATTTCCGAAATTTTAGTGGCAAATTCTTCGAGATGTTAGGCTGTAATCTGAAGTTTTCAAATTGTAATTTATCATTGTTATTATTATTACTGAGCTTTGGTAACTTATGAAAAATCATATACGTTCACAAATATTCTTACCCGACCTTTAATTACGCAGCCGTTGGTTGTAGGTATAGCATTTTCAATTACAAAAGTGTTTTTTTAAATGACGCAAAGTTTCCCGTTTTCGCATTTTTAAATTTACAAAAATCAATTTTATAAAAATTACGAAATTTAACTTTTTATAAGGTCGTACAGTTCGTAAACTTATATTTAGAAAAATTTTATACTCTTTATAAAAAAGAAAACAAATTGTTTTACTCCTTTACACCTATGCTACGAAAACTGACCTATATACATCATTTCAAATTCCAGTTAGATTTTTTCCTCCTAAAATGCATTCTTTCTTGATTTACTAGTATGAATCGTTCTTTAATTCATAATTTTGTTAGGTTTGGTATTTCGAAATAATTGTCTCACGAGTAATTTATAATTTATCAAACACTATAAATATATTAATGCTATAAATTATAAAATATTGTTGCGTTTTTTTCTAACACCAGTTGTTACGTTATTTTCTTTTGCTTTATGTTCGTACTTTACGGGGTTCGTGCGGATTTGGATATTTTAACGACGACACATGATGAAGTATCGAAACATCAGGTCAGCTCCAAAATCACGTTTTACAGTCGTAGAACTACTATAAACACGCTGACACAATCAGCGACACAGCCTTCACACTATCAGGCTATAACGGTCGAGACAGCTTCACTGCAAATCACGAGAGTACAGCTCCCGACTCTGCTCGGTCGTTCTTGGAACTCCACGTAATCGCCACAACTCGCGATGCACTCAACGACACGCAGAGCACAGTTCCCGACTCTTCAGTTCAGTTGTTCCCGGAGCTCAACACACTCTCTCGACGATGCACTAACTGCGATACACTAAGAGACTCTTTCGCTGCACTCGACGACTCACCCGGCACTCGCTGTCCAGCCGTCAACTCGATCGACTCCGCACGGACTGACTAAGTCGAGACTAATTATCTCGCACTCTAGACGAGACACTAACTATTGCGGACCAGCAGGGTTTATATAGCTTTCGGCTTGTGTTCGAGAACATTCTGGGCTAAACCGATAAGAATTCGTTTCAGAAGGTTCTCCATCCGTCCATGGAATATCGCCAATTTTGTCGTCAAATGGGCGGTTTCTCGCCAAATATGGCAACCCTGCCTTCCCTTGCTATTTTATGGTAACCCTAAATTTGCTTTGCGGGGAAGCCATCTTACCGCGCCCTGAGATTTCGTAACAATATTATATTATACATTACACAATATTTTATAATTTATAGCTTTAATATGCTCAAACTCTATAAAATGTAAGCTAAAACTCTATAAATTATTAAAAGTTTTATAATTTTAGATTTATTATCTAAAAATCTTCCCTAAAATTCATTGATCTAGAAATAATTTAAATCTTTAATTTATGAAAGTAATATTAGATGTTGACTATGTGCCAATACTGAAATTTGCTGGTATTTTTTCTGGGAGACGAATTCTATGGTTAAGGGAGTAACGTATCTTTTTTTTTTTTTTAATTGTATTTCTGATTTGTTTTCAGAATAATCTCCTTGTAAATGCTCGTCATTTAATCTATTAACCACAGAAAACTCTTCTCTAAACTGATAACACATTTTGCTCTTCAGTTTCTGTACGACCCTTGAATATGATCTACAACTTTAAAAGGGAATCAATCTTTTTATGTTTTATTTTTATAATAAAATTTTTCTAAATATAAATATAGAGACTGAGGGAACATATAAAAGGTTAAATTTCGTAATTTTTAGATAAGTGACCTTTCCTAATTAAAAAATACCAAAATATGAATATTTGCATCATTTCGAACAGTTTTGTGATTGGAAGTAGGGATCTATGACCACAGTTACGAAAATAAAAATCGAATAAACACTTACGTTGATACGATGTATAAGTATCAGACTGTTTTTGCAAAAGGAACCACAGTGATTTTGTGTATTGTACGTGCGTACTGATTCGTAAAGCGTTATTAAAAATGATGACAGCTTGATAAAATGCATTTAAAAAAATAAAACACTTTACAGTTTTGGATCTTTTCATACAAAAAGTAAACGTAGCTCTTCTTAATATCAGAGAGCTTAATCAGTAGTTACCACTTCAAAATACTAAGAACGTTGAACACAATACAATGCAAAGAGCATCTAAAAGCGAAATTCCGCGAGCCATTTCTCAATACTCTGAACTTAACTTTAAACTGATACTCACTTCAGTCTCACAGTTTTCCTCCGTCCTCCGAGAAATTTCCAGTACCTTTAATTCCTCAAAGTTCTTGGAAGGCATATACAGTTACAGTTATATAAGGCAGGATAGAATTACAGTTAGATAGGGATCGGAACGCACAGTGTCGCCACATGGTCACTAAGTATGGCTACTTTTGACGATTTCTCGCAAAATTTGGCAACAAAAGTAAAATTTGGCAGCAAAGTCAAAACCAGTATCAGTTTGGAGCTATCTCTCCAAAAGGGCGTAATAGCCATATACATAAATATTAAATAGACTTACCTCTATAACCCTGGTTTCGTGTTGAGGCTACGCCTTCTTGAAGCCTTACATGTTAAATTATACAAGAGATAACACAATGTGCGTATAATTTCCCTAAAATCATTTAAATATATGCAAAATTCGTAATATTGTCCCCTTCCCAAAGACTGCATTTCCCGGACAGGAAGCCATCTTTACAACTACGGAAAATCAATGCAATACTAAAATAATAATTTCATTAAATAACATGTAACAAATCAGATACTAAATCAATAAATAAATGTATGAATTTACGAATTTATATACACATAGGACCACACTCTTATTATATTATTTATATTACATACACTATGTGTTCATTACGACAGGCTAGCCTCTTACTACGGCCGTAGTAAGAGGCTAGCCTGTCGTAATGAACGTCTTTAGGCTTCGAATTTTATGACTTAAAAATCCGAACTAGAAGGTCGTTAAACTGTTTGGGACTGTGTAAGGACCGTTCCAGTGTGAGTGTAGCTGAGGAGAAAGTTTTTTTTAGCAGAATTGAGTTTTATAACCACACCTTCTCATCTTCGTTCAATCTACATTTTGCAGCCCTTGTGTCGTAACGGGTGGCGGGTGGCGTTCTTACCCGAGGACAAATACCCAGAACCGACCGCTTGTGAGAGGAGACCTGATATTTGATCTTAGTAGCGGACGCCGGCACCTGACCCTGAGGATGAATATCCGGAAACGACCACTTGCGGGAGGAGACCCGGTGTTCGTCTGAGAGGCAGATGTTGAGAGAATGGAGATAAGGAAACTTGCTCTCGTCGCCCTCAGTTCAACATCAACCTCCTCATGGCGCCCGCTGTAAACTATGTTGCCTAAGGCTTCGGCTGCAGCTGACATAGACTAACAATGCTGGACAACCCATCCCTGGGGATCGGCTTGTAGGAATTTTCGGAAACGACCATTTAATGGGAGGAGACCCGGAGTTTTTCCAGACCGCTAGTTGGACTTGTCTCTAGACAGTTTCGGTTCTTTGGGTATATAATCAGTATTCACAGTGACTAGAACCATCGATTATTCGGTGGTAGGTTCAGCCTTGGCAGGGATTGTACAGATACTGTCGTGTCTGTGACCTTGGATGTGGGGACGTTGCAAATAGGTATTAAGGGCTGTCCGGGGGGCTTTGTCCCCCCCGGTCAAGGCTCAGCAATGAATGATGGCGACATGTAAAGTCCCTGTGAATTTATCAGAGCGAGTGGCGCCCCTCCGGACAGTCTCTGAAGGCTGTATATTATAACTATGTAAGGCAGCTCAATGAAGCAGCCAGGTAATGGATCCACTTTTGGTAAACTGTGTCGTAACGGATCTTCATCTTCTTCGTCACCAAGCTCACTTGCTCTTGGACACAATTGTGCATCATTTCAAACCGTGCCTGGACACCGTAATGTACTTACCAAGCGACGAAGGCTCATAAAGATGGCGATAAGTAACAGATCATAAGGCAGACTAAGTCACGACCGAAGAGCATCTGGGATGGGGAATAGCCAGTAGTCTAATGCGAAGCACTGCGATAGGCCAGTAAGAACATAATTTCTGGTCCCACACCTGCTTGATTCTGGAAACCATCAGCAAGAGTTTATTAGCGATGGTTTGATTAACCTCTCTACCATGCCATCTGGCTGCAGTCATTAGGCTGGTCATAAGTGTCATCAGGGTTTTATCTAGGCCGAGCAGTTTACAGAGCTCTTTAATTAAAGACGAAATAATATTCTTTTCTTGATAAGAATGTAACTGAAGAGGCACTGCAAGCTTTAAAGCCCAATTCCTGATCATTACCTCTGCTACCTTTACAGTCCCAGTACGTTGAAGGCAATGCGTTTAAAAGGAGCTCCTACGTTGTAACGTTGCAGCCTCTCTCAGCTGCGTTTTTCCCGGCTCAGAAAGGCGTCACAAGTATTGCGCCACTTTTGCAAGTCAGCCCTTACTTTACTCCAGAAGAAGAGCTCTCGAGTTCTACGAAAAGTCGGAAGTAGCCTTCTATCGGATTGCTATGTAATTCTTTGAGAAAATCAGAGATCTTGAAGATATGAGTTGTCATCGGAACGCCTTTCCATCACCTGATTTAAATTTCTGGTATAAGATGACGTTTCAATTATGAAGTGAATTCCAGAGAGCCAAGTATTGTTCTGTCGTCGAACTTCAGATCGAAATATCCTACCAGGTAGGTTTCTTATTTGAGGACTCCATTAAGTTAATTATAGGTTTCATGTCAACGTCTTCGAATTGGTCTTTCCCGACTTCTTTCTCCCTACATCTGTCTGGATGAGACGATGAAGTTGTAACTTAACGTACAACTGAATTAAGTAGCTTGCACTTCGCTGCGACCTAAAAAAATATAGGCACATTTCTGGGCAGAGACTCCTAGAGAGAAGTTCCCATATGATGATCCTTTCCGATGACGGATAATGATGTCCTATTCCTGGAGTCTCTCTGTGTCCATCTGGCTATTTCGCCTTCGGGATTCCTGAAGTGTAAGAGTCAGGTCGACGATGAATGATCTGAGAGTAGCAGAAATTTTCTTCAGTAGAGATAATGATGGAAATGTTCTACGGCTTTAACTATGGCTAGCAACTCTTTCCTGGTAACACAGTAATTCTTCTCCGGTTTAGATAGGCACTTGCTCCAGTAGGCCATGACACGTCTTGGCAGTTTATTTCTTGAAACAAGACAGCACCGACACTTCCATTGCTCTCATCCATGTCAAATGGTTTGTCGGTCTCAGGTTATGTCAGGATTGTCTCAGATGTTAAAGCTTCTTTCAGTTTGTTAACTGCATGCTCACGTTCGTTTGTCCACAAGAACTTTTGCTTTCTCTCTGTCAGATTGCGAAGAGGTCTTGAGATGGAAGAAAAGTCTTTCATAAATCTTCTGTTGTAGGTGAAAAGCACCAGGAAACTTCTCAGCTGATGGATATTTTCAGACTGTCTCCAACCTTTAACTGCAGACACGTTTTCTGGATCCCTACACACATCTTTGGCGGAGATTACATGTCTGACGCAAGTCACTTTCTGTCTGAACAGTTTACATTTGGCAGAACTTAACTTTCGATTGGCTTCCTTCAGTTTCTGAAGTATCTTCCTAATACTATTTCCTAAATGCTCTTTGAAACTTTTCCAGACGATGATGATGTCATCCAAGTATATCGGACAGACTTTGTAGGAAAGAGCTCCCAGTAGGGTCTCCATGAGGCGTTCAAATTTTGAAGGCACATTATAGAATCCAAACGGCATCATCTTGACCTGTCAAAGTGCTTGTCTAGTCATAAATACCCTATTTTCTCGGTCATCAGGATATATCTCTACCTGCCAATAGCTTAAAATCAAATGTCGAAAATCCGTTGCTTTAAGAAAGAAAGTCCAGAATGTCGTCACTTCTAAGAAGAAGGTAGCTGTCTTTCTTCGTGGCGTCGTTTAGCCGTCAAAAGTCAATGCAAAATATAGTTGAGCCACTTTTTTTCTGACCAAGAAAAGAGCGAAGCGGGCCAAAATAAGATGGAAGGGGCCTTAAAGTACGTTAAAGACCAGATGAAAGCGATCCAAAAAAAGGCAAAAGGGGCAGTCCAGCCTATTAAAAAATAGGTGAAAACGGACCGAGAAAAGACTGAAACTAATCAAGAGGAAATGCCATAACAAAAAAAAAAAAAAAAAAAAAAAAATCGAAGCTATGGAAGGCAGAATAGACATGGTGGAAAATAAAGTTGAAGAAATCAAAGAAAGAATTTCTGCTGCGAAAAACACATCAATGACGAAGTTTCTTCTGCCAAGGAAGTTGATGAATGGCAAGTTGATGATGAGGCCAAGGAAGTTTAGAATGAATTTCTTAAGAATTAATAGTGATAGGTGGAAACAATTCTGACGTCTTTGTATTCCTACATATGTCTTTCTGACACTGTCTGATGCTATCCAGGTGTAATGGAAAGACCTCTTGGCAAGTGTACAAAACTCAGTTCTCTATCGAGATGGGATTTGGGTCATTTCGCCGCTTCTTTGAGAGCAGACGCAGCAGATATCTGTTGTTGTTACTTGTCTGACAGCAACATCAGCGCAAGCCTACGAAATCTCTCGTGGCAATAAGCGTTCAAGATACGCCTGTCATTGGCCACCTTATAGATGACAGTGCAATTTTGCTCAGTTCCGCCCCCAATTTTCATGTAGAGCACCCCAGGGGGAACGGGTCCGAGGGTTTCCCACCACTTTCCCCTTAAACTTAACCACACGAGAAAACTTTCGGCCCGACGCATATTTAGAACGCCGCCATGTCGCACCGACACTACACATTTACAAACATCCATGCCTTCTCCGGAATTCGAACCTGGGCCCTTGGGCATGGCCGTCAGCGACGCTAACCACTATACCGGTTGGGCAGCAGCAGATATCTTTCAAACCCTACCCGTAAACTAGATGCTAGACTTTGAAGCTGCGCTTTGGCAACAAGTGGTTAAAAGACTTATAGCAGGTTTCAGTTAAAATCTCGCCACGATATCGAAAGTGTGTCTGATCTCACCTTTTCGGACTGAGTAACGGAAACAAGGGAAATCCTGTACTTGCAGTAGTTATCGATAGCGTCCGGAATCCTGAAATATAGAAAGCCCTGTGAATGGCGGATGTCATGGATCTAAACGTTTTAATGTACAGCATGATTTTCGAGATAGCCCAGCAAGTAACCCCTATATACGACCACCCAATAAGAGCTGCTCTTATCCAGGAGCCAGTGGATTAAGTAATTGCTTGTCTAGCTGTTTTAACCAGGCAAGTCAATGCCATGAGGTAGAATATGAGTGGGAAATAATATCCATCTTAAAGTGGTCTAACACGACCCTTCGATTACAGTAATGAAGGCCACGTATGAAAGACACGGTCATCCATGATAAGTCTGCATAAGAAATGCAGAACACCTCAAGGCATGAGAGCTAAGGCCAGCGAAAAGGAGAAAAAATAATTAGCGGCCATCTCGCGTATAGAAGGTTGCGAGATATTTGAGAAACCCCATTTTTAAAGCGCTTTAGAGTCTGCAGTGAATGACGGCAGTAATGGTCCTTTCATTATGGGGCATATAAATGGAATTCTGTACAATATGACTATTGATACAGGAGATATTATGGAGACATACATACAAAATTCTCAACAATATTTTGTAAAATTAAACTTAATGGACTCTTAAAACTGCTCCTTGTTTATTCTTTCTGTGTTCAGATGACTTTGCACTACTTAAGTCTACAACTCTAAAAACAACAGCGAGAAGTAAAAAACTGAAAAACTTATTTACAATAACAATCTTGCATAACTAAAATTTAACAAAAATCTATCTACCGTTTATGAGATCTTAGAAATTTAAAACTTACTTAAATGGGTACAAAAAAAAAAAAAAAAAAAAAAAAAAAAAAAAAAAAAAAAAACGAATAGACTTAATGCATACACAGCTGAGCTCCAATTACTTATGATAACGCTAGCAAATACTAGACACCATTCACCAAAATTAGCTCAATCAACAGGTGCAGGTGGCTTAGGAGCGAAAATGCTTCCTGGGAAATTGCCAAAATTCTCTGTTGAAATTACACATTCGCTCACTATTTAAACTCAGGCTAATTTACATTTTGGTGAGGCTGATGTTAGGTTAAATAGAGGAGTTAATGGGAAAAATATAAGGTAAACATAGCGTATTATTTAAAATAAAATTTAGAAGTTTTGTTAGAAAAGGAATATTATTTGATGTGAACCTCAACAATTTGACTACTTTACTGCAGTCATTTTTCCTACTAACAACGCTTCCATAAGGTTCGTTTATTTTTCATAAATAGAGAAAATCCAGCATTTAATATTAAGCAGAGAACTATTATGTTAATACACAAAGAATATTTAAGAATAAAATTTTGTTTTTCACTTGAACACTCCTTCAGTAAATTTAAAAGAATTCCATTGATAAATTTAAAAATATATCAAATTCTCAACAATTTAGCTTTTAAAATTTTTAAAAAATCTGTCTCTGTATTAAATTCAGTAATCATTTGAACATGTTAGTTGACACATGCATGCGCCTTCATTGTCTGAGATTGTAGAAAAGATGTAATTTTAAAGGTCTAAGAGAAGCTTTGTTTGCCATTTTCTGTGTATTAAAAATACGTCGTTTCACGATTAACTTGTAAATAGATATACTTCAAATGACATTGGTAATTTCTGTAATAGCAATAATATAATAATAATAAATCTGAAAGCTTTTAGATTTTACATTCGGTCCAAAGCGGCGTTTTTTTCATTTACATACTCACACGCATTTCGAGAGCATTTAGACTAATGTCCCTTTGGGCTAAAAATATTTAAAAATAGTATAGCTTTAGAATTTCCGAAAGACAGCCTCACGCGCTGGAGATAAAAATGTTTTATTCTCTACACTGTTGCCACCGCTAGCTTTGAATTCGTTGAGCTTTTCAATCAAAAATTCGTTTTAAAGTTTAACTAAATATGAAATAGACAATATAAGGAATTCCATATTCGGGCTATGTGAGCTACGTTATTCAAAATTTGATGGCTCTAGGTACCATTGTTTTTTCACAATGCGAGAAACATACATATGTTCATTTAGATTCTTTATTATTTAATTTCTTCAAATATAATACTGGCAATAATCTGACGTAATACGAAATTAGCTTCTAAGTAAGTAACCGAATTAATTTTTGTTATACATTTGCGAGGTGCCAGAGATTTTCTTAATAGTTACAGGAATTTCAAGTCATTATCGGTTCACCAAATAATAAAAAAGGGTTCTTATGTATTATTCATCAATAGGGCAAGTAGCGATAATTATGGATGACCGTGTCTTTTAGGATTCCGAAATAACTACTGGCGACCGTTTCCGAAATATCCACGAGCAGCCGACGGGATGACGTAAGTACCATAAAAAGTATAAGTAAGTAAAAAATTACTGCTTGGCAAAATAATGTTATGTTTCTGGGTATTAATGAGGTGTGTTAAGGGAGTTTGATTTAGAGACTTGCATTTAGTCTAAAGCATATAATTCCAATATTATTAAAAATAGCGCTCTAAATTCCCTAACCAGCACGACTACCGACTATTCCCCATCGTCTGAATTATGATCTGTTGTATAGTCGCCCTCCGGATGCGCCTTCTTCGCCTGAAGAGTCCATTCAAAATCTCTAGACGTGGTTTGAAGTGATGCACAATTTTGTACGAGAGCCACTTTGATGACAGAGAAAATGAAGACCTGTTACAAGACAAGAGCTGCAGGACATAAAGAAGATAACAATCAATTTGTTATTATCGGATCCGATTCGAAGGAACGGACTTTCTCCTGAACTATAACTACCCTGGGATGGTCCTTACGCAGTCATCACCAGGCTGAACAATGTCATAGTTTGGATCCGTTAAGTTGCAAATTATAAGCCTAAAACCTTTGGTTACGACAGACTAGCTCCTTACTAAGGCCATAATAGGTAGACCTCATAGTGCATAGTAGAATATAAATAGTATGCTTAGACCATTGTCCTGTGTGTATATATATTTGTAAGTCCACGCATTTATTTATTGATTCAGTCTTTGATTTGCTCTATGTTATTTATTCAAATTACTATTTTAATATTGCATTAATGTTCCTTAGTTTTAAGTATGGCTTCCTGTCTAGAGATCGTACTGCGCGGGACGTAGAGTCCTTAGAAAGGGGGCAATGTAACAAATTTTGTATATATGGGAATGATTTTAATGAAATTTTACGTAAATTGCAGTGAAATTTTATGTAAATTTTGTGTAATGAGACATGAAAGTTCTCAAGAAATTGTGGCTCCACCAGAAAACTTAGGTTACAGGGGCAGGTGCATTTAATACTGAGGTAAATAGCTCCAAGCTAGCGATGGTTTTAAGGACAAAATTTTATCACCAGATTTAGCAAAAATTTGCCAAAAGCAGCCAAACTTGACGACCACTTCACTAAATTTTGATCCGATCCCTGTATAATAGTTACTGATTCGATTCCTATATAACTGTCACTGCATCCGGCCCTGTACGTATGCCTATAACTGTGTATGCCTTGCAGAAGTTTTGAGAAATTGAAGATAGTGTAAATTTCTGGGCTGTTGGGGGAAAATTACATCCTTTCTCAGAAAATTACAGAGAGCATCTGTTCTCAGTTCAGTTCACAGTTGATTTAAAAGTTTAGCTCAAAGTATTGAGAGATCATTGTGGGATCTTACACATTAAGGCTTTTTGTATTGTTTTGTGTTTAACGTTCTTAGTCGCTTGAAATGGTAACTACTGATTGTGCTCTGTCATACTGAGAAAAACTAGAAGAGTATTTTTATGAAAAGATCCAATACTGTAAAGTGTTTCTTTTGGGAAAATAAATTTTATCAAGCTATCATCGGTTCCGTGTGCATTCAATCCAATACGAACTCATATGTAAGTAACAGTAATAATAATAATAAATAATGCTATTAATTTCTTTCGTTCAAACAGTTTTGAAAGTGCGTTGTTCTTCGAACAAGTAGATTTCTCCATCCAGAGTAATTTTTATATCATTATGTCATACCATAACGTTTTGATCATATCAACTGTGACAGATGTCATACTCTCCTCTTTTCTATGCTTCAAAATCACAACTTTCTTACTCTCACGCTACAAACCCCATCATGGCAGCCTCCATCCAGCTAGAAAATTTTATTTGTCTTCTATGTTTCTAATTGGCAGAAGCTACAATTCAAGCACGGCAGTAAAGATAATTGTTTGTTGAAACTGTATGATTGACAGAGATCTTATAGTTTGTGAAGGTTCTCAAGCGCAGCTCTCTTTGCTCTGTTTGTTTTTTGAAGTTCATTATGGGAAATATTCATCTGTAGAAAGAACGAAGAACACCGCATAAAATTGAGGAAGGGACAGTATGAAGAAGAAGAAAAATCAATTAACAAACTTAAAAGTCGATGAGCTGATGATAGGAATACAAGTTAAGTAGGTACTGGAAATGAATGAATTCGAATACAAAAATGTAAAATGGAAACGTTTTCTTTCAGAAGAAGAAGGAGCTAGTCACATGGTCGTATGTGATTTCCGGGAAAGGCATTGAAATGTCTACCCAACATTGGGCCACAATATCTCTTGAAAATAAGTCCTATCTTTAGGGTCCTCTAAAAAATCAACAGAGATTTTTATAAATCCTAAGACATTTCAAGGCTAATTTTTTCCTAATTTTGTTTTTGATACTGCACTTGTCTCTTAGGACGATGCATATCGCTCTCGTGTCAGAAACTGTTTCCGAACTTTGATGAAAGGAAACAATATGCTGCCTGTGAAGCCGCGATACATCTTAAGCTACCCATTTGTGTACGAAATTTGGTAACTTGAAGTCTAACAGAAAGGTATTCATCTAACTAAAGCTACAATTAGCTTACTAGTGGTCATTAATTACTGATAACTTCTAATTTCACTTATTTCCAAGAAAATTTTCAAGCAATATCTTACAGCCAATGGAGAGGCGCATTTATATTTTTAGAATATTATTTCTCTTTAGCCAAGTCAGCGATGACCCCCGCGATGCTCCTGAGCATGAGGGGGGACATCAATCCCTTTCAAAGCAGCTTAATCAGTTTTGCCGACATGTATCGGTTATTTTATGTTTTTGTAACACCTTGGAGAAATTTGTCGTTTCTTAAATATCACTTGGCACATAAGCAACCAGTAAAAATAATAAATAAATAAATAAAAATTTTTAAAAATCTGAAAAGTTTCATATTTTTACGGTAGCCCAAAAGGATTTGTTAAGTTTTTTTATGCTCTCGTTGAGATCGCAGTCCACCAGTCTGCTCTTACACTTACTCCTACTAACTCAATTTTTTTTTCTTTCCTCTCTCTTTTTATTTTCCTTTTTAGCTTTATTATTAAGCATCGTTTTACTATCGCATTTACGCCACAGTTCAACAATAAAAATCGCAAAATTTTTAAAAGCTAAATAGCTGTATATATTTAGAATTACCGATGCAGTGTTAAATGTTGGCGCATAAATTGAATTTTTTTCTTTTTCAGTCTTCCTTTGGTTCATCATATAAATATTCAATTTTCTTAGTAAGATGGATAACAAAAGAATTTTTTTGTCATTTTATTATAAACATTTTGTGTGTTAACTTTATTTATTATGTTCTTTGTATTTACGACACAGAAAATTCAATTCAATATCAAAAGCATAAAATATTTAAAAACAGGATATTTTCTAAATTCTTGGTAAAGTGTTAGAGGTTGACATACATACTTTTATATTCTGTATATTATTTCTTTAAAACCCAGTCGCACGCACGGCCATCCGCCTAACATAGCTATCATAAAAAAGAAAAAATACATAATGATTTTTAATGAGTACAATTAGCTAGTGTAATTTTATAAAAATATTGAATCTTTCAAATTAGACATCTCATAGTTTTACTGCGTAAATAAACACAGTTCTTCAGAATACTTTTTCTATTTTTCAATGTGATTGATTTAAATCAATGTTATATGTTTGTTTTTCACGACGGCGAATGAATACAATCTTGATGGCCAATCAGATTCTTCCTAATAATATCCTTTCTATAACCACGAATGAGCATATTTATTTCTTGGAACGGACTAGGATTTCTTTTGGCTTTCTAAATCACTCTGTTTTGATGTTTTAAATGTAAGATTTTCCCACAGTTTATTTTTTTTATTAGTAGGATATTTTTTATTGCTTTCTTTTTTCTTCTCATTCATACTTAAGTTTATTTATTAATTTTTCATTTAATATGTTTTCCTTTTCCAAACATAAATTTTATTTTTAATTTTCGCAAATTGACGTTTATTTCTACAAAAGGGAACTTACATTTTCTTTTTACTTTTTATTTTACAAAAGTTTTTTTCAGATTAACATTCTTTTTTGGTTTTACAAAATTAATATTTATTTTTACGAATTTAATTTTTCCTTTTCACTTTTTTATTTTGCAAAAGTTTTTTTCCAAATTTATTCCGTTTCGAATTTTTACTTTATTTTATTTTCTTTAAACTTTTTATTATTTTTTTTACAAAAGTAATATTTATTTTTACAAATTTAATTTTCATTTTCGCTTTTTATTTTAAAAAAGTTGTTACTACAATTTTAACTTTATTTTTTTTTTACAAAAGTAATATTTATTTTCATAATTTTTTTCAGTTTTTTGTTTACACAAATACAGTTTTTTGTTTTTATTTTTTCCCTTATGTATTTTACTTCCAAAAGTAAATTTTCTTTTCTTTCCTTTAATTTTTTTTTTACATTTTTATTTTACCCTTAACTTTTTCTTCCTTTGTTTTAAATACAACATGATGTTACATCTTCATTTCTCCAAAAGTAAACTTACCTACATTTCTTTATGTACGAAATTTTAAGCTGGAATTTACATGCATATAACTTCACTCTGGACTGATAATATTTTCTGAAACTTTAAACCAATACTCACAATGTTCATTCTATATAGTGTTACGAATTGTTCAGGCGCGGTGAGATAGCTTTCACCGCAAAGCAGTAAAAGGGCAAGATAAGGCAGGGTTGCTACGAGAAATCGCCCATTTGGAGACAAAATTGGCGATATGTCATGGACGGATGGAAAACCTTCTGAAACGAATTCTTACCGGTTTAGCCCAGAATGTTCTCGAACACCACCCGAAAGCTATATAAACCCTGCTGGTACGCGGAGAGTTAGTTAGTATCGAGTTGGTGTCTCGTCTAGCGAGTCAATCCCCGCGGAGTCGATCGAGTTGACAGCCGGGGAGCGAGTGCCGAGTGGGTCGTGGAGTGCACCGAAAGAGTATATAGTGGTTAGTGTATACTCATAGTATATCGTGGTTAGTGTATCCTCGAGAGAGCGTGTTGAGCTCCGGGAACGACTAAACCGATGAGTCGGAAGCTGTGCTCTGTGTGTCGTTGAGTGCATGGCGAGTTGTAGTGCGGAAAGTCTCGAGAGTACGTGGAGTTCCGAGAACGACCGTGCGTGAGTCGGGAGCTGTACTCTGGTACTCTGATGCTTTGCATCAAGCTATAACGGAAGCTGTCTCCACAGTTATAGCCTGATAGTGTGAAGGCTGTGTCGCTGATTGTGTCAACGTGTTTATAGTAGTTCTTCGACGACTGTAACGTGATTTTGGAGCTGTCCTGATTAATATTGGCTAAATAAAGGGTTTTTCGATATTTCATCAAGTAGTGTCGTCATTATTCACTCCAAATACATACGAACCCCGTACGAACGTGAAGGAAGAAAATAACGTAACAACTGGTGTCAGAAGAAATACTATAAACACGCTGACACAATCAGCGACACAGTCTTCACACTATCAGGCTATAACGGTGGAGACAGCTTCTCTGCAAAGCACCAGAAAACAGCTCCCGACTCTGCATGGTCGTTCTCGGAACCCACTTTAAACCATGGTGAACGACAAGAACAGTCTTTCTTCTTGGCCATAACGAATTCTCATGGTCATGATCAGGAGATCATGATCTAGTTCTCTCTTTCCCCTCCTTCGAGAAAGATTTTTTTTAAATGCCTAATAATATGTTGTTTGTAATAAAGCAGTTTCGTGAATTTTCAAGACAATAACGTTACTACATTATCCTATGAATGAGTGCCCGATGACTGTTGTCCCAAAGCGAAACCGGCTCTACTGTTCCAACCGAGATTGTTCTTCCAGTGCAGAGCAGTGAGAGAGAGCGCATTAGTTTCACCTGCCCGACACCTGTTGCGCGCACACCCTCCGTAGGGGACTGGTACCACCAGCCGCGTTGGAATCCAGTCGCTGGAGAGAAAAAGTTCACGGTCGCCGCTCGGTTAACCGGGCGAAACACTGACCCAGTTCTCTTCCGAAGGAATTGAAATTCTCTTTACTGCCACTGTGCGCACACACCATAAGTACAGAAAATTCACTATAATGCATTAATTATCTCCGCATCAAAGAGTGCTCAAAATGTAATGTAGTAATTGGCTTCTTTTCCAGAAACCGGAAGACATTTGAAATTCTAAGCCTTTTAAAGCACTTGATGACAACGTAGGTATGAAGCGGCACACGAAAAATTTACATATTTTTTGAAAATTAAACCAAAACTGCAGTTTTCAACCAAATTCAACGAAATCTGTTAAAGCAGCATATTCCCTCAATTACAAGTTAAACAACCTTTTAAAGAAAAGGGATTGCTGTGACTATGGCGTAAAAAAGTCATTGTTGATGTTTTAATGTTGACTTGAACTATCTCGTAATTGTTTCAAACTTGTTATGCTTAGGTGCATTTTTTTTTTTTTTTTTTTTGGTCATAACTAATTTGGTTTCAGTGTCATCCAATAAAATTTAAAGATGTATTCTACCATTTGTAGAATTACACAAACTAAAATTTTGCAAAACATATCTGCCGCTACTTGCGGAGAGCTAACTCAAACCAAATATAAATCTGAGCATAAACACAAAAATTAAATGTGCAAAAAATTTTTAGCTCCGAGCATCTGTTTCCCGTTTTCCTATTCATAGATTTTAACAAGGTACTATTATAAAATTATTACTTTAAACAATATTGTTGAAAGCTACGGGTTCGTTGATGTCTCTTTAAATAATCCCTCCAGAAAGAAATTGACAATTTATTGTACAACTTAATGACACCCAGCTCTATAAATAGCTGTAAACAGCTTAAGCAGAACGCGGATGTTAAGTAATTCCTTCTTCGCGCATAAAAAAATAACGTAAATTTCCAATTCTCTCGCAGCGTAAACTTTAAATCGCAGGTCAGACAAATTCTCTCAGAGCTGATTAACAACTAGTTCGTCCTAGTATTCGAATCGGTAATTATGCATTGTAGCATAAGTTTCGGAAAGCTTCGGGAAAAGTCGGTTGTAATGCTTCGAAAATGTGTTTTCCCGAATCTTCTAGAAAGTTATCAAACTGGCGTGAAATCGCCAAATGTTGCTACCTTCTCACTAAGATCCGTCAGCAGCGAATTTGCATATATTGCGTGTTCTAGTTAATTTATTTTTACGATTTAAAAGTTATTGGACTCAGAATTGAAAGATCTATAATTCTATATAAGAAATAAACATATACGTGTATAATCAAATGAATGAAAGGGGAACACTCCTATAAAAAATCCAATAAAGTAAAAATTAAGAATGCCAATAAAGAAAACTAAGAATTACAACTTGAAGACTACATAAATTCAAATCTACGAAGTCGTAATAGGAGAGTGAAGAAAGAAAAATAAAATCAAAGGGAAAAAAAATTGATTTTATAAAAACCAAAAGGGGAAAAATTATTTTGAAAAGAATTTGAAATATTGTAAAGTAAAAATTGACAGATGGAAAAAATTGCTTTGCAAGCACTAGCTAATAATTGTAGGAAAGCCTATAAATCGAGATACAAATAAAAATTATAACAATATCATGGAAAATTATCAAAAAATGAACAAATGAAAAGAGCGCGAAATAATATTGATTCTTCAGGAGGATTTAGCTTATTTCACACTCTTCCCAACTGCTCAAACGTCGTGTTTCGTCCTTACCATGCATATGTAAATTAAAAATTATTATACTTAAATATTTAGTTCCCCAAATTTAGCTAACTCATATGCATGCCAAGAATTACCTTGTACAATGTAAATCAATTTAAAAACTATTTGGAACATTCATAAAATGAAAAATACCGTTAGAACAATATACAAGTATGATATCAATAATGCGATCAAAATATGTAAAAATGTGTAAATAAAGCATGAAAATGCAATTGTAAACAAAAGAAGTATACCTTATATTACAAAAATACTACAAAAATATTCAATTAAATGAAACTGTCATATTTAAAATACTATGCCAGAAATTAGGCCAGAATAATTTTAAAAGCTATAATAAACTTACTCAGTATCGTACTTCGTTACTAACAACGAATGTTTTTTTTTTTTTTTCTTCTTAATTCCAAGGG
The DNA here is from genome assembly GCF_044657685.1 of Stegodyphus dumicola. NCBI lineage: Eukaryota > Metazoa > Arthropoda > Arachnida > Araneae > Eresidae > Stegodyphus > Stegodyphus dumicola. Next base: position 65,677,413 of record NC_140779.1, read on the forward strand.
CAGTCGTGTTTGTTTGCAGTTGCCAGATCTAAGAGAAGAATATATATTAGGTAAGTGAAAAATGGAAGTTATGGCATGACTAAACAGTACACCTAACTATTAAATAAGCAAGTAAATTCATTTCTAAAATTTTGCAATCGAATGAATTTATGAGCAACAGTAATATAGGAATGTGATTTCCTAATTTTTTAATATAATGTCGTATAGATAAGTTGGAACAAGATGGGAGGTCTTAACTTATATAATTTTATCCTTGTTTATGTTCACTTTTTTTTTTTTTAATCCTAGTAAAAATATTAAGAAAAATTATTGTCCTCGATTCCTGCTCTCAAAATTCGAGATATACACTGGTGTGCAAAAATTAAGGACGAAGTCGAAAAATTAGCATATCAGCTGAACGAAGAGGCAGAGCGGACAGAAAGACCAATCAGGAGATTAAGTAAGGTGATGTACGGTAGCACATGCGCAGATATGCAGGTAGACGTAATGGGGGAGTGTCTGAGTAGTATAAAGCATGTTGTCGGTGTAAGATCAGTATTTCTGGCAAAGAGATTGCACGCCGTATAGCAGTTAAAATCACACCGACTTGTTGCCTCAGCGAGAAATGGCGAATAATCAATCTGTTAGACGACATCTGGATGCTTTTACCCGAGGTCAAATCATTGGGAAGTTGGAGGAAGGCCGCAGTGTGACAAGTGTGGCTGCAGAGTTCGGAATTGCTCACAGCATCGTTTCACGTCTTTGGAGACAATTTCAAACTACAGGAACAGCTATCCGGGGGTTTAGTAGTGGTCGTCCACGAGGAACCACACCCGCAGATGACCGGTATATTGCCTTACAGGCCAGAAGAAACAGGCGGCAGACAGCGGGAGAAATCGCTAGACACACGACACAGGCGACTGGACTACCTATATCGCGTTTTACCGTGGCCAGAAGACTGCACGGTGGTGGTCTGTTTGCACGACGCCCTGTACGGTGTGTACCTCTAACGCCTGCCCATCGGAGAAGGCGTTCTCTGTGGTGCCGGGAACACCGGAATTGGAGAGACAATGAATGGGGACGAGTACTCTTTACAGATGAGAGCAGATTCAGTCTGAGTACCGATTCTCATCGTATACTCATCTGGAGAGAGCGGGGAAGCCGCAATCATCCCTCGAACATCATTGAAAGGGACAGGTATGGAGGTGGCGGTGTTCTCGTTTGGGGAGGCATCATGCTTGGTAGTCGTACAGACCGTCACATCTTCGACGCAGGTTCAGTCAACGGGACCCGTTATTGTAACGAGATTCTTCTTCCATATGTGCGTCTTTTTAGAGGCGCTATGTGTCCGCAGTTCCTTTTCATGGACGACAATGCACCATGTCATCGCACAGTAGCTGCCGAACAGCTCTTAGAGAGTGAGGATATTGAACGTATGGATTGGCCGGCCCGATCTCCGGATCTCAATCCCATCGAGCATGTATGGGATTTTTTCAAAAAAGCTACTTTTTCAATAAAGCTTCTTTTTATCCCTCTGATTTCTCTTTTAGTAAGTGTTGCTTGCATTACTCATGTCCTTACATATTGGGGATCTTACGGTATTAAATGTGTTGATTTGGAAAGCTTTTGTACAAAGTTATATTGAAAAAACCGTCTCGTCCTTAATTTTTGCACACCAGTGTATTTCTGACCTTACATCTTATATACTCACATATAAAATAAAACAAACCTTTCTACGGTATGAGATAGGCCTTTTTATGGTAATTTACCTTTTTCAAATATATTTTAAAAATTAAGTATAAAAATTATACCGAAAGCAGCTATTCAAAAAGAAATTGTGAAAAAAAATCAGTCCCTATATAATGTAGGAGAAAATATAGATTTTATGGCAGGCAGTGCTAATAATCAAAGTCAAATAAAAAAAAGTCATGATGCCTATCTGGCATGATGCCTATCTAGCTATGATGCCTATCTGGCACTATTCATGTGACGGGAAAGTTTGTTTTACTTTCCCGTCACGTGAACAGTGCCAGATAGGCATCATAGCTTCGTCTCATCGAAACAAGTGGAATTTGCAGCATAAATCTTGTCAAGTGTAGTCTTTTATTATTTTTATAGACACAATGCCTTGCAGCAGTTGTATGAGAGCAATAACTCTATTCTGTTTCTTACAATACCAACAAGAAGATTGATTCGCCTTGCCTTTCATTTCTTGATTTTTTTTTTCTTTTCTTTGAGCTCAGGATACAAGAAAGAATATTTATAAATCGGGTATTAAACAAGAATAGTATTCAAGATTAAAAGCATCGTTAAAACGTTGTTTGAAAAACTATGATTCATTTTAACTCTCTGAACTAAAAACAAACACAGAAAAAAATAAGTTTATTTAAAAAAAATTGCGATGTTTGCCGTGTTGCGTATGCAACACTACGCTCCTCAAGCACGCGATATTGAACAATTTGAAATTTAATAGTCATGTAGTTGCGTAGGATCTGGGATGGGATCATCAAATTATCGTCAGAAATGGAATGACATCTAAATTTTCTCACATCCGAATCCATATCCTAAAATGTTTCAAATCGCAGATTTCCCGAAACCTTATAATAATAATAATAATAATAATGGGTATGTTTTTTTGAATAAAGCAAAATTTAAAGTCAGCTTTCCATAAAACAAATTAAAAAGTAAATTTAAATTAGTTTAGACTGTACAAATGAAATTTAATAAATAAAGGGCATATTTAGTAAGTACTATGATTCATTTCTTCAAGGTAATTTGTGTGTATATGTATATAATATAAAAAATACGCAAACCAAAATACTAACTTTAATTCGCAGTTGTTCCTTGACTTTCTGATTTAATTTCGATAATTCATCTTTCTGATCTACAAATAGTAATTGCTTACAATAAACCTCTCTGAACTGCGTCATTTCTTAACAGCCGTCTTATAATTTTTACACAACGCTGGTAATATAGATGGCTTGGCGAACTGCAGCTCAAACAGCAAATAATAATTTTAGAGGGTTCTTACTCAGCCAATCAAATAATATCGAAATCCCTTCATTCTGGACTGAAATTTAGCATCGACTACATCACACTTGTTTTCGGCTTCATGGCCAAGCTAACACTCTGCTTTGTTGTGCTTCAAAATTATAATCGATACCGACGTCATTCTTTTAGAACAGGCAGGCATTTGACGTCTAATTATTTATGCTGGCTTAAAACTACAAATGTGTTTTAAAATAAAAAGGATATTTAAGTCTGCACTGTTTAAATTTTTTTTCCTAGGTATGATATATTTTCAACGTATCATCTATCTTCAACAGTATCCAAAATATTACAAATACACTCCTTAGCAAAATTAAGAGAATTTAAAAACTGTGTCTATTTTTACGAAAAGTATTGAACCAATCGTACTAATTATGCCGATGGAAAGTTATGCAAATATTCAGAGTTGAATTTGTAAGCGTTCCCGTGTCTGTGTGCGGAATTGTGAATTTGGAGGGGGCATAAACGCACGAAGGGTTTTCGGCCATTTGTTTGCAAAGAAATGACTTTGCCCCAGACAAAGTGGGGATAGGACTTTGTTGTATTTTACTTCAATCCATATTATTACTCTCAACGCATTTTTATTATTCTAGTGTTAGCGCATTAAACTTGGCAAATAACTTTCAACTCCTCATCAAAAGAATACAATTTCTTGATATACTATAATCTACTTCATCTATGTTTATTAAGTTTCAACTTTATTTTGCATTTCCCATATAGCAAACAATATTTTCATGTTTGTTTAACTTAGATATTAATCTAAAATGTTCAGAAGAGCTTATTCTTCTATTTCCAGCCAAAGGCCTCAAAGCCCAACGCCAGGTTAGAGGTCAAATCTCCTAGCGGTTGATGCCTCAAGAATCACCAGCGATGTTCGATGTCGGCAATTTGTGTCTTCATACTCCTTACTTACTTCCTACTCCATACTTCACACTGCATTTTATTCATATTTTAATTTTGTGATATAAGTGTTTTGGGTTTTGTACAAAATAGATCTGCGTGGGGGGAGGGAATGAAGCATTGTTCATTTTCTGGGACTCAACTTTTATGGTTTTCGTCTTACTCCTTTATTTTTGTTTTTTACCATACATATATACATTATATATATATAAAGGTAGCAAGACAACATGAATTAGAGAGATCTTAATGGTCAAGAATTTTGCGCATTAAACTGCAAAATTTTTTTAAAAATTTTTTGAAGTAAGAGAAACATTTAAAAGCTTATGCTAAAAAAATCATTTGACTCTATAAATCTTAGCAAAAACGTAAAATCATTCAACATCTAGAAACAATAATAAAGTAGTAAAAGCAAACTCGTGAAAACTAAATGTTAAAATTACAATCGAGTAGTTTTTATGAGTTTGCTTTCACTGTTTTATTATTGTTTCTTGATGTTGAATGATCTTACTTTTTTGCTAAGGAACTATACAGTCAATGAATTTTTTAGCATAAGCTTTTAAATGTTCCTCTTACTTCCAAAAAATTTATATATATATATATATAAAGAATATATGAACCAAAAACCTAACTGTAATTTGTAATACCCCTTTTAAATCTCCTATTTAATTTATTTATTTTCGCTTCCAATCCTAAAATTAGTAACGTCTTTATAATTTCTTTGGATTGCGTCATTTCAAAATTAACCCCTATTATAGGATTCTTAACGCTTATGACAGATATACTTAGATCACAGCAAAAAGTCTTTTAGCCGATAAAAATATACAATTTTAGAAACCAAATCTTATTTTACCAATAAAGACAAAGTGGAACTTTAACTTCACCAACGTCCATGCCATACTGTAACGCATTCATTCTCAGCTGTCTGTCCTGCTTGCATGCCGCCCTTGGCTTCTCTTTGTTTCTTCAAATGTATTGCAAAAATGTTAAACCCACAAATGTTATCACTTAAAACTGGCTCGCAAGACTGTGTTTGCCAAGAATGCTTTGCCAAAATAAGGAAGTGTTGAACCAGCTATGCAGGGCACTCAGGTATATGTTTATGCACTAGCTACATCACATTCAATATAATCAACATTCAAAATTTTCAAATTTTCGTTACACACTCGCACACAAACATACTCACATAATATATATCGATTAAAGACAGATGATGAAGAAATGATCTCTGACAGATCTGAAAGACAGATGACGAAGATGTCTTTAATAAAATATATCAGGGGTGGCCAAAGTGAGGCTCGCGAGCCTGATACGGCTCTCGCTTGTGCGGCTCATGCATATAAAATATATGTATAAAATATAGTAAACTAAAACTATTCAGTGTCCGAAAGGAAGTAATTAATTAGTTTATACTCTTTTTACCAAGTTATCAGGGATTTCTTTCTGTTTAAAACCTCCTGCACTACTTCTATAATGATGTAAATATGAACTTGTGGCTTTTAAGAAAATCCAGATGCGACTCTCGAACATTCCTGAGTTCAAACGTGCGGGTCTTACTGACATGAAGTTTGGCCAACCCTGAAATATATGTATCCATAAAAGACGTATCATATGTAATGATGAAGAAACTTACAGACAAGGCCAAAATTAAATATTTCTCTTTGTTGTTGACAATAACTTGGTACAATAAGCATGCTTCTTCCAGAACGTTTACTATTTACATTCAAGAACTTTCGTTGTAGTTGGGGTAAGAAGAGAAGTACCGCAGAGCGCACAGGCGTAGCTAGAGGGTTTTCAGCGCCTGGGGACAACTGAAGATTTTGCGCCCCTTTCTCTGTGCCAAAAACGGAAAGCATTTCATTCTAAAATTTCATAACATCAATTTGGCGCCCCCTGAATGCTGCGCCAGGGGACAGATGTTCCCCCTTGCCCCACCCTAGCTACGCATGGAGGTAGGAAGTAAGGCTTCCTACATGGAGGCTCCTCCATTTCCTCCATGGAGGCTTTCCTACCTCCATGTAGCTACGTCACTGGCAGAGCGTCTAACTATTTCAAGAAAAGCAGTAAGTGCAATGTGCTTTAACTAAAATTTAGTTCAGAGTGATGTAGTTTCGATTTCGATATCTTTTGATTGATTAATAACTTCCTAAAATTATTATTGGGTATCTGAATTCCGATGGCTATTAATTTTCAAGTGACGCAGTTAAAAGTGGTTTAGTTTCAGCAATTAATATTTTAGAAGCGAAAGGGGAAATACCCTATCTGTTATGAAATTAAATAAAGAATTAAATTCAAATTAAATTTGGAATTTTATTTTGCATATTATTAGTGTCACCTCGGTTTCCGTCATTACTCCGCTCCAGATTTTGGGCGTATACCAAACAAAGTTTTCCAGTAACAAATAACGAAAAATAAAAATTCATTCTTACGAAAGAAAAAAATATTATTATTATTATAACACTAGTTAATGCTAAAATTCAAATGTAGTGTACACATAAAAGAACCACTGCACAAAATACTGTACCCATAAACGAGTGAGTTTCTTTTTTTTGGGGGGGGGGAGGGCTATCCAGATTAAAAGCAGTTTTCTCAGTGTGCTGTAATATTTTCTGATCTTTATTTGGTAATCGAATTACCCCGTTTGCAATGTTAGCTGATTTAATAGCGTCTTTGTTTTTCACATTCGTAAACACCATCGACTAAGCATACGCATGCAACAGCCAAGTTACGGTCCCTCAGGCCATCTTCATATTTTTCAACAATTACTTAATTTCACTTCCATGGTAATCCTAGCAATTTTCTTCGTAGCTCTTCTCATTAACTTTCTTAAAACTCATTGTTAATGAATTCACAAAACATTTATCAGAAAAAATACAAAAATCACTTGAAAATTCAGTGTTATAGCGCAGGATTGTTTCCTGAATAGAAGCGAAAGGTGTACTGACGCTCATGAAATGTCGTAGCATTGTCTTGAAAGAAGTAAGCAAGTGTAGTGCCCGCAATCGTGAAATTTTAAAAATAATGTCCTGATAAGCAGTGATTTATTTTCTTAATTTATTTTATGTATATAAATATATCTGTAAAATATAAAATAAGAAAATAAATCTCTAATAAATTACTAAATTAGAAATAGTTCTCTAAATTTTTTCTTTACATTTTTATATGTGTTCCTCCTACCACCTGTTATGCATTAAAATTTCTGTCGACTGCTTTGTTTCTGGATCAATCCGTACATATGACTTAATAAACCTAATGATGTAACTAATTCGGAACCTAAACCAAAATTTTGACATGAGTATTTCGGAACTGCAACTCATTTTGAGAACTGAAACCTTTCTCTTGGTAAGCGGCCATGTTGGATAACTCCTCCATTTCCTCCATGGAGGAAATGGAGGAGGAGGAACACTTTGCTTCTACCTCTGTTCATCCGTTAAGACGTTGTCTTGCTGCTCTTTTCTAAATCAACAGCATCAAAAATGTAAATATTCTTGAATAGGCACGATTAGAGTGCCTAGTAAATTGTGGCTGCAAATGACAATTGAGATAAAGATGAATGTTTAATACGTCTCGACTGCCAAATTTGCTGTCCGTTGCGAATTCAGCATTCTTAAGTTCTACGCTATCAATACTGCAAAGTCGTTTTATTATACACACACAAATACACACGTACATATATATGCCATGATTTTAAAATGAGTAGATGAAGGCAATGGAGCTTTTGACAGCTTTCGGTATTGCGTCATGGCTGAGAAGATCGTAGTGGTGAGTGGAAAAGCATGATGGCGCATTTAGCAGAACTGGGCTTGAAGAATCACAATCTTTATTTTCTACTCATATCAAATCATTCTTTTGAAGTCATACTTCTTAATTGTAGTTAAATACAGTAAGTTCCATTTTAAAGTAGGATGTCATCTTAAGCAAATAAGCAGCAGTGTGAAAAACTAGCATATTGTCAGAAGGAAAGCGTAAGCGAAAGAGAACGCAGCAGTTCCAAGGAAGAAAGAAGGGAGTCGATAGTTTCAGTTCGAGTTAGAGAAAGTTTTGGTTTACAATTAATTTGATTGGACAAGAAGTATCTGCATTAACATTACGTAACATAGAAAAACCTAAAATTTGGGAGAACAGATGAATTTAAGAGGACAGCACCAAATCTAGGATCGTTAATTTTGAGGTCGTCAATTACTTTTAAAGCAGCTATCGTATTTTTTTACATCTTACATATATATATATTAAAATCGAAATGTAATATAAGCAAATTCTAAAATCATATTTAATTTGGAATAATAAATTGGCACAAAAGTATCGAAATTGGTAATACAAATAACCTTTGTAAAAAATAAACAATAAATGAGAGGTGTTCCAAATTACCAGATAAACCAATACAGTGAAAAAAAAATCGTATGCAAATGATCTTTCACGTAAATAAATAAAAGCAAATGGATTTTACATCTCTCAGCACAACTTTGTCGGGAGGCTGATGTCCCGGGAAATGTTAAAGAAAGCGCCTGTTTCTAAACTGACAAATACACAAAACCTTAATTTTAAAATCAGGAAAATATAGAGTAAAGTAATATAAATTAAATCTATATCTATATTTTATATCTATATCAGTCCACTCCCTCTGCAGGCTGGATCCTGTGATAAGGCTAGCAAGCGTCGCTAGAAAGATTAACCTTTAAGGCTGAATCTTTAAACTTTTTGTTTTAATTACCGAATAAATCGTGATATCTGGAATAAAATAAATACTGACCGAGTGAAACGTGAACAAAACACAAAATTGCGAACATGGACCTAAGTTCGTATTTTTCGCAACATTGCACTTAATATTTGTAGTTAGTTCACGATATTTCTTGTACAGTTTCGTCACAAAGCAACAACAAATATTATGCTAGGCACGCACACTTACAACACGTACATACATATACAGACAGTGACACACAACGCTCAGCCTGTATATATGCGTCATCGACGCAAGAACGTTGAAAACATGAGCATTCGGGAAGCGTAGAAGAAAGTTCAAGGGAACAGAGGAAAGCTTCTCATGCTATTACGACCTGTAAAAGGCTGTGTAGAAATTCTCGTTTATGTTTGGCTGAGTATTTGAAGAACTAGATTTTCAGTTTCGATTTCCTTTGCTGCAAATATACCATTCTTTATTACCTCATTTATGACATTATTTTGCGAATGATGACGTCATTATGTCAAATCATCAAATGATGCAGTAATTATATGAATGCTTTATAATTTTAAGGAGAATTTAAAACAGCTTCGTGACGATTATATATATATTAAGCTTATTAATTATTTCATTTATCATTAAAAAGTGAAACCTTAAAAAAACCTTTTTAAGTTGTCAGAGACATGAAAATGGCGAATGAAAGAATCAAGCACTGTGATATTCTGAATCATAATATTATTCTTTAACAGTCATGATTCATTAAAGTGTAATATCAGACAAGCGGGAGACTAATTTATTCAATTCTTCAATCGACGTAGTTAATATGTAAGATACGTTTTTAAATGTAAGCGAAAGGAGGAAAGTAACTGCGAGGACTGAAAAGTTAAAAAAAATCTCTAATATACAGGGTAGTCACAGAAAAACTTCCCTGACAGATGAACCCCTAGCGGCCTATCCACTCAACCAATCGAAATGAAAGATATTGTAATTTGAAGGTATGAGCTCAAAACAATAGCGCTCTCGCGGTGACCGTTACGGTTACTGAAAAAATTTAGAAATTTTCAAACCCACGTTTTTCTTGCGCAGATTGATCAGGACATTGAAGAACAATAAATGGCGTTGCAACGATACGCTCAGGATGATGACTGGCGGCGTAAAGTCAGTACTTTGCATTTGCCTCTTGGAATATATTTTTTTCACACTGGATAATTTTATTAGTAATAAGTTTGGTGGTTGAGTCAACTCCAACTTTCCAAGTCAATTTGAAGGGATCAAGCACAAGGTTCGATAGCTCTTTGAAACTGTTCTAGTTGGCTTTTTTGAAATTCCAAGACGCTTTTGAAGTTCTTATGCCTCTGATTGGGGCAGCAAATGTAACGACAACTCTAACCTGACGATGCCCAGAGTCATCTAAAACTTGTCTCTTAGTATTAGGAAATGTAGCTAATGATATAAGTAAAAGATCTGGATTAAATGATTTTCCTTTATAGTGCAAGAAAATCGTAAAGCTTTGGGGTCGTAAATTAACTCAAGCATAGAGGAATTCAAAAGTTCCTCGACTTCTCTCCCAGGATCATTTACATCCTGATTACCCTATAATGGAGAATCAGCATTAAAATCTCTTATCAGTATTGTTTTTGGAGAATTATTGAGGTAGGTAAAACTTTATTTGTTGTTCGGAAGATTGCATTGCAAGTTTCGGATTGCATTGCGAAATGTATTGCAAATTCCAAGATGTTGAGGTATCCAAGTGATGGAGGATTGTATTGCAAGTTCGGAGGATTGACTTGCAAGTATCAGGTTGCAAGTTTTTTAGCATTAATGAAAAAGTATTAAAGACAAATATCTAAAAAGCCAAAAGTATAAACCACACATCCAAAAGAATAACCTCACTTTTGGCCGAACCATGACTCATATCTTTGGTTATTTTAAAGTTGGCCAATAGTCCCTTTTTTACTCCAGTTAAAATGCCACTGACAACTTATTGATTTTGGCAAAATAGATAGATCGTAACCATTAAAAGAAAAATACTGTAGTTTTTCCGGAGTAAGGTTTGCTTCGATAAATGTAAAGACGTCAATATCGTGGTCCCATAAGGACTTCATTAATTCAGCTATGAGAGATCGCGCCTGAATTCCACTGAAGAACCCTGAGGGAAAATTTTTTTTGAGAGCAGCCCATAATGCCAAAAGTTGTAAATCATTTAGCGTTTACCCAGGATGCACCACGAGGAGGTAGATCTACGTGACACGGAAATAGTGTGCGTCATTTCTGTTTAAAAAAGATAAATAATTTATCTGATACCATGTTTCATGATTCCTGTTGTAGAGTCCACTTGATTAACTCCTGTGTGAGAACTATAAGAGTAGTAAGTGCACAGAAGAATGGTTAAAAGTATCCTTTAATTATACTTTTTAAAATTTACAATGCATCAACTCAACGCTAACATGCTACGCCTCCTCTTGGGCGGTAATTGAAATTACAGAACTAAACTAAAAATTAGTAGATATGCACAAGTCGTAGAACTAAACTACAGGGCTCAGCTAATTCCCTTTTCTTAAACCCGATCGGAACTAGATGCAGCAAGTAAATTGCAGTTATGGCACGAATATCCGCAATAATTCCGAGAGCAGAAGCTTACGTAACAGAGCAATAGCCTAACTCTCTCTCTCTCTTTCCTACTAAACCTCGGTTTTTATACTCTTTTTTCAAGGTAGAATAAAATTGGCTATTTAAAATAGATATAAATCCCTACAATGTTCAAATGATTTGTGCTTAGAAGTCTGTTATTTTACTTATATTCATATTCAAGCAGATATATGCACGTTCGAGTGGACAATTTTCATTAAAAATAAAATGAAGAAAGATAAATAAATCTTTTAAAAAATATTATAATATTCGTAGAATATAGATTTTTTGACTGGCACGTTTCACACTACGTAATCATTATATAACTTTAGTTCAGTTATTACGTTTTAAGGTAGAAGATCAGGTTGCAAGGTTTTTAGTGTTAACGTTAATGAAAATGTATTAAAAGCAAATATCTAGATGAAAGCTAAATTCTATTAATACCATGGACAGATCTTACAGTTTTCAGATTTTTCTTTTATACAAAACCTGAGCTGCTTATAACAGAACGAAAATTAATCAATTAAAAGTTTCATTTATTAACTTCGTTTCATCTGGACTTCTTAACAACATTTTGTGACAAATGTTATTGTCATACCTAAAATAGGGCTTCTAACATCTTACAGTGGATAAATCATAAAATTTCCTTTCTGTAATTTTGCTCAAAGATGAACATTCTTGTCAAATACTTTGATATTTTTCTGTTTATACAAACAATTTTACGTTAAAAAAAAGTTAGAAAGAAATACTACAGTTTTTTAAAACTGAAATTCGCTTCATGTTATGCAACAGCAAAAAATTTAGTTTATAAGTTGGCAGCAGTAGATATTATTTCAGAAGAAAAAGAAAATAACTGCACTTTTATTTTTATACATTTAAAAAAATTCTCAAGGGTCTTTAGCGAGAGGTTAGCTTTAATTTGAAGTTTTGAGATAGCAGGTTTTCCTTCTTTATTTCTGTTTCGCTCTCTCTCTCTCTCTCTCTTTTTTTTTTTTTTTTTTTCGTTTTACAATTATTTTACAAAATTTATTGATTCATGTTTTGTAAAGTATCATATAAACAAATGACAGCAATAGATAAGCGATATATTCAACATAATGCAGGGTTTTTATCTTTATTGCTCGAAAACTTCAAGGGCTCCCGAATGATAGCTGAGACGCCACGAAATTGACAAAAATTCAAAGGCAACTCATTTTTTTTAAATTCACGATAACCGTGCAACACGCGTTTGTCATGAAAATAAGCATCTGTATTGTTTGTGTCCGCTCTTAAAAAGGGCTGGTATTCAAGAGATGGACTCTTTTATGAAAATGGAATCACTCACGTGATGTCGCGTGTGTCGTTCCGAAACAGGTAGTCATGTGAGCAAAAATAGTCACGCGAGATGCACGATCGGCGAGAGCAAAGTTGGATGATTCTGTCCACATTCGAAGGACCGCAGAAAATGCTTTCGCAATAGCACTTTGCCATCGCGTTCATTCCCTGCGGCCGTTGCTCGCGCTTCTAATCATTTTTTCTTTCCGTTCCGTTTCCAAGTTCTAGCCATAAGGCATATGTGTGACGCCATCTGGTGTAGCATTTAGCAAGTAAAACTTTTTTGAGATCTTCAAAATCGCATCGACAATTTTATTTTAATGCTAAACACGATTTAAAAAAAGTTTCTGTTTTTGCACTTACCATTAAACTTTGCTAAGACGGTTTCAAAATAAAGGAAAAATAGGAGGAAAAGATGTCTTCGTTAGTTTAAAATTGGAAAAAATGCCTTCGTTTTGCTGGATTAGACCAAGTGTTCTCAACCCAGTCGGGGAATTTCATATTTTAGGGGGGGGGGTATGCGGTCAGCCTATTAGTTACTGGTAAGTATTTAGTTTTAGTATATGAGTATTAATAATACTTTAAGTTTCGGTATTTATGAACATTTTCTGCATTTCATTGTTCAAGTTATAAAACATGTTAAAAATAGTCTATATTTAAATAAATATATATCTGTTTCTTCGAGATTGGGATAGGAGGGGGGATGATCGTCTAGCAACGGTGAAAGTAGTGCATGGGACAAGAAAAGCTGAGAACCACTGGCTTATAATCTTAATTTTCCGGCTTTTTTTAATAAATTTTTGGCATGCAACAATTCGATTTCAGTTAAAAAAGGGAAAAATGTATTTTCAACAATGCTGTTTAGCTGGTGCCATTGCAATAAATGAGCGTACGGTAAACAAAACAAATAATGAAAAAGGAAACAGCATCAAAAAGCGTCATAAAAACAAGAAGAAATAGAATCTGAAGAATCAGATTCAAGCAGCAGAAAAAATAATATTGTTACAAATTTTGTATTTAGTTAGATATTTTTAGCAAAGTTAGAATTAAGATTGTTTTATTTTCCCTTGCAATGCAGCATGTAACAACTTTTAAGAGAAAGCTCTGCCAGAAAATTAAAAAATACAGGAGCACGTGCATTTAACATTGAATAAAACTTTATCTCAGTAATTTATATTTAATTTGAATAAATGTAATTGACTACTATGTGAGCTGTGACCGTAATTCCTCTTGTTGGTTTCCAGAAATCTCGAGAAGCAAAGAAATTACTAGAAATTTCCATCGACAGATTAAAATGCTATAAAAAGCCAAAGAGAAAACATCTCAGCTCAGTTGCTTAGTTACTGTTATTACGATTTGTTTTAGTTCCGCGCGAACTGAAATAGCTTTTTCTTTCTCTTTCAACTGCGTTATATTTTAACTTCTTTTTTAATGGTTTAAAGTATAGTTACTGATAGTATTGCGTTCTGTTTAACGTTTTTGCGTTCTATTGATTATTAATGCCTGATATTGTGAACACTTGTAAGAATATCTCTGAGCAAAATTCCACCGTTTTGTTATATTTCTTGTGATAAGAATAAATTTTATTAACTTTTTATCGGGATTTTGCATTCAGTCTATTACGAACCCGTACGCACACAACATTATTAAAGAAAGCAAGAATTAGAACAAATGAATGCAAGCTAATAAAATGAAACCGAAATAATAGTTTCTGCATAAAATATTAAACAAAACACACATTCATTTGTTAAATAAAGCCCACCAGCGGCCGAGCGGTAAAGTCGCTGAACACTGGTAGTTCGGTCCGAGGTTCGAATCCCGCGAACGGGCTGGCTGCATGGGCGTTTTCGTGGTTTTCCCCATGTGTAACGTGTATACGAGCCAGTTTCCCTTAGAAAGTCCTCCACGAAAGGCATCCCTCCCCTTAGGCAGATAGCCCTAGTGTGCTTTGCCATGATTAAATACACACACACACACACACACACACATTTATTAAATAACTAAACAAAATATGTACCGTAGACTTGATCATGCAGTTCCTGCATGCTACTTTAGATCTTTAATTTTGTATTAAGGCACGCGACTCTTAGTCAGAAAAAAAAAGGAATATTTATTGTTGGTCAGTTAAACATTCTTTCTAGTTTTCTTTCGGTAAAAACTACCCAAAATAATTCTTGAAATGAGAAACTAGATTTCCTCGAAGCTGTTCACATTCAACAAAATCTATCTTTTTTTTTGATTATTTATTTATTTTTTTTAAGAGCGGTGGGTTTTTTTTTTTTTTTTTTTTTCTTACATTTGGGGTAGGAGGGGCAACCAAGAAAGTGATCCTGATCTATCTCTCCTAAAATATATGCAGTTCTTTAAAGTTAACTTCGTTCTAAAGTCAAATTTTCACTTCATTTAAATACTGATTCAGCTCTTAATTACAATCAAGTAACAGAATTACTCACCTTACTTCCATACTTTTTTAAATTCTTTTCTTTGTTCGAGCTTTACCGCGTTAGGAGAGTTTTAATTTGTTATAACCCTTCAAAATTACTATTAGAAGTTCAACAAATAATTATCTACTGAAATTGCTCAAGTTTGGTTTGCAGTCTACGCCAGAATAACGTTGAATTTTCCCAATTTAAACCCTCTTAACATTATTATAAAGATGAGTAGGTGTAAATAATATTGCTTAGTGTACATTGTAGATAACGGTCTGTTGAAAAGAAAAACCCAATCACACTTTATACTAAATAATGCTTTTCATATAACATGAATAATTTATAGTCCTATTTTACTTTCCTTTATTCTAATAAACGTTGAACTAAATTTCGCATGCACTCACTAATTCTGGGATACGGAATTTGAAAAATATATTACAAATGCAATAAAAAGTCTGTTTGAAATAAAAATAATCAGAGTAGATTATTATGCTCTAGAAAGAATTATTATGTCTTTTTTGCGTGTGAAAATTTATATTTTCTCTTACACTCTAAGAATAGCTGCGATAGTGGTCTACGAAAGTCTTTGAATTCCAGACGAGTATTTCAGTTCAACAGCGGCCGAGTAAAGTCGCGGAACATTGGTATCTCCATCCGGGGATCGAATTCCGGCGAAGGGGCTGGCTGTATGGGCGTTTCGTGGCTTTCCCCATGTGTAACGTGTATGCGAACCAGTTTCTCATAGAAAATCCTCCACCAAGGTAGTATTTTCCTATAATTAAATAAACCATACCAAACTTTATTGCTTTTTCTGTGTTGTACTTCAACTTTTGTTCTTTTGGTGTTCTGTCCAAAGAATCTCTAAGGATCCTCCTTAAAGATTCTTTGGTTCTGTCTTGCCCCTCCCTTATTTCATTTTGGCTCCACCAGGGGCCGAGTGGATAAAACTGTTGAACACTGATAGTTTTGACCCGGTTTTGAATTCCGAGTAACAGATTGGCTGCATGGGTTTTTATTTATTTATTTATTTTGTTAACTGTAATTCCAACTCTTCATGTTCTACAAAGTTTACACTGATTGCGCAAGTAAGTTATAGCAGTAATAAAATAAATAAGCAAATGTACAATAGCGAAAGAGAAACTAAAATTTAAAAAAAAAATCAGCAGACGGGAAAAAATTCTTTTTAATGTTTTGCCCCATGTGAAACGTGAGTTCGAGCTAGTTTTCCTATGTTCTCCCCACCTGAAGCAGTTAGGTCTCAAGTGCTCTGCCGTAATCGATTAAAACATTTTTCAGTTTGGATTAGGTATTCACCTATATTCTTGCGGCTGAGCAGAGAAATCCACTGAATACTAATGGTTCGACTTCATATCCCGGTGAACAAGCTGGCTGCTTCAGTTTTCTCAGGATTTTCTTCATGTGTGATATGTACACAAGCCAGTCTACCATAGAAAAACCCTATATGAAAGTATACATCTCTTTAGGCAGATAACCCTATTGTGCTTTACCATAATATATTGACCCCAATCTGATAACTTAGCTATGCTTTGCCACAATCTTCAAATATTCTTTTCTACTTCTGGAGATCGTATGAGTAGTGAAATTCAAAAAACGTTAGTCTGGTTATTTGAATATGGCAAAGTACATGAGGGTTATCTGTCTGAAAGGAGGTCTTCGTAGAGGACTTCTTAAGGCAGATTGATCCCTTATTCATATTACACACAGAAAAAACCATGCAAGTTTCCATGACCCAGTCAGCTTTTTGGCCGCATCCGAGCCTGGATCGAAATGCCAATGATCTATTGATTAACCTGAAAAAAGAAGGTTCAAGCTTCATCTACCTGGTAATTTGTAAATAAAGTTTTACAATTTTTACAGTGGTAATGCGGTTGGTTGCATTGTTTCCTTAGATGACAGGCAACCAAAGTTTCTATGTTACTGCACTCATCATCTTCAAACAACATGTCTAAAATTTTTAAAAATACCTTTGCATATTATTTACAGCCATGCAGAGGTCTCTTGAAAGCCTTATTAGTTTTTTTTTATCAATTAAATTATAACACTATTGACTCTATTTTATTGAGACTGCAAAGTCATGCGTTCAAGTCGCAAGACTAAAACTAGAAAATAAACATCCACGGGAAAAAAAAATCAAATAACCTATCGTTCCTGGAATTGTTTGTTACAACTTATCGTGCAAAATTATTGAAACAAGGTAGATGGTTTGTTATTTAAGATGGTGTATATAGGTCTAGAATGCACAGTTCTGTGAATTTTAAGTACAAATGACTTTTTGCAGACGATAAAAATAAAGATTGCGAAATCATGAATAAAAGCAGTTATGCTTTACCAGAATGGCAACTTCACAATAATATTATAAAAAATTCTGTTTGAAAAAAATAACTATTTGAATGTTAAGATAGAACATCTTGTATTTTCTGCTTTTTAAACGGTCAAACTAGTAAATTGTCAACATTCTTAAAACGGTTTTATTTATTTTTGAAGAAGGTTTTCGAGGTTAAGAACTGTTATTAACTGAAATTTAATTAAAGTGTTGAAGATACACATCCTTCCTATAGAATACGGAATGGAAGAGGAAAATATTACTTAAATGAAAGGTAAGAAATCGCGTGACATGTAAGGCCAAAAACGTGTTAAGTCTTCCTATAAGTCATTAATTGAATTTTCTATATTCAAGTGTTTGTACATGACATAAGTACCATGAAGTGTAAGTTATGCACTTCTTAAAAGCTTAACTCGAACTTCGGAGGACTTTTTTTGGTTTATTCCTAAGTAGTAATGGTTTTCCTATTAAAATAGCAAGATACATGCATTTGATCGTTAAGCCATGTACCTCGTGAGTGGTTATTCTCAAGATGCCGTGCCTATGTCATTAAGCCGTGCCTGTTTGATTATTCTCTTTAGTAAGTCAAAGTACGATAAATGGGTATTCTGATAGAAGCTTGTGGGTTTTATAAGCTTGAGAAATGTTAATCTAATAAATAATAATTTGCATAAAATGTAGATTATTTGCAGCTAATATGCTGAAGTTGCGCTTAATAAATATTACTTAACTTATCATTCCCTCCTCATTTAGAGGATTATTAAAGTAAGAATATTGATGACAAATTTCTACTTGCATTTCATCTTCTAATGTATTCAGGTGTTGAATAATGTAACATTTGTTCGGGTGTTTTAGAGGTGTAGTTTCATTTGAGTCATTAAAAACCAGAATTTACCTGGTAGATAATATACGGAAGGGCTATGCCAGCCACTACACAAATATTTTTAAAATAATGAAATTACTGTGAACGTTTCGAAGTTGACCACCTGAAAACATTGCTGTGCCTGATTGGCAGAAACTATACATGTTTTTATTTTTCACTTGCATGTTTTTAACAGGTATTTCTGTTCAAGAGTGTTTTTCGCTGGTAGGCAAGGAAGTGTTTTTCAGCATTGCAGACTTTGTATTTTATTACTGAATGCTTCTTGGGACTACAGGATAATATGCAAAACCTTACCAAAAACAGTTGGTGTTGGTGTATTTAATTATGGCAAAGCACACTAGGGCTATCTGCCTAAGGGGAGGGATGCCTTCGTGGAGGAATTTCTAAGGCAAACTGGCTTGTATAACCTACCAAAAACAGAATACTACTTACGAAGACAGATCTTCGATTCAATTAAAAAGGTCAAAGATCTTTGCATTATACATTAAAATAGGCATTTCAAGATATGTACGACCTTCCCTCATTTATGATCGTAACGCGTGTTGTCATCAACGTACAGCAGGTATTTTTTCCACCTCATATGGGACTACAGCTGAAGTATCTTTTATTCGTGCACTTTTGACGAAGCAAAACACGGTTAATAGAAATGAAGTGTGTGTGGGGGGGAAGATTAGGAGATTGGATAATTTTTCGCAGCTGTCACTACCATGGTTACAAGGTGAGACGGGAGGAGAGGAATGACCTTGAAGTGTCTATTCTAAAATACCAGGCTATGGTTCTGGAAGATGTAGCACTATATGTCAAAAAATTTTCAAAAATTTTTTACATTAATCAGAAAACTGAAGTCGCCTATATACTTGTTACCTAATTTTATTTAAGATGTAAAGACCTGGTTTTATTAGATGGCAGCATAGGAAAACGCTCATGGATTATTCGAGACACGGCTGATTTTACTTAATTATTTCAGAACATAATAAAATTAAAATAAAATATTTGTTTCATTTCCTGTTGGAACAAATTATCGTAGTTGTCATCTGTAACAAGGAAAAGAATTTGAAATAAAATTTAATGAAGACAACGAAGTTTGGTTATTCAACAAAATTGAATTCTCAGAACTTGGAGTATTTCCCTTTCCTGATTAATTTACATATCGGTATTTGAGTGAATATTTATCAATATGAAAAATATTCAGTTTGGCGCTTTTGATGGAATAGGATGATTCTCATTGCAAAGTCTTCAATTTATAACACCTTTTAGCTACGTATTTAACCGTAAAATTTAACCTGTTCCTAATTCCCATAAACATAAAATGTTTATAAAAAATTTTAAAACAGAAAATTCAAAATTCCATTTTTGCTATGAGAAATAAACTGATGAATGAGCGATGTAAGCGATTTAGAAATAATGGACATATTAATAATGTTACATATTATGATATTTTAAAATTTTGTATTTGTTTATTAAACGATTTTATCTGATACTAGAAAATTATTTTCAGCAAACGTAAAGCCTGTATTGATAACGTTTAAAACAGATGAATCTTGCCATACACAATACCTGCTAAGCTACCGACTGCAAAGAAATTTGGGTGCCGTAGGCTATTGGCGAATATGAACCAAGTTTTGTTTCGGGCAAAAGTGGTTAAAGTAATTGCCCTTATGATGGATTCAAACATACCCTTATCATTTGAGGTTGTTTGTAAACACATAAACTCCGCAAGGTAAGATTAAAGATGAAGGCGAGATATTCCTCGAAATGTTTTGCCACTTTGCACTTTTCCATAAACGTTTCATAATTTGTATGTGCGTGCCAGTTTCAAGACCAATGAAATTGTATTTATGGTTCACTTGACAATGAGTATAACCAGATTTTCCCACTTTTTCCTTCCAAAAGCCAAAAACATGGTCGATCCGACTTTAATGCGAATTTAGACCATTCATTAACATGGTAGCGCTACGATGGAGGACCTTGACAAGAAATGTTTGTTTTGTTTCTTGATGAATGTCCCCAAAATTATTTGGTTTTACTAGATTACTATTATTATTTATTATTTGGTTTTATTATCCATTGCAAAAGCAATATTCTTTCAACATTATTGTTAAGTCATGTGAACATGCTTTCGTCGATCCATACAATGCAGAGAATGAAGAAATCGACACCGTCAATTTCTTCATTCTCTGCTTCCACCATTTCAAGAACGCATATCTCCCCGTGAATAATTATTTCAGTCAACAACGGTCTGCCATTTTTAGTTTTTTTAGGCAGAATTTAACTGATGTTAATTCTTCATATCAGCAATGAGAATCGTAAAGTTATTGTGGATGCTACGCGGCTTCCTTTCAACCATTTTTTTGCACACATTCTAACACTTTTTCGACACTGATGTAAAGACAGGGAATTATAACGCTCAACATGCATGTGGGAAGTTAAGTTTAGAGTTTCCTCATGGTTCCAGAAAAACGCACGGTGAACGTTCAGAAATGTTCTGTCGAGCCCAAGCGTTAATTATTACAGTCTATTAGACACAAGAACAGCGAACATAGAGGGACTCTTCTCAAAATAGGAAAAAATCTAATGCAACTATACACTGAACACTGAACTGTGGTTCTAGAAAAAGTTTTGAAAACCAATTAAAGGTCATTGTTCACTTCACAACGATTAACTGCTATATGCAGTTGATACGAGAGTTCCTAAATTTGTAGTCCACATCAAAACATTATTGACTTAAAATCAATTGTGCCATGGATATTTAACAGTGAGTACTAATTAAAGATAACTAGAATATAATACAGTTAAACATGTGTTTATGGTTTTTACATATACGTGAATGTACTAGTAAAGCATATGTCTTATGAAAAGCAACGTAATAAGCAGCGGCTCTCAAACAATCTTTTCTAGAATCAATTCCTTTAGAGGAGACTACTTAGGCCTATCTTGCGTTTCACAAGTTAATGATGTTTAAAAGAAACAATGCAGAGGCAGGAAAAAAGTATAGGTAAAATTGATGGAGCGTTCACACGAAGACTTTGGCACCAATAATGGACATAAGGCCGAACTTCGCAACTAGGCATCCAGTTCATGCTAGATCACAGAAATTGGTGCAAGGATTTTGTCTAAATCAGCGGTTCTCAACCTTTTGACTAACGCGAACCATCTAAGCAAAAATTGAAAAACTTAAGTACTACCACAACATCTTACAATGATTACTTTTTATTTTCTCAATAGAAATGTTTTTAAAAATATATATTGCCATTTGCACAATCTGTCGGCTATTTGTATTAAATATGCACACATAAAAAATATTAGATTAAAAATTGGTTGCCATTTTAATTATCAAAATTTAAGTTATAATACTTTAATTCTAAAATTTATTGTGAAATTTGGGCCTGTTTAAGAAAGATCAATTTCTTAATGTCTGCTCATATTTCACTTAGCTTTAACAGTAAATTAGGATTCATTTTTTAATTTTGTTTTCAAATATAGCAAAGTTCTTGTTCGCACAAATAGGTTGTGAGAAAAGGAAATAAAAATTTAACAGATTTATTTGAAATGCCTTTAATTATTTTTTTTTTCAATTCATCCACAAAGTCACATGTGTGTTATTTTGGAAATCTTCAGTTAAGAGTTCAGTCACAGAAAATTTCAATCAATTGTTCATTTTTTTCACGATATTTTTTTTATTTAATTGTTAAAAATACTTTTTTTCTCTTGCGTACCACCGGTTGAGGATTGCTGGTCTAAATGTTATAACTGTTCAACTTTTTGCCAACCTGGTGAAAGAAACGATTAATCGCAGCGAAGAAACACGATATGACATTCAGTCGATTTTTGCTGAATCACATTCATTGCATGCAGAAATTTATCTTCCCAGCTTAGCTACAGCTTCAAATTTGTTCTATAAGTGCGAACGGAATTAATGACTTTTACACCTTTGATAATATTAAGAACTAAGCCATCATGTAAAATCTCCTTAAGGGACTTGAAGTAAAGAGTTATCTAAACAGCTGTGCAATGTCCATGAAATTAAATTGCGCTTAAAATTTTTAATAGTATCTCCATTTATTCTCAACATTGATATGACCGAAAGTAAGGCATAGACGGTTTTTTCTAAGCTCAAACTTATTAAATCAAATAGTATTAAAACAGATTTTTTACATAACTGATGAAAGCATCATGTAGATAAATACATGTAGATGTAGTTACAATTAATTCGGCTCCTGCAAGTTAATTTTTATATAAAATTCAAACACATATTCGCTCATTAACTTTTATTTGAAATTCTTTTTGCTTTCTATAGACGACAATTACAATTTAATTTTACTGTTATTCAAATATAGTGTTCTGTTCTGTATGCCTGAATTAAGTCATATCATAAAAACATAAAAAGAAGTTTAATAAGACACCTGTGGTTGCATTTTTGTGCAAAAATTTCTAATTTTGATTTAGTGTTGATAACTGCAGACGATTGTCTTGTTCTGCATTGACGCGGATTCTATGTATTTTGATATTTGTATAGGAGGAGAATCCTGACTAATTTTTCTTTCTTAGACAAGACTTCGAATTCATTTTCTGTATAGCCAAAACTCCGGTATACTTTAGTTTTGAAATGAGATTTTTAGTTCACTGTGAGATGCCAAATATATAAGGATCTCGTATTCCGTTGAGTTTAAGGTGGATAATTGTTTGTTCACTATGAACACGTTTGAAATCATTCAGTCACCTTCTCTTAAGCAGTCAGAAAATAAAATTCAAATGAATCTTACAAAGGGAGATTCGGAACATTTATGTATATTTTTCTTTGCATCGTAATGTTATTTTCTTCCACTAAGATTTTTGTAAGAAGGGATGCAAACGTTATCTTTCTTTTCAAACACTTCAGTCAATGCAAAAATTTTCTCCTAAAAGAAGACACTTTAATGTTTTTATCGAAACTATGGTATTTTCTCCTAGGAATAATCGATCATTTTGCTACAAATTTCGAATAATTTACCAATTTGACGCTTCCAGGCTTCAACACTTTAAATCGCCGCCAATAGCAAAAAAAAATTATATTCCGTTAAAAGTGCTCTTACTTCTGCATGCAATTTTATCAAATATGCCACCGTTTTTCCTCAAGATTATTACTTTAATTTTAATGCAGCATGATGACATCTTGTGTTTGCTTTCAAGAAGTGGCAATTTTATACAGTTTGTAAGGATTATGTTAATTTTATTAACAGTTAAGTTTTAAGTTCCTTTCCTGTCAAATTCTTAACTTCAACTTACTACTTCCGGCCAGAACGTAGTTTTGGAATTTGCTGAATATTTGATGAGAAGGAGCGGTATTTAAACAACGAAGTTACTTACTGAGACAGAGAGAGAAACAGAGTTTCTGAACTACGCGCGTCTGCCTTTTTGGCCGCTCTCTCTCTCTCTCTCTCAAAGCTGTTATACGCTCGGCCGTACTCAGGCCCTTGCTAAGCTTCGTACAGTGACTCACAAAAGTGATGGGACACTTGTGCTTTACAAAAGGAAACTGTAGTAAAATAAATTTAAAAAACATGTAAAAATTTTTTAGGGTGTGTTTCATACTTAAATTTAGTAACAATTATTACATAACATACATTTTCTCAAAATATTAAAATATTAAGTTAATAAAAATACAATTGTTTAGAACGGAGCAAAAAATGGCTCACATAAGTGATGGGACACTTACTTGTCCATCAAATATTTATCCAAAAATTTTACTTTTTAAAAGGTTTTAATATTTTGTTGGATTTCCTTTTACTTTTAAAACATGATTTAATCTTCTTGGGATGGATTCGACTAATTTTTTTTTGTGATTTCTGGAGTGATTTTACCCCATTCTTCTTGAAGCACCGATTTTAATTGTTGTTTTGAAGAAATGGTGTGTTTGAAAATTCTTGATTCCAATTCTTTCCAAATATTCTCAATGGGATTTAAGTCTGGAGATTGAGGTAGTGTTTTTATTATTTCAGGACAGTTATACAGCAGCCAGAGCCTAACGTTCAAAGCAGTTTGCTTGGGGTCATTGTCTTGGTGGAATTCAAAATCGTTATGAAGGTTCAATTTTCGTGCTGAAGATTTCAAATTTTGATTTAAAATGTCAATATACTTGTACTGATCCATTATACTATCAATAAAAACAAGATTACCAACTCCAGCCGGCGACATACACCCCCATACCATAACTCCTCCTCCACCATGTTTTACTGTTGGCACCAAGTTCTGTTTGTGAAATTCTTCCCTAGGTTTTCTCCACACCAAGATTCTACCGTCAGAACCAAATATATTAAATTTACTCTCATCAGCAAATATAACTTCATTCCAGTAATCATAATTCTGATTTATGTTGGATTTTGCGAAAGGCAGTCTGAGTTTTCTATTCTTTTCACTTACGAAGAATTTTTTTCTGGCTGCTCTACCGTGATATCCAGCAGATCGAATTACTCTTCTAATAGTCTCAGGATTAACAATTACTCTATATAATGCTTGTAAATCAGCAGCAACTCATTCTTGAATTTTTTTTTAATATTTCGAACGATAATTCGCTTTATTCCATTGGATAGCTTTGATAGTCAGCCAGGTCTTCTTTTATCCTGAATCATATGATTCTTTATATATCGTTTAATGATATTGAAAACTATTGAATGACTCAAGTTAACTGTTTCAGCAGTTTCTCTAATACATTTTCCACGTTCAATATGCAAATTAATAACTAATTTTCGAATTTCAGGCAAATTTTCTTTTCTTTTAACATTCATGGCTGCACAGAGATAAAAAACACAAAAATTCCAAAACAAACTGGAGAGAAATACTGCAGATTTTATAAATTATTGCCAATTGCTCTTGAGTAAAAATAAAAAACCCCACAAATATTTTTATTGTAGTATGTAGTAGTATCTAATGGTGTCCCATCACTTATGTGAGCCATTTTTTGCTCCGTTCTACACAATTGTATTTTTTTAAAATTAATATTTTAATATTTTGAGAAAATGTATGTTATGTAATAATTGTTACTAAATTTAAGTATGAAACACACCCACAAAATTTTTTTTAATGTTTTTTAATTAATTATGTTCCTTTTGTAATTATGTTCCTTTAATTAATTTATGTTCCTTTTGTAAAGCACAAATGTCCCATCACTTTTGTGAGACACTGTAGTAAAATAAGTTAAGGGGCCAACTCTCATTGAACCTTGATAGCTTTGGCTATACTTAGTTAGTTAATCTTAGTTCTAGTTTAATTCTTAGTCTTTTAAGTTCAAGTCCAAAGTGCGGACTTTATTTGTTCACTCCCAGGCGGAGTTTTGTTAAATCTTATAGAAATAATAAAGGGTTATTTACCCTTCTCTCTTGTTGTTTCCTGTCTTCGAACTCTAGCGATTATTCGCTTATCAGTTCCTAGGTTCCTCACTTCCAACAGTAACTTAGAATTTCAAGTGAGGGAAGATAGAAGAGTAACTTAGATTCATTTGGCGCCCGAAAAGAATTCTAAACGGATCATGTCGTTAGAGTCCGGGAAGTTTACGTTGACCCCTCCGACCTTTCAGATCCCTACAGCATCCACGAATCCAGTAGAAGGGTTTGGATTCCTCGTGGAAACGCTGCAGGCAGCCACGAAACCAACAGCCACTTTCGATGTCAAGGGCTCAGTCCTGACATTTTTGGATCAACTAGACCTATTTTTCACCTTACACCCTGTGAATCAGCTACAAAAAGTGATCATCGCTACGACAGCCTTAAAAGGTCAAGCCCTTAGCTGGCAGAAGAGTATACGAAAGTTCTTGTTGGGGGACCCAGGATCTGAATCATATAACTGGGAAAATTTTAAATCTGCATTAATAAAAGCATTTCCAGTTGTCAAAGATCGTGCGAAGCTTGAATCAGAATTGTATAGTAAATACCAAGGCGGTTTCGAGGATTTGACAGAGTTCATTTTAAGAAAAGTTCATATTTTTAATCTATTATACGGGAAAAGGCCCGATAAAGAAATTATCGAACTAATTCTACCGCGTCTTCTACCGTCAGCACAAGATTTTCTCGAAGTGCGTAATCCGCAAACGTTGGAAATTCTGTTCCAGCTTGCAATGAAATTTCAAAGTAGAAGAAACGCAGAGAAAGCGCGTGCAAGTCCGTTTGGCCAGTACTCAAGATTTACTCCCCAAAAGAAACCACAAGTTCAGTACAAGGCATATCGGCAGACGGGAAAAAGTGAAAAGTTTAATAGCAAGAGGGCAGATAAATCTAAAGGCGGTGGATATAAAAATCAGCGAAAAGAGGCGGCAGGAAACCAGACTTTAAACGCAAACCGGTGATCGAGAAGGGGCAACGGACACCGAGTGGGACAGAAGACCCCTCAGAAATTTGTCTAAATATAGTCGTAGTACAAAATCTTGCTATGCCGGAGGTACAGATTTTGGTAAATAATGTACCAACCACTGCACTCCTGGACACAGGGGCACAATGTTCATTCCAATCGGAAAATTTTTTCAAAAAACATTTTCGTCGTTACAGACTGTTTAAAGCCACGGGACAAAAAGTAATTGCCGCCCAAGGCAAACAGTGCATATGTTTGGGGAAAACCGCACTGCATGTTCAGATTAAAAACGAGGTCCTAAAAATTAATTTTTTAGTCGTGAAAAATTTACTCACATCGGTGATATTGGGGATCGATTTTTTACGCGCATCCGGCGCAAATCTTAATTTTCAGAATTCTACGTTTCAGGTGCACATGGACCCGGTACAAGAAGGTGAAGCTTCCATGCCGGAATTGAATCTAGAACATTTGAAGTTAGAAGAGAAAAAGAAGATCGAAGAATTGGGAAGAAAATTTAATTCTTTGTTTAACGAAAAACCTGGGTTTTGTCAGGTAGTTAGTCATTCCATAGACACTGGGAATGTTCCTCCAGTCCGGTCAAAACCTTACCGGTACGATAAAGTAAAAGAAGAAATTTTGGAAACTCATATCAAAACGATGTTAAAGAATAAAATAATTGTACCGAGCACGAGCCCTTACGCAAGTCCGGTGGTCCTTTGTAGAAAAAAAAACGGGCTACCGCCTGAACACCCGGACGCGTATAGGTTTGCAGTTGATTATCGTAAGTTAAACAGTATAACAAAATATCCCACATATCCCCTACCAATAATTGATGAAATCATCAGAAACATTCGCTCGACTAAATTCATGACAACCCTAGACCTCACGTCCAGTTACTTTCAAATAGCCGTGAAGCCGGAGGATGTCCAGAAGACCGCGTTTATAACAAAGTCAAGGGTCTATGCCTTTTTAAGAATGCCCTTTGGTTTGAGCGGAGCGCCAGCTACGTTCCAAAAAGCTATGGACATAGTCTTAAAGCCAGTTTTAGGTAAAAGTACAATAATTTATCTCGACGATATCATAATTACCAGCGAAACATTAGAGGAACATTTGAAACATCTGGAAGAAGTTTTTTCGTTACTTAACGAGGCCGGTTTCAAAATAGATGCAAGAAAATGAAAGTTTGCGGCGAAGGAATTACGATACCTCGGGTACAAAATCTCGAATAAGGGAATAGAGACTGGTGATTCAAAAATTAAGTCAATTAAAAGTTATCCTCCCCCAAATACGGCTAAGAAATTGTCTTCATTTTTGGGCTTATGTTCCTATTATAGAATGTTTATAAAAGACTTTGCGAAAATAGTTGAGCCTCTTCTAGTGCTAAAAAGAAAGAAAAGTAGATTTTCTTGGACAGCCGAAGCGAACACCGCGTTTGAACACTTAAAGAATGCCCTAATCAATGCCCCAGTCCTTAAATTCCGAGAAGGCGAGCAAGGTCTAGAAATTTCAGCGGATGCATCCGATTATGCAGTTGGAGCGGTGCTCTCCCAAAAGGGGCAACCTATAGCTTTCTTTTCGAAAACCTTGAATGCTACGCAAAGGAACTATTCCGCTACTGAGCGAGAAACGCTCGCTGTGTTATTAGCAGTCCAGAAGTTTCGTGTCTACTTCGGAAGTTCATCGATAACGGTCTACTCAGATCATGCGGCAGTGGGTCGCTTGTATTCAGGAAAAAATTTATCGCCTCGCTTGATACGTTGGACTTTAAAATTACAAGAATTCAACTTAATTATAAAACACACTCCGGGAAAGGAAAACTTGGTCGCCGATGCCCTTTCGCGAATAAAAATTGATTAAGAGGGAAACACAATCAAGTGTGCAATGCTCACCTCAAGAGTTATTGAGTTCCGTGAAACGATAATCGAAGAATTAAAAAAGGACTCAGAGTTTAAAGACATTTACGCATACTTGGAAGACCCTGAAAAATTTGAACATATAGATTTAACGGCTATTCGCAATAGGGCACAGCATTATGAAATAATCGACAAATTGTTATTTTACACAAAAGTAACTAATGAAAATCAGGAATACCGACCAGTAATCCCAGCGAGTCTACGTTTAAGTATCTTAGAGGAGTTGCACGATCTACCTTCTGCAGCACATTTCGGAATACGAAAAACACTAAAGAGGCTACGCGAAGCGGTTTATTTTCCGCAGTTACAGAAAGTTGTTACGGCGTATGTTAAGTCGTGTCATATGTGCCAATTAATAAACGATGTTAATTGCAGCCCGGCCGAGTATTTAAAAAACATAAAGACCACTTTTCCAAACGAAATAGTTGGAATAGATTTGCTAGGACCCTACCCTAGGACAAAAATAAATAAAAACAGATATCTTTTAACAATCGTTGACCATTTTTCAAAATGGGCAGAAATAGTCTCTCTTAAACGAGCTTCAGCTAAAATAGTCGGAGATTCGTTCTTAAATAAATATATATTAAAATACGGGGCCCCACTAAAAGTAATATCAGATAACGGAAAACAGTTTGTTAGTAGTATATTTAAAGATTTGTGCACAGGACTTGGCATACGCCATCTAAAAATGGTACCATATAGACCGCAGTCGAATATAGTGGAACGCGTAAATAAGAATATTGTAAAAATTATCAGGGGATATGTGAAAAACTTTCATGACCGCTGGGACAGCTGTGTCAATGAGTTAGGTTTTGCCTTGAGAACTGCAAAGCACGATACTACGCAGAAAACCCCCGCGGAGTTATTTTTAGGAAGAAAAATCATAACGCCGTTGGATAAGCTATTCTTTGTACAACAGCGACAAGAAGAATTTAAGTTAAAAGACGTTCAAAAAATTATTGACGAAGCAATTAAAAATTCTGATATAGCAAGACAAAAACAAAAGATTTATTACGATAGAAATAGAAGGGAATTGGAATATAAAGTGGGACAAAAAGTGCTTAAGTTGAAATATTCGTTATCGTCGGCACCAGAAAACAGAGTAGCGAAGTTTGAGCCCAGGTTTGAAGGGCCGTACATAGTGGAAAGAATAAGAGAAGCCACGTTTTATTTAAAGGCCGAAAATGGCCAACAACTGGTGGCAAATGTCGATCAGTTAAAACCTTATTACAGCCGCACTGACTTTAAAATATTGCAGGATTTATTACAGGATCCTGGAAGTAAGGAGAGAAGCCCGCCAGCTCAGGAGTACAGCTCGAGTCCCCCAACGCAAAAAAGAAAGCAGAGCCAGCAAATGTCGACCAAGGAAACCCATACCAGTAAGGCTACAAGCGCACAGAAAAGGAGAAAGTTAGCGCCGACAGATCAACGAGTCACAATCGATGAGGCTGCAAAAACTCAAGTGCCATCGACCACACGAGGGAGGCCTGCTGACAAGTTTCCAGGAAAGGAGAAAATTCAACGACGAATTAAAACTAAAAGTACAGCACAGTCTCCAGCATCAACAACTACAAGGCAGACCCAAGGAGGACCAGCGTGGAGACCGAAAAGCCAGAAAAGACCTGTAGACACAACCGTGCCGGAGCAACATGTTAGAAGGGCCAAGAGAAGATTCAAACACCCTGAAGGACGGAGAGCCCCACCGGAGTCAAAAAGGAAATTCGCATTCCAGAATCCACAACCTGCCCGGAAGAGTCCCAGATTCCTACATAAAGGAAAGAAAAGGAAAGCACTGGAACTGAATGGAACGGAACATCGAACATCGAGAAGAAGAGTGGAGGTTATCAGGTTTTCTACATTTGATCAGTTCTGTAAAGACAGGATGCAGGAGTACAGAAAAAGATAAGTGAAAATTTCTTTACTAATTTTTCTTTGAAGTTCAAATTATATCATATTGTTATAAGTTGCTAAATCTGTTTAGAAAACTTAAATCGCAGATAGCGATATTTTGTAAATGTTCGTAAGCATAGATTTTTATGTTAGTAATTTGGCGAGAAGCTACTAGCGTTAAATACTTTTTGTTAAGAACTCGCAATTTGCGAGAAGTAAATTCTGAATAAGTTTAGTCGGAAGACTATTGGAATACTATAATATGTTAACGTAAAGTTAAGATTTCGTGTAAATTTTGGTAAAGTGTAATTAAGCAACTATGATTGTTGATGTAAAATGAATTCAAAAGTGATTTGTAAATATTTAAATGTTCATGTAGAAATGTTTGATCTTTGTGTTGAAATATCGTAAAGATTAAAAGGACATAGAAAATAAATGAAGAATGGAATATTGATATATGTGTTTAATGTTAGGCTCTCCAGTTAACACGTTTAAAAGTAAAATATAAGCTTTTGCTTACTACAGTAGGAAACAGTTTTCGTGTAGGGAGTCTTGGCAGGTCTAGTGTGTCAAATTTTAACAAAGTTAGGTGTTGTGTAGCGGTAGTTTGTTCGCGGTAACACAACATAGAAGACCCTAAGTACATTTCCAGTACATTTGCTGGAGAGCATGGGTGAAATAAATCTGTAGTATGAATGAAAGTGCATAAGGGCCAAATAATGAATTAAAAGCGTAAAGCTAGGATTTAAAGTAAAGTTTTGTAAAAATGCATTACTATTGACATTTCCTTCCAGATATGGAAGGATCAAGACCTGAAATAAGTATAGCTGAATAAAGAATCTATATAGGAAGAAGATGTATGTCAAGATATAATGTTCAGAAAGAACACATTGTAAGTTTTTATTTTTCCTAGCTTTAGTCTAGCTTTTAGAATTGTTGTAAAGTTGGCCCTAAAAACGAAACTTTAAAAGTCATTTAGTTAATGCAAAAGTTGGAAGAGTGTAGTTAATGTAAGTTTTCAGACTTTAAAGTCTTAAACAAGGTCGTTTTGAGACCTTATTTTTCGAGTATTTAAAGTCTGGTCGGAAGCTATGTAAAAATTATGTTAATTTTATTAACAGGTAAGTTTTAAGTAAAAGTTCCTTTCCTGTCAAATTCTTAACTTCAACTTACTACTTCCGGCCAGAACGTAGTTTTGGAATTTGCTGAATATTTAATGAGAAGGAGCGGTATTTAAACCACGAAGTTACTGAGACAGAGAGAGAAACAGAGTTTCTGAACTACGCGCGTCTGCCTTTTTGGCCGCTCCCTCTCTCAAAGCTGTTATACGCTCGGCCGTACTCAGGCCCTTGCTAAGCTTCGTAGTAAAATAAGTTAAGGGGCCAACTCTCATTGAACCTTGATAGCTTTGGCTATACTTAGTTAGTTAATCTTAGTTCTAGTTTAATTCTTAATCTTTTAAGTTCAAGTCCAAAGTGCGGACTTTATTTGTTCACTCCCAGGAGGAGTTTTGTTAAATCTTATAGAAATAATAAAGGGTTATTTACCCTTCTCTCTTGTTGTTTCCTGTCTTCGAACTCTAGCGATTATTCGCTTATCAGTTCCTAGGTTCCTCACTTCCAACATTAACTTAGAATTTCAAGTGAGGGACCTTACAAGTTTACTATTTTATTATTATTTTTTATTAATGAACACTTGCTGTACAACCGCACCTTAAAAAAGTATTCAAACGTACGGAAAATTCATGGAAAAATCGCTAAGAAATCACGATATTTTTCGCTATAAACAAACTGTTTCCAAATTCCACTAAACGAGCTGTTTCCAAATCGATTGGTCATTTGTATTTAATATAACGTTTCGGGGCTACGTTTCGAGAAGCTTTCAGCAAATTCCAGGAATTCTCGAGAGATCGAGAAAGAGAATCTTTTCGAATGTGCAGTTCTGAAGAATGGGTGAAGTATCATTATTTCTTAGAAGAGACGTGGAATTCAACTTGGCGAATTTTCGCGTTTAGAGTGTGATTTGTAAATTTCTAAAAATAGATTTTACTTTTTGTTTCTTATTCTTTAATTTCATTCAGTTTTCATTTATTCCATTTTCCTAAAGCGGCCGATGAACTGCACTCAGAGCCCTTCGGGGCTCAGCGGAACACAGTTTGGGAGTCGCTGGGGAAAGGAATGTAATTTTTTAATCAAGCTGTAGAGAACAATATTTCTTTTGACAAATCATCGCCTTACTCGTCGTCACATGCGCCATTTTCTTCTGGTCTTTTAGATAAGTTTCAGAATTTATTTGTTTCTGAAGAAGAGCGACTTGTGTCGATTTGTTTTCGAAATCAATAGTCTCGATCAAAATCTACACCAAAACAAGGTTATTGTTTTACCTAATTTTAAGTCACTGAATGCTTGTTAAGATGAAATTGGTCCATCACAACTTCTACCTAATGATAAAAATCACGGAACAAAAGCAGCCATACCATAAACAACAATGAAGACATCGAAATCATTTTAAATTAAATTGCACATTTACATAACTAAATGTGTAATTAATGAAAGAAGGAAGTTATTGTTTTCAGTATGTTATAATTTCAAAGTAATTTTGAAACAAAAGCTTTGTTGGAAAAGAGAACACTAATTGTCATTTTGAAATTTTACTCAGTCAAATCTTTTTGTTCAGTTAACCTTGAAAAGCATAAGAGTTATACATGTAATAGTTTTAAACATTAGTATTTACGAAATTCTATTTACCATAATGGTAAAAATGTATTCTGCGAATACTAATTCCGCACAGGTTCATCTTAAAACATAGATATAGAATTATGTTTTTGCATTTCTGTTTTCGAATATTAGGCAAAAGTTCTCTTGATTTTTGCCACAGCAAACCGCAGTTTTTTGGTAGTTTTAAAAAATACGTTATAAAGAATTACGCTTCACATTTTTCTGTATTTCAAATTTGTTATTTAAAAATTATTGTGAATTTAGAAACCACCTTAAAATTAGAACATGTTTAAATACGTTAATTATTTTGTTTTAATTCATATCGAACCAAAAAATATGCATGATTTCACAATTTATTTAAGTAATTAAGAGCTTTAGCAGCCTAAAAACAATATAACAGGTACTGAAAAAATTATTAACTCTACATTTCTTTGTAGTAAGTTTCTTTTTTGCATTACAACGCTTTTATAATAATTTTTCCCCTCCTCAGCACATATGTTAGAAAATGATGACTATTACCGAAAAAATATGCTCATTGTAGTTATGTGAAATAAAATTACCTATCACTTTCCAGAGTTATTTTAGATTCGAGTTTAACAAAGATATTTCAGCTGTTCGAGTAATTAAAAACAATTCCAATTCTAAGAAATAGCAAACATCCGGTATCAGAAAGAAGCAAGAGTAACGCTCTGAACAAAAACCTGATGCAATACAAGAAACATTCCAGCTATTTCTCAAGCTCATCGGCAGGCATATTTGGGATGTGTTGATCCCTCGCTATAAATTTATCAAATAATTAGAAAAACTTTAAATTTTATTGCGCATTCGCTGAGAAAAATGCCGGAACTTAAACGCGACGATGAATAAATTCCGTAGTCAAGCATGCGTCATATGCTCTATATCTTGAATAAACTGGGTGAAAATAATATTGGATAATCATTTCTTGGATCTTTATAACAGTGAGACCATGTTCCATAGAGAAGGGTTCGCAAGCATAACTACTGCATTTGAAGTAGAGAAAATATTGTTTTATCCCAGAATATGAAAAATGCAATCCTAAGATCAGTTTGTGGTGCTCATTAATCTCTCTGTGTGCGTTACTAAGCCCGTTTTCTTCGTTGAATCAATGACCGAATCATGTACCTAATTAGCTACACTTCAAATAGTTTGTGTTTTAAAATAACAAGACACGCAGTCGAACATTTATGTTAAAACAAGCGAAGATTCCTTCCATAGGTGCTAATTTCTTTGAAGATTTATGAATTATTTGATTTATCAAAGTGAATCAATTGCATTAGTTGGTTCTCAACGTCTCCTGGTGCAGCTCCCTTTGATTTTTTTCTGTTCCATTAGAAAGAAACTGAGCAAAAGACAATCAAAGAGTGAATGAAATGTAACTTGGACAAATTGCGGATAAAATTGTTCTGGTTCTCAACATAATATTAGAAGAGATATTAAATGCAGTCTTTAAAAGTGCAGATTGATATTCTGAGAGCAAGAAGAGGAGAAGTTGTCTAATAAATCGCTGTAATACAAAAGGTTTGTAAAAACTTCTTGAATTAAAAAAATTATGCAAATAAATATTTTCCAATATATTTATGATGTGTTTATAAAACTTGTCTTAAGTGTTTTTCGATACATTTTTGTAATTCAATGAAAATTAATGAGTCACAAAATCCTCTTTCCAGGAATTAAAAAAAAGGTATCTTTTGTAGTTTCCCCCATGCTGAAAATCTTAATCAGGTGAGAAAGTTATGTATTTTGTATTCAAACTTTCATCAGCACATACTTTCTGTTGCAGAATGATGCAGTATTTAAAAGTTAAAAAAAAGGAAAGGTTTCAAGATTTTAAATTACGTCCAAAGGGGCGTTTTTTTAAATATCTTGTGTGTTACCATATTTATTAAATATCATGTTCTTCACACTTAAACCATAAAATTCAGTTCAACAGCAATATTGCAAAATAATTTTAAAATAAGCATATCCTTAAAATTTCCGATACGCTTGCTGGAGATAAAAAAGTTTTTTTTTTTTTTTTTTTTTTTTTCTCGTACAGTGTTGCCATTGCTCGCTTTGAAATCGTTTAGTTTTTCAATCAAAAATTCGTTGAAGTATTACAAAATATGAAATCGATAATAAAACAAATTTCCAAATTCAAATCAGGCCTTCCACATGCCCATATTCAATGGAAGATTACGTTATTCAAATTTTGATGGCTCTAGGTACCGTCGTTTTATCACAATGCGAGAAACATACATACATTCATGCAGATTCTTCATTATTTAATATCTTTAAATATAATACAGAGAGATAATATTTGGTGGCAACAAACTGAAAAGTGAAACAACGCTTATCGTGAATCGACTCAAAAGGCCAAAATGAAATCAATAGTCCTTCTGAGCAAATTGCCCCTTTGGATTAAAAATTCAGCGGCTTTTCTTTTTTTAGGAGTTTGATGCTAGCTTATACTACCAAAAAAAGTCAAACTTTATACGATTTGTTATTGTAATATAAAAGAATCATGTGATGTTCGCTTTTACTCATCTAGCAATTCCAGTTAATAATGTTTTTTCCTAACAGCATATTATCTGTTTAGTTTTCAGTTCAAACAAAAGCAACGGAATGAATCTGAAACATCTTGATGTTCTAATGAACTATATATAAAGATTATATAATGTAAAGATTTTTATATCTAATACGATCTAAAATCATATAGAGATTTCTTCGTGTCTTCAGCTATTTATTAAAAAATTCTTATATCTAATAGGATTTATCACCCTACGAAATGGCAATAACTATCCATACCTGCAGCCTTTCAATGAGATGGCAGGATGCAAAATTTATATAGCACAGCATCTTTCTGCACGATTGTCTGACTTTAAACCAAAATTTTAACCGAGCAATATTAAACATATGCTTAAGATTTAAATCTCATGAAGATTCACACAAATATTACGACCTTAACATGAGTTTTTTTTTTTTTTTTTAATTTTTATTTAATATGTCCCAATCTGGCTGCAGCTTTCTAGGTTTTTAAACTCAGTCCATTCTTTCAACCGATTAGAAATTTATTCCGGTTTTAATAATGCATCGCCATTTCAGTTATCCGCTTTCTTTTAAATTTTCTCCTGTTTGGATTAAAGCTCTTCGCTGACATTTGAAATGCGTCTCCAATCTTTACGAATTCTCATAGTCAAGTTTAATAGCGTAGCTTTATGATTACGCCCAAAATTAAAGATCAGACGCTTTCTGGTTTCTTTAGCATCAATTGCGATAGTATATGACTCTCTGAATAAAATTGTTTTTAGCTACATCTAAAGGTAAATCTAAATGAAATGTTAAAAAAGTACGTTTTTCTAAATGAAGCAACTAATGATTTTCTTGCATGTCTACAGCGTAAAACAGAGCTCTCAGTTTGGCAGCTTAGATGTTGTGATGCAAATAATTAATTAGCAATAGAAAAACAAAAATCAATATAGAAAGTAGTTACCAGTCATTTTGCAGTTATGTTTTAATGATTAGGATGTGAGTGTCACAGACGTTTGTGTTGATGTCATGTAAACAATGTTTAAATGTTTTTTGAAAGATTTTGATGTGAAACAGGCTAAATCGACACAAAAGAATTATCTGTCTGAATTTAAATTATCGTCTAATGTATTTAAATTATAATCTATTGCCTGCTTTGAAGTAGATTTTAATAAATTTTATATCAACGGTTACCATTTTTCTCATTTCAAAGACATATATTCTTATTATGAGCATCATGAACAAATAGCAAATGGAAGACACATATTTTCCTTATGAACTTTTCTAAAAGCAAATTAATTAATATTTTTCAGAAAATATATCAGAAATAATATTTTTACAACTGAAAGAGTAACACCATAATGTACTGTTTAAAACTGGGCAAATCAACAACCTTAGTTTGGCATAGACTTGAATGATACTTTATCAATTTCGGAGGCGATCTGACACAGTCCTCTTCTTCTTCGGGGGGGGGGGGTAAAAATTGCAAACATACATTTACGTTTCTATTAAATGCTGTGCAAACCTTTAGCCCAACTAGCTGGCACTTTACAGTAGGACTTAGGCCATAAAATAGCGTTTACGTTTGTCAAACATTTTAAGTGGATGCCACTTTTACGAATTAGTAGAATATTCTGCGGGCCACCTTAATTTTGTCTCCTTCGAAAGAAATTTTTTTAGCGTATGTTACTACTAGTATACTTCTATTTTTTACATATAATTATATTATATTATATATTACATACAATTTAATTCAATTAATAAAAAATAATTTATTTTGCACTGATATTAAATAATTAAGATAATAGGAAAAATTGCATTTATTTTTAATAATTCATGGCTATTAGAGAGTTTGTAAAATCGTTATTTTATTAAATAAAATTAATAAATCTTGGTATGAGACGAATGAGTGTACTAATTCTTTCATAGCTGTTCTACGTTTGGGTGGATGCTGGTAAGAAGCACTACAGTTAAAGAGCTGTAAATACCTCTTTTGGTGATAAGACTAAAGGTAGGTAACCGATAAAAAATTTCATAAAATGTCAGTCTTGGGAGAAAAAAAATTATAAACGACTGCAAGTTGTAATTTCTAATGTCTGAGATTTTCAACTATAGTTAGATATAAGCAGTTAATTTGAATTTTATTTGAATTATGCATATGGATTTATTTTTTTGTTCGTTTTTTAAAAATCTAAGAGGACCACAAGGGTAGGCTTCGAATACCGCTTGTGGTCCGCCAAACACAAATTCCACTCCGCAATAAAGGTTATATGACAATAATGTACTTCTAGATAAGCATCCACCATCAAGAAGAAATAGTAAAGCCTGAGGCATTCGCTTTCAACTGGGGGTAAAATTTTTAATATTAGGAATTCGAAGTTCACGTATCGCACTTTGCTTCTGCTACTAGGCTTAACTGGATTGCTGCTGCGCTGCTCTCCTCTTATCGCAACGATATGAAAAATGTGAATATTTTAGAACGGGCGCGATTAAGATGTCAAATTTGTGCCATGTGATGTCTGCGACATTCCCAAATCATCATCATCACACACACACCTACATATATATATATATATAATACAAATTTAGAAGTATTAGTGTAAGAACACTGAGACGTAGAAACGCAGGATACTGATGGCGAAGCACATAGATAGCACACTGAAGAGGAAGAATTCTGATTTTGTCGTATGCTAAAATGTTGAATCCTTAATGAGCAGGACACTTGGCAGCCGAGTAATACTAAATATTCATTTTTATTTGAATTGACATTTGCGGCTACAATTTACTTGGCACTCTAATCTTACCCATTGAAGAACATTTACATTTTTGATACTGCGATAGGAAGAGAGCACAGCGAAATAGCTTCCAAATGGCAACAAATGCAAAAGCTAAAGGGCGCAGTAATCCAATATGGCAGTCTATTAAGAGAAAGGTTTTGATTTAGGTTAGAAAGGTTTCAGTTCTCAGAGTTTAGGTTCCGAATTAGTTACGTTATCAGCGTTACGCAAGCCATGAAAGATATATTGATCTAGTAATGACGCAGTCCAGAAAGGTTATTGCATTTTTAGAACATAGAGGGGGAATTACAGGGTTACCACTAGCTTAAATTATAATTTTGATTTACCTATTTTTTATCTTGCGTATTTATAGAAATTTAGCTCTACAGGAATAGTTTTGCTTGGTGCTTGATTCAAAAATATTTTCTTTCTTCAATTTTAGCAAAGTAAAACAAAATGTTAACATATTTTATTCACATTTTTCTATTTCTGCGGAACAGAAGACATTTTTTTTAGATTTAGTTTAAATAAATATTAATTGTTATTTTTTATTGAATTTTTTATTTTTAATAATAATTTAATTATTTTTTATTTTACGCCCTTAAAAATTGTCACAAAATTCTGTTTCAACTGAAATTAAACATTAACATAATCTTTTATACATGTACTGGTTTTAAAGTTAAATATAGGGATATTTTGTTGCATTTCACTCTGTTAAAATTAAAAAAAAAAAAAAAAAAAAAAAAAAAAAAAAAAAAAAAATTACGTTCACGTGAAATTACAAACAAACCACATAGAAATGTTTGCAATTAAAATCAAACTGCAACAGTTTTTTCATACATACATTTATTTACATTAGTTTAATAGATTTTCAAACAAGATATCCATAATATTTAGTGTATTATTTTTTATATTGCTTATGTCAACCAAAAAATTCAACAAGATTAATTTTGTTTAGCTTAGAAAGAAGAGCAAGCTATCCCGGTTGCTGGAATTCTGGGCGTAACGTAATGTAATATTCGAGTGTGCTGCAATCCTCCTGGCCGATAATAATCGACTCCATGATTAACGCAACACGCCCAACTCAGATAAACAAAAATACAGTTAAAAGATTAAAACACAGAGATTAAAACAGAAATACAGTTAAAAAATATCAAACCAAAATTCTCAGTATTCTTCGATTGCCATTTAAAAAAGTTCATAATTCCTTTGCAAATCCTTTGGAATTCTGGATACCCAGAATTCGAATAATCATAATTCTGTTGCAAAGTTACAAATAAAATAAAAATTCTCAGAACAGCCACCCTGACAATAAATTTTCCGGAAAAAAAATGCCTCTTTTAATCTAATTTATCGGAAGCTAAATTATTTCTTTGATGGTAAAGGGAAATTAATTTAGACACCTTCATTGAAGAAGCTGCTTTTCTTACGGGAGATATGTGTCTGAAGATAGTCTGAAAAGAAAAGTAAAACTTGAAACTCAAGAAAATGGAAAGAATATGAAAGAAAACATCAAGAAGATGTAGTACACGAAACGCAATTTTTTGTTGACTGCAATAAAATAAAAGCTAGAATTATTTTCTAGCTTTTAGACAATATAGGAAAGCGAATTCTTTTAACTTTTTAAGAAATTTCTGTTAAAAGAATATATAAAGTTTTTTAAATATCTCATCCAGCATTCCAAAAAATACTGAAATCATTCTTGGTATATGTTCCGGTGCACCGGAACAGAACAACTCAACTTGACTCTGTTTCGCTTTTGGCACTATACCAAAAAACATTAATTTGGGGGGAAAAAAAAATTGAAAACGATGACATATGTAGTGCAGCTAGAATGCTGTCTATTTTTCATTACTTTTGTTTTGGTCTCGCCTCTACAAGTTTTATATGTCATTTTCTTGTTTATACTGTTACATTTTTTTTCCTGACACCAGTTGTTTCGTTATTTTCTTCCTTCACTTTCGTACGGGGTTCGTGTGGATTTAGAGTGAATAATGACGACACTACTTGATGAAGTATCGAAACACACTTTATTAGTCATTATTGTCAGGACAGCTCCAAAACACGTTTTACAGTCGTCGATGAACTACTATAAACACGCTGACACGATCAGCGACACAGCCTCCAGGTTGTCAGGTTATCACGGTGGAGACAGCTTCACGGCAAAGCACTAGAGTACAGCTCTCGACTCTGCTTGGTCGTTCTCGGAACTCCACGTACTCTCGAGACTCTCCACGCTACAGCTCGCGATGCACTCGACGACGTACAGAGCACAGCTCCCGACTCTTCGGTTCAGTCGTTCCCGGACCTCACAACGCTCTCTCGACAATGCACTAACCGCGATACTCTAGGAGACTCCTTCGGTGCACTCGACGATCCACTCGGCACTCGCTCATTGACTGACTATCAGCTCGCTAGACGAGGCAATCACTTGTCCTCTGGACGAGGGACACTCACTAACTGACTGCAGACCAGCAGGGTTTATACAGCTTTCGGCTTGTGTTCGAGAACATTCTGGGCTAAACCGGTAAGAATTTGTTCCAGAAGGTTCTCCATCCGACCATGGCATATCGCCAATTTTGTTGCCAAATGTCGCTAAATGGGCGATTTCTCGCCAAATGTGGCAACCCTAAAACTGCTTTGCGATGAAATCCATCTTACCGCGCCTTTCAAAAAAGAGGATGTGTATCCAATTCCTTCACATTACATCGCAACATTATATATAAACATCAGTTTCTACAGAGGAAGTCTCCTCAAAAGTCCAGTCAAAGAATATTGCCCTATATTTATGAAGTATATTTTGATTATTTTTTGCAAAGTTCATACTGAAAAATAATTCTGGATTCTGAAAAATAAATTGGAAAGAATACTAGGGCTGTTCCCACGTTTTTTAGACGAGAAAATTTTCATTGTATTTATAAAAATATTTTACCTAAACATTTTGTGTTTTAAATGGTACATTTGATAACTCTTAGTCTTCACTATCTTTCTACACCGTAATTTCCAAGACAATAAAGTCTATTTTATTAACGAAAGAGGTATTTTATGCCATTCTTCTTGAACAGCTTTGCAAGGTCTAAGGAGGGTTATAGACCGACGTCTGAACAATCCGCTTTTAAAAAGTCCAAAAGCGCAAAAAATCCATGGATTGTACATTAGGAGATTTAGTAAGGCTATGAGTGAAAGGAATGTACATTGATACACGTTTTTTGTTCCATTTTTCCAGGAAATTAACAGCGGATTTTGACGTGCTGCTACTTGCTTTGTCTTGAAGCAGTTCTACTGTGTTTGCTACAAATTATTAGCACTACATTTTATCTACTATTATGAAGTTGACTTTTTTAAATCCTGTTGTGTTATCTGCATATTTTCCAGAAGTGCCCTAATACCTAGCGACTTGAGAAATTTATCAATATGTAGACTTAAGAGGATATGTTCAAGGACATTAAATGTAATTAGTCGACTTTCCTTTGTCCGTACTCTTATTCGCGTAATATTTTGAAATTTATATGGCATTTATATTTTTTTGTACATGATTTATATTTTAAAGTTGGCAGCAATTCACAATCTACGTATGTGTGGGGAGAAAAAAGATAAACACGGATGAATCATGGCCGGTAGGACCGTATGGCAAATGGCATTTACGCTTATTTTAATATTTATGGTAATGTATTTTTTATCTATCAAAAATGAATATAAATATATATTAATTATAAATTTACACACTACTAAAAGAAGAGTGATCCACTGTTATTCTGAAAGAAACATTTTTTTGAGAACCGGTTTGACAACCGGCTTGCTAACAATACCGGCTTTTTGTATTATTTTAAAGGGCTATCAACCAATTGAGACATTCTGTTGTATAAATTTCTAAAAGGAAAAAAAAAAAAATAAATTCTATGATTACGCCTAAATATAGAAATTCACTGTTTAGAAATTTAGAATTCAGATATTCAGCTGTGTTTTTACCTTTGATGCCGATCTTAAGCTGTGTTTTTGCCTTTAATTCAGCTATGTTTTTACCTTAAATTCAGCTGTATTTTTACGTGCCTAAAAGTCTTATGTTTTAAGTATTGAATTCATTCTATTCATCTGTTAGGAATTGATATTTTTTGTTCGCTGTTGTTATTGATAACCTTCCTCATATTGTATATTATCTTACTTTAATCGATTTGCAGATTTTGAAAGAATATTCAGTTTTATGCCAGGTTCACTGAATCATGTCTGAAGTTTGCATTGGTGGGATTGGGATGGACATTCTTAATTGCCTGGCCTATTAAAAATCCTAATGTTAATACAACAAAATTCCTTTTCTTAAGATATATCTTGAAATATGTTAAAAAGACTGGGTAAAAGTATAGTTTAGGGTACCCCTTGGCGATTTTTGGCGGTACATAGATACCGATTTTGTGCAATTCTTTGACTTGTTATTTTGGCTACACAAAGCCAAAATAACAAGACAAACAATTGCACAAACTCAGTATCCATGTACACATCGACTTATTTTCACTTAAAAAAAATCTCCGAATTGCACAAAAATGGCATTGCGCACTTTTAAATTTATCCATGTACACGTCAACCTATTTTCACTTAAAAAAAAAATCCCAGAATTGCACAAACTTGCATTGCGCACTCCCTTTACTTTGTCCATGTACAGATCGATATATTTTCACTTACAAAGTCAAAGCAGCACCAAATTCTACAATATAGGCAAACAAAAATACATAATCTCAATAAAATACATTTTAAACCAAACAATAAAATAACATAAAAAAGGAAAAACATGTTATACATTTAAGCACTACCAAAAGCAAATATTCACTTACCATGATTTTCGAATTCCCTTCGTACACCCAGATCCACGTAAAAATCAAAATATCAATCATACTCAAATGACTTTTTTCAAACCAGGTACTCTTTCTGATCGAATGCTTCACATAGTTACCATCTGAACCTTTCTTCCTACAAACCCATTCAAATCCATCTAAACAGTTTTTATGTTCAACTAGACGCATATCCTTCCTATATACAGGACACTTATAATGGCTATTAGTAAACCTTCATTTACACACCAGTCAATCAAAGCTATTTTCCCCCAAATCGTACAGAAACTTCAAATTAATCTTGCTACACCCGGCCATTCTACAGTCTAAAGAATCAAACCAACACACACCACAAAAACGCTTACAACACATCCCATGATTCAAAATTTCCCAGAATCATACATCCGATTACATCACAATAGGGTTTCCATAACATTGAACTACTCAGGCTACCGTAAATGAAACAACAACTTGGCGATAAATCAAACAACTTTGCCAGAATACAAGGGGTACCTTAAAGTTTACTCTGCCCAAAGACTGGATTGCAAGAGCCGTTGCTAAAGTAATTTTTGACTTGATCTGGTGGATAAGATGGAAGGTTAATTATTATATTAGGGTAAGTTATATGAAAAATGGAGTTTATTGATATGGAACACTGATATTACTAAACATATTAATAATTTCAATATATTTAACAATGGTTTCGTTATCTTTACACTGTTCATTGATGGCTTTATAATTTATTAATTCATTTTCAAGGTATCTGTTTACATTAGCTTGCAAGTGAAATGAATTACTTTTTATATTGTCTAAACATGCACGTTTAATTTCTACCTGGGTTGCAGTTTTGTAACATAAGAAACACATTTGTTCTTTGGTTAATTATAATTTGATCATGTATATTCCTCTTATATCATTTGTTAATCTTTGGATTATGGTAACTTGGTGATTTTTTGGTGACCAACCCTGCTACGGCAACCTGCTAGTTTTTGTTTGGATGCCATTTTATTTTCACGAAGTAAAGGCATGATTTTTGTTTACTCAACATTTTTTTCTAACAATCTGCTAGCCGAATTACGCTTATGCTAGAACTTTTATGGAACAAAAGTACTTAATCATGACGAAGATTAGGTGCGAAATTGGGAGAAAGTGCAGAATCGCAAACTGCTTGCCGTGTTTTTAAGAATTGCACATACACGGTATCCATGTACACGTTGACCTATTTTCACTTAAAAAATCATCCCAGAATTGCACAAAAATGGCATTGCGCACACTCTTGACTTTATCTATGTACACTGCTAAAGTCCTAGCTGGTAACCTTTATCGCCTTACAAAAATGTCTCCAAACTACCTGTTACTATATTCCAAAGATTAGCCATATCATTTTATAATTTATCATTGTTATATATAGTTAAATAAATACAGAATTACCTTTTTTTTTAATAATAAGTGTCAAACTAAAATTTTTCATTGAACATTCTGTGTATAGATTCCTGTTAAGTTGCACAGTATGAAGTTTATCATATTTAAATTTTTATCAAAGCATTTATATAAGTAAATAAGTTTTTCAGTTTTCTGCAATACTGGGCAAGCATAAATTATGATGATTATTTGACATAAATATACATTCTGT
This sequence comes from Stegodyphus dumicola, assembly GCF_044657685.1. Lineage (NCBI taxonomy): Eukaryota > Metazoa > Arthropoda > Arachnida > Araneae > Eresidae > Stegodyphus > Stegodyphus dumicola. The sequence goes on from NC_140779.1 coordinate 65,722,211, forward strand.
AAATTTTTAACTATTGAACTGTTATTATTATTTTTTATTGTTTTGTCTTTAGTTTAATGTTTCGTGTCAGCAATTGATTTTTTTTATTTTGAAGTTCTTATGTTAATTATAGTATATTAATCAGTTTTCATACCTTTTTTTATTCAATTTTTTCCCTTTTTATAGCTAATTACTGCTAAATATCTTAGATTTTGTGATTTTATGTTTAGTAACCCATGCTTTTTATTTTTTCATTCTGACATAATTTTTATTTCAGCTTCAGCTTTTTATACAGCTTAGGACAGTAGAATGTAAAAAAACTTCATCTCGGAGCTTAATAGAAGATATCATTGATGCCAAAGAACTTAAAAAATTGTGCCGCACAAAAAACAATGTTTTGGTACTCTTTACTAGAAGTAGTGAGTGAAATATTTATTCCTTTCTCATGTTTGATTTTGTTACTTACATAATGCTTCAGATTATTTTGATAAATATTTTTTGGAACTTGTTTAGAATAATCCTTTCCATTATTATGCTAGTATCTTTCTTCACCCATTTCCTCCAACATCACAAATACTAGTTAGAATTTATTTGTTATATTTGAATAAGTACCTGTAATGTGCTGACTGCAACTTCCAGCATATACTAATTCAGAAGTCAAACAACAAAAATCAGCGTTATACCTACAAAATTTTCACAGGACTAGTTTCGATGGTTTTACCGAACCATCATCTTCAGCTGCAAAACCGCAAATGAACAAGATAGGAAATAATGATTAGATAAGATAAGAAAGCCTGGACAAGAATAAGCAAGTGGCGCCATCTGTTGGCGAAACCAGAACTAAAACATAATTTCTCTAAAAGCCGAAGGCAAATTTGGATTGGAATTAGGATCGTTAACTAGAACAGAAAGATTTTTATGAATGTGAAATGCCTCTAGAAAATCCAGTTCTCCAATGGAAGATGTTTTTTGAATAATTTTGGCAGCAGAAAAATTGAAAGTGTGATTTTCGGACCAACAATGTTGAGCAACAGAAGACTTCTGTGTTTCCTTTTTTCTAACATATGCCTCATGTTCTTTGACGCGAAATTTTAAGGCTCTCTTAGTTTGGCCAATGTAAATTAAACCACACTGGCAAGGAATCCTATAAATACCCCAGGAATTCATATCCGGAATGGGGTCCTTGAGTATAGAAGTTGGAATTTTATTGATGGGAGAATAAACAACCCGAAAGTTAAATTTCTGCAAAATATGTGCAACTTTATAGCTAATTGATGGAAAGAAGGGAATGACAACAGAATTTTTATAATCTCCTAAAATAAGAGTGTGGCTTTTAGTGTGTTGAGATGAGAATTTTTTAACTGCTTGATTAATAATGTTGGGTGAAAAGCCCCTGTCAATAGCTATTGCTTTTAAATAATTTAGTTCTTCATCAAGGGCGAATTTGGAGGAGCAAACTTGAAGAGCACGGAAAACATAGGAATAAAATGAAGCTAACTTTTGTTTAGTCGGATGACATGATTTAAAGTGTTTATTCTATTTAAAGTGTTTATTTATCGGGTTGTTTATTCTCCCATCAATAAAATTCCAACTTCTATACTCAAGGACCCCATTCCGGATATGAATTCCTGGGGTATTTATAGGATTCCTTGCCAGTGTGGTTTAATTTACATTGGCCAAACTAAGAGAGCCTTAAAATTTCGCGTCAAAGAACATGAGGCATATGTTAGAAAAAAGGAAACACAGAAGTCTTCTGTTGCTCAACATTGTTGGTCCGAAAATCACACTTTCAATTTTTCTGCTGCCAAAATTATTCAAAAAACATCTTCCATTGGAGAACTGGATTTTCTAGAGGCATTTCACATTCATAAAAATCTTTCTGTTCTAGTTAACGATCCTAATTCCAATCCAAATTTGCCTTCGGCTTTTAGAGAAATTATGTTTTAGTTCTGGTTTCGCCAACAGATGGCGCCACTTGCTTATTCTTGTCCAGGCTTTCTTATCTTATCTAATCATTATTTCCTATCTTGTTCATTTGCGGTTTTGCAGCTGAAGATGATGGTTCGGTAAAACCATCGAAACTAGTCCTGTGAAAATTTTGTAGGTATAACGCTGATTTTTGTTGTTTGACTTCTGAATTAGTATTTATTCGGCGTGTTATTGTGTCTTAATTCCAGCATATGTAATGGTAATCGTAACCAACAGAAATATTAAATAAGGAAATTAAACGTTGTAATATATTGTAGCTACATGAACTAATCATCAATCTGAATTTAATATGCATTAAAGAAAACTTATATGAAGTTGTATACAGAGTCCGAAAAGTCAAGCATATATTGAATTTAAAAATAAGAATACATAGCTATAAAGCTTCTGAAACTGCTGTCATATACGGACTGGGTTGGTGAAAAATTTCTTGCCAACTCCACGACTTTACTTATCTAAATTTTTTTCTTTTACATTTTAAACTTAAAACCCCAAATATCTGAAAAAAACACAGTTTTCGCATGAGCAAAAACCACCTTTTTGCACACGATTTACACTAAAAGTCCAAAATAAAAACCAAAATTTAGGTAAGTTTCTCGTCAAAAATGTTTGACGACAAATTTAAACTAAAATAACAACGATAAATTCCAAATAATTTCAGCACAAATAAATTAAAAAATTAAAAAAAATAACGTCAACAGTTTACAATTGGGTGCCTTTTGTGTTTTTTGAGATTCTTTTTTGATGCCCTGATCGGCCCCAGGAAGGCACAATTTCAAGATGGCCGCTACACAAAATCAAAATAAGAAGTCAAAGAATTGCACAAACTTGGTGTCCATGTAAATATTGATCTATTTTCACTTAAAAAAACATCAGAGAATTGCATAAACTCAGCATTGTGCACTGCCTTGGATTTCTCCATGTACACATTGATCTATTTTCACTTAAAAATAATCAGGAGAATGATGACTTCACATACAGTTTAAATAAAGTTGCTTATCACCAATTGATCAAAAGTTATCGCCAATCGAAGGAGCACTGAATTCTATACTAGAACCAAAATTACAGCACAAATTTAAAGCAGTGCAAGAATTAAAATAACTCTCTACAAAATTAAAACTGTACAAAAGTAAATTCACTTACCATTCAAAATAGTTCCCAAAAAAGCAAAGTATTAATTTCAAACAAACAACTGCTGGAAAACCAGAATCCAAACCACAAACTTCATTCAAAATCACATTCTTTACCTTCAACAATTTTTCTGCAAATCCACACAAATCCATCAGAAACACAATTTTTCTTCAAATCATCATAACAGAGCCGCACTTCTCACATCAAGTTCGCCTTCAAAATCCTGTATTCCATAAAAACTGCAAAAATACACTTCTGTCAACATGAAGACAACTATGAATAAATGCTTCATTAATAACTCCAACAACACATTTTCTCGAACTAAATCTAGCTTAAATACATTCTAAAACACATGGCTTATATCTCTCCACAATGGCCTTCATGGAACTATATGCCATTACTCAACACATAACCAAAAAACCACCAGAATGAAATAAAACCACATTCCCCACAAAAGTTTCCTTGTAAAAAGCGTTGCCATGCAGACACAATCTCAACTAAACCATCACATATTTGATGACACAATGTGGCAAGATATCACTACATTTGGTGACCACATGTATCCCGGGCTGTATATGATATCTTGGTGTGTCTTGCAAAAGTTATACCTCTCACTTTTTATCCTGTATTTTTAACCCGGGAAGACGCTAAAAAAAATCGCCGGTTATCTCCGTCCATAATTCGAAATGGTTAGGTCCATCAGTAACTGCCTCCAACATCATAGTCTAGATGTCTCGAGTAGAAACGGTAAATTCCGAGCATTTATTGTGGTTTAAAGAGCAGTCTGGGGTGTGCCGACACCCCATGTGTGTTTTCGTGTTGCTATTTTTCAGCATGAGGCATGGCGTATTGTTCGGTCTCTTCCTCATTTGACATATGATCAAGGAGGAGGTTTTGTCCGATGAAGATTCTGTAGAAGAATAATTAGGAGATTCAGATAATGAAGATATATTTAGTGATCATCAGTCTGTATCAGAAGAAGAGTGCAACTCTTCAGAAGACATTCCTTATGATAAAACTGACTATTTAATAGGAAGAGATAAAACAATATAGTGGCAGAAAGAACCCTTTCGAGGTCAAAGGTGCGTGGCGTTCCATAATATCATAAAAAAGTTTCCTAATAATACACATACATCTATAGATCTGTCTTCACCCATCGGTGCATGGAATGTAATATTTGATGACACAATGATTGTGAAATGCTGTAATATTCATGTAAAAAATATTTCGGGAAATTTTAAAAGAGAAAGAGATGCAAAACTTTGCTTTTTTTAGGACTCTTATACATAGCTGAATTGCACAAATCTTCCCATGCATATGTTAGAGATTTATGGACGAGTGATGGCACAGGATATTTTTCACAAAACTATGAACTGTAAGCATTTTCTTTTCATTCTTCGTGCCTTATAATTTGATGATGTCGGACTATGGGATAACAGAAGATAGAGTGAAAAATTAGCTCCAATAAGAGATTTATTTGAAAATTTTGTCAAAACTGGACAGAAGTTATATCATGTAGGGGAATTCGTGACTCAGAACAAAAAGCTAGAACTTTTTCGAGAACGATGCTCCTTTCTGCCTAAGAAACCTGCAAGATATGTTATAAAGATGTTTGCTGTGGTTGATTCTATAATCTTCTATACTTTCAAAATGGAAATTTACGTGGATCAGCAGCCAGGCGAGTCATACAAAAAAGTCAACAGTTCTAGTGAAATAGCAAAGTGCATCTTAGCTCCATTATACAAATCGGGAAGAAACTTTACCACAGACAATTGGTATACCAGTTATGAATTGGCCAGTTTCTTACGGAAAATGATTTGATGAACCACAAACAAAGCTAAAAAAGTATAATACTGGAGATGTTACATATGCTCAAAGCAAAAAGACAAAATCAAAAACTATATGTGTGAAGTGTAAAAAACATTTCAAGAGCACTGTGAAATAGATGCTTCATGTATAAACTACAAACTATCTAATGCTTCTTAAGCCTAATTGATTTGAAAATTAATTATATAACTCCTCGTTCATGTAATAATTCTGCATAATTTGAATTATAATTGCATTCACAAATAAAAAACAAAAAGTTCTCATAGATATCAATGATTCCTAGTCATTTGAAAAAAAAAAAAAAAAAAAAAAAAAAAAAAAAAAAAAAAAGATTGATTTGTTTTCAATTTTAAAGTTAACATTATTTTAAGCTATTTTATGTAATAAATGTTGCTATTAATATAGAATGCATTCTTTTACTGAACACTGGTAGTTCGGTCTGAGTTTCGAATCCCGCGAACGGGCTGGCTACATGGGCGTTTTCGTGGTTTTCCCCATGTGTAACGTGTATACGAGCCAGTTTCCCTTAGAAAGTCCTCCACGAAGGCATCCCTCCCCTTAGGCAGATAGCCCTCGAAGCTTTGCCATAATCACACACACACACACACATATTTTTAATTGTATAATTTCTGCATGCCATCTTACCAGATTTAAATTGATGATCTATAATCAGAAAAACTTATTCTGGAATCGCCGAAGTCCTGACGAGTCCGGATTACAGACTTTGTACTGTATTAACTTGTTTGTTTTATACTATAAGATGGTACTACACTTTCATCTTTGGCAGAAGTCAGCTTGGCAGTGTCATGCATTTTATATAGTATAAGGGCGAGTCAAATGAAAGTGAGCCAACCCCTCCTCAGCAAGAATGGTTTCGGTCCATCATCTGCGGCACATGCGCGTAGCACAGAGACAGCCTTCATTTACGAAAGTGGCGCGAAAGTGTGAGGTTAAAGTTCTTTAAGGCGCTCTTACACTGGGTTGAAGACGGTAGCGTGACATAATGGACGCTCCAAAAGAGGAACAGAGTGGTGTGGTCAGGTTTTTGACAGCTGAAGGTGTTTCCCAACATGAAATTAGTCGCCGTATGACTGCTGTGTACGGTGAACATTGCATCGCATTGGCCACTGTGAAGCATTGGAGCAAGCGGTTCAGAGAAGGGCGTGAAAGTTGCAAAGACGATCCAAGACCGGGCCAAAGCCACCTTGCAATCACCCCCGACACAATTGCACAGGTTGATGAGCTGATTAGACAAGAACGGAGGATAAGCATTGATGAACTGGCAGAACGTGTGAACATCAGTCACGGTTCGGTTCACACCATAATTCATGATCATCTCAGTTATCGGCTTTTGTGTGCTCAATGGATGCCCAAGATTTTGAACGACCGCCAGAAGACGGAGAGTTTCGGCGCTGCTTTGACTCATCTCATCCGGTATCACAATGAGGGTGACGACTTCTTGTCTGCAGTTGTGACTGGGGACAAATCAGGTGCCACCACTACGAACCTGAAACACGCCGGCAAAGCTTACAGTGGAAACATTTGAATTCCCCCCCCCCGAAGAAAGCAAAGGCTGTCATTTCCTCGGGAAAGGTGCTATTGACTTTTTTTTCGATTGTCAGGGGCCATTACTGATTGAATTTGATAAACGTGGAGAGACTATCAATAGTTCGCGATATTGTGCAACGCTGGATCGTCTGCGTGTCGCAATCAAGAACAAACGACCTGGAAGATTGACGAATGGTGTGATCTTGCTACACGACAATGCTCGTCCCCACGTCGCTGATGTGGTTAAGACACAACTGGCAAAGTTCAAGTGGGACACACTGCAACATCCTCCATACAGCCCAGATTTGTTGCCATGCGACTTTCACATTTTCGGGAAACTAAAAAAACATCTCAAGGGTACGAGATTCGTGTTGGACGCCGCCATGAAGGAGTCGGTTACAGACTTTTTGAATCGACAGCCCAAGGAGTTTTATGAGACGGGGATCACGCGGCTCATTTGTCAATGGGATAAATGTCTCAATGTTCATGGAGACTACCTTTAAATAAAGTACTCTGTTTGTCATAAATTCGCATTGGCTCACTTTCATTTGACTCGCCCTTATATATTGGTGAAAGTTATTTATTTGGTACTAGTTGCCAACTTTAGTGACTTTTTGAAAACATTGTCAAATTATTGATATTTGTTATAAGTTGGCAAACTTTACAAACATCAAAAGAAAACACACTAGCAATGTAAAATATAAATTTGAATTATTAAGCAAAGATTATAATATACATTAAAAAAATAAAACACTTTTTTCATGAAATCCCTCTAATTTTTTTTTGCTCTGTTCTTCTCTTTATGCACACAGCTATCTGTTTTTGCTTAAAAAAAAGAAAACTGAGAATTGCATGAACTCAGCATCAACATTGCATGTTAGTTATCGGTTAGAGTAGATTGAAGATTGCCCCTTGCGTTATCGCAAAGTTGTTTAATTTATTGCCAAGTTGTTTCATTTATGGTAACCTGAATAGTTGAATGCTATGGAAACTCTATTATGATGTAATTGGCTGCGGGATTGCCGTAAATTTTGAATGACAGGAAAACGAATTTGTAAGGATTTGTGGTCTCTGTGTTGCTTAGGAAGTTCATTGGTTGTTTTGTGGATCAGACAGTAGAATGGCTGAATGTGGTAAGATTAATTTGAAGTTTCTCTATGATTTGGAACGAAAGGGAAAAAGTGCAGATTAAATTAAAACGTTTCCATGCCCACTACCAAACGCTTGCGCGCGATCGAGAGGTTTTCCCTGCTGCTAAGGTCTTTTGTTTTAGTAGCTTAGTTGTGTAATAAGTTAATATGTAAACACTACGATAGAGCGTGTATGCCTGTGCTTGTATTTAATCACGCTCAACCCCAAGTCAATCTTTAGTTTAAAAACTGGAAGTTAAATTTATTATAAGTAAGGTAAGTAAAGGAAAGACTGAGCAGCCATTATAAATGTCTTGTTTGTAGGAAGGAAATGCATATGGTTGAATATCGAAGGATATTTTTGACTCTTATTTTTGTGAATTTATGTGGTGATGTTGATATATGGATTCTAGTTCAGATAATTTTAGGAAGTTTTTGTATGCTGTTAAGGAATTTTGTGTGCCACAGACTGAAGGACTAAGAAATTTCTAAATAAGGTAAGTGGATATTTGCTTTACGTAATGCTTAGATGCATAATAATTTCCTCTTTTATGTTATTTTATTTTTTGATTTAAAATGTAGTTTATTGAGATTAGGCATTTTTTGATTGGCTGTACTGTAGAACTTGGTGCTGCTTTGACTTTTTAAGTGAAAATAGGTTGATGTGTACATGGATATTGAGTTTGTGCAATTGTTTGTCTTGTTATTTTGACTTTGCAAAAATTGCTGCTTCGCAAGCCAAAATAATGAGTCAAAGAATTGCACAAACTCGGTATCCATGTACGGCCAATTTTTGCCAAGGAGCACCCATAAGTATATTTTTACCCAGTTATCTTCTAAACACATCTCATCACCTATTTCACGGAGCATTCAACCTTATTTGCAATCAGACCCATTCCTATGCACCACTGTAACACAGACATTTCTCCCTTTCAGTCTAAATTGTAAAAGGTGAGGAAAATAGCAGCCCTAAATTCTATCTCTTTACCATGATCATAATCGCTCAAGGTTAGTTGAAACAACTGAACACACCAGTGTGAAATAGGTATTTTGTTTTGATCATTACAAATATTGTTTTAAAAATAATGACTATCATTCATAAACGAACAACACCTGACCAAGAGAGAAATGTCGTAGAATCCCATTGATTCGAGTAATCAAAAAATAAGGTTGCCAAAATAAACTCCTTACCTAACAGTGAAGAAAGTAAGGATACCATCATTATTTCATGAAGAAATTGCCAAATTTGGTGTGCACCCGATATTTTACTTTTTCCAGTAAGTTTTATTGTATTTGTATAATTTTACGACATTGTAAAAATACCTATGTGATATGTGTGGGATATAATAATTATAATTAATTTTTTAATGTGTGTTTCAGTGAAAGAGAGTCATGAACTTATGAATGTATTTTCAAAAGTAGCTGAAGAAATCAAAGGCCAAGCTACTCTTGCTGTTGTAGATTGTTCAGGGTAGGTGTTCATTACTTTTTGTATGCAATTTTAAACTGAACGTGATTGCATTAACAATTTACTACAGTAGAAAAGTCACCTTTCTGCTGCTGTTGTAAAATAACTGGTTCTAAATCATTATAAACATAAGAGCAATAAGACATAATAAAAGCCTGACTATCTACCATTCAGTTAACCAGAAGCCTTGAGCAAGAATATGTTAGAATTTTAGGATTTTTCCCTACCTAAAACATATATCTAATAAAAGACTTGTAAAGCTGTTATAATGCACATATTGGTCACTGTTGCTAAACAGCATTATTTAGTGCAGTACAGAATAAACATGATTTTGCAACACAATCTTCACCCTAATTTTTAGGTAAGTCTGATTAATTCTCGATAAGCCAGTTTAGTTTTTATATGAAAGGATGTAAGTTAACTGCTGTTTATAAGTTTTTCATACATATTTTGAAAAAATGATTAAAATTTGGGCCCTGTATTTCAAGGAACAGCACGTAGTAGAGTATTTTCAATGTTATAGGATTCTGGCATCAAGAAAAGTGTACATTAATGGGCATAATTTGCAACTTTGAAAATGTATAAACAATGGCAATACAACAAAAAATTATAGATAAGGATTTGAGTTTTTTTATATGTAATATCCATAAATTATATCTGTTGATCATCTAGCTAAAGAAAGAAAGATCTGTTTCTGTAAAATTTACTGAAATGATTGGCCAGTTTTGGCAACATCTTTGTCAACTATCAGGGTCGACAAGATTTCGTAATCAGATATGACAGTTAACTGTCATATGCTTAACGTCTATAAAAAAAAAAATTCACTTTTATGTCTGAAATGCATTTATTTTAAGTATTGTATCATCTTAAATGTAGGCTTTAGATATTCAACTTGATAACAAATAAAATGATTGTTTTCATAATTTTAGACTGGGAATTTCTTCTATTCATTTGGCTTTTCTACTCTTAATTGTGCTTTTCATATGTTCTATTAACTGGGATTTTCACATATCCCAGATTCATCATTTCATAAGCTTTCCAGATAGTCAAGCTTTTACTGTCTATCCAGATACAAAAGAGGGCAATTAGATTAAATTTTATATAGAACGTATTTCAATATTTAAATATGGCTAAGCACAGAAGGGTTACCTGCTTAAAAGAATGTATGATATCATGGAAGATTTGATAAGGTCTGTTTTTATTTTACATGTGAAGAAAATAACAAAAACCTTAAGCAGTTAGTCCTTTTAACAACCAGGAATAGAACTAGGAGGAGTACTAGCATTTTGTGGATATCCTGTATGTACATATTGTATTCCAAAGAAAATCATTTTGGAATATTTTGAAGAAAATTATCATGTCTGTTAATGTTACCATGTTATTTGAAGTTGGAAAAATATTACCAATGAAAAATTCACTTATTTTTGGTACATTGGTTGTTAAGTATTTTATGAATATATCAATAGCACATATGCTAATTTTATTTTGTGGAGTATTTGTGGTGAAATTCAAGATTTAAACCTGTTCCACACTTCTGAGTTTTTATTTGACATATTTAGCAAACATAAAACATATTTATTTTGAATTGTCAGAGGTTGTTAGCTTCAAATTCAGCCTTACAGAGAAATCAAAATTTAATTGCATTTCCTTAATTCACTGAATCATGTTTTTAGTTAACCATGTAATAAATAAATTGGTTGCTCTTTCATGCTTTATAGTATACTAAATAACATCAGTTAATCCTTCATACTTACTGGTGCGAGTTGTATGTAGATTTTTTTAATTTTTTTTATTCCAAAGATTTAAAGTATTCTGGATTAAATCTTTAGTTAAGAGTTGGAAGAAAATTTTTATGACATAATCTTAAATAATATGAAAAAATAGTACAATTTTCATGATATGTGCTCTCAAATTACTTTTTTTGACACCTTTTTTTTTTTTTTAAAAAAAATTGTTTTCTTTTGACAGTGAAGCAAGGAAATTATGCCGGAAGTTAAAAGTTAATCCAGAGCCTCACATACTTAAGCATTATAGGTGAGTTATCCTAGTGTTTCTGAGTTGCTTTTCTTATATTTTTCAAAATATCAAACGAATAATCTATTTTAAAATGTGTTTAATTTCAGAGACGGCGATTTCCATAAGGATTATGATAGGAAACATGCTGTACAGGTTAGAACACATTTTTAGCTATTTTAAAATTTAAAGAGTTTGTAATATCTGCAAATAGTGATATTTTTCAATAGATGAAAGGATTTAAAATATATTTATTGTATTTCCTTGCATGTTTCCCCTCCTGGCTCTTTACCACTAGGTTGTGAAAATTTATAAAATATTTGCATAACTTTGCCCTTTCTTAATGCATTCAGAGAATGAGCTCCCTAAATTTTAAAATAATTTCATCCACCTAACAATAGGTTTCATCATACTAACAAAGATTAACTCTTGCAAACTACTTGTGAAGGTTGAGCCAAACCTTTCCCTTCTAAATGAACTTGTCAGTGTAATCCAGGAACTGACCGATCACAGTGAAGCAGAAACCAACTGACACTCAGTCTACAATTTCATTGAATCAGCTGGTTATTCACCTTATCTAATTAATTATGGAGGATTTGAGATTTAAGCAGTGACAGGGACAATTATAAGAGTGAATGCAATTGAAATTACATTTGAGTAGAAATGAAGATATATCATTAGATATGTAATGTTAATATTATTATGTATTCTTATTGGAATGTACGCTTCCTTTCAAGAAATAATATTGTGATAATTACTTGTAATTTATCTATGACTGTGTTTCATTTGTTATGTTAATACCATGAGTGCGTTCTTCAAAAATTAAATTATTCGCAGAATTTTCCCTTCTCAATTTTTTTGATGATAAAATTAGCAAGAGAAGGTGAAAGTATAGAAAGAAATATGGTATTGCAAGATAAAAATATCTGGAAAGAGATTTATGCATTTTATATTTTTTAACTTTTAATTTATATGCTTTTTATTTTAAATGTGATTTACAACCATGTAAAGTATATTAAAAAAACAACCATATATTTATACTGGATAACAAGATTTTATTTAAAAAGTTTTTTTTTTTGCTTTATTTTCAGTCCATGGTTAATTTTTTGAAGGACCCTTCTGGAGACTTGCCATGGGAAGAAGATGATCGAGGAAAAGATATATTTCATATTTCAGATGCAAATGTAATTAAATTGCTTTTTAATTATATATACATTTGTACTCCTAGTAGCTTCATTACACAACAGATTTGTGACTTTGCATCTATTTATAAGTCTAACTAATAAACTTATTTTAATTTGAAGAATAAATTAGCAGCAGTATATTTATAACACTTTCTGACTTTGTAAGTATATGTAAATATAATAGCACTATATTAATGACAGTTTTTGTGAATTAAATCAGATTTATAGGCATTCAAATTCTCATTTTGGAAATTTATTAAGAAAGCAATCTTTCCGAGTAAAGATTCTGGTTGTTTTGCTCTGTAAAATTTTCACTATCCCAAGATGTTGCTATTTTAAAGAAGTCTGTTAATTTTGTATATCTGTCCCCCCTTCTTTACTTTGAGTAGTCAGAAATAAATACACATGAAATAATGTTTTATAATTTAATGTTTAAATCTGAAAACATTCCTTATATTGATCTAAAGTTTACAAATACACTTTTTAATTTATTACTTTTTTGGCAGATTTTGGGAAAAGTATTGAATAGAGAGAAGCTGCCAATCATGGTTATGTTTTATGCTCCATGTAAGTTCTTTATTTTTTTTTGTAGTGATTATTTTATGTTTTTAGAATTGATAATATCAAAGAATGAACTTCATCTATGGAATTCCAGTAAACATATGTGCCATATATATATTCTTGTAAAATAGACAAAATTTCATAACATGTTCAGCAATTGAACTGTATCACTGTAAAGGAATTTTAAGAATCTCATGAGCACTGATATCTAAGTATGGAGAAAATACATATGAGCAATGCATATCTTTTCTGGAGATGTCATACTTCATTTAAAATAGATTTAAGAATGAGATAGGATATATGGTATTCAATTTCTTTAATAGATTGTTTTCAAGATATTATTAGGTAAATACATAAGTATCTATCAAATTTGTATAAAAGCAAAATTCTATTTAAAATTTTCTGATTATTTAGACTAATCAGTTGGAGAAAATGTTTGTTCAAATGTCAATCAGTTTTTAACATTTCACATATGTGTTGCCAGTTTGAAATTGATTAAAGAGCATATATTTTTACTATGAAGAAATTTTTCTTATCACATAAGTTCAAATATATTAGAAAAATTATTTTGTATCAGATAAATTTAACTTTAAATGCCCTTCTGGGAACCAGCCATTTGGTTCATTTGCGGTTTTGCAGCTGAAGATGGTGGTTCGGTAAAACCATCGAAACTAGTCCTGTGAAAATTTTGTAAATAAAACGCTGATTTTTGTTGTTTGACTTCTGAATTCCTATTGAAAATGTTTAGAATGCTCTGGTGAGGCGATTTATTTATTGAAACTATCCTCCAGTGAACAAGAACACCATCAACCTTGCACTGACAGATGAGCTGGATCAGTTACCTCAACAGCTGCTATATAATATTGTGCAAAACATGATATGATATATGGAAAGTTGCATCGCACTTCACGGTGGACATATCCCATACTGATGCTGACTTCTTTCTCAAAGTCTGCAGTTATTCATATGCATTTTCCTGTTTCTCCATACAGAACGTCAGGAAAAAAACTGTTTTACTTTTGAATGTTTCAAAACCTTCTGTATTTTCCTAAACAATTAATGCCTGTAATTCTAATATCTGAATGGTGTGGAAATAATATACCTTACTTAGCCTCCATCTCCCTTAATGTTATGTTACACTGCATTTTGAGATCCACCGTTGGCAGTTATCCAGCAATGCATATTAAAGGAAATATTACTGTAGAGGATTCTGAAATTGTGCTTTCTGGAGTTTGGATAGTACTGTCTAACCACACTAGTGAGAGCAGTTTGGCTAAGAGCCAAGATGGGTCAGTTTAATTGAAGAGGTGTGGGTATTTTCCCCTCTCGGAGGTCGTAGTGGTTGTGACAGCTTTAATATCATTATTAATCTTTCGTGCATTTGAAATAGATGAATAATCAATAATGTACAGGTTACTGGCAATATTGAAACGCAGGCTCGAGAGCCGCATGTATTTTCTCGCATGAAGCATGTAATTATTTTTTTAAAATACATTTTTATACCTTTTCTTCTCTTGTTTGTATGTCGCCATTTTTTTTAGTGTAAAATAAAAGTTATTGCTGTGTTCCATCATTGGAGTTCACTTCAAATTGTTTAAGAATTATTACAGGATGTGGGTGAAAAGCGCGGGTATTTTTTCCTCTCAGAGGTCGGGGGTCATTTAGTGCTTTTTCTTACAATCGCTGAGCATCGCTGTTACTGACCTTCTTTTAGTTTCAAATCTTCATTTTTACGATGAGTTCTAGTGTTCCAGAAAGCTCTAGAAATAAACCTTTCTGCAGCAATTTTAAGAAATTAGTGTATAACGTCATTAAAGTTTGTGATGAAGAATCACAATTATGAAGACTGACCATCCCAGTTACGCAGCCAACACGCAGAGCGAGTAAGATGATGGGTGTTTCTATTGCCAGCATAAACAGAATTCATAGAGAATCTGAAAATAAAGAAAATGTTGAATTCTCTTTCCCTAAAAAAAGAAAAAAGAGGGAAACTATTGTAAGTACAGGCTTAGATAATTTTGATTATGATATTTTAAGACAAGCAGCTCAAGACTTTTATGTCAAGGAAAAGAAAGTGCTAACTATAACCAAACTGCTTCCTGTATTAAAAGACATCATCAATTTTCCTTAGCAAAGAGAAACACTAAGAAAGATTCTCTGAGAAGTTGGTTTCATCTGGAAAAACTCCCGGAATAAAAGAAGCATTTTACTAGAAAGACCTGACATTGTTTTATCAAAAACAATGTATTTGAGGAATATTAAAAGGTACAGAGAAGAATCTCGTTCCCTAATTTACATAGATGAAACATGGGTGGACAGCAATTTAATGTTTGGAAAATGCTGGCAATCAAATGAAGTCAATAGGATTTTAGAAACAGGGAATGCCTCTCGACGCATAATAATTTTAGTGCTGTGTTGAGATGGGTTTCATTTCCAATACTAGTTTAATTTATAAAGCGAATTCTACAACTGGCGATTATCATGGGCAAATGAACTCTTCAATATTTGAAAAATGGGCAAATGAGAAGTTAATTTCAAACCTAACACCAAATTCCATTATAATTATTGATAATGCGCCTTATCATTCAGTGTAGCTAAATAAAACTCCCAATGCCTCCCCCCAAAAAAGGAAGATATAATGCAGTGGCTCACAAAAAAACATTTCTTTTTGTCCGAATTTGCGAAAAGTGGAGCTGCTGGATTTAGTGAAACAAAATGCTCCCAAAGTCAAAACTTTCAAATTTGATTGTATAATGCAAGAACAAGGCCATACAGTTCTGCGACTCCCACCATATCACTGTGATATAAACATCATAGAATACAAAGAATCTCTAAGGAGAAGAATGAAAGCTTTCATAGATGCAATGTAAACCTTTTTCGCCTCTGCGCCGCTGTACCGAAGAGCCACGGCTATGCAGTGAAACACCAGCGCAGGGTGAAATTTAAACAGTGCAGTTCGAGGAGATAGTAAATTTTTTCCTTTGAAATAACTCAAGTTTTATTTTCATACATTTCTGGTGTTTTATGAGCAAAAGGATGTTAGTTGGAATTTTGGGCGAATTATAGAAATCCTGTCCAATTTTTACTTTCAATTTAAACAGCGAGCCGTACGAAGACAAAATTTAAATGAAATAAATTTCTTAATTCTTTTCTTCTGTAAACCTAAAAAGGGGGCAAAACACATGCCATACAAAATGTAATAAATTTTTATGAATCCATAGTTAAAATTTTACAGTGAAATTTTAAAAGCAAAATTTGCAATAACTAACTGAAACAGAAAAAATAATTAAAGACAATTAAAGGCACCCCTAAATAAATTGAAAACACTGAAATACATTATAATTATATGACAACAACTTTAAAAACAAATTACCACGAAAGCTTTTAGACAATTATTTGGAATGACCATTGTGAAAACCAAGAGCAAAGTTTTCACCCAACAGCCAAAACCATTTCACTTACAGCATTACATTTAAAAAGTCTTTAAAAGAATTTCACATAACTAAAACCAAGTATCTCTGACTACAACAACAAAGAACCTTCTCGAACAACGTGGTAAAAGATTGCTTATATGGCCGACGGCATGCTGCTTTGTTGCCTCCTGATGTTATTTCGCGCATGCGCAGTGAGGTACGGAGGGTGGATAGCTTTGGGATGGTTTGCCCCTTTAAAGTAAGCTTCAGGAATATACATAATGTGTCTCTTCGGTTTGACGGAGCCACATTTGCCTCAGGGAACCTTTACTTCTTCTCCTTAGAGATTCTATGTAGAATATGTATTAGCTGAAGTAAAAAATTATGTTCGAAGTCAGAACACGACTGCAGATATAAGCATGTTGAATTTATTACATTTCGTAAATGAGGCTATTGAAGATGATTCGGTGAACAATTGGAAGAAGAACTGTGATCATGTACAAAATTTAGAAACTGAATATTGGAGAAAAGATGGTATTATAGAGGAATTGTGTGAACCATTGAATTTTACTGTCAGTGACAATTCGGATTCTGAATTCTCTACAAGTTTTGAGGATCCTTAATGCTGTGTCACCAAAATAAATGTAAAGGGGGAAAAAAGGTATGGCATGTCTTTAAAACTAAAATAATTTTTATGCAACCTCTTCTCATTAAATTGCTTTATTTTATTTATAGATCATTTGATTATATTAATAAATGTAATTTATTAAAGAATATTTAACAGATAAATGTTTTTCATTCAATGTCTGAAAATATTAAAAATTAACTAAGATCCATTATCTAAATTATTATTGATTTAATTGTTATCTATTAAATTATTATTAAATTAATATTATCTATTAAAATATGTATAAACTGATGATGAATTGTATTAAGACAAATAGTTAGTATTACAGTTCTTTTAATAGTTTTTCTTTGAAATGTCACGATCTGATGTTTCTATGCATTTTAATTTAATTCTGTAATTTTAAAATTTCACGGTACATCAGCTTAAAATGTATAAAGCGCAGACAAAGATTTTCTGTTGCGCAGCACTCGAAAGATAGAGCATGAAATGGAAGAACCATTTAAATCTAACCGGGCTACTGCACTCACCCCTACATCACTGATGGATATGCCCACTTCCGTCCCAAATCGGGTGTTTACATAAATCTGGAATACATGGTTGGACAGTAAGTGATTTAAAACAGTGTAATTCCAAAATCTGAATAATGTCTGTATTTGATTGTTTACTGATATTGGCAACACTGCATATGAAATTTCAAAGTTTTTCCATTCAAAATATATCATTTCCAGAGATATGCTATTTTGCCAAAACGTTACGAATATTCTAGTTCTCGTGCCATGATATTGTACATGATAGAAGATATATGATGGAAATACAATGTTAAAGTAGCTGCTGACAAAGCATTAGAATAATTATTGAGAATTAATTAAAGAGAAGTTACTTGCTTTCTTTATCACATGTTGTTGGTTCATTTATGTCTCTTTAAAATAATCATTCCAGATGAGCAGGAAGAAATTGACAATAATGTGTTGTAATCAGTAATAATACACAGCAAAATAAATGCTGTAAATAACTCAAGGAGAATGCAGAAATTAGGCAAATCCTCATTAATACCTCAGAAAGAGCATAAATTTGCAATATCATTCACAAAGTAAACTCTAAAATGCAAATCGGATAAATCTTTTTGAATCAAAGGCTGTCTGAAGTCACTGAGAACTGACCAGTAGCTGATTGTTGGAACTGCATTTATATTATGTTGCTCAGCCTTCAGAAAGATTAGATAAAATCACTCCTTGGGCTTGGATTTAAAAATGTGCTTTCTTGAAACTTCCAGAAATTTGCCAAGTTGTGAGAAATCACCAGATGTTGTGAAGGCCCTCCAGGAAAGTTTCTGCCCTTATCTAAGGTTCTGCTTAAGCTATTTTAAAAATTTAAACATTGTTTGAATTAGAATCATGAAAACTTTTTTTTACACCAAAAATAAGTGCCCATATACAAAATACTGGTCCATAGACTTAGTTATGCAAAAATACACCCTAAAATTACTCCTAAAATGCAAACAGTTAAATATATAAAACATTACATATTACAAGGATACATAAAAACAATAATATGATCAAATAAACTGAAATATTTAGGAAAATCTGCAATACTATTCAGCAGAATTTATATGAAAATGGAGACAAGCTGAGGAGAATGAATAACAATTTGATGTATTTTGAATCGAACAGCCAAATAGTGAATGACAAAAATTCAAAAATGTGTGTTTAATTGATCTGCTGTTGCTGAAAATATATTCTTTCCCAAAAGGGGCATTAGGTTGTTAGTAGTGTATTGCTTACCAAGTACCTATGAATTTATTTGCTGTACCCAAGTGCCCATTAATAATATAACCTAGCACTCATAAATTTATGTGCTGTGGTTTTGTGTTTTGTAACTGTAAAATATAGAAAAATGCTTATCGTTTTTTATATCTTACAGGGTGTGGATTTTGTAAAAGACTGAAACCAGAATATGAAGCTGCCGCCACAGAGTTAAAAGGGCATTCTGTGAGTAATTAATTATATAATACTGTGAATTAAATTAAAAAATTAATGCTTGTATTAGATAGTAAATGCTTCTGAATTTATTTATTTTGCTATTTAATTTCTTAAATTTTGAACTGATACTTATTCAGTAATTTATTTTCTGTGCAGATTTTGGCAGCAATGGATGTAAATAAGCCTGAAAATGCTGTAGTACGTCAGCATTTCAATATTACAGGATTTCCAACACTTTTATATTTTGAGTAAGTTTAATACCTGTTTGAATAAGGTTTAGAACTCCTCTTAACGACTTAATATAATGTACGTCTGACAACTCACAGTTATCTAATTAATTAACCTTTGGTTAAGACTTGACTTAATATAGTATTACCAACAGATAATTCTGTATTTTTATTTAATTTGAGTTTCTTTCTTTATATATATATTCTTTTTCCTAAGAAACATTGGAACTGCATAACACCTGAATTTATAATTATTTTTGTCAGAATTTATGTGAGTAATAGCATTTATTCTAATAAGCAATTATTCACTACTATTTACTTATTTATTTATTTTTGTTAACTTCATGTACTAGTAATTTTCTGCTCTGCTTATGAATAATTTCTGATTTTTGTCATTTTTGTTTTATGTGAGCTATGAAATTGTAAACTATTATCGATGGCTTCTAAAGATAGGTCCTCCTCACCATCATTATTAAACATCTCCCATTCTTTAACTAGCAATTCTGAAAATGCTGACTCCTCCAGATTGAATGATATTCTACGAATTACTGATAAAATTAAAGATATTCTAAACATCGGAAAAAATAGAAAACTTAATACCCAAGAACATAAAGATATTTCTGTCCATTTAACAGCTCTTCGTCAAATAGTGGCAGACCAAGAACTTACTCTAGCGAAGCACGAAGGTACAATTTCGGAACTGAGAGAGCAACTGTCTCTTCAGCGTTCAAATACTACAGTTATCTCTGAAGTGAAGGAACATTTGCAGCAACAACAACACGAAGTTAAAAAATTATTCGAAACAAAGTTTCTAGAACAAACCCCAAATTCCTACGCCGTTGCTGCCGCCAAAAACATTTCTTTGAAACAGACTCCAAAAAATCAATCCAGAGATCATATTCTACTCCTGAAACCTAAAGATTCAGAGAGAACACCTGAAGATATCAGACACCAACTAAGTTCGACACTTAATCCACAAAAACTGGGTATTCATATCAATAATATTCGTACTACTAAGTCTAATGAGCTTTTAATCGGTGTCAAAAAGAAAGCAGACTTAGAACACTTACACCGCTCAATCGTTGAAAATTCACAACTACAAGCCTCCGTAACTGTTCGTACTTCAAAACCCAAAAGTACCAAACTGATAGTGTTTAATGTACCATCTTCAGTGGCTGCTGAAGATATTAAATCGGCTTTTCTGAAAATTGCATCAAATAAGAATCTTGATATTTCGTGTTCTCCAGTTCACCGATCTGAAAATACAAATAATTGGATTGTAGAAATTTCTTCAGATTCTAGTGACTGTTTTACTTCGTCAAGAGTCTTCATTGGATTCAACTCGTGTTCCTTCCGTCCCTACATTTCACTTCCCCGTTGCGTTCATTGCCAGGGTCTTGGACATAATAGTCGAAGCTGTCAAAATCCTCCCTGCTGTTCCATCTGCGCAAAACAACATTCCCATAGAGAGTGTACCTCAAACGTAAAACTCTGTGTAAATTGTGTGCGAAGTAACCAAGAAACTGGTTCTTCGTTACCAACTGATCACGGTGCTCATGAAAGAACATGCCAGACGTACAGGAGTCAGCTCAACAAATTATTGTACCCAGACAAAGCCACAACCTCACATGTTGCCATCATCCATAACTAATAATTCTTCAGTTGATATTAACATGCAAGAGCGCAATTTAAAGAATAACGCTTCAACTCAAAATTATAACGTGGACAGTGATGTACAAAATAATCTACCCCCAACCTTGCTAAAAAACTCGATTCCATTTTCTTCAATTCATTTTCTCCAAATCAACTTACAAAGAGCAAAAACGGCTTCTGATCATCTAGCAGAATTCTTAACTCATAACCATAAAGACTTCCAAGAACCCTATTGTATCGAAATCCAAGAACCCTATTGTATCGAAGGGAAAGTAAGTAGCATTCCAACGTCTTGGAATGTCTTTCAATATTCTCCTCAGTTGCCCAATCAACATCCCAGAGCAGCTATCATCAGTTTTAATCATAGCTGGCACCCAATTCTAATTACAGCCAAAAGAGACCTAGTTACAATCAGTCTTAATAGTTCCAACTCTCAACTTCTTATTTCAAGTATTTGTGCATCTCCCTCCGAGGATATTTCTCCTTTGCTTCATGATTTAGAATCCATCTTGTTTTCCTTCCGAAGTCCACACATAATTTGTGGAGATTTCAACTCACACAATCAGCTTTGGGGCTACAATTCCACAAGTCCAAGAGGAAGGTCCCTTGAGGAATTCTTCAATTCGCATAATCTTGTCATTCATAACCAAGCCTCGGATTTACCTTCTTTCGAAACAATGTATGGGAGAGGGTGGCCAGATCTCGTAGTTACTTCCCATCACCTAATTAATTCGATTTCAAATCGCAAAATTGAAGAAGACAACTCTCACTCAGATCATAAATATATTACTTTTGAAATCAAAGAGAACTCAGAATCAGTTTTAATGAAACATTTTAAAATTACTAAAAAGAAAGAAAAGAACTTTATTAAAATTCAACAATCCGCATTTCCAATGACTTCTTCCTTCCAACTAAGTGCAACAAAAGAAGATCTAAATAAAGCTACAGAAGATTTTATAAAAAAAATCCAAGAAATATGTGAAAATACCTTTCCAATACGATCTGCAAAACCTTACTTGCATATAAATTGGTGGACTAAAGAGTTACGCACTCAAAAGCATAAGGCGAGAGCACTGAAACGGAAAATGAAATCGATTACTGACGATGAATTAAGACACCAAGCCTGGCTCAAATTCAAAAAAGAAAATGCAAACTACAAAAAGATGATTCTCGAATCTAAATTAAAATGCTGGCACAAATATTGTTCAAACAATAAAGAAATTTATGGCACCTTATACAAGATCGCCAGTAGTAAAATATTTAAACCGTCACAAATCCAACTTCCCTCAAATTTGCTTTCAAGTTCTGCTGAAATTCAGGATGCCACTCTCTCAACCCTAAATGAGATTCTTGACTCTGTCTTTCTAAAAGATGATCCAGCTGAAGATTCGCCTACTCAAACCAGAATCCATAACTGCGATGACATTCCACAAACAGACAACGATATTCCGTTCTCAAAACAAGAAATAAAGCAAATAATTAAAAACCTAACTTTAAAAAAGGCACCAGGCTCAGATGGCATCGATAATCACATTATAAAATTAATCCATCAAGCCCATCCTGACATAATCTGTAGTTTTTGCAATCGATGTATAGAACTCTCTACCTTTCCTGATTGCCTGAAAATTGGTAATATAATACTCTTCAATAAGAAGAATAAAAGCTCCGATGAACCTAAATCTTATCGTCCGATAAGTCTTCTCCCAGCCCTGGGAAAAGTTTTGGAAAGATGTCTTATTGGTCGTCTAAAATTTCATGTTTACAGCAAAAACTTAATAAGCAATAACCAGTTTGGATTTCGAAGCCTACTTTCAACAAGTCATGCAATTAATGCAGCTCTTGAACAAGTCAAACAATAAAATCAACCAACTTCATTCTGCAGTAATATGTCTCGACTTAAAATCAGCTTTTGATTCTTTATGGTGGCCAGCAGTTTTACAAGCGCTGCGTTCCTTTAAGTGCCCTCAAAATTTATTTCTAATTATTCAAGATTACTTCAGAAACAGAAAAAGTATGATTCTTTACAACAACACTGAAATTGTGCGTAATCAAGTCCGAGGATGTCCTCAGGGGTCTTGCATGAGTGCAGATCTCTGGAATATCAGCTTCAACAACATCATTGCCTATCCATGGCCAGATCACTCAAAAATTGTAGCTTTTGCAGATGATGTAGCTTTTATTACAAGTGGCCGCACCAGACATTTTACAGAATAATTGCAACGAAACACTCCAGTTATTTAACCAACTTTGCAAAATTCAAAAACTACAAATTTCACATAGTAAGTCCCAAGTCTTAGTGATCCATAAACCAGGACAAAATATAACTAAAGCTTTAGCTCTAAAAATTGACAATCAAAAGATCAAATCTGTGAACACAATCAAGTACCTCGGTTTAACAATCGACAAGAAATTCTCCTGGATTCCTCATCTACAAAATATTAAACTTCGTACAACATCAATAGCTAACTGCCTACGACGTATGCATGGATATAACTGGGGCTTAAATCCGCATATAACACGTATTCTTCTAAAAACAGTCATCTCAAAAATGGTAAATTACGGAGCCGGAATTTGGGCACAACCAATGACAGTAAGAAAGATTAAATATTTAAATTCAATTCAAAGGCCTTTTACTCTTTGCATTACTCGGGCGTATCACACAACTTCAAATATAGCACTTGATACTCTAGCTGGTACTCTTCCGTTATCAATCATTGCAGAAATGGAATGCACCTATACGAAAGTTCTCCAACTTAACCAAGCCGCAGAATTCAACAACCAAACCTTTTGGCCATCCAACTATGAAAAGAAAATTAACCCCAATCTTATCCATCCAGCGCTTCGCTTCAGCAAAATAATATTCACCACGTCTGAAGAAAATTCAAGTTCATCTCCAATTGCTTATACTGATGGATCAAAAATTGAAGGAAAAGTTGGTTCCGCAGTCTTTTTTCAAATTACCCCCTCAAACATCATCAAATGGAAAGGCCATCTCCATAATAATAATAGTGTTTTCCAAGCGGAATTGTCAGCTATAAAAGCAGCGATTGAAATAGCCATTCTCAAAAATCTCAATGAATTTAGCATAAAATCTGACTCCCAAGCAGCTATTCTAGCTATTAAAAATCCCTTATCTTCCTCTCCATTGATATCCGACATAAATTCTCTTCTTGGAAAAATCCCAAACTACAAAATTCAAATCTCATGGATCAAAGGACATAGTGGCCATTTTGGTAATGATCAGGCAGATGAATTAGCCAAAGAAGCAGCTATTAATCAAGATGGTACTGAAATCATCATTCCGTGGCCTCGCTCGAATTTCAAGTACCAACTAAAACAACTTGCTTCAAAATCTTGGCAAGATTTGTGGAACAATGCTCCACAGGGAAGACGCACATATAACTTGATGCCCAATGTAAGCTTAGCATCTCTGAACTCGAATCCTTCCCTAAATTACTTTATAACAGGACATGGACCCTTCCCCACATATTTCTACGCAAGAAATTTGGCAAACTCTGACATCTGCATATGTGGGGAACAGGGAACTCCTGATCACTACGTTTTCTCATGCCCCTTAACTGAGGATATTCACATAAAATTCCCAAGAACTAACCTCCTGGCATTCCAAAGATTTTTAATTAAAGATAAACATCAATATCCAAAGTTTCAGAAAATTATGCAACGACTCTCTTCCTACGGCGTAGATCTCTGTCAAGTGTAAATCCACATACAGTTTAAACTTAGTGAACTTTTACTTGCTGTAATTATGGACAAAATGGATCCGCTCGTGAACTGAACTTTATAAACTGCAATAAACCAATATATCTGAAATAACCCATGGACACCTACCTCTTTAGCATTATTATAACAATTCATTTAACATTGTGTTGCCAGTACTAATTATAATTATCTCATTATGTTTATTTGTTTATTAATTATGTTTATCTCCTATTTTTGTTGCACCAAATCAGATGTTCAATTTATCTTGTGAATCTCAAATTGTATTCCTACTATTTTGTAATCTACTTATGCCCTACACCATTATTTTTAATAAATACTGGATGCGGGGCGTACTGTGGAATTGCACGATGTACCATAATAGGCAAACTTAGACCTTTTGAAAAGCTTCAGTTTAAGCAAATTCTTATAAAACTTGCAATTACCCCCCCTTTTTTTTTTCTCAAAGAGTTAGTATGGGAAGGCATTACCAGTTGACCTATGGTACATCGCTGGTGTCCCCCATACTTTTACCTTTACCTTTACCTTTACCTTATGTACTTATATATGTTATGCATATTTAAGTACTATTAAGTAAGTATATTTATTACTAAGTAAGTATATTTATTACTAGGTAAGTATATTTATTACTAAGTAAGTTATTTAAGTAAGTATATTTAAGTAAGTATATTAAGCTATTTGGGATATGGGGCCCCGTATAAGTTTGTTATAGTATATTTTAACATTATTTATACCGTGTTTTAATGGTTTGGGGGGGGCTCTAAGCTATAGCTTGTGTAGCTTATACATAAATTTGACCCTATTCACAACAAGTAAAATTTAACTTTTGTTCTGTTATTGAAAGAGGAGGAGGATGTACATTGGTGTGCAAAATTAAAATTGCAAACATAAAACATGATATCTTGAAAAGTGTTTGGTAATGAAATATTTGCAGAGATGCCCAATGCTATGAGACTATCAATAGTAATCTAACAAAATAAACAGAGGTAAATATTTATTATGATTAACTCGTGATACTTCATATTTCTAGAATGGTCCAGCTGATAAGGAGTGTGGCCACCAACTTAGATGCTTCACAAGAGGCCCATATATTGCAAATGAAGTTGCTGATCATAGCTAATGGCTACATATCACATTCTTATAAATACAATAATTTTAGCAATTGGAAAGTTCTGGATTTCTTGCCAGCATTGGACATTGGCTCTTCCTAGAGTATCCTATTTATGTTTTAAAGAATTGAGGTTCAGTGACTTTGTTGACCATGCTATATGGCATGCGACGGAGGATGTGGGCTCCGCCCCTCTACCAATACGGTTAATCGCCACGTCCACCTTTATCTAGATAATCATACATGGTAATTGTGCTAATACACTAATACATAAACATACATACAAATTTGGTACTTAATACAGTGACGTTAAAGCTAATTAATGGTAGACACTAGATAATACATTGCCATGTTACAAGGTGTATGCAAAAGCATGGATACGGTAGCATATATACATAACATGTGTACTCATATGTTGAGTACACTATGATTCTTTGAAGCATTATCATTAGATACACAAGAAATGTACATACTGAAATTTTAGGTGTGCAATGTCATGCTGGAATAAGTAATTAGTACAGTGAATTAAAAGTTAGACCCTAGATTAGTACTGTGTGGTACAGTGTCTTGCTACTGGATTATTTGTGCTGTTTCCTAAGTATATTAACCAATGTACAAAGATATTAAAACATGTGTATTAGGTACACAGTAATCAGTGGGTACCCAAGCATTAGGTAAGTGCTACTTTAACATGCATTAACAATAGGTACTTAATACAATGCTGAACAGATAATTGGTGCAATTAATTTTAGAGTGGGACCCTAGTTTGATTTTTCGATACAGTGCCGTGTTAGAGAATAAAACGTGCAGATGCATAGTTACATTATCATATATACAGAATATAAATTCATATACATATATACAGAATATAAATTCATATACATATATACAGACATTTTAGTACAGACACATTAAGTACATGATTATTCAGTGCGTTATAGTAATAATATATTAACTATACAGTGCCAAGATATGTGATAATACTAGTAGATACATGGGTACAATTACGTATAAACAAGGACATACAGACACAATTACATATGGACAAAAGCGTATATACGCTTATATTTGGTACATGATATTCATTGGTGATATAAACATTTGGTACTTACTTCATATACTTACGTAAACTCTAGATCCATAAAATAATGTTATAACTAGTAATAGGTGCTTATTAATTTCATAATAGGACACTAGGTTGATATTTTGCCTTATTGTGTCACATTACATAGAAATATATGCGGGTGCATGGGTACAGCTTCCTATTTACAATGCTATACTGTACCTACCTATTTGCAATACTTATATCATTCGATTTCATAATCAATAGGTACATGACACGTTTATGTACATGAGCAAATGGTACATTGTAGAGTGCCATTGAGGATACAAAATTGATGCAATTATAGTATTTTAAAAATAATGCATTTATACGCAATTATAAGGTGATAATTGTCATTGGGTACATATACATTAAGCGCATAATACATATACATATTCATATATTAGTTTCTTAATACAGTGCTAGGGCAAGTAATTGGTGCTGTAATTTTTACGTGTTACATGATGCTGTATGCGATTGGATGGATAAACTAATATATATGCTACTATACATATACACAATTATTAGGCACATAATAATCACTAGATTCTCAGACATTAGGTACATTGTATACATATATATATATAAACAGATGGTTCATAATGCAGTGCTATAGAAAGTAATAAATGCAGTTAATTTTATAGCAAGATTCTAGTTTAACACGATGCGAAACAGCTTCATGTTACACAATGTGAAATACTGGTGCATGAATAGTAATGTTTGTACTTGTTAATATATATATATATATATATATATATATAACTATACAAATATTAGGTGTATAATTAACATAAGATACATAATTATTAGGCGCATTATGCATATACGTACATAATACATAAGATACGTAGTACAATGCTAGAACAATTCATTGGTGCTGTTAGTTTTAGTGCAAGATCCTAGTTTAACGCTGTGCGGTACAGTGCCATGCTACAGGATATGCGCGGAGCCATGGATTAAGTTATATACATACTAAAACTTGTATACACAATTATTAGGTATGGAGTAATCATTGGATTTATAAGCATTATATGCCTGGTACATATACAGATGATACATAATACGATGCTATAGAAGTTAGCTGATGCAATGGATTTTTTAGAATTAAGACTCTAGATTAACACTATGCGATAAAGTGTCATGTTTGCGTGATGTTATATTCGGATGCATGGTTACATTATCATATATATGAGGATATATATACATAATATAAGGCACATAGTAATCATTGGGCTCACAATCTTAATGCACATAGTACCTTAGTCTCGTAAGCATTATACATAAATATACTTAGACTTGAAAGTACGTAATGAGGTGCAATTGGTGCTATTAATTTGATGATGCTAAATAATATTAATACAATAATACAGATAATGATCAATACAGTAACATTTATATTAGAACATATATATACAAATACAAGGTGCATAATTAACATTGAGTATAAAATCATTGGGTACATTATACATTTACATACATAAAACATAACTACATGGTAATGGTACTTAAGAAGATATATTTATAAACAGGTACAGATGGTCCTTATTTACATATTGCGGTACAGGTAATAGACATAATTTGGTTGGTTGGCATAATGCAAATTGATTAAATAGTAGATTCTTACTATATTACTAGGAGTGTTGGATACACCTTACGATAATTCACAGCTATTCTGTGGTGTTGGTAGTTGGTGCTAAACACTGAATTACTATTCGTCTATATGGCTGACTAAGTATGGCACAGGTCTGTGTCAAGGTCGGCCAGTTTATCCATTAAAAGCCTTATTTTTCTAACCAAGTGCCTCTGTTTTATCAAAAACTTACAGAAGGCTTGTCGATTGGTCGACGGAAGGTTGATGTGTAGCCCTTCTGTAAGGGGACAGGAGGTCACATACTGCTCCGGAGAGCCACTCTGTCCACAGGCGCACTGGCTAGTGTGACTTATTCTGCGTTTGTTAAAGTACTTATTTGCAAAATTTTTGGTTGTGTCCACATAGCTGACATGGTAAGAAGTCCGTCGGCCGGTATCGCTGTTATCCCATGTCTGCTGCCATTTCTCGATTGCCTTTAAGCACAGTGTTCTTTTTAGGTAAGATACTGGCCATGGGATGTTGATTTGTTGAGTTGTTGGTACTGTGGCAGCTTCTTTGGCCAGATGGTCAGCCAACTCATTGCCATAGTGGCCAGCATGCACTTTGATCCATTCAAGTCTTGTATGGAGTTAGGAATTTTTTCGCAGATCTTCCTGTATTCCCTGAATAATACTGGATGGGTGGTCAGGGTTTCCTATTGCATATAGTGAAGAAAGACTGTCTGTCTTTATTGTAGCGTTACGGGAGTGGTGAGATTGCAGGTAGCGGATTGCTTGTGCAATTGCCACTGCTTCTTCCTGAAAAATGCTATTAAATTGCCTTAGTTGACCCTTCCATTGATCTATGACTGTTTCTTGCAGCATGACCACATAGGCACTTTTTTCATCTATGTTCGACCCGTTCATGAAGATGGTAATCTGTGCTGGACAGTGGGCCATAGTGGGATTGGTAATTAGGCTTATTCCGGTGCCTTTGGCTGCTGGATGGATTTTCAGAGGGCAGCATTTAACTTCATAGTCCTCTGGATTAAAATATTCTTTGTCAAAGGTGACAGGTCTTTTAAGCTGCAGGACGATTTGTCTTGCTGCCACCTCTTCGACACGGATGTGTAGGGAAAGGAGGCTAGCCAGTACGTTGATCCCGTCTGAAGAGGTTGTGCGATAGGATCTGGTGATACCCAATGCAAATTGTCTTTGAATGGTAGAAAGGTGTTTAATTTTCCTGCTTTGCATTGGGTGAGCCCATACTGCTGCTGCATAGGTGACTATCTTTTCCACCACTGTGGTGAAGAGGACCTTCTGAATATGGGGATTGAGGTCCCATTTGTGGCCATGAAATAATCACATTTGCTTTGCTATTGTCACTGTTCTAATTTTGGTATCCTGGATGTGTGGTATCCAGGTCATCTTGTGGTCGAATGTAAGGCCCAGATATTTTAGTTGATTGATTATTTGTATCCTCTGATTGTTGTTCTTAATGGTTGGTCTTCTTGCGAGAGAACCTCCCTTTTTAGGTATTAATAACACTTTGGATTTGTGCTCTGCAATTTTCAGTTTAAGGTTGTCACATAGGGCGTAGAATTGTTGGCACACTTCGTTACAGTGAGTCTAATTCTCTTCATGTTCGACCTTTCACTATTAGTGCTGCGTCGTCTGCGTACACATCTTTGTGTGCGCTGGCCATGTAGCTGTTAGAACTTCATTGAAAGTTAGATTCCACAGGTGTGGACCAGCACACGACCCTTGCGGATAGCCTGTTGTCTGTTCCTGTTCTGTTATGCCTGCATTGTGAACTGCTGGTAGTCTTCTATCCTGTAGATAGTTGCTTAGCATCTTGTACAGGTTGCTCGGACATTTTGCCTTCCGCAGAGCCTGTTTGATAGCCGGCCACCATAACCTTGAGATCGATGCTTATTATGGCAGTGTGGTGGCCGCTATATCGGTTCTCTAAAATTGCTTCTCTAATGTCGAAGAGTGCGTGGACTGTAGAAGTGCCCGTCCTAAACCCGTATTGTCTCGAGCTTAAGAATCCGTGCGTGTGCAAATGGTTCCATAGCCTGTTCATGATAATCCTTTCTAGTACCTTGTACATTGCCGATAAGAGACAGATAGGATGAAAAGATGTGGCCTCGGCTAACAGTTTCTTTTTCAGAAATAAAATAGCCTGCCCTATCTTCTAGCGTTTTCGGAATATACCTGCTGCCAGGAGCTTGTTGAAATAGTCAACGAAGAATTTAGGATGCGTTTTGATCGTTGCTTTGGTGAATGCATAGTCCATCCCATCGGGCCCAGGGGCTTTCTTGCGCGGCAGAGTTGCAAAAACTTTTTGAAGTTCATTAATTGTAATAGCTGGGTTTGTTGGGGTGTCCAGTGTGGTTGTTATTGTTCTGAGAAGAGCTTGTTCTGCTATGTCCTGCAGTGCATCGTCTTTGCAGAAAACTGCGTTTAGGACCATCTGTAGGGTGTCTGCTGTGTACTCCTGACTGTTGGTGATTGAAAGAGGGGATCTGTAGCTGCGAAGGTTTAAAAATTTTACCGGTAGCTATTTTGGGGTGAATACCATACGTTTTTTTTGCTTGGGTGCAGAATTCCCTCCAGAAGGTAATCTTAGCCTGAATAATCATCTTTTTGTATCGCGCCCGCTCCCGTTGAAATATGGTAAGGGTGTTGGACTCTATCTCCAACCGTCTTTCGCTTTTGTGTTTTCTTCGCAGGGCTCTGCACTTTTGTTGCTGTGTTCTGAGCGCACTCGACCACCAGTTAATGCCTTGGAGTCTCTTAGGTTTTCTAAGAGGGAGATTTTTGTTACATATGGGGATGCAAAACCAGAGTTTAAAGTTATAAAAACATATAGCAGAAATAGCAAGCAATAGAAGCTCCTTAAGATTATGTACTGTGCAAACATAGAAGACAAAAGTTTTAAACTTAACCAATTTATTAACAATATATATCAAAAAATAAAAATACAATAAATAAATTTGATCAATATCAGAAACTTAAAGAGTGTAACATAATCATTGTTAAAAATTATGCTTAGTTTATTCATTAACCCCAAGGGTTTTTCCTTTAAAGAATATTACACTATTAATGATACAGTAAATATATTACCTGATCTATGACTACTGACATTCAATACGTGAAAAACATATCACAGAACAAAACTACGTGATTAATTTGAATTTCACTTCACTATAAAGGTCTATGCTTTTGGCCAAGAAGGCACCTGAAAAATTATAACTTGAATGCAGTTGAACTAGTAAAAGCCGCTCACTGTAATTGCTCACCGGAAATCACAACTTAAGATTTGACGCTGCTTAATCATGAAACAGGATGCCGCCCATGGCAGTTGCTCACCGGAAATCACAGCTTGGAAAAACACTTGTATTAAAGATGCCGCCTTCAGCAGTTGCTCACTGGAAACCACAACCTGAAATTTGACGTCGCTTAACTTTGGAAACTGGACGCCGCCCACGGCAGTTGATCACAGGGAACCACAACTTGAAATTTATTGCTGCCGAACCATGGAAACAGGATACCGCCCATGGCAGTTGCTCACATCGTTGTCGCTTTGCAGAATCAGGAAAAACCATCATGGCTCGGAACCACGGTACTTATCGCTGGACGACACGCATAGTCTATAACTATAATTCCAATGAGCACATCAGGAGCAATGGAAACAGGAACAAGAAGGACTAAGCCAGAGCGATGTGAGATACTTATACATGAAGTAGACATGTCGTCATCTCACGGCAGTCAATCAGCTTTCGGCACGACTCAGCTTTCCAGATGACGTAACATCGAGTTTCGTTTTTGCATCTTAATTAGGCTATAACAGTCCGTTCTTAATACAAATAGTGGCAGTGGAAAAGAAGTAGAAGTAATTGCTATATCCTTTTAAAATAAGAAATAAACCTTATGTAAAAATTAGAATTATTTCAAGGAGATGATGCAGGAAAAGGGTTACAATAGGTCATATTTTCAACATATGGCTTGCATTGTTTCTTGTAATGTTACGGAAAAGTCTTCTAATTCTGCTGCCGTGTTAGCTAGTTGGAGTGAAGGTTCGAGGCGCATTAGCTGCACTTTAATTTTCTTCGTAAAAGTTATTAATTTCCGGCCAGGAAGGTTATAGTGTTTGATCTTGGACATGGAGGTGGTTTGCGATATAGAGAAGGTAATGAACTTGTGATCACTGAGGCTCTCTTCTTCTTCGACTTTCCAGGCCTGCAAAAGAGGTGCTATGTGCAGAGTGGTCAGAGTGATGTCTGGCCATCCCTGTGCAAAGACCCTGTCAAAGGATGGCAGTGCATCTGCTGTATTCTGGACTATTACATTCTGCTGTATTACATGAGGATATGAAGTCCTCTCTTTCCCTTTCGGGTCTGTAGTTCGATATCCCCAGGCCGTATTATGTGAATTGAAATCGCCTGCAATGATCATATTTGGGATTTAAAATCGATGCACGATACTTTGGATGAATCTTATTGTCGGGCCAAAATCCGCTGTTGGAGGAGAATAGATTGACGCTAAGGTAACAGAGAAGGAATGTACTTCTAAGAGCACTGCTACATGATCTTGATTGAGTGAGATAGATGTTGGAGACTAGTGCAGATTACAGCTTATTATTATAGCTCTTGGTGGATGGTCGTGATTGGAACTTACAATGGAAAGCCTGCTGCTGTGGATATATGGTGCTTGACCTATGATAAAGTCTATTTTATTATCAATTGCAAATTGAACTATCTGAGCGACCACAGCCCTGGCTCACTGCATATTGATGTGTAGAAATCTGATGGGTTCTTCGTTTGAGTTAAACACTGTGTTTATCTGAATGTTTTGTGCCTGTTGACTTTCGCAATTACATGGTGTGTTGTTGCTATTAATATTGGGTGATGCTGCGGATGTAGGCAGCTGCTCGCTGGTATTCTGCGCATTCAGTTTTGTAGTTTGGGTGCCTACAGTCGTGCATGGTTCCATGTCTATTGTTTACATCACGGCAGTTAATACATTCTGACTTTTTTGCAGTTTTTGTCATTGTGTGGTCCGGCAAAGTAGGCACAGAAGTTCTTCTTGCATGTGCATTTATTCTGCGTATATCTGAGCTGCTGGCACTTGTAACAGCGACGGATGCCCAAAGACTCTGTGATTGCATGTGCGTGCCAGCCTGTGAAAATTCGTCTTGCCCTAAGGACTGCCGGGAGGATGGACGGTTCGCACTCCAGGACCCATTTGACTCGCTTTGGGTTCCATTCTCGGAGTCTGAAGAGCACTTTGATGCCTTTGGATGGGATATCTGCTGTTGCAGCGATTTCCCCGTTGAGTTCCTTGGGCATGAATTTGTCTGGGATGTTATGAACTGTGAAGCGTGGTTTTCTTCTTTGCCATCTTTGCAGCTCAATCTCTAGGCTGGCATTTTGTAATTTCTCTTCTAATTGATTTATGTCTTTAGTTGATTTGCAAAAGACATCTAATTCTCCTTTCGATGTTGAGGAGATATGCTCCACCGCAATTTGTAGGCTGCTAATCAGGGCTTTTTCTTGGAGCTCTTTCCTGAGTTGTACTTCTGTCTTCTTACCAGTAGGCTTTATTATTAAAATAGGCCTCTGTGTTAGTTTTACTACTTCTGCAAAAGAGCGGGGGGGGGGGGTGGCTCCTGTATAATTGCTGATGTTGCTGTGTCAGAAACTGATGCACTCAGTGTAGGAAGATCACTTGAGGCTGTAGAGTACTGTGCGCATGCTGCTTCGCAACAGACGAAGGTGGATGTGTTGACACCAATTTCAATTGTCTCAGGCTTCAGTGTGTATTCCGGGCCTTCTAGAGCTAGCCTCTGTAGAACTTCTAACAACTTTTGTATGCGTACCCTTACGTCGTTTGGCAAGATGTACTTGTTTGTTCCTTCTGGATGTTCCCGAGGCCTGTCTGATGTCTTCTGCTAGTGCTACGATTTTCTCTGCGTGTGTCCGATCTGAAGAAAGTAAGGCAAAAGGGTCTAGTATGCCATTGACAGGGGTATGGTCTTCTTCAGTTGGTACAGTAGATTTTTGTTGCATGGCAAGGGGCACTATTCAATATTGCAACACTATTCAAAATTGATGTCACACAACACTTTTTCTTAACACACTAATTCACGAATATGATAAAGAGGTATGCAATTGTGTTTGAAAATGCAGTTACTTGCACAGTTCAGTAATACAGGGAATATTATCAAGATAACAGTACTGAAAACAATAGGTCAATAGTTCAAAGTTCATTACAGGGTATTACTGTATTAAAGTTCAGTCAGTGTCACAGATAGGAGTAACTCAGTTCAGTGAGAAATATTTTACACTATGGACTATTAAAAACTTAGTGTAAAAGCTGTCACAGTAAATAACGAACTTGTTGCTTTGATGCAGATTCTAATGTGTGTGACATACACTATATTAAAATAGCAGTACAGATAACAGTGCAGAAACTGGATACTGGTGTATTTCTGTACTGTGAGTAAGTAATTAAATTATATATATGCATATAAGTAATGATGCCCGTAAGAGTTAACACAGAGCAGGCAAATGTGTGTTTGACGCAAAAATGAATTGATACTAATTAACGAGGTCTAATGCTAATTAAATGAACCTTATCCTAGTAGAGACATATTTAAACAGTAAAATAACCTATAAAATCATAAGCAAATAGTAACATAAGCAAGTAGTATCATATGCAAGTAGTATTGTTGTAATTATGTACGAGTCCAAAGTTCCTTGGAAAACCTTCTGTTGATTATTAATTAGCGTTATTAGGTAATTAAAAGTGAGAATAATGAACTATTGAAGAAGTTATACGAACTATAACTTCATCTGTGCAAAACATCATGGTAATCCAATAGGCACAATAGCTGAAGAATAACACACTAATCACAGAGCTGCACTAATTACACTGTACGGAGAAACACTTGGAGAACTGAATAATATAAACACTGGTAGTTGAGGCACGATTCTCTTAGGCACTTAATGTAGCTTACACCATTGAAGTAATCGGACAAACGTAAATTGATGTATGGAAATATGCAAATTTATTCACTATGCTATACATAGCTGTCACTTATCACGGAATTTACTAAGTCTGAAAAATTGCAGATAAAAAATAATATCTTCTGAACTAATTGTCCAAATTTCACCAAATTTTGAAATGTCACTCTCTTAGTGACTGGAACAATGATGCTGGAACTGAAGTAGTTGCTTAATTATTTCCCGTGCATTCCCTGAAGAAACAATGCTCCACTTGCCAATATTCACCCTTTGTTAGTAGAATGGGAATCGGAAGCTACATACGCTATATGGCAGAAAATCCTCAACCATTTGGAGATCTGTGTGGCCTCAAATTATCATCCATAAAAATAGTCATTTTCAAGAGCTCCTCAGAAAAGCCTTACGCAAGGATCAAGAACCTCATCGCTATAATGCTTTGCCCGCATCAAAGTCATGCTGTGGTATATGGCCATTCACTATGATCCTACCCCACTCATTCTCACCAAAGTGGTCAATTTCAATATATTGTAGTGACAATAGTGGGTCTCATGTTACCATTAGAAGATGCATTTATCGAAAATCATTCTGAGCTTTGAATTGACTCTTCATTGAGGAGAACATGGTTTCAATTTTGTTGTACCTAAGAATGGTGAACTTAGCCCCACAAAAGAAAGTGCCGTTCTGTAGTCTATTAAGGAAGGCCCATAATCGCTGGTTGCCAGGGGTTCTGCAAGGTATCTGCATATAGTTTATCTGGAAAACTAATCCAGCAGTAAGGTCCTGGAAGAGCTACCCGTTGTCTAAGATGTTAATAAGTCTGGTTTCATTGACTTCAAGAAATCACAGTTTAGATATGGGGTGTACCATTTTCCAGTTTGGTGCAAATTCCTCTTTTCAATGTCAGTGCTCTTTTTGAAAGAAGAAAATAATATGAATGTATCCAACTGTATGAATATTTTCTTTGAGAAATTCCACTTTTACTAAAGACATAAATTAGTACCTTTTTAGGGTTAGTGAATGAAATCTAAAGATCATTTTCATTATTATGAAAAGAGAAGAAAAGGAAAATATGTATTAATGTTTTTTTCTGCTATGGTTGCTGTAAATAATACAGGTTACATATGGCATGCTGGTAAATTATGACTAATACTGGCATACGATTTTAAGGCAGTTTTTATAACAGGATGTTTTGTTTAAGGAGGTTTTGATTGACCACAAAGAAATAGATGTATGGAAAAAAAAGTGTTTCACTCTCATTAGCCAAGAATGCTGTAGTGAACTCAATCTTAAGGTGACCACCTGTTTCATGATTTTGCATGGGTTTCATCTTTTGAGGGAATGATTGTTTTAAAGAAGTGATATTCAGTACTAGTATTTATTTATATTCTCAGAAATGCTGATCACTCAGAGAGATGGCTTCTATGAAAGGTATTGTATCTTACAACAGAAGGAATACAATAAATTCCAGCCTTAAAAATTTATTCACATAGACATCAAAACTGCAAACATAAGGGTTTTATGGATAGGAATGACAATATAATATTAATATTCTGTCATTGCCCATACTTTTTACTTTCTTGTATGAAGTAAAAAGGAAGTATTGTAATCGTGAAAAGTTTCAGGCAGCATATTTCAACGAAAATATCCATTTTGACTGCTATCAAATGCAATTTAATGATGTTTTTGTGTGACATCTGTATGTAAGAACAGAATAAAAGACTCTTTTCCTCCAAAAATATTATAAAACTGCTTTAAAATGAATTCTGAAGAGAATTTTTTGTGGTGTCGCATGTATTTCGCATAACTGAAATACGAGTAGCCTCAGAACGTTGAAATTTTGTATATAAAACTGCTATGACATGTAGATGTGCACCTGATATTTTGGTTGCAAACGACCACACCAAACGTATATAGTCAAAAGTCGTTAAATCGGACACCCATAATCTGGAATGATCTGTAATCTGGACCTCAAAGCCACAAACTTTCTGCGCATGTGTCGCGTTGACACATGTGCATAGGCGTTTATGCATGCACGTAAGATTTTTATGGCTGCGAATATGCGTGTGCACATGCGCATAATACATTTACGTACACGTTTAATGTATAACAGACAGTATAAGCTAAGCTAAAATTATCTAATTCAGTTAATGTTGCAGATTGCGTTGTTCCTTAATCTTCGAATTGGATCCGGCTTATTATTTCTTGCAAACTGTTAGAGCAATTTTATAAAAGTAAGCTTGAACTTTTGATTATGTCAAATAGAACTTCCGATATATATTTACTAATATGTAAAGGATCTACAAAGCAAAAGTATGTTTCAAAGTCCATTAAACAAAAAGTGGAATTGCTGCAAAAAATGGATAAAGGCATATCCTTTGTTTCTCTAACCATTCCGAAATCTGTTTATCAATTTCACGCTGCTCTGCGGCCGGGGGGGGGGACTTTTCAGTTGTGGTGATTAAAACTGCATTGAATATATATTATTTCTGTTTATATGGACTTGTGCATTTACTGTATAATTTATTTCAAGGTCATTTAATATTTTAAAAATGTTTGGTATATTATATAATATTTTCTCAACTTTTGTTATTTAAATTAATGGTAATTGATATTCTACTATATGCCAGAAGGTTTCACAGAAATGTTATATTTTCAATATATATATATACATAAATTCTAAACAGATTTTTCTATACAGATTTTATAGTTTTTACTTCTATAGAAGTCTAAAAAGTACTAATTTAAAATATAATTAAAATACTGCCTAAAATTTTTTCTTATAATAATTTGTAGTTTTAATTGAATTTCTGTTCCTTGGAGATGGTATATGAATAAGTTTTTAAAATTTTATATATACACAGGTGTGCAAAAATTAAGGACGAGATGGTTTTTTCAATATAACTTTGTACAAAAGCTTTCCAAATCAACACATTTAATACCGTAAGATCCCCAATACGTAAGGACATGAGTAATGTAAGCAACACTTACTAAAAGAGAAATCAAAGGCATAAAAAGAAGCTTTATTGAAAAAGTAGCATGGAGTGCAATGCGACTGAAGGCCGAAACATCCCTGTGATGGGTGTCCAGCAAGAAACATCCGGTCTTTAATAGGGGATATGATCTCCCCTGACTGCCTAGGCAGGTTTCACAGCGTCTGCCCATGCTGAGAATGAGGGTGTCAATGAGTTGTTGAGGCATTGCTGCCCATTCGTCTTGCAGCGCCAATCGAAGCTTCGGAATCGTTACTGGTGGTAAGGTATGAGCTGCCAAGCGTCTGCCTAGAAAATCCCATACATGCTCGATGGGATTGAGATATGGAGATCGTGCCAGCCAATCCATACATTCAATATCCTCACATTCTAAGAGCTGTTCGGCAGCTACTGTGCGATGACATGGTGCATTGTCGTCCATGAAAAGGAACTGCGGACCCATAGCGCCTCTAAAAAGACGCACATATGGAAGAAGAATCTTGTTACAATAACGGGTCCCGTTGACTGAACCTGCATCGAAGATGTGAAGGTCTGTACGACTACCAAGCATGATGCCTCCCCAAACGAGAACACCGCCACCTCCATACCTGTCCCTTTCAATGATGTTCGAGGGATGATTGTGGCTTCCCCGCTCTCTCCAGATGAGTATGCGATGAGAATCGCTACTCAGACTGAATCTGCTCTCATCTGTAATGAGTACTCGTCCCCATTCATTGTCTCTCCAATTCTGGTGTTCCCGGCACTACAGAGAACGCCTTCTCCAATGGGCAGGCGTTAGAGGTACACACCGTACAGAGCATTGTGCAAACAGACCACCACCGTGCAGTCTTCTGGCCATGTTAAAACGCGATATCGGTCGTCCAGTCGCCTGTGTTGTGTGTCTAGCGATTTCTCCCGCTGTCTGCCGCCTGTTTCTTCTGGCCTGTAAGGCAATATACCGGTCATCTGCGGGTGTGGTTCCTTGTGGACGACCACCACTAAACCCCCGGATAGCTGTTCCTGTAGTTTGAAATTGTCTCCAAAGTCGTGAAACGATGCTGTGAGCAATTCCGAACTCTGCAGCCACACTTGTCACACTGCGGCCTTCCTCCAACTTCCCAATGATTCGACCTCGAGTAAAAGCATCCAGATGTCGTCTAACAGATTGATTATTCGCCATTTCTCGCTGAGGCAACAACTCAGTGTGATTTTAACTGCTATACGATGTGCAATCTCTTTGCCAGAAATATTGATCTTACACCGACAACATGCTTTATACTACTCATACACTCCCCCATTACGTCTACCTGCATATCTGCGCATGTGCTACCATACATCACCTTACTTAATCTCCTGATTGCTCTTTCTGTCCGCTCTGCCTCTTCGTTCAGCTGATATGCTAATTTTTCGACTTCGTCCAT
This sequence comes from Stegodyphus dumicola, assembly GCF_044657685.1. Classification (NCBI taxonomy): domain Eukaryota; kingdom Metazoa; phylum Arthropoda; class Arachnida; order Araneae; family Eresidae; genus Stegodyphus; species Stegodyphus dumicola. The sequence goes on from NC_140779.1 coordinate 65,761,876, forward strand.
AATTTTTGCACACCAGTGTATACAGACACCTGCATTTTTATTTTAACTGACTTATATGTGATTCTGCATTGCCTGTCTTCAATATTGTTTCAAAATGTAATAGTGAGCTTTGCCACTCTGAACAGAATATAGATACACTTTATAATTACTTACATATTGTATATTGAGAAAAATTTTAAATTGTTCAGAACATATATTTTTTAAGCTTAATAAAATCATGACTGCTTCTATTAATTTAAATCAGGCTATCTTATAAGAACCACTAACTAAACTTATAAACTCACTAGCTGTACATTCAGAAAATATTTATGCGCTTTTCACGCTTCATTTTTCAGTTCATGAAATATTGCAAAATAGGTGTAGAAGTATGATGCAGCTTTTATTTGCTCTGCTTTGATTAGTAATATCTAATCTCATGATAATCATTACAAAGGTATTCTTTATGGAAACTGTTTCTTATTTTTTTTCCCAGAGGGGGTCATTTGAAACATAAATATGATGGAGAAAACAACAAAGAAAGCATTATTAATTTCATGAAAAAGTAAGTATTTATGTGTCATTTTGAACCTTTACTTAATCATAGTTATGTATTTAACATAACATTTTGAAGTATACTATTTAAATAATTAATGTTTTGGTATATCAAGAAGTTAACGAGTTGCTTGTTTTGCAACAGTTTATTAAACTTTACAGTTTAAATAAATTTAAGTTTGCTTTTTTTTTTTAATCTTTTATTGATATTATTACGTGTTTTTAAAATTTGAAGTCCAGAAAATCAGCCTGAAAAACCAAAAGATGCTGAATGGTCAGATACACCGAGTGATGTAGTCCATTTAACAGATGAAACATTTAATTCATTTCTTGAATCTGAACCATCTCTTTTAGTCATGTTTTATGCTCCATGTAAGTATGAGTTATTTATATTAAAATATTTTAAAAGATAAGTGTATGGATAAACTGATAAAGTGTAATAACTGTATGGATGTTTTCAAGTTTTTTTTTTTCCTCCATAGATATGAGTTGAATTCCTTTAGAAAGTTCTCCATGAAAGTATCTGTTCCTATTAATAAATAGCGCTCATGGGTCAGGTTAAATGTCAAGTTTTTAGCTTTTGAGAGTTGGTTAGTTAAATAAACTTTTTCTGCTATTAGATTTTTTGCCATTTTAACTGTACCCTCACCGAAAAACTACAAAAAAGTATTGATGAAGCAGCACATCATTTCAGCAAAAAATATTTATATGACAACCTATTATGTCACCAAAAATATTTATGTGGCAACCTAGATATGTGTGTAGCACAAACATGTACAAGTATGTGTGTAACATGTACAATGTGGATGATTGGAACATGTACAAGTATTTTACATTTTTCAAATTCAGCAGTCATTTTTTCTGTTTAATGTTTATTTTTGTACTGAGCATTGGTTTTTGTCATAATAAATCATAACAGGACTGTGGAGTTTGCCAGCTGATGTAAAACAAAGCATTGCGTTTCTTAAATATGTAATTTTGCTTAAAAATAGAAAATGCAAAAATTTGCATTCTATGAAGTAATACTTCTTAAATGACTGAATTTTATGGAAATGCAATGTGAAAAATTGCAAGCAAACAGACACAGCTATCAACTGGTGTAGTTATTTCCAAGAAGTAATCATGTCTTCTACAAGAAAGAAAAAAATGAAAAGAGCACTGGAAGCATCATTGAAATAGCTGAAAAGATACCCAAACAAATGTTTCTCTCCAAAACTGTCCGTGAGTTCGTGAATTTTTTCCAACTTTGACAATAAGTTCTTGACTTTTCAGCTAGGGTGCAGATAACCAGAAAGTACCAAACTGAGTAATATTTAAAAATGCCAATTTGAGCTGTCATAGATTTCTTATTTTTATAAATTTCTGCTTTTCATCAGTAAAATATCCAGGAATCAAGCAACCAGGAAGCAGCAAATTCAAAATTCTGTATTATTCTATATGATGCCCATAAATGTAATGTACCTATGGAATATTATTCCAAGAAATATGTTGTTTATACTAATAATTCCTTCCTCTTCCTCAATACATGTGATTGCATTTAAAGCTATAAAAGTTTAGCCCATTTTTAAAGGGTAAGATGAAGGATGCTTTCTAGGGGGACTTTCAAAGGGAAACTACTTTGCATTCAAGAACAAAAATTCTTCTCAGCCAGCTTGTTTAATCACTGGGAATTGAATCCAAGATGTTTCATATTTTTTGTTCTCTCTATCACAACTTTTTTCTGCAGTTATTCATGAAATGAAAAAGTGTAATTTTATGAAATTTCATTAAACTTGATTCTATAATATTATTTACATTCTCATTTTTTTTTTTTTTTTTTTTTCCCCAGGGTGTGGACATTGTAAGAAAATGAAACCAGAATATGTTTCAGCTGCTGCAACTATGAAAGAAGAAAATGTAACTATTTTTCATTTTAATATGTAGAACATTTCTAGAAATATCTCTGTTTAGTGACACAAGCCCTGTTCATAAGAGCAGATTTGACCGATAGCGAAAACTGGTTCTTCCAATGTGTCCCATTCACACGGCAAACAAGCATTAACTGCTTCTCCGAATTGGAGGTAGAATTTGATAGAATGTTCCTACCTCTCTGGAGCAGGGCAAATGGGAAGATTTCCCATATTACGTTGTGTGATTGCACGGTTCACTTAATTTTAACAAACAACAATGCTGACGTGCAACTGACTGCTCGCTGGACTGTCAGCAAAACAAATGCGTTGGTAAATATCTGGGGATGTGATATCATCCAAAAAAATTACATAGAACCGTACGAAATGCAGAAATTTGTAAACAAGTACAGACAAGGTTATTTGATGCTGAGTATTCCAGAAATACCATTCAAATTAAAACTAAAGACATGTATATCGGCTTCAGCGCGACTAGGTAACTTTTGAATTATTTTTTTATTTAAGAACTTTTATTTTACGTGCATTGTAACATCTCACATTTTCCTAAGTTGAAAGTACATGTAGTATGGAAATTTTGATTATTTCTATACAAATATTTTTTAGACAATTTCTGATTAGTAGCATATAAAAGAGGGGCAAATATTCTTTTTATGTTATCTATTTTGATTTAACACAATTCTAATAGAATCTTTTTTTTTAAATCTTATGAAAAGAAATACTTATGAGATATCCAAAATTGTCGCATTACCTAAACGATTGCTTTTAATTCCGAATACAACAATTAAAAATATCTGACTAATAAAAAATCTTTTTTTTTTTTTCATCACTTTTGTATTTTTATTAAATGGTTTTGTAAGGCAAAATGATTTTAAGCTGAAAAAAATTTTTTTTGCCAGTAACGTTTTTTAATTAAAAATTTTGTAAGAAAAGTTTAACAATTAAAATAGCTTTCTTCTCCTACAGTTTTCAATGTTTTACCCCAAATTTTCTGACTGTATTTATTAACGTGTTCTTAATAACTTTAAGGATCAAGTTTACAATTAATGAATTACTAGTTTCTGAGAAAAAATAAAAACACATTCTTATGTAAAAACTTGGAAACAAATATGATCTCAATCACATTTTCACTTCAAATAATTTTTCTTTTCAATATTTTGAAAAACCCATCGTTGTTCGTATAAATTATATAATTTAAAATAATTGGCAAAAATATCAAATAATTTAGTCCATATCAGTATAAGTTTTATGAGTTTAAGTAAAAGGATTTATCAAAAAAATGTAAACTGAGAAAACACAGTTTAAAGAATGTAAACTACCTAAACCGTCATCAAATCATTTCAAATTTCTTAAAAATTTTATTGCTGAATTTCAATATCTGTATGTATAATAAAAACCTAGTGCTATTCAATTGGTTAATGTAAACATAAATGACAAGCTTTTATTTAAAGTCTTAGTAAAACACGTTCAAAACAATTTTAATACATGAATTAATTATAATATATTTTCTAAAATATTTATAATAAATTTTCAAACATTTCTAATTAATATTAATAATATTAATTTTCCATTTTATTCATTTTTTTCAAAAAGCAAAGTTTGAAATTTTAATAGCCTTAAAATATTTTATTAAAGTCATTCAGTAGCATACATGATTTCTTTTCTTCTTTTAACCATCTGGTCTTGTATATAAATTGCATTTAAAATTAATTTAGGTGTATTTTAATTAATTAAAGAGTTAAACTTCGATAGCGTTCTATTATAGCAAAAGTAAACAATGCCAAAAAAGATTAACGTAACTGAAGATTAACCCCATACTGTGTTAATCAGGAAAGATAACACTATTTGCAATTTTTTAACTTCTATTATGATGTGGTGGATATGAGAAATGAGGGACTCAAATTACCTGAACTTTTTTGGGGTGAAAAGCTGTTCATCTTAAAATGCAAGATATGCCAATTATTTTTTAAAAATTAGCTGGACCTGTGGTAGTAATTTGTGTGGAAATTCTTCAGTATCCCTAATGTTTAGCCTATCCAGTATATCCTATATCTTATGATAGTATCGTTAAGCTCCTTTCTGAAACTGTTTCACCAGTAATTGAGAAAGGTTTCCAGCTGAGTTATAAGGAGAAAAAAGGGATTTTACTACAGAACTAATATTGGGTGGCCCAGAATAAACCGGACCAGACATGGGAGACTTCACTTGCTTTGGTTTTGGTTTATCTTGCACTACCTGATATATATGATGATTTCTATGAAACAACTATTGTGTCCTCTATCATTTGATTCTTCAATAAAATAATGATAATATTAATAAATAAATAAATAAAAACCTGAAAGGATTTAGGTTAGTGAAACATTTTATAGAATACTAGATGAATATACATTTAGACTAACATGCAAATGTTATATATCTTCTGTATATTTAAAAGGTGAAAAAATATATAATGTGATTCTATAAAAATATTTGATGTTTTTAATTAGGTATACCATGAATTAAATGCATTGTATTTAAATCAATCAGATTAAAAAGCAAAAAAAATAATATTCTTAAGAGCTGCATTTATTGCTTTAAAATAGTTCTGTCTGTTAATAACTGAATTTGAAAGATAATTATCTTATATTTGCCAAATGGAAACAGATTTGAATGAAAAGTGAAACAACACAATAAAGTGGATGATGCAAAATCATGTTTTGAGACTAGTAGCCTTTTTGGCTAATAAATAAATACATAAAAAATTTAAAAAATGATATTTAAGCTAACATCAGTTCTGTTAATAAATACTGAAAAGTAGAATATTATATCAGAAATAATATAAATACAATTGACAAGAGCTGAAGGAAAGAATAAACCAATCCATATTTCATTTTCTGTTCTTAATTATTGAGTATAAGATGCTTTTATGAACTAAAAATAAAATATCTAAAATAGTGTTACTAAGTTGTTGCAAATACATAAAAAGTATTTATACAGAAAGCTTAGCTTCTTTTTAGCTTAGTAAAAACCTAATAACAAACTTCTTAAATTTTTTAAAAATACATTAGACTTTTTTTATGAAATTCAAATCTTAATCTCTTGTATTTGAAGTCATAAAAGATGTCTTCATCATTATTAAAATGTGCATGTGGAAATAATATATGCACTGATTTTATGAATCATTTTAAACATAAAATAATTATATAAAATTCAAAATTAAAGCTTCAAGGTGCACATGTTCGGACTACGTCTTCAAATTTTGGAGGCTTTAAATGTTACTGTCCTTTCACAGTGTGATACGCTCACTCTCAGATTCTTTGTTTTTTGAGTAATAGAGATTAATTAATGATTTGGAGGTCCCTTGGAATATGGGATCCTTTGTGATTGTGACTTACATGATCCAATAAATCCATCTCTGATTAAAACAAGAATAAAAAATGCATTCTCTCTTTTTTTTTTGTGTAAAAGAATGTTAAATTCTAAATAGGGTTTGTACGGTCCTTAAGAGTCCCTAAATTTTTTAAAATTGATTTTTGGTCCTTAAAAGTCCTTAATTTTGGCCAAAATGGATAGAAGGTCCTTAATTTTAATCATCATTCTGTCTGTTTTTATGACTTTCATTTTTAGTGTGAATTAGCATTTTGGAGGAATATTTTTGGCGATTGACTGACAAATATGGCTATCTTTTAAATGGGTTCAGGGGTTATAATATATTTTTATTTCTAATATACACGACAGGACACTTGAGTTTCTGAGCAAGACATGAAACATAATCATTTTGAAATTATTTAATTTTTTCTAATGAAGAGCTCTTAAGCAACTTTTCGCTTTTGGGGATGTGAATTCTTTTATTAAACAATTCTGCATTTGTCGATTTATCAACATTTTGGCGATTTTGAGATCAGTTTCTATAGAAAATTTTTAATTCTGAGATTTGGGAATTTTTCGACGATTTTGTTTAAAACATTGTAACATTGATAAATTTTATTAAAATAATGGTAACATATTGTAATTATGTTTAAAAAGTAACATTAAAATAAAGCATTTTTATTTTTTGCTGTCATATTATATAGTTCCATTTTTGCCGCTTATACAATATTTTAAATTTCAAAAATGAACAAGATGTAATGGCACAATTTATGAGACAGTTATTAGCAAAAGCAAAATAGCTATGTAGTTAATAAAAATATTTTCTTTTTAATTTTTTTTTTTATGGTAAGAGTGTTTTCCATGTTATTGTCTCAGAATATTCAGAATTCTTAAAATATGCATCAGTTTTCTCTATAAAATTAATTTTACACCTTTCCCCTCTGATTTTTTCCCCCAAGATATTTCTGGCTGTTTGCTGTTATAGAATTCGTAGGAGTAATTTTTCTTTAGGATTTTATACACTGCAGCTTGGAAAGTTAGGAGCATTTGAAGGCAAGATTTATAGACCCACGATTCTAGAAGATCCCAGAAAATGTGACAAAATGAAAAATGCCACCATGGTATTCACATGTAATGGATGTATTTTACAGAAAGTTTGCGATGAATTTCTTACTTTTTGGAGAACATCTGGAAGAACATTGAAAACATAATATTTGAATGTTTTACTGCTAATGCTATAATCTTTTTTTTTTTTTATTTTTTTTTTAACATGTTTATCTTCCCCTTATTTTACCTATTTTCTACTAGACACAAGCATGGAAAGTATCAAAAATGCTTGTAGTCTTATGACATGGACAGGCATTATGGAAAGGAATTTTTTCATTAATAAGGAAATTGAAAACTGACAATTTAGCAGATTCATCTAATATGTCTTAATGCATCATACACAGGGCTGGCACTAGACATTTTTCCACCTGATTCAATCTCTGTGGATCCTAAATTCTGCTGCCCAGTGCCTTTTTAAATTATGCTTCCAGTGTCTGCTCTAAATTCTTAAAAGTTTTGCCATTTCAATATTTTGTTGCTTGATGTGTCACTAAATTCTAAAAATTCTGCCACACCAGCTCTGTAACTGGTCCTTACCATATATATTTCATATTTTTTCTGAATGTTCATATGACTAATGAAATAAAATTACCAACTTTTTCTATACATTCTAAATGCATTTAGTTTTTTTAGAATATTAGAAATCTTTAAATCCAAAAATTCTGAAATGAAAAGGAAATGTATTGAAGAAAGGAACTGAATGCATAAAGAGAAAGAAAAATTTTCTTCAAAGATATGTACAGTTACTATTATGTAAATTACCCAAATGTTTATAATTTCAGCCTTTACTATAATTTCTCATTTGCTTTCCTGACCGGAATGCAATCACTTAGACAGTTTTTAAACTGAGGTTTTTGGAGTGTAAGACAAAATGTGTTTCTGACCTCCACTTATTTGCTGCATTAGTTCCTGGCAGCTCTGATCATTTGTAACAGCTTTGGAATATCACTGTTGATATTTCAATTTGTTATGATGATAAAGTTACTGAGCTAGCACAAATTAAAATTATATTGTATAGTGTTTGACCAGGAGTCCACATTAGTTTGAATTTGACTCTTCTTGTTTAGTTACATCACCACAAGCTGTAATTGACTTTGTTAGCATAAGAACATGCGTTTAAGGTCTAAGTTCTTTTTTAAATAAGAGGCTTATTTAAACCTTTGTCTGACTTAATAGTTACTTTCAGACATAGCAATAATTTGCTTCATGTCTGGGTGGAGATTTTGGACTATTTAACTTTTACCAGATCAAATAAACCCTCATAGATACATTGTGAAGAGGTTTACAAGTTAGGAGATAGAGCACACAGAAACTATTGAGAACATTGGTTTGTGTATTGAGGCTCTGATTGTTAGAAAAGATGCTTAAAGAGAAGGAAATCAATATAAATTAGCCAGAATGTCTGGGAAGGCTTCAAATTAAAAGGAAGCATAAATATTTTGTTGAGTGTTGTTGCTGCAAAACATAAATGTTTTGTAGGTTTTAATGTGTAATTATCCTAATGTTTTTTAAGAATCAATGTCATAAATTACGTATATTTTAAACTGTGAAATTTGATTAGATTGTGATTTTAAAAGGGCTTTTTTAACAAAGAATATCTAATAGTGGTCATGTAAATCCATAAGGACTAAGGTTATCTTATTAGCTAATTTAATTAAATTATTTATAACTAACTGCTTACCCTTAAAAATTATCTCTGCATATTAAAGGGAGTTATTACGTTTCATTTATCCTTACTATGGTCACAAGATAAGATTAAAAAATGTAAAATTCATGTAAAACTTATTCTTCGCATTTAGTGAGACTTGAAATAATACAAAACAAATTATCATTCTGGTGCTTTGGCTTATTGTAACCTTAACGTACATTACCTAGGTTACAATTCCTGGAACTCTACAGAAGCTACAACACTAATTGCATCAGACAGAGCCCAACTAATTTTTAAAACTTGCCAACCGAGCCTAGATCAGACCCTTCAGGTTTGCCAACTGTTAGTAAAATGCAAATAAAATGTCACTTATCTTCTTTTGAATATGTCCAACTATTATAAGTGTAAAATATTTAATGCTACTTGATAAATTTCATAATGTTTATTTTATTCTTAAGTTTATTAATAATTATGTTTAAAAGTAATGCATCCTACTTACGGATCTATTTTATTTTTAGGATTATATTACAAAAGTGAAGTTCAGGCATAGATAATATCGTTAATTGAATTTATTCAGCTCCCATTTGCTGATATATCCTTAATTGTTTTCATTAATGGACCTTAAAAATCCTTAATTTCTGTGTGTAGAAACGTGTATGAACCCTGCTAAATTAACTCATGTATTATTTTCTGCGTAATAATGAAGAAATGAATTTTGAACAATAAAATTGTGTGTTTGATTAAGAAGTAGTAGTTGTATACAGTTATAAGGGAAGGGAATTCAAATATCCTAAAATTATAAAACAAACTTCTCTAAACAAATATATGAAAATTGTAAAAAAAATATTTTTTTTACAGTTTTTATCCTTTTTTTATTTTTAGTCCAAAGTGGCTTTGTTCCTGAAGGACTATTGTTTTCGTTTTGCGGTTTTGCGTTGAAAACTTTAAAAGGCAGTATCACTTTTCAAACCGTTGCTACCAAATAATGCCCTGTATTATGTTTGAAGAAATTAAATAATGAAGAAATGCATAAATGTATGTATGTTTCTCGCATTGGGATAAAAACAATGGTATCTAGAGCCATCCAATTTTGAATGACGTAATCATACTGCGAATATGAACATCTGAAAGCCCAAATTTGAAATTTGGAATTTGTTTTATTATTGATTTCATATTTTGTAAAACTTTAACGAATTTTTGTTTAACAGACACAACGATTTAAAAGTGAGGAATGGCAACACTATTGGTGGGGGGAACCTTTTTATCTCCAACATGCGGAACTTTGTATTGGAAATTCTAAAGATATGCTCATTTTAAAATTATTTTGTGACATTGCTGTTGAACTCAATTTTATGGTTAAGTGCAAAGAACATGATATTTAATAAATAAAAGGTAACACACAAAATGTTAAAAAAACACCCCTTTGGACGTAATTTAAAATCTGAAATCTTTCAGATTTTTACTTTTTATAACACGCCTATATTTATATAAAATAATGTAAAGTAATTTTCTCTTATTTGGTGTGTATTTCTTTAAAAAAATTTTAAGAAAAATTATTGCCTTTCATCGTTGTCTTTTCTGTGCTTGATAGTTTTTATATAATTTTTTAATGATTTTTCAGTGATAACATGAAATCTGCAGAATTCTAAGATTCCTCCAACCTTATATATCAAATTGCGCAGATTTTTAATCTTCTAGTGTGTAATCCCTTTCATTTATGAATAGCATGTCACTGTCAATTGGGGATAAAATAGGTCTTTAAATTCTATGCATAAATTCAAAATGAACTTAAAATTATTTGCTTATGTTTTCCATAGATTCCTGGAGTCCTTGCTGCAGTTGATGCCACAAAAGAAAAGGCACTAGCTGAGCGATTTAAAATAAATGGCTATCCTACTGTTAAATATTTTAAGTAAGTGTCCTTCAGTTTTATGGAAGTCTTTGTAAATCATAGTTTAGTCTTTAATCTGCACATGGTTTTGTTTCTGGGTTTGTGTAAAGTGTTTTCGTGGTTTTCCCCATGTGTAACATGTATACGAGCCAGTTTCCCTTAGAAAGTCCTCCACGAAGGCATCTCTCCCCTTAGGCAGATAGCCCTAGTGTGCTTTACCGTAACTAAATACACCACCACCACCACCTGTGTCTTTGTTTAAATCAAGAAATCTTTAACATTCCAGATTTCATAAATGTCGTAATCCTCCTTTTTTTTTTTTTTTGCTTATCTACAAATATACTTGTATTTGTAATATTGTATGCAAATGTACTATAAAATAATAACTTATTAATGGAAAAATGTAAAAAAAAATCTGATGTGTACACCACATGATTTCCTTGTGTAGAGTATTAAGTTATATGCATTTTTTCCAGCATTTCATTTAAACTTATTTCCTCGAATTTCATTAAACATATATTTCTCATTCAAATAATTCATTTCTCACTTTGAGACAAGGCAAAAATACATAAAAACTCAAAATACCTATATTAAAAATTGAAAGATATAGAAAAACATAAAACATCAATTACAGTTAAAACAATATTTTTTTTTTTTTTTTTTTACTGTGCAAAAACAAACATTTTGGCCAGCGGGGCAAGAAGGTGGATTTTTTGGTGCAGAAAATTGGAAGTTTACTTTTGGTCTCTCAGGAAAAATACATTGAAGGCTGACTTAATTTGTTGTGGACGCTATGTTGAGTCAGTATATGGGATAATTTAATAACTTAAATGATAATTCCAGAATGCATTAAGCATAAGTTAGTTAGCAATAATAAAAGAAGATGTTACTTTTTGATTGCAAAGCTTAGTTTATCTAGATCGGCAATAAAGTCACTATTCTGCTATGTTTCTTATACAAACAAATATGGCTGCTATGGTAAAAAAAATAGGTTTAGCCACACTTAAACAACTTTTAAATTGTTGATAATTCTACAACTACAACTACAACATGCAAGTTAACAAAAAACATAAAAACCTTAACAGGAAGATAAGAATATAATTCAATCATTTTTAAAGCAAAAAAATGCACAATTTACAATCACATAGGAATAAAGAAACTGAGCTCGGTGAGCCGAGTAACAGAGTAGATATATATATATACATATATTGTTTCACATGAAAATAGTAAAGTTAAATTAAATTAAAATAATTCTCTTGCGCCATTGCTGCAAGGAATGAAATTTGAATTTAACAAATATTCTCTATTCATATAAAGCAAATGCAATTTTTAGGAATAATAAATTTTTTGGAATCATATATTTTTTCATGGTTTTAGATAAGTTCAATTAATTCACATATGCTCTTAGAATTTAAATGATATTGTAAAATAGTTCGCAGCAAAAATAATTATTTTCATTTTTATTTCTTTGCAATTAAAATTTTTTAATTATATTTTAAATTAAAATTTTATATTTACTTTATACGAACAGAGAATTTTTTATTTGCTTTATATGAATAGAGAATTTTATATTTGCTTTATACGAATAGAGACTATTTGTTATATACATATATTTATATACTTTTGGTGCGGCCGATTGCAACCAAAGAGAGAGGTGCACATCTACATGTTATAGCAGTCCCACATACAAAATTTTAACGTTCTGAGGCTATTCATTTTCAAGTTATGTGAGATATGTACATACATACATACATACAGATGCCACTGAAATAATCTCTTCTGAATCCATTTTAAATCAATTTTATAATTTGTTTTGGGAAAAAGAGTATTTTATTCTGTTGTTGTGTAGCGAATTTAATTTAATTAAGTGATTCATAAAAATCAAAATTTTAAGTTGTAATTATTCAAAATTTGAGCTACACAAGTTTGGTTATATTCTTTTTGGGCCTATTAATTCTAATGTAATATATTTTGGCTTTCCGAGTTTACGCGAACTGCGTCTTCAATCTTGTACACGCAAACAATGGATAAGTATTTTTGTTTCTGCGTAATAAACTCAGTTTTTCATGTCAAAAATTAATTTGATTTCTTAGTATTTAATATCATTAGTTGCAGAAAAATTAGCTCTTTAATTTGGCATAACTTTCATTTTTCAAACTTTAATTGCATTTCAGTTATGAGCTTTAATTAGTAGATTTTCTTCATTTCGCTTGTGATTTAGTTAAAGGGGGATGAAATGCCTTCTTTCCGGTTGAAAAAGTCACTTTTTGAGAGTTTTCAGCGTTCTTTCATTGGGACCCTCGCAGGGTTGTTGAAATTCCTAATCTCCCCCGGTCGCAGGTGGCAGTTATTTGGCGAGGGTTTGGCGACTTGGATTTTCCGTTGAGGTTTCAAAATAGTGGTTTTGGCGAGTTTGATAACATGAGGGTATGCTGTGGTTGCAACTATTTCAACTTTCGGCGAAAAATGGGTTGCACCATCTTGGCAGTCCGGCGCTCTCCCTTTTAACGGGTTGTTTTAGGGGACGAGCTCACTTTTTGACACTTTTTGCACTTTACTTCTGTTGCCCTTTGAATTGGCCGGAGGCGACAGCTGACTCCGACGAAGAAAATGGAGCTTCTGCCCGATAGGCCTACGGGCCTCTTGGCTAAGCGCTGTGAGCGCGGGCCGTAAGTATGGGCATCTATGTCTTCAAAAAAAAAAAAAAAAAAAAAAAAATCGAAATTCTTTTATCAGTTTTTGTCGTGTGTGTTTGTGTATCTCCAGGAAAATATACAGAAGTAAATTTCTAGAAAAATGATGCGCACCATTGATTCGTCGCTTCACTCGAGACCAGAGCGTTAATTTAAAACCGTTGTTTTTGGAACCTCATTTGCTCATCCTAAATTCTACTAGAACTTCAAGGCTACCATAATGAATAATTTAAAACCGTTGCTTTTGGAACCTCATTCGCTCATCCTAAAATCTACTAGAACTTCAAGGCTACCGTAATGAATCCATACTGTTCTACGATCATTTTTTTTTCCTTAGATTAATTAAATATGGTTTTAACCGGATAAAGATAAGTAATGACACATTTACTATTCTACAAACAAGTTCGTCCTGAGAAACAAGAATGCTCTAATACAAGCACTATTTCAAATCATCCTCACCAATGAGTAATTCAAAAAAAAAAAAAACATTTAAGTAAATAATTTCCTGAAGAACTTAATTTTCTTAACCATTAAGTTAAGTTACAATAATTTTAATAAGGTTATAAATCTTTATTCCATTTAATGCTTTTACTTGATTGATACACCAAAGAAAAATGATTTCTATAGAGTTAGGATAAAGTTATCAACTACAAAAAAAATTTAGGGTTCAACAAATTAACAAATTAAGTTAATTCAATCATTTTAACTGCAGAAATCTATAATATTTAACTAACCAAGATTTAACCAAAAAGAAACAGGAACTTATCTGTTAAGGAGCATCAAACAAAAGAAATCCATCGAAGCTCATGAGGAATGCTGGCAGCCTGTTGAATGAAAAAAAAAAATGTTCGTCGAACAGTTTGGATTCAATTACTGTAGCCTAGAAGTTCTAGTAGATTTTAGGATGAACAATAGGTTCCAATACGGCAAGATAAGTGAAATACAGTGCTGGCGGCCTGTTGAATGGAAAAAAAAAATGTTCCTAGAACAGTATGGATTCATTACGGTAGCCTTGAAGTTCTAGTAGATTTTAGGATGAGCGAATGAGGTTCCAAAAGCAACGATTTTAAATTATTCATTATGGTAGCCTTGAAGTTCTAGTAGAATTTAGGATGAGCAAATGAGGTTCCAAAAACAACGGTTTTAAATAACGCTCTGGTCTCGAGTGAAGCGACGAATCAATGGTGCGCATCATTTTTCTAGAAATTTACTTCTGTATATTTTCCTGGAGATACACAAACACACACAACAAAAACTGATGAAAGAATTTCGATTTGTTTTTTTTTTTTTTTTTTTTTTTTGAAGACATAGATGCCCATACTTACGGCCCGCGCTCACAGCGCTTAGCCAAGAGGCCCGTAGGCCTATCGGGGAGAAGCTCCATTTTCTTCGTCGGAGTCAGCTGTCGCCTCCGGCCAATTCAAAGGGCAACAGAAGTAAAGTGCAAAAAGTGTCAAAAAGTGAGCTCGTCCCCTAAAACAACCCGTTAAAAGGGAGAGCGCCGGACTGCCAAGATGGCGCAACCCATTTTTCGCCGAAAGTTGAAATAGTTGCAACCACAGCATTGTTGTGTAGCGAATTTAATTTAATTAAGTGATTCATAAAAATCAAAATTTTAAGTTGTAATTATTCAAAATTTGAGCTACACAAGTTTGGTTATATTCTTTTTGGGCCTATTAATTCGAGTGTAATATATTTTGGCTTTCCGAGTTTACGCGAACTGCGTCTTCAATCTTGTACACGCAAACAATGGATAAGTATTTTTGTTTCTGCGTAATAAACTCAGTTTTTCATGTCAAAAATTAATTGATTTCTTAGTATTTAATATCATTAGTTGCAGAAAAATTAGCTCTTTAATTTGGCATAACTTTCATTTTTCTAACTTTAATTGCATTTCAGTTATGAGCTTTAATTAGTAGATTTTCTTCGTTTCGCTTGTGATTTAGTTAAAGGGGGATGAAATGCCTTCTTTCCGGTTGAAAAAGTCACTTTTTGAGAGTTTTCAGCGTTCTTTCGTTGGGACCCTCGCAGGGTTGTTGAAATTCCTAATCTCCCCCGGTCGCAGGTGGCAGTTATTTGGCGAGGGTTTGGCGACTTGGATTTTCCGTTGAGGTTTCAAAATAGTGGTTTTGGCGAGTTTGATAACATGAGGGTATGCTGTGGTTGCAACTATTTCAACTTTCGGCGAAAAATGGGTTGCGCCATCTTGGCAGTCCGGCGCTCTCCCTTTTAACGGGTTGTTTTAGGGGACGAGCTCACTTTTTGCACTTTACTTCTGTTGCCCTTTGAATTGGCCGGAGGCGACAGCTGACTCCGACGAAGAAAATGGAGCTTCTCCCCGATAGGCCTACGGGCCTCTTGGCTAAGCGCTGTGAGCGCGGGCCGTAAGTATGGGCATCTATGTCTTCAAAAAAAAAAAAAAAAAAAAAAAAAAAAAACAAAACAAAAAAAAAAGAAATCGAAATTCTTTCATCAGTTTTTGTTGTGTGTGTTTGTGTATCTCCAGGAAAATATACAGAAGTAAATTTCTAGAAAAATGATGCGCACCATTGATTCGTCGCTTCACTCGAGACCAGAGTGTTAATTTAAAACAGTTATTTTTGGAACCTCATTTGCTCATCCTAAATTCTACTAGAACTTCAAGGCTACCATAATGAATAATTTAAAACCGTTGCTTTTGGAACCTCATTCGCTCATCCTAAAATCTACTAGAACTTCAAGGCTACCGTAATGAATCCATACTGTTCTACGAACATTTTTTTTTCCATTCAACAGGCCGCCAGCACTGTATTTCACTTATCTTGCCGTATTGGAACCTATTGTTCATCCTAAAATCTACTAGAACTTCTAGGCTACAGTAATTGAATCCAAACTGTTCGACGAACATTTTTTTTTTTTCATTCAACAGGCTGCCAGCATTCCTCATGAGCTTCGATGGATTTCTTTTGTTTGATGCTCCTTAACAGATAAGTTCCTGTTTCTTTTTGGTTAAATCTTGGTTAGTTAAATATTATAGATTTCTGCAGTTAAAATGATTGAATTAACTTAATTTGTTAATTTGTTGAACCTTAATTTTTTTTTTTGTAATTGATAACTTTATCCTAACTCTATAGAAATCATTTTTCTTTGGTGTATCAATCAAGTAAAAGCATTAAATGGAATAAAGATTTATAACCTTATTAAAATTATTGTAACTTAACTTAATGGTTAAGAAAATTAAGTTCTTCAGGAAATTATTTACTTGAATGTTTTTTTTTTTGAATTACTCATTGGTGAGGATGATTTGAAATAGTGCTTGTATTAGAGCATTCTTGTTTCTCAGGACGAACTTGTTTGTAGAATAGTAAATGTGTCATTACTTATCTTTATCCGGTTAAAACCATATTTAATTAATCTAAGGAAAAAAAAATTGAATAATAAAAATTATTATGTGCAATAATAGTATTTAAATGATTATATTGAGTGCAATATTAAGCAATAATTTTTGTTGTATAGATGAATTCTGTGTGAAGTAGAAAGTGTAGCTTGTTAATTTTTTTTTTATTATTTTCTCCCCGGGGAGGGTAGTGTTCTTAAATTTATAGTTTATTTTACTATGTTTTACCAGATTTGCAATATTAAATTTAATAGTAATTACAAGGATGTTTAAAAAAATAATTACTTGGAAATGTTTGATGTGTAAAACAATAGTTCAAATTTTGTTGAATATATTTTAATATTTTTTTTCAACTAATGGATATATATATATTTATAATTGACATTAATAGTTAAATAAATAAGTTTTTCTAGATCATTCAAAGGTTAAATTTTTGTGTGTGTGCTCATGATTTTCACCCGTCTCATTCTCAAATTGATTTCAGGGTTAATCCGAAAACACAACGCAAATGTACAGGGCTTATTGATATTAGTTTATTACTGTTGTTAAAAAAATTTTAAGTGTTATGTCAACAGAGTAGGAAACCATATGATTTTTCTATAACAATTAATCCTACCATGATTTTTTAACATAACACTGTCCTTACATACAGATGTCACACAAAAACATTGTTAAATTGCATTTGAAAGCAGTCAAAATGGATATTTCGTTAAAATATGGTACCTGGAATTTTTCGTGATTACAATACTTCCTTTATTCTGTACAAGAAAGTAAAGATCTGCGATATGGAAGTTTCAGATTGCAGCCTAGCATGTTAAAGGAGAGTTTGCCATTAAAATTAAATATTTAACAAATTTTTAAAATAAGAAAAAAAAAAAAAAAGGAAACGCATTGTTATGAATTTTGTATATATATAAAAAAATTAGTGAAATTATATGTAAAATTGTAGTATCTCTTGTATAATGCAACATGAAATTCCTCTATAGCCAGAAAAATAAGACTACAGGGTAGGTCCGTTTTTAACATTGGTGTAAATGGACGAGCACCAAGTTGGCAATGGTTTTTGCAACATTTTGGTCTGGTCCCTGTATAACTGTAATTGGTACTGTAAAGGAATAACTGTAATTGATCCCTATACATAACTGTAACCATATCTGGCTTATATATGTTACTTTAACCAATTTCGAGAAATAGAAGATATTAGAAATTTCACATTGGCCGGTGGAAAACTGTATAAGACTGGAGAGAGCATTAGTTCTCAATTTTAGTTCAGAATTGGCTCAATGTGAGCTTCAATCTTTAGATGCACTTTGCGTTGTGTTTAATTTTCTTAGAAGTTTGAAGTTTTAATTTTCTTAGTAGTTTCTTAGTAGTTTTGTGCTCTATCATACTGACAAGAGCTGTGTGAGGACTTTTGTGGAAAGTTACAGAACTGTTAAGTGTTTTTTTTTTTTTTTTTTTTTGTTTTTTGAAAATAAATTTTACCAAGCTGTCATTGATTCTGCGTGCATTTAGTCCATTATGAACCCATACATATGTATACAACGATATAAATGTTTGGCTTTTCTTCTTACATAAACATCTATTGCTGTCTACTCATTAAACTAACTACACGTCTGTTAAAAAAATAAGCAACAAAGGCAAAACATAGAATAAAACAAAAACTATTTGATGCATAAGCATGAAATTGATTCGAAAGGTTGGTGTGGCATTACTAGACTACATAGCAAACAATAAAGCAAAGGCATACAAAAACGTTTGTATTATGACCATTACACCATGAAAGAATGTGCAGTGGGAAAACATCACACTAATAATGGGTATGATATCCTATAGCTGAAATGCATGCTTGACAGCCGGGAGGCAAGCTGGCAATAGTTTCGTTGATCGCTTGTTGTGGCACTAGCATCCATTTTTTAGCATTCCATGTAGTAATGCATGTTAGAGCTTGTGGAGGGTGCCTAGTGGCACACTGCAACCTGCTATCCATCGTCGCATGTCTCAGTCATGCTGTGTGAGATTCAGGTCTGGTGATCTAGCAGGCCACAGTAGATGTGGAATGATTGCACTCTTGAGATAGCTCCACACCACTTGAGATGCATGTGTGTGAGTGTTATTGTCCATATATGTCATGTTGGTACTCATTACAGCGATAAAAGGACGGACATGACAATGTAAAATTATTGTCCATATATGTCATGTTGGTACCCATTACAGCGATAAAAGGACGGACATGACAATGTAAAATTTCATCGTGATATTGGACAGCTGTGACGGAACCACCAGGAATCATGTAGAAGTCGGTGAGGCCATTCGTTGCTATTCTAACTGTGTAAGTAAGTCTACTCCTCTGTAATGGTCTTTTTCAATGATGTTTGTTGCTTGATAATGTGTCTATGGCTGTCACTATATCATTGCTCTTTGGGAATCATTCTGGATATTAAATCGAGACTCGTCCATAAAGAGTATTTGGCCACATTGCTCTGGTGTCCAACTGCAATGCTCATGAGCCCAACTCAACTGCGTTGTGAAATGCAATAGGGATAAATGAACAGAAAACCATAGGCTGTCAGGCATACTGTCCACTTTCATGAAGTTGACGGGGCAGAGTTTTTCAGGATATGGGCCATCATGCAGCAGCAGATAGATATGACCCCAGCTGTTGTGCTGTTAGTGATCTATGGCGTCTTGTACATAGCAACAGGATGTGATTGTATGCTGTTGTGGTAATTCTCCGCCATCCAGACTCACATTTTTTACAGAAGTATTGAACCCTTTGGTAATGATTCCACAGCCTATTGACGACACTGTGATGCACATTCTCTCGCAACAGCAGATTGTCTAACACCAGCTTGCAACATCTCGATAACCCTCTGAGTTTCATCATGCAGGCTCATCGGGTCATGCTTTCTGCTTTGGCTATTTCAAATTACATGGAACTGTTGCTGCTTGCAAATTGACACATAGGTTCAGCATGCCCATTTTTAAGCTGTCGTGGTGGAGCTTCGGGATTGCATTTTCTGCTAGTTTCACTTGCCTGTTTGCATTTGGCAATGTAACCTCTGTGTCATATGTAAACTGTAAGTTTTAATTCCCCATTTTTACATTCGTACCTTTTCTTTTAGTATTTGTTTCTTATTTTTTTTAGTATGAGTGTACTAACTGTTGAAAGAAATTAAGAGTTAAAACAAATTGCACTTTTAAAAGCCCCATTCATTTCTTCATTTAGATTTCAACAAAAATGGTGTAGAGAAATATCAAAATATTGTAAAAGCATATTAGTGTTTGAATAGAATTCTATAAAGAAATCTATATAGAGGTTTGAAATTTATATACCATTAAAAAAATCCATCATAACAATTAAATTTCGTTTTGTGTACAGACAACAAAGAACTCAAGAATATTGTCTGAAATTTTGGAGTTCTCAGTTATAAGATTATTTATGGTATTCATGATGTGAAATAGCTATTTTTAGAAATTATTAAAAAACCCAAGCAAAAAGTTTTAAAAATTATTAATATTGTGCTGAATGATGTATTTATGTAATACTGACGACATATATAAGGGCTACTTAATTAAGAATAGACAATATAATGCAAATATCATGAGATGGCTGCTTCCTTTCCACAAGTACAAAAATGCTGCAGTATGATTCATGTAGTGTTCAAAGTGATATACCAAGGGGGAGAACTGGTAAAGACAATTGGGACCTCCAAAGAATCTTATGTTTTTAGTTATATGTAGGAATATAAAAAGGAATTTTGTATTCTAGGAGTATAATTTTTTATAAATGTGCCTTATTTATGTTTAAAAGTTTATGTTGGAAGCGCTCATGCTGTAATTTTTAAGATATAAGTAGTTTTCCACCCCTTTAGCAATGCTCTTGCTTTCATGCAGCTGCTTGGGTGGTAGATGCAGCTCTACTATATGCACTAGGTGAGTAATAGAAACACTTTAATAGAAGCACAGGAAAAATATTTTCTTTTAAAATTTTTGCTGTCGCTATGACCTGGAAAATGTTACCTTTCATGTAGCTATGCAAAATGAAAAAAGTTTTCATATAAAAATTTATATTCTGTTTGTGCATCTTACTGAAAATTAAAAAAAAATAGTCAAATTCTGCTGTTTTTTAATCAAATTTTTATAATTACTAAACTTACTACTATTGAAAGGCAATTGTTCTTAATGTGAATTTTTGGCCGTGAGAGACATGAAAAAGTGTAAAACCCATAATTTCAAATTATTTATTGTTTGTGTAAAAAAGCTCTAAAAACACAATTTTTATTGTAAAAATAGCAACATTTTGCTAAATCTTCTAAAACTGTACCTGACTTTATGGTAGCAGAAATATCAAGTTGCTCAGTACTTTTCTATCGACTTGGGATGAGGCTTTCAACACATTCAAAGCAAATTGGTGGAAGTTTTTCAGAAGTCAGGGAGATTCTTCCCATTTGGTGCAGTAAATTATTTGGGCTTTGTGGTAACATCATGCAAGTGACAAACTAGGTGAGAGAATTGCAGTTCATTGAAGTGGAAGATACATATACAGTCAAAAGTCGTTAATCCGGACACGTCGGGACTTCGGCGATTCCGGATTATCGATTTTTCCGGATTATAGAGCATCAGTTTAAATCTCGTAAGATGGCATGCAGAAATTATAAAATTAAAAATATGAAATTGCAATTTATGAAATAAAGAACAATTATGATCTAAAGGGTATCAAAATTTACAAAAGAAAAACTTAATATTTATTTGTTTACTTTATTAAACATTTCTTTCAATGTAAGTTGCTACATTTTATGTGATAATACTTTCTCTTTAATTCTATAAACAGACATAATTTCTTGTTCAGTTACAAAGTTCAGCTGTTCAAGTCCCGTTTTTTGTTGTGCCGAGAATACCGACTAACTTGTCCATCGAAATTTTTTCATTTTCACTAACCTCTCTGTCCCATTCTTCATGTCTTTATCCATTTTTTGCAGCAATTCCACTTTTTGTTTGATGGACATCGAAACACATTTTCGTTTTGTACGATCCTTTGGGAGCTCCAGAATCGGAAATTCTATTTGACATAATCGAAAGTTCAAGTTTACTTTTATAAAATTGTTCTTACAGTCTGCAAAAAGTAATAAGCCGGATCCAATTCGAAGATTGAGGAACAACGCAATCATCAACATTAACTGAAACAGTTAATTAGATAATTTTAGCTTATACCGTCTGTTATACATAAAACATGCACGCGAAAATGTATTCTGCGCTTGCGCACACTCATATGCGCAGTCGTAAAAGGTCTTATGCGCACGCGTAAACGCCTATGCACATGTGTCAACGCGGCGCATGCGCAGAAAGTTTTTAGCTTTGAGGTCCGGATTATAGATCATTCCGAATTATGGGTGTCTGAATTAACGACTTTTGACTGTACTTCACTGCTGTGGTCACCAATCATGCAAACTGATATAATGGGTAACACCATTTTTCAAACTGGTATTAATTACAGAACCATTGCTGCCTATCACATTAAGTTCTTGACATGTTGACTGCCAGTCATCTGTTAGAGACTTATTTATTTTAATTATTTTTTTTAACTTATTATGTGCTGTGCCCTTAGTTCTAGAGTTAGCCCTTCTTCTTAGGCACTACACGGAAAGGGAGGGATGCCCCGTGGACGTCTTTTTAAGGGAAATTGGCTGATATCAATGTTACACATGGGGAAAACCATGAAAACACCCATGCAGCCAGTCTGTTCGCCGGGCCTCAAACTATGGACTGAACTACCAGTATTCAGTAGCTTTTACTGCTTGGGTGCTGGTGAACCATTAGAGGCTTATTAGATTGCATTTCTCGTCTTTTTAACAACTAATAAAGCTATAAATTCGAAACTACATGGCTTTACAATTAGCTTCCAACTTTTATGTCACACCAATACCAGCAGATAGTTTTTGGATGAAGTAAACAAGTAGGCTAAAATACTTTCTACATTGATGGGAGCACCCCATGAAAAGTTATTCATTAAAAGATAGGTTTAAACATTAATTTTCCTAATAAAATTTTTATTATTTAGTTTGTTAATTACAAATGTTACTCAAGAGTTTTTTATTGTAACACAACAAACCAAAGTCTGTTAGTTTTACATTTTGGTGACTCTAATACTCTGGTGATAACTCTGATGAATATAAAAAGGACTGCAGCTTATATAGGCTGTCTCAACTTTGAGCTTGCATTTTTATTGACTTCAAATTATGGTAGAATGAAAACTTGAAAAATAAGGTTGTGAGTTTTTTTGGGAAATCCAAAGTTGAGTATAGCTAGGAAACAATGTCTTATAACATACTATTTTATTCATCCTAAGTAATTAGTCTTCCATGTACAGGCTGTGAAAGCTGTAATATTGCGATTTTTAAAACTTGAATATCTGGGAAACTGTTTACTTTTGATGTGGAGGCTTATTGCAGAAATGGACTTCTAAGAATCACTTTCTAACTTAAATTTGGCACTAAAAACTTTTTTGACATTGTGTGTTTCAATTACTTACAATTAAAGTAAGCTGATTAAAAGCTAACTTTGATCAATGATGAACCAGTAATAAGCTTTTTAAAATGTAATAAGCTTTTTAAAACATCAGAAGTGGCAGATTAATCAGCTTTATAATGTTTTTAATATAAGTTTATCTACTAGATGTAAATTGTTTTTTCTTTAGTCTTAAGATTTTTTTTTTGTTTTCCAAACCATCTTAGTTATTTAATTTTAATTAAAGAAATGTTAATTATATATTTGTGTTGTATGGTGATCGTTCCAATAAGGGGGACCTCGGGAAATATTTGCTCCAGGCCTCAACAGCTATGGGTCCGCCATTGCATGTAGCCAGAAGTGTAGCCTTTTTTAAACAACTGTTAGAAGTAACATAATATAGCATGATTTTGACATCTTCAATTGAATAGAAATATAAACATTCAGCACATGGGTCATACAATTTCAGAACTATTTCAAGAACTGAGGTTTACTTGTTTAACAGTGTCAAGAGTATGGTGAGAGTACTCAGATAGCTGGAAAAGTAACATAAAGAGTAATCAGACAAACTGTAAGGAACAAGCAGCCTTAAATGACTGCAATGTTTTGAATATCACTCTGTTGTACTTAGCCAAAAATACCAAACCTTAGCTCAGGTTACCATCCAGCTGAAGAAGGAGTCCAATGAGGCATTCAGTAGTTAAACCTTAGCAGTTGCTCCACCATATGGACTTCTGAAGCCAAAGACCCATGAAAGTGTCACTCTCAGTGTCACTGCACTTAATGTCTTGCATGAGTTACAGATTACCATGACTGGATCTTTGGGTGACTGGAAGTGAATAACACGGAGTTGATGAGTCTTGAATCCAACAACATCATACTGATGGTTAGCTAAGAATATGTTGCCAATTCCATGAAGCCGTAAATCCAACTTGCCAGGTTAGAAATGTACAAGATCAGTGAGACTCAGTAGTTGATCTGGAATGTTTTTCCTTGGCAGGTTTTGGCTCTTTTGACACTTGAGCCAAGTGTCTTCCTTTTTGAGTATATAGAACTGTTGGATATTAATTTAATTCACTTCATGCTTTTTTACCATCTGGAGAAAAATGCTGTACACCATCAGGACATCTGCTTCTGATACAGATCTCAGATGTCTACGATCTGGTTTGAGGAGCATTCCACTGAATTTTCCCTGCTGAGTTTGACCACCAAGAAGTCTGAACTTGAATCCTGTTGAACACCTTTGGAGTACTCTGGAAAAAGATGTGCATGCATATCATTCAACACTGGCATCCTTAGCTTATTTATGAAAAATTCTAGATGTCTGGTAGGCCGTACTTCTAGAACCCTGCTGTAAGATCCAGCTTGCTGTATGATGAGATAGAATCCTTATCTCATCATACAGCAAGTTATCAAGACCAAAGGAACAGTGAATCATTTAGGTATCTTTAATTCAGTGGTACTTCAGTGTATCATCTTATGCATTATTATTTAGCTACAATTTTAACTTATTCCTTACATGATTTATTTACAAACTGAAAACAATTACTGGTTTTTGTGCATTAGCTGGTAGCGAAAATACCACCATTGGCTCTTGATACCAGCAACTCTAGAGCCTTATTGGAAACCTAGCTTATAGAAACCCCAGATTTTTCTAGAAAGTTGAAATGCCCCTACCTTTTAATGTTTTTTCCCCATTTTTTTCTTTTTCTATTTTTAGGGATAGCATTTTGTATATATAAAATTTCAGTATCAACATGAGATCCAAGTACATATCTATCTGCAATAAGTCTTTTTTTTTTTTTTTTTTTTTTTTTTTTTGTAACCCGTTTCCCATGGAAAGTTTTTGAAGTAATATTTATTAATTTTGTATTGATTTTTACTGCATTTTGCATTGTGCATTTACTAGATTTACCAAGAAATGAAGCATAAGTAATCCATTATTTCCAGACTTATATGGAATTTTTCCAAAAAAATTCTTATGCAAGAAAACTGTAGCGATGGAAGATGTATGCTGGGTATATAATGTCAGCAACAGTCAATATCAACAGCACAAAAGAGCATTAGGAAAATAATCAGGAATCGATTCAGGATAAGTCACTTGCCTTCTTAGTTAGCAGAGTTCATTTGGAAATAGTGACTAATTTCAGATAAAAACAGTCTAATGTGATTTTTAATCCAATTGTCATGTAATACCTGCGTGAAATAAAATAAAACCACCTATATTATTGATCTGCTGATATCAAAAATATGTCTCATTCCTTAAAGACAGCAACATATTGTTGATGATGATGTATCAGTAGATACTGGCTATTTTAAAAGTACTGCTATAAAGACCATTAAGAGGTTTGATTTCACAGATCAAGAGGGAGAAGGAATCTTTTCTAAAGCAAGTAGTGATGAATGAAGTTGAATATTCACTTAAGTGTACATTTGCCACATTTTTCTTACATATTTTGCTTTATATTAATATCTTGTAAATTTACAAATTTATTTTTGATTGAAATGATCTGTTTGGATTGTAACATATGCTGCAATTATTAGTAAGGTGAAACTGAGTATAAGTTATGTGAAAATTATATTATGGTAATAACTGTTGTTGCCATGACAATCTGTAGCAATAATATTTTTTTTAGTGGTCAAAAACTTATTTTTGTGTACTATGTCATTTCTGTATACTTACCTTGTCAGGACTTGTATGTCTTTTAATTTGTTTCAGGAATATTTTGTGTCCTGAATAGGAACTGGGAGCTTACTCAAGCTATGTTCAAATATGTGTGGAATGGACGACACAGACAGGAAGGGTTAACTTTACCCTTTATAGTCCGCGATATTACAGGTGCTCCCGCACTTCGAGATACAAAGACCACTTGTGGTCTGAACGTAAAAATATACAAACTACTAACTAACTAAAAATAAGAGTTAACTTCAAGTGCTTTACACAATTGACTAACACTAAGACTGGCCTTTTAAATTATTACGTATGTAGCATGCACACTGCCGAATCTACAATACGTTTTAAATATCATGAGGACTAAACCTCTGGCCTTAAAGGCAGACAGCAACTGATGGCAAGCTCATGTGAAATACAGTTGGCAAGGCGGCTCACTTTCTCTCCATCTAACTCTACTCTTGGCAAAAAGCCACAACTTAAATACTTGGGCATTAGCAAGTACAATTTGCATAAACAAGTTAACGAATTTAATTCTGGCCAGAAGTGGAAAATAAGAGAATATAGTAAAGTTTTAAAATAAAATAAATGTTAGTAAAACTTAAGATCCTTACAACCTTTTGTAGAATGAGGATGCAAATATAAAATGAAAATACAAATATAAAAATCACTGAGATTAGGATAAAATTAAAATTTTCATCAAATTAAGGACACAAAGTAAAATAATAATGATAATAATACTAAGAGTAGTAATACAGTCAAAAGTCTTTAATCCGGACTCGTCGCGATTCCGGATTATCTGTTTTTCCAGATTTAGAGATTAGATTGGTTAGAGAAACAAATCATCTCTCTGTCACTTTCTTCATGCTTTTATCCATTTTTTGCAGCAGTTCCACTTTTTGTTTAATGGACACCGAAACATGCTTTCGCTTTGCAGATCCTTTGGCAGCTCCAGCATCGGGAATTCTGTTTGACATAATCAAAAGTTCAAGCTTACTTTTATAAAATTGCTCTAACAGTCTGCAAAAAATAATAAGCTGGATCCAATTCGAAGATTAAGAAACAATGCAATCTGCAACATTAACTGAAATAGATAATTAGATAATTTTAGCTCTGCTTCTACCGTCTGTTATACATTAAACGCGCATGCATAAACGTATTATGCGCATGCGTGAGCTTGCCATCAGTTGCTGTCTGCCTTTAAGGCCAGAGGTTTAGTCCTCTTGATATTTAAAACGTATTGTAGATTCGGCAGTGTGCATACTACATACGTAATAATTTAAAAGGCCAGTCTTAGTGTTAGTCAATTGTGTAAAGCACTTGAAGTTAACTCTTATTTTTAGCATTATGCGTTGACGCATGCGCAGAAAGTTTGTAGCTTTGAGGTCCGTATTATAGATCATTCCGGATTATGGGTATCCGGATTAAAGACTTTTGACTGTAGTAGTAGTAATAATAATAATGTATGTTTTTAGTAATATTTTTTAGAAGGATAAACAGTAATGAAAATTAGATTCATTTTGTTCAAGCATGTGTGAATTAATGTGTTCTCTTTCTGAAATAAATATAATTTCAATCTCACTGTTGCTTTTTGTTGGTGTAATTGATTTATGGTTAATTTATTTTGTATCATATACTGCAGATTTTCTTAATTAATCCAAAATTTGTTTGGAATTCGTCATTTTGTATAGGAATGGAGATCCATTGTTTGAAGTAAGCCTAAGAACAGCTGACAAAATCGTAGAATTTATGAAAGAGTAAGTGGTAACTATATTATATGCATTTTTGTTGCATATTCCAGTGACTTTTAAGTAGTTTGTAATTAGAACCTGTTTCCTTTTTCCTTTTAATGCAATTAAAGTCCTAAAGAACCTCCACCACCTCCGCCTCCTGAAATCCCTTGGAGTGAAGAACCAAGTAGTGTAGTGCATCTCAATGAAGAAGATTTTAAACCGTTTTTGAGACGCAAAAAACATGTTTTGGTTATGTTTTATGCTCCATGTAAGTGCTTATTTTCATACTTTTCTTAATCTTAGAGTTCTTAAAGTAACTGTAGAAGAGTTTTAAATAAGACCATGTTTATACCATCCTTTAGATATTTTTGTCAGAGTTGAAATTCTAATCATTATGCTAATTGTTCACTTTAATGGGAATTCTGTAAAATTTGATATAAACCATAGCCAGTCATTGAAGAATAGCCATATAATCCCCACTCGAATCTATTATTTATTTTCTTTGTTAATTATAAATTTCATTTTTTTTATTGGGCATTTGCAATGAACAAAAGGCTTTGTTAGCTTGTTAGCATGGTAAAACATTTGGCAGTTTTGTATTTGATGTAACAACAAAAAGTTGTGTTTCTTCCATTAGAAGGCGGCTTGGCAGCCTGAAGCTTGGCATTGCAGCTTGGCAATTAGATAATTCTAAGAACCTACAAGAAGACTGTCCTGACAAAAATTCCATTATGCCATTCATTATTTTGGCTCTTCTTGAGTACTGTTTGTGCCTGTCCTTGATGCAAAGAATAATAAAATTGAATATTTTTGACTCCTTTATAACAGACCATGATGCTTAAAATGATATTAACTCTTGTCAGTGCTTAGCAATAAAGTTACTATTATGCAACTTCTGTTCTGTCTTCTTAGCTGTTATGTTTCCTGTGATACTTATGTCTCAGAGGGGAATATATTACAAATATCATTCCTGTAACTGTTATTTGAAATAAGGCATATTAAATAAAAACAATTATTAATTGTAGTATGATTTTACTAGGCAGGTACTTTTTCATTAAAGCTATACCATTTGGGCCTTTTCCTTTGTTTTGGCGTGCTTTCTTGACACCAGGTCTTGCCAGTTTGGTTTGGCTCCTTTCCTGGTGATAACTGTTTTGATAACCATTGCTTGCATAACCACATTTTTCATCTAATCATTTTTTTTTAACTGCATTGAATTTTGTGACTTGAGATTTGTTTGTAACAAAAGAGATGTTCTTCATAACAACAACGGTAAAAAAAGGAGTTGTTGAAAACAACATCATCAGATTAAAATGTAATAAGCTGAAATAGCTGTGCAGCATTTGCTTATGGTGGGAAGAAAATGTTAAAAACATAGTGCAGATGTGTTTTGTTGGCTTAAGTACAAACAGTTTTTTTTTTTTTTTTATTCATACAATTCTTTCATTAGTACTTTTTGATTAATTTACTTTTGGTGTAAGGAGCTGATATCTATGGAGTTTTGCTAACCAAAGTTTGCTTCAAAGGAATTATAATGCAATGATTGATTGGAGTAATTACAAAAGAAAAGTATATGCCATTTCCTTCTTATCTCATCCTCACATAAAATCATTGGATACAATGAAATTTTGGAAACTGAAGAAAACTTATTCACAAAAGAAAAAAGTAGCACAGGGCATGTTCTTCACAATGGGGTTTAGGAAGATATTGTGAAATTAAAGAATATTGCTTACTGTTATTCCTCATCTTTCCATTTCATCTAGTATTGAGCCAAAAGTATGAGGTAAAAAATATGAGGGCTGTTTTTAAGTAAGGTCCATTAGCACGTATAGTTCCCTAGTTCACGCATGTGGTGCAACGAGCCACTGTGCCACTGACTAGTGTCCTTTGTGAACAAACTCACGGCAGTTTCAGCTCTGTAACAGTTGTGTAAGCTTCGCTTTGTGTCTTTAAAATGTTTAAGGTGATGAATCACCCGCCATATGTGGGATACGGTCTGTTATCTGTTTTTTGACTGCGAGAAACATGTTGGCTGCAGACATTCATTGCTGGATAACAGAAGTTTATGGCACTGAAGCAATGAGTGATAGTAAAGTCCGAAAATGGGTCAGGGAGTTTAAAGATGGGCATACAAATGTCCATGAAGAACACTTAAGACGGCCTTCTGTAATCACTGATGATTTGATGCATGCATTTGAAATAACAATTTGTGAGAACAGGAGATTCACGTTAACCACTCTTTCATTGAAATTTCCCATGTTTCTCAGTCGGTGGTGTACAAAATTGTGACTGAAAACCTAAACTTAAAAAATTGTGTTCTTGGTGGGTACCCAGACTCCTCACAGCTGAACATAAAGAGAAGACGTTTGCCAGTTCATTGGACTTTTTGATTCATTATGAGGAAGAAGGGGATGACATGTTAAGTCAAATCATTACTGGAGATGAAACATGGGTATCCCATATCACCCCTGAATCCAAGCAATAGTCGATAGACACACATCCTCTCCCATCAAGGTCAAAGCCAAACAAACGCTGTCAAAGTGCAAGATTATGGCAATAGGGATCGGCGCAATGTTTTGCTGGTGGACTTTATGCCACAAGAAACAACGATCAACTCGGGTGCCTACTGCACAACTCTATAGAAGCTCCGAAGAGCATTGCAAAACAAACGGCACGGCATGCTGTCAAAAGGAATTTTGCTGTTTCACGACAATGCAAGGCTTCACACTTCTTGAACGACTTGGGACTTAATAGAATCTTTTGGCTGGGAAGTTTTGGACCATGCACCATACAGCCCCGACCTTGCTTCCAGTGATTTCCACCTTTTCTGGTACCTCAAACAACATCTGGGTGGGATGTGTTTCAGTGACAATGAAGAAGTGAAAGTGGCCATGAACTGTTGGCTGTCCATTTTTTACATCTTCTACTTCAAAAGAACCCAATGACTCTATAAGTGGCGCCCGAACTAAAAAAGATGGTGGACCACCAGGATTTGTCATCGCCAGGATTTAGTGATTGGATACCCTAATCCACTGTCACCCTTTAAAAGGGGAAGTACATAATGTATTTCCTTCCTCCTTTTTGCATGCCTTCTTGGTGTAATTCTAAGCATACTTGAAGCATATTTGAGATGTCCTGGGTTTGAGTCTCAGTGAGGGCAGTGTGCATTTTTCATGTCTCCAGCATCAAAGAAACATAATGACTCTACAGATTCATCATCATTCTCAACTAAAAATTTCTTTAATAATAATTTATGTTGTTTTATTTATAAAATGCTTCATGCTGGAATTTCATTATTTATGTATAATTTTATAGAACACTTGCCGGAAACGTAGTTCGGTAAACTGCACTGTAACTGAGGATTTACAGTGTTTGAAACAGAAGTAAACTTAATTTGAATTTTAGTCTTCATGTAAAATTTTTAAATTTGATATGTTACCTAATGCAAATTAATAAGTTTTGAATGGTGTGTTTGATTTTGGCTGATCATTTGATATACATTTTTGACTAGTTTTGTTCCCTACTGTATTGAAAATATTAAAAATATTGGAGTATATAAAATATAATAAATAAGAAATTTTCTTTTACAGGGTGTGGTCATTGTAAAAAAGCAAAACCAGAGTTTCAAGCTGCTGCTGACTATTTTAAAGATGATCCTAAGGTAATTATGATAGCAATGGCATATTAATTCTGTATGAAGAACAATTAAATCGGTCATTATTATTACTTGATCATTTTTAGTAATTAAATGAAATACTTAAAAACTTATTAATGTTGAAATTTAAATTAAGAATAAAACTCAGTTTTCAGTTCTTTTGCTTTGTTAAAAACATTTATTGCACAAGTGTTTTGTTTTCCATCTGTGATCATGTGGATAAAGCCATTAAATATTATAGCTAACTTTCCAGTGGTTTGATTCTTGGTAGAAGAGTTTAGATACATATGTAGTTTTCTTTTTTTAGTTTTCTTCATGTAAGTATAAATGTGAATTCTTTGTGTGATTCTTGTTACTATTCTTCATGTTCATTTAGTATTCATGTTCACAAGTATTTTTCTCGTAGAAGTCTACAGCGTTTGTTTTTCTCTAGCTTTCTTCATATGTAATATAAGTGTGAGATCTTCCTCATAAAGAACATTTTGTAGATTACAAGCTAAAATAGAAAGTGCTGTTGTAGGCTTTGTTCAAGTTAAATATTTCAACCAACTTGAATCTATCAGAATAATATTTATCTACATTCCTTTCAATTCAGAAAGATTTTTGTATAATGGTATATTTTTTGTATAAAAGTTTTATATAAAGTATATATAATTTTCAAAGTCCTCTAAAAAACCTTGAATGATCTTCTAAAAAATGGTAACAACCTATTTTAAATTACCATTAATTGTATGTGTGATATGAATTAATAATAATCAGCGTGTTCTTTTCCCAGCATTGAACTATTTAAGGTGCTAATTAAAGAGCTAGGCTCTGAAGCATGAAGCTGTAATTAAAAATAATAATTTGAAATATATTAAAAACCTGAAAATGAACATTTTAATCTTGTAAGACTTTCACTGTGTAAATCTCAGTTACTGTAGAAAGTGAAGAATCTTAAGAACTAGATAGCGAATAATCGCTTAAGTTCGCGTGACAAGAACAAGATAGAAGAGTAACTAACCCTTTATTATTCCAATAAGATTTAACAAAACTCTGCCTTGGAGTGTACAGTCAAAGTCGACACTTGGGTTCGAACTTAAGAGACTAAGAATTAAACTAAAACTAAGATTAACTAAAGAAATATAGCCGAAGTTATCAAGTTTCTAATGCAGTTAGCCCCTTAAATACCAGATGACTGTGAAAGTATCAAGGGCCTGAGTATGGCCGAGCGTAATAACAGCTTTGAGAGAGAGAGTAGCCAAAAGGCAGATGTGCATAAATCAGAAACTCTGATTTTCTCTTGCTAAGACCAAAGAACTTCGCGGTTAAATACCGCTTCTCCTCATTATGTATTCAGACATGATTCTAAAACTACGTTCTTCCCGGAAGTAGTAAGTTGAAGTTAAGAATTTGACAGGAAAGGAACTTTAACTTAAAATTTAACTGTTAATAAAATTAATATAATCCTTACAATCTCATTTTTAAGTTAATCATTAAAACAAAGAATTGATATGAGAATTTTGTATTTTGTTAATTTGTTATGAAACTCATGTACTTCATTTTCTATAGGCTGAAATTTTTAATGTTACATATGTAACATGTACAGTGTGTTCATAAAAATATTTATGTATCTTTTATTTTCTACCAAAGGCTTTAAATAAGAAAAATATTCATGTTATAACATTTTTTAAAATTTTATTATAAAAATTATGAAATCTCCTTTTTTAGATGCACTACTGGTCCTAGTAATATTTTAAACTAAATATTAGCATAGTAAAAGTTAATATTTTTTTAAAAAAAAACACAAAATATTTGACTCCCATATGACAAAAATTAACTGAGATTAAATTTCGAGATCATATTCTTACACAGAAAGTGAAATATTTAAATCTGTATGCTACTGACAATGAAATATCATTTTAGAAAAATGTTATGATTAAGTGGAAAACATTGTTATACAGACTGTTACTTATTTGGATCAGTAAAAATTTTTCCTAAAACCAGATCTTATTCATATAATTTTGAGGATTTTGAGGATTCATATAATTTTGAGGATTTTGGTTCCAGAAAATGCTGGGAAGATTCAGTACTAGCACATAGCTAATTCATAACATTGTTTGCATAAATCAAAAGTGAAGAATATTTCTAGTCGAAATAATTTTATTTTTTGTGTTACTGACTATTAGTTCATGTTTCTCAAGTGATAAAACTACATGTGAATTTTATTCATGTATTTTTTAGCATTAAAAAAAATTAAACTAATTTTGTGAAAATAATTTTCACATACCAAATGTAAGTAATAAATTAAAGAATGCTACTTTGTAGTAACTCACAAAGAAATGTCACTGAATGGTATTAAAGGGGGAAAAATCAATCTTGAATTATCATAATTATTTTTTACTTTTACCTCCTTAAGAAAAACCCAAAAAGAGAGCAAAATATCATGAATTTTGCAATTAAATATCTTGAACAGTTAATTTCAGTCATTTAAATATTGCAGTTAGTAATACAAAATTTTGTGTTTTAATTTTTTAAGATGAATATAAATTTTTGACTAAATTTTATGCTTGTTGGAGTTCGCATTCCTTCCGTTTGCAGCTGCGCTGAGCAGAAAATGTGGACTATATAATCAGTAATAGAATCCTCCCAGCAGAGAGAAAGGGTGTGTGGTGACGACAGTGTGTCCTCTTAGTTCTGCTGAAGACTGTGTCCTTCCTGATATGCCTATCCGGGGTGTTTGTTGACATGGCCTGTAACTGTGATTTTCTCGAGCATCGTTCGGCAGTGTTATGCATGGAGTCCTGACGTGGAACATCACAGTGGAAGACACATTGTAATGGGAATCTAGCCCCAAGTATTCCGGATAATTTTACTACATCGCTAAGTACCTGCTTGTCTAGATGAACTGTAACGCAGACTCAACTCATATTGTGCCAGTCAAGTACATTCGTATGTTATCCATCGTATGATTTTACTAATGTGTCATATAATTTTGAAGATTTTGGTATTATTTGATTTGATTTTGGTATTATTTGATAATTTTGAGGATTTTGGTATAATTTGAGGTATTTGGTAAAATAGATGATATGTTCATCTATTTTGTTAAACTCAAGGCAAGCACTGATTAAATGTTATGTTTTCAACTTGGAGCTTTGTACTTCTTTGGTACTCCTTTGGTAGAGAACCTCAGTTTTACACATACTACTGCATATAACTCACAAGGCCCTTAAAAGAACAAAAAATTTTAAAAACGACAATGCTGTGGACCAAGAAATCATATAAAAGTAGATTTCATAATTTTTACAAAACTGACTTTTAAAACTTAAAATTGCTTATGAAGTGTATATATAGTGTGAATATTTTGTATCATCTGAAACATTTTTGGGTACTTTTCTGTTATGCACCTGCCACACATTTTAATGGTACAATTATAATAACATGTGTGTGTTTAATTATTCTTGTTTACACATACATAGTCCTCAGATGATTCTAATGTTGGCTCTTGGCATGCATCTGATTTCTCTTTCATAGGAGCCAAAAAGGATGGCAGGTGCATAACAGAAAAGTACTCATTTTTGCAATTGGAAATGTTAGTCTTCGATCAGTGGGTGTGTAAAGAAAGACTTTTATGGACACAGTGTATATATCATTGAAATCATTATTATTTTCAATTATTTTATTTCTGTGTTCCGTTTTATTTGTTATAAAAATATTTTTTTGGTATGTCATTTTCTGTTTTAAATTTTGGAAACCATCTATTTAAATTAGGTTGAATTTGCAGCAATTGATTGTACATCTTACAGTAGTGTGTGCTCAGCCCATGATGTGAAAGGTTACCCAACTCTGAAATATTTTAGTTATTATAAAGTGGAAAAACCATACGAAGGGCTTAGAACTGTAAGTAATATAAATTTTTTATGGTATCAAATTTCTGAGTTTTTAGAAGCCATATTTTTTAGCAATAAGCTTACCTTAAGGCACTTTGTTGTTTTTAATTAGCAGATTCATAAAAGTGAAAGTTTAAAAAAAATTTTATTTAAATTAACAGAACGAAAATAATGTGCTATTTTTAGATGAAAAATACCATATTGTTAATACAAATCTACTTCCTAGTTAGTGTGACATATATAAAAAAGCAAATTGTAAAGTAATCTGCATTAGCTTCATGACCAAAACAAATAATAGCGTATAAAGTGTTGTACTGGCATTTATGTATGAAAACAACTATGCAAGTATTATTTTTAATAATCTTACACTAAAGCAGGTATCCAATATTAAGTAAAAAAGTATTAGCTATAATGCTCATTGAATAGAATGTTAACAAATTAGCTACAAAGTGCTAACTGCTGCAAGGTTTTTTAAACTCAACACTTGAAATGTTTTCAACAAATAAATTCGTTACATATTCATAGACTCCAACTACTACGGATTCTCCGTAGTTTCTACGGAAATTCATGAAAAACTACGAGCTACGAAAAGTATGGAAAAAACTACGGATTTTACAGAAACAAGAGCAGGAGAACCAGTACGCAAAACGGAACCAACTAATTCATCCGATGATTGGCTGAATACTCGTGTTATCATATATCACGTGTTGAGTGCGTTCCTAGTTTTGAAGAATTAGCCAATCGTAGATCAGTAACTCCAACCGTTAACGACTTATCAATAGTTCCACCCAATTGTCTGTCTCTCAGGTTCCTCGCTGATGCGTGTTTAGGCTGCATTGTGTAGTTTACGGCGAGAGCTTAGCGTGTGTCTTGTGAACTGTGAATCAGGTGAAAGATTTTTAATCATAATGCTGCCTCGAACGAAGAAGCCAAAATTATCAAAGCAGAAGTTTAAAGATTCATATTCTTCAGAATTTCCATGCATTAAAGCGTCCGAAATTTCTGTGAATCACGCACACTGCAGTGTATGCAACAAAGACTTCTCAGTTGCTCATGGCGGAAAAGATGACTGTAAACGGCATGTGTTTTCTCAAAAGCATATAGAACTTGGCACCGTAAAATCTAAAGAAATAACAAATTTCTTAATAAAAGATGATGAAACAGATCCTATAAAAGCCGAATGCTATTTTGTTCGTTTTTTAATTGAACATAATCTACCGCTTTCTGTTTCGGATCATTCCAAAGAGCTTTTCAAAGCAATGTTTCCGGATTCTGCCATAGCAAAAAAATTTAGCTGCGGTCATACCAAAACTGCTGCTATTGTGAAAACGCTTGCAGAAAATACTGTTGCTGATATTATAAAATCAGTGTGCAGTAGATCATTTTCTCTAAGTACTGATGGAAGTAATGATAACAATGATAACAAACTGTACCCATTGGTTATAACATACTACAGTAAAGAAAAGGGAGTGATAATTACTTCATTGATTTCTATTTTAGAATGCACGAATAATACAGGAGAAGGTATTTTTAATTGTATAAATGAAAACTTTAAAAACAAAGGTTTAGAATGGAAAAATTGCTTATCATTTTCTTCAGATAATGCTAGTAATATGATTGGAAAGTTTAAAGGTGTAGCATCATTTATCAAAATGCATCAACCAAGTATAATCACCCGAGGTTGTCCGTGCCACCTCTTGCATATAGCTGCAAAAAAAGCTACTGAAAAATTAATTGGCTCAGAAATTGAAATGTTGATAATAGATATATATTTTTACTTGGAGAAAAGTTCGAAACGGAAGCATAGCTTCAAAGTTGCTCAACAAATTTTGGGACAGAATGCAAAATCTCATAAAATTTTGAAATATTGCAGTACGAGATGGTTGTCTCTTTTAGAATCTATAAGAAGGATTTTGGAACAGTGGGATGCTGTGATAAATTTTTTTGGAGATAAACCAGATAATAGTGAGAATGAAGGAAAGAGATTGCAAAACATTAAAAAAATTTTACAGTCACCGACCACCAAATTGTACTTGTTATTTTTGAAAAATACTTTGTTTATAACAGTAAATATTAATTTGCAACAACAAGCTCCTTATATACATAAATTGAGAAGAGAACTTTTTGAACTTTTAATGAATTTATTTGTTAGATTCGTAAAACGATCAGTAATTTCTAAAGAAAATGAAGATGTTACTCTAACGTCTATTCCATTTCAGAAGTATAGTAAACAAAAAGAAAATGAAAATTTAGTGATTGGTGCGGAAACAAGACTATATTTAAAAAATGCCAAGTTGAATGAAAGTGAAGTGAAATCATTTTTCAATTCTGTGCGAGCTTTTTTTGTAACTGCATGTTCATATATAATTGATAAATTTCCACTGAGTGATCCATTTCTAAAACATTCTGAAGTTGCTGACATCAACTTGAGAACTGAAGTCTCATTTTCATCTGTTCTTTACTTGATGAATACTTTTCCATCCATTATTGATGAAAAATGTCTTAATCAAGTAGAAATTGAATTTTCCATGTATCAAGTAGATGATTTGAAAGAAATTGTAGATTTGCGTATTGATATAGCATGGGGAGAAATTGCCAAATTAAAAAATATGAATGGGTGTATTAAATACAAAGTATTGCCTTCTGTAATGCTTGCTGTCTTAATAATACCTCATTCAAATGCAGCTTGCGAAAGAATTTTTTCTATTGTTAAAAAAAATCAGACGGAATTTCGACCAAATTTAGGTCTTAAAACTCTTGAAGCAGTTTTGATTGAAAAAATAAATATGCAGGCAAATGAAGAACTGTGTTATAAAAAAACATTCTCAAAATCAGAACTTAAGCTTGCTAAGCATGCTACATATAAATCTTTGCATTCATAAATTATGCGTATTTTGTTTAATACTTATATGTATCATTCTTGGTTATTTAAATTTTATTTCCCTGTAGAAATCATATCCAGAATAAAGATATGATTTATAGTTTCTGATTTTTTCTATGATTAGTAGTGATTTGAAGTACTTTTTATTAGTGAATGCTTGAGGAGTTAAAAGAAAATTTCTAATTAAATGTGCATATAATTTACAAGGTATATTTTTAATTATTCAGTTTTATATGTATATGGATTTTAAATGTAATAAAATTGATTACAATTAATTATTAATTTAAAATTAATGAATGGTTAATTACAACATACGCTACGCGCACATTTTCAAAGTTGTAAAAATGTCGTTCGCGCGTTGACTACTGACAAGGTTTGCTGAAGGTTGGAATTAATATTGAGTTTAAGTGGTTAAGCATATTAACCACTTAAACTCAATATTAATTTTAAAAGGCAGTGAAATTTATATCCAAAAGGAGCGTTTATCTGTCTAAAACAAAACAAATGTGAAGCGGTCATTGTCTGTTTCACACATAAACAGTCATTGTTTGCTGTAAAACAATACAAAGAATATTGAATAATTTCAGTTGTACATTAACTCATTTCTTCAATCATAATATGTTATAAATATAGTTTGTTTTTAATGAAAAGTTAATTTGCCATATCATGTAAGAAAAAGATGGATGTTAAAGTTGTTATGTTGAATTTTCAAAAATCAAAATTTTGTTGTTTATGTTAAAAAATGAGAGAGAATTGTAAGCATTCAGACCAGTCATGAATTATTGACACTCTGTTGTTCTCATCTGTAATTGTTTTCTAAAATCAGGAATTCTTTAACAGAATACATTTCAAAGGCATTTACCATGTAAACACACAATTTATGTGTGTTTTCTGACATTGAAATTGCATAATTAGTGTTTTCAGTTTTGATGAGGTTTTTAACAGTAACTTACATCTGTTACTTAAAATCTCAACAATTGTAAGATATTGTGAAGATTAGAGTGAGTGCCTGCAATACATATTGAAACGATCAGTGAGAAGTAGAATGAATGAGTGCGCAATACATAAAATGAGGGAACTGCAATGTAAATAACATGCGCTAATGTAACCTGTACATGCATATTTACATTATTTAGAGGATTTGGCAATAAAAAAAATTCAATTTTTCTTTCTAAGGAAAGTGATTTTGTGGAATACATGAAATCAGCTGTAGATGGAACACCACCACCAGCTAAGACACTTGGATCTCCACCTGAAAAATGGTGGTCAGATATACCTGAGGGACAGCATGTACATTTATTGAAATCTGATGACTTTGATGAGAAGATTAGATCTCAAGAATCTGCTCTTGTAATGTTTTACGCTCCTTGTAAGAAAAAATTATATTTTTAGTTTACAAAATTTTTTATGTTTTAGGAAGTAAAATACTGCTTCTATATCTAAATTGCATATATTAAAACTATGCTTGATTATATTTGTAAGTAACTTTTGAGTTCTTATTTATATGCAATTTGATGAGTTATTTTTTTAATTAAAATTTATGTACCTTAAATTTTATAATTTTGGAAGTCAGTTTTGTGTAAATTCAGTCATCTTGATTTAATTGCTTTACATTTTTCCTTATGAAGGGAAATAAAAAAAAAATATATAAAAAAAAAAAATAATATGTGTTTTAAAAGTTGGTAAAAATTTATGGTTTTACTTTAGATCATCATTATTTTTAGTCTCTTTTTTTTAAATCTTTTTTTCCGTTTAGTTTTTTTTAAATACAACATATTAAAAATGAATCAATTCATATGTGCTTTTGCACCCACCAGTAGCTAAGTACTAAATTAAATGCTACTAATAAATCATGAAAAAAGAACCTGCTATTATTTTGCTGTAACAGGTATTTGAGGGTAGTTTAACTTTTTTTCAATGAAAAATATAATTTTTTTTCAATAATTTTTTGTCATATAATTAGTAAATTTCAGTATGAGCTTCTGTTGATTACCATGTACTAGCTATTGAAGCAACACTCTATTTCCATCCATGTGCATTGGATCATGTTGGTGTGATTGCAGCAGTGGCAATATGTATGATCACCAAATAGCTGTGTCCCATAAAAATTCCTCATTAATTGAGTTAAACAGTATAAAAGATTGAAATTCTGTATACCATAATGTATATTGAGCTTTTTGTTGTACAGTCAACTGGCTTATTAACCCTCAGCTGGAGGGGCTGGCATATGGTACAGTTTTAGAGGGCTGGCGTATGAAGTACGCCAGGTCGTTTTTCAAG
The DNA here is from genome assembly GCF_044657685.1 of Stegodyphus dumicola. Lineage (NCBI taxonomy): Eukaryota > Metazoa > Arthropoda > Arachnida > Araneae > Eresidae > Stegodyphus > Stegodyphus dumicola. Next base: position 65,801,970 of record NC_140779.1, read on the forward strand.
CCTCTGCTTCTTGTTTAAAACTACTTAATCTTATACGTGGCATTAATAAGGTGGTTCGTCATAGTAAAAATGATATAAAAAAAGAATAACAGAAAAAAAGCAGTAAAGATGGAAATTATGAATTTTTAATTAATTCAAAAAATGGAATGCACTGGAAATGTAATTTAAAGTTGTATGGTATTCCGTGTTATTTTCTGTATGAAAATTATAAGGCCATAAATCAAATTTACAAATTATAAATATTCCATAAAGAAAAGTTCGGTCAGTAATAAATTTCACAAATGAAAAAATTAAAAACCTTTTGCTACTTTAATCCTCTTCAGATTGTCTCTGTTCACTGCAGCAGGGTTTGCAAAGCTGTACTGTCTTGCCCAGATGATTTTTGCAGGTACACTTAGAACACTCAGAATGTTTTATGGTAGTGTAATTATTCTTCATTCTACTGCACTGAGCGCAGCGTCCTTTGATCTTTTCTGCAGGTAGTTCCTCGTCCCTTTCGGCCGTCTTGCCAGCTTCTGTTGTTACCAGCTTTCTAATAACAGCTTTGGAATGCGACAGGAGAAATGCCATTTTTAGATGATTCTGAAGATGGGGTTTCATCAAAGAAGTAGCTAGAATTTTCAAAAAAAATTTTCTAAACTTGATGTTTACATCAGGTTTGGCGAAGTTCAAGAGCACTTGCGAATTTATGCCCGCTGCGTTTAGCAGTGCAAAAAATATTGCCATTGCCCACCTCTCGGTTTTTCAAGCGACAGTGAAATTACTACAAAGTTGGTCTATGGTGTCAACTTCGCCTTTACATTTGTTATAATCCAGGATTATGTGAGGTACCTTTGGTAAGAAGATATTGAGCTAGCGGGTAGCTTGTATACCAATTATTGGTCGTCAGGTTATGGTTAGAACCTTTGTATGCCTTTGTAACCTTTTAACAATGTCAAAACGTGAATTAGAAGCCTCATAAAGTCCTGGGAGTTGATTGCCACAATAAATTTCAAGCTTCAATGTATAAAACGTTCGTGAGTTTCAACAACTGCAAAAATTTTCAAACCATAATTTGCGGGCTTGTTGGGGATGAATTGAATAAAAGAGCATCTCCCTCGAAAGGGTTCCAACTTCTCTTTGATTGTGAGTTTGTCAGCTGGTGTATAAAAGTTTTGACAGTTCTGATTAAAAGATTCAAAAAATTCTCTTAGTGCAGCAAGCTTATCAGTTTTTCTTCGCACATACCTTGTGCCTTTATTGTCGAATCTAATAGTAGCACACAGGTTTCTGAATTGCTCGAGACCATGACCCTTGCAAAATTTCAATTCCAGTACTGTCTTTTGTCCATGCGTCCTCCAAATTGAGTTTTGACATAAGAATAAAATTCTTAAAAAGGCTAATATTTCTGCTCTATTAGCATCATACATGCTTTTCTTTGAGTTGTTTTGGAGATCATCTGCAGTCCTGTTTCATTTGAGATAACTATTTGTACAATACAAAGTCTTTAATCCGGACTCGTCGAGACTTCGGCGATTCCGGATAAAGGGTTTTTCCTGATTATAGATCATCAATTTAAATCTGGTAAGAAGGCATGCAGAAATTATAAAATTAAAAATGTGAAAACGTAATTTATGAAATAAAGAGCAATTATGATCTAAAGGGTATCAAAATTTACAAAAAAAAATTTAATATTTATTTGTTTACTTTATTAAACATTTCTTTCAATGTAAGTTGTTTAAGTTGCTTCTTTTTTTGGGCTAATACTTTCTCTTTAATTCTATAAACAGACATAATTTCTTGTTCAGTTCCACTGTTCAAGTCCTGTAATTGCTGTGTCAAGAATACCGACTAACTTGTGAATCAAAATTATTTTTGTTTTCAATAACCTCTTCTTCACTTTCTTCACTATCGGAAGCGGTACATCGAAACATGCTTTCTCTTTGTAGATCCTTTTGCAGCTCCAGAATCGAAAACTCTTTTTGACATAATCAAAAGTTCAAGCTTACTTTTTATAAAATTGCTCTAGCAGTCTGCAAAAAATATAAGCCGGATCCTAATTAGAAGGTAATAGATCCTAATTAGAATTAAGGAACAACGCAGTCTGCAACATTAACCGAAATAGATAATTAGATAATTTTAGCCTAGCTTATACTGTCTGTTATACATTAAACCTGCATGCGTAAATGCATATGCGCAGAACGTTTGTAGCTTTGAGGTCCGGATTATAGATCATTCTGGATTATGGATGTCTGGATTAAAGACTTTGTACTGTATATTGTGTGATAGCATCGATCATATTTGTATTTATGATTTTCTGGAAAGCAGAAAGCTCATCATTTATATCGTCACAAGTTTTGGCACTTGGGAATACTTTTTTTCATCAAATTTTTGAGGCGTTCTGGCGAATTTGCTCTTGAGGGAACTTTATTCCACTTATAAGTTTCCCTTTCTTCTTTCAGAAACTTTCCTCCAACTTTCTTCTTTTTGTAAATTGTTTTTACAAAAAAGTTCTCACATTTTAAATCACTTATGTCATTTTCAGCATTGCTAAAATCATCATTTGAGGAAGGAAAATGAGGATGTTTAGAAACATTTCCCTCAATCCTGAGTCACTGTCATGATCAAAATGCTCGATGGCTTCCAGTTCATCGACATCAGATGCGTTATCCAAATTGTTGGAGTCTTCATCAACCGAGACTACTTCTAAAACGCTCAAATAATCTTCAGGAGGTACAATATTCTTTCTGTGCATACTTGGAGGAGTGGCGTACTGCATTGGCCTACGCAACATGTTCACAATAACTGCTTTTGGAAAAAATGCGAAAACCAGACTGACCAGAAATACCAGATGCGTTGCATTCAAGGAATGTTTCTAGGAGGGTAGAGGAAGCTCGGAAGCTCGGGAACGGGTTGTCTAAAAATTACAGCCCAAAAGATGGCATTGGCATATTCTGTATGCCGGCTTCTCCACTGCAGGGTTAAAGGCAGTAACATTTTCATTATTGAATGAAACTTCTCTGCATCTCAATGTTACCTCACTTGTCCTTACTGTCAAGCATTTTCTAAGTTTTAGTCCAAAAGGTACATAAGTCTCACAATAACATTTTGCGATAAAACACTTGAATGCATTGTATCACTTTTCAAATTGTGGCTGCTAAATATTATTGCCTTGTAATATATTCAAAGAAATAAAAACTTGTAAAAATCGTAAAACTTTAATGAATTTTTGATTAACAAACTCAACAATTTCAAAGCAAGCTGTGAGAGCATTGTATGGAATAAAACTTTTTTATTTCCAGCCTGCAAAACAATCTGTCTGAAATTCTAAAGATATGATGTTTTTAAATATTTAATGATTTTGCTGTTGAATAAAATTTTATCTGACGTAAGCACCAAGAACATGATATTTAATAAATAATGTAAACACACAAAACAGTAATAATAAAAAGAAAAAAAAAAGTTTTGTTAAGTCATAATAGTAAGAAGACTGAACATTGATATGATGAATTTAGAAAAGACTGAAAAAACAGAAAAATGCATGCCAACTTTTAATGCTGCATTGGGAATTCTAAATGTATACTGCTAGCTTTTAAAATTTTCATAATTTTTCTGTCATATTATATATGGCGTAAGTGCGAAAAAATTTATGGTTAATATTGTTAAAGCAAAAAAAAAAAAAAAAAAAAAAAAAAGACGGGGGGGGGGCATAACAGCAAACTGGTAGGCCGCGAGTTCAGTGGGAGCATTGAATACATTAATAAACCCTTTTGGGTAGTCATTAAAATCTGAAATTTTTCAGATTTTCTTTTTCTCATTCTTTTGTATAAAAACTGAATAGCTTGGTGTATGATGGAGCACAATATAAAGATTTAAAATCTGGTCCATCTTTTATTTGATGGTCCTGTTTTCTATAAAAATCCAGCTATATGTAGATGATGATTCTCTATAATTGAACAAAATTAAGTGGTTAACTGTATGATAATATACTGAAGGGTTACAAAACCAGGCATACCAGATTAGTAATGAATTGCTGCTCATTTGGCTCTGATAATGGCTGCTACACAGTGAGGCTGAATTCAATAAGTTTATGGAAGTGTTCCAAAGGTATAACTTGCTAAACATCTTCCAGAATTTCTTATAAATGAGCTAAGGATTTTAAGAACAGAGGACATGCTTTGTACTTTTTTACCCTTAGAGGTGTTTTATTTCTAACCAACTGGGAGAATTTAATGGAATACAAATACTTGTCAAACCAGATAGTAAACTGGGATCTGGAATTGGAGTAGTTGTACATCTCATTTCCATCTGCATGTCAGAAAAGAGATGTAAGTCATCGCTTAGCAGATGCTGTGAAGATGTGTGATATAAGTATCAAAGTTTCTAAACATTGCTCAGAGAAACTACCCCAGACCAATAATGAGGCATGACCTTGTGCAGCTCTAACCTAGCATGTTGGATGTATTTTTTTATGGGGCTGATGCTTAGCCTATCACCAGTATGATGCAGTTAGAATTGAGTCTCTTCATTCCATGCTACTTGTTTCCATCTGTTGGTCCTTTTTAATTCTTTGTTACATTTATGAAGAGTTAACATATAATGTTAACATATAAGACTCAGAAATAGTATCAGTGTGCTAGAAATCTATGGGAAAAGTCCTTATGTACAGGATTTTCAAATAGAAGATTTGGTAATTAAAAATAACATGTAATTTTTAATATAAGAGGATTCATAAATAAGCAGAGAAATAAGATTTTGCTAAAAACATTCAGCCAAAACTGAAAACCTGTGTATAAGCCAAATTTAAAATCATGCTGTAATTCCAGTTACTATAATTCCATATTGCTGGAAATTCAAATACATGGTCATTTGACTTAGCTATACCTATCAGACAAGCTGAAAGTTAGTACTAAGTCCTAATGTATTAAAAGTATAGGCCAGAAATGATCACTCCAATCATTCAGAAAATATTGTATTAGCAATTATATGGATGGAAATGGAGGTATGTGTAAGGTGGATGATATAATGATAGTAATGGTGAAGTGGAAAGTAATGCTGTTCACATGGACTTTATAAGGGAGAGAGAGTTCAGAAAACTGCTTGATAATTATGGGTTTGATACAGATGTTAAATTAAATTAATATGTATTGAGATTAAATTAAATAAAAAAAATTTAGTTAAATATTAATTATTTCAGTCAATAATATTTTGTTTTGATTGTTTTATTATTGAGTTATTTCTTATTTTGAACATTATCATTGAAAAAGTCATTTTGACCGAATGCTTCAGCTCCAACCCCGAAATTTTAGTTATAAAGAAAAAAAATCCTGGCTTATACATGCAAATATATGGTAGTTGCTATTCTTGTGATTCTACAGGCAAAATACTATGGTTTTCTTTGCAAATGGGATTCAAAGACAAGGAAAAAATATATCTAAACAAATAGATTAAAATGATCATCACTAATTCCACAGAAATATGAATAATAATAATAAAAAAAAAAAACCCTCCTTTAGCAGTTGGATATTAAACTAAGATTTATGAAGAACTTTTTAAAGTGTTGATTACATATATGCTGGGATCTGTATAAAGAAAAATAATTAATTTTTTAACTGGGAGTGTCACGCAATTTTATAATTCGCTGTGTTATATTCTTTTTACCAAGCCAAATATTTGTGATTATAAATTCACCCAACATTTGAATCTGATTACAAAAAGTTAATCATAATTTCTCAGGAATAGTTGCAAAAATATTCTAGAATAAATCTTTTTGGGTTTTATTTTTTAGAATCGATGTAAATTTTTTGTAACTGTATGATTCAGAGGGCAATATCAAAAGATAGATTTTTGTGATTTTTATGAAATTTATTTTTTTAAGTTTAAAAATGACTTGAAGTGAATATTTTCCTCATTTAAAGCTCTTTTGTAAAGGAAAGTGTACATGGTGTATATTGCGTGTGTATAAAGTGTAAATATTCATACCAAACAATGTATTTTGTAGGGTGTGGACACTGCAAAACTTTGAAACCAGAATTTGCCAAAGCAGCTGCAAAAATAAAAGATAATAAAGTATGCTTAAATTTTTATTATTGATCAGCATTTTTATTAGCTTTGTATTATTTCTTCCTAAGAATTAATGTTAATTGCATATTTTAAGTAATTCATAATGTTTTAAAAATAATTTTAAATTATTTTGCACTTTTCTGAAATATGTGAATTTTTAAATTTGTTGCCAAGTTGCCTTTATAAAATTATGAGAATTTCAGTTTACTGCACTAATAGATTGTACCCAATGACACTGTTTTCAAATTGAAAAGTCTACTTACCTAAGAATGCAAAATACCATAGATTTTTTCTATATATTAATAGCATTAGAAATCAAAAGTGAAAAGGTAATATGAAGAAAATTGTATCTATATAAGGATTCATTCATTGATAACAAAATACTTTCAATATTACTGCTTTCATGTGTGTCATAATGCATTGAATGCACACAGAACAGATGATAGCTTGATGAAAATTATTTTCAAAAATGGAAAACTTCATGGTTCTAGAACTTTTCACAAAAGTACTTATATGGCTATTTGATCACAATCAGTTTTTACCATTTTAAACTACTTAACATTTAAACAGAACACAGTGCAAAGTGCAGTTAACTTTTAAACTACTAAACAGAACACAGTACAAAGTGCATTAAAAGAGCAAAATTCCCTCAGAGATCTAACTCTGATCTAAGAACTGATAATTGATTCTCTCTCTGGGCTTATATAGTCTCCCTTGGCCTCCAAGAAATCTCCAGTACCTTCCATTTCTCAAAATTACTGGAAGGCATGTATGGTTAAAATTACACATAGGGGTCGGATACAGTTACTGTTGCAGACAGGGATCAATTACAGTTGTACAGGGACCAGACCAAAATATCGCCAAGTCTGGTGACCCACCTCACTAAATTGGTGACTTACAATGGGGATTTCTCACTAAATTTGGAACAAAAATTAGTAGCCAAAATAATGCCAGTTTGGCCATATCTCACCAATTTAGCGAGATAGCTATTTACCTTGATGTTAAATAGACTTGCTCCTGTAATCTTATTTTTTCAGCAGAGCTTTACTGTCTCAAACATTTCATGCTACACTGTACAAAAGATACTACAATTTCACATATAATTTCACTAAATTTATTTACATATGCACAAAATTTATAACATTGGCCCCCTTCCCAAGGACTACACGTCGTGGGCAATATATTCACTAGGCTGGAAGCTATAATTATAACCAAGGTAAATCACTGCAGTACTAAAACAATAAATTCAGGAAATAGCTTGTAAAAAATTAAATACTAAATCATTAATTAAATGCATTATTTTTCAAATTTATATACAAATAGAACCTGTTGTCTTTGTGTATTATTTACATTATATACGCTATGGGAACTGGGTACTATGGCCATAGTAAGGGGCTAAGCTATTGTAGTGAATGGTTTTAGGCTTAGAATTTAATGAATTCGGGATCTGAACTGTTGTATTGTTTAGCCTTTTTAGGACTGGGAGAGGTCCATTCCAGGATGACTGTAGTTTAGGAGAAATTCCTTTCCACCCAATCGGATTCCATAACCACACCTTGTCACTTTTATTGAATCTACCTTCCTGTAGTAGTTCTGTCATATTGTGTCTTCATCTTCTCCATTATCAGATTCACTTGCTTTCGAGCAAAATTTTGCATCCCTTCAAACTGTGCCTGGAGATCTTGAATGTATTTCTCAGGTGATGAAGGTGCATTCAGTGGGAAACAGACAAGAGTCAAGGCAGACATAGGTCCTAAACGAAGAACATCTGGGATGGGAAATAGCCTGTAGTTTCATGGACAGCACTGTAATAGTAAGAACAGAGGTAACTCCTGGTCCCAGTCCTTTGGTTTCTGAAAACCATCAGTGAGAGGCTGTTATGGATGGTCTGATTAAATCTCTTTACCATGCTGTCTGACTGTGGATGCAAAGGTGTCATTTTGGTTTTATCTGTGCTGAGTAGTTTGCAGAGTTCTTGAATGACAGCTGACATAAAATTCCTTCCTTGATCAGAATGAAACTGAAGAGGCATTCCAAACCTGGAAATTCAATGATGTATCATTATTTCTGCTACTGTGACAGCCTCTTGATCAGGGATAAGATATGTTTCTTAAAATTTAAGAGCCAGGGGAAAGATGCATGATCTGTGTGCAGGATCTGCTATAGAAGTTAATGGTGGAAATGTTCTACAGCTTTAAATATGATGAACAACTCTTTTCCTGGTGACACAATAATTCCCCAGTGGTTTAGATAGACACTTGCTCCAGTATGCTGTGGCGTGTTTTTGACAGTTTATTTCTTGGGAAAACAGAACTGACACTTTCATGTTGCATCTGTGTTATGAACTGTTGCATGTGTGTTATGAATAAATGGTTTGTGAAGCTAATGATATGTCAGAATTGTCACATATGTCAAGTCTCCTTAAATTTTCAAAATGCATCCTCACATTTTTTTGTCCACAGTTTTGCTTGCTTTCTATCAGTTTGTGAAGGGAACCTTGTGATGGAAGAATAGTCCTTCACACATCTCCTATTGTAGGTACACTGCGCTAAAAAAGAGGAGGGGAGTTCGATATCTCCCGTTCTACTGATTGACAAAATTCAAATTGTGTTTTTCATGTCTTGAAAGCGCGACTTAATATATATATATTAAATTTATATATAGCATTGTTCTAACATAGGTTATTTTGACACAAAATCAGACTTTTTCTGAAATAACATACCAATTTTTTTTTCATATTTCGATTCTACGACTCAAATTATGCCTAGATATTAAATTTTGAAAAATTTGGTGCAAAATTTATGGAGAAATTCAAAAATTTATCTTGTCACAATTTTTTTTCAGTTTGCACCAAGAATAATTCACTTGATGAACCTCTTAATCTATGGCAACCACTTTTCCTTTCCCTTCCTTTATGCTGGGGCGGGAAAAAAGGAGGCACCTCGTTCCTACCTTTTTACATTGCACATGAGCGGGAAAAAAGTAACACCGTTTCTACTTCCAAATAATTTTAGCAAACTGTCTAAACCACATTTGATGTTTTATCGCTTTCAAGAAATATGCCAAATTTCAAAACACGCCAATATATAAATTCGTGTATATCTTCGGAAATTTTGAATAAAAAGTTCTAAATTTTTGCAGGTATACTTAGAAATACATCTACATTAAGTTGATGGTAAAAATTTTATAATTATAATAAAAAAAAATTTTTGAAAAATTTATAAAAATTATTTTAAAATACAAATTAAAAAAATAAATTGTAAAAAATGGGTGAATTTTATTTGGAATAAACCTAAATTTCGTAGTGTGAAAGGAAGAATCAAATAAGTTTAATAAAAAAAGAGATTGATAAATATACACCAAACTCATTTAATATTGAGGAGCTAAAATTTTGAGAGCTAATTATTTAAAAACTACTTATGCGATTTTTACATAGGTAGTTTGGCATAATTTGAGTATGGTAATGTTATCCAGATATATCAGACAGGCTTTGTTGAAGACCTCTGAGCATGGTCTCCATAAGGGTTGAAATGTTGATGGCACCTTATACAATCCAAATGGCATCACACTGAACTGTCAAAGTCCTTGTCCAGTAGTAGATGCTGTTTTTTCTTGGTAATCAGGGTATATCTCTACCTGCTAGTATCCACTCTTTAAATTAGTCATTGAAAACCAGTTGCTTCCAGAAAAAGTATCCAGTATGTTGCCAGTTATTTGAAGAGGGTAGCTGTCTTTCTTCATGATCTCATTCAACGGCAATTGTCAGTGCAAAATCTATTTGAAGCATCTTTGTTTCTGACCAGGGAGAGGACCATGGACTTTCTGAAAGTTTGAAAACATTGCTTTTTTGAATGCCCTTTTGAAGTTTTCGTACCATTTCCTGCTTAGCAATTTGTAGACATCTTAAATATTGCTTGATTGGCGGATTATCCATTGTATCAATTTGAAGCTGTGTCATACTTGTTCAACCTGCATCTGAAGATGAGCAGAAGAAAAAATCTTGAAATTCTTGAGTAATATGTTTCATTCACTTAAATGTGCATTTTACAATAACTCAAATGTGAAGCTTTTCTAAAGGCACAGATTTTGAACTACTGGTTGTTTGATGCAGGTGATTGAAATATATGCTGCAAATACTTCGTCTTTACAAATGACTTTCACATTATTACTTACATTGGCAAATCTTATCTGGGATGATGGTCCTCAGTAGGTCGATGAATGCCGAGGTTACTAGTACACCATTTGAGCTGTGACAGTTCTTAGGATATTCAGTTATGCCATACTGGAAATTTTTATTTTCAGGAATACTGGAAATTTTACTGGAAATTTTTATTTTCAGGTATAGATCCAGGGAGTAAAATTTCCGTTCTGTTCTTGCTGATACTGTGATATCATCATGACCTTTATTTGGTGGACAGATTTAATTCTTTTATCTTTAATTCCAAACAGGAATGTCTCTTCAGAGGCAGAGTGCATTCATTATTTTTAAAGTCCAAGAAAAAATGGTATTTCCGTAGAAAGTCTAATCGGAGTATTGGAAGGGTCTGTAATATTTGCTACATATGTTTTCTAATGGTAGGTGGCACTTCCAAATTTAATGTTAATCTATTATTTTCCATCCCTGTAGATGTTATCCTCTGGCATAATCTAGAGAGTAATGCAGGGTTGCGTCCAGATGAATTTTCCTTCCAATTGTTGAAACAAGTCTATTCAAATGATAGTAACGTTGGCTTTACTGATGTCATATTGCAGGGAACTCTATTTATATATTTCATAATGAAGAGTCCATTACTGCCAGTAATCATTGCAGAAATCTAAAGTGCTTTAAAATGTAGCCTCACAATATCTGTCAACCTCTGGCCCGCAATATTTCTCCAAATTAGTTTCCCTCTTCTTTGTTGAAGTGGTTTCAGCTCTCATGCCTTGGGGTGTTCCACAGTTCCTTTGTTTGTAATCTTCACCCCACAGTTTCAGCACAGTTTTTGGGTCAGTTTGTTGTCACTCTTATTAGAACTCAAGACATTGACTTGCCTGGTTAAATTGACTACATGAACAGTCAGTTGATGTACTGGCTCCCAGACATGAGCAGCTCTGATTGAATGGACGTCTCTATGAGTTGCTTGCTGGGCTGCCTTGAATTTCATGATGTAGACTAAAGTTCTTTTTAAATCCTTGATATCCACAATTCGCTGAGCTTTGTGTATCTCAGGATCCTGGATACCATCGATGAAGTGCTGCAGTGACAGGATTTGCCTTATTTCTGAAGAGCACTGTGGAAAAATGAGATGAAACAGCTTTTCAACCTCAGTGGCAAGCTCCTGCAGAATTTCCATGGTTTTCTGTTTGCAGCATTTTAACTGAGTTTAAAATTACAGTATTTTAAACTGCTGAATATTACTGGTTTAACCCTGAAATTTCAAAGTTCCTCAGAATGTCATCAATAAATGGTATTTTTTAGATTATGATTAAAAAATGATTCTCTTACATTGTACCTTACATGCTCCTCCATTGCTCTAATCATCGACATTCAAATCCCACTTCTGACACCAAAAATTGTTGTGTGCACATGTGTGCATGATGGGTTGAATGGACAGAACCGATGATAGCTTGATAAAATTTATTTTCACAAAAGGAACACTTTATAGTTCTAGAACATTCCACAAAAGTACGTGTACACTATTCACAGTATGATAGAGCACAATCAGCAGCTACCATTTTAAAGGAATAAGAACATTAGATAGAATGCAATGCAAAGTGCATATCCACAGTATGACAGAGCACAATCAGTAGCTACCATTTTAAAGTAATAAGAACATTAGACAGAATACAATGCAAAGAACATGTAAAGAGCAAAGTTCGCACATAGATCTTATTCTGAACTAAAGACTGAGAACTGATTCTCTTTCTGGGCTTATGTAATTTTCCCGGGCCACCAAGAAATCTCTAGTTTCTTCTGTTTCTCAAAATTGCTTAAAGGCATATGCAGTTAAAGTTTATAAGGGTTAGATATGGTTATAGTTACACTAACTGCTATGTGGCCAGCCTTCATCTGGCTTTTAAGTGTACCGGAAAAATGCCTAAAAGACACACCTGGGACCGATGGCTGCGTAAGTTCTTCCAACTTTTTTCTCTTTGTTAAGATTCCAACCTCCCTTGCATACGGCCCTGATGTATCTTCAGAAAAACATATACATCTTGAATTTGTAGCAAACTGATTGCATAAGATGGGCATTAAACATTTGTTAAAGCATAATTTATGTCCCCTTCTTAACCACCACCATAACTACATTAAAAATTATATAAAAATTCTACAATAAAATAAAAAATTTTTAAACAGTTTCTTACTTGATAGTTTGAATGATTCTTTTTCTGAAATGTATTACATATATATAAAAAAAAAAAAATTACAATGAACTAAGCAGTATCCCTTAATACAAATATTAATTATCCTAATAAATAAATTAACCAACTTCTCTTTTCAGAACCTTAAAAAACTCAAATGGTATAAAGAGGTTTGGTTTTCCCCAAATTTAATGTGTATACGAGCCAGTTTACCTTAGAAAGTCCTCCACGAAGGCATCCCTCCCCTTAGGCAGATAGCCCTAGTGTGCTTTGCCATAAGTAAATACACTACAGTGTAAAGTGTATATATATACAAAAAATGACAATGAAATATGCCAATCTCTTAAAAACAGTGACATAAGAAATACAATGAAAAATTGTTGCCAAACCCATATTTCTAAAAGAATGAAACTATTCAAAATTATGCGATTTCATCAAAAATCGATCAACAACAATAAGAAAGGAAAATTGTTGCCAAAATCACATTTTTAAAGATGTGATAAGTGTACTTGGAAGCTTCATTTAAAAATTTTTTTAAAAATACAAAATATTATCATTTTTCGAAAATTCTTTTTGTAAAAGCAGTCACAAGGATGAAAGTTCAAAATCGTGTCCAAAAATCAAAGAAAAATAAACTGCACATTTTAAAAAATAAACTTTTTTAGAAAAAATCCCGTTGAAAAGGTGTTAAGCTCACTTTGTTAAATAAATTCATATTAAATCGATTTATTGAAACACGAAATTTATTTTAAGTTCGTAAAATAGCTAAATGCCTACGTTTCATGACGATTTGAAAATAGAGTGCGTAGAGTAAAATCTCGCTTTCCTATAGCTCATTATGTCTCAAAATGATGTGATTTCATTTATTATATGTAGAGATATAGGGACCAGTTACAGTTTTACACAGACCAGACTGAAATGTCACTAAGCTCAGCAACTTTTGATGGTTTCCTACCAGATTTTGTGACAAGAGTTTGCCCCTATAATCTCATTTATCCATCAGAGCTTCGCTGTCTCAAGCATTTCATGTTACATTATACAAAGGATACTACAATTTCACTAAAATTATTTACGTATATACAAAATTCATAGCAATATGATTGCTTTATAACAACAAGAGAAATTAATTTGTTACATTAAGTCTTCAGTAAGTGTCAGGCAGTTTTAATGTTTTATTAAAATGTCATTCACTTTTATCTATGATTTTGAAAAGAATACCAGTGTGACCAGGGGCTTTTATTATGGAAACGTTTTGTGCTATTAAAGTTTGCATTGTTGTGCTTAACTCATTGAAAAATGATTAAGAATTGTGCCAGATTAGAAAACTCAGTTTATTGGATTCTTGAACGATTCAGTCAGGTATAACTGATGCCAGATTGGAACATTTAAAATAGAAGCTCATAACATATGTACCCAGTGTAATACTATCTGCAAAAGATGGTTCCAGTAGCTCAAAGTAAATGTCATGCAGTTATAGTTTAGCTTTATGTTTGTTAAACATTTCTCTCAGTGGCATCATACGAAATCTGCTAGTGTTTATTCTATTTGTGGTACATTATGGTAAAGATTTACATTAGTAAATGATGAAATTGTAGCATTGTGTTCATAAATTTGATAGTCACATTGCATGCAATTTTTTTTAAAGTTTGATTTTGATGTTTATAATCTATTTAGTTTTTTGCTTGCTTTTTTTAGTTATGTAAATGTCTAAAATATTTCCACATGTTTATTTAAAAAATTCATGCATAAATGGATCTACACATTTCAAACCTGCATACTTCAAGATATAAAATTCTCTGTGAATATCTTTATGTTAATTAAATGCCTTCTGTTTTCTTTAAGATATATGAATTGCATACCAGTGCAAATTGAAAATAAAATATTCAAATTAAAAATGAAACTATTTGCTTAACAATGTTTTATCTAGATTCCTGGACTTCTTGCTGCAGTTGATGCTACAGAAGAAAGGGGTTTGAGTGAGCGTTTTAAAATAACAGGATTTCCTACTCTTAATTATTTTAAGTAAGTGCTAATCAACCTTACAAAGGATATTCTAATTATAATAATTTTTTAAAGTAATGTTTAATCTCTATTGTATTATCACAGTTTTCATTTTTATGTTTTACTGAAGTTAAATTTACATTATTCATAATTTTTATGGTAAATCAGTAAATATTTGTCTTTGATTGCCAACTGTACAATGTTACAGACTTAGTGAATTTTGCAGTATGATTTATGTGTTTGGGTTTATTTATGTAATAGTAATAATATTTTTAAATATAGTAATATTTCTTCCGAGTTTGCTAATTTGACAATAGACTGTACTGTAATTGAGACATATTTCATAACAGAATAACTGATTTGAATCTGTCTGTAGTTTTAAAGTGAAATAATAATTTATTGATGAAATAATACTGTATTTGATTGAGGAAATGTTTTGAGTCCCATTTTCTTATGTGCCAAGAAACTTCTTAGTAATGATTAAAAAATTTTATCTATTCCAATATATTTCAAATCATAGTCATAGCCACATATGAACAAATGTAATTTTTTAAAAATAATGTGAGAAAACAAGAATATCCATGTCTACAAAAGAACAGAAAGAAAATGCTAAAATTAAGAAGCTCCTTATCATAATAATTCCTTAACCATGCTTGATATTATCTGCCATTTTGTATATATTATCACAAAATGATGTATTAGAAGCATAGATTAGTTTTATGTTCTTCTATAATTGTAAATAAATTCTAATTGTAGATAAAATTTGATTTGAAGAAATGTGAGTTTTTCCCATATTTATGTTATCCTACATAATGAGACTTGTTTAAAATAGCTCTCCTTTAAAGGTTAAATTTCTTTTTGTTAATAATGAATGATCCAGGGGGATAAGATAAAACACTGAAATGCTGCTATTTCACCTTGAGTTCTGGCATTTTGACTGGATTTTGTTGTAAGAAGTGTTCATGATTTTGCTTCGTGTGTTAATGATTGGGTGTGTAAATATGAATCTACTCTTTTTCCATTAGTAGAATATCATGCATGCGTATGTATCTGGGATTTATCTGAGCATATGTATCTGAGCACTTATACCTTGGGTTATTAAATTGTAATCTGTTTAAAGTGTAAACAATTATTTTGCCTCATTTAAAATGCTAAGTTTTGTGTGGGACGCAGAGCAGTGTGTGCCTTAAATTTCACTTCATTATTATATTTTAAAGAAAACTGCAGCAAAAATATACTGTTTGCTGAGGAAATGAATGGTAAATATGCTTAGTTAAACACAGCTTACTGAGAGTGGTTTTGATTCTAAAAGTAAGATTCCAATACACATGAGAAGAGCATGGAAAATTCTCAGATTTGGATGGAAATGGGCAAATGCATGGGGAATCAATTTACTTTAAGAAATTCTTCTATAAAAGTATGCAATGAGTCTGTGTTTAATAAATAATGTGTTATGTGATAATAAATTATACAGATTTCTGATCAAATAATCTAACGTGTTAAGGCTATATTGATTTTGCAGTAAACATATTGCATTCACTTTTTCATTTTAGCTTTCTTTATATTGTGTATAATTATTTATGCTTCTCGTTATTTAGTTAAGCATCTTAATCTTTTTTGAGGTATTTGAGTTTTTTTAATTTGATAATTTTTTGTTCTGAAAATTTTATATAGGGAAGGAAATTTGATGTTTAAAGTAAACTTCAGAACAGCTGATAAAATCTTTGAATTTATGAAAGAGTGAGTAGTAACTTCATACTTATATTTTTTTGTGAATTTTTATTCAATATTTAAAATTTTTTAATAGTTAATAATTTTTCTTTAAATGGAATTAAAGCCCTAAAGAACCTCCACCACCTCCACCTCCTGAAACACCTTGGAGTGAAGAACCAAGCAATGTTGTGCATCTCAATGAAGAAAATTTTAAATCATTCTTAGAACGCAAGAAACATGTTCTGCTTATGTTTTATGCTCCATGTAAGTGTACTTTTCCCCAATTTTTTGTAATCTTAAGAATTTTTAAATAGCTGTCGAGTCATGGTGTGCTTTAAAATATAACAAATGAGGGCATATTCAAACCATTGAAGTATCATTATTATCATAAGTTTTAATAACCAAAAGAATTACTCGCATTTGCAAATGTTCAATGCAATAAGGTCTAAAATATGAGCTTAGGTATTCATGAAAATGTACATTTGATGCTCAATAGAATCTACTGGGTACCTCTTTGTAAGTCTTATATATTCATTCAGTGTAAATCATATGTTATTTGTTCTCTAATCTCTTATGTAAATCTGTGTAAGTCTTATATTTCTATGCAAATCTTATGTTTATTGTCTGTGAACAGAATGCATTATTACTATAACAAAAAATCTGCAGTTTTAAATTTTATAAAATAAAATAAGCTATTGAAACTTTTCAGATTTCTTCATTAGAAATTTATTCAATTAAATTAGCTTAATATTACCATCTATAGAAGTACTTTTGTCGTATCTAAAATTGATATCACCTACTTTGTTGTGACAGCTGCTTGCCTAAGATTATTTTCTGCCTCTCAGAGTGGAGTGCGACTCTGTGTTCCATGATAATTAAAATTATTGCTCATCTGGATGGGTACTTTCACTCCTCTTATTTTGTAAAAGCAATTTAGACTCACCCTGTATTTAACTTCACAAGGCAGTTGCTCAGGTACCTATTTTATTGTTTGGAGAATGTTGAA
Source organism: Stegodyphus dumicola (assembly GCF_044657685.1). Classification (NCBI taxonomy): domain Eukaryota; kingdom Metazoa; phylum Arthropoda; class Arachnida; order Araneae; family Eresidae; genus Stegodyphus; species Stegodyphus dumicola. Next base: position 65,819,074 of record NC_140779.1, read on the forward strand.
GAATCATCATCCACCACCTTTTTAGTTTGGGTGCCACTGTAGATTCATTAGGTTATTTTGAAGCAGGAGGCATGAAAAACGAGCATAGCAATGATGGATTTCATTATATAGAAAATTTTAAATATATTAATTAATAATTATATTTTAAAATCGAAGCTAATTTTAATATTCATCAAAGACAGGTATAGACAATAAAAAAGGAAAACACCTTGGTAGGAAAAAAAGTAAGTTTAGCATTACTTACTTCTTCAAGGAAATTTATTTCTTACTGGTTACAAAAACACACTTTAAACTAACTTTAATGTTTTTATTTAATTCTAAAAAATAGAAATAAAAGAAAATAAGGAATGCAAATCGCTATTGTTCTCCCATCCAAAGGTTTCCTTGTCTTCCTTTTCTTCATCAGATAATTCTTGAAGAATCCGAGCAAAATCAGCTGGTTGCACATAAAAACAATATAAAATTTACAGAGCCAAATGTATTCAAATTAAAATAATACATGCCAATTAATAACACAGAATTACAAAATATTTGAGAAAAAATATTTTTTGAATTTTCAAACACGACCACGTGCGCATCGTAACTTTCATGCAAAAGCTGCCACGTAGCACAAAAGGCCAGTTAAAAAAAAATCAAATGACTTCCTGTTGCCACATTCCATGATGTGGGGAAGGGTAGAAAGAAGGAATAGAAATGACTTTCATACGTCGCAGCTTTGATATGTGAAAAATGTGCATTAAAACTGAATTTGTCATAAATTTTGCACATATGTGCATGCTTGAAAATTAAGCAAATAGCCCTCTCTTTACTTTTGTTGCTAAAACAAAAATGATGCAATTCCATTCCATTTCATATGATGGTTAGTGCAGCTGGCTACCCTATCACTGGATCTGGATTCAAATCCTGGAAAAGGCATGGTTACTTATAATTGTCTATTCTCCACTGTAAGTGTATTATTGATCACCTCCTATGGTGCATCCTAGTAAACATTCATGGTGATGGTATGTCTAAATGACCAATGAATTTGACTTTTCATGGTCAGTGAAATTGCTGTTTCCTGGCGAAATGTTAAAAAAAAAAAAAAAAAAAAAAAAAAAAAGTTTACATTTGTGGGAGGGGACCCACCAATACAGCTTCCAGTCACTGTTAACTTAAAAGTATTGTCTCCCCCTTGTTGTCTTATACTTTTACTATCATCATTCTTAATTTTATCAGACTATAAAATTCTTTGCCAGATTTTATTTCTTCTTGTAATTTTGGATATTAAATTATTTACTATCTAAAAATGCAGTACGTCAAATGGCATTATAAGCAGCAGCTGCTGCATTTGAAATGAAAATAAACTTAATGACTATTAATTTAGTTTGAAAATCAAATTTTAAATTGAGTTTGATATCATTTTGCTTGATGTAAACTAATAAGTTTCAAATGAAGTGTGATACGTTTTTGATGATTGTGATACACTGCTTTAGTTAAATCTCTCCTCTTTTGAACTGGAAATGTTAAAAATGTGGAATATATTAAAGCAATAGATAAAAAATTTTTTTTTTTCTTTTGCAGGGTGTGGTTATTGTAAGAAAGCAAAACCTGAGTTTCAAGCTGCTGCTGATAATTTTATAGATGATCCTGAGGTAATTATGAAGATAATAATGTATAAAAGCTGTAAAGAACATAAGCATATGAGTGTTTAATTTTTCAACATAGTTTAACTAACTGTTGAAAGAATTATTTCTGGGCTAAGAAAAGCAGTCTGTAAATATGTTGTTAAGGACAGGTTTGAGTTTGGAAGTTCCAGTTTTCAGTTCCTTATCTTAGAAACTTATTGAGCTTGTGCATAAATGATTATTCTGATTGAGATGCATAATATATATAACTATCTTTTATTAATTTCTGTATTTGTGCAAATGTTCATGAAAATTTTCAGTTGCATATGTTTTGAACTATGTTAAATTTATTATTATTAATATATTATTCCATCGGCTGAAACAATCTGGCCAAGCAATGTAATTTAATGCCAGTTGTAGGTATGCCTGACATCACAACATGCTTTTAACATTTGTGCTTTCATTTGATGTAACCGGAATTGATTTCTGATGAGCCACTTCTTGTTTTTATGAACCAGGGTATAAATTAACTGTCATTGCTGTATTTTTCCTTGAATTTTGGGAAAAAAAAAAAAAAAAAAAAAAAAAAAAAGTTTGAGGGCTGTAGAATCACATTGTGAGTGCACTTTGGTTTATTTACAATTAGCTCAGAGAATTAGCACCTGTTAAATGGGGAGAAAAGCAGCTGAATATTGCTGACAAACAGTAATAGACTGGAACAATCACATGTGGAGGGTTTGTATACAAAGCATTCTAAATAGAGCTTAGGGTAAAATTGGAAAACATAACAAAATAATAGAAATTGATGAAAACTCTTTTGTAAAGTGCAAAAACAGTAAAAAAAGGTCAGTGGAATACTTTCCCAACAGTGGCTTCCTTATATTGGGCAAAGAGACTGACAAATGTTTTATTTTAAGAGCTGCAGATAGAAATGTGGATCAGAATTCCACAAAAACAGCTGCTGTAACTTTGGCAGGATTTCTGCCAATTTCTTTGATTTGATGGTAGCCAACAATCACTGTTGATGGGATAATATGTGAGTGCCTATGCATTATTGCAAAATAAAAAAGATAATTATTATTATGCATTATCATTAAAACAGATATCTCAGTGTGAAACCCTCAGAATGTCTGTCTGCAGGAGCAATCTTGCCATAATTTCCTTGAGTCTGAATTCATTGTACTGTAAATCACTTACTGCCAGGCTTTGTTAGTGAGAGTTAAACAATCTAAACTATTAAAATAATATTTTTGAAAGTCCCTGAGTATTAATTTTATGTCAGAGGCTACCTCAAAGGCGCATCTGAAAATCATTTATTGTTGGCTTGATTATTTGTAACCTGAGACACTTTTCATTCCCCAAAGCATTTCTTTTTTTTTTTTTTCCTGATCCAGTTTGCTCATAATGAGATTCATTTGTGATCCAAGGTTTCACTGTCCGATGGGAACTGGCTATTTGACCAGACATATTAAAGTTTTTATGCGTTGTGGGATAGTAGTATTTGCCTGTCGAATGAATGATAAATATCCTGGTAATGCAAAGTATCTTACGACTGCAATAATTGAATGGACTAAGTTGTTATTGTATCAGACATCAAAACACTTTTTGTTAAGTATCTGGGCATGGCTTAGTAATATAAAATAGTAAAGCATTCATTTCTTAATAAAACAGTTTAAAACAGTCTAATTAAAAATATTGAATATGCGTATAGAATTACATTACATATTTTTTCACTTTTCAAATATGCAGAAGATACATTATATTCTCATGTTAGCCTAAATGTATGTTCATCTAGTATCCTATAAAATGTTTTGCTCTTTCATCCGGACCATACTATGGATAATCTTTAATGATAAACAGTATTCAATTAAAAAAAAAGCCCTTTTGAGAAATCATCAAACTTTGGGGGGAGGGGGAAACTTTTTCAGATTTATTTATTTTTATTCTATTTTTACTCTTCAAATACTGGTGGGGTATTTGAGATTTGAGTAATATAAAAAGCTTGACCAAGACCATATGATTAAAATGTTACATATGATTAAATGCACGTATGATTTAATTTTAAGAAAGAACTTTATTGATCTAGATTTTTGAAATCTTGGAAATAACTGTGTTAAAATGATAAATACAAACAGTTTTAATTCACAGGATAAACTACTTTGAAATTACAGTTAAGTGGAGCTTTCACAAATGAAGCATGTGTTTCATCAGCTAGAATCCAAATAAATGCTAGCAATCATTCAGGTTCTTGCTGACAGAGCAAAGCATCTGTGAAAGCTCCATTTCATTATTATTTCAATGTAGTTTGGAGTCATAATCAGTATTATTTTTACAAGGACTATTTTTGAAGTAAAATGCACCCGTGGATACTGTTTGAAATTTTCCATATGTCTAAGAATGAGTGCATGTGCAGGTTTGTGGCATTCTCTGTGAACAACCTGATGTCCCTTGCATTCATAATTTCGATATGTGTGCTTCATCCTGTGAGATTTAAATGTTTAAGAAAATCAGGCATACCAGCGGTTGTAGAATATAGCCATTCATTCGGTTTGTAACAGCAAAAAACATTAAAGCTGTATATATTTATTGTCAGATTTGTGAGGTGTACAGTGGCAATGCAATAAGTGACAGCGGAGTGTGAAAATGGATCAGAATGTTCAAGCAAGCTGAGAAAGATGTTCATCATGAATCGCTTTTCGGTCAGTCATCTGTAAGCAGTGATGTTTTGGTGCGAGCAGTTGAGATCTAAATTAATACAAAGATTTGTCCAAGTGAAGAACTGAAAGCCACCAATAAAAGTGAAAACAACCGTGACTAAGTGGCTATCATCATTGGCAGCAATTCTTTTAAGAGAGTACCCCAAAATTTGTTTATTATGACAAATGTTTAAACCCAGAAAAAAATTATGTAGAAGAACAGAAAGTTATATATAAATTCATAAAAGAAAAAATTCCTATTTGCTTCATTTTTATTGCAAAGCAGATCTTTCTTAAAATTTAGTCTTCATATTTATCATTAGATTCTTGACATTTCTCAAAAACTGAAAACTGATTATGTGCAGCTTTTATTTTTGTTTAGCTTTTTTGAGTTAAACAGAATAACCCAGCAAAAACTAAAACAAAACTAATTAAGAACTATTAAATGCAATTTTTTTTAAATTCAAGTATTTTTTGCCATAGGAATGATTTTTAGATACATACGTAATGTAAGTGCCCTTAAAGTTATTATCTTTTTCTCTTATTTCATTACCATATTTTTATTTTTTTTTAAATTTATTTTAAAGGAATACATCAGCTGTTTTTTTATATTTTAAAATAAAATCTATGTACTTTATTTAGGTTGAATTTGCAGCAATTGATTGCACATCTTACAGTAGTGTGTGTTCTGCACATGATGTGAAAGGCTATCCGACACTCAGATACTTTAGTTATTATAAAGTAGAGAAGCCCTATGAAGGAGGTAGAACTGTGAGTAATAAATTTACTTTTATATTTGAAACTTATCAGTTTATAGATGCCATATTTTTGAGTGATAAACTTAAGAATTTTTATAACTTTTAGTTAAAAAATCAATAAAAAGCATAAGAGATACTTTTATAACTTTAGTAAAATGAAAGTTAATAAATGGTATTTTTGGATCAGAAGAAGGATAACAATGCATAATTTCAGTATTTTGTTATCACAAGTCCGATTTCTATTGAATGTGAAATAAACAAACAAAACAATTCGTAAGGTTTGTAATTTTTTTTTTTTTTAAATCTCAATGAGAAAATTGAGTAGGACATGAAATAATAGGGGGACCGGAAAGTAATGTCGCTTTCTTACATTAAATTGAAACGAATACATTTTTAACAAGTTTTTATTTTTAATCAATAATATAATCACCATCGTTATCAAAAACCTTTTGCCATCTAATGTGCAGATTTTCAATCCCAGACTGATAAAAATCAATTGGTTTTTGAGTAAAATATCTCGAGAGAACATTTTGGACCTCATCCAAATTTTCAAATTTTTTGCCACTAAGAAAATGTTGTAGGGATCCGAATAAATGGAAATCCAATGCTGCGATATCAGCTGAGTATGATGGGTGAGTATGGCAATACCTCCCACCCCAATTCATTAATTTTTTCCAGTGTTCATCTTGCACAGTGCGGTCTTGCATTGTCATGTTGCAGAATGATGCTTTTTCTGTTGACAATTGATATTTTTCAATTAAAGATTGGTTCACTCCATCCAATTGTTCACAATAAAAGACTGCATTAACAGTTTGTCCGGGTTTCTGCAATTAAAAATGAACAATTCTGCGAATACTCCACCAAACACTCAGAAGCGCCTTTTTGGGATGTAAACCCTTTGTAACCCCTATTAAAACTGCCTTTTGAGTTTTGGATTATCATATAAGACTTACTTTTTTGTCTCCAGTAATCAAACAATCAGAAAACGGTTCTGTATGGTGAAGCAATACGTTGCATGTGATGGATAGGCTGGCTTTGTTCTTTTCGGACAGATTATGGGGGACTCAAACCCTGCTTTGCTTATTTTTCCATTCTGCTTTAAATGTTCTTGGTTGGTCGACCAAGGTTGATAAGAGTGTTTGACATGGATTTGCTTCCACTTCTGCCCTTAGCATGTTGTTGTCGACATGCGCAGAAACGGCATTACTTTCCGGTCCCCCCATATTATGTTTACCACTCCCATTTCTCTGAAAATTATTTTAAATTTGCAATGTTATATTATGTTTATTAAAGGTGCATCATCAGAAACAAAGTTTGTTAAGCGTAATCAGAAGTAATCCTTGTTCTATTTATATTTTTGAGAAACAAATTTTTTTATATTTCCTTGAAATATTATTTGAAATAAGTATTGGAAATGATGAATACAAAGGAAGCAATGCAAAAACGTATGAAACTTTCATGTTTACTTAGTGTAATTTTATTCTGTGACTTTTTGCCATTTCTCAGCTACTGAAAAATTCTTTTTTTAAAAAAAGTTATCAGGTTTATTTACAAGTTTCTTTCTTTTTTTCTTTTTTTTTTTAAACAAAAAATCACACATGAAAACTCGAACATGTGCATTCTACTCTGCTAGTATATTTTGGAGAATATTTGTTCTGTTTGATAGTTTCTGAACTGTATAACTTGGATTTTCACCGATAGGTTTTTTTTTTAATAGGGTCTTGTTTCCAGAGGATGGCCGTTAAGGGAGGGGGCATCATCTTGGAGGCTGAAATTGCAAAATTTAAACTTCTTCAAACCACTTTCAAACAGTGTCATCAAAAATAGCACTTTTTCCATATATAGCACGAACTTTATGAACAGACTGACTAGCATTTTGTTCTTTTTTTTTTAAATAAAAGAGCTTAATATGATGAAAATAAACTTTTGAATTCTCATTTCTTAGCCCTAGACTGAAAATTATGCCACAACACATGCTAGAATTATTCACAGTGAGCATAAAAAACCTTTAAACATCTGCTTTGATCAAGGTCACTGGGCTTTCAATTTGAAAAAACTGTAGATAATTTCAAATGGCCCAATATTAAAACAAATAAATATCAAATAATAAAAGCAATTACTTAATTGAGTTTGTAATCTCTGACATTTTTAGGTTATACTGATATTTCCTTTGCTTTATGGCTCACTCTTATTTAAACAGCACCAAGTTTGTAGATTAATCTCCTAATCATGGTCACATACCATCAGCCCATTATGAGAAGAGCTTTGAATAGGTCATAGGCTTTCATTGGATTTCTGTTTTATATTTTATTTTCCAAAAAAATTTAACAGTTTTTGAGATACCAAGAAATGAAGAACATGCTATATCATTCTGTGATGAAATAGGCATTTTACCTCACATTTGAATGTATGAAAACCTCCATGAAATGAAATTATACACCTACAAAAGCATTGGAGGTGCTATGGGAAAAATTGCAATCAAAATAGAAACATAAATCCTATGAAAATGTTTTTGAGGCTATATTAAAAACAGTTGCTGAAATATGGCATCCACAAACTGTATGCAAGAAATAACGCATTTATTATTAAGATCGTAAACTTGTCTTAAAAAACTTAATTAAAACTTGGTGATAATGTGGGCACAGTTTAAACAGTGGTGCTGTAATATGCTGGAAGTATAATTATGCGTTCAAGTATAAGAAAGTTGATAAATTATTCGAAACCAATATAAATTCTTTAATGATAAGCTTGTTTGTAATTTTAGAATTGTGAGCTGAATTTCTGAACTAAAATAGCATTTAAAGTAAAGAAATATATGTGTTTAGAACTTTGTCATCTATAGTAGTGGTACTAGGTCATTAGAGAATTTTAATTAAGGAGAGAATTTAAGTTTCAGAGGTGATTTAACATTTAAACTCTAAGCTGAGATCTTATAATTATGTATTTATTAATACATAGAGGGAGCATAAAAGTCTTTCCTTGATTACAAAAAAATTACATAAAATAATTGCAGAACATAGACATGTTAAATTTTCATTATGTGTAGTTCTATATTTATGTTTTTTTAATATATATATTCCATGCAGTTGGTAAAACTAAAGAGTATTAATAACGCGATGACACCAATGAAAGAAGAAAGCTAAACATATTTTGTGGTGTTATGAAACTATGTATTCATCAGTGGTGTCTTAAAATTTCATACACATCCTCCAAATGTTAAGAGTGCAAGGAATATATGAAAAATTTTAAAGAAAATTGTAATATTGGTGATATTTCAAGAAGTTTTAGGCCTACAGTGAGTGATGAGATTTGTCATAAATCAGACAGAGGACATATCAAGAACAGAGTCTTCGTCATACTAACTCATAATAATGATACTTTATAAGCCAAAGTAACATATGCTATATGAAGTGTTACGGCGCAAATGCTGAATAACTCATAGTGAGAACTGGTACTGACTTGGCAGCCTCCAAAGTACGAAAGGACCCAAGTTAAAGTTTCCTGACTTAGTACTGTTCTAAGAAAACTGAATTATTAAAGTTACCATTTCCAAGAAACCATATTTGTCTAATTATAATAGTTTTCATGCAATCAGTTTTTGGAATAAGGAAAAGATCTTTTACTGACACTGTATATTCTGATTTGGTTTTAAACTGTAAGCTCGGAGCTGACACTGACAGTGCAGATATTAAAATAAGAACTGAATGTTAAAACTAAGCACAACTCTAGGATAACAAAATTAATGAAATGCTTTTTTATTAAATGTTGTACAAAACACGTATGTTTATACGTTGTATAGTTAACTGGGGCTGTGTGGATTGACCAGGCTCTGTCTAAGAAAAGCATTGTTAACTTACTTAGACAGAGCCTAAGAAAAGTTAATTTAGTTTTGAATGATGGAACAGATTACTTTCTGTAACCAGTTGCCAAAAACAAAACTGTTGATGGGAAATAATAATGAGAGAGAAAAATAAAAGAGCATGAGATAATAGCTTAAAGTGAGGAAACTGTAATATAAGTTAACTTACTTAGACAGAGCCTAAGAAAAGTTAATTTAGTTTTTTAGTTTTGAATGATGGAACAGATTACTTTCTCTAACCAGTTGCCAAAAACAAAACTGTTGATGGGAAATAATAATGAGAGAGAAAAATGAAAGAGCATGAGATAATAGCTTAAAGTGAGGAAACTGTAATATAAGTAATGCTTATACAATCCATATTGCATACAAGCATTATTTAAAAGGTTTAACAATATATATATATATATCTCAATTTTTTTTTTTCTTTAAGGAAAATGATTTCGTGAAGTACATGAAATCTGCTGCAGATGGAATGCCGCCTCCTACTACAACACCTCCACCTGAAAAGTGGTGGTCAGATTTACCTAATGCACAGCATGTGCATTTGTTAAAAGAAAAACAGTTTGAAGAAAAGATTAGATCTCAACAGTGTGCTCTTGTTATGTTTTATGCTCCTTGTAAGAAATTATGTTTTTAATTCATTATTTTTTTATGCTTTAGGAAGTATGATATTTTTATATTAAAATGATATTTGATATTTTATTGTAGTTTATGGAAGTACATTTTAAGTCATATGATATTAAAGTATTATTCCCGCTATAAGAACATGAAATAAACTTATTTATATTTTAATTTTTATCATATTGAGTAAATCTGTAGCATTCAACATTTTATTTATGATATATTATATTGATATGAATGTTATTCAGTTGTGCTTTAAAATCCTTATGAATCTTATTTGTTTCTTTACAAAAAAATGCAATTTTTTTTTCTAAAAGAAATTGTACATTGTAGAGCATTTGCACCATTTTACTGTAAAGCAAATTAATTATAAGAAATATTTCTATTATTTTATTATTATTTTTTTCTTTTTTTTCTCTCTATTCTTAAGTATATCATGTTAAATATATAAATTCTATCTGTTTTAGGGGATTTTTTAATATTATGTAATATTAAATAAAAAGGAACTCATATTGTGTTTCAAGTAGAAATATTTCATTTCAAATAAAAATTTTGTCAATATTTGTTATTTTTTAAAATTAATTTAAAGGAAAGTTAATAAAAAATAATGTATATGTTATACGCATCAAATTAAATGTTACACAAAAATTCACAAAGACATTTAAATTCATATACTGCAGTGTAATTAAATAAAATTCAACACTACAATTGTTTGTTGACTTATTATTCATCACATCCTCTTATAATTAATGAGAAGGTAAGTTGTAAATGTAAAGCCCTCTAAACAAAAAGTTTCAATAAGTAATTTGTTAAATAATGATAAGTTTAAGAACTTGGCCTTTAATCTTTTGATGGTATCTATTTTGGTAAACAAAACATGTTTGATATGATTTATATGTAATACAAGGTATTTGCTAGAAAATGAAATATTATTATACATCTGATAACATGCTAGTCTTTTTCTGTACTAACAGCGATTTCTGATTATTGTTGGAGCAATGTGCACTAAACAGGGTGAATGTAAGGAAATTTCTCATACTGAGAAAATATTAGAATCTCAGTACAGACAGATAGTCCTTAAGTTAAATACAGCTTAAAGTCATACATCTACATATTTTTAAATAATTTCTCTCTCTCTTTTTTGGGGGGAAGGGGTGGCGCATATAAATTTAATCAAGCTCCAGAAAGTGTCTTTGCTTAATTGGAAAATTCTAATTACAGATTTGAATTCAGCAAGAAATATTATTATTCACTTATTTTGATTTGTATAATTAATGAAAATTAGTTACATTTCAGTGCCATTTGTTGAGGTTCACCAATGACCATGTGGTTCAAGTTGTGAAATGCTGGTAATTTTACCTAAGGTTTGATTCACAACAGACAGTGTTAAATACATTTGAAGTTTTTTCCATATGTGCTTCAAATCTGAACAGGTTCTTTCAAAATGTTTTCTATGATGACCTACCTTTTTTAGGCTAGTTACCCTTGAATATTTTACTCTGATTAAGACAAGCGGGTGTAATTATTTCTTCAGGTATTTTAGTAGTACTCCAAATGCATATAGTGATAGCACAATCAAGATTGTATGTGTCTAAGGCATTGTATTGCTGATGATCCATTTATGGATACCTATCATCTTTGATAACTAATGTAAGCTTTATGAATTTTCACATTTTTGTGACTTATTTCACTTATCTGACATTATTATAAGATCAAGTTCACAAATTTTATCATGGTTTAAGAGGCAACGATTGCACATTGCATTAGCTTAATTCTTGGCTACCTTATAAGTAGAAGTATAAATTTACCAACTCCATTCCAATTGTGAAGGAGAATTCCTCCAAGCGTCTCTCACCCCTTTTTCCCAGCCTCTTGAGAGAACTTTCTTCTCGACAGTATTTTAAGTATCCCTATGCTGCGAAGACAGAAACATTCATGCCATCTCTGGGATTCAAACCCAGTCTAAGGCTACAGTAGCCAGCTGCTCTACCACCATACCAACAGGTACGTGTAGAAGTGAGCAAAACAGAAGAATTTCACCAGTGGCTGTATAGCCCCACTGCGCTAACTGTGCAATTCTCTCCAATTTTGATAGAGGACATCCTAGGGAATGAATCCAAAGTTCTTCCACCCCTCTTCCTGTACCACTAAACCATTTAAGGGGATTTGGGGGTCACGAGCATTTTGAGTGGCCCTGTGCCACAGATACACATCAGAGGGTAGCTTATATATGTGTTCACAATTATGGATAAATAAGTTAAATTGATTTCTAAAAATTAAGGCAAAATCACAAAAATAGCTATAACTTGTTCAAAAATAAGCCTGTCTGTATAAAATTTGAATATGTTGTGAGGTAAGAATTGCTGAATAAAACTGCAGTATGCAAATTAGGGAATCTGCAATCAAAATATGTCATTTGCGAGGAGCATAAAATAGCATGTTTCAGAGCAAGCCCACAAATATCGCTGTGATACCCAGGTAAGAAATATGGAATAGCCTATTTGTAACAATGACCTCTAGACATCCTTTGCCCCAAAAATCTGCGATGGAGATCTATTGGCAGACTAGAGGCAGGATAGAGACAGACAGAAGTAGCCAGATGGCTAAATGTGAGTCTCTTTGTGGTTCACAGACTTTGGCAGCAATTTCTAATTACAGATTCGGCATCCAGGAGGTTCAGCCAAGAACGGCCAACCACTACGACGAGTACTGATGACCAATATTTGTTGTCATGTGCACAAACTAAACCTCAACTCTGAACCCTTGCTGCAGCAGCCACTGGAAAGTTCATGTCAATGTCAACCATGCGTAGATATGGCTTCACGAAGGAGGTCTGTACGTGAGGTGACCAGGCATATGCATGTTGCTCGCTCGTGGCACATCATAGAAGGGAACGTTTGAGGTGGGCACATCAACATGTGCACTAGACAGCTGATCAATGGAGGGCTGTTCTCTTTATGGATGAGTCCAGGTTTAGCCTCCAAAGTGATAGTAAGCATTATGTGATTTGAAGAGGACCTGGAACTTGCTATCATCCATCAGATTCATATGGAGAAAGCAGTGTTTTTGTTTAGGGTGATATCTTTTTGGATGGATACACAGACCTCCATGTCTTTCCACATGGAACCATGAATGCTCAGGCCTACAGAGAGGACATCCTTGATGCTTATGTGTGCCTTTATGCTGAGGCAATAGGTGATAATTTCGTGCTATAGGACGACAATGGATGATTATTAGCAACAAATTATTTAGCCCATGGAGTGGTCAGCTTGATCACCAGAGCTGAATCTTATTGAACATGTTTGGGATGCTTTAAGAAGATGTGTAGCTGTACTCAGTCCTGCTCTTCAGACCCTTGCCATGCTTGCAACTGCTTTCCAAGAGTAGTGGCTCTCACTTCATACAGAACTGACAGACTGCATAATTGACAGTATCGTTCATTTGTATATGTGTTGTATTGCTTCTAGGGGAGATTATTCTCCATATTGCTGGTAGTTTTCCTATACCAAACTCGTACATCTGACTTGTTCATTATGTATGCTAATTTCTATAACACCATAATTGCTGGTAATTTCTTTTCATGTTATTTTATACCTTGCTTGTTGTATATTGAGAGTCAGTTAAGTTCTACACATAACTTTTAGAGTAATTGTAACTTTTATGATTTTTCCTTAATTAATTATAACCAGTGTATTAAGGAAAATAGCACTAAAAGATTAGTACTTGGACATTTTTATCAATGATCTACATTCACATTATATGTATTAACACATGGTTATAAGAACTGTGTTTTAAAGTAAATTTTTCTGTAGAGACAATTGCAGGAGGCAATACATATTACTTTTATAGGATTCAGAGAATAAGCATCAGTCATTCGAATGGAAATCAACATCATCCTCTTTAGGAAAGGATAAGAATGAAAGAAAAGACAAAGTTGGGATTATTATTATTATTATTATATGCTTTACAATGAAATTGGTTCTAGAAGCCACATAATTAATGAAACAGCATTTGTTAACACACATTTGTGTTTTAAGGCGATAAAAAATTGGAATAAAAATGAAGAAAAAGTGAATCTTCTTCAGACTAATGCAGCAGCATATTGTTCCATTTTGATTTTGACAATGTTTAGTTAAAAGTGATGCAACAATGCTGAAACTTCTCTTGAATTTTGTAATATGGCTTACACTTATTTCTCTTCTTGAAAAATGTATGCAAAAAGGGTATCTATTCAGAGATTCTGAGGATGTTATTATCTTAAAACATAGTGGAGGAGTCGTTTGAAAACCTGTATAACAACATAAGGTAGTCACCTTATGTTGTTATACAGGTTGGAGGCAATGTAGTGCAAATCTCATTTTACTAAGAATTGCTTTTCTAAAATACTCTTATAAATATTAAAAAATAGACCTTTGGAAACTATTTTGTACAAATGTAATGTTGTGTAAGTATATGCTATGTGTGTATATGTCAAGCTAGAATAGTCACATCAAACATTATATTTTGTAGGGTGTGGACATTGCAAAGCTTTGAAACCAGAATTTGCCAGAGCAGCTGCTAAATTAAAAGAAAGAAAGGTATGTTTAAATTGTTATTACTGCAATTTTGTTTTGTAGTTTTGTAATCTGGGAATAATCTCATAATACTACTAATAATAAAGAAATATGTTATGCATAGTAGTCTTTAAATAATTTCCTATTTTTTTAAAACTAATTGAAAATTTTTTCAGAGAATGATTTAAAGTATTCTGAAATACACGAATTTTAAAATTTATACCACATTTATATGCACTAATCAAGTAAATGCTGTAATAAATTGTTAGACCATTTTCATGAATAATGTACATTTGATAAGGATTTGCAAACTTATATATATATTTCAGTGAATATGATGTTTGAATAGGGATTGATAAAATTTATTAGAGATAAGATTCATATGAATTATGAATATCCATAGTTTGCTATAGATTAAACTGATTTTAAATGCTTGCACATTATGTGCTGTACCATATAATAAAAAGATGTGAATATGTTAGTGAAAAAATCTGATGTGGACTCCACATGACTTCTTTGTATAGCCTATTAAATTATACACATTTTGTGTTGCATTTCACTTAAACTTATTTTCTTGAATTTCATTTGAGGTATATTTCTCATTCAATTAATTTAGTTCTTACTTCCCGACAAAACAAAAGTTCATAAATACTGAAAACATCTTCATTAGAAACTGTAAAATACAGGAAAACATAAAGCACCAAATACAGTTTAAACAGTAAACAAACAATTTTTACAATTAAAAGTAAGAGATTCTATGTAAAAACAAGCAGTTCGGCTTGAGAACAAGAAGGTAGATTTTTCGGCGCACAAAACTGAAAGTTTACTTTTGTTCCCACTCAGCAAAATGACACTGAAAATGCAGAAACTGATTTAATTCACTATCCTACTGACTTTTAAATGTAAATAAATAGTGGTTCGTTAGGCTTAACTCACCAGTTAAATTTTTAAATTGTTGATAATTACTGCAACTATTGCATGCAGATTAACTAAAGGCATAAAAACCTTAACTGAAACATAAAAACCATATAATTCAACCACTTTTAAAGCAAAAAAATTCACAATTTACCAACATATAAGAATAAAAAAACTAAGCTGAGCCAGGAATCGTACGATTAGTGCAGTTGATTGCAACAAAAAAGGGAGGCAGGCAACTACATATTATAGCAGTCTCATATAAAAAATTTCAGCATTCTATGGCAAATTGTTCTTGAGCTATGCAATATACATGCATAAGTATGTACAGACGTCAAGAAAAAAAAAAAAAAAAAAAAAAAATCTCTTCTGAATCCATTTTGCAATCCTTTTTGGGAAAAACAGTCCAGTATTCTGTCTGTGTATGTACAGACGTCATGCAAAAACATAATTCAAATGATTTCGAGAGTGGTTGAAATGAATATTTTTGTAGAAATATGATACTAGAAATTTTTCCTGATTACAATACTTCCTTTACTTCATACAAGGAAGTAAAAATATTTGTAAATAGTACTATAATGTACTTCTTGATGTGACAACTTTACCTCATTTGTTTACAGAATGACGTATATGCCTGTTAGCACCTATGTCAGTTTTATACATTTTTATTAAACATACTGTAAATGTAGACATGTATCTAACTGATGTAAAAAATTAAGAAATAAAAAAGCTTCACATATAAAAGATTCAGACTTTGACAAAAAAAGCAGTGTTAAAATGACAATTTATAATAGCAAAGTAAGCACAAGTGACATAATTGCTTTATGATAGTCAAGTCTGTACTATAAAAATCATCATAACTATCCTAAAATTTGTATGGCATATAGTATTATGATCATATTTATAACAGTGCCCTGGAAACATATTGTTACGGACTTTGTATTTAGTTTTCTATTTTTAGTAGAATTATAATTAATTTTTTTTTATATCCCTGTGCAATGCAGCACAAGACTTATTTTAAGAGAAAGCTACACCAAAACAGTAAAAATACAGGAGCATGACCATTTAATAAATAATCTCGTAATTTACATTTAAATCGGATAAATGTAATCAACTGCTGTGTTAGCTGTGACCAAAATTCTACGCTTTTCGCTTTCCAGAAATTGCTAGCATTGTCTCGCTTGGCCGATTTTAAAAGCTATAAAAGCTGGAGAGAAATTCTCGGTTCAGTTGCTTAAGGCTCATATCACATGGTGTTTGTTTCACACGAACAACTGTTTCGGATAATTTTTCTGCCTGGTTTACTATTGAAAGAAAGACGTGCGACTTTTCTTTTCCTTTCCAAAAAAATTGCAAGTGTTTCGTTTTCAGCCAATCAGGTATCAGCTTCGAATTCTATCAGCTTGTTTGTAATAGGGAACCAGTTTTCCCTGTGTTAACCCCAAAGCGATCTATGGTGATTGGCTGTTGTGACAAAGCAGAAAGATTGTTCCAAACAGTTGTTCTTCCAAAATAAACCAACATGTGATAGCAGTGAGCTCTTGTTCTAGCTAGTAGTGAGCTCTTCTTGTTTACTTAGCTGCTGTAATTTTAATCAGATTAGCCTTCTCTGGACTTTGGATTGCGTTCTATTTAACGTTTTAGTAGTTTAAAATAGAACTGTTGATTATATTGTGGGATTTTGTACGAATATCTTTGAGGAAAAACCCAGCATTTTGTTATATTTCTTGTGATAAGAATAAATTTTATTAACTTCTTTTATCGGAATTGTGCTGTTACGAACCCGTAGGCATGCAACAATATTAAAATAATCTGTAGTACATACTAAGCAATCTGTGTTTCCTTGAAATATTGTGAGCTTTATCTGTTTCTTGGAAGTAATTCCAACACATTTACAGACACTTTATATGGGTTTTATTGCACTGTTTAAGGTTTGCAGTATTATATACTTAATAAGAAGAAAAATAGTCAAAAACCATGACAGATTATATATTATAGTAGTGCTTACGCTACAATGATATCTTGTCTTGATGAAGATTATTTAATGAAAGATGCGGGAGATTAGAGTAATGAATATAGGAGACAGGGGATCATGTTTGCATCTGTCATGTTTATAGTTTCTGTGCCCACCTGTTCTAGTGTTAAAATCAAATCTTTTTAAAATGTGTTAAAATCAAATCTGCTCTGCCTGAAATGAAAGGCTTGAAAAATGAGTGTACTTGACAGTTTAGATTGAACTGTCTTTTTTTATTACTCCGTTTGTTGCAGACAATCAAAACATCCTGCAAAAACTGGTTTTCATAATGAATCATATTTTGCTTACTTTTTTTTCATGTTTTTACGTTCCTCTGTAAAAGTGAGAATCATATGGTTTGGTTTGGTTTATGTAATTAGTAGCTACTACGCAGCCAGCCTTCGTCTGGCTTTAAAATGTGCCAGAAAAGTAAATAAAGGAAACATCAAACATCAAATTTAAAAACTGCACAGAATTTTACTCTGCAGAACAGCTTTATATATATATATATGTGTGTGTGTGTATATATATATATATATATATACACACACACACATATACCGGGTGGCCATAATTAAACTGACAGTGCTCACAGTGTTCTGTAGTGCGATCTATTTGCGAGAATGATGCCACATTTTGTAGGAAGATTAAACAAGACGGGGGACGAAGGATTCCGCAAAAAAACAAATTAGTTCCAAAAGTCACCACTAGGGGAATATTTTGCGCTGTGTAATAGAAAATAGAGTGTTAACAAATGCAAATTAATACAGAATAAAATTACCTTTTATTATGCACATTTTTTTTACTTAGTTCAAGTGCAATATGGCAACACTTTTAAAAAAGCGTAAAATCTACATAAACACCGATAAAGTCTTGTGATCTGCAATATCACATACGCTTAGCAGAAGAAGAAGTTCTTTATTCAAATTTCACATTACATCCATTTACACATTGCCAGCTGCTTGGGTTTTAAAAGGCAATGTGTTATGTTTCGAATCAATCGGATTGAACGTTTATGTGCAATGTCTCCTTCTTTAGTTGAGCGTGTGTTGCTGGTCAAATTCTTTTACCTCAACCAGTGCAACGCATCAGCCGCTCTTCGTGCTTTTAAAACACACACAAAAATGCGTAAAGGTAACGGTCCTGTGTCAGTTAATGAGCTAAAAGCAATGGTTGCGACGTTTGAGAAAACAGGTTCTCTGAAGGTTCAGTCAAGCAGACGACGAAAACTTGTACCACAGGATACAATCGAAGCAGTTGCCACGGCGATTGTCGACAGAGGACCAGACAATATTGCTGCCACCTCTAGCGCTCGTGGAGTAGCTCGGAATATGGATATGCCTTACAGTACGGTATGAAAAATCTTACGAAAGATTATCAACTTCTATCCGTACAAGATCAGCTGTGTACAGGAGTTTCTGTACGCCGACCATGATAAGCGATTGACTTTTTCTCTCACATTTCTTACCAGAATGGAGGTGGATGTTGCGTGACTGTGGAAAATCTTATGGGAAGATGAGGCCCACTTTTACCTGAATGGAACTGTTTATACACAGAACTGCTAAATTTGGGATGACAAATCACCACATGCAGTCATAGCAATTCCCTTACATTCACCAAAGGTAACTGTTTGGTGTGAGTTCACAGCGGAATTTATCGTAGGTCCATTCTTCTATGAGAACATTACCCCGACAGGATCGGAAACCTGTTCTGTTACCGGAGAGAAATATTGCCACATTTTGAACAGCTTTGTCATTCCGGCACTTCAGCAAGGACAATGCCCGGAGGAAATCATTTTCATGCAAGATGGAGCCCCTCCACACGTTGCTGTACGGGTGCAACAGATGCTACAAAAGAAATTCACAACAGAAAGAGTCATTAGCCGCTACTTTCCAACTGCATGGCCACCTCGGTTGCCTGATCTTACCCCATGCGACTTCTGGCTATGGGGTTACCTTAAGTCCTAGGTCTATCAAGGAGTGGTCCAGGACCTGGCTACGTTGAAGGATAACATATCAGGACTGTACGGGAGATTCCTGCAGACATGTTACTTTCTGCTGTTGTGCATACTGGGCACAGAATGCAATATGTGGTCCACAACAACGGCAGCCACATTGAACCTCATTTGAATGCAAAATAAAAGGTAATTTCCATATTGATTTGCATTTGTTAACACTCTATTTTCTATTACACAGTACCAAATATTCCCCTAGCGGTGACTTTTGGAACTAATTTGTTTTTTTGCGGAATCCTTCCTCCCCGTCTTGTTTAATCTTCCTACAAAATGTGGCGTCATTCTCGCAAATAGATCGCGCTACAGAACACTGTGAGCACTGTCAGTTTAATTATGGCCCCCCGGTATATGAAACACAAATTTCGATAAAAATATATTACATATAAAAAAAATTACAACGAAATAAGCAATATCCCTTAATACAAATAATAATTATCCTAATAAATAAATTAACCAATTTCCCATTGCAAAATCTTAAGAATTCAAATGGTTTAAAGGAAGTTAACAACTTTGTTTCCTAAAAAAATCATGTAAAACCTTTTATATGATTAAAATTATATACAGTCAAAAGTCTAATCCGGACTCGTCGGGACTTCGGCGATTCCGGATTATCGGTTTTTCCGGATTATAGATCATCAGTTTAAATCTGGTAAGATCGCATGCAGAAATTATAAAATTAAAAATATGAAACCGTAATTTATGAAATAAAGAGCAATTATGATCTAAAAGGTATCAAAATTTACAAAAAAAAAAAAAAAGCTTAATATTTATTTGCTTACTTTATTAAACATTTCTTTCAACGCACGCATGTGTAAAGCATACATTACGCTTAGTCGAAATTAGAAAATTTCAACCAGAAAACTATTTGATGTGTATTCCTGATATTTATAATGACGAGGAATTTGATTTAAATCATATCAAAGACGGAGTACATCGAGATGAAATACTACATTTAGTAAGGAATTATAAGTGGAATAAAATAAAAACATCTGCCCTGAAGATAAGGATAGTGCTGACAGATCAACTTCCAGTTCATTGCGTGCCGCGACGTGCCCCCCCCCCCGGCAGAGCAGCGTGAAATTTATAAACAGATTTCGGAATAGTTAGAGAAACAAAGGATATGCCTTTATCCATTTTTTGCAGCAATTCCACTTTTTGTTTGATGGACATCGAAACATGCTTTCGCTTTGTAGATCCTTTCACAGCTCCAAAATCAGAAATTCTTTTTGACATAATCAAAAGTTCAAGCTTACTTTTATAAAATTGCTCTAACAGTCTGCAAAAAATAATAAGCCGGATTCAATTCGAAGGTTAAGGAACAACGCAATCTGCAACATTAACTGAAATAGATAATTAGATAATTTTAGCTTAGCTTATACCATCCTTTATACATTAAATGTGCATGCATAAATGTATTATGCGCATGCATAAATGCATTATGCGTTTATGCATGCACAGAAAGTTTGTAGCTTTGAGGTCCGGATTATAGATCATTTCGGATTATGGACATCCGGTTGAAAGACTTTTGACTGCATAATTAAAACCACAATGAAATAAGCAATAAATCTCATATTTTCAAGAGAAAACAGTCAGCAGTCCATTATCCAAAGCAATGAATTAAAAACTGTTGCACTGTTGCACAATGAATTAAAAACTGTTCCACATTTCTAAAGGAATGAAACTATCATCAGAAAGGAATAACCTATCAAAATTGTGCCTTGTGGATGACGTAATTCAAAATATGCAAACCTCTTTTCCATTAACTAATAAAGAGAGAGAATAAAAAGGAAATTCTTTTTGGTGTTCGTCGTGAGACACATGCACATCAGAATAAAAAGATGGCGATGTGCATGTTGTATGTCCAAAAATCAAAAGAAAATAAGCAACATTTTATCTCATATTTTCAATAGTCAGCAGTCCAGTATACAAAGCATTGAATGAAAAGCTGTTGCCAAAACCACTGTATGTATGGTGTCTTTCATGAGTCATAATTTCTAAAGTTGATTTCGTTTTCAGGAAACAGGTTGGGAGAGCATTAGAATTTCAAATCAAAACTTCAAGATTTCACAGAACATAGAAATAACATTTATTAACGATAAACTTAATGATATAGTATATTACTTCCGCCTATAGCGGCCATGAAAACATAATCAAGCATCAAAAAGGTATGACATGCGTCATTCTTCAAGTTCAAGTGTCAAGTGAGAATATTTTTCATCGGCATGCATCAAGAGCGCCACCTATCTACCGAAAAGACGGAACATACTCCGCCCCGATGAACATTGGTTCATTACAACATTATTATAGATCTTCAATTTTAGATTCAAACAATTTTCCCAAACATTCAACAGTATCATATAAAATAAAAATGCATAATGACAAATTTAAATTGAATAACAACATTAAATTTAGCACAAAATTTTACAAATAAAACATACTTACAATCTCTAGAAGGAAAACAAAATAATGAAACTGCTAAATTACCATAATTCCACAATTGTGGTCCATTCACTGAATCTAAAAAAAAAAAAAAAAAAAAAAAAAAAAAAAAAAAAAAAAATTGAATTAATAACAGTAAAGACACAAATTATGAATATGCAATTAATGTTTTTTTTTAGAGTCTTATTCACTCAATGGTAAGTGGGAAAGTTTATGTATAGGACGCTTCATTTTGCCCAATAAAGTTTTTAGTTTCACAACACGAACTTTTCCATCAACACCAGGTTGTAGTTCAATTACTCGCCAAGTCGCCACTTTAATGGAGGCAAATTTTCGTCCTTTATCAAGACTAAGTCATTGAGGGCTAAATTTGGTTTATCCCTCAACCATTTGGTACGCCCTTGTAATTGTGAAAGATAATCTCTAGACCAACGTTTCCAAAAGCTCTGGAAAATTTGCTGTGTCAATTTCCATCTTTCAGCAGGGGTTAGCTTATTATTTGTAAGATCAGGTTCAGGAATTGCTGTTAATGTAGTCCCAATTAGGAAATGTCCAGGTGTTAAAGGATTAAAATCTTCAGGGTCAGATGAGATGGAAACTATTGGCCTTGAATTCAAACATGCCTCGATCTGTGTAATTAAGGTGTGAAATTCTTCGTATATCAGAACTTGGGTCCCAATAGTCTGCTTTAAGTGAATCTTCATTTGTTTCACTCCAGCCTCCCAAAGGCCTCCGAAGTGAGGGGCAGCAGGAGGATTGAAGATCCATTGAATATTTTGACCGCTCAGGTAGTTTTGAAATGCTTCCTCAGAGGAAAGTGTAGCTATGTATCTTCTTAATTCTCGATCAGCCCCAACAAAGTTGGTTCCTCTATCTGAAAAGATTTTTTTTGGGGGTTTTCCTCTGTGCGACACAAATCTTTCCAGAGATGCTAGGAATGCTTCAGTTGTTAGATCACTGACTACTTCTAGGTGAATGGCCTTTGTGGTGAAGTATATGTAAAGGCAAACATAACATTTATATCTTGTTCCCCCTCTTCCTTTCCTAGCTTTAATTAAAAAGGGGCTTGCAAAATCTAGTCCTGTATTCGAGAATGTTCTATCCGGCAATACGCGAGAAGCGGGTAGGTCACCCATTATCTGACTGGATGTGCTTGTTCGATTTTTAAAACATTTTATACATTTCCAAATTATTTTTCTTACAATTTCTCGGCCATTAACGATCCAATATTTCTGTCGCAGAGCAGATAATGTTAATGTGGCTCCTCCATGAAGGTTCACTTCGTGAAAGTGGTTGACTATCAATTCATGGTGACTTTTGGGAAGAATGATTGAATACTTTGTATTTTCTGAAAGATTCGAGTTACAGAGTCTACCACCGACTCTAAGGATTTCTTCTCTCAAGAAAATCTCAAGAAAAGGATTTAATTTCAGGATTTTACTGCTGAGATTCAATTCCTTCCCTGCTTTCAAAAGTCTAATTTCTTCTCTAAATTCGGAATTTTGCATGATTTTAAAAATCAAATTGCTTGCCTTATCCAATTCTTGAACTGTTAAAAAACCCATGAGTTTTAAAGATGTAGGTTTAATATTGTGGCAGAATCTTAAACACCATGCAGTTACGCGTTTCAATTTTTTCCAGGATGAAAACCTGGATGTCCATTCAAATTCAGCCTCTTGGCTAATAACAGAACATATAGTAGTTTGACGCTGTTCTACCTGTACCTCTTCGACTATAGGCTCGATCAAAGGATCAAAAGATGATGAAGGTAAATTTTTCTCTTTTCCACACTATGTGAAACTATGTCAGCCGGATTGTAATTTGCCTTACAGTATTTCCATTGCGAAGGTGATACAACATCCCTGATCCAGTGAAGAACAATTTTAGAGTCACTAAAACAAAATACATTATCTTCTTGGATATTAAATAATTTCCTTAAATATTTAACTATTCTTGCGGCAATAATGGCTCCCATAAGTTCTAAACGAGGCAAGGTTAATTTTTTAAGTGGGGATACACGGCTCTTTGAAAGAACAAAAGACGTACAGCAAGAATCAGGATCACGAAAATATGCAATAGTTCCATATCCCTTGAGGCTTGCGTCACAAAAGACAAAAAGCTCTATTTTATCGAAATTTACACATTCATCATTTAATATGTATTTTCTAGGAATATACAAGTTGAGAATAACTTCAATTTCAAAGTACCAAGTTTTAAATTTTTCACTCAAATAGCTGGGCAAAATTGTGTCCCAATCAATACCCAATTCCCATAACTCTTGTAATAAGAATTTTATTCTGATAACAAAAGGTGCAATGAAGCCAACGGGGTCATAAATTTTTGCCACAATCTGTAATACCTTTCGCTTCGTAACGTGCTTCCAGTCAACTGGTTGTAAAAGTTCTTGTACATCTAATTTCAATGTGTCCTCATCCAAATCCCAAATTATTCCCAGCACCTTTAACGTTTTCTTATCCAACTTATCTTCCTTATTAATTAAACCAATATCTTGCCAATAATTTTTTAAAGATACGGAATTTGATTCAAATTTTCTTAAGTTCATACCAGTGTCTTGAAGAATTTTAACTGCATCAGTTGATAATGAGAAAACTTCTTCAACGGAGTCTGCTCCATGGATAAGGTCATCAACATATAAGGACTTATTTAACATGTCAACAGCTTTGCTATATTTCTTTTCATAACCCTTAATATGATGTTTGATAGTGGCGGACAAAATAAACGGATTTGTTGTCATTCCAAACGGCACTCGGCCCATTCGGAAAACCTTAAAGCCTAAACTATTGTCACTATCGTCATAAGAATGATCAAACCACAAGAACCTTAAAAAATTTCTATCTTCACCATCAATTTGAATTTGGTGAAAAGCCCTCTCTGCACAAAATGCAACTTTATGTACACGAAATTTTAAAATTATATCCAACAGGTTAGGATTTAAATTAGGGCCTGATATCAAACATTCATTTAACGATTTAGCTCCGTCAGACTTAGAGGAGACATCATAAACTATTCTTATTCTTGTTGTTACTTTTCCTTCACGTATAACGGGCCTATGAAGCATATAATAACAGTTAGGTTCATTTTCAACAAACTTACATTGTTCAAAAATCCCCCTTTCAACTTGTTCTCTAATTATATTATCATATTCATTATATAGGAAATCATTTCCCTTTAATTTATGCTTTAGTCCTAGAAATCGTTGTTTAGCAACGAAAAAATTATCAGCGAGTTGTGATTTATTGTCCTTCCAAAAGAGTTTTGTTTCGTACCTGCCGTTATTAAATTTTAAACTGTCGTTAAAATGCTTAATAGTATCCAAATCAGTTTCCGAAAATGTTTTGTTTTCATTTTCAATTCCTATCGAATCCAATTTCCAAAATGACTGCAAATCAAATGTGTTTCCTTCAACGGTAGATAAAAACAACGCTTTATTTCCTTTATTATTATTTTTTACCTTACCCATCACTGTGTATCCAAATGTCGTCGGTACTATAAACAAGCCATCATTTATCATTGAATTACTTCCTGTTTATATATACCAGAAATGCTCCGTGCCAAGCAGAATATTTATGTTCTCATTAACGGGACTTGTATCCGAAGTTCCAAACCCTTTTTAGTCATAAATTCTTTAATGCTTTGACTTGTTGATGGTGCCTGGAATTCTACTGATGATATTAATTCTATCCCAATAGCTTCTACAACAAGGCAGCGATCGTCGTTTTTATTTTTTATTTTTAGACTATATACATCAAATTCTTGCGAGTTACCGCGCTGATTTCCAAACGAATAAATTGTTAGAGATTCCTTTCTAATGACTTGCAATTCTAAATCGTGTGCTAACTTTTGGGTGATGAAGTTTCATTCACTACCTGAATCAATTAATAATCTTACAATTCTCGATTTATTTTTGCTTTGAGCAATAACAGAACATGTTTGTAAAAGCACACTATTTTCAGGTTTTAGAGTGTTACAGTTGGAAGTAGATACTAAAGTTTTATTTTGTGTATCTACGGATTTAACATCTTCCATTTCTTTCGATTTCAAATGGCAGAAAAGTTTATTATGATTTTTCTCGTTACAATTTTCGCATGGTTGTATTTTTGACCGACAATTCGATGACAAATGTTTTAGAAAGCATCTGTAACAGCGACCTTCCCGTTTTAATTTGTTTTGTTTTTGTTCGTCGGAAAATTTCAAACATCCGGCAGATGTATGTTCGTTTGATTTGCAGAATATGCAAAACATTTTTACGGATGTGTTAAAAGCAGAAGCTTGTGATTTGACTTTATAATTTTTGAACCCTTGTTTAGGATTAACCCCTGTGTATTTATTACCTTTTGAGCTATTAATCAAAATACTTGCTTCTCAGCATTCAGTTTCGATTTTAATGAAATCTTAATTCACTTACTTCTATATTTTGGTTAGATGTTCTTTTTCTATGGAATTCAAGAGCTAAATCTTCAGGTAACAATTTAAGAATTATTGGGTTCAATAACTGTCTGTATGAACCGTTAGTAACATCTAAACTACTTAAATTTCTAACGCAGATTTGTAACTGATCATAGAGCTTTCTTAACTCAAAAACATTTGAAGAACTTTTAACTGGTTCTAAATGTAACAACATCTGCATGAATTTTGATATAATAACATCTTTACGACCAAACCTCTCTTCTAAACTTTTAATGCATAGATCATAATTTTCTTCAGATAAAGCATAACCAGAAACACAATTATATGCTGAACCAGATAATAAACTTTTCAAATATGTAAACTTATCTATTTTAGATAAACTTGTATTAGAATGAATAGCATTATCATACGAATTAAAAAATTCGAGCTATTTACTGGGATCACCAGCAAATTTTTCAATATTTAATTTAGATAACTTTACTGAAGCACTACTTGTAACAACATTATTACCATTCAGAGTACTACTAATACCATTACTAGTTGTAATTATACTTCTTTCAACAACTTTATTACTGTTAATTTTCTTTACTTTACTAACAATCTTAGCTTTAAACATTATAATTTTTTCATCATACTCTTCACATACAAGTAGTTCGTTATCATATTCTTTTTCATCAATTATGAGAGCATCGATCTTTGAGTCAACACTTTTAAGTTTCTCATGGTATTCAATTAACAATTCATATGATGAATTTAGATCTTCTAGATGTTCTTTACTTAATTCTTCCGATAATAATTTCTTAAGTTTATTTAGAAGTGTAGTAACTTTAATAAGTACAAAATCACGTTTGTTTTTCTCTTTTGCTAAATCATCCATTATGTTTCGTTTTCAAAGATCGATACCAAGAACAAATAAATCAAAATTCTTACCTTTCAAAAGGTAATTCCCCTTTTCGCGGGTTTCAGACACCAAAAAAAAAAAAAATGTATGTGGTATGTCTTCATGAGTCATAATTTCTCAAGTTGATTTCGTTTTCAGGAAACAGGTTGGGAGAGCATTAGAATTTCAAATCAAAACTTCAAGATTTCACAGAACATAGAAATAACATTTATTAACGATAAACTTAATGATATAGTATATTACTTCCGCCTATAGCGGCCATGAAAACATAATCAAGCATCAAAAAGGTATGACATGCGTCATTCTTCAAGTTCAAGCGTCAAGTGAGAATATTTTTCATCGGCGCGCATCAAGAGCGCCACCTATCTACCGAAAAGATGGAACAAACACATTTCTAAAAGAATGAAACTATTCAAAGTGATGTGATTTCATAAAAAAAAAAAAAAAAAAAAAAAAAAAAAAAAAAAAAAAAACTGATTAGAATTTTTAAAAAATCGCTTCGAGGTGCACTGGCTCTTGTCTATGTACCAAATTTCTTAGCCTTAGCCCTGGGTATATTAGCTTACGCGCAGCACGAACGAAAGACACACACAGACAGAGACAGTCTCTATTATATGTAGAGATCGCAAAGCCTCTAACGCTATCTGCCTCAGGGAAGAGATGCCTTTGTGGAGGACTTTCTAAGGGAAACTGTCTCATATACATGTTATATATAGGGAAGACTATGACAACGGCCATACAGCCAGCCTGTTCACTGGATTTTTGAACTTCAGACCGAACTACCAGTGTTCAGTGACATTAGCGCTCAGCCGCTGGCATTCTGTCAGAATTGCATGATTTTCTTTTATAAATTTGAAAACGTATGAATGAAGGTAAATGCAAAGATGTAATGCAAATTTTCATAAATCGGGAGAAACTTGTACATGATTGTCATTAAGATTATTCAGAAATAGTTTGAGAATGCCAACATGATTCTTTTTTAAAATTTCTTTTAAAATTTAAAAACACGGAATTTTAAGCCCTCTGAGGGAAAAAATATTACTACATGAGAGTTGGCAGACTTCTGATTTCTGGTATCATCCAACAGGTACTTGATTTCTCTTCTATGAAGCATGTAAAATATATGCAATAATTTAAGAATAATTATTTTAGTGAATCACCTTATGTATACACGCATAAGCAGAGTATATGAGAAACTGGGCTGCATTCTTTATTGACTTAAACATTCATCTTAGATTACTTGATACTTTACAAAGATTTTAAAATTAAGAAGCATAATTTTATGCAAATAATGAACTAATGCTAGTGTAGGAAGAATTCTCTGGAAAAGTATATGGTACTTATAGAGGAAAATATACATTATTTATAATTATATCTTTATATGCTAAATTTGTAAAGGTACACTTGTTAGACATTTTTTTAAAAAATAAGGAGGCCAATTCCAGTTATAATGAGGAATTTTGGTTTATTCAGTGTTAAATACATCCTTTGTCAGAAAGTTCCAGGAAGTTTTTTTTTTTTTTTTTTTTAAATTTCTGAGTTTGCAGTACTAAAAAGGAACAAATGTTGTTTTTATGTTTACTGTATTCTTACTTGACATAACCTTGGCCATGTGTTTGGAAAAACTTACTAGGGAGCAGGACTGTGTTTAGCAACACACTGTTTGGATGGTTGTCACATTCGTTAAGCTGACATAATGGATGCTGATTGTGAGCAAAGAGTGAACGTTAAGCTCTGTGATAAACCCCTAGTAAAATGTCGAGCATGATAAAGCATGAAACATAGAACATGATTGAACAAGTATATGCAGGTGAAGTACTTTAAAAAAATCGTGGCATGAAAGGCTTTGGGAAGGCAGAGATTCAGTGCAAGGCAATCCCGGAGCTGGTCGCCTGTTTGTAGCAACGTGGAGCATGTAAGGCTGTTATTGCACACCTGTCGTGTAACTGTGCATATGATATCAGAAGAACTCAATTTGAATCATGATGTGTGTCATAAGATTTTACATGAATATTTAGGGAAACCAAAACTTAAGAATTGTCCCCCACTCACTAACAGATGAACAGAAAGAGGAAAGACGAAGAATTTCCGCTGCACTATTGGATAGAGAATGGCAATGAGCTTGTGACAAATTATGACAAATGAGCTTGCAACCATCGCAGTTGAAGATTTCCCTGCTTGCTTCCAAGACCTCTAGAAACATTGGCAATTGTGTATAGGGCATACTTTGAAAGGGGGACTACTTTGAAAGCAGTTATAATCATTTTTTGGTAAATGCAATGTTCTGTTTTTTACGACCTTTGTCCTGGAACTTTTTTGACAAAGGATGTAATTAATTATCATCTTCCAAAGTTTATCATATAGTTTTGCATTTTATACAATAAATGTAAGTTTTTTTGTTTATGTTTAATTTTTAAACTAATCAAAACATATTAAATGTTTTTCTAATTCGAAATTTTACTTTAAAGAACATATGAAAAGTTAAATTTAAATTTTATAGAATTCTCGTGACCGTTAAGCTTTTCATAAAGTTCTCTCTCTCATTTTAACAAATTTTGTGATCAGATGTTTATATGTAGGATCTGTATTTGACAAAGTGAAGCATGTAGACTATTTCCCAAGCATTTTGCATGCATTAAAAATACTTTAATATTAAATAAATACAAAATAAATATCTAAATTTTTCTTTTATGGATAAAGGTGGATTGCATTTTGGCAGCTGTTGACAGTACTGTAGAACACTCTTTATCTAATAAATATTCAGTCAGAGCTTTTCCCACTGGTAAGTTGTGAGCTATATGTCACTATAAAGTGTAATATGTTGATTTTTACATTGTGAACTGTTTAAATTATTTACGTGTTTAGTAAGTATTTCAATTTCTTCAAGACTTTTTAAATGTATGCATAAGTGTTATGTTTAATATGTTTGCAAGGTTTCTTATGTTTTATTTTAAAATTGTGTAACTTTTTAGCCTAAAAATAAGTTCTGTGTTGTTTAAAATGATAAAATGATTTTCTTTATACATTTTGAGTGAATTATTGTTTCATAATTAAGTCTTTCGAGTAAAAAACCTTTAGTTTTCCCCCTATTCATTCTTTCTTTCTCTCTCTCTCTTTTTTTTTTTTTTTTTTTTTGTGAGTGTCTGCGTTGTAGTATTTATTTCTGATATTATATTTCAAATTAATTTGAATTCATAGTAATTTAAAATTTAACTCAATAAATTTAAATTTCAAATTAATTTGAATTTGTAATAAGATTTTACTTTAATATTTTGTAATATTTTTTATATTAATTATTATTTTTTTTCTTTTCAGTGATTTATTTTAAGTGAGTATATTTTAAATTTTACTTTTATAATGAAATTAAAAAACTTTTAATACACCTGCTTTTAAAATTATACCGAATTTGCTTTTTATGTTTATTCAATTTAGAAATGGCAATTTGGTCAAGGAATATGAACAAGGACGAAGTGCTGAAGATATTGTAAGATTTGTTCTAAGCCAAACAGTGGGTAGAGAAGAGTTATGAAATTATACATGTAAGTAAAGAGTAAATTCTGTATATCATTTAAATATTAAGAGATGTATGCAGTAGTTACAAAATGCATAATAGATGTCTAACATATGTAAAAATTATTCAGTAGTTTAGTTCCATGTGACTTTTATTGCATATTGTAACTCTATTTAGCTGAAAAAGTTTTATTAAATTTACAAGGTATAGAAACATTTGTTGCACATTTAGTTACAGTTATTTTTCTTGTTTATGTGACTTTGTAGTACATATGCAACTATGCATCATATTTATCCTAGTATTATAGTATTTTATATGTGAGGATATATATGCATATGCATAGCTGTAAGTAGGGTTAAATTATCTTGGATACAATATGAATAATTAAGATTTTGAATTTTAATTTTTTAAACAACTCAAATTACCAAAAGATTAATTAATTGTAGTTTTCTCTTTTTAGTGATATGTTGCAATAATGAATTTAAGATGCTTTTGATATGTAGCCTTATGAATGTGAATAAGTATCTTTAAAATTTTACTTTTTCAGCTCCTTTTCTTTAAATATAGCAATAAATATGTAATTTAGAAGTGTGTGTGTATATACATGTGTGTGCATATACATAATTTCATTTAAAAATATTTCATTATATAGAGTTCATAGGAAAATTGATACTTATCCCATTTATTTGACTCTGAGCAGTAGTAAACCATACACATGAGGTTTAATCTGTGCTAAAGCAGGTGTGCCTGATCAGATAAGATTGGCTAGATACCTGATAGAAATTAGGGAATCTTTGACTTATAGCTCTGCAATGAAGAGAGGGAAAAGAAAATGTCCAATTGCAAAATTTTGTATCATCATCTGATTGCTGTGAATTCACATTTAAAAATCATGAAACATTTTCAGTGTAAATTGATTATGGAATGGAAAAATGCATTGTTTTATATGAAAGCAGTTGTTTCTATCTGCTTTGATGTAAATATAGTTATAGTTTAATTTCAGCCATGTTCAGTGATACATCTGTTTTTTCAATGTTATACTTGTTTTTTTCAAAGGCCATAAACTAATACTGCTACATTTTTTCCTCAGAGTAGCTAAAGGCATATCCTAAAACATCTTAATTAATCATTCCAATATCTAGATGTCTAGATTCAGCCACACTGGAGGTAATATTAACAATAGAGTCAAAAGTCATTAATCCGGACTCGTCGTGACTTTGGTGATTCCGGATTATCAGTTTTAAGATGGGATGTAGAAATTATAAAATTAAAAATATGAAACCATAATTTATGAAATAAAGAACAATTATGATATAAAAAGTATCAAAATTTACAAAAAAGAAAAAAAAAAGCTTAATATTTATTTGTTTTCTTTATTAAACATTTCTTTCAACACGTGCATGCGTAAAGCATACATTACACATAATCGAAATTAGAAAATTGCAACCAAAAAACTATTTGATGTGTATTTGTGATATTTATAATGACGAGGAATTTGATTTAAATCATATCAAAGACGGAGTACATCGAGATCAAATACTACATTTAGTACGGAATTATAAGCCGAACTGTTAATTGTAAAGCTCCTTCTCTTTGCACGTTTTTATATTCATTAATGCCTCTGTGTTCAGTTTCCCTTGGAATGTCAGTAAATATTTTGAAATTTTGATTGTTTTCTACACCCTTTCTTATTTTGAATAGCAGGAAAAATTTAAATCATAAAATGCATCAAGTTAATGATTTGCATTTAAAAAAGCACCTAAGACTTTAATCTGATATTTGGCTCTATAAAGAAAAACATGAGCTATTATGGGTTAAAGATTATACACCTTAAAAAGAAGTCTTATATTCGTATGGGTTGTGGTATCAAATGTTGAAACAACTTGAAAACCTCTTGGATGACTGAGCTTAAAACTCATACCAAGTGTTAAGAACATTGCTTCACTATTGCATTATTTTAGTTCATATTTTAAAATAAAAAAAAGTATAATTTTTACTATTTATCAGTTTTGATATTTATTGACTTCAGTTAGATTTTTAAGTCTAATTAAAAAATAAGACCCTGTAAATTACTCAAGTTTTCAAATGCTTTTCAGACAATTTTTCAGACGACAACCATTTCAAATGATATTTAACTTTTATTGTGATATTTTTATTTTTTTCTGTATTATTTATTGCGGTCACAGCATAATTATCTGGCATTGTCATACAATATAAATCTAATTAATAAACAGTATTTGTAATTAACTGATAAACATTTCTTTTCTAATTACTGTAAAACATTGCTATCTTATATTAATAATAATATTATTAATATAATGTTTGATAATTATTACATATTTTATATAAACATCCATCTATCTATCTAAATTTTAACAAACATGTATATACATAAAAAGCAAATTTAAAGTTAAAATAATGTGGAAACATATAAAAGATTTAATTTTCGAACTAATCTAAATGTGCAAACAGTACAATACAATTTAAATTCAGATATCATAAGTAAATCAAACTTAACCATGCAAAACTAAACCATGAAAATAAATTCACCAATTTAGCAAATTAAAATTAATCTAAAATTTTTTTAAATAAATGCATAAGTGAATGACTGTTGAGCAGGCAGGAAACAGACTTATCAAGGGGAAGTTGCCTCCAAACCTAACTCTACAATCATTCAATTCATGTTTCGTCATTCATGCAGGCAAAAATAAAAGTCAGAACCAAAAGTAAATACATAGTGAAGAATGTCCAAAAAGAAATACCAATAAAGTGTTACCTTGAGAAAAATGAAGTTTTAATTTTTTAAAAAATTAATTTAATACTAGACTTTGCATCGCTTAATTCTCAAAATACTTCATTATTGGTATTTTCCTTTTAGACCTTTATTTTTCTCAAGGTAACACTTTATTGGTATTTCTTTTTGGACATTCTTCACTATGTATTTACTTTTGGTTTTGACTTTTACCCTTGCCTGCATGAATGACGAAACACGAATTGAATGATTGTAGAGTTAGGTTTGGAGGCAACTTCCCCTTGATAAGTCTGTCTCCTGCCTGCTCAACAGTCATTCACTTATGCATTTTTTAACCTTTTGCGGCACGCTATATGTTAACGTCGGAATTTCAACAAAAAAAGTTGTATGCAGTCTACGAGGGCTATCCAGAAAGTAGATTACGTTTTGGAATAAAAAAATAAACAAAGTATAGGAAACAAATTTTATTATATACAGATGAAAGCCACACTCAAATACTACTTTTCTACATAGTCACCATACAAATTAAGGCATTTATCGTAGCGATGTACGAGCTTGGAAATTCCTTCGTCGAAAAATTCGGCCGCCTGCGCCTTCAACCACTTCGTTACTTCTTCTTGCCTTCCATCTTGCACAAAACTTGTGGTAACCAAGCTTTTCGCTGATGATTTCGTGCAACAAACTTCGCGAAATTTGTGGAAAACTCAAAGAAAGTTCCGTTATTGTGAAATTTCGATTTTCACGGACTTTAGCATCGACTTTTTCGAGAAGTTCGGCAGTCACTATGCTGGGTCTCCCACTTCGATCTTCGTCGTGAACATTGGTTCGGCCATTTTGAAATCTGATGACCCACTGACGCACTCCACCTTCAGTGATAATGTTGTCCCCATACACTTCACGAAGCTGCCGATAGATTTCTATCGGTTTACAGTTTTTTGCAGTCAGAAACCTTATTACTGAGCGCACCTCGCAGCTCGCGGGATTTTCAATTAACGCAGACATTTCAAACCGTCACAGTATCTGAACGGAGCACAGCACGAACCTCTCACTAGCACGGCTAGATGCAGACTGAGCTGCGCAACGCTCTGACCCCAAGATGGCCGCGCTAGCCCCGCCCCTAGCGGACACAGACGGAAACGTAATCTACTTCCTGGATGGCCCTCGTATTTAGTCCTAAAGGAGTATACAGGTAAAATTTTGTAATAGTTGCACTTAAATAAAGAAAAACAAGCCTATAATATATACATACATGAAAAATATCTACACAATTATTGAAAATAAATGGGAATGAGACTACAATGTGACAGCAAAAAATTCGCACACGTCTAAGTAAAGACGTGTCAAGCTACTAATAAAATTCCTGCCTAAAAACTACTCCCAAAAAATTCGAGATGCCAATATTAGGGCTTTCATAACATAAAACATACCTCACCCCTCAATACTGCTTTGTTTGATTTCATTCCCCCCCCCCCCAAAGCAACAGAAACAGAAAACGTAAAGAACAGATGTTCTCTCCTAAGTACAGATGTTCTGATTCGTAACAGCATGAGATCGCTAATGGCGCAGTGTTCCTGCTAATGGAACACCCAGGTTTATTCAATGATTCTGCATATGGTTTTTGTCTGAAAGATTAAAAAAAAATATAGAACAGATAATTTGGAGTACAGCCAGCAAAATTATGCCTAAATTTTATTCCAAATAAAATTTTTTATATCATTAAAAAAATAGAGAAAATTACTTGAAAAAAAGTGGATTTTAATAACACATAATAAATGAAAATTCTGTGTCTCTTTGTGATATGCTGCTATCTACTGTTTAAAAAGAAAAGTTCAAAGTATATTATAAAGGCATTTTTATCTATTTACGGTTGAATTTAAAGGTTTCAGAAGCGATTCAATTTGTGTGTTCCATGTAGTGGAACACTGAGCCGCAAAGGGTTAAAAAATTTCTTAGATTAATTTTAATTTGCTAAATTGGTGAATTTATTTTCATGGTTTGATTTTGCACTTGATTTACTTATGCTATCTGAATTTAAATGATATCGTAGATTAATTCGAAAATTAAATCTTTTATATGTTTGCACATTTTTAAATTATTTTAACTTTAAATTTGCTTTTTACATATATACATGTTTGTTAAAATTTAAATTTCATTCCTTGCAGCAATGGTACAAAGAGTTAATTAAATTTGTATTTAAATTCAATTTATTCTTTTGAAACATCTATCTATCTATCTATATTAACTTAAATGCACTATTGAAATATTCTGTTAAAATTGAATTGAGTGTATTTTGGAATTTTCCATGGATTTCTTTTTGCTCTGTTCTGTTTTACAAGTTCTATAAAAAATAAATTAATTTTTTTATTTATATTTAGGTAAGTGTTCTGGGAAATGGAACCAAGCTTATTTGTAACTCATTCTGAGTATTCCATTTACATTATATTCTTCAAATTCTCATAGTATTTACCAAATTATCTCAAATGTATGTAAATAATGAAATGAAAAGTAATATTTTATTTAATATTCCAATCTTGTTGATGTATTTCTAACATTTAAAAAAAATAATCTTATATTACTTAATTATCTGAATTTATACAGATTTTAATTTTTATAATTACATCCTTGGAAAATAATTTATAATGCATAAATTTAAGATTGAAAATTTGTATATTTATATATGTGCATATGATTTAATTTGTAAAGAGCACTTTAAAAATATTATTTGCTGGAGTACCTGAAACAATTGTTTAAATATAAAAAAAGGATATATATTTTTGTACAATAATTTGTCATTCAGAAATTTGTGTATGAATCTTTACTATTTGTAAATAAAATGCATTTTAAAATTCAGCTACTAGTTTTTAGAATATTTAATGTACAGTACAATATCATTTAAATTCATGATAATGATATTGTACTGTAATATTGATATTGTAATATATTGTAATTTTGGGTGACTCAATGACAGATTACAGCTTTCAAGGCTTAGGGCAAAATATTCCTGGGCCCCCCCCCCTTAATGAAACGATCATCACATAAAATGTCAACCCAAATATGCAATTAATATTTATTTAATTAAA
Organism: Stegodyphus dumicola; assembly: GCF_044657685.1. NCBI lineage: Eukaryota > Metazoa > Arthropoda > Arachnida > Araneae > Eresidae > Stegodyphus > Stegodyphus dumicola. The sequence continues at coordinate 65,855,219 of NC_140779.1, forward strand.
ATTAAGTAGTTAACATGATTTGGGAAACAAAAAATGTTAAGAATAGGGATAAAACAACTTGCATCTAGCAAACAAACATATATTAAAAAAGAGCTTATTAATGTACTATTTTTGATGTTTTAAAAAAAGTTTTTTTAACTAAAGTATTAAGTGCTTTTAACTCTTCTGCCAGTAAAAAAAGCTAAATTTATTTTTTGCAAGCTTTGGCTTCTTAAAATTTTTTTAAAGCTTTATCAAAATTAATGTCTTTAGCTACTGCATTTTCAGTATTTTGATTCATGCTTACCCTCTCACTTTCTGAACATGGAGCCATATCTATCACCTGTGCAGCTGCTCAGAAGGGTGAGGGAATGACTAGAAGAGTAGAAAACTGCTCATATCTTTAAAAGCAGAGCATCGTCACTTCTAACATAAACTTTTAAACATAAACACGGCACATTTATACGTCATCATCCTCCTCGAGTACAAAGTCCCATTTTTATGTTCCTGTATATGGGTACATATACTAAAAATTTTATGGTTCTTTGGAGTTTGCCCCTGATAAGAAGACTGGGCTGCCTCTCCCCACTTTGGTACATCACTGGAAGACTTACACTCAACTATATTAAAGTTTTATTTAAAAAAAATTGGGTTTTATTCCATAAATATAAATTAGTTTTTAAATTCATGCATAGGTAAGAGTACTCTTTTTCTGAATAGTTATTGTATTACTACTAAATAGTATTGCATGAGTTTTATACTTGACCATGTTTATTCTTATGTTCTCCATTTTGATAAATGTTGTATTCTAAGCATTAGCTTAGGACAGAAAGTAGAAAAACCCTAGATAAGTAATATTTTAAAAATGATTTGTTAGTTATAAACATGTTTTAATTAAAATAATAGTATGTGCTTAGCATTTAATATTTCAAGTTTTATTTGGATCGATACAAGTATTAGTGTTATGACTCTTGTTGTCCTGGACCAAAATCACTTAAACTCCCCCCCCCCCATTACAGTACCATTTCTTTTAGCAACAAAAACATTATTATTATTTTTATAATTTTATTTTTTGAATTTCATATTTTTCTTAAATACATTTTTTTCACAGATTTGACGATTTTTGTAAGGAATGCTAAGGAATACTAGAAAAAGATTATGAATCAATGGTATACAAATTAATATGGCAGAAATTTTTCAACTGTGCTTTCAAGTGCTTAGGAGTGGTAATTGTGTCAACAAATGGCTAAGCTTACATGTGGTATACCTTACAATAGTTTAAAAAATAAATTAAAAGCTGAATTTAGCAGGTGTAAGGAAAGTAATCTGATTGTAAACTTACCTGTGAGAAAGAATTTTTTGTTAACCATGTTATTAAGTTAATAGAATTCTGTTTCTTGCCAGTGAATACAAATTTAAATTTATTATTATAACCTACTTCAGTATCAAAGGGGAAGGAAAAAGCTAAAAAATTTAAGAACAATTTCTGTGGTTAATTTAAGCTAAATTCACTAGCTATATTGATTAAAACATTGATACTGAATCTCTAGAATGTATGCAGTTCTAAATAGTATTTTATAATTTGGAATTTCCTGCTATTGTTCCAAAACTTTTGAAAAATGAGTAAGCTGTAAGCTGCATATAAGTAAATTCTGAAAACATCCAAGATTCTGTATTGCATGAATGATAAAGTATAGGAAGAAAGTTTCAATATCCAAAACAGATTTTAAGTAGAATAATTTCTGAAATTTCAGAATTAAAATATTTCTAATGTTATTTATGAACTTAATGTTTTAAAATTTCTAAAAATGATTTTTTTTTTACCTATTAAATATTTTTTTTTTCTTCTGTTGACAGTATTGTACAAAATTTAAGCAACTTCTTCCTAGAATATGAAATATTCAGTTTGAAAAAAAAAAAAAAAAAAAAAAAAAAAAAAAAAAATGAAAGTAAGTAGTAGGTTTTGTAATTTCTATTTTCAGTTAAGTCTTGGTTTACTCATATTAAGGTGAATTCATTTTGACTGAAAGCATCTGGACTCACTTTGATCAATATTTTGTGTATTTCAACTTATTGGGATGGGTAAGTCTGTGAGAAAGATATATAATTCAGAATCAGTGTCTGAACTGAAAGAGGCTCAAGTTTTTTCAATTAAACTTACACATATCTTAAAATTTTTATTTTTTGTAAAAGTATTATGGCCATTTAAATTCTGTGATTTGAAAAGTTGGATCAGTATCATCCTAACTTGGTGTACAAAACATTTTATTCACAATTGAGGTATTTATTTTTATGCATTAGCAAAATATAGTACTTCTTTGTCATTCATGTTTTATTACATGCATATTAATATTTTAATAAATTAACCTCCTCATCATACATATTTAAAAATTGTGGATCTGATTTGGTAACTAAGTATTAAGAAATGAAAATCATGACATTTAAATATATCTGAACTTTGTTTCTACTTAGACTATTGAATTAAATAGCTATCCATCAGTCACAATGAAAGCTATATAATATATATATGACTTATCTGAAGAAGAACACATACATCTGAAGAAGACACATACATTTTCATAATTATAATTTAATACCGGTTATACACTTTTTTATACACTTATTAATCAAGGGACATATTGAATTTAGATAAAAAGCTTATTCCTGCTTTCCTGCCAAATATGTCATTTATGACATTCCCTATAGCGGATAATACTGTTTCTTCTTGACCCATCAAAATTGCCAACTTAAACTCCTCTGATGATTTTAATGCATCTGCAAGTTGTTCTGCTGCTTCAGCTTTTACATCTGCCTTAAACTTTGCATCCACATTTAGAAGTTTAGAGTCCACGTTTATACCAACTCCAGTATCAGCACTAATATCTGCAGCTGCTTGAACACCCACATTTGCATTTGCATCAAAGCCTGCACCTGCACCAAGACCAACTCCAATATCTGTGCTAAGACCAACATTTGTGTTGAGATCAACTCCAACATCTGTACCAAGATCAAGTCCAACATTTGTATCCGCACCTACTTCAACATCTGTATCCACAGCTACTCCAACATCAACTTTCACTTGAGCAGATAAATCTAGGGCTTTTTTGATATCTATATTGATATTAAGAGCTTTTCCAAGACCTAACAATATGCATTCTGTAGCTTGTATTAATAAAGAGTTCAGATTGTTTCTCAAAAGTCCTTGTGACTGTAAAATATTTATTATTACTGCTGAGAGCACGTTTGCAAAATCATCAGGTTTAGGTCTGCCATTAAGTTTAATGAGTGAGCCATAAACTAGTTTTACCATAGATGCATTCAGTTGAATCTGGAACGTTTTTGCCAGAAGACTGCAGATTAACTTTGAAATGTTCACAGTATCAGATTTGGACAATCTCCTTGTTGCCAGAACATTAAGTACTCCTGTTGCCTTTAGTTTCAGTGCAAGCAGATTTCTAAGTTTTAAACTGAGATTAGGAGCATTCAATCCAGCTCCTAGACCTACATTAGCAGAGGGTAAGAGACCGAGACTTAGATTTGCATTGATGTCAGCACCTGCATCAACATTTGCTCCAGCCTGAACACCAAGATTTCCATTTATATCTGCATCGAGACCAACTCCGATGTCTGTTGTAAGACCAAGATCTGCGCCGAGACCGATACTAGCATCTGCATCCAAACCTACTCCGACATCTGTTCTCAATTGAGCAGCTAAATCTAGGGCCTTTTTGATATCTATATTGATCCTAAGTGCTTGTCCTAGACCTTGCAATATGCATTCTAGAGTTGGGGTTAGTAATGAGTCAAGATTGATGTTCGAAAGTCCCTGTGACTCAAGAATACTCACTGTCCCTGCAGCAAGTATATTTCCAAAATCATCAGGCTTAGTTCTAGCATTCAGTTTAATCAGCGAACTGTAAAGTAGTTTTATCATAGATGTATTAAGTTGAATCTGAAATTTATTTGCTAGAAGTTTACTAATTTGTTTTGATATGTTAATAATATCAGTTTTGGATGGTCTCTTTGTTGCTAGAATGTTAAGAACTCCGGTTGCTTTTAATTTCAGTGCAAGCAGTTTTCTAAGTTTTAAACTTAGCTTGGGAACATTCAGTCCAACTTCTAGACCTTCTTCAGTGGATGGTGACAGACCTAAATTTGCATTAACATCGGCATCTGCACCTGCCTGAACACCAAGATTCGCACTTGCATCAACTCCTACACCTGCATCCAGACCAGTTCCTAAATCTGCCCCAATCCCAATTCCAGCATCTGTTGTAAGACCAACTCCAATATCTGCACCAAGACCAACTCCAAGATCTGCATCAATATCTGCTCCAACATCTAGTTTAACTTGAGCAGCTAAATCTGCAGCTGTTTTGATATCTACATTGATATTAAGTGCTTGTTTGAGGCCTAGTAATATACATTCTGTAGCTTGGCTTAGTAATAAGTCAAGATTTTTGTTTAGAAGTCCCTGTGATTGCAGAATGTTTATTGTCACTGTTGCAAACACAGCAGCGAAATCATCAGGCTTAGCTCTGGCATTTAGTGCAATGAGTGATCCATAAAATAGTTTTATCATGGATGTATTAAGTTGAATCTGGAATTTGCTTGCCAGAAGCCTGCAGATTAATTTTGAAATGTTTACAATATCAGATTTTGATGGTGTCTTTGTTAGAGTATTAAGCACTCCCGTTGCTTTTAGTTTCTGGGTTAGAATATTTCTGAGTTTTAATCCCAGATTAGGAATATTCAATCCAGCTTCCACTTCTACATCAGCAGATGATGAGACGCCCAAACCCAGATTTGCACTAACATCAGTATTTGCGCCTGCATCAACATTTGCTCCAGCGTTAACATCAATACCTGCACTTACACCTACTCCTATTCCTGCATCGAGATCAACACCAACATCTGCCTCCACTCCTACATCAATATCTGCTTTTACTTGAGCAGCTAAATCTAGGGCTTTTTTTATATCTACATTTATGTTAAGTGCTTGTTTAAGGCCTAGTATTATGCATTCTGTAGCTTGTGTTAGTAATGTGTCAAGACTGATGTTCAGGAGTCCCTGTGACTGCAGAATGTTCATTGTCACTGCTGACAGCATATTAGCCAAATCATCAGGCTTGACTCTGGAGTTGAGTTTAATAAGGGATCCATAAAGTTGTTTTATGATAGATGTAGTTAGATGGATCTGGAATCTGTTTGCTAGAAGCCTGCTGATTAATTTTGAAATATTTACGATATCAGATTTAGATGGTGGGTTTTGAACTAGAATATTAAGCACTCCTGTTGCTTTTAGTTTCAGTGCAAGCAGATTTTTAAGTTTTAAACTGAGATCTGGAACTTTCAGTCCAGCTCCTAATACATCAGCAGATGGTGAGACACCAAGACCTAGATTTGTATTAACATCAGCATCTACATCGACTTTTGCTCCTGCCTGAACATCAAGATTTGTATTTGCATCAACTCCTACTCCTACATCGAGCCCAGCTCCGAGATCAGCACCAACTCCAACATCTGCTGCAATACTAGCTCCAATGTCTGCTTCTACACCTGCTGCAACATCTACTTTCACTTGTGCAGCTAAATCTAGAGCATTTTTTATATCTACACTGATATTAAGTGCTTGTCCGAACCCTAGTAATATGCATTCTGTAGCCTGAGCTAATAATGAATCAATATTGATATTTAGGAGTCCCTGTGACTGCAAAATATTCATCGTAACTTCTGCGAGCACATTCGCGAAATCATCGGGTGCAGCTCTACCATTGAGTTTAATCAGCGAGCCATAGAATAATTTTATCGTTGACACATTGAGTTGGATCTGGAATTTGTTTGCTAGGAGTCTGCAGATTGCTTTCGAAATGTTCACGAAGTCAGATTTAGATAGCATCTTTGTAGCTAGAATATTAAGTACACCGGTTGCTTTTAATTTCAGTGAAAGAATATTTCTGAGTTTTAAAATAAAATTAGGGACATCTAGTCCGATTCCTAGTCCTATATCAGCAGACGGGGACAACCCTAAACCTAGATTTGCATCGAGATTTGCTCCAGTTTGAACACCAAGATTTGCATTTGCATCAACTCCTACACCTGCATCTAAGCCAATTCCAGCGTTTGCACCAAGACCAACCCCAGCCTCAATATCTACGCCAAGACCAACTCCAACATTTATGTCCACACCTGCTCCAGCATCTACTTTCACTTTTGCAGCTAAATTGAGTGCATTTTTTATATCAATATTAATATTAAGTGCTTGTCCTAATCCTAGTAATATGCATTCTATAGCTTGTGATAATAATGAATCAAGATTGATGTTCAGGAGTCCCTGTGACTGCAAAATATTTATCGTGACTGCTGCGAGCACATTTGCGAAGTCATCAGACTTAGCTGTTGTATCAAGTTTAGCGAGTGAGCCATAAAGTAGTTTTATCATAGATACATCAAGTTTAATCTGAAATTTATTCGCTAGAAGCTTACAGATTGATTTTGAGATATTCACGATATCTGATCTTGATGGAGGCTTTGTTGCTAATATGTTAAGCACTCCTGCAGCTTTTAGTTTCAATACGAGTAGATTTTTAAGTTTTAAACCGAGGTCAGGAACATTCAGTCCAACTCCTAGTCTTGCTCCAGTTGATGGTGAAAGACCTGAACCGAGGTCTGCATTGATATCAGTATTTACATCTGCATCTACCTTTGCTCCTGCCTGAGCACCAAGATTTGCATTAGAGTCAGCTCCTGCATTTGCATCAAGACTAACTCCAGTGTCAGCACCAACGCCAAGCCCAATATCAGCTCCAATATCCAACCCGACATCTGTACCAACTCCAGCATCTGCATTAACATCAGCATCAATATCTACTTTCACTTGAGCAGCTAAATCTAAAGCTTTTTTTATGTCTAAATTTATGTTAAGTGCTTGTCCAACCCCTAGTAGTATACATTCTGTTGACTGAGTTAGTAATGTATCGAAATTTATATCCAAGAGTCCCTGTGATTGCAAAATATTTATTGTTACTGTTGCAAGTACATTTGCGAAATCCTCTGGTGTAGCTCTGACATTAAGTTTGATGAGAGATCCGTACAGTAGTTTTATCATAGGTACATTAATTTGAATCCTGAATTTGTTTGCAAGAAGCCTGCATATTAGTTTTGAAATGTTCACGATATCAGACTTTGATGGCCTTTTTGTTCCTAAGATATTGAGCACTCCTGTTGCTTTCAATTTTAGTGCAAGGAGATTTTTAAGTTTTAAACCAAGATCTGGGACTTTCGTTCCAATTCTCAACCCTACGTCAGCAGATGGTGATAAACCAACACCTAGATTTGCGTTGATATCAGCATTTGTACCTGTATCGATATCTGATCCAGCAAGAATACCAAGATTCGTATTTGCATCAACTGCTACACTTGTATCTAGACCAAATCCAGCATCTGCGCCAACTCCAACATCTGCACTAAGATCAACCGCAACCCCACCATCTGCACCAAGACCAACTCCAAGATCTGTGTCCACACCTATTGCAGCATCTACTTTTACTTTTGCAGCTAAATCTAGAGCATTTTGGATATCAAAATTAATACCAAGCGCTTGTCCTAATCCTATTAATATGCATTCTGTAGCTTGCGTTAATAGTGAATTAAGATTGATGTTTAGACGTCCCTGTGACTGCAAAATATTCATCGTGACTGCTGCGAGGACATTTGCGAAATCATCGGGCTTAGCTCTTGCATCAAGTTTAGCGAGTGAATCGTAGACTAATTTAATCATAGGTACATTAAGTTTAATTTGAAATTTGTTCGCCAGAAGCCTGCAGATCGATTTTGAAATGTTTATGATATCAGATCTGGATGATCTCTTTGTTGCCAGAATGTTAAGTACTCCTGTTGCTTTTAGTTTCAATGCGAGAAGATTTTGAAGTTTTAAACTGACTTTAGGAGCATTCACTCCGACTCCCAGTCCTACACCAGTAGATGGTGAAAGACCTAAACCAAGGTCCGAATTGACATCAGCATTTACATCTGCATCAACTTTTGCTCCTACCTGAACACCAAGATCTACGTTAGCTTCAACTCCTGCATTTGCATCAAGACCAAGTTCAGTATCAGCGGCAACACCAAGCCCAATATCAGTTCCAAGACCCAACCCGATGTCTGCACCAACTCCGGCGTCTGCATTTACATCTGCACCAATATCTACTTTCACTTGAGCAGCTAAATCTAAAGCTTTTTTTATATCTATATTTATATTAAGTGCTTTTCCAAACCCTAGTAGTATACATTCTATTGCCTGAGTTAGTACTGTGTCGAGATTTATGTCCAGCAGTCCCTGTGATTGCAGAATATTAATTGTTACTGTCCCAAGTACATTTGCAAAATCATCAGGCGTAGCTTTGGCATTAAGTTTGATCAGAGATACATAGAGTATTTTTATCGTAGATACATTAAGTTGAACCTGGAATTTGCTAGCAAGAAGCCGGCATATTAATTTCGAAATGTTCACGATATCAGATTTTGATAGCTTTTTTGTTTCTAAGACATTAAGTGCTCCTGTGGCTTTCAATTTCAATGAGAGCAGATTTTTAAGTTTTAAACTAAGATCCGGAACATTAATTCCAGCTCCCAGCCTTACACCAGGAGATGGTTTGAGACCGACACCTAAATTTGCGTTGACATCAAAGTCTGCACTTGTACCGACATCAGCTCCAGCCTGAATACCAAGATTCGCATTTGCATCAACTCCTACATCTGCATCTATACCAATTCCAGCGTCTGCACCAAGATCAAGCCCAGCCTCAATATCTGCGCCAAAACCAACTCCAGCATTAACGTCCACACCTGCTCCAGCATCTACTTTTACTTTTGCAGCTAAATCGAGTGCATTTTTTATATCAATATTAATATTAAGTGCTTGTCCTAATCCTAGTAATATGCATTCTATAGCTTGTGATAATAATGTATCAAGATTGATGTTCAGGAGTCCCTGTGACTGCAAAATATTTATCGTGACTGCTGTGAGCACATTTGCGAAATCATCAGACTTAGCTGTTGTATCAAGTTTAGCGAGTGAGCCATAAAGTAGTTTTATCATAGATACATCAAGTTTAATCTGAAATTTATTCGCTAGAAGCCTGCAGATTGATTTTGAGATATTCACGATATCAGATCTTGATGGAGGCTTTGTTGCTAATATGTTAAGCACTCCTGTAGCTTTTAGTTTCAATACGAGTAGATTTTTAAGTTTTAAACTGAGGTCAGGAACATTCAGTCCAACTCCTAGTCTTGCCCCAGTTGATGGTGAAAGACCTAAGCCTAGATTTGCATTGACATCAACATTTGCACCTGCATCAATGTTTGCCGCTGCCTGAATGCCAAGATTTGTATTTGCGTCAACTCCTACTCCTACATCGAGCCCAGTTCCAAGATCAGCACCAACTCCAGCATCTGCTGCAAGACTAGCTCCGATGTCTGCTTCTACACCTGCTCCAACATCTACTTTCACTTGTGCAGCTAAATCTAGAGCATTTTTTATATCTACACTGATATTAAGTGCTTGTCCGAACCCTAGTAATATGCATTCTGTAGCCTGAGCTAGTAATGAATCAATATTGATATTTAGGAGTCCCTGTGACTGCAAAATATTCATCGTAACTTCTGCGAGCACATTCGCGAAATCATCGGGCGCAGCTCTACCATTGAGTTTAATCAGCGAGCCATAGAATAATTTTATCGATGACACATTGAGTTGGATCTGGAATTTGTTTGCTAGGAGTCTGCAGATTGATTTCGAAATGTTCACGAAGTCAGATTTAGATAACGTCTTTGTTGCTAGAATATTAAGTACACCTGTTGCTTTTATTTTCAGAGAAAGAATATTTCTAAATTTTAAAATGAGATTAGGGACATCTAGTCCGATTCCTAGTCCTATATCGGCAGACGGGGACAACCCTAAACCTAGATTTGTGTCGAGATTTGCTCCAGCTTGAACACCAAGATTTGCATTTGCATCAACTCCTACACCTGCATCTAGGCCAATTCCAGCGTCTGCACCAAGACCAACCCCAGCCTCAATATCTGCGCCAAGACCAACTTCAGCATTAACGTCCACACCTGCTCCAGCATCTACTTTTACTTTTGCAGCTAAATCGAGTGCATTTTTTATATCAATATTAATATTAAGTGCTTGTCCTAATCCTAGTAATATGCATTCTATAGCTTGTGATAATAATGTATCAAGATTGATGTTCAGGAGTCCCTGTGACTGCAAAATATTTATCGTGACTGCTGTGAGCACATTTGCGAAATCATCAGACTTAGCTGTTGTATCAAGTTTAGCGAGTGAGCCATAAAGTAGTTTTATCATAGATACATCAAGTTTAATATGAAATTTATTCGCTAGAAGCCTGCTGATTGATTTTGAGATATTCACGATATCAGATCTTGATGGAGGCTTTGTTGCTAATATGTTAAGCACTCCTGTAGCTTTTAGTTTCAATACGAGTAGATTTTTAAGTTTTAAACTGAGGTCAGGAACATTCAGTCCAACTCCTAGTCTTGCCCCAGTTGATGGTGAAAGACCTAAGCCTAGATTTGCATTGACATCAACATTTGCACCTGCATCAATGTTTGCCGCTGCCTGAATGCCAAGATTTGTATTTGCGTCAACTCCTACTCCTACATCGAGCCCAGTTCCAAGATCAGCACCAACTCCAGCATCTGCTGCAAGACTAGCTCCGATGTCTGCTTCTACACCTGCTCCAACATCTACTTTCACTTGTGCAGCTAAATCTAGAGCATTTTTTATATCTACACTGATATTAAGTGCTTGTCCGAACCCTAGTAATATGCATTCTGTAGCCTGAGCTAGTAATGAATCAATATTGATATTTAGGAGTCCCTGTGACTGCAAAATATTCATCGTAACTTCTGCGAGCACATTCGCGAAATCATTGGGCGCAGCTCTACCATTGAGTTTAATCAGCGAGCCATAGAATAATTTTATCGTTGACACATTGAGTTGGATCTGGAATTTGTTTGCTAGGAGTCTGCAGATTGATTTCGAAATGTTCACGAAGTCAGATTTAGATAGCGTCTTTGTTGCTAGAATATTAAGTACACCTGTTGCTTTTATTTTCAGAGAAAGAATATTTCTAAGTTTTAAAATGAGATTAGGGACATCTAGTCCGATTCCTAGTCCTATATCGGCAGACGGGGACAACCCTAAACCTAGATTTGTGTCGAGATTTGCTCCAGCTTGAATACCAAGATTTGCATTTGCATCAACTCCTACACCTGCATCTAGGCCAATTCCAGCGTCTGCACCAAGACCAACCCCAGCCTCAATATCTGCGCCAAGACCAACTCCAACATTTATGTCCACACCTGCTCCAGCATCTACTTTCACTTTTGCAGCTAAATCGAGTGCATTTTTTATATCAATATTAATATTAAGTGCTTGTCCTAATCCTAGTAATATGCATTCTATAGCTTGTGATAATAATGTATCAAGATTGAATTTCAGGAGTCCCTGTGACTGCAAAATATTTATCGTGACTGCTGCGAGCACATTTGCGAAATCATCAGACTTAGCTGTTGTATCAAGTTTAGCGAGTGAGCCATAAAGCAGTTTTATCATTGATACATGAAGTTTAATCCGAAATGTATTCGCTAGAAGCCTACAGATTGATTTTGATATATTTATGATATCAGATCTTGATGGAGGCTTTGTTGCTAATATGTTAAGCACTCCTGTAGCTTTTAGTTTCAATATGAGTAGATTTTTAAGTTTTAAACCGAGGTCAGGAGCATTCAGTCCAACTCCTAGTCTTGCCACAGTTGATGGCGAAAGACCTAAGCCTAGATTTGCATTGACATCAGCATTTGCACCTGCATCAATGTTTGCCCCTGCCTGAATGCCAACATTTGTATTTGCGTCAACTCCTACTCCTACATCGAGCCCAGTTCCAAGATCAGCACCAACTCCAACATCTGCTGCAAGACTAGCTCCAATGTCTGCTTCTACACCTGCGCCAACATCCACCTTCACCTGAGCAGCTAAATCTAGTGCCTTTTTGATATCTACACTGATATTAAGTGCTTCTCCTAATCCTAGTAGTATGCATTCTGTAGCTTGGGTTAGCAATGGGTCAAGATTGATATTCAGGAACCCCTGTGACTGCAAAATATTAATTGTTACTGCTGCAAGCACATTTGCAAAGCCATCGGGCTTACGCATAGCGTCAAGTTTAATGAGAGAGTTGTAGAATAATTTTATGAGAGATCCATTAAACTGAATCTGGAATTTGTTTGCAAGAAGTTTGGAAACAGATTTTGAAATATTCACGATATCAGACCTGGATGGTGTCTTTGTTGCTAGAATGTTAAGCACCCCTGTTGCTTTTAATTTCAGCCCGAGAAGATTTGTAAGTTTTAAACCGAGGTCAGGAACATTCAGTCCAGCCTGCAGTCCTATCCCAGTAGATGGGGAAAAGCCCAAACCAAGATTTGTATCAACTCCTACACTTGCGTTTAGTCCAACTCCAATGCCTTTGCCCATACCAAAGCCGACGTCACTACCAAGACCATTTCCGACACCTGCGCCAAGACCAACTCCAATATCTGTACCAAGTCCTACTCCTGCATCAGCATCCACACCTACTCCAATATCTACTTGAACCTGAGCAGCTAAATCTAGGGCATTTTTGATATTTATGTTTATGTTAAGTGCTTTAGCAAAACCTTGTAATATGCATTCTGTAGCCTGCGTTAGTAATGAGTCAAGATTGATTTTCAAAAGTCCCTGCGACTGAAGAATATTCATCGTGGTTGCTGCAAGCACATTTGCGAAATCTTCAGGTTTAATCCTACCATTAAGTTTAATCAGCGAGCCGTAGAATAATTTTATCATTGATACATTGAGTTGGATCTGGAATTTATTTCCGAGAAGCCTGCTGATTAGTTTTGAAATGTTAAGAATATCAGATTGCGATGGCGTCTTTTTTGCTAGAACATTAAATACTCCTGTTGCTTTTAGTTTCAGCGCAAGCAGATTCGTAAGTTTTAAACCGAGGTTAGGAACGTTCAATCCAACTTCGATTCCTTTACCAGCAGATTTTAACAGACCAAGATCTAGTTTCGCATTGAGATCAGCATTTTCACCAGCGTCGAGATTTGCTCCAACCTGTACGCCAAGTTTTGCATTTGCGTCAGTACCTAGACTCGCATCGAGACTTGTACCAACATCAGCCCCAAAACCAAGATCAACATCTGTGCCAAGACCAACAGCAACATCTGCGCCCACACCAACTCCAGCATCTGCTCCAAGGTTCCGACTAATATCTGTATTTGCACCTATTCCGATATCTACTTTAACTTGGCTAGCTAAGTCTAAGGCTTTTTTGATATCTATATTTATATTAAGTGCTTGCGATAGACCTAATAATATGCACTCTGTTGCCTGAGTTAATAAAGTGTTGAGATTAACGTTCAGGAGTCCTTGTGACTGTAGAATATTCATTATCACTGCTGCTAGCACTTTCCCAAAATCATCTGGCCTAGCTCTAGCATTAAGTTTAATCAGCGAGCCATAGAGTAATTTTATCATAGATACATTCAGTTGAATCTGGAATTTGTTTGCTAGAAACCTACAGATTAATTTTGAAATAATAGCAATATCAGATTTGGAGGGTTTCTTTGAGGCTAGAATGTCAAGTACTCCTGTTGCCTTTAGTTTCAGTCCAAGTAGATTTTTAAATTTCAAACCGATGTTAGGAGCATTGAATCCTACTCCGAGTCCCACATCTGCAGAGGGTGAAAATCCAAGACCTAGATTTGTACTGATATCAGCATTTGCGCCTGTATCGATGTTTGTGTTTGCATCGAGCCCTACACTTGCATCCAAACCAAGTCCGACATCTGAGCCAAGACCAACTCCAACGTCTGCGCCTAGAGCAGCTCTAATATCTGCGCCAACAGCAGCTTCAGCATTTGCGTTAAGACCAACTCCAGCATCTACTTTCACTTGAGCAGCTAAATCTAAAGCTTTTTTTATATCTATATTAATATTAAGTGCTTGTCCTAATCCTCGCAATATACCTTCTATAGTTTGCGTGATCAATGAATCGAGATTGATGTTCAAGAGTCCTTGTGTCTGCAGAATATTTTCCCCTAGAATGCTAGATATTGCCGCTGAGAAAAGTGATGGCAACTCGTTTGATTGTGCTCCTTTCATGAGTCTTTGATATAGCTGATTCATTATCGAGTTATTTATTGGGATTCTGAATTTGTTGCCAAGATTTCTGCAAATTGATTCTGACATAAACCACCAATCTTTCTGTGACAGTTGTGTTTTAGCTATGGTTTCGAATACTCTCGTAGCTTGTAGTTTTCTTGTTAACACATCTGTAAAATATTGCGGAGTATTTATTGATGAAAGTCCGTATATGTTTAATGCATTTTGAGTTCCTGAAATTCCTTGTTGAGCTTGCTGATTGAGGTTCATGTTCCAGTTCTGAGCAATATTTCCAGATACGTCGATTCCATAACCTTGTTGGTTTTGACCTGTGAAGAAAAACATAATTTCTATTGTGCATGTTTCAGTTTATATGGTAATTACACATTTCACAATTCATATGTAAAATGTCGGTAATACTCATCGTTAATTATTTTCACATTTGTGAAATATTATGTGATTTCTTAAATCTAATTTGTCAAATAACGCATCTAACGTTATACCAATAGAATGTTCGAGATGTAAAATTCTACTCTGTATTTTGCCATTCCAGTAGTCAGTACTGTATTAAAATTTTGTTAAATTCCTCATATCAGATTTTGATATGCTGTATTTTAAATGCTTGACGATGGCCGAGCGGTAAAAGTCTTGAACGTTGGTAATTCGATCCAAAGTTCGAATCTCGGCGAACGGACTGTCTACATGAGCGTTTTCATAGTTTTCCCTCATGTGTAACGTGGATACTGAGCAGTTTCCTTAAAAAGTAATCCACGGGGCATGCCCCGTGGATTACTTTACGCGGAACACGAAACAAACAAATAAAAAAATCTGATGTGTACACCACGACTTCTTTGTACGGAATATTAAATTATCTGCGTTTTTCCTGCATTTCATTTAAACTTATTGAATTCTACTTCATCGATAGCGCATAAACCATAATAGAATAAATGCACTCTTTAAAATTCACTATATTTATTTACTATAGCGACACTATGGCGTTAGGTTTACTTAGCAACTTTGCATTTCATTCATATTATAACTCAGAATGCATAAAAATTATATCACCTCAAGAATTATGTAGTCGTTGCCACATGTTCTATTCAAATACTATAATAAATCTAACACGATGTATAAAAGAAATTAAATAAAAAAGAAACAGATTTTCACAGACGATTCAGCACCGCCTACCTAATGCGCATGCACTACTCGTAAACATTCTCCTCTGTCCGAGTCAAACTGGTGACACTATTTGCTGCCAATAGGAAACACTTATTTTTTCAAATTTCTTTAAAGATAAATTTCTCTTTCAATTAATCGAGTTCTCACTTTGCGGTAGGACAAAAATACTTAAAATCTGAATATCTTCATTAAAAATTGAAAGATATAGAAAAACATAAAGCACCAAATACATTTAAAACAATTTTAAAAATTTACAATTAAAATTAGTGTTTCTGCGCAAAAACAAGCAATTTGGCCAGTGGGCAAGAAGACAGATTTTTCGGTGTACAAAACTGAAAGTTTACTTTTGGTCTCACTCGGCAAAAAAGCACTGAAGGCGTACAAACTAAATTTGTTGTGGACGCTATGCTGTGTCAATATATGGGATAATTTAATAATTTAAATCATAATTCCAGACTGTATTAAGCACGATTTAATTTGCAATAATAAAAGAACACGTTATCTTTGTTGTTGCGAAGCTTAGTTTGTCCAGAAAAGCAACAAATCCACTATTCTTCTAAGTTTCAAATGTAAACAAATATGGCTGCTATGGTAAAAAAAAGTTAGGAAAAGCAAAAAATGCAAAATTTACCAACATATAAGAATAAAAAAACTGAGTTTACAGGAGCCGAGTATCAAAATGGATATATGTATTTATTTATATACTTTTGGTGGGACCGATTGCCATCAAAACGGGAGGTGCACATATACGGGTTATAGCAATCTCGCATACAAAATTTCAACGCTCTGAAGCTTTCCTTTTTGTTCCGTTCCTATTTCTGTTGCGATACATACGTATGTATGTACAGACGCCACGAAAAAAAATCTCTTCTGAATCCATTTTAAATCGGTTTTATAATTCGTTTGGATAAAAAGAGTCCTTTATTCTGTCCTTACGTACAGATATCACGCAAAAACATCGTTACATTGTATTCGATAGCACTCAAAATGGATATTTTCGTGGAAATATGGTACCCGGAATTTTTCGTAATTACAGTACTTCCTTTACTTCGTACATACAAGGAAGTAAAAAATGCTCAAAAATATCTGCGAGGTTATTCGTTAGATCTTGAAACGCTTTAAAAATGCATGGTAAATAGATTAGGAAACCGATATTAAATTTTACTGCAGTGAAAATAATTGGAAAGCTGAATAATTCACACAGTTAATTAAAAATAATTAAAAACTAAAACAGTTGAGATAACCTTTCTGAGCGAGACATCTGACCCGCTTATTATCATATTAGAAAGCCCGGCGGTCATACGAAATGACCGCTGTTCTAGATATTATAAATTGTAATTAAAATGATTTGTGCAAAGGTGTCTGCTAATTCAAACTTAAATATCCAGGGCAGGGGGCGAGGACGACCCTTTGCTTACTGCCCCACGGGGTTTTCCCCTCGTACTTGCTTAACTTCTTAAAGTAGAGTGTAATGAAGGAAACCACTGGCGGTACATTTCTTAAGAGCCACCGCTAGCTCAATAAACAAAGGTGATTTAAATAATAAAATGTTAATTCACATGCCAAAGATCTCTTCGTGCACAACATTTCTTGCGTAGATCTTTCCATCGTTTTTAAGCTCGCCTTGCAGAGAACCATCCATTATTTTTAATTTTACTTCCATTCTTTCACGAACTCTTGAACAGGCAACATAAAGTTGACTGTGTCCAAATGCAGGTTCAGGTAAAAAAATGCCAACACGCTTAAGCCTTTGTCCCTGAGACTTATTGATGGTCATAGCAAAGACAAGTTTTACAGGAAATTGTCTACGTCTCAATTGAAACGGCAACGCTGTGCCGTGGCAGCTTCACCCTATTGGCTAGTACAGTTACATAAGCAACCAATAAACTATCGGCGACAAACAGACACTTAAGCCGCATATATATATATATGGGGGGAAGTAACATCATCTCCTCCGAAACAGCTGGCTCCCGGGCTTAGCGAAGCACACCATTGCATTTCGCAGGTCCATGGCACGCCATTTTGACCATTCGCGTCTTCCTGGGACTTTAATTAGCCAAGTTATTAATTAAAAACTAATTTTTCCCTACGTTTTCCCTAGATTTTGCACTTTCTTTCTTGGGATTTCCCTGTTAGAGGAATTTGGATACGTGCCAAATTCTTTTTTTTCGAATAAATACCGAACGGCGCCGAGTTGAAATCCGAGACGCGTATCCTCGGATTCCAAAAAATTTTCCGAATCCATCGATACCGTTGTCATCTTCGTACGACTTTAGTCGGTCGAGATATTAATTTAAAACTGCGGAAACGTTAATTTGCGCACTCATTTTTTCGAGTGGCAACGATAAACTATCGGCGACACACACTTTAGCCGCTTATATATATAAAGAAACGCTATTATCGAAAAACGTTTGCTAGAATATCTCAATGAAAATGTATCGTATGAGTGGTATATACAAATCGTAGAGGATGAAGAGGTTAATCCCATGCCACGTGATTTTTCCTTCTATGTATGGGGTTTGTCATGGAAACTGTCCCAACTTCCCGATCATCTCCAAGATTTTGGCAACCATAACACTGATGTTGTGATTCTGGTCAGCTGCGATGTATAGGGTCTGGACCAAACGCAAAAATGCTAAAGACGTCTGTTGTATTAAGTTATTAGAATGTAATAGTAAAGCGCACAAGGACTATCTGCCTTCATGAAGAACTTTCTTAGAGAAATTGGCTTGCATTCACCTTACACATGAGGAAAACCACAAAAACCAACTAAGCAGCCAGTCCGTTCGCCTGGGTTTGAACCCGGGATGAACTACCATGATTACGAATCTATAGACTTTTTAAGGTATTTAGCAATAAAAAAAATTTTTTTTTTCTCTTTTGTCGTTGGGAAGAGCAGTGCTATCACTATAAGTATCGGAAAGAATAAGGATGAGACTAACCCATTTGGAAAATAGAAAATTTTTAAAAATTTCACATTTGTCCTTTTTTGTATTATGATCAATGAATTTGTAGAAAACCGAAGACAAATTTATAGGCCTTTATTCTTCTTCATAAGGGATAATATTAAAATGTTAGCAACTGAATAGCTGTTTATTGTGCAAAATTGTTTTTGAATAAAGTGATTTGACTCTGATAACAGGAATTACGTTAACCATTGAATTTACCAAGAATTAAGTTGATTTTTCTGACCAAGATTTTTAATTATCAGATCAGGGGGTAAGAAATTAAATGTGAATTTTAGAAACTCTTAAACGAGCCGATGCAAATCATATTTAATTTTGCATCCAACCAAACGAATTTTTCTTAAAATAATGAAATATCACAAACGTTTAATTTTTATGCTTCAGTTTTATTTATAAATTTATTTGTATATAGTAATATTTTGGATAACATTCGTTTCGTTTAATATATCTATTAAAATTTCTTGCAGTTAAAGTCTTTTTTCATCTTCTATGATACCTGGCGATCAGAATGAATTGCTACTGTTATCAAATCTGCAGTTTTCGTACGTGAATATTTTCGTAAGCTTTTCAAAGACTGATAAAACCTTAACAGAAATGGAAATTCTTTCGGAAAAGTTTAAGGGTTAGATCCTTTTGGTACTAATGGTTTTAACTATATTCTCCTGTTTCAGTTGGCAAGCTGCGAACGTAAATGGAACTTCTACTGTATTTATTCTCTCATTTTAAGGCTTATTAAAGCCATGGTGTATTTTAATAATCTGAAAAATTGAACCATTGTCTGATATTTACTTAAAATGTCATATGGATAAGAAATAGACTTTGGTTATTTATTACTCAATCACGGTGACGCGAGCAAGTGGATAATTTAACTAACAGGCATATAGTTATATAGTGGATATGTCATGGAAGCATGCCGTCATGTATCCTGCCTGAGCTTCAGTTGATAGGTATTATTGACACTGGCTGAGTCATTTGGCGACGATTTAACTTTTGACATGTGAGTTAATTATTTTTAGGAATTAATTCTAGAAACGAATATCGTGGGCAAACAGCAAAAAACTTATTTTCAAAATTATGCTTAATTTTATGAAAGACCGGCGCTTGCTGTCATGGTGCAAATGTAAGGTGTCAGTCGCTACACTGTTAATTACTTTGAAATCATAAATTATCTTGGCTGAACATTTACTCAATGTTGAAATGGTTTAAGGAGAATAAATTGTTTAAGGCTACGAAGAGTGGACTTAGGTTAATTTAATGTAAAAGTTCTATGCATTTCAAGAGATAAATTTTACAATCCACCAACTCCAGGAGGAAACCTTTGGAAGGGAAAAAAAAAAAAAAATCAAATCTCAGGAGACTTTTTTATATTATTGAGAAATTAATTTTGTTTTAAAACGAATTTGCTTATCGATATACATAGATATCTCTAAAAATTGAAGACAGTTAATGTTGTATTTAATACGTTATTTATTTAAATATTATTTATGTACGAAAGTATTACGTCTTTTAAAATTTTCATAGCCATTTCATTTAAAAGCCAGTTTTAAAGCAGCACGTTTCTGAATCAAGTGAAAGAATGCTTAAGGCAACACTGTAACAACGATTAATCATTCTTGAATTTATAGTCCTTAATTAATATATTATTTTTTATCAAAAGAGTACTTACTGGGCACTGAAGTTAAAAATGCTGGCTGCACATCTAGGTTCAAGTTACTGTCGAATAGATTTTGTGCTCCCAGATTGAATTTGCCATATACACCCGCATCAATCTGTGGTGCTCCAAGGTCGCTGACTGGCTGTAGAAAACCATAGCTTTTGTCATCGTTTGATTGGTCTTCTGCGTTATCATCGTAACTTTGAGCATTTTCTTCTTCGAAAACTTTTATCAAATTCTCTATTTCATGGATGAAGGAGTGGTCGATGCTTCCCTGTGTCTCCATAAATGCTTTTTCAAGAGCTTGTTTGATAACAGATTTTTTTTGTTCAATAGACACTCCTTGTCCATTTTCATCATCTATGACGACAAGATCTGCTATCACCGACGCAAATGCAAGGGTCATGGCTTGCGACTTAGCTGCGGACCCTCGCTTAGAACTCTGCGTCGATGACATTGCCTGTTGAAGGGTATCGATGACATCTGCGATGTCTTGCTCTTGCTTTGCAGCAAAAGCACCGGATTGAATTAGATACCTTAGGAAAGAGTTGATGAAGCCATTGGCCTTTGATGGGTCAAGCAAGGGATTTTTCACGCGATTGCTTCTACCATGAGCTGAACCAAGCAGTTCAAAAGATGCAACAAGGATAATCAGAATGACACCGAAATTCCACCGAATCATCGTAGCTGAGCCGATTGGATTCGGAAATCTACACTGGTCGTGCTATAGTAACCGCCTTTTATATACCAAAAGTGCATACTTCAGTGATTATTTCCGTAACACTTTTCCACCACATCAACGTCATTTTGTTTTATTTGAGATGACGTAGTAAGGGACTCATATTTTCTGGCAGTTATTGCATTTTCATGAACATCCATAAAAGTCTGGATGCGATTAATGAATGATTAACTCAGAATTTCTGTTGCTTTATTTGAATTAATACTGATATTATCAGTTAATGATTCTCCGCTTCTGCCAATCTTTTCAGTAACTCGAGAAATTTGTTTGCGAAGCTGCTTTTAATGGATAATATTTACGCTTATGTGGCGCATTAATGGTGATCTTAAAAAATGCATCAAGGCGCATCGGTATTAATGTCTGTCACGATTTCTTAGGTAGACGTGCCTTAATATACTTTTAATTGCAGGTAATTTTTACATTTCAAATACCAGAGGAATATGTGATTGTTTAGCTGTTCTGCATATTTTTTAATGCTGCTTTCGACATGGAACTTATTCCATATTGCTAACATTTTAATGCATTCTTTGATTCATGCGTTAAAATCGAAATGAATGGTAACTTTGTGTTTTACAGCTTGGTTGCATTGGCAAGTTCCTTTATGCATTCTCTTAATTTTCCTTGTTCTTGTATCAATAAAAATTATCAGGCCCCCCCTTTTTTGTATATGATGAAATTTAAAGTCTTTTAGACTTTTAATTGAATTGTTAAAAATAAATTCGAATATATATGAACGTCTATCAAAATGATATTGTTATGCAAAGAAACAACTTCTTATAGCTCATTCATTATGCTGACCCATAAGGATTTTGGCAGACTGGCCAATGTCCTCCAACTCATACTTTCATAAGGATGTTCTGTCATAAAGATGCTAACTCCATTATGAAGATAAGTTTTTAAACTGAAGCAAATAGCTTTAATAAAGGAGCCAGATGCCTTATATTTCTTTGCTTAATAAGAATAAGGAAAATTTCACTTGTATACAAGAACACCGGCACTTTCATCTAAGCTAAAAACCAATCTTCATAAAGCTGCCGCCACCTTTGCGCCAGACACATTTGTGAAGACATCCGTCTCTTCAAACATCGACTGACTTGTACAAGGGTGCCGCCACCTTTACAACAGGGCACAGATTCCATTCTACTGAAGTAATGAGAGCAATTTTGGATCTATTTATACATTAAATAATAATATAAAAAATGTGTTTTTCAACATCATATTCTGTAGATGTTTAACCACATAAATTTTAAACTTCAGTACACGTTGTGATTATTAAATTTAACTTTATGGATACCTACGAGATACAGTATATACATTCAAGTATGTATATACTGTATCTCGTAGGTGCTTAGAATGAACATTTTATTACTCTACATATTAATGATGTCTATGCAGTTACTCCATATTTCCATCGAGTAATAATATCCATGATCATGAACATGAAATACTGGATGTTTTATATAGATGTCCTGCAATTCCTGCAGTGCTTGTGCGGGGATCTGAATTATCTCTATTTGCCGGAAGAAAAGAAGCGTCAGTGTGTAGAGACATTAGGTATTTTTTGGAAGCAGGCAAGATGAAAAATGAGCAATCGCCTTCGCCGGGAATCGAACCATGAACCTCTGGAATACCGGCCCAGCGTACAGAACCACTACACCACGAAGGCAAGCTAGGAAGGCGGGGGAAATACCTTATAAGTGTTTAGTAATTTCTCATCCACTGATCTTTATCAGCCAGCTTTAATGATGCACGGGATAAGGAATTAAAATATTTCGAAAAAATAAAAATACATTTTGAAATATCTTTAAACATTACGAAGGAAAAAAAAAAAAAAAAAAAAAAAAAAAAAAAAAAAAAAAAAAAGAGTCAAGGGAAGTTTCCCAGAGTCAAAAGTTTCACATTCGGGCGCAGGGCTTGGACAGCAAATAGCTTATTAAGGATATAACGAAGAAGAAGGTATTTTGATATAGTCCGAAATACTAAGTAAATTCTTTAACTAATTAAATTGATTCAAAGTAAATTGTGAATGCTGTTTTATTTTTACGAGTACAGTCATAATTTTGTTTGACGCCGTACAATTAAGTGACTTTTAATTTTCTTTTAGAATGACTAGCAACAACTAATCAAATGCAAGATTTAATAAGACGCAATTCAATAACATTAAGAAGTTTCTTCAGTAGTTCTGTTAAATAATTTTAATAGCAATATAATAATGATTCGATCACGGATTTCATTTTGATTGAGTTAGTATACTTTGCAGGATTGACTTCCAAAGAGTATGATTTTGGTAAACTGGGAAAGAGAGCTATAACATTTCTTGTCTTTTTATTTTTAAGTATTTCGGAGAGATGTTGATTATATTCTACGATTAAACTTCGTGTTCTTGCAAAATGAGACATCTTTCTACTTAAGGGAAATATTTGCCGCAAACCTTGGCGCAAGCGATCCAGGAAAATAAATTAATATCTTGAATAATTAACTTATTTTTTTAATAAACAAGTGAACGAGTTTTGCCATTTACCATTGCCCATTGCCATTTACCTATTGCCATTTACGATGAAATAATGTCACAGCAAATTTATGGCAAGTTACGTTTCTTATCTTCCATTAAAAAAATAATGCCACAGCAATTTTTTGGCACTTTACTTTTCTTATCTTTCATTAAAAAAATATGTCATTGCAGAACGATGCAGAACTGCATACAATAAAATATGTCATTGCAGAACGGTGCAAAAAAATGTGTCATTGCAGAACGATACAGAACTGCAAATACTGCAAAACGATGGAAGAAATAGTATCAGAAATCATCAACATAAAACAAAATTATTAAATTAAAAAGAAAAATTTATGAAATAACAGTCGTTACAGAGTATGATGTAATCATTTTTAATTTCTCCCCTTTCCTGATAATGTTTATTCTTCCGTTATTTATATTGTTGCGAAATGCCCAGCTGCGGTAAAATTGTTTCGGATTGAAACCAAAGCGAGTTTAGGGTTGCCAGATTTAGTTCAAAATCGTCCATTTGGTGACAAAATAGGCGACATACCATAGACGGTAACATTCTATAACGAATTCTTACCGGTTTTTCCTCAGAATGTTCTCGAAGGCAGGTTCAGAGTTATATAAACACTGCCTGTACGCGTAGTAGCAGTTTATCGTCAAGAGTATCCTGAAAATCTTGAGCTCAGTAATAATGTCTCGAGTTTCAGAGATTAGCGTGAGAGCGATCGACCGAGTCGGTATCTTTAGTGCTTTGCCGTGAAGCTGTCTTTACCATTATAGCCTGAAGGCTGTGTTGCTGATTGATTCAGCGTGTTTGTCGTAGTTTTTCGACGACTCTAAACATGTCTTCGGAACTGTCCTGTGTAATACTGGCGAATAAATTGTGTTTTGATTATTCATTAAGTGTTGTCATCAATCTTTGTCATCAATCACTTCAAATCTAAGAATCCTTAGAACACAACAATATTATGTTTTTATTTTGTTTTGAATATTTATTTAATTTATGTAACAAAGTGAACTTATTCTTCAGATCAAATTATTTGAAAATATAAGCAAACTGTTAGTAGTATTTGTTATTAATTATCAGTAGTTAATCATTTCACATGTGTTTCTTTTAAGTACTGTGGTTTTAAGTTTGGTTAATTGTAGCAGACTTTCATTAACCGTGATTTTGAATAAACCGTAGACATCGTCCATGTTAAATAGGAATTGACTGTATCTGTAATCGCAATAATAGGTAACTGGACCATTTCTGGAATAGATAAAAAAAGTTGCATCAGAAACTCTTTTAATTGAATCCACTAGAATGGAAAGTACTTGTACCCATACTGTGCTAGAATTCAGAGATTTTTAATGGAGGCACCAGTGCCGTCATCTGTTGAGAGATAAGTAAACTTAGAAGATACGAAGGTGCTCATGTGACTCCATCTATTTTTGAAAATGAAAAGCTTCTTAGTATGCTGGTGCTCCGGTGGAGTCATCTCTTGTAGGTGAGGCATTTTTGAAAAAAAAAAATTCATACTATTCTTTAGATAAGTAATTATTGGCAAATGATTATTGATGAAATAGCATAGTTTGTCACAGTAGAAAACGGTTTACAAGAATAAAACTATATGCACATCAAAGTCTATACCTGCTTTGGCAGGGACAAAGTCCATATCGCTTTGTTAAAGTAATGCGGTAAGATGAAAAGTAATAATAATAATAAAATAAAACTTGGATAAATAAGTAAAGAACGAAAATATATCTACAATTAAACCACCGACTATTGTGGTGAATAGTACGGGGTCTTTTCTGGCGTTGTTCTACTGTGTAATCATAATTTCCAAGTTTTTTAATAATATTTTCAGGATGATTGTCGCACTTCATAAAGAAGTTATGAGATAATTTTAAAATTTTTGCATCTGTTGGTTTGATTTTCAAGTCGTTGTGTAAGGTGCTATTCCGCACAAACCAGGGTGCATTTGTAATTATTCGAATTGCCTTGTTTTGAATCTTTCGAATTTTTGCAGTAGCAGCCCATGCTGGAGATGCATAAAGAAGAATGGGACGTATTGCCTTGTAGGGTTTATATTTATTTTAAGCTATCTTTCCTGTCAAGCCTTTACTTTCCCCTGGAATTGCCAATGCCAGAGTATGTAAATTTTAGTAGAACGCGCAGAGTTTTTAGCAGAAGTAATTTGAGTTAAATAGAAGGGAAACGAGTTTATAAGTGTGCTTCTTGATTCACGAGCGTGAAGGTTGCTTGGTAGAAGTTTAAGAACCGCGCGTTTCCGCCTGTGTGCCTACTTCGGCAGTTAGTTGAATTCTTTCAACGTCTTAATCAGAAAGTTTGCTGAATCTCAGCTGTATCTTAGAACGCGGTTAAGATAGTTACAATTATAGAGCTTCGTAGATAGTGACTTCGTTAGTTATGCATCCTGTTATTTATTTTTAGTTGTACTTTTCTATTTTTGTTACACCGCCGAGTCGGCGTAGTTTGTGAGCGTCAAGTGAACGCAACTGTAAGTTCTAAAGTGAAATAAAAAGGGATTAAACCCTTCTTACGAGTTTGTGTAACTTCCAGTTCATAGCAGTTACTACTACTGTTGCGGACAAGTTGGGGCCACGCAACATCACAGACTGAAGATAAATTACTCTTTTTGTTGATAGACTAAGTTTAGAATTTTTTCCTATGAGCGCATAAATACTTCATATTGCTTGATTAGCTTTTTTGCATGTATTTTCAACGTGATCGTTGGATGCGAGTTTTTAGTCGAGATAAACTCCTAAATACTTGATGCATTTTTCATTGGGAATAAGGATGTTATTGATGATAATACAATTGAGATGTTTTCTAGGGTTCTTTTGAAAATAAATTGTAGTTGATTTGCTTTCGTTAATTTTCCATTCACTGAACCATGGAAAAATATAATCTATTGTATTTTGTAAGTTTTGAATAGCTCTTTGAGAGTTGATGGATTTGCTGAAAAACGTAGGTAGAATCCTTTCTCGCCAATATATCGTTTGGCGTTCAGTTGTTTTTGAACGTTGCCGAGTTTTATTATGTAAAAGTGACACTAATTTATTCTAACAGGATAATACAGAGGAAGCAAGCTTAACTGATTTCAAATGATTTTACATTTAAACTTTTGAAACAAGAAATACATGAAACTGAAGCAGAAGTATTCAAATTTTACTTACAAGAATTTTATATGATTTTATTTTGTTAAATGAACAACATCGTGATATTCTATAGGAAATCAAGTAAAACGACGTTAATATTTGATCATGTAGAATATTAAAATTGTTTGTTCTATTGAGATTAATACATTGTACGCTGAGTGAATATGTCTTTGAAAAACGCACCCTTATTTTTGCTTTGAGATTTCTGTAACATTCTAAAACTCAGAAGTTTTTTAATGGCTTTCAAATTGACTATTAATGAAATTTTTTGACAATCATGTGAAACGATAATAATTTTATATTTCTACTGTTTAAATTCATGTGTTTTAATGATTAAATATTTAAAAGTTCTATTTTGATTTTTTTTAAATGGTTTATTTCCCGCATTCCATTTATTTGTGCTTGTATTATTTCTTGAGAAACTTACGCATACTTTTTTTTCATTGCCGTTACTTCTTGATGTTACATTTCAGCTACTGTAAAAGTCCGAAATTAGCCCAAACCTCGATTTCTTCAGTAAATCGTGCAATTAACTGTAATGAATGTAGGTGGATTTCGTTTCAGGGTTCTATCAAATTGTTTCATTAAATCCTGCAGTTTGCCAACATTACATAGGAAAAATCCATTTTGTTTGACTGTGATTTTCTTCTTTTTAGTGTACGGTAGGTGAGTTAAACGTAATTTCAACTCAAGCTTGTAAGTTTTAAAGTATTCTAACAATTATTTACTTCAGACTATGTATGAAATTCAGTTTTTGTACGATACCTTTTATATTGACTCTTTAGAAAATCCTCCAAGAAGGCATCTCTTCCCACAGGCAGATTAGCCCTTGTAAGCTTTGCCATAATCAAACAAACCAAACTGAAATTAAAATATTAGTCCATATTTTGAATTATCATCGTTAACTGAAAGCAGTGTAAATGGAATAGGAAACTAACATAATACGCTTTTGTGAGATAAAACGTGTATTTTTGAAACTGTGCATTAATTAATTATAATAATTTGACTTTGTGTTTTGAAATTTTAGGGATTGGTATTCGTAAACACCGGCATTTAGAGAAATAATTTAGTAAAAGTGTAAAATGGGTTAGATTGGATTTTTTAGATTAGAGCATAAAGCACGCAAGGGTTATCCACCTTAAGGAAAGGGTATTTTCGCAGAGATTATTTTGAGGGAAATTGGCTTGTATTCATTTACATTACACATGGCAGAAATCCCGAAAATTCCAGCGGTTTCGTTGGGATTTGAGCCTGAATCGAAATATCAGTGTTCAGTGGTTTTGCTGCTCTGCCGCAGGTGCTCAAAATGGATGCATTTACATATATGTTTCTGACTTTAATCATCTCAGTATAGAATATGCAACAGATGAATCAGCAAAACCTTTCGAGCATTTACGATAATATTAACAACACTATATTTTAATTTACTTTTGCAACTTTCTTCAAAAGGGTCTTTAGCATCCTTGTTGATTTCGATTAGGTATCGCCCACCAGCGATGAGCGGTAAAATCGCTGAACGCTTCTACTTCGCCCCGCGTTTAAATCTTTGCGAATAGGTTGGCCAAATAGGAGGTCTTGCGGGTTTCCGCAAAGAGTCAGTTTCCTTAAAAAGTTCTCCCCGAATCCATCCCTCTTCTTAGATGAGGTAGCCCTTGCGTGGTTTGCCACGCATTAAAGTTTGTTAAGTACTGGTATGGGGAAACATTAATTGCAAAAATAGGCGATAAACACCCAACTGGAAAACCCTAAAAAAAATTACAACATTTAGTACTTTTCTTTAGATTATTAAGGGCTATATGATAATGTTAGAATGCAGTGATCATCCTGGTACTCCTTTAACTTATTTCTTTTAATAAGTATAAATATATGTCCACAAATGTATTCATGTTTTCTTCTGGTCAACTGTATTATGTTTACTTTCTTAAAGCACAACACGACTAAATTAAGAAAGCTCTACACACCAGGTGGGTGCATTCATTTTCATTTGTTTCATTTGTAACTCAGAAAATAAAACTATGGAAGCTAATACTGACAATATTAGTCGCAAGGCTGAACAAGCTTTTTCTTTGTTTAAGGCCATAATTCTTATAACTTTTACGTTCGCAAATAAAATGAGAATGTGCGAAAAATACAATTCACTGTATGAATTCTGAAACATTTCTTTATTTTAAAAACTTCTCATGTATGATGTGATAGATATTGTAATAAAAATTATAATGAATGTAATACAAATTTCCTCTTCTGTATCCTTGAAATTATATTAATGCAGTAAGCTAAATTAAATTAATAGCTGTGAAGTTGTTCCGAAGCGTTTTGAACTGAATTTTTTATTTTTTTTATTTAGAAACTATTAGTCCATTTGCGCTTTTGCAGCTGACGATGGTGGTTCGGTAAAACCATCGAAACTAGTTCTGTGAAAATTTGAAAATATACCTCTGATTTTTGTGGTTTGACTTCTGAATAACTATTAGTTTATTTGATGACTTTAATAAGCCCTAAAACTTAATAGAACTAATAAGCCATTTAAACAAAAAACTTTAAAAAATCATTTAAAGCAAGCATTCGGTATACTTTGGTAAGCTTGCAGTACTTTATAGTATAAGTAACACTTATAGTAAAAAAAAAAAAATCAGCGTATGCTGCTTGACTTCAGTTGCAGTCTTGTTCGGAAGCGGTATTATTTTGTACATATTTCAAGTGCCATTAACTGCTAAATCAAAGCTATGTATAGAGACTACATACTAGGAATATGACAAATTTCTTATAAGTGACTAGATGCCATAAATAATCTTTTTTTGGAAAACTTAAACATTTCATGTATGTTATAAATGACCGATAAAATACAACCATCTGAATTTATTCCGCTGTAGAGAGGTATTTAAAGAAAATTTATTGCACACTTGCATAGCAATAGAACCAGTAATTCGCAAAGCAAAAAAGATCTAGAATAATTTTCGTATTTTCAAAAAACGTATTTCGCTCAAATAAGAATATCATATGTGCCAAATGCTTCCACTGATACCTCATAAGTAGTGTGATAGATAAAGAATTTGGTTGTTACTTTTTTGATAAAAATTGAAATGTATGAAAATGATAATTCTAAAAAGTGTTTCAGTATTTTTATATTAAATGATTTAATGCTTAAATGATTTTCCCACGTAATACAGACAATTTAAGTTTAAAAATAAGTCAAAATAAATTATTCATTACTTACACATACACGATTCTGAAACAGTCGAATAGTAATTAAGGTTTATAATTTTGTGCACACTAGTGAGTTCATTATTTTAATTGCTGTTTCTGACGAATATCCTTTATTAAAATATTCACTTAATTCTGTAATTTTTATGTCATTATTTTTAAATAATAGTTTAAAATTTTTTTAAGAAGTAATTTATTAAAAATTTGGGATGATACGTAAGTAAGAGATATTTCGTAATTTCCTCCCTATATATATATTCGATATGCTTTGTAGTTTATTCGAAATGGTATGATTTGCCGAGCAACATTCTAAAAATATTTAAATTCTGATATTATTTTTTTGTGTGAAACGTTTCGTCAGAACCATCTTAAATGATTTGAAGCAAAGAAAATTATATCTTGAATTAATTTACAACCCCTTTTTTTCATTTTTAA
Source organism: Stegodyphus dumicola (assembly GCF_044657685.1). Lineage (NCBI taxonomy): Eukaryota > Metazoa > Arthropoda > Arachnida > Araneae > Eresidae > Stegodyphus > Stegodyphus dumicola. Next base: position 65,885,279 of record NC_140779.1, read on the forward strand.
ATTCCTCAACTTTATTAGATATTAAAAATGCATTTTTCATGATCTTGAAATCATATGTTATAACAACGCGTCGCTTGATTTATTAAACGTGCCCTTTTTTAACAGCTTAATATTCTAAAAACTTTTAAGTTTTCTTAGTGTAATTGTCTATCTTTATTTTCAGAAATAATCCCAACAAAGAAATACTGTTTTCTGAAAACTTGTTTTTCTTTAGAAATATTAAAAAACTGCATAAGTAAGCTATATAAATTTACCTTATTGTTTTCTAATTTTATATTTAAAAGTGGCTATTATTACTATTTAAAAGTGGCTGCATATTTTACCTGGAAAATTTCATATTAAAATTTATTTCAATTATGAATTTAATTAATTGAATAATTTATTTCAATTGGGAATGTTTTTAATATTCCTTAAAATTTTAACATGCTTAAAAATATAAACCCACAACAAAGTGGTGGATGCAAGTATTATTCTTCTTAGAAAATCTTTAATATTAAATTGTACCGTAAATCATTTTTATTGATTATTATTGTTATTATGATTTTGCTTTGACATTAAACGCTACTAGGACACCAGCTGTAACCTAAAATCACATTGCGATTTCATATCATAGCTCAATATTTCTGTGTATACATACACTCTATGTATGTTAATAGCATTTTTGGCAGATTATTTTGACTCTAAATTAATATCATAAATATGACTTATATTTAAAATAGTTTGATCTTTACAGCTGTAAATGCTATTAGATACAAAATACACTTGCATTTACTTTGTGTAAGCCGAAATTATAATTATTAAAGAATTCAAGGCAATTTTTAGAGACTCATTGTATGTTATATTGATACTAATAATAACGTAAAAAAAGATTAGATAATCTATATATCTAGATATTTAAATTCATCTAACTATTTAGTTACTTGTCTTTTTGTATATATAAAGAACAATAAAATAGACATAGCATGCATATAATATATTATCTCATATGCTGATTTTATTTAAAGATCAAGATTTTCATAATTAACTTTCAGACTACATAATTAACTTTAAAATACAAATTAAATGTTTGAGAAAATTTGATTATTTGATAGTTCTGTCGTATTTTACAACAACAACAGCAGCAGTGATAATAATATACTTCATATTTTAATAACAATAATTATAGCCTTACTTGATAGATTTCTATTGTAAATGTTGTTCTTCATTTCATTTCGAAGAATGATTGCACGAAGAAAAGAAATAAAATGCAACATTTTTATTTCTAGCAACTTTTAAAGAATTTTGAATTTAATTAATTTTCACAGAAGAACTCTACTTGTTAAGAAATTACTTCTTGAGGCTGGCAAACTCAAGGCACTAATAGCACTGTAATCATATGCAAATGGATCAGTAAGTCCTTTTACCATGGTCTGAAATCCATAAGGTCTGAAGTAAGCATAACCTGGAGATAGTGGTGGCTGTATAAAATCATTATCGTAGAGGTATGACCATCTTGCTCCAAAACTCCAATCTTTGGCTTCTAGAGAGGTGGCAATCAGTGAAGAGTATTTCGCTACAATAGCAGTAGCTAACTGGTCAGCAGTCAAAACAGAAAAGTTGTCAGTTAAGACTCCAGCTACTGCAATGGCATCTGTTGTTGCCTTGGCTAGTGACAATATGTTTGGACCAAAGGTAGTATCGGGAGTGTTGGTGGCAAAGTTGCTGTAAGTGTCGATGAATACAGATGCAGCCTCAAAACCAAACTGTGCGGCAATGCCTTGTGCTATTAAATCTACAACCTTCTGCATTCCAACCATTGTGGTGGCCGTATACATCGCAGTAGAAAGACGCAGCTTTTCAGCTAAGATTATCGGCAGTACATCGATTACTGAAAGCACATCGTTATCTGCATCTGTTGAAATTCCAACGCCTACTCCTAAATCGGCTCCCAACCCCACATCTGCATTTACTCCTACGTCTACATCTGCATCTAACCCAACACCAACATCTACATTAGTATCCAGTCCGATATCAGCTCCAATATCAACATTAGCACCCAAATCAATATCAGTTCCAACATCAATATCAGCACCCAAATCAATGTTAGCTCCAACATCAGTGTTTAAATCGACATCAGCATCAATTCCAAGACCTGTTCCAGTATCTTTTTTCCTATCGTTATTATTGCGCGTTGCTCTTCTCTGTCTTCGACGGCCACGATCGCCCTTTGAACCTCCAAGTAGTTCAACATCTAAGTCAGTATCTAAATCTAAATCTGCATTTATGTCCAAAGCAGCATTTGCTCCAATATCTAATCCTGCGTTGAGACCTAAATCTGCATTAGCGCCGATATCTAATCCTAAATCTACATCTGCGTTCACGTCTACGCCTGCATTAACACCCACATCGGCATCAATGCCTAAGTCTGCGTCAACTCCAACTCCAACATCCGCTCCTACTCCAACATCTACCCCAACTCCTGCGTCAGCTGATATTCCTACTACTGCAGGCGGGATGACTCCTGCTAATGGAGTCATCAGTGACATTCCCATTAGTGATGGTATCTGCATTATGTCCCGATATGAGTAACGAGATCTTCTCGACACTGCTCTGATTACAGCATTGGCAGCTATAGCAGCTTGAACATTCGGATTTCCTGATACAAAGTAACCTAAGGCGTAAAGAGCTTTCGCTGTTGCTTGGGCTAAAATTTGAGCAGATGTTTTATAATCCAGTGTTTCTTTTGAAGACAATAAAGCTTTTGAATACATATCAATAAAGACAGATGGGTTAGAAGATCCAAAAGCTTCTGCAACGTAATTACCTAGCGTTATAGCTAACGTTTTATATGATGATACTGGTACACCTAATTGAAACGATTCGCAAAATCTACTTGCAGAAATCAAGTTCAAGTACAAAGCTTTTGAGAATCTAGAGCTGAATGCTGAAGCTTTCACAGCTTTTAATACTGGTGGAAATTTACGTGATATCGTATCTGGTCCAACGTATGGTAACATCTCTAAACCGCTCAGTGCGGAAAAGTAAGAATTATATGGATTACCATTTACACTTAAGCCAACTCCAGGTACTGTGGATGTTAATAGAAAGTTTTCAATCGCTGACACTACAGCTTTGGATGCTATAGATGCTTGAAGGTCTATTATGCTAGGTGTAAGTATGTCTACCGCGATCAAAATATTTCCTAAGTTAGCTGCAATGCTTTGTGCATATGACTCTACGGTTAACTGGTCTGTTTGTCCTGATACTGACAAATTTTTCTCTAATGATAAAAGATAGGAACGAGGAATTCTAAATGCTTTAGCAAGGAACTGAGTTATAACTGAAGAAACAGAATTAAGTACTGAAGGAGGTATAGCATCAGAAAAAATACTTCTAAAATACCTGTTTCGAAGAAGTCGCACAGCTAATCTTTCTTGGAAAATTTGGATAATATCAGATAAATCTAATGATATTAAATCATTATCTGAATTTCCAAGACCAAGTCCTACATCGACTCCTATGCCTATTCCTCCATTTCCATTATCATTTTGTGAATTTCCTATTCCAGCACCAAGATTTAATCCTACTCCTAGTCCCGAACTTCCTTTCCTTCCTTGTCCTCCTCCAGCGCCAAGATTCAATCCTACGCCTAGTCCCTTTCTATTATTCCTTCCTCCAGCGTCAAGATTCAATCCTACGCCTAGTCCCTTTCTACTATTCCTTCCTCCAGCGTCAAGATTCAATCCTACGCCTAGTCCCTTTCTACTATTCCTTCCTCCAGCGTCAAGATTCAATCCTACGCCTAGTCCCTTTCTACTATTCCTTCCTCCAGCGTCAAGATTCAATCCTACGCCTAGTCCCTTTCTACTATTCCTTCCTCCAGCGTCAAGATTCAATCCTACGCCTAGTCCCTTTCTACTATTCCTTCCTTGTCCTCCTCCAGCACCAAGATTCAATCCTACGCCTAGTCCCTTTCTACTATTCCTTCCTTGTCCTCCTCCAGCACCAAGATTCAATCCGAGTCCTAGCCCGTTTTCATTTTTCCTACCCTGCCCTCCCCCAGCATTAAGATTTAGTCCTATTCCTTTTCCCTTTCCACCATTCCTTCCCTGTTCTCCTCCGGCACCAAGATTCAATCCAAGTCCTATTCCAGCTTCATTGGTTTTCCATTGTCCTCCTCCGCCACCAACATTCAATCCTAATCCCACATTTGCTCCTGTTCCAGCATTAACGCCTAATCCTATTCCCTTTCCAGCGTCCAGTCCTAATCCTATCCCCAATCCAGGTTTTGTCTTCTGTCTTCCACCAGCATTCAGTCCAAGTCCTGTTCCAACATTCAATCCTAATCCTACTCCTGCTGCATCATTCAGCCCGAATCCCCGTGGTATTCCAACTCCAACTCCGGTGTCGAGGCCAGCTCCTAATGTGGTTCCGAGGTTTATACCTAATCCACCATCGACATTAACATCAGAATCGAGTCCCAGATCAAAGTTAAATCCGCCAACACTACCGAAGTTATCAAACGAAGGTCCTGCACTCAGATTTAAAGATAATGCGTTATCGATAATATTTGCAAGCCTACCTGCAAACGCCATAGGATTGTTTCCGCTTAATATATTATTAGTCAGCATAATCTGGAGAATCGAATCCGCTATTGCCGAAGCGTACTCTTCTGGTCCTGCTCCAGGATAAACAGAACTTAAGGTATTGGCAATAAAATTGATTACCGAACTAACATCTTGCAGTCTTAGCTCTAAAGCAATACCTTGGGCAATATTGCGTCCTACGTTGATAATGAAATCAGGCGTCGCCCTGCCATCAAATATGCTGCGGAATGCCATACTGTTCATGAGTTGGAAGTATAAGCTGTCCGAAAAGGCTGCAGCTGTATCTTGGGCATTGATACCTGCATCGATATTGAAACCATTCGTTCCGATGCTGATATCGACATAGTCCTGATCCTGAGAATCCCAGCTGTTGCCATACTGGTCAGGCGTCAAGATCGCCGGGATAATGGTTCTTGCCGATATACTCTGGATGCATATCAACCCGAAGAGCAAACTTAGCATTGCTAAGGAATTCGTCATTCCTGTTCAAGTTACTGAGAGATCTGATGTTTTCGACCAGTATACTCTGCTATATAAAGTCGTTCCTAGAGTAATTAATTCTATACTCTGCTTTAATGACATTTACACACACGCACAAATGACGGAAAATATTCCTTTTCTTCCCATCACGAAAGCTGATATTGTTGACATTATAGGCTTCCAGTCTCATGCCACGACGGTTCTTGTTTAAGCAGCTGTTTTATCCATAGTCGCGAAAAAATCTCAGTAATCATTTATGCCTTGCAGCTGGGGATAGTAAAGAAATAGAAATGAAAGCGCTTGAAAGTTTTATTGGGTAATTAATGATAATGAGATACTGTATAAAATGACTCATACATTTAATTTTTTTACTTAAATATTTGAATTTTTTTCTTTTAACTTATTAAGGTATAACACTGTTCTTGGAATTCCTTCACGCTATTTTTTTTGTGTAACTTCTGTAAATGTATTAATTTTACTTCGTTGGATGAATATTTTTCTACATCCACACTAAGGAAAAAACCACGCGGAGTGTTTGAAACAAAGCGCAAAATTAAATATATTTTAAATGCCTGGAAGTAAACTCATGGTTTCAGTCAAAGTAATGATGCAAATAAGCTAGACATTCAGAATACGATTTTTTTTTGGTTACATGAAATACTTTAGAATATATGAAATTTAATCTTTATATCGTTTGACTTTATATTGGTACTATATTGATCCTTATTATATAAGGTATTTCTCCCACTTCCATAACGTGCCTTCGTGGTGTAACGGTAGCACGCTGAGTCGGTATTCCAGAGGTCCGTGGTTCGATTCTCGGCGAAGGCGGTTGTGTATTTTTCACCTTTTCTGCTTCCAATTAACCTAATGCCTCTACAAGTGGCGCCCGAACTAAAAGGGTTGTGGATGATGATTCTCCGCACCCAGGATTTTTATTATATGCAGAGATTTCATATTTCGTAAAACTTAAAAAATTTTGATTAACAAACTCAATGATTTTAAGGCGAGCAATGGCAACACTGTACGAAAAAAAAAAAAAAAAAAAAAAAAAAAAACACTTTTATCTCCAGCGCGCGAGACTGTGTATCGGAAATTCTAAAGATATTCTCATTTTAATATTATTTTACAATATTGCTGTTGAATAGAATTTTATGGTTTAAGTCCGAAAAACATGATATTTAATAAATAAAGGTAACGCAGAAAACGCCCCTTTGGGTGTATTGTAAAAGCTTTCAGATTTTTTTTAAAAAAATTTAAATTGTCTATGATTTCAATCTTTTTTGCCTCCTGATATCAGCTGTTTGCATTTAACAGATATGTTTCTTTCTTTAATATTTTTGTCAGTGGATCAGTTATTCTTGGTGGGAAGACTTAAACATTATTCTGATGACGAAAAGTTGGAGGAAATATTGAGTATCATCTTATCAGTAAGGAGCAGAATTTTTTGTGTCTTCCTACCCAAGACGTCATATTCGGCATAAAATTAAATAATTAATTATTTTCTTGCTTATCGGTGCAAGATTTCACATTTACAATCGATTAAAAATTAATTAAAAATTAATTAAAAATTAAATTTTGAGTCTTAACTTGTTTAGATAAAAATACTGTGTTTGGAAGAATAGAATGAGACAGATAAGTTGTGGAATAAAATAAATTAATAACCAATATAAACTGATTTTGGAAGTTTTGCTCGTCAGTTTATGTTCATAGTTTAGCGGAAGTTGCGGAAGTTACTTTATACTAGAAAAATAATTAATAAACATGATTTGAAAACTTTAGTTTTGCCTTGCTGTGAAATATACTGATATATATATATACATATAAATTTGTGCGGATATAATACAAAATCCTATCGATTTGGAAACGCTAGACTTTTTTCTTTTCTAAGGTTTCTTTTTTTTTTCTGGCGTTTTATAACTGATCGGAATTATGGAAAGACCTTAAAGTCATTTGATGCTTTAAAAACATGCTGAGTTTCATTTCTAGACGATTGATGCGTTCGCCACAAAACTTAGTTTCATAAGCGCATGATGGTTCACATTTCTAATATCCATTGAACTATGGTATAAATTGTGCATCCCCCAATACAGGACATATACAGACACAAAACAAAATACCTCGAGTCAGAACTTTTTATATCTTTGCTACTGAATCATGATAAAATACCTATACGCTTGAACGTTCGATTTACTTTAATGCTATTCAGGTTATTGGTCAGTTATGCTCTTAAAAGCCCATTAAGGCATTTCAGGATATTTTTAATGACTTTTTCGTGCTTCATAATGGGAAGACTTTTTCGTCTGTTACTTTGAGCTTTATATCTTATGCCAGCTTCTGTGACTAGTGAATGGCTCATTAAAACGTTTTCAGTTGATGATTAAATATGTTATCTTACGTCCATGGAAAAATATTAATTGTTTGACCCAGAAGCAAAGAATAAAATTCTCGTTATAAAAATGATCATAATTCTGAGTTGTCAAGGCAAGGCTTTGTGACGCGAGAGATGCAGAATATCGCCTTTATGATTTTAGGATTCTAAGAAATGTGATTTTTGTTGACAGGTGTCTGGGAAAAAGCCAGAAATGCAAGCATCTTTGAATTTAAGAGCGTATTCGGCTGACAAATTAAAGATGATGGCGTAATAATTATTCATTTATAATCTTAGAATTCAGGAGACTTTTCGCTGACGCATTTTCAAACGATTTATTCACGAAGAATTCTATATAAATTCTCCCTATTTCTGAATTCTTTCTATTCAGAAAATCTCCCCGAAAGGTTTTCGTATTGGAAGAAACATCGAATTTCATGAACCACTGCATAATTATGCCCTTTCATAGAAGTGCCGGCACCTTTATTCAGCTCACTCATTATTCACCTAGGCAAAAAATTTCATGACGATGCTCTAAACGTAGCAATATCATGCAAGGAAAATTATCATTTTATTTAGTAAGGAAAAAAAAAAAAAAAAAAAAAAAAACTAAAATCCTGATTATATAGTAACGTATAGGAATAACGGCGGCGGCACTTCTATCAGGATTAGTGAACACTGTTCGGTCTGCATAAAAGTACCAGCATTTTTATGAACTGCTCTGAAGATATTTTAGTATTACAGATAATATATATCGTGAAATAATGCTCTAAAAGTGTAAATCTCATCAGAACTGTCTCTTCGTTCTTCGTTTTTGAAAATGAATTTTGATTTTACTGTTTTGGATTGAACAATTATAACTAAATTTTTTCCTATTGAATACAAAGAGTTAAGATTCAGCATTTAATAATAGGAACCATTCTGACTCTGGCACAATTTACTAATGACATATCTTCTTTCAGATAAAAAAAAATCTCAGAAAATACTTTTTAGAAATTAGATGCAAGCCATTTGAGCCAGTAGAGGTTTTACCTCAACACATTAATCGTAGCGCATCTGTAATATATCGTTGTTGATATATACAATACAAATTTTGGGGAGTAAGTCTGTAAGATAACGCACTGGTATCCCGTACATTTGGTGTTCGCAGGGAAACCTCAGGCTGAAATAGTTCTTGTGATCTAGATTGGCTGGTCGACTGATTATGAGAAAATAGCCAAAGACTGTCTGTCTCATGAAAGCCAAATTAATTGACTAACATTTATACTACACAAGAAGAAAACAAAGCATCCTAACCAGAATATTCAGTGGTCTTATTCCTTCTGTAATTTATAAGCCTATCATGTTATGGGACGTATCAAGAATTAACGTTTTCCATACACCATCCTACTGAGAAAGTGATCACCAAGAAAGAGATACAGTTGCCATAATCTAAATGAGGGAGAACCCCATCTTATTGAAAAAATATTCCTTCGGAAAGTTGAAAAATAGCATATTCGGACAACATGTCCTTGTAATTTAGTCTTACACCGAGATTTTGATCAAATAAAAAGAAATTGGTATGAAAATTCTTAATTATTGTAACTTATTAATTACAAAATACTATGACGCACATCTTCCCTTTAAATAGCTTGTACATTTATAAAGTTTTAAGGCTATACTGGGCAGGAATTCTTGAATCAACAGTTTATCACCTGCAACTGAAATCTTTCTGTTCCTAGCTAGATATTTTCACCGCTACACCACAAGAGCAATTGGAAGAATGCTTTTAATTCTTTTCACTCCTGATTTCTGAAGATCAGAGAGATAGGAGGAATATTATTACGAATTTTGTACACACGTATATAATTTTAGAGAACTTGTCAACATTACTGTTCCTTTTAATTGCCTTTGGAAACATAACTGGAGTCCTGAGTAGGAACAGGGAGTTTACTCAAAATTTTGTTCGTGCGTGTGTGTAAGATACGACAAAAAGGAGAAGGGTTAAAACTAACCTTTATTTCTCACAATGTACAGCCATTTCAGCACTTCGGCATACAAAGACCAGCACTTATGGTCTAAAACGTAAAAAATAAGAACTAAACTAAGCTAAATAAGAACTAAACTTAGATGCTTTACAGAGAGAAGTAACACGAAGATTGGCCTTTTTAACACTATGCATGTAGTGAGCGGAATGTAAAAGATTACAATACGTCTTCAAATATCAGGGAGGACTAAGTTCTGTCTTTACAAGGCAGACATGAACTGACTGAAAAGCACGCGCGTGGTATGGCAGCGAGAAGTCTGTCTCTCTCGGCTAAAAGCCACATATGTACTTACACAGTTTGCAACCTCATTAGCATAAACAATTCTTTCGCGCTTATTCTGGTTGGAAATGGAAAATAAGAGAGAATAGCAAAGTTTTAAAATAAAATGTAAAATTTAAAATCCTTACAAACTTATATGTGAAACTGTAGTATCTTTCGTATAATTTAACGAAAAATGTCTGAAGTGAGGGACGTTCTGCAGGGAAAATAAGATGACAGGTACAAGTTTATTTAACAATGAGGTAAATAGCTTTCTCGCTATGTTGGCTAGCGATGGGCGACTAATTTTTGTCGCAAAATTAGGCCAGAAATCGCTCAAAGACGCCAAACTTTACGACCATTTCGTGACATTTGCACTCGGTCTCTGTATAACTAATTGGTACTGTAATTGAACCACTGTAATAGATCGCTATAACTGCATCCATATAACTGTAACCATATCAGGCCTTTATATGTAACTTTAACCATATATGCCGTATAGTAATTTCGAGAAATGTGAGGTACTAGAGAAATTTTTTTTTTTTGGGGGGGAAGTAGGCGGGAGAAAACTACGTAAGCCCGAAGAGAGAATCAGTTCTCAGTTAGTTCAGAGTTGATTTCAAAGTATTGATATATCGGTGAGAGCTTCGCCTTTTAGAGTCACTTTGCACCACGTTGTGTTTAACGTTCTTAGTAGTTTTGTAGAGACTGGATATTTTTGGAAGCAGGGGATGTGAAAAATGAGCAACGCCTTCGCCGGGAATCGAACCACGGACCTCTGGAATACGCCCCCAGCGGGCAGACCACCAAACCACGAAGGCATGCTAAGAAGGTGAGAGAAATACCTTATAGTTTGAAGTATAACTACAAACTGTGGTGCATGATACTGAGAAGTTTTCTCGGAAAGTCCCGGAGCTGTATAAAGTGTTCATTTTGAGAAAATAAATTTTATCAAGCTATCATCGGTTCTGTGTGCATTCAATCCAATACGAACCCGTAAGCACTGAACAATATGTTTCTGCATTGTAATATATCGTAAATATGTGCTGTGCCGTAAATATGTTATAAAAGTAAAGACGAATGCATTTCATTTTTCAGCCAACAACTGTTAATTCCCTCCTGGTTGAGTTATGAAAGAGTGCAACAAGTCACATGACAGTGAAAACTGATATCAAGTAAAAAAAATCACTCTGATCTCTCTTCATAAAGTAGATATGATCCAGAATTTTCTGTTTTCACTAAGTAACTCAGAGAAATACTTATTTGTCGGGTCTGGGACGTTTCACCGAAGATGTTTCGCCGTCACTCTTTTACCGAAAGGACAATCCACCGACAGCTGATTCGCCTTGGGCCACTTCGCTAGACGAGTAGAAATGAAATAGGTGATAAAGGTTTATAAACATATGTAATTGTTTGCAAATATAGAATATAAAGAAATTACACATAGTTAGTTAGAAAATTATACCTGTATCAAATAGAGAAAATTTATCACTTTTCAAAATTATGAGCTAAACTGTTATAATAGAAGTTATATTATCGTTTCTAAAATTACGTAGATACAATGTTTACATGATTCATCAAAATTTCTTGAAATTTTAATGTGGTTCAGAGGAATCACTCATGCAAGCAAGAAATTCGCATTTTAATTAAGCTTAATTAAAAGCCGAATTACTTTGGAATCTTATTAGCACATTACTCTCTTAAAATTAGTAAATATATAGACATATATAACTTTTACGTTTACACGTAACCAATAATATATTTGTATAAAATTGTATACAGAAACATTTTGTATATTATTCAAAAGCTTTTAATACGAGGAGTTTACTGAAATGCAAATGTTAGTAAACAGTCTGGTTCTTTAACTGGCAAAAGTTTAGAAAAATGTTTTACCATAACTTTGGTTGTAGAGCAAACTTTTGCATGCGATTTATTTTAACGTATTTGCAAGAAATCGATTTTTAATATAAAATAAAAATAATTAATTAATGACGACATTACTCCTCAAACATTATCTTAAAAATGGCCGATTTACTTTGAAATTTGAAAATTTCTTTTTACCATGAATGTTTACACTATATTATGTTTAATTGCAACAATGCTTTATTTCAATATTAGATATCGTTTTATAATTATATAACTAAATAAACTTAATAGTATAATATGACAAGATATAATACAAGCATGTGAAGAAAAATGTGTCTTAGCTATACAATAGGTAAACAAAGTTATTAAACTAAATTATTTTAATATAACAGGTAAGATATAATGCAGTCATGCAAAGAAGAATATGTCTTGACGGCTAATCGATCCGACTGCTAAACGGCCACGGCAGATAGTCCTATGGTTTGGGTTAGTTTATTATGGCAAAGCACACTTGGGCTATCTGCCTAAGGGAAGGGATGCCTTCGTGGAGGACTTTCTAAGGGAAAGTTCAGAGAAAGACTCATTTATCTGACTAGGTAAGCTCTAGACTTCCATTCCTTCATCAGTTCAATCTTGTGAACTCAGTTCGGCTCAAATGGCTGTATATATGGATTATTGTACAACCAATCTGATTTATTGTAAGCTTTAAATAAGCCTTCTAGAAAATAGTAACCGTTTGCGAACTTGTTTAAATCAATTTACATTAAATCTCAAGAGAAACATGAAGAAAAACTATGGCATATCTCTTGCTTCTGCAAGGCACTTGTACCAACCAAAGAAACATGCCATAGTTCCCTGAGCAGAAAGTTTCGGATTCAAGCTACTTTTGATACCAGTCTGTACTAACTGGAATGGTACTATGAACTTTTGAAGCCTGAGAAACGGAATGATTGATTTTTCGGTTTTCGAACAGATTCATGGGCGTTGAAGTGCCAATCAAAAACACACTGATCATTCGACTGAAATGTAACACTTCGCCGGTACGCAATTATAAAAGTTCTGAATTGAATACACCTATATGAAGTGTTAGGTCTGCATGAAGTGTTAGATCTGCATCCATCTTATTCTCTGCATGAATTTAAGTCCGTATGAGCACATACGTGTATTTGCGTCAGCTGAAGAATGTTGATGATCAGATGAAAAAACTAAAATGTTGGTATACAAGTATAATTTAATGGCCACTACTTTCCATTTAGTTTAAAGATGAGATCTTAGAGGAAAATCTTGCCATACTACTGGGATTAAAATGTCGCCAGAGGAATACAAATTCTGCGCTGAAACAAAATAATGCTATCGAAATGTAACTGAAAATGCGTTAAAATAACAGAGACTTTTGATTCAGATAATAGAATACATTACACATAGAGAAAACTGGGAAGTTTGCCATACTTTTATAACGTTAAGAATCAAATCCTGTGCGTTCCGATATCTTAATTATCCGCAGTTATGCTTGCTTAATCGATTATAGTAAAGCACAAAAGAGAATTATGAATAAGGGATGTCTTCGTGGAAGACTTTTAAAAGAAGATGGCTCATTTTCACTATTATAGCCATCTGGCTTCAGTATTTTTATATCCATTGCATGGATTAGACCCTCTCGATGAAAAAATGAGCATTACATTGTATTGCATACCTGATTAAACAACTAAACATTACTTTATCAATATGCGTGACAGGCGCCCAACCGGGTTAGTGGTAATGCCTCTGACTAACGTACCGAAGGGCCCGGGTGCGAATCCAGGAGGCATGAATGTTTGTAAATGTATAGTGTCTGTACGGCATAAGGGCACTCAAACTATCCGGCGAGCCGAAGTCCTCTCGAAAGACTAGTGGTAAGGAAAGACGGCTGGCGACCCTCGCACCCGTCCCCTGGGGTACTTTCCATCAAAATTGGGCCGGAACTGAGCAAAGTCGTACTGTCACTTATATGATGCTCAAGGTTCTTGCCAAAGACAGCTGCAATCTTTGCCACGAAGAATTTCATGGGCTTGTTCTGAAGTTGCTATCAGACAAGTGAGATAAGTCATAACAACAACAGATATGTAAGCTATAAAATTTTCCCTGCCTACTCGGAGAGAAGATTTACAAAATGATGGTATTCATAATGTATAATAAGAGCTTAAACTGTAGTCAGATCTAAGATTTGTATATAAGATAGTAAATGAGCCAGAGCTTGAAGATCTTACAATTTACGGGTCTCAATAAGTGTATTTTATAAAAATATTAATGCGAATATGAAAAATTTTTAACGGTAAGAATTTTACCAACTAATATACTTTATGTTTTTTCTTATATTAATTGCATTATGCCTGTCTCATACATGCGCGCCTGGTTAAAAAAGGAACTTGAAAAATCTTTAGCATTGCCTTCGTGAATCTTAAATCCTGTCGTGGCTGTGGGAAACTTTAGAGGATGGGGTACGTTTTGCAAAAGTAGATAAAACTGTAATTATAATGTATTAATGGTAATAAAAATTAAACATGTATTGTCATGAATAAAAGCAAAATTAAAAATGAAAGTCACAACAGAAAGCAAAAATACATAACACATAACTGACTTATACAATACAATAAATCAGCATGCATAATACGTAATTGACTTTAGAGCGCGCATAAAACAGCAGTAATGTAAAGAAGGTAATAAAGATTTAAATTTGCTTATTATGCAAAAATGAAAAATTAAATAATATGAGTTTCCTTTACCCAGAATCCATTCGATAAATATAAAAAATGTGCTCAATATATGTGTTCGATAAATATTAAACTGAAAAAAATAACAATTGTAAAAATATATAAACATACGAATAAAATTAAAATACTTTAAAAAAAAGGTTAAAAATTATTAAACTACAAACTAAAATGCAATATTTTCAATCAAATTGCAAAACTGTGAATTTTGAAATACACACTACGCTATAGCAATAAACCAAAAGGTTCACTAATTTCCTTTACTTAAAAAAGTAAAAAGTTAGAAGAAATTAGCTAATAATAATAATAATAATAATAATAATAATAATAATAACTGTTTCTGTGCATAAATCTGTACTAAATTATCTCTAATTTTCTATTTTTTTACTTCTATGATTAATATTGTAAACTGTGATTTTTTTTTTTTTTTTTTTTTTTTTTTTTTTTTTTAAGTTTCATGCAATTTGTTTCTTTAGGATTAGACAGAAAACGTAGTTCAGAATAAGTTGATTTAGTTATCTTTTGAAAAAAATCACATATAACTTTCACCTTGCATTTTTATATTTTATTGTTTAACTTCATATATATATAGACATGTAAGATAAAAAATACGTAAAGCAAAATTCTAATCTAATTTGTACTAGTCCCTTAAATCTCTATTTTAGTTTGTGTATTTCCCCTTTCTCTTCTAACAATGGTTATGCACCGTCACTTCCTCTGTAAACACCGTCACTTCAAAATTGACAGCCATCATGTATCGTTTACGTAACATTTGTGAAGCAGATGGTTTTACGAACTTAACCAGCCAATAATAATTTTAGAGCGCTATTGATTAGCCAATGAAATGATATCGAAATTGAAGTTAACTTACTTTTAACTAAGTTTTCGTCTCGAACACATCGCATTTGCTTTCTACTTTTCTTCTTACCGTTATCAGAAATGTCTAGAACATGCCCGTTTATTGTGGCCTGTTTATTTTGTGTTGGCTTATAGAAATGTTTATCAGTGAGAAATAGGAAGCGATATGTTTAAACCGGCCTCGCCTGCAAGTTTTTCTTCATTATGCGTCTTCAACACGTCATCTGTCTTCAAAAATTTGCTAAGTTATCGCAGATATATATGTGCACTTAAGGCTTGCATTAAGTTTCGTATTCATAAATTATATATATCGAAATGAAAAAAAAAAATAGCAAAGCAATTTAACAAGTTTTATGTCATTACATTTTAGTGAGTAAGTTCAGGTTAGAAAGAATTCGATTTCTGACTACGAAAAAGGCCGTAAAATTGATAAACATATTCAGGCATAAACTACTGAACTGCGTTTTGTCACACAGCTCCCAGGAGTTAATAAGTAACAGCATTGTTAGCTTAGAGAGTCAGATACTAGACCTAGTAAACATTGAGCTTTCATAGCGTATCCCTAAGCACACATCAAGAACCACTGAATTAGAGGATCGTTTTTTCATCCTTAAATGAAAGTATCGAAAAAGCATAAGATGCTGATTTCGTAAAAGAGAATTACGCCTTTTTACTCATTAGGTAAATTATCAGACATCTTAAAGCGAGAAGGGATGCTAAAAAATGTTGAGCAA
This sequence comes from Stegodyphus dumicola, assembly GCF_044657685.1. Lineage (NCBI taxonomy): Eukaryota > Metazoa > Arthropoda > Arachnida > Araneae > Eresidae > Stegodyphus > Stegodyphus dumicola. The sequence goes on from NC_140779.1 coordinate 65,901,206, forward strand.
CAAATATGATAAAATGTACAAGTAAGATACTGACGTGAAGATGTAGTGCTACAGAAAGTGGTTTGCACTTTACGAAAACGATTTTCTATTTGAATTTTCGCCTTAGCATTTTGAGATAAGTTTGACATTTTCAGTATAATCGTCTGCTACTGTTTTATTTTGATTGGAATAAGGTTTTTTTTGTTTTGTCAATGGCATCTAAAACTGATAGATAGCTCGAAGGTTACATAAATGTATTTTTCGAGAAAATATATTCGTAATTGTGAAGTGGTGAAAAAATCGAGATTATTCTATTTAAAGGAAAAACATTTTTTATATATTAAATTTGAAAGAAAAAAGAAGTCAAAATGAAAAACATCCTAAGACTTCGAACGCGGGTACTATCAAGAAACTGAGGTCTCTGATGCTGAAAGAAAATCCGTCGACTCAAAAATCCATTGCTTCGGAACTGGGAACGTCTTCTGGGACTGTAAGTAAAATCATTGATAGAGATCTGAAGTTAAAAATATATATTTAAGTTTATCTGTGAAGAGTTCAGAATAGAACACTGTTTTTGAAGGTTAGAGTAACCAATTTTAAACAGTATTGAATAGATTGGATTACATGATGGATGAGCTAGGGTTGCTTAAATGTTCAATCCCAACTCGTATGTTTCATGCTCAGGTCATTACATAGGATGGCAGGGAGACTGTTTTCCAAAAGACTGAGGATTTGTGCTTCCTGCAGCTTCAAATCGGGAAGACCATGTTTCTTCAGTTTGGAATTTGCACTATCACTCAAAACTTCCTAGAAAGGTAGCAGCGTTTAACGAAAATTACCTTTCCAACTGCACAGTATCTTAACTTGTCACACTGGTAACTCCTGTAATTCGGGATGATTCAGATAGAATGGGTTAGAATTACTCTAATTTTGGTAATATGGGTAACGTTTATGTTATTTGTGTAAAGAAAGCCACGCAACTCTCCAACTTTGATGATGAAGTTCTGCGCATTCCAGTTAAGCAAATTGAAATGGTTTTTCTGTAACACGTCCAAGCTTTAAAGTCATATTTTATAGACTCTACCGTACAAATTCAGCAGAGATCTATTAAGAGTGTATATCACGTTTCACGTAAGCTATTTTCACATTATGAATATTGCCATTCTCGGATCAACTAAATCAACAGTTCCATATTAGAAACAAATATACATATAAAAAATAAATGTGTTCACAAATACAAAACTAATAAATATAGGATACGCCAATATAGTAAAAAGAATTAAAATATTTATAGCTATATCTATGAAATATGTAGATGCAACAATATTTATTTAATAATATTCAAGAAGAGAAGCGAAATTCGTGTCTAGTGTTTCCTTTTCTTTAATTTTTCGTATTTAAAAAATATTTTAAACTTTAATAATCGTTAATAATTAAATTTATCCTAATGTGTCAGATGTAATCAGTCTGACTGTAAGCATTTCTTGAATTTTTATTTTATTTTAAAGTAATTTTATTGCTTGAAGATTTGTGACTCGTGTTGTATTCTCTAGAAATATATAGCTCATTTTTTTGTAAAATTAACAAAAGCATAACGTTGAACTGCTAATAATTAAAACAATCCACCTAATTGGAATTTATATATTAGGGAATGAGTTTAAAAATTACTTTATAGTTATAATTTGTTTACAAATCGGAAAGAAAGTTTCAGATAAATTCATACTTTCCACTACAGTGATTAACAGACTCTGAAGATTTGTTCAATCTCCTTTGTATCCCATCAGCAATGGAAATTCACTGCTGATGGGATACAAAGGGCTTAACGGAATTTTCTGAACTGTTATTACTAAAAGGACAATTTTATAGCTTTTTTTAAGGAAGTAAACCATTCACAGATCTTGGCGTTTTAAGCCTTAATAGTGGCAGATGGAGTTTATTTCATTTACGGGTAATCGCTCACTAAGACTTCAATCAGTAGGAATTGATTAAAACTTTTTGCTCGTGATTTCGTGCAGCTGTGCCCTTAGAGATAAGCACTGGTAATCTTTTGAAGTTGTGTCTAAATTACTTCCGTCTGGCAAAAAGCGACTTGCTAACGCAATAAGTCTTGCATATAGATAGCTCATTATGCTAATTGTCTTGGCGAAATTCTGAAATCCGATGTGGTTAAGTTACCTTACGATATAAGAAGAGTTCTTTTTTACATTGTCATTCTGAGAATGTTGAAAAAGAAGAGTTTGGAAAATGTGTTTAAATTTATTAAAAAGTGATCGAGGGGATGATATTCAAATGTATATTGCGTAGATAGTATGCTGTGTAATTATTGCTATAGAAATTTATTTGATAAAAATAACATTTGAAATGTTATCAAGGACTTTTAATTTTTTACAAACTCTTTTTTAATAAATGTAGGTGGTTGTATTGCAAGATCTTTTTTGCTAATCATTAAGTTAACGTGATCTTACGAGGAAATCTGGCGACTTCTCACACAGGCGGGAATAATACCAGTACAAAAGAAGGATAAAATAAATCCTTTATTATTCCTCAAACTTTAGCACAAATGCACGTACTTCGTGCTTATAATAACAACGAAGACCTGCGGTGAAACTAAGAATAGTTAAACAATAAATTCAAAGATAAATAATAGTGCTAGACTAACAATTTAGTTTAAGGCTAACTAGGCTGACCCAACAACCTACCCTGGGATATACTTATTAAATAGACAAAAGGCGTATCGGCAACTCAGCGTAACAGCAGCAAGGACAAAATAGCAACATGCGCTGGCTAGCGGAATTACGCTCTGGATAAACTACTAATTTCGTCTTTTTTTATACCCTCTTCTCCTAACTTTAAATGTGCGTTCTGGCGAGGAAATGCGAGGGAAAGTGAGAGGTTCAAAAAATATACCAAACTTAAAATAATTTATTAAGCAAACTAAGGTAAACCCTATAATATTGCCATAAGAACATAGTTTTTCTAAACAAACTATAGAGTTTTCTATACACTATATTCTAAACAAACTATAGAGTTTTCTATACACTATATTCTAAACAAACTATAGAGTCTTCTATATACTATATTCTAAACAAACTATAGAGTGTAGAATACACTCTTAAACCCTATCTCGAAGACTAAGTAGCGAATTCTCGCTATGTCTTTAAGAATAAATACTGCAGATGAAAGGTTTAAATATTTTTTTTTTAAATCTAATTTAACACGCATTTATTATCGTGTTAAATCTAATTTAACACGATACACTCACTTCGTGCTCACAAATCACCACCACTTGTGGCTACGTAACAGAAAATAAGAATGCAACAATTCAATAGTAAATTAAGATAATCTAATGATTGGCTCCTTAGCTTGCTTAATGCTAAACCGACTGCACATAGCAAAGCCGAGCCGAGAAATATCAGTATAAACTGAAAGGTGTCGAACACCGAACTAGAGAGCTAATTTTAAACGCACAGAATAAACATCGGAACTAAGTCCGCTACTGCTTAACTGAACTCTTGAAACGCAGCTAAATACTGCTCCTGAAACAGATTTGAAATTTACATCTATGTCATACAAAATTTACATTCTGGCAGGAAACTGAAATCAGGAGGAACGGGAAAGTCGAACTAAAAATAACTAAAATGGTTAAAACTGGAAAGTCAAACTAAACTGGTTGAAATAAAGGTAAAACCTTACAAAACAAAACGTTCGTTTAAATTTATTTTTGCATTTTTTTATGAATACTGAAGCGGAATTACTAGAGGCTCCAAGGTAACAGAATAAGAGTAATACACTCTGAAACACAGGCTTTGAATGTGAAACAATATACGAAATTTTGTATAACTTATTTTTGAACCGACGGCAGTGGACTTTTATAAAAAATAGCTTTATATTGTATTCTAATAAACAACGCTGCTCTCGAGCTTCCGGCCAGCTTTTATTCCACGAATGGTTTCTGTGAATGCCTTCTGGGGTTTGTAGTATTTGTAATTAGAGATCGCGCTTGTTTTAGGAAGCCAGGATAATAGATATTCAATGTGCTATTTGCACAATACATTTATTTTTAAATTGTAATTACAAACCTCGCAAGGAGCCATGTTTTAGGTTTGTTAAGTTTTAAATATAAACTTCAAATTCATTGTGCTATTAATCTTTCGGTTTGGCTTTAATTTGGTTGATTTCTTAGAGCGCTAAAATTTAAGAAAACTTCTACCATTTTAATAAGAAATGAGTATAAGCAAATGCTAACCTAAAAATTCCAAAAGGTGTTTGATTTAAATTAGATATAACCTTATAATGTGTACCTTTAGAGCATACTAAAATAAAACAATTTCAAGTTCTTCGTTTCGGAATGCATCAATTAAAAAAATTCGCAAGAGAAGGGAAATGACATTCTGTCAGGAGGTGAGGAAATGGAGCAGCAAAACTTAAGGATTATTGTAGTAAATGAGGAAGATATGCAACTTTCCTTTGTACTTGATCTGAGGAACATTCATTTTTAATATGAAGTATTGTGGCTTTCCACTCTGCTTGGCCTGAGAAATATATATCTAGTATCTATCTAGGTCTGAGAAACTATGTCTTAAGTATAGCATTTTTCACTCTACTGGATCTGAAGAAACATCTATCTGAAGTATCAAATACAGTGGTTTTACTTGAGCTAAAGAGCATCAATCTCAAGTGTCAAGTACAGCGATTTTCCGCTGCTCATGAGTTTAGAAACATCCGTTTTAAGCAGAGCTTACGCTAAAAAAAAAAAAAAAAAAAAAAAAACACTGAATACTGCAACTTAAATAAACCTTCTCAAAAACTAGTTTTGATCATATAACATAGCAACACAAATTAGATAAAAATTTATCATGCATAAATATATTTTATTGAATTGCAATCAGAATTTTACGGACCTAGCAGCCCCCGAGGGGTTAAATCGTCGAAAAGTGGTAGTTCCGACCTGGGTTCAATGTCATGCGAACGGGCCGACTGCATGGGAACTTTCGTGGGTTTCCTTATGTTTAGCTTGAATAAGAGACAGTTTCTCTTAAAAAGTCCTCCATGAAAGCATTCCGTCCCTTAGGCAGATACCCCTAGTGTGCTTTGCCATAATAAACTAAACCAATTAAACTAAAATCAGAAATTTCGTCCCATTTAGCACTCTTTCAAATATTCTTTTCATCTTTTATAACGATATAAAAGTTCAATGTTTCCTTAATGACTTTTACCAGTTTTGATTTAGTTTTCTCTATATAGTAATTTTGATTAGATTTATTTATCGTCTGTTTTGCCATAATTCGATCTTTCATAATTTGGTGTTTACGTGAGTTTGTAGCTTTTGTTTTTATATGGTTTACTTGGGGGAAGCTTCTTTCTGCATTAGTTTAAAAGTGAGGTAAAATAATTAGACTGCTCATAAAATTAGATAAAATCTCAAATTAGAATTATTAAAACCATCTTTTACATTACATAACAGATACCATGTTTTTTTCAGAGAAGAATATTATAATGATCAATATAAGTATTTCAGTTCTTGAAAACACTGATCGTTTGTAGAGTTGATTGTCTTAACGTGGTCCCACGTGCTTTATATATGTATCAGGTCGCTACGCGTCCAGTCTTCATCTGGCTCTTAAATGTACCGAGAAATTTTCTAAAAGGAACAACATACATTAAATTTAAAAACCGCGCAGAATTTTACTCTGCAGAACAAATTTATATATATATTTATATATAATATATATAAATCAATAAAAATGTATTACGTATAAAAATTACAATGAAATAAGCGATATCCCTTAATACAAATATTAATTATCTTATTCTCTCGACAAACGTCCAGTATCCAAGAGAAACATTAAATTTAAAAACTGCACAGAATTATCGCCCTCATTTTTCCGAGTGGCAACAGTGCTGATATCAGCAACAGTGGATATATCAGCAACAATGGTTGCGAGCCATTGTTGTTGATATAATTAGAGAGAATTATTGATTTGATAGGACTTCATCAAAAAACAAAAAATTAAAAAAAAATCTCATTCGAATTTTGAAAAAATCTCTTCATGGTGCACTGGTCTTAGGTGCACTTGTGTACCAAAATTCGTAGTCCCTGGGCCTATTAGCTTACGCGCAGCACGAACGAAAGAGACAAACACAGAGACATAAAGACTTTTCCTTTTATACGTACATATATAGATATGTATTGCATTGCAGTTTTTTTATTATTTTACATCAATAAAAATTATCTTAATTTCATTTTACTTGAAAAGAAAGGGGTTGTATGTTCACAGAAATAATAATAATAATAATAATAATAATAATAATAATAATAATAATAATAATAATAATAATAAAATTATTTCAATTTTTGCGTGTTCTCTCCCTCCCCGAAAAAAAAATGCGTTTTATTTAACGGGAATAAATTATTTTATTACTTTTAACTGCTATCTTTAGTGAAACGCTGCAGGAGGTAAGTGAAAAAATGTTCCGTTATTTTTGTTAAAATATTAGTATGTGGGTTATAGGAAAGAGACAGCTCAATGTCAAATTTTTCGAATAAGTTGTGATTTTAGTTGTTGAAAACTTGGATTTCTAGTGTAGTTAAAAAACACTAGATGGCAACACTTCAGTAAATTTTTGAATTATTTAATCATCACAGGTCCTTTAACCTTTCATTTCTTAACCGTTGACTAGATGGCAGCACTGCACAAATTCCTCTTGTATCACGGAATGCGTTTATATTGCGGCATTTTTAATTTCATTTTTCCTTCACTGGTTTTATGTAGCATGTTTGGCTCGTAGTTTTATGATAAGAGGTGGCAGTTTGCTTTTACACCTTCCCGTGCAAAAATATAAATTACGCTGAATGAAAAATTTTCTGACTATGATATTTTGAAATAACGGTGAATGTTGTCTATCTCCAGTGAAGTTTAATTGTTTTGATTAACAGCAAAATTCGATAAAACTCTTGCTCACCAGCGGCTGAATGATAAAGTTGCTGGACCCTGGTAATTTGACCCGAGTTCAAAACCGCACAAGTGCACTCGCTGCATGATGGAAACGTGAATATGAGCTGGCTTCCATTAAAAGCGTTTTCGTAGATTTTCTGATCTCTAATCTGGGTACAGATGTAATGTAATGTAACGGATTTTCAGTAGAATGTCCTCCCGGAAGACATCCCTTCCCTTCGGCAGATAACGCTGAAGTGAGGGGCCATAATTAAACAAATAAAACCAACTAGAATAATTATAACGCTTTATCCTTATGTTAGATATCGTTGGCACGAATCTTAGTTTTCGCATCCTACACGCTCTTTATTTACGCAATTTACGCACTTACACGAGTTTTTAAGTTGTCTTCTTCCACTACTTATATTATACTAAAACAGAGATTATATACAAATGAGAGTACAGATGTAATGTACGTATAAATGAAACACATGTAATCGAAATTTCAGTTTAACGTACCAATCATATTATGGCTACAGGGGAGTTGACATCGAAAGGGACAATTTTTAGAACTTGCACGTTTCCAGGAAACCCATGTAGCTAGGTTACCATTTTCACTTACTACAAGGACTTGAACGCCAAACAGTAATCAATTATCGCTCAGATTGGGATCACGTGATCCTTCAGAATCAGAAATTTCGTTTGATTGGTTGATCTCTACCGGGGACAGAGCTCCAGCCGAGACATTTTCAGTGAGGTTTGGAAAAATCCTGCGTAGCCGCTGCATCGTTTCTGTAGCTATGGGGGACTTCGCTTCCAGCGGGGATTTTTTTTCTAGGAATCTTCTCGTTTAAACCAATGCTACCAGAATCTCGTTTCTCAGAAAAGTCCCATCTAGTAGGGACAACCAGCTGTGACAGCATCTTAAGAAAGTGATTTGTATATTATATATATAAATTTTTTATGCGGTACAAATCAAAATTCCACTGTACAAACACGAAGCTCGCTGAGATGCATTTTATCTGTGGGTTTGCGTCTGAGACGGAATTGTACTCAATGGAAGTATAAAGAACGATCCCCGAATATCTCCTTTGGGAAGCTGCACCGTTTCTGCTTATTGCCTTGTGGGTAAAATGCATATCGGCGATATTTGCATTCGTGTAGCTAGCGATGTGTGTCGGTCGAAATTTGCATGGGAGATGAGGATTTGCGCTAGACCTCTTTAATCTACCGCCCAGCAGCACCCTGGAACACTTGTAGGCACCATTTCTGCACTCATATTCCATTACAAAAATCTGCTTATTTTGATTTCCTCTACAAGAATTTACATTTTTGATAGACAGTTTTTCAATTATCCTGTCTTGTCTAATGTAATTTTAAAGGAAAATTAATGGTTGTCAAAAAAGCTTATAGTAGCATAATTTCTATTCCAGGTTGGAATGCTATTTCAAAAACAAAACTAATACTTATTGCTCAAGTGACTTACGATTGGGTTTCATGATTTTTCTCATGTGTAACGTAAATACGAGCCAGTTTTTCTCAGAATGTTCTCCGAGAAGTCATCCCACCCTTTGTGTTCTTTGCCATATACATAGGGTCGCAAAACCATATACATAGGTGCCATACACATAGGTACAATAATTACCATAGAACATAGGGTCGCATTCCACTCCGAGAGGCAGAAAAGAGAAATATTAGGATTTCAACCTGAACTTACAACAGTGTTGGGAGAGCGAATGAACGAGACCAAAAGTTGCGCAATCAATTTAATGAAAAACTCACAGAGAGTGCACAAAACGGATAAAACCGAAAACTTGGCGTTGGAGTGTTAATTCGAGCTTAGACTTTTATGGCAGACACTCTTTGGTTGGCAATGTCTCAACCTCGCAAACGATTTCAACAAGTTAATTATATAACCAAGGGCTGAATATTATCAACTAACTCCAACTTCCGCTGTATGCCGAGATTAGAATGAAATGTTCATGCTGTGTTCTGGCTGTCAGAACTTCGTGTCCCATAGACCGTCGCTTCAAGTAGGATGAGCGCAACATAGTAAATCCAGGAAAACAGGATAGAAGATGACGAAGGGGAAAAAACTGCTACCTTGATAGTATCAAACCTGCCTTGAGTTGGAGTTAGTTGATAATATTCAGCCCTTGATTAGATAATTAACTTCTTGCAATCGGTTGCGAGGTTGAGACCTTGCGAACCAAAGATGTGCATTTGAGTGTTTGCCATCAACGTCTGAGCTCGAATTAGCACTCGAACGCCAAGCTTTCGGTTTTACCCGTTTTGTGCACTCTCTGACGGTTTTTCACTCAACTGATTCCGCATCTTTTGGTCTTTCTCATTCGCTCTCCCAACGCTGTTGTATGTTCAGGTTGGAATTCTAATATTCCTCTTTTCTGCCTCTCAGAGGGAAACGCGACCCTATGTTCTATGGTAATTATTGCTCATCTAGATGAGTACTATCACCCCTCTTAATTTGTAAAAACAATTTAGAATCACCCTGTATATATATATAAGCGAAATGCTACTGACTCATCACGAGATCTCCGAGACTTAAAATTGACTACTGACTTGATTGACTTGAAATTTTGCATAGTTACTCACTCCACGATGTAGACGCGCACTAAAAACGGATTTTACGTAAATCCTGTCCAAAATGGATTTTTGTTATACAATAGAAGTTTCTCATACATTTGGTTTTCAGATCCAAGTTCAGAATGTTCTTTTATTGTTGCCAAAATTTGATATGAAATACAATGTTGCCAATGAATGCATTTTCCTTTAAAATTATTAAATTGGTAAATAACTTGCATCTATACAATGAATACAAACAACACTTAAATGATAAGCTTAATAATAACATTCATATTTAACTGTTATCATAAGTTTCATGGAAATAAATGTTATTATTAAAAGAAATAAATTATTGTGATGAAAAATAAAAATGTTGTTGTTATTTATAAAAATTGCCATACATAAAAAATCAAGGACAAATAATTATAATTGATTAAAAAGTTTGATAACAAAGATTAACATTTATTTTCATGAATAACATTTATTTTCATGAAACTTATGATAACAGTTAAATATGTACAAACCTCAGTTTTATGTTGGCAATTTTTCTTGGTGTAAGCCTAGTGAGGATTTCACCACGTTAAATAATGGGGACGCATCCCAATACACACAGTATCTAATGGGTGATGTAGAAATCTGCGTATGACAGATTCACTGACTTGTACTATATTTCCCGACTTTAAATTAAAAAAAAAATGCATTAATTATCAGTTCGAAATTAGACATTTCGTCCATATAAGAAGTTTAGGTTCACATTTAAATAGATAAAGTGCCCAGCAAAGTGGACGGGTATCAATTAGTATATATATAAATGTGATTGTCGTAATTGTTGCATAAAATCATTCAAAAGATTACTTGCTGTTTTAGGTAATACACCAACATAGCACACATCCTTGCTGCGACGTTGCAACAATGTTTAAATGTCATGTAATGTCACAATGTTGTCACATGGATCTCCGCGTCATATTGTCAGACTATTGTATACAATGTAGTATACGCTTTTTTTGCTGAATTATTGTGATATATATGTATTTATTTTTATATTTACCTAAAATATTTTCTGTAAATTCACCAAATTTATTTATGCCAACTTAGTTCGGGTAAATATGAATAAATGTTTCCCAATGGCACAGTAAAAAGTGCATTTTAGTGTGAAGAAATATTCAATTCTTGTTCAGAGGAATAAAGGATAAGGATAAGGAACGGGGGACGTGGGCTCTATGCCTCTACCATACGGTTAATTAGTATAGCACCACGTCCACCATGATCTAGAGAACACTTAAGACAACACTAATTCAAATACGTGAGTACATAATTGAAAATACCTTGGCAGTAAAAATTGTTGCATTTGTGTAAATAACAGGTTGAGATACATTTAACATAATACGATGTAATTAAGAAGTGATATGTGTTATTGCATAAGACATCTAACAAGTGATATATAATTATACTTAATACATGACAAAGCGTGAGAATAAACTCCTGAAGACAAGTCAAACGTATAATTATAGACAGATTATAATATGATAAAAATACAGTACAGTATGATAAAAATGCTATAGGATGATAAAAATACAGTAGTTTATAGCAGATTACAGTAATGATGAATACATAGGTATGGATTAATATGTTTTCAGTAAATTACATTGAAAATATTATGCCAGTTAAAAGTAAATGTACATATGACATGATACAGTTTAGAATAGTTTAAATACATAGATGTTTAAATTCATAGACAAAATAGATGTACATATGGACATGATACAGTTTAGAATAGCTTAAAATACACATTATAAATCCATTAATTAACGAATAAATGATGGATAATATGTATTGATGATAATTTGTTTCAAAACATTTTAGACATTTCTGTGAAATGGCTAATAGTAATATTAATACAAAAGATGTAGTAAGAATGTATGATACAATAAATAAATACATATGGATATACTATAGAATGTTATAACAGATTGTAAGGAATGCAAAGTGTTACGCATTAACTATTTTTCGTGCATTAACATGTGCATTGTTTTCATCGGATTTGGCGATATCTTGTTCTTGGCGCTGGTCTTAGCGCATGTTGGCTATAAAGCTACTCACTTAAACTACGTTCTGCCAGTTTTGGTTTCGCAAATAGCGGCACGCTAAACATTAAATCAATTCAATAAATAGTTAAAATTCATATATGTTTATGTTTAATTGATCATAGCAAAATGCAACGCATCCGCACACACACAAAGTTTGCTTTTGTAATGAACGAATTACTCTTACGATTAAATGGAGTTTGTCTGAGAGGAAATGAACAGCTTTCGTTGGGAAAGTTGGCTTACATTATAAGGTATTTCTCACACTTCCCGAGCGGGCCTTCGTGATGTAGTGGTTTTGCACACGGAGCCGGTATTTCAGAGGTCCGTGGTTCGATTCCCGGCGAAAGCGGTTGCATTTTTTTTTTATCTTTACTGCTTCCAATTAACCTAATGACTCATAGATCGATAAACTATGTAAACAGAATTTTATAAGATGCTGTTTTACACATTTTTACAGTTTGAATTAAGCTTTGATTTCAGTCTCGAACTTTACAATAATGACCAGTTATGAACTATTATTTGCTCACCATGCCTCTATTACAATGGTATACAATTCTATTACAATGATGTACTTTAAAATAATAATTTAATTTGATTATAAAATTTAGGATATTTTTAGTGTTACGAAAGAAAGAGTGGAAGTAAAAAAAAAATATTGGAAGTTCTGACTGTGAAATAATAAGCGTTAACTCTACATATGGGAGGAAAATAGAAATGAACTACATATATTAAATTTTTTCTTGAATAATATTGTTCGGTATTTATTTATATACGAATTATTTATTTATATGCTGTTAATATATGAGTATCTCTTTTAAGGTTTTAAAAGACGCTTATCATATCTTCAGCAAGGTTAATAATTCCGTTACTCTTCAGTAAGATAAAATATTCTGCAATGTGCCAAAACTCGGACAATTTTTGTTTGTGCCATTTTTATTCAATAAAATGGTATTAAATGAAGCTCAGGGAAAGCACATATTCAATAAGTGAATCAGCGCCATCTGGACAAAAGATAAGAAAACTAGAATGAATATTCTTGGTGCGAAAGTTGACACGAATTTTATTCTCTGCATCTTTGGCCAGTAAAAAAATCGGAAATGAAACGTACGGCATGAAGAATTTCAGCAGTTGGCACATCAGAGCCATCTGTTGAGAGAAATAGAAGAAGCGATAAAAATAATAAAAAAGAAAGGGAGGATGAGCTGTGGTATGCGAAAGGTGGATATTTTTATCCTATGTTGTTTTCAGATGATAAGAAAAAATCGAATAAGGGATCGAAGCAAAGTTTCGCTTTCATTTATCTGTTTTTCAGATCTGAAAAGAAAATTCTACTCTTCTTTCTGTATTCTTGTTCAAATGAACTGTAAACATTTAAATTATATTAAAGCCTTCAGACTGCTGTTATTATCGTACATAATCTTCTACCTATGTGTAGAAAATTCATAGTATCAGGAAATTAATGTTTTAGTCATGTATAACCGCCTAAGCTTCAGCCAATGATTAAATTTTAATAATTTCTCAACACAGTGATTGGTAGTTGCTTCCCGTTTTTGACGAACTCATTTCCAGTTTCAAATTAATGTTTCTCCCCTGCTAACAGATATAAAATAGCGTCTTAAAAGGGTGCTTGAATCAAATTTTACATTCAAGCCTTATGAGATAAAGTTTATTTACGAATAAATTGTACTTCCCGTGGTTAAGTATTTGCATTTTGAATTTTTTTTGGAGAACGACTGTGCTATGAGTGGAAGATATTTTCTTTTATGTCGTTTTCCATTTTGAAGACTCTCGTTCGCTTACACTCTCGTTTCATCAGAAAATTGTAAAAATTTCTCTTATATTCGATTATATGAAGGCAATTCAATCACTGATATTGCTGAAATCAAAACAGTTTTGATGCAGAAATCAACAGGTTTTTGAGACTTACAATACTAATTCTAAATAAGTAATAAGAAAAAGAAGGAAAGAAAGAAAGGATTTGTTAAGATTTTTACGCTCTCGCTGCTGAGCTCGCAGTCTACCAGGCTGCTGTTACCCTTATTCCTGTTAACCCATTTCTTTTTGTCTTTTTAACTTCATTGTTCAACATAATTGTAAAATGGTTATAATTTGAATGAAAAACCTTAAGATTTTATTCCATCTTGAATGGTAGTGTTCTAGTAATCGTTTATTTACCATGCCGCAAAGAATGCAAATGAGAGATTTTATGTGTCATGTCATGGCAACGCTCTCTAAACTGCGCAGAAAATAAATGATATGGTAATAGCGTAATGTAACGTAACGTAGCTTCGCAAAATTTAGTAAAATTTCGAGGAAGACGTTTCTAACGTTAAAAATATTGCTTAGTTCATAAAGGTTTTAATATGCATTAAATCTTTATTGAAACCACCATACGTAGTCCCAGGCAATTTTTATTCTGTTCATCTTTCATGGCATTGTAAGTTTAAATTCAATTTGACTTGCTAGATGCTACTCTAATAAGCTTGTCTTGACCTCTCAGTTTAAATGCTCTAATTATTTGCAACAAAGTAAAAACAGCAACAAGATTTCAGATGGAAGAAATGCACGTCAGTATAAAATAGCTTATTTTGATTATTGGGAAATTACTGTATATCGTATCAGTGTGGTTTGTCATACAACGGTTAAACAAAAGGAAAGCTAAAATTTCGTTTCAAGGAGCACGAAATTTATGTTGGGAAACCTGAAATAAACAAATCTTCGAAGCTAATCATAACTTAATACTTAATCGCAGTTTTGATTTGGGTTCTGCAAAAACTATCCATGGAATTTTTTCAGTTAGTGAACTGGAATACCTTAAAGCTTTTCACATTGGCAAACATCTGTCTTCTTTAGTTAATGCGTTAAATCTAATTCAGTCCCTCCTAACACTTTTCGAATTCTAAAATCTTAGTTTTTCACGTTTCATTACTATTTTGTTCAGTGAATGAGGTTCCTTTCATGTTTGCTATGCTCCGTCCATTGCTTTCACTATAAATGCGGTAATCGCTTTCTGGAATTTTTTTTTTTTTTTTTTTTGGCCAATGGCGAGCATTAGCCTGTAATGACATTGGCCGCTACTAAGGCCAAAAGTGGTGGCCATTTTATTATGAAGGTTTGTCATATCCTATGAAGATATGAAGTCTCCTATGAAGGGACAGACAATTCTGGCAAAACTGTTTGGTCCTGAAGACCTATGTCCGATCGCCCTCAAAATCGATAGAGTGTCATTTAAAATCTACGCGAAACTAAGGCTGTCTTTTTGTTCATTTTAAAATTAAAATATTTATTCGCACTTCAGTTAAAAACTGCAAAAACAGATACAATTAATAAAATTAACATCCGATTTTTGCGACCTGGACAAACAACAATAATTCAAATTATTTATAAGTTTAAGTTTAAAGAGCTAACAAATTATCTCTACTGCCTTACGATTTCTAACTTAATTGTCAAGGCAAAAAATGGCAAACTCACTTAATACATAGTGCAGGGCTAAAGACGGTTATCGATAGAAACCTTTCATAATATCAGAGTGAGGCTGCCAAATCTCTCTGTCTCTAAACTTTTATTCTTGATCGTTACTTAAAGTCATATTTTTGCCTTTTTTGGCCAAGAACGAAAGAGTAGGATGTCCAGAAAAGATTCAACATGCTAAATAACATGTTCATTTAAATAAACTTTTACAACATGATTTCTATGACCTTCAATATCGTTATTTATTTATGTCCTTAGGGAGAAAAGATATTTATTTAACTGTACACTCAGATGCTGAATCGAAAGAAAATCCTAAACAAAATCTAAAGAGAAATTTAATAAGAAGCTCTATTGTAATGTCTTGGGAAAAGTTTTCACACTCAAAGTAGATACAAAAGAAAGTAATATTAAAACTAAAACTGACTAAGATCCCACATTATGATTATCAGTCAGTCGAATATCCATCTTTAGTTAGTTTAATATTAATTTTAATGTGTTTGAAGTTAGTTTAAATATGTTTGAGTAGAAATGTTGAGAAATAAATGTGATAATTAAAGATAAAATAAGGTGACTTTAACGTGTCATTGTTTCCAGTATACAATTCCAGCTCCTACAATGTGCAGATAATAATTTTGAAAAATTGCTTTTATTAGCTGTGGAATATAGATAATAATTTAGAAAATAATGCTTTGGAAATAATAGATGTTGATATATCTGTTAATGTATTTTCTGCATCGTGACTTCCAGTTATATTCTTAATAAAAATATAGATAATAATTTAGAAAAGAATGCTTTTGGTACCTATGAATATAGATAATAATTTAGAAAAGAATGCTTTTGGTACCTATGAACATATATAATAATTTAGAAAAAAATATTTTTGGTACCTATGAACATAGATAATAATTTAGAAAAGAATGCTTTTGGAACACGAAATATAGATAATAATTGAAAGAATGTTTTTGGTACCTATGAACACAGATAATAATTTACAAAAGAATACTTTTGGAATATGAAATTTAGATAATAATTAAAAGAATGCTTTTGAAATATATATTAATAGATATTAATTCTCGTTCCTGCATCAAATATTTTTACAATGAATTTCGCTTCTCTAACCAGGTATGTTAACCTGTAGAGGTTGTTCCCTTGTCAAAGGACCTAAATCTTTTGTCGGAGGCGAGGCATTTAAAATCTTTCGTTGTGAAAATACTCTTGGGAACTAGTAGGTAACAGAAGATGGTTTACGTGGCGCTTGGATTCTATCATGAGATGTGTGCTTAATGAAAACTAGAATGGCTCTTGACAGAGTCTTACTGTCACCATTGGTGACCCGGGGATCTCCGACCGAAAACAAATGCATTCTTACTCAATTCGGGACTATTTGTAGTCTATGTGCCCGAGGACTCTGAATAAATAAATAAAAAGTACTTTAGTAAATTTTAAAGCATTTCCTTAGAATTCCATGCTTAAAAATTTTATTTTTTGATATTGATAAGTTTGATATAAGTTTTTGATATACTTTTAAATATTAGATGAAATATTTAAAATAAATGATTATGTTTCTATTATGAATAACATATTAGAACCATTACTTTACCTCACTTTAACTAGTTAAAGGCTATTTTACTACTTTCGGTCGTTTAACTATAATAATTTGCGCTTGTTAAACGCGAATGCAAAAAATATTCTGCGACGATGATTAAAAAAATTCTTGATCTCATTTCGCAGACGAACGGAAGAAAAGGAAGAAGATATTTACTAAAATTAATTGAAGAAATTTTAAATCATCGAAGAACGTATTTACATTCCCCTTCAATGGGCATTCAAAAGAAAGAAATAAAAAATACTTTACCAGAAAGAGAAAGAAAGTTAAATTTTTTTTTCTGCCAAAAATGTTTCTCTTTGAGTTATATTTCAGCTACTACAAGTTAGGTGAACGTTTTGAATAATTCATCGGAATCGCTCTTGCGTATAAAATTGCTTTCGAGACATGAGTGGAATCCCGCGGAACAAATATGATTCCTCCAGTTATTTACTTAAAACTCTTTCTGAGATAATTTATTGTGTCGTGTCCATATTTACGTAGTAGTTTATGTGTCTACATGGTGAACAAGACAAGAGTAATTTTTTATATATATCAGAATTAATATAAAAAGAGGAGAAACAAGTATATATTAAAATTTTTTTTGCTTATTTTTTAAGGTACTACAAAATTTCGTTCAATGCAAGGTATTAATCAGATAGTTGGCGGGTGGTGGGAAATGGTCCTTAACGGCTGTTTATCAGTTTTCTTTGTAAACAGTCGACTTATAAATTTTAAACTGTTAAAACAAATTAGCTGTTTTATCTAACAAATAAACAGATATTGTTTAAATTAAAACTAAACACCCAGCCTAGTTATATGTTTACTATTCTGTCATCACGCTCAATCCACATGTTTATGTTCGTATCACAACATGTGCCATGAGACATCTTCCCATATGCTGGTGGCACTCTTTCAGCGAATATGAGCTAGTTTTTCCAAAGAAAGCCCTCCACGAAGGCATTCTTTCCTTAATAAATAAGCGCTTATCAACGACCGAGTGACAAAACTGCTCGAATACTGATAGTTCGAACCATTTCAAACGGGTAGGTTGCATGAGAGTTTTCGTGGTTTTCCCGGGTGTCATGTGAATATAAGCTACGTTTCTTTAAAATATCCCATAAGGAGACATGCTTACCGTTAGTTTCCTAGCCCTCATACACTTTTCCATAATCTAAATAATCGCATCTAATTGAATCCTTAGCAAATAAACTTCATTTTCTTTGCCAAAACTGGTTAAATAACCATGTTAAACACATTCTGTTAGAATGTTTTCAGGAGCTGACCGGAAGCTTATAAAACGTATGAACTGGTTGTTTTGCCTCTCTTCATCTTAATTATCTTTCAGCTTGACAAGTCGATGCCAAGGCGGATTCAACCCTAATAAGAACAAACAATAGGCTTACCGAATATTAGGTGGTGGTCACTGATCTATCAAGGTTATTGATGATCTAAGATCTTGAACAATTTGTAATTGTAATCTAAGTTATTTGGTTGGTAGATTAGTTGATTAAGGTAAAGAAAGCAAAAGCTATCTACTTCATCAATAGAATGAGGGACAGAACTGCGCAGAAAATGTAATAAATGAAAGGAAGTTCCAAAAAACATTAATGGAAAAAATAAATAAATGGAACGAATATGAACAACGAAAAGCCATCAAGTAAGAAAGTAAAGCCGATTTCAAAATAAATGTTTTGAAGATCAATGTAAAAAAAGTTTGAATTAAAAATATGGACAGTCTGAAGAGAATTTATTTTACCAACTGAAAAAAAATCTTTTTGAAGGAAAAAATCTCAGAAGATTGTTAATGATTTAATAGTGTACAGGGTTGCAGTTGGTATAGTTCTGCTACTTTAGTCCTATAATTCTAATAGAGGTGAAGTGAGTTATCTCTATTTCTGAGATAAATGTCGGCAATGTCTTATTAAGGTTATAAGCAACCTTTTTATTTAAATAGAGCTTGGAATATAAAAGTACGACATTTTGCTATCATAACCACAGCTCTTAGATATGATCAATAAAATCAGAACAATCAACGAATTTAACCATTAAGAAGTATACCTATGGCTACACAATTAAATACTAAGCTGGCTTAGTAATTTACCGGTGTGTCATATCTAAAGAATCAGCGGCGAGAGACATAAAGGCCGAATAATTACAACTGCTAAAGCTGGCAGAAACTAACCACGTAGCGCGCAATGCCAGAAACACTCTCTCTGAAGATTCAAAAACCTCTGCATTCTGGTGAGGAATGCACAAAGAAGAAGTTATAGTAAAGACAGAAATCATAACAATTCGTTAATTAACATAAGATACTCTACAAGTGATAAGCAAAAAGTGATTTATGACGCCTTCCCTCACAGATTTTTGTTTCTTAAAGTGAAATATGTTTCTTAAGATTTATGTTTCTTAAGACTTATGTTTCTTAAGGTGAGATAAAGTTAAAGCAATGACTTATCTCAGTTGTATAGTTCTCGGTGTGTATAACCGATTGAAAGATTTTTTCTATCTAACTACGCACAGTTACTGGTTAAGCGTTCATTTGGAATGGCCAGATCCATCCCCTATTTAGCCATTTTATCACCGACATTATTATCCAAGGTTTGCTATAGTGTTGATCGATATTACACCTGAAAGAAAGGGAGGGCAGACCCGGATTTACTAGGCTATAATAAAGCACACTAATATTACTTTTTTTTAATTAAGGAATTACTTTATGCAAGACTTTCTGAAGGAAACTAGCTCATATCACATTATACGAGGGAGAGACGACGAAAATAATTATGCAAGCAACCCTTTCGCTGGGATTTAAATAAAATGAGAAATATGAAGTGGTCATATCCATTCAGCCACTGGTCGGTAGAAGGGTAAATTAAAAATTCCGTCCTTAAAATAAATCACAAATCTGTGATTTATTTAAAAACTGATTTTTTTCAAAGTCCCTGGCAGCAAATGATTGACTATTTTTAATCGTATCAGTAATACTGATAATAAAAGTGTTAATATTTGGCAGAGACATTTAATTCTGTTCTGTCACAATTTTCTGCATTTGAAAGAAACTTAGCACGAAAAATACTTCGAATGGTGTGGGTACAGATTCTCGTTGAGGCCATTGCAGCGAAAAATATTTGCATCGAGAGTACCTCGTGGATTGTTCGACTTCCCGGGAAATATTTGCACCAGAATGGTTTCTCATCTTGTCCAGACCATGATCCATGAACTACATGAAAAGAATTTTTTTTTCTTTTCCTACACGAAAGAGGAAAACAAACTTTTTATGAAGTTGGATGTGATTCATGGTACTATCTGGAAACCAAATGGCCAACAAGGCTTCTGCTGGAATGAAATTCAAAGAAAATTCACGGACAATCTTGTTTTTGAATGCAATAAGACAGCTTCTAGAATTCAAACTTTTCATTGACGAAGCCCCGAAAACACTCCTGAAATGACTAGAATTCTCAACATGAAGGAAGGTTTATTCAAAAGCTGAGAAATAAAATCTTATTTTTGCTCCTTCATCCAATCCAAACACATCCACATCCATTCCGAGACATCTCAAACAACTAATCAAAGGGTCTGAGACTGACGTATGGGAAAAGTCAACAAATAACCATGAAATGCGAACCCGTTTTTGACATCCACGGCTGTTAAAAAACCAGAAGAGAGCCTCTCATTTAAAAGTCAAATTGGAAGTCGTAAACGCCGTCAGAGATTAGTTTTATGGGATGTCTACCCGTCAACAACCCTTTTTTCCGGTATTGTGCGATAAAGAAAAGAGGCCGGGAGTTGCTATTCAGGGCGCTCTTCTAAACGGAATTGATTTGAGAAAGAATAAATGAAATTTTCCTTAGAAGTCTGGGGAAAGTTTCGAATCTTTTTTCTTTCGTTTTCATTTTTGACTGATCGCTTGAGCGCTTACGCTGGTTGAGATTCTTCACCCCATCTAACGTGCCGTTGGTAATTTTTCTTTACTTAAATATTAAAAAAAATTTTTTTTAGCTCCTCAGAATGAATAATTGCTTTTTATCACGCGATTGTGCTATTTCTTACGCTTCATCATGGCTGTATTTGTAATAAATGGGTAAATATAATTAAAGCAGCAATCTTTGTCATTTAAGAACATTAATTTTATTCTGCTGACGTATTCTTAACTTAAAATAGCTTTCTTATTGGTACTTTATGTCATACTGTCTTAGTTTCCCTATTTAATTAAATGTGCCTATATAAACCGGAAATTAAATTCCATTAAGTTTTACCAACTTGCTATATTTTAGTGTCTATTTATTCTGATATGAAACTACTAATATTATATACAGTATTATTTTCTCCATAGTAGTCATCCATCATTTCAACTATCTAAATAATATTAATTACTAGCTACAGTTACAAGGAGCAGCAGCAATGTTTATCTTTCGCTATCCATCAAGCTCAGGCAAAGCCAGAATGACATAAAGTGAACAATCCTTCTCTTTTCACCAAGTTACTGTCTTCTCATGCATTTGTAGAGTATCTGTGCCTTTTCCTTTAATTTTGCTGATAAAGTTAGAACAAGAATTTTTTCTGTGATTTAAGAAATTCCCCAAAGGTATCCAGAATTTTAATTCCAAAGAGAGATTGAATTCGGAAAATGATTCTTTTCAGCTGATTATAAAAAAATTCAATTCTATTTATATAAATCGTGCAGAAATATGTTAGAATGTTCGATGAAGTTTATTTGAATAGAAAACTAAAAATAAAATATAAAAAGCGAAACCCAATTTTAGAAAAAGGATTCTAAATTGGATTGTAAATTGAATCCTACTTTAAGTTACATTATATTTTACTTTACTAGAATGTCAGCTATCCAGAATTATGCTTTCAGTTTATTTGTCAGATCAATAGCATTTTGAATAGTTATTTACATAGATTAGTTTCAACTGCTTTACGTCAGTAGTCTCAAACTCATGGGGGCTGACTGCACGATCTGAAAGCACCTGACAGGACGGATTTCTTTTTAACCATTTATTTGTCCCCCTCGCTTATTCCCCGCTCAGTGTTTTCAGCATATAATTTAGAAACATCTGATTTATGCTAACAGTGTAAAATGTATGTATAAATAGGAAAATGTTTTATGCAACTAAAATATTACTGAAATTGATAAATTATTTGAAATACATAATATAATAATATTAGTGTGTCTTTATGTGTACTTCTTAATGTGCAATGTGTATCATTTAAGCTGTCTCTTTAGAAACAGCATACTCAGCGTATTTTACGCTCCCGATTTTCAAATGGTAAAACTGTTTTTGTGTTGTGTGTTGCATGGCAGATTTTCAAATGGAAAAGGAGGGAAATACGAGAGTAAAATGCGATATATATAATATATTACTGTATATACCTCTAATATATGGATATCATTCCTTTATAACTTGATGTATATGATGCATGAGTGTAGTGTGTTGCGTGGCAGCTCATACTATATTTGAAAATTATATTTTTAATATTAAATTTGCCTCGAATTTAAAAATTGAAAATTATTTCAATAATATTCAGTTGCATTTTCTACAAAACGTGTTTCTATAATTACTTTATTATTTCTCATACTTACAATTTTTTACTTCTTCTCTTGGCTAAAAAATTATAAGATTCTTGAGGATAAATTCTTTTTCTGTCTCTTTTAGATGCTTAATCCTTTAATCAAAACATAGTAAACAATAATAATAATAATAAAATCTGAAAGGTTTCAGATTTTAAATTATGTCCAAAGGGCCGTTTTTTTAACGTTTTGTGTGTTACTTTATTTATCAAATATCACGTTCTTTGCACTTAAACTATAAAATTCAGTTCAATAGCAATGTCGCAAAATAATTTCTAAAATGAACATATCTTTCGAATTTTCGATACACAGCTCTGTGCGCTGTAGATAAAAAGGTGTTTTTCCCCTGTAGAGTGTTGCTATTGCTCGCTTTGAAATCCTTGAGTTTGTTAATCAAAAATTCGTTCAAGTTTTACAAAATATGGAATCGATAATAAAACAAATTCCAAATTTCAAATTTGGCCTTCCCATATTCCTCATATTCGGGATCGCATATTCGTAGGAGGATTACGTCATTCAAAATTCGATGGCTCTATGTACCGTTGTTTTATCACAATGAGAGAAATATACATACATTTATGCAGATTTTTCATTGTTTAATTTCTTCAAACATAATGCAGGACTCTAATATTTGGTGGCAACAGTTTGAAAAGTGAAATGGACATTTATAGTGATTCAACATAAAATCGCAAAACGAAAAACAGTAGTCTTTCAGGGACAAAGCCCCTTTGGACTAATAATGCAGAGGGAAAATTTAAAATTTATATTTATCTTCTATTTGAAATCACAGTTTTGGTACATGCCAGAAATTTTTGTTGGTTATATTTCGGAAGTCATATGTATTGATAGCTAGATGTTAAATTTTCAAACTGGCATTTATAACGAATAATGCTGAACTAACCAATAAATAACTTAATATAAGCAAGTTTTTTGAAAACTTTCCAAATTTCCAGAGAAAGATTTCGAAGTGGGACATACTATGAGAATAAATAATAGCAGCTCCTTTATGAGAGAGAAGACAATTCGCCAAAGACTTTCCAAGATGTTGGGCATAAGAGTAGAAAGTCTGAAGTTATGTAAGAGAAAAATAAGAATTTGCACTATAAAATCTTCTCAAATATGGCGACACGTCTTCAAGAGGTTAATATCACAAAGCATGTTCAATTGAGCACAGTCAATTGAACACATGTTTATAATAAACAATGTGCTTTAGCATAAATTGCATTTAATTTGGTTTAAAATTATAGTTACAGCGAAATCCAACTATGCATACAGCCCCTTCGCCTCGGACCGAACCCGGGTCAAATACCAAATATTCAGCTGTTTTAACTGACCGGCCATAATGGTGAAACTCCCAAACACACAATAATTTGCTCTTTACACTCTGAAGAGCCATCATATTATGACCATTTTTCTTCTAGAGCAGGGATGGGCAAACGTTTTCGGTCTTGGGCCAAAAATCGGAAAAAAAAGAAAGAAAAAATAAAGAAGTTTGGCGGGCCAAGATAAATTTTTCTAAAATTAAAAAATATATACAAGTATTACAATTTAAATATATTAATGAGATGAACGAAATTGGGATTTCATTTTTAAAATTTCCTTATATTGTGGTTCGAGGTGAGATGTACTGATTCTAAGGAACGAGACTAAATGCTCATCTGTCCTGCAGTAATTCTTTCTAAGGATCACAGTTAAATACACTTGTTCACACATATAAGATGAAGCAAACATAGCACTGATTTCTGGACATGATTATATTAAATTTGGGAAACTTACTTTCGATAATGATTTGTAAAACTCTAACTTTGCCATATTTAGAAACAGCTGCATGAGATGATTGTTAGATTGCAACTCAATTAATTCAAGCTGCAAATCTGACCTCGCTGCTTCGCAATTTACGTTGAAAGGCATGGTAAAAATATCCAGTTTTGTTTAAATGGCACAGAAATCTTGAAATCTGCGTTCGAATTCAAAATGCAGCTTTTTCAAGCCATCTTCATAATTTTTAAGCTTCAATTCATTTACTGAGAGCATTGAATTTAATCTCTGCTAATGAGACAAGTCGTTCTTAACTAGGTGCCAGGCAAACAGATTAAAGTTTAGTTTAAAAGCTTTGAGATGGGCCCAGATATCTCGATAAATTGATTTTTCCCCTGCATCTTGACATTCAAGTTGCTCATATGACAAAGAAGATCTGTGAAAATGCAAAGTCCGAAAGCCATTCTCTATCTTATAAAATATCGAACTCCGCAGAACACTGTTTCTCTTGGAGGAACGACATAATGTCGTCTTTCAGCTGCCAAACTCGCTCGAAAACACATCCTGCACTAAGCCACCTTACTTTCTTGTAATACAGTACATCAGAGCATTCAGGTTGCACGGACTGAAGAAAATTTCGAAATTGCCTGTGAGAAAGCCTACGAGATCGAATAGTATTTACAAGCTTCATGACTGCATTAAGCACGGGTTTCATATTCAGTGCATATTTACATAGAGCTTCTTGACGTATAACACAAAGTAGAAAAACAACATTGTTCCAGGGATAGTTTATAAGGTATTTCTCCCACCTTCTTATCAAGCCTTCGTGGTGTGGTGGTCTGCACGCTAGGCGCGTATTAAAGAGGTCCGTGGTTTGATTCCCGGCGAGGGCGTTGCTCATTTTTCCTCACTCCTTTTTAAAAATAACCTAATGTCTCTATAGTGGCACCCGGACTAAAAGGGTGGTGGATGATGATTCTCCACACCCATAATTTGGCGATTGAGTCCCCTAATAACCCCAGTCGCCCTTTAAAAGGGAGAGTATATAAGGTATTTCTCCCACCTTCTTAGCATGCCGTCGTAGTGTAGTGGTCAGCACGCTGGACGCGTATTCCAGAGGTCCGTGTTTCGATTTCCGGCGAGGACGTTGCTCATTTTTCTTCACTCATGCTTTAAAAATAACCCAATGTCTGTACAAGTTTTGATTAGAAGATTCCAAGAAATCCAGATTCTTTTCCTGTCATATTTGATGCTCCAACGGCCGTAATATTACATATATTTGTTATAGGCACTTTCAAAGTTAAAAGCTCTTCTTGAAATTTACGAAAAATATCACATCCCATTGTAGTTCCCATTAAAGAATGCATGAACGCCAGTTCCTCAGTAATTTCAAAGTTTTCATCAACACCTCTTATAAATAATACTAATTGAGCAGTATCATTTATATCAGTGCTTTCATCCATAGCTATGAAGCAAAATTTAAACTGGCCAATCTTTGACTCTAATTGTGATGTCAAACTTTTATCGATGTCTTCGATTCTAGAAGTCACCGTTTTTCGAGATAAGCTTACAGTCTCAAAATTATTTTTCTTGTTTCTGGCCATAAAACATGATCTAATTTCTGGCCATAAAACATGATAAAATTGGAGCATGCATTTTTAACGAACTCCCCATCACTGAGAGCTTTATTATTTTTAAAAATATTGTATGCTGCAATCTAACTTGCATGTGTAGCTGCTTCTTGGATACTGTTTACCTTCTTGAAAAAATTTGTCGGCCTGATAATTTTTTACGAAGACTTCCTGCATTTTGTTTTCTTTCATATTCGGACATTGCTTCGTATTTGGAATTTTTCTGCTTATGTGAAATGACGAGAAATGTTATATTCTTTGAAGACTGCGACAGCTTCATTGCAGATGTGACACAGTGGTTTATCTTTTACAACTGTAAAAAATATTTCCAGGTCCATTCATCACTAAAAGCACGGCACTCTGAATCAACTTTACGTTTTTTAGTAGCTATTTTGGGTTGAAATATTTTACAAATAACCCAAACAAACATTAGCTACGCTATACTTTTAATAATTTCACCACTATTCACAATGCTGCTATATGTCTGCAATCTTTCCATACGCAATCAATGATATTAGAACTAGAGTCAAAAGAAAAAGTCTCTGATTGGAGCTTAAAATGTGCAATCTGCCACATGTGAGGTCTAATTC
The DNA here is from genome assembly GCF_044657685.1 of Stegodyphus dumicola. Taxonomy (NCBI): domain Eukaryota; kingdom Metazoa; phylum Arthropoda; class Arachnida; order Araneae; family Eresidae; genus Stegodyphus; species Stegodyphus dumicola. The sequence continues at coordinate 65,927,400 of NC_140779.1, forward strand.
ACCTGTATTAGATTACCATATGTCTGCTCTCCGAGAAAGAGATAACGCTTGTTGGCGCTAATCTACAGTTATAACTGACAAAGAACTTCCGCTTTTAACACTTTACCGATGAAAGAAAAATGATCATCAGTCCTTTGAAAATAAAATATTTAAACAAAGTAAAAAAGGAGATGGATATCTAATATATAGTTCTTTTAATTTGCCTCGGACCGGCAAATTAAAATTCTATCCACGGACCGGATAGAATATTCCGGGGAGCTGGAGCTGGCCCGCGAGCCGTTGTTTGCTCATCCCTGACCTAGAGCAATGAATTCGTCCGGAGACAAACCACGGGGCACGAGTGGCTGATGCTGGAATATATGAAGAAACCATACACTGTTTTTGCATACGCACAAAAATAGAGAAAGACAAATGATCATCAATCCTTTGAAAATAAAATATTTAAACAAAGTAAAAAAGGAGATGGATATCTAATATATAGTTTTTTTAATTTGCCTCGGACCGGCAAATTAAAATTCTATCGTCGGACCGGATAGAACATTCCGGGGAGCTGGAGCTGGCCCGCGAGCCGTTGTTTGCCCATCCCTGACCTAGAGCAATGAATTCGTCCGGAGACAAACCACGGGGCACGAGTGGCTGATGCTGGAATATATGAAGAACCCATACACTGTTTTTCCACACGTAGAATGTTTCGCAATATGATTTGAAAAATAGCTGATTTATCAGAATTCGATAAAGGTCAAATCATTACGACTCGACGGACATCGAGTTAAGAACGGCGCATTTGGTGAGCTTCTCACCTGCAACCACTTCGAGCACTTATCGAAAGTAGTGTATGGATAGTGAAATGACAATTCAATCGGTCAGCGATTTGTTAGCAATGCCGCAATGATTCCAGAATAGAGCGGAGACTGTCACGTATTGTTCGTCATGATCGAAGGGTACAACGGCCGAAAGCACCAGCAGCTAAAACAGTGGCGACGGAAACAGTGAATATCAACACACAGTACAGCGTATACCGCTGTGTAAAAGCTCTTTCAAGTTCTTGTGTAAAAGCTCCCCAATGAGCCTTTTTAAAGTTCCATCTGACTTTAGTATTTTCAAGTTTTTTTTTGTAAACAAAGCTTGCTTGTGGATAATGATCCTAGTGACAATGATACGGTGTCCCGATCCGAGATCATAAAGAATTTCTGTGAAATTCCCATCAGCAATATCAGGAGAAATCAAAGTCAGGTCAGAATTTGTTCCAATCATATCAGAAACGTTCCAATATGATGTAAGTAAGCAGGGACATCAGAATCATTAAATAAAAGTTCAAATTTATTTGAGTTTTAAATTTCCTCCATTACCAATGCAGCCCTATTAGATTCACCATTAATTCCAACGCTTACTATAAGCGTTGAAATCGTTATATAGGATTGCTTTAATTTCATAAGGCAAGAGTTCTAAATCAAGACTGTCATTGCCAGGGGGACTATAAAAAAGAAAATGTCTTAAAATGCTTCCCTTCAAAGTCAGATCAAGTTGGGCAATCTCCGCATCATTATCGGAAGTTAAATCAGTGATCACTCTAAAAGCGAAAGTCAGCCATTGTTGAGTATCACTCAGAATGCCACTAGTAACGTGTCCAGATTTGGGAAGACTATGAATGTTATAAGACTCAAATTGGTGATGCTTCAAAGTTTCAACACTCAAATTTGCCTCAAGAATGATAAAAACATCAATATTATATGACACTAACACATTCAAAGGTAGTATTCTTTTTTTCTTGAGAAATTCCACCTGCGTTTCATTGCAGTATAGTTAAGAAATTCATAGAAAGACAGTTTTTAGCATTAGCACTGTATAAATTAGCTATTTTTTGAAGAGCTCGGCGAAAGCTGTAGCATTATTTAGCATAACCCAGGGTGCACAACGATGAAGCCTGTTACGTTACACCCCTCGTCGAAATTTGAACCATCGGTCTTTCAGTGTGCTTGCTGGATCGTCTAAGTACTTATAACACAAGAATACGAAAGAGCCAGTGCATCAGTTATCGTTCTTATTTTAAATAAAAATAAAACCTATTTTGTAGTCTAATAAATTGCTTAAATAAAATAGAAAATTGAAGTTACGTATTGCAGTATATAATGCTGCTAGAATTTCATTAATTCAGGATTTTATTGTCTTTTATTTTCTATTACTAGGTTTCATTTTTGAGGAACATGGTAGTATACATTTAGAGGAAAATTATGTAACCAAGCTACATAATATGAGTTTGGAAATATTTTTTTAACATTTATACTAACAGATAAAAGTTAAAGAAGTAACAAATGTCCAGAAAATAGTCAATATGCGTCTTGCAATTAGCAATAAAATCCTTAGAATTAATGGAACTTTAAAAGAAGCCTCATATTAATAACCTTGATTAATAACTTTGATAACGAAAAGTATCGAAATATTATTAAACAGCATATGTTGATTCTGAACCACTCACTTTATTTGTATTTTAGAGTGATGGCAATGTTCAGGTATGTTTGAAAGATTCTAAGGCGCCTGGATTTGAAGCAACTTCCTATTTCACCCGCATAATATTTTTTTCAGTAAGAAAAGTACTTCTTTGAAATATTAATAACGTAAAACATTTTAATTTAAACAACAAAATTCATTTTACCTAAATAGATAATATGTATTCAACAGTCGTACTTTCTTTGACAAGAAACCTGTGGATGAATTAACAAGTAGCTTGTTCCTGAGCTGCGTGACGGCGTCACCATGTGTTGTATCCATGTAACTTCACATGTAACTTCACATGTCCATCTTCAGTAGCTCTCTGCAAACTATTGGTGCACTTCCTTTCGTAAAGAAAAGAATTTGGCATAACTTGTAGAAGATCGATATTATAGCAAATTTCAGAAAACTATCATAAAAAATAACTGCAGCTCGCCTTAGATTAAAATCCTTTCCTATCTAGGCACAAACCAGTATTTAGCGAGTGACATTTGCAGGAGGGATGACAGTAGGGAGGCGTACTCCCGCCTTTTATTCCATCGATCGAATTTGAGGAAGGGGGCTGGAAAGTCAGCACATTGTTCGAAGAAATGTTCGAAAGTCCCAGCGATTAATCATGTCCCTCTCTTGTAAGCCAAACTAATTGGTCCGTGTCCTGTCTTCCATTTCGCAGGCCGTTTAAATTATTCATAATGGCGGATAATGTGGAAGGTTGCGCGGTTATTGGACGATTGCGTCCGGAATTTGACAAGATATGGGTCCGTTAAATAAGAGAAGAGGATAAATGATGCTCATTTTCCCTTTTTTTTTTAGTTTTAATAACCGAATAAATTGACTCGAAGCCCAGGAATGGTAGGAAATATTAATTACTTTTATCAAATGCAAGTTACTTTGTTTATTAGGGCAACAGTAATGTAAAAGTTACGGCTTCGTTACTCTTTTTAAGGTTAATGTTGGATGCGTCGTTTATCTCAAACAAAAGTTAAATTTGACTTAACAGATTGAAAGTATTTTGATAAAAATACTTTTAATCTAGCGAAAAGCAAAAATTTAAAAATCGAAAAATGTAGAAAATGTAGATTCTTTTTTAACCACTTAGTTTTATGAAAAGCTGGTTAGTCATTACAATTAGTCTTTTTAATAACAGGTGAGAATTGTTCTTTTTTTGCTGTTATTCGAGCTTTCTGCTTTCGATTTGTGCTTCAAATACAACTCGTTATTGAAAGAACTGAGGAAAAATTTCATGCAGCTTCTATGTTTCCCATATACATTTAAATTTACACGGCATTTGTTCTTAAAGAGACTAATCACCGAAATATATTATCTTTCAAATTTACCCAAATCCTCATAATTGTATCAATTAAATTAAATACTTGTTATTTCAACTGAATACGTACGAGAGTTATGCCGAAAATAAAGAAATGCTAGTTTAAACTTTTTATTAATTTCTGAAGTCAAAATCCCATATCATGCTCTCCTGACTGTTCCTTAATTCATAATTACTTCAGACTTAATACCGTCTTTATTATAAGCGATGCATTTCCACATCTTCGAATCCAACTTTTGAATCTTTTTGAAAAATTCAGGGGGCATTGTCTACTTGTTTTTTTAAGCATGTCTATGTTAGCCCTAGTTTACGAACATTTTTGTTCCCATTAGTTTTCATTCAATGGACCAACGAAACAGAAGTTCGAAGGCACAAGATTCGGATAAGAAAGACCAGCGCTTAACTCAATTTGTTGATCTCTGAGTAGTTTCCAAAGGTACTCATGGGGATGTACATTATCATAGTGAATGTGGATTGTGTTCAGTTTCCTGTCTGATCTCTTCTTAATGATTTCTCGAATCGTTTCGTGTGTCTGAAGGTACCATTCGATTGCTAGAGTACCGTCATGTTCCAAAAAATCAAGAAGAGTGATGCCCTTCTCAAAAGGCATTATTCTTCTTGTCAAATCAAGAAGCATGATACCTTCAAAAAACAGTCATCATTAACCTCTGGGTTGATTCTTGGTTTTCGAAAATTTTTTTTGCCTTGTAGAAGGAGTGTGTTGCTATTCTTTGGATTGACCCTTCGTCTCTTAATCATTAATATTATGGCAAGGTTTTATTCCCATATAACAAAATTAAAAAAAAAAGTAAATAAAATGCAACTTTATGGGATCTAATTGTTTTCAAGAGATCACAGCAGATGGCTGTCGTTTGCATTATATGCTCCAAACTTAAAAATTAAAACTTGCCATAAATATTCGCTGCAATGGATTCATAGTTTTTTTCAGTCATTTTTGTATGAAAATCATCGCATTCCTCCATGTATCATTTCCATTCAAGTCCATCCAAGTCATTTCCATGCATCGCATTCGGTTCTCTAATAGTGTAAATGATTAGCACGTCCAGTAAACAAGTGGAAGACACGCGGTCGGAATCCTGGCGAGGGAACTGGGGTATTTTCTTCCCTGTTTCTTCGAGAATTTTAATAGTCTTCGGTTCTGTGGAGGTTAAACAATCACTATTTCGTTGACTGGGTCTCGCCCTTCTCCTCAGTAGCCCTTTATGTGGGACATATTCTAAGGAATTATCGCATTACCCTTTGGATAACCGGATGTTTAAATGCTTAATATTGTTACGAAATGTACAGGAGCGGTGGGATAGCTTTCCCGCAATGCAGGTTTAGGGTTGTCATAAAACAGAAAGGAAGGCAGGGTTGCTACATTTGGCGAGAAATCGCCCATTTGGCGAGATTAGGCGATATACCATTGATGGTTTTAGAACCTTGTGGAACGAATTCTTACCGGTTTAGCCCAGAATGTTCTCGAACACAAACCGAAAGCTATATAAACCCTGCTGGCTCGCAGTCAGTTAGTGAGTGCCACGTCTAGAGTGCGAGATAATATCGAGTGTGTGCCTCGTCTAGCGAGCTGATAGTCAGTCATTGAGTGAGTGTCTCGAAGTCTAGCGCCGAGTTGGTCGTCGAATGCATCGACAGAGTCTTTTAGTGTATCGCGAGTTAGTACATCGTCAAGTTTTGTCTTAGACTGTGCTGAGTCGAGAGCTATACTCTTGTGTATCGTCGAGTGCATTGCGAGTTGTAGCGTAGAGTGTCTAGAGAGTACGTGGAGTTCCGAGAACTACCAAGCAGAGTCGGGAGCTGTACTCTGGTGCTTTTCAGTGAAGTTGTCTCCACCGTGATAGCCTGATAACCTAGGAGATCTTTGGTTGGAATTTCGTTGGAAGCATAATGAATGTTTTCTTCCTTCGAAAGTACGATTAGGACCTTCGTACTTTGACTAAAACACGCTTCATCATAATTCAGCTTATGATATTTATTTATTTTTTGTCCAGTTTTATTTATGGTAAACTTATTTTGCCTTTCTTCTAAGCATATCACATTATGTCTCCAAAATACTGCCACAGTATATCAGTGTGAAAATCAGTAGAAAATGAGGATTTCTTAAAAGAGATGCAAGAAGTGTCAAAATAAAGTGAATTCTGTCTCACTAGATGAAACTGGATAGCTTATTTATACTTGCGAGAGTATTGTAACTGAAGGCTGTAAGGTTAAAATTGATTCTCGGTTCATAAGTTTATCGCTTGATTAATTAACTAGAGTGAAAATTAATTAGAAGGAAACTAATGTTTTCCGCCGCCGTCTGGACATCAGGCTTATCTGTTAAATTCCACGTACTGCATTCGTACACTATTTCAAATTTATTTAATATTTTGCTATCCTGCAATTATTGTTAAGTTAAATCTATTAGACCGAATGCAGTTGAAATAAATGAAATTATTTGATTATGTAATCATGATTTTTTAAAGAAATTAAAGAGAGTTGAAAGACACCATGACGAAAATCATACTGAGGATTGTAAAGTATTTCGCAGAAGATGAAGTTTTCTGTGCAGGACTTCTAAATAATGCACAGCGAAGGGAAACGCGATTTTCATTGACTTTGTACCAACACGTCAGTATATATCCTACACATCTAAATATTTCTTGCTCTTTAAAATCATCTGAAGTGTGAGATATAAAAGCGCAGGCCTGAAAGTTCCATTTTAAAATTATATCCAAATGGGAACTTATACGCCATAGCCTTTCATTCTTGTAAATTAAGATCTTATAAAAGAAATTTTGTAGTTACTGGATTAGAATGTCTAATGGTTATTGATATTGTAAATAAATTATATTACTATTTGTGTGGAAGTAATTTTATTGTACTTCTTGATCATATTGCTCATTATAACATGGGCATTTTCTTCTAAAAGTGTAACTATTATTACTTACATTATAAAGGTTATTTTAAGTTTCTAACAGTTATTTTAGCTTTAAAACATGCTTTGCTGTCTACTGTTCCCTATCAGAAGAAGATTTTAGTATCGCGTTGTATGTAAATAAGTTAGAAAGAGTATGATGTAAGGAATATGAAATAGAAAAAGTATGATGAAGTAAGGAAGGTTTCGCTTACTTCATCAAAACAGCTTAGGAGTCCTTAGTAGCGCGTGTTTGCAGTCAAGCTGCTTCGTTATTTAAAGCTAACTTCGTCCGGCCGTATTGTACGTACCTGCTGATATTCGCTGGTTAATTCAATTAAGGGCCAACTATGTTAGATAATTTTGAACAGCTTTGTCTAAATTTCAGTTTAGTTTAGCATTACATTAGTTTCTAATCGTCTTAACTTGTGTTAAAGCCCAAATGGAGGCTTTTCCGTAAGCCCGAGAAAGGGGCCATTTGTGTTCTTAGTTTGAGATAATAAAGGTTGTGTTTAACCAAACTCTGGATTTTTCATTTATACTCTTGGACTCAGCGATAAGTCGCTATATAGTTTAACTAGGTTTCTACGAAGTCAAGCATAGACAAAGTAGTTAGAAACATTACAACATAATATGCCTAAAACAAAGTTTTCAGATTCAGATTCAAGATAAAATTTTAAGTAACCGAAAATACTGTATTTTCTTTGTCTGCTTCTCACAAGTTCAAGTTTATTCTCCACTGTTGCATTTTATAACTGCTCCATTTAGTGAAGTGTAAAACGCGCCAGTTTATTGTGTCATCATCAAAAATGCTTATCTATAAAAAATCATTATTTTACCAAGAAATAAAGAGTATTAAAATTTACCGCAATTGAATCAAGGTCTTTATGACCGTAATCAGGATCATAATCATCATAATGGTCATCATAATGGTGATCATATTAATGGTCTCATATGATGTCCGTAATCAGTCGTAAAGGAACCCCCTTTGTGACTGATTACGGACATCATATGAGATCTTCAGCACCGGTGTTTCATACAAATGAAACGATTACGTTTTTGATTTGCTTGAATAACGAGCGTTAAATTAAGGAAGAAGGAAAGAAGGGAGAAAATACATTATAAATTAATCCAAGGGATAATATGCATCTAAGTTATTTTGTAAATACGCAGATAGAAAATACACGATCCTGCTCATAGCGGCTACTGCTTTACAGAAGACTGTAATCTGAAACATAAATAATATGAGTAATCTCAATAGTAAATCTTCACGCATTGATTAATGCAGCATACCACTTTGGAGAAAATCTACTACTACCACAATTAAATACAAACTAGGAACTTTAATTTCCCCATAGTGATTGGGATTGAGTAAAGCATTTATTATTGTACCTTTGCTTTTACAAGGCAGAAAAAATTTGAAAAGTAGTGGCATAATCTGTTTTTCCCTTTATGTCCGTAAAAATCTTATAATAATCACTTCTATAAGCAAATATCTTAGTAGATATTACAATGCTATACCATTACTAGTTCGCAATTATTTACTATGCTTTTTGCATAATTACTGAACATCAAATAAACCAGAAATTATGCGAACAGCGCATGTAATTTATTTTAGCCATAGTCTCCTACATCCGTTTTATTCCGTTGTCTCCAGCCGCCATTTGAAACCGATGGTAGGTATATAACTGGGTCTGGTTGTTGGAATCTCAACATCTGTGTCATAAAATGGCAGTTACGAAGCAACATACCACTTACTCAACACAACCAGAGTCATCCCATATACTCCCTAAACTATAAAACGTGAAATCGAATATTTCACGACTTGCGCACACTACTCTTCCACTCCTATGCATCTCGTAGGCCAATAACTCATGCATAGAAATGCACACACTCCCTTGCCGTAAAATAAAACTTTACGGCTTGCAGGCCATTTCCGACAAAACAGCCGTCATTTCATGTTCCTGTTTAAGAATACTCCCTCATTGCTAAGTCTAACTTCCGCAGGGTTGTGGAATTTTAGAGGGGGTTGAGGATGCTTTTTCTAAGTAAAGAATACTCCTCTCTTCGTCTAGTACGCTGTTTTCAAACCTATGGGAGTATTATATTTAACCATTAAATTTACGAGGTGCATTTCATTGTTTGTTCTTGTGATAAAAGTTGTTACGTCTTTTTGCAAGAAGTGGAAGATTTAAGACAAAAACATGTCAGGAGTAATGTGCATAGGAAATTTTAAAGCAAGGGGCTAAGGATTTGGGTTGCGTTATAAAACAAGTCAGTGAAACACAAAATAGTTAATAAGATTTTTGTCTCTCTTAAAGAGACGCCTTTGAATTTGTTGACTTACACATATTCGTCTAAGAATATTCTTGCTGGGGATGTACTGTTCCATATCAATTTCAGGTTTGTCACCAACTTTTAAAAAAATTGGAAATTTGTTGACTGTAGGTTCTTAAAAGTATTTTATCACACTGATAAAAACGTATTGAGAATGATTCCATAAAATGTAATACTTAAATTTATAGGGCAATATTTATTACATCTTTTTTAGTATTGACCTCCGACTATGGGAAACTTACGGTAAAATTATTTTTCAATTATCGGACTATATTTTAAAAACGTTTTCGTGAGACTCCTTCTAGATACTTACTGAATAATAAACTAGAAAAGGTGGCCACAGAGAGACAGTTTTAACAGTGGAGATAACAGTCACACTGCACCATATATCGTGAATACTAGGCTTACGGAGTCTCATTTATTGAAGTTTTGGCCAGAAAGTTTGAAGTTCACCACAAACAAGAGCACTGTAGGGATATTTGCTGTCATGATGCAAAATCCATAAGTTATGTCCTACCTTGTATGTCGTCTTCTATGAATTAGTTCTGGAAAACTCCGCAAAATGCTCAAATCATATTCTTTGTTTACAGTTTGGCCAATTGGTAGATATTCCTGATTGGCAACACCGAGACAGACGAAGAAAACCGTTAAATTTATCTTGATTTTTGACCGATTCTGACGTGATCTTTTCTGTTTTGTGACTTACCTCAGTTGTCTAGCAATAATATCAGAACAAATATATAAATTTTATTGTGTTGAGAAGCATATGATTGCCTCTGACATCGGTATGTGCCTTGGGAACCTTATAGGGTATTTTATTACAATACCCTATAAGGTGCCCAAGGGCACCTTATAGGCCACCTTAATTATTGAATCAATTTTCAAGAAGAATCGCCGGAAGGGATGAGGCCAAGGGTTTCCCACCTTTTTTCCCTCGAGTGGGCTTTCGGCTCAATCAAATCACTCGAGTGGGCTTTCGGCTGTCTGTGTATTTTAAGTACCCTCCTGCAGGAAAGATATAGAATCAGTAAGTTTGTACACGGTTGGGTGAAAACCCCTGTCAATAGCAACTGCTTTTAAGTAATTTAGTCTGTCCTCTTATCTTAACTTCTGTCCATAGCTTAACTTGGCGCCGGTAGCTTAACTTCTGTCCAACATTTCTTATCTTAACTTCTGTCCATAGCTTAACTTGGCGCTGGTAGCTTAACTTCTGTCCAACATTTCTTATCTTATCTCTATCCTTATCTTATCTTTCTTCACCCATTATTTTGTTCATTTGCACTTAGCAGATGAAGAATGTAGTTCACAAACTATGGAAACTAGCTCCATGAACTAGCTAGTCTAGATCCATGTTTTTTTACAACATGGTTTATCTTGGACGCATTTTGTGCCTTCCTTAAATATCTTGTAAAGTCTCATCTTCTTGGCAAATATATACTTAATCGTAGCTCTTGATGGATCCAAGCGACTTATTGCTATGTCTAATAAGAAGACAGAGAAACGTAAAAGACTCAATTTATTAATTACTCGAATGCTTTAAGAGAAGGCAGTTCTTGTGCTTACAAACCAGCCAGCACTTACGGCATTACTCAAAAATAATGAATTCAAATTAAAGCTAAATTAGATCTTAAGTTAGCCAAAGGCTACACAGAAATGAATAACACGCTGGCTGAAACATATACCGGAGTGACAAGCACTATTGGCAAGAATAAAACAATGCCGCCGACAGACTGCTGTCGAAGTTATTCCACTAGCAGCGGGGGCTTCATTAGGTGCAACACGCTGTGATTAAATAATCTAAAACTTCTCTTTAAATACTATCTCTTTCTACCTCATATGAATACGCACGAACTAAAAATTAGCATTCTGGCAGGAAAATGGAAAGGCAGAATGCTGAATATAAAAAAACTGGTTTGATAAAACTAAATAAATCTTTACAGTCTAATATTACTAAAAGACTCCTGTTGGCATATTCTTGTTCTCAAGAGTCGTTTTCAACATGTGCACATTTTTATAGTAAAACTTTTTAGAGTGAAAAAGCTTACGTGCAGAAATAAAATTTAATGCACATTGTTTGCTCCGTTCTATTCAATATTTGGGGAAATCTCCACAATAAAACTTCTTCATTCAATTAAAAATGAATTTAATTGCAAAAAAATAAAACCCGAAAGCTTTCGGATTTTATATTAAGCTGAAAGGGAATTTTTTAATGCTTTCTGTGTTCCTTTATTTTATAAATATCACGTTCTTCTCACTTAAACCACATAAAATTCAATTTAAGAGCAATATCACAAAATATTTAAAAACAGTAAAACAGCATATCATTAGAATTACCGATATACAGTCTCGTGCGCTGGAGATAAAAATGTTTTTTCCGTACAATATTGCCACTGCTCGCTTTGAAATCGTTGCGTTTGTTAATTAAAATTCCTTAAAGTTTTACAAAATAGGAAGTAGATAATAAAACAAGTTAAAAATTTCAAATTCGGGCTTTCAAGCGCCCATGTTTGGGTGGAGGATTACCTTACTCAAAATTTGATGTCTCATCTTTTTTTCACAGTGAAAGAAACATACATAGATTCATGCAGATTGTTCATCATTTAATTTCTGTAGATATAATACACGGTGATAATATTTGGTGCAACAATTTAAAATGTGATTCGCCGTTTATAGTGAAATGCCGCAAAATGCCATTTCGACACTAATAGCCCTTTGGGCTAAAAATAAAAGAAAAAGAATACGGCTTGTTGACAGAAATCTATAAAAATCGAAATAGTTTCTGAAAAAGTCTGAAAGAGATTGTGTGCACTATTTCGTATTTTAAATAAATCATTTGGAGTACTTTTAAGTCACAAATAGTAAGTTGTGTGTACTTGTCATTATACCATTTATCAAAAGATTTACAATAAATACTTTTATTGCTCAATCAAAAAAAGAGTCTGATGTGCTATTTGTAATCATTTATGCGTAGTTGTTGTAGTAATGTCTTATGATATCAGAAAATATAAACTTGATGGAAACTTTTATAAGTGTATCCGTACCCTTATAAAGATAAATTCAAAGAGTGAATAAATTTAAGCAACTTCTCTACCTTTTGGTGTAAAAGGCAAACTGAGTTATCTTTTAAATATCAGTGAATTGTAAATCTTTCAAAAGTATACTTGTTAACTGTTTGTAAAGGTAAAAGTGTTCTGTTAACGATTTTGTAAAGTTAAATTGTTGATGTATGTCTGACATAATTAAGTGCAAGCTAGCAAGTTCTGATACAATACGTTAAAAGAATGTATTTAGTTAAAGTTATTCTCTCCAGACGAAAGTTTAGTAATTTTTTAGCACGCTCAGTAACACGTTTTGAAATTAAGGGGTCCGTTGAGTTCTAGTGTGTCTAAGTTATTGACATGTAGTACATCGTTCAAGTGGTAATGTTGAAATATCTTGTACAAGTATACACGCTCTAACATATATTACATGCTAGTGGACAAAGGGTGAATTGTAGACTAATTTCATAGTACATGAAAAATTTTGTTAAAGTTGAATTGAGGCAGAAAATTTATAAAATGTTTCAGAAGATGTTTTGCTAAAATATTTTTCTTTCGGAATGCCTGGAAGGAGACGAGTTTCCAGTAAAAACTTTTGAAATAATGTTTTATGATGTGTATTGATTGTAAAATTTAAATTTAGCTTTAGCATGTACATTTATGATTGTAAAAGTTGGCTCACGGTTATGTTTAGAATTTAAAATCTTACAAAGGTCTTTCAAGACCTCTTGCAATTACTTAAATTCTAGAGTGGAACACTGTAAGCCTGCTATTATTTTTAATTAACCAGATATTTATAGTTTCAAGCCTTTACTATAAATTCTCGTTTTCGTTTCCTCACCAGTTTTTCCTGCCGACATTTAATTGCTACTCTGGGAACATGTTCTGAACCAACTTAGAATTTAAAATCGATTGTGTTCCCTTTGATTACTAGGTTAGTTAATTCTTGAATTTAACTGTCACGTTAAGTTACATTGCTACAAGAGATGGCTTATTATTAAAAAAAAAAAAAAAAAAAAAAAAAAAAAAAAAAAAAAAAAAAAAAAAAACTATTTTAGCTTTCTAAATCCCTGTCGTTAAATTCAGACACAGTGTTTATTCGGTAGGAGTTTGATGCTAGTTTATGCTACTAAAGAAAGTTAAACTCTGTAAAGTATTTCCAGTAACAATACGTATTTAATAGCTTTCCGCAATTTTCAGATAAATTTATTTTTAATGAAAAATTAATTTTCATTTTCCCGATTTTTCAAAATAAGGAATGTAATGAGCATGAGCAAACAATATGCTTTAAACTCTATTTTCACAAATGAATTTCTACTATACAGACATTTGGAAAATTCCAAAAATCTTTTGAAAACAGCACTGGATTCAATACACGAGTTCTGAGTGTCATAAAATTGAAGTGTCATCAGGTTTTCTAATATTAAGAAGCGTAAAAATGTACAGTGCCCTCGCCGGAATTCGAACTGGATTTCTCGAATATGCGCCGAGTGTTCTACTATTGCATCACGAAAGCATACTGGAAGGAGAGAGAAAATACCTTATATACTTCTTTTAAGCCCCGTTCACATGCAACGCTCCTTCACACAGCTGCCGTTAGCAAGAGGAGAAAAAGGAGACATGAAAGAGTTTCGTCTTTAGGACCCGTTCAGAAGACCACCCTCTGCCTTCCCCTTTACTCCTAAGCCCCTCTGTGAACAATCACGTCTCCGAATCGGCAGATTTCTAATACTGTTTACACATTTTTAACGTTGTTTATTGTTGTTAATTTTGTAATCTGTACTTTCGCAACTAGTACCTGAACTTTCGTAATGGTTCCTAAATAATATATGCTTTTTAATTATTATTATTATATTTTATAAGCTGTTATCTTGGTGCTTGTCGCTATGGTTAAAAGATGGTCATGGATTTTTAAACTGCTTCCCAATAAGATATAGAACTCAAACTTTGTACATACACTACTTGTGGATGTGGTATCACGCTTTTGATTTTTAGAGGATTAGATTTTTTTCAAATTTAAAGTCGAAAAGACTTTTTGCAAATACTAACAAATAAACTGAGAATCTCAGAATATTATAGTTTGCACCATAACGCACTGTGGAGAAAAAAAATTAACTGAAATTTTTAGCGTAATTTTTTTAAAAAATATTTTGGGAGAATTTTTAAAAATCGTTCATATTTTTAGACTTTTTGACGCCCATTAATTTTAAAATTTCATATCTAAAAATATATCGGTTACAAACTTCGACATTTTCACAGCTTATAAAACAAACTTTTCGCATTAAAAAAAAAAGGATAAAGGAAATTAATTGGAAGATTTTTTTATTTTTTTGAAAGATATGCAATGAAGCAGAATGGGAAATATTGGTTCTTCTTGGCATCAATTCGAAACATCGGTTTCAAAGTAATAATCTCATCATACCACACTATTTTTATGACATTATTTATGCTATATAAGTTGTTATTGTTGCCAGTTGTTAGTTCAGCGTGAGATTGGAGATATTTCTGAGTTAACTTTCTCTTAAGATGCG